>NC_143146.1:20165000-21415000 GCF_059928025.1 Delphinapterus leucas | reverse complement strand
TTTGCTATCATAATGATACTAAAAAAAAAACTATATGTATTTTTGTATTAGTCAAGGTTCTACAGGGAAACAAAATCAATAGGATATATTTCTTTGTTTGCTTGTTTATTGTAGGAATTGGCTCACATGGTTATGAAGCCAAGAAGCCCCTTAATCTATTGTCTGTAAATTGGAGAATCAGGAAGCCAATGGTGTAATTCAGTCTGAGTCTGAAAATTTGAGAACCAAGAACTGTGATGTCCAGGAGAAGGTGGATGTCCCAGCTCAGGAAGAAAGCAAATTTGCCCTTCAGCTTCTTTCTGTTCGGGCCCACGCTGATGAGAGTGGATCTCTTTATTCAGTCTACTGATTCAAAAACTAATCTCTTCCAGAAATATCGTCACAGGCATATTCTGAAATAGTTTTATTAGCTATTTGGGCCTCTGTTAGCCCAGTCACGTTAACACAAAATTAGCCATCACACTGAATAGTTTTTTCCTTTCCTTTTTTAATGTTTTGGATTATTTTCTTAAAATAAATTCCTGGGATTGAGATTATCTGTCCAAGATGTGTAAATATTGTGTGACTTAAAAAAGTTAACCTAAACATTTATATGTATTCATCAGTATAGAATCATTATTCCACCTAGAAATCCTTTTGCAGTCAGTACCCGAAGGGTTTAATGAGCTCATCATTTAAACCACATTGTCTGCAACAATTATATATATATATATATGTGTGTATATATATATATATATATTTTTTTTTTTTTTGTGCGGTACGCGGGCCTCTCACTGTTGTGGCCTCTCCCGTTGCGGAGCACAGGCTCTGGATGCGCAGGCTCAGCAGCCATGGCTCACGGGCCCAGCCGCTCCGCGGCATGTGGGATCTTCCCGGACCGGGGCACGAACCCGTGTCCCCTACATCAGCAGGCAGGCTCTCAACCACTGCGCCACCAGGGAAGCCCAACAATAATATTTATATGCTAAGATACTGAAATATTTTCAAATGTATATGATTTGGTGTATGTTTTTCAGTGTAATAATTTTTATAAATTATAAGAAATGCTACCTATGACAAATAAACATAATTTATACTCTAGCCTTCCATGAATGAGTAGAGCTTTATAGGAGAAAAAAATGTATTCTTTTCAAGATTTATCTCAAAAAATTATAAGTCATATTAAGTGTCCTATATACTAAAAAAAACCTTTTTTCTAAATATTTATAAATTCATATTATTTTATTTTCTCTCTTATTCCAGAAATGTAGCTGGATTTAATTTTTGAAGAATTTCAACATAAAATTATTTATTTTGTTCATATTTCCTTATGTTCTAAAGTTGTGATTTTAAAATTTGTGTTCTTATATAGGTGATTTTAAGCACATGCATTTAAAAAGATGCAGTAAGAGAAATTACATATTTTACTTTTATATTTACTGTAGCGGGGTAGAATATTTTACTGTGATTTCCTTAGATTTTTCTCATAAAATAGACAAAATATGGTTTGAAATTATCATGGACAAGAAGAACTGGTGATAAACCATCTAAAATTACTGGGACCTCTTTGAGTAAGAACAAATATTTTTAATATGAGTATCTTTTTTTGGAGCCAATCAGTTAATTGTAAATTTATGTCATGTATAATTTGGTTATTTTAAATTTCAATTAGATACATACTTACGATACTTAATTTGAGTTATTATCATGACAATACTCTGAATTTTAATTAGATATTTAGGAGATGGCTTGACTATGAGGATATGTTTTATAATACTTAAATATAAAAGTACTTTTACTAAAAATTATATTTTTACTTATATTTCATTATTTATATAATTTATCTTTTCATTGAAAGGCAGTTTAAGTCCAACACTTAATGCAATACATCTATTTTAAGGAGAGAATAATCAATTATCTTTCCTATATTTTACACTAAATATATTTCTTTTAATATCTGTGTATGTTAATATATGTGGATCTCCTACCAAGAATGTATTTAGATGCATACATTTTTATATTTTTCCCAGCTCTCTAATGATAGATATCTAGGTCAGTTCCTACTCTGGGAAATAACAAACACCACTGCATTGCACATTCTTATAATGTCTCCTTACAAATGTGTGCGTGTGTTTCTCAAAAAGGTGAATAGTGGGAAAATTGTTGGGTCACAGTGTATTACTATATGTCATCGACTATATTTATAGACTATTCATTACTTGCTCTCAAGAAGCAGTTATCCCAAATTTTCATTAGTATTTGATATTATTTGACTGAGTTTTTCAAATATCAAAGGATCAAGTCTATACCTTTTAAAAATTTACCTTGCATGCTAACTCATAACATTATAATCTCTTTATAGATTACCTTCATGATATGCCATTCTATGAATAGCTAACTCACATTTACTGCTCATTTTATTCTAATTTATTATGTTATTTAATTTTCAGGAATTTATTGGATAGTGTCAATAGCAATTTTTGTCAGCTTATTTACTGTATTTCTCTCAGTTCGTCTGCTCTACCAAGGAGCAGAAACACAAAAGCCAGGATTGGTTTCCTTGAATGTTAAAATATGGACACCAGTTTCAAACCATACTCATGCTGCCTCAGTATAAGCTGCCTTCCTTGCATAAATATAAGACACAATGTTCAACTTTCTCTTTTCCATTCAAACAAAACATTTTTTTTTACTCTTTCATCCAGTATCCATTGACCAAAATCTTTTTATAGTTTCATTTTATGTGAATATATTATATGATATTACTCAGTAATCATTAATCTATTTAAACAACTTTAAAAGGACTATGTTCTTAATCAATGTATACATTATATTTATATAGAATATGAATATAAATAAGATACATTATTTATATCTTCATTATTAATATAATAGATAAAAGCATTTATGCTTATACCACCTATATTCTTAAGATTTTTTATTTTCTTCTCAGACAACCTAAAGTTCACATACTGTTAGCTTTTTGAGAAAGCTTCAGTAAAATTCCTTAATCATGTTAATGTAAAATTAAATTAAATATAAAGCCTTAAGTATAAGGAAGAAATATACAATCAAATTTTAAAATTCAGAACATATATTACTAAAAATCATGGTTAAGTATATCATATATTCCTGAGGTAAAGAGTGACTTTTAACACTAATGACAAAACCTGTAGAGGCAATACATAAACACATTCTAAAAAGTAAATTTTAAATACCTAGAATGTTTCCAAATTAAGGCAAGTTTAAATAATGCAAGCTAAAATGACTTTTAAAAATAACGTTACATAAACCCATCCCACAAGTCAAACACTGTCAAAATCTTGGTGTATATTCCTTTACGCATATACTCTATGTATATAATAATGCAAATTTTATTTTATTAAAAATATTTTAGTTTATCCATCCTGTACTTTAACTTGCTGTTTATTCTCTTTAACATCAAAAAGGATATAACATGCAGAATTAAAATTACATTGCAAGCCAGTGAAATATCTGTAACACATCTTATTAAAAGCTATTTAAAAGTAAAAATTTAGGAGATAAAAACAATAAAAAAAATTGCCAAAAGACTGGTTACAATTACTTGAAAAATATATTCAACTTCACTAGTAATAAAATACATGCAACTTAAAATAGAAATTTAATGAACTTTAATTTGTTCATAAAATAATTATTTAGTTAAAATACTAATTTTTTAATAGAAATTTCTGTACAAGATACTTGTAATTTGCCCATACTATTTTACACGATTTAATTGGTAATATATATCAAAAGTTTTAAATATGTTTCTATCCCTTACTTGGAAGTGGTGACTGGTTAATTAAATTATAGTAATATTAAATATCAAGTCATTAATGGCACTGCAAAATTATAATGCCATATTTTAATCAGTAAAACAAGTTTAAAGAACATTCAAGGGGCTTCCCTGTATTTAGAACCATGGTTACGTTGTTATGGTTATGCACAGAGAAAAAGAATATGGCTTTATATATTTATATTCTAAACAAGAGGGGAAAAAAGGAAATGATTTAACATTTGAACAACAAATACATAGCAATGTAAGTATAGGCATTTCATAAAGTTTATGTGGAAAAGTCTATATGAGAGAACAGCTAGAAAGGTTTTGAAAAAAGAATGGTCATATGAAGACCTAACCTTACTAGGAATTGAAATGCCTTCTAATATTAGTATATTTAAGCTGGTGCTACTGAAGGAATAGCAATCATAGCAATAAAGCAAAGTTGAAAGTACAGAATAACTGTGGGAACTTACTATGCTAAAGATTATATTTCAAACTAACATGGGAGAGTAGATGTTTTAGTAAATTGTTTTGGAAGTAGCTATTTTGAAAAGTAAATAAAGCTAGATATCTACACAAATCCATTATCCCAATAACTTCTTCATCAATGATCTAAACTGAAGACACATTAAAACTACAGAACAATACAAAGACTGTTACATTCATAACACTGTAATGGAAGCAGGTCTTTCAAATAATCAAAGGAATCCCACAAGCTATCAATGGAAAGGCTAAAGAAATTGGACACACACAATAAAAAAAAAAAAACTTTTGTGGAGTGAAAGGGAAAAAAAAGCCTAAACACACTAAAATGAAATATAGATACATACACCTACACAGAAAATATATAAACATAAAATATATAAATATATATATTACACACTTATATGTGCACACACATATATATGCATACAGTCTATGTAAAATTTAACATATGTCTATTTAAATAATAAATTTATGAATACCTGAGCGTATTTTTACAATAATAGGAATTTTTCTTATTACAGTAACAGGGACTATTTCTAGAACAGGAGATAAGAAAATTTCACATCTATACATTTTCACATATAAGCCTACATACATACATATGCACTCAAAGACAGTGAATGAGTTAGAAATACTGTTAAAGCCTTCTTTGATGCAAATGTTCTTTGCATTCCCCACTTCTGGGAAGGTGGTGTGGTCATGTGACTTGCTTTGGCCAGTGAATTATGAGTGGTTATGAGTAGCATATCTGTAGAATAGATTTCTAGACAAACAGTTTTGGCATCGAACAATAAATGCAGTTTAAACTTCAATAGATAGTTTTCAAATAAAAGAGACTGCATAGATGTACATTCTGAATCGTGTTATTTGGAGTTCCTTAAAGCAGAAGCATTTATGATCCAGTACATAATTTGCAAAATCATCTTTCCAATGCAAAAGTGATTGATCTTGTTCTAGATAATGACTCCTTTCGCTCTGTCCTGGAGGTGAAGTATAGCCCCAACTTAACTGCAAGTGATCTGTGACATGAGTTAGACATAACTTTATTTTTTTTTTGGTGCGAGTGGGTGGAATTAAACACCTGAGATACTAGGCATATACGCACTGCAGCATAGTCTAACCTGATCTGATACCCTGGTTAGGTGGTAAGCCTTACTTTAGATAAAACTTACCTTTTTATTACTTATTAATCTTGGGAAAGTAACAATATCTGTCTAACTCTCAGTTTTCTTATACCAAAAGTGTTAAATGCAATTATTTACATAAAAATTGATGTCTTCTTATCTACTTTCAATAGAGAAAATTAGAAGTTGAATGGATCTCTGATTCATCTGCTTAACTAAACTACTTCCTACGATTTTTTTCCTCACCATTTTAGGAAACTTTTTTTTTTTTCAGCAGTCTTTGACATTTCCCATTGATGTGAATATGAAATTAAGATTGTCTATTATGTCCTGGGATTTTTAAAATTATTTATTTATTTTAACCTTCTTAATAGTTACATAATACTTCTTAAGGCTCCTCTTGTGACTATAAATTTTAATATGAAGGCAGGGCAAAAGAATGTCACTATTTATACTTTGAAATATTTTCAGTAGGCATTTCTTAAGTTTTCTCAGTGAAACCACCTTGAAAATGAAAAATCTAAATCCTACCAACGTTTAGACTTTAGGAAGTGATATGTTTAGTTTAAAATATGTTTAGTAGAAACAATTGGAGACAATTCTGAATTAATCAATTGGACCTAGCCAAAAACATTTTGATTTCTATTATTGAAAATTTCTTTTTCTCTGAGTTAGATAAACTTAAATCAGGGTTTGTTTCTCTGATTCATCTCAATACAGTACACTTAATGGAGGGTGCTCAGTGGAGATCTGAGATCTGTTCCTGATGAAGTCCAAAGCCTCCATAGGCCTAGAGGGGATGGCTAGATGGGAAAGAAATCACTGTAAGAGTTTTGAGCATTAGCTAGTTGTGGGAATCCTACACAACTTGCTTCATCATATGATACTTGGAGCTCAAAATGGCAGAAGTAATGATTTGGTCGACAAAGGGTTATTAATACCATATCCATGTGTAACACTGAATAAGGATATCAGGATTACCAAGGTGTGTTACCTTAGGGTAACAGTTACTTTCTTGCTAGTGGAACTTAATATAGCCCATACATTAAAATAAAAATTAAAAAATCTATTAAATATATATATAGCCCAAGCATTAAAACTACTCAAAATGAAATATAGCACAGTGTGGAAAATTCTATATAATTTAATTATAAAATTAAAAAAAAATAGATCACAATGTTGGGTCCATAGATATTTAAACTTATTCACATTTTGATTTATTAGTGCTGTTATTATTATATAGTAAACACATACTTCATAATTTACTACTTTCTCAAATATGAACCTCCATACTTAACATTTTGAAATTATTTCTGAAAACAATTGCAGAAAGAATGCTGTCCATATACACTAAAATTGAGTCTATGTTAATACATACTTTGAGGAGAGGAGGTTCACATAGAAAATTTTTATTTATTTTTTGCCTCAGTCCAAGTATACCTTTAGGTTATGTGCACTTTGATGGCAAAATAGTTCTTAAATATATAATTCAAGGATAGAATTTCAAAGATGCTAAATGAATGCATGTTAAAAAGTCTTAAAAAATATTTAGTCCAGGTTGAATTTCACCAGGGCTAGATTAATTGTCTTAGTTCTGAATTGATTAATGAATTTGACTTCATTTCTAATGAAAAATATTGTTTAAATATTTGATAGATTTTCCCTAGAATGACTAATGGAATATAAAATATACATTCTTATTACTTCATATAGTTTATTCCTCAAAGAACATTTTAATTCATTTTTTTTGATTAATAACAATGTCCACAAGAAAGGCTAGTCCCCAGCGACATACTGCATCATTGCTGACAATGAAAAAAAAAAAACAAACCCATGAATATTTAATGTTTAATAACAATTTACAAAATTACAGACCATAATAATAAGAAGAGATTGTGGTATTTGAATTCAGTCTCTTGGTACTAATCATGTAGTACAAATAATGACACTGGAAAATGTATTGAAGCAAGATTTTACAGGTGCCTATATTCTAATAAAACTTTTAAAAAGACAACTAGATTTCAATAATCTTAAAGTAGTTCAGGAATGTTGTTTTTAAATGACAGAAACTAATTACCATATTCTTACTTCTTGGAACATGATTAGTACTAGAAATGAATGCAAATATTGAAATTGGCCTCAGATGACCTAACCAATTAATACAAAATGCAAGGGGCTAATTAGGTTCATTTCATTAAACACAAAATGAGGGTGAAATTCCTCTCTCAAAATTAAAACTGTCACTAGTTTAAAATCCTAATCCTACATTATAGAACCAGTCTTTGACTAAAAGATGTTTATTTAGTTACACTATATGATGAACACTGTATTAGGCCTAGATTTTCTCATTTTCAAATTTCAAAATTTAACTAAAATGTATAGCTTAACTTTTTATCAAAAGTTACATATACACAGTAGAATAAAATCACTTTATCCAATAGTATCAGAAGGTGAGCTTTTACAAATGCTCTAATTTTATATGCAACTGAAATCTTGTTTACTAAGTATAAATGCTTGTTATGATTAATCATTGATGTTAGGTTTCTTACCAATGCCTTGAATTGCTTCCCTGCCTCTTAAAACACAACTTTTCTATTACCTAAGTAGTCTAATACATAATTATAAACACCCATCATTGTATGGGACAGTGATGTATGCAAAGGATGGTTATTAAAGTTGGAAACATAGGAACTTCAACTTCTGATTAAAATGTGAACATAAAAATCATACTTTATACCATGAAAATATTTTTTAAAGAGAAAATTAAAATGATATACTTCTATGATGCTAGCAGTGGATATTAGGTAGCCTCAAATAGCTGAATTACATAGATGATAAGCCCTTCAGAGGGAAGGAGAAAGCTGTTGTTTTCAATAATGGACGCAAGTACATAACGTGTTCATTATATAGTAGCCAGTTTTACAAGTTTCAAGGAGGTAAATAATTCTTAGGGCCAAACTATTAATCATAAAAGAGAAAAATGATAAATCCAATCTCCTCAAAATAAAAACTTATTTTCATCAGTCTCAATTTAAAAAATGGGAAGAACCAGACAGTTAGAAAATATTTCTAATAGCTTTATCCAACAGAGCACGTGTATTAGAATACATAATTACTCTTAAAAATCAATACAAAATAAACAAGCAACCCAACCAAAAATGAGTAAGGACTTAAAAGTCCTTCACACATACATACACACAATATACAATTAGGCAATAAATACAGAAAGAGAAGAGCAACTTCATCATTCTTCATAGAACTTTGAATTAAATTCCAATGAGATATTACTTAGCCCATAAGAATGAAAAAAACTAAAAAGTGTGATAATGCCAAATGTTGCCAAGGAATTGGAACAATTGGAATGCTAAGGCATTCCTGGGGTTGTTGTGCAACAGTAGAACTGCTCTGAGAAACTGTCTAATGTTTTTTAAGGGTAAAATATATCTGCTTGATGATCCAGCAGTTCCATTCATAGTTATTTTGTTGGCATCAGAAAAGTATGACCACAAAACCCTCATACATGACAGTTCATAACAGCTATTCATGATAGCCAAAATCTATCAATAGAAACAACCCAAATGTTCAAGAAGAGAAGAATGATAAGCACAATGTGGTATACTCATTCAGTGAAATATTATTCAGCAGTAAAAACACACTGGTGACACACAAAATGCCACCTATGCATCTCAAAACCATTATGTTGTACTAAAGAAAGCAAACAGAAAAGAGAACATACCACTTATTACCACATCTATGAACTTAAAAAATGGGTCTAAAAGTAATCATGGTAATAGAAATCAGAAAGGGATTACTTTGGAGTTTGGCAGGTGGTGATGCAGGATTGACTGAAAAAAGTCACCGAAGGAACTTTCTGAAATAAGAAAAATGTTCTATATCTTGATTGGTGGGTTGGTAACATGGGCATATTCATTTATCAAACTCATCAAAGTGTGTATTTTAAATGGGTATAGTCTTGCGTATGTAAATTACACCTTAATAAAAATGCAAATTATGTTACAGAATATTGGGACCAGAAAATATTGTCATATCAGTTATAGCACATAGCTATTTAAAATTCACCCCTGGAAGAAATAAATTTGAGTTAAAACAACAATGCTTAAAAGCTGAAATTCTTTCTTTTATTTATCATTTTGATGGTGGCTGAGGGGAGACAGGCTCAAAGAAATGGCAGAGACATGAGAGACATGTTCTCCAAGGAGCCTAGGTATTTTGGTGTGGGGATTTCCTAAGGATATTTAATGTTGAGATCACTGTTGTCTGGTGGAGGGGGGATGTGAGGCTTAGGCTCTGAGGCTACTTTTTAGTATCTTCTGATAAACAGATGTCAGAGTATTATTATTGGCAGCAGTATTATTTAGTCGTATGTATCTAACTAAACTATCCTTCAACACGTAATTGGATGTTAATATTTATACTTCGTTATTTTCCGAGCGGGTTTTTATCGATAGGCTGCCTTTATTACAGTTTACTGCTAAGTTCTAAATTCTGTGAAGTCAGAAATATTTTTATCCAGTAAGTAGACTTTAATAAACAGTCTCAAAATTTGTGAAAAAATGAATCACAGATTTAAAAAGAAATAGATCCATGCTTTCAAAAAATTTTAAAATTCCTTGTTAATTTTATGAAGAAAGTGGTTAGGTATAATGTTTAGGGGTGCTGAAAATTTATTGATTAATCAAAAGATTTTTGCAATACCTACTATGTAGTAGGACAGTCACTGTGTAAGATGAGAGATGTTTAGGAGAGGACCTCGCTTTTCCGCTCACATCACCCAGTACTCTACATTTATATGCACATCAATATCACTTCTTTTTTTTTTTTTCCTTGGTGTCCAAATGCAATGGATCTAAGGAAGAGTTCATAATGGTATTACAGCTCTCTTGTTATTTTGATGTCAGTTTAAAGAGTTTTCTTGGGGAAGAGTTGGAGACAGTAACATGCTCCTTTAAGTCAAATATTTGGGTTTTCAATTTCAAGCACTTTCTTTGGCTACAGGACCCCACTCGTACCAACCTAAGTGCATATACCAAGCAAAGTACTAGGGAGTTAAGCAATCCCTTGGAGGAGTCCTTAGCCAATATTTGATGGATTTATCCTTTGTTTGTGATAAATTTGAGGCGTTAGCCACATTGCCTTCTAAGGTTTCCCAGAAGAATTATAACTCATTTGCTCACATTAGCACCTACTCAAAAGGAAACATCCTTTCTTTCCCTAATTCATTCCTACCAGTAGACTTGAACAGCTGCAGATAGCAAGGGTGATTGAACTGGGGCATGTGCCTGGGGCCTTCATTTTGATAGTCACTTGGTTTCCTGGGTTCTTCTTCATTTGCATCTTTTAGGGACAGGTGTTCAGTTCCGGTGCATGAAATCATGAGCTTATTGTTTTATAACACTCAATTCTTGGGTTGGGTTGTAATGCAACAATGGATTAATGGAACAAGTAAAAAGATACCCACTTTCTGTTACCAATATAGTGGTCACTGTGATATTCTGCAGAAGACTAAAATGTTCAGGGTCTTTCCTATTATAGGGTTGAAAGCATGAGAATTAAAATATCCATTGGACAACTCAGTGGATGTGTAATGTTCTTATTTCCATGTTAATTTTAAAAATTTTTTAGGCTTTTTCTTGAAAAGGGTCTAAAGAATTGTTTCAACAGATCTGCATACCTGGTGCCAGAGGCTATTACTCTATTAATATGTAAAATCAAGGTGAAACACTTGCGCAGAAGCTGATAGTCAAGCCATAAACTGGGTAAGTTGATAGTCAACCACTATCAGTCACCATCCACCAACTGTTTCTATTTTGTTTTACTTATTTAAATTTTTAAATTTTTAATTTAATTTTTTTACAAATGTAGTCTTTTCATTTTTAAATTTATTTATTTATTTATTTTTGGCTGCATTGGGTCTTTGTTGCTGCACGCGGGCTTCCTCTAGTTGCGTTGAGTGGGGGTTACTCTTTGTTGTGGTGCACGGGCTTATTGTGGTGGCTTCTCTTGTTGTGGAGCATGGGCTCTAGGCGCGCAGGCTTCAGTACATGTGGCACGCTGGCTCAGTAGTTGTGGCGTGCGGGCTTAGTTGCTCTGTGGCATGTGGGATCTTCGTGGACCAGGGATTGAACCCGTGTCCCCTGCGTTGGCAGGCAGATTCTTAACCACTGCACCACCAGGGAAGTCCTACAAATGTAGGACTATAAACTGCATAAGTTGATAGTCAACCACTATCATTCACCATCCACCAACCGTTTCTAATTTGTTTTACTTATTTAAACTTTTTAGAACCTGAACTCATTAACTGAATAGGAGTATAATAGGAATAATCTCCCCTATATTGTTTAAAATTTCGATGCTGGCACTTAACCATGCAATTTCACCTGAGATGTGTTATTTATTTTTATTTATTTATTCTGATTTAATTAATACATAACATATAAATAAATATTATTTATTACTTACAGTAAATAAGTTTCATGGGCCTCTCTCAGTTCATTCCATCATAATGGCTCTTACTTCATTGGTTGACAAGTGATGTGAGGATTCTGACAGCTGTCAGTAATGTCTTTCAATTATATACCCACGGACTAGAGAAATGAACACAGGATCAGTTTTCAATGGAGCAACCATGAAAAGAAATAATCTTATACCTACCAACATGACAGATATTTTAAAGTCTGAAAATTCCAAATGTTGAGGAAAATATCAAATAATAGGAATTTTAATTAAATATTTGTTTTAATTAAAATTAGAATGCAACTTTTGACAAAAAATTGTCTTATAATAAATTTAAACATATGGATTATAAATTCTGATCCAGCAATTCCTTTTCTAGTTAAAAATTCTAAGGGAGTTCCTTTACAGCTACATCAGAAAGAATATTCATATCAATATTTGCTGTGAGTTAAGCAAAAGAAACTTAGAAGAGAGCAAATTCTCAATAGACAGGAGAATGAATAAATAGGTTGCAGTGAATTCATTTAATGGCTTGATATACAGCAATGAAATTGAGCAGTATATCTCCATTTATAACCTGAACGGATCTCAGAAAATAACACTGAATTCAAAAAATTTCAAATTAATATACATAGCTTGATACATTTGTATACCATTAAGATAAGTAAGAGGATGATAAAAGACAGAGTTTGGAATCATGTGTACACTTAGGAGGAGAATGTGATTAGGAAGGTACCCAGTACGGGCTAAAGGTATTAGTAATATTTTATTTCTTAAATTGGGTAGAAAGTACACAGATGGTGTGTGTGTGTAAATGTGTACATTTCATAATAAATAAAAGTAGAATATAAATCAAAGTGTTTCTAAAAGGAGGTAGTGGCCAAATTTGTCAGGCGGCTAACTCCAATTAGTACAGAAAACGTTCCATATGTACATTTTCCTTACAAAGAGGTAATGAATGACTTTAATAGGAGATTCATTTGAGTTGTGGGAATTAAAGCATTGTTAGGTTGGATTTAAGACAGTGGGTTTCGTAGAGAAGAAAGTGAAGACTTAGTGTCTGTAAGTTCAGATATCTTTACTTAGATTTACTGCAAAGGGACAATGAGAGGGTGCAGTTGCTGTTGGTGAAAGAAGGGACAAAATAGATTTTGTTTTGCTTTATTTTTCTTGTAAGTTTTTTAATGAAAAACATTACAACATGCTTTTACTGACTCTGCTAATAGAACTTTGTGATGCAGAGAATTAGGGCACAATTACAGGCGTGGAGTCTTTGAAAAGGTGAGTAGAAATGGGATGCAGGGGACAAGATGGGCAAATGGCGGTTATTCAGAGTGAGTGTAACACATAGAAGCTGATACATTGAGAGACTTGGTGATGGGATAACGAGAACCTTTTCTCATAACTGCCTTTTTAATCTCAGCTGAGAGGGAGGAGTGGCAATGCTAGAGACTTGAAGAGAGAGAAGATATGAAACAATTTTCCTATGGCAGGATGGAGGGAAGCACTTTGAACTGTTGTAGGATTTCCAGCCACTTCTTAAAAACAACTCTGTTTGTAGTCATTTGGAGTTTTGCCTAATGAGTATGAGAGAGGAAAAATAGAGCTGGCATTATTGAAAGCGATGCAAGAGATAATTACAATGAGCCACGGAATACAAGGTTAATAAGAATGGAGTTAGGTTATGAAAAGTCAAGGAACAATGTGCTTTAAATATAAAAAGCCTAAGAGATGTGTTTTTATTATCTCTGTGACAATAACTGAACAATATCTCGATCTCTTTTTTACCCATGCCCTGTGATAAAATTTTATTTACTAGAAGAAAACAATTGAATAACAAACATAGAAAAGAAATTTAGCAAAGGTTTAGAACATTTTTCTGAAAATACACATAATCTAGTGTTTAGGGCAACATGTAGAATATTGTGCCATTCTTATGCTATTTTTATTGGGTTAAGCATTGACAAATAATTTTTGAGAAAATTTAGTGATTGTTACTGCAGATCTTTGTTGTAATTAGACATAATCAAGATTTAAATTACAAATAAAAACTATCAAATGAATATATTTTTTCTAGGGTCATTTAAACTTTCAGCAAGTGCATTGTAACAAATACTCTCCCAGAGTAATATTTGAACACACAGAGTAAAAAAAATTAGGTTTCACATTTTTCTTACAGCAAGAAATATACTTTATTCCCAATTCTTAGTTGGAATATTTTAAAATTCTTAGAAGTTTTAAAGCTTTGCTTACTTAGTAAATTAGCTCTCTTTTTATTGTTATTATTGTAAAAATGGAAATTTATATAATGTAATCTACCTATCCACATACTTTATGCAGAAGCCAAACGATACATCTTAATTGTGGTTTAATCTTCAAATTGACCTTCAGAAATTGGGCAATACATTAAATTCCCACAAATGTGTATGTCAGAGCCTATATTCTCATTTTTCTCTCATTTTCACATTTGCATTTACCTGACAAGAGTGAGCTAGACAGTCATTTTAAGTACTTATGTGTGTTATTGGCATTTCTTTCTTTTTTAAATGCCTTTTAGACACTCAGCACTTTTTTAATAGATTATTTGTCTTTTACTTATTGATTTATATTTTTAATATAATTCCAATGTTAATGTCTTTGCTCTCACTATATTTCCAATAGCTCTTGTAATCAATTTGTGCTTAAAATATAAATATATTTGTCATACAGTGTTTTCAAAATCTCATGTAATCAGGTCACGTTTTCTGTTTAGATTCTTGGTTTTTCCTTTCATGAATTCTGGGTTTTTATATTACTTAAGAACTTTCCCCTTTCAAACATTGTAAACCATTATAATTTTAGAGTTTCCCTATATTTCTTTCCTGAATTTATTTTGGATGTGTTATTTAAATAAAATTAATATTTTAAATAGATTATGAATTAGTAAGAGAATATTATCTTCCTGGGGTCAATTTCCCAAAAATTATTAATATAATAATCCAAGATCATTAATTATCATCCATGCCCAGATATCTGGTTAAACATTATTTCTGAGTGTGTCTGTGAGGGTGTTCCTGGAAGAGATTGGCATTTAAATAGGAAGACTGAGTAAAGAAGAAGGCCCTGCCAAAGGTGAATGGCATCACCTAACCCGCCTAAGGCCAGAACAGAACAAAAATGTGGAGAAAGGGAAGATCTGTTCCTTCTCTGCCTGACAGAAAGCTTAACACACAGAGCTTGAGCTGTGACATCTGTCTTCTGCTCTCAGTGCTCCTGGATTTCAGGCCTTCAAACTACACCACTGGCCGTCCTGGGTTCCAGCTTGCAGAAGGTAGACCATTTATACTTGATAGTAGATTATTTCTGAGCATTCTCATCCATAAGAATTTTTGTGTCAGATAACATACAGCTCATAATGTATGAGTAGTTCTGAATGGCTGATATTTTATATCCCACTATTAGGCACTCATTCTTTACCTGATTATAGTAGCCAAAGTCTGTTTCTCAAGAAGAGAATAATTATTGGAAAATGAAGACATGAATATACATAAGAACCTTAGAGGCCAGTGCTGGGATTTTCCCATTGGTTCTTACGCGATATTTCATAAAGTACCCTTGTTTGCCACAGACACATAAAGCACCATGAGATCTGCTGAGTTATAACAACCAAGCAGAAAAACAGAGTGCAGTGAAGCTTGGATGGACTGCAGTGATTTCTCCTGCTCTCCTTCCCAGTCAAAACTAGCATGCATGCTTATGGTTTACATGGTAAATGCTCTACTCAAATGCGAAACACATTGCTACTATATTCAAAAAATCTTACTGATAATCGTGCCTCATTTTTAGTGTTAGGTATTCCAAGGTGAAATAATCTGCCTTTCACCATGGAGAGGATATACTGAAATTTTTCAGAAAACTAGTCTTTATAAACTTGCACCAAAAGTTGGCCCTAAATTGTTTAATTTTGTGTGACTTATTTATAATTGTTAGAAATACATATATACATATGTGTACGTATATTACAATAAACATATGTTATAATGTACATTTTATATATGTACATATTCATATATGTATACTTTGTGTTGCACATAAAATATTTGATGCCAATATAATCACAATTCTTCTAAATTATTTTTTGTCTCCTTCCAGAAGGCTTTATTTTAGCATTTTTTAAATATTCTTGACAGTCAAAGACTTCACCATAATTTTTTGTTGAGTTTCTCCCACTTTAATGTTCTTATAAGGTACGTGATGGAAATTTTCCACCTGGAGCTTAACACTTATTTTAACTTTAGTGAAAATTCAAATATATATATATTTGAATTATATATATATTTGAATTATACAAAAAATATATATATATTTACATCTTTTGTGCTTACCTCAATTTTTTCTCTCTCCTTGTATTTTTGTTATATACTCTGAAAGATATTTCAAGTATATCTTTCAGAATACTGCTTCATTTTTTGACTGTGCTAACTTACTGTTTTGAAATTTTGCTGAATTTATTGTTTTGAAATTTTTGTTTTTAATTATCATGTTTGCTCTTCTTTTCATGCCATTTCTTTCTTTCTTTCATTATACATGTACAACTCTGCAACACAACACATATCTATTTCCTCTCTTTATGTCTTTTCTACCAAACCTATGCTTTGGTGGTCATGAGGGCTTAATCTTTTTTTTTTCCTTTTAAATATTTATTTATTTTGGCTGTGTTGGGTCTTAGTTGTGGCAAAGGGATCTTCACTGTGGCACACAGGATCTTTAGTTGCGGCATGTGGACTTCTTAGTTGCGGCATGCATGCGGGATCTTGTTCCTCAACCAGGGATGGAACCCAGGGCCCCTGTACTGGGAACACAGAGTCTTAACCAATGGGAAGTCTGGACCACCAGGGAAGTCCCCATAAGGGTTTACTCTTCAAGTTCTTTTTTCTTACCTTTTATAGAGGTCTCATTCCCACATAAGTTCAAATATATTGGCATCTTCTAAATTTAATCTTCAATCTATAACTCTATGTGGAACTTCAGATGTATACATTCTTATGTCACCTTGAAATCTGGAATACCTAAGGGATATTTAACCTGTTTAACCAGTCTCAACTTGAACTTATGATTTTCACAACAAATTTATTTATACACTAGTGTCTCTATCACAATAAATAATCATTCAAGCAATGTTTTTTCTGGAACGTTAATAACAATAATAAATCACTCCTCTATTTTGCCTCTTTAAACAATTTCAAGTCCTGATGATTTTAAATATGTATGTTTTCTCCTCTTTCTTGACACTGTTCTAGACTAAGGTAACATTATATCTCACAAGTATTCTTGTCTTATCCTCATTTTTACCAATAATACATTTTTGTATTCATCCAATAGATTTTCTAAAGTGCAGGTAAGGTGAATTTTTTGAAATGTAAATTTGATGTGTCATTATCCTACATAAAATATTTCAGTTTCTACTCACTAGCTTTTAAATATAGAGGTCAAATATCTTTATATGAATTAAAAGACTCTCCGTAATTGGTATCTTAACTCCTTCTGATGATTCATCTCTGTTTTTTTAATCTCATATGATGACACTAATTATCAGAATATTTTTCAATTTTAATAATTAAGAGAGGACACTGAAAAAGAGAGTGGATTACACTGACTTTATACAGTAAGTAATATTCTTAGTTTGGTTGAGTATTCTCAATTGATTTCAATGCATTAAATAGTAATTTTACATGCACAGATATCTGTAATAACAAAACACAACCATATAAATACTCATATTCTGAAGAAGCCATAGTAGATATGTGTTAATCTTTATTGCTGTACCTACAGAAAATTTAGAAAAGCCATCATTTTCAGCATCTGCTCTACTTTCTACTCATTCATTCTGATGGAAGAGAAAATTTAGAAAATGTATTGACTGCCAAGAATATAAATATACCTGCTGGCAAAGATTAATGATCTGTTACAATGGACAGTGAATCAGCTATATGATGAATTCCATCTCACTTGAAAAAACATCCTGAACTGTGAAAAATAATATGAATTATACTTACAAAATGGTAATGAAAAGGTTTGATATAAGAGATAAAAGCAATGAAATTCCAATTGCCTATTGCATTAATTTATTGATCAGTAGCTTGGTAAGTGTATAAGTTAACAGAACAGTTAAATAGCTAATATCTAATGCTACCGAGTAATAAAACAATTCTGAATATGAGATATAGTGATTTTACTAAGTCATGGTAAAAATAAGCTATAAAATTGTGTTAAAAATATCATCTATATCTCTATCTATCATCTACACACATACATATGTGTGTATGTGTACACATATATATACATACATTGTAAAACCTTATAATATTTACTGAATATGTGTATATATATATATATATATACATATACACACATTACAAAACAGTATTAGAATCTTATTTGAAAAATATTTGAAAAGAAAATGGAGGTAAAGTACTTCTTTATTTTTGGTTTCTGCAGAGTTTTATAAAGGAAATGCTAAGCAATAATTCAAAGAATATTGAGGATGAGGATAAACCTCAACTGTAAATTCTTCACTAATACAAGAATTCCATCTTGAATACCTCAGATAGAGATCCTTGGCACTTAAAAATGTCCATCAATGCAGTGTTCGCAGGGAAGTTATTTCCATTTTTGGTCAATTAAGTTTTTAAAAAGATTTTATCTAATGATTTTCCTTTTTAACTAATTGAATTTTACTACCAACATCTGAAATCTCTGTTCAACTTTCATTGAAAACTCTTGTGAAATGTTAAAAGAATATGACCCACTAATATCCACATAACTTTCTAGGTACCACAGCCAAGTTGTTTATGAAAAGCATAATATAATACTAATAATTCAAAATTTTTGAAGTATAACATGTTATATTAGTGTATTCAGTAGGATGTTTGAAGGTATAATAACTAATCTTAACAGAATTTGTCTACATAGAATTTATTTGCCTAGTGAACATCTTTTGAGATACCTTTTCACTAGGAATAAATGTAACGAGCTAATAAAGAAAATGAAAATATCTAGGTCAAGTTTGTAAAGAAATAAAAGAAAGTCTGATCATTACATTATTTCTGTTTTTAAATACAGTAAATATATTTGCTAATTTTATGCTTGAGGGACCATGAACTATAAAATTTCTATACTGCAGGATTCAAGTGACATTTGTAAGAGGATGTGGTCCTATCATCTCTCTCTTAGAATCTAAACTCTTAAAGGATCAGCCGATGAAGAATAAAAATTATGTTTTAAGAATAATATTAGTAGGTATATATTTAATTTTATACATAAAGTACTAGATCTTTAAACATAAATTTAAAAGATTACTAAATGTTAAAAAGCATGGAGAAAGTTCGAATGATAGCTCTAAGTGATGGTAACTTTAAATGAAATTTTCACTGGGAAGATCATTAATGATGTCATTTTTCCCATTTTTATTTACCAAAATTATCTCAAAGCTAAAGAAAAATAATATGCAGAAAAAATTAGGAAAAGTTATTGTCTATTATGCTTTCATTAATCTTTTCTAACCTAAACACAACAGTTTTCATAAACAATTCCTTATATATGAGCATTTTATTTTTATATTTATTGACTAATGCAAAAGAAGTTTGCACAGCTGAAATGTCCACATATCCCTCTACTTCCATCGGGTTGGATAATTAATATCTTTTTCAAGACAATAAAAAAATGGATAACTTATAAGTTAGGCAAATGTGAAACATGTCTTTCCCCATAAGATAAAACATATTTGAGAGAAAATGAAAACTTACAGGTTCTATGCAAACATTTTCTAAATATAAAATTTTTTTTTGTCTGAATATTGATTTAACTATAGTCTTGCTGTATTCATGGGCTTCAGCAACCCAAATACTATATAGCAAAGGGGACCAAGAGGAAAAAAATAAACAAACCAAAACAAAAATAAGTAAAGAGAGAAACCAAAAATGAATGTGCACAAAATCAAAGATAAATTATTCAAGAGAGAGATGAACTGGTGGAACACATCCAATCTTGCTGCCAAGTCAAGTAAAGTGATGTCAGAAAGTGTCCATTGGGTTTGGTCCAATTTTGGTCATTGATGAATTTGATAAATTTCAATGCAATAAAGAAGAATGAATTGGATGGAAGAGTAAATGGAGAGAAATGTCTTTTCTCGTATTATTGCTGATAATGCATCTGGTTTACATAACACCTGAAAATGTTTGATAATACATATTTTAAGTCATCCATGAGCTGATAAATTTGTAAGGATTTATCATGCTAACCCCAGTGAAGTAAAGTAAAATAAAAGCTGATTTTTCCTTGAGGAATTTAGCGAAGAAGAGAAACTCAAGCACTGGTTTTCACAGACTCAGTTTTTGTGGAAGACAAAGCTTTATGCCAGTACATGTGTAATAAGATTCTTGCCCATAATGTTGAAATCCCTAAGGGTTCTTCCCCTATCTCAAAGAACCACAACAAAAATTGTTTTGGCTTTATGCGAAGTGGGGGTGGGATAGTCTTAGAGCAGTTTTAAACCAAAGCTGGTATTCAAAGGTTTTTATAGATATAAGTTACATTGCCTGGGATATTCAAAAACAGCCCAGATTTGGAGGAAAATCAAACTAAATAGACAAACTCCAGCGGGACAGCCTTTATAAGGTAACAGTGTATCATTGAATATTTTCTTCATAGAGAGCATTTGCTAACACTAGACATGGCTGATGACTGAACTTGGCCCTTACAGAAGTACTCGACTGGGTAAAGAAAATCTAGCAAAGATTTGGGTGTTTGTGCTGTTCTGGCACAGCAAATTTGAAAATCCAGGCACCCTAAATGTGTGATTCTCTTTATCTTATAGTCCAGTGGTCCCCAACCTTTTGGCACCGGGGACCGGTTTCGTGGAAGACAATTTTCCCATGGACTGGGGCGGCGGGGTGGTGGTTTCGGGATGATTCAAGCACATTACATTTATTTCTATTATTATTACACTGTAATATATAATGAAATAATTATACAACTCACCATAATGCAGAATCAGTGGGAGCCCTGAGCTTGTTTTCACTTGCCACTCACTGATAGGGTCTTGATATGAACCTGCAAATAATTGATTTATTATGGTCTCTGTGCAGTCAAACCTCTCTGTTAATGGTAATCTATATTTGCAGCCACTCCCCAGAGCTAGCATCACGGCCTCAGCTCCACCTCAGATCACTGGGCATTAGATTCTCATAAAGAGCATGCAACCTAGATCCCTCGCATGGGCAGCTCACAGTAGGGTTCGTGCTCCTATAAGAATCTAATGCCACCGCTGATCTGACAGGAGGCGGAGTTCAGGCGGTAATGCGAGTCATGGAGAGCAGCTGTAAATACAGATGAAGCTTCACTGCTCGCAAGCCACTCACTTTCTGCAGTGTGGCCCGGTTCCTAACAGGCCACAGACCCTTACTGGTCCATTTGCCAAATTCTTGTGCTAAGTAGCAGGTTAAGAGTTTCTGTAAAGCGAAATAAAATTCCTATAATCTTGCAACAACTAGAAGAAATATTTACACCTAGAGAACGGGGCCTCTTTCAAGTGTACACCATGCTTTTCACTCAAGACTTTTGTTATGATTGGAGTAGGGTGCAATCGAAAGGAAAAACTACAAAGCCTGAAACCTCCAAATAACAGACTCACACAATCCTTCAGTTGAGAATAGACAGAGACCCAGTCAGATTCTCAGCTAAAAAAATTTGGGGAACATTGCAATACACTGAATTTTGTGCCCCCCCTTCCAAATTCGTATGTTGAATCCTAATCCCCAGTGTGATGGTATTTGGAGGTGGAGCTTTTGGGAAGTGATTAAATCAGGAGGGGATTAGTGCCCTTACAAAGAGACCCCAGAAATCTTCCTTGTTCCTTCTATTATGTGAGACACAGAGGAACGATATTCGTTTATGAACCAGGAAGCAGGCCCTCTCATCAGATACCAAATTTGCCAGCTCCTTGATCTTGGACTTCCCAGCCTCCAGAATTGTGGAAAATAAATTTCTGTTGTTCATAAACCACTCAGTCTATGGTATTGTGTCATAGCAGCCTGAATAAACTAAGACTAACATGCACGAGGAATAGGAAAGAACAAAAGGTTAAATGATTCTTAGTAAAATTTCAACCTTGTCCTCACCAAATGAATCTCAGATGGATTGAAGAGATTCATCACTTACTCTGCCTAACAGTAGAAAGTGGGAATGATCTTGTCAAAAGATATCATTTGGAGCTTTTTCTGTTCCTTTCTACATTTTGTCTAAGATAACATAAAAATTATTGCACATGTCAAGAGATAAGATGATATGACTCATAATAAAGAGAAAAACAAACATTAGAATGAAACCACAGAGAATCTCGACATTGAGATTAACAGATAAGGGTTTTAGAATAATTGAAACAACGTAAATATATGGAAATTAACAAAATATGTTAAATAGATGAAAAGATGAAGAGTATTGGTATCAATAGAGTGAATCACCTATACATGATACAAATATGAAACAAATAGCAATAAGTTATAACCCTTTGAATAGGTTTAATAGTAGAAAGGGCACTGTAAAATACTACTAGTTAAGATAAGGTGGATACAAAAAACTAGCAGAAAGGGAAAAAATAGGGGGTGAGGGGAGAAGAGCAGAGTCTTTGACACAAAGACAACATCGTAAAAGTCTAAAATAAGTGTAAATGGAGTTCCAGAGAGGAGAGAGAGGAAATGTAGCAGGAGAGACATTTATCAAAGCTAGCAACACACAGATTCAAGAAGCTCAGTGGACACAATGTGAGAGAAATATAAGGAGAGGCCTAATTGCATACAGCACAGTCAAGCCTCTGAAAAAGAAAAAGGAAAAGCAATTTTCCAAAACATCTTGAAAGGAAAAAGACATGTTACCACAAAGATCACCAGAAGACTTATAGAGAAGACTTTAACAAAATCAGTGAGTCAGAAAATATGAAAAGGGTAAAAATAATTTCAAAAAATTACAGATATTAAAAATCTATACCCAACATAAATTTTCCTGGAAAACTCATGGGAAATAAAGTAATTTCAGGCAAATAAAAGGTGAGATAATTTGTCACCAACAGTTCTGTGCTACCAGAAGTGCTTAAATTCAAACCTAACCTATACTTAACTAGCTGAGTGACTTTTTCCAAGTTTATTTACCTCTCTGTGTCTCAGTTTCCTTATCTACGAATATGAGATACAAATATTGCCCAACTTACAAGAAAAAGGTTTAAAGGATTCATGGATTTAATGCATTGAAGATACTTAAATCTATTCCTAGAATTTAAAATATATTTAACATTATTTTTATCAGTTTTAAACATTGTACTGAAAACTACTATTTATTGTTGCAAAATATCTCATTACTGGGAGAGTATGTTTCAATCACTGACAGGCAAGTTTATGTGGATATCATGAGCCAGCAATTGGGATTTAACTTGAATTATTTCCTTGATATAAATCTTTATCTTCCAACATCTCATTTGTAATTTTGGACAAGTTGCATTACCTCTTTGTGCCTCTATTTCTGCATCTAAAAAATATCAATACTATATGTAGCTAACATTGTATGACCATTGTGAGTTTTAAGTTAGGCAATGTATGTTTAGAGATCATAAACATATAGTACTTTTAGTAGTATTATATATTGTTTTTTGTAGACATTATACACAGTGCTGTATAGCAACTACTACACCTATCTCTATGTGCTCGTCCAGGATCAATTCCCAGAGATAAGATCCTCAAGAGTAAACATCTATCAACATTTTAAGATGGTAAGTATCATTAGACTGCCCTTTAGTCTATCCTAGAAACTAAAATGCTCACCAGGAATGTACAAAATAGTGCATTTCTACACATCCCTGAAGAAGATGGATAAAAGCATTGTTATATTCATATAAATTTTTATGTATTTTACAGCTGAAAAGAAATAGCTCACATTTTTCCGTTTTTCAGCTAATAAAATATGATAAATCACTATGATTAATAATATACTGTGCTCAATGAACATATTTTAAAAGTAGTATTCTAACAGAATTCAAATCTAAAAAGCCATTCATTCATTTAATACTAATTAAACACAATTTGTTTTGATTTGATGATTGTCCACATAAAGTTATATTTATTATAGTGACTATTTGATTGGTAAGCAACAATGATTTGCATAAATAATTTTCATTGGAACATCATAATGCTCCCCCCTTTTAAACTTTTGACTTAATATTTTTCATTACTGGACCTAA
The DNA here is from genome assembly GCF_059928025.1 of Delphinapterus leucas. NCBI lineage: Eukaryota > Metazoa > Chordata > Mammalia > Artiodactyla > Monodontidae > Delphinapterus > Delphinapterus leucas. The sequence continues at coordinate 21,390,870 of NC_143146.1, read as the reverse complement.
TTAGAACTCTTTTTCTTCCCAAATGAAACAATAACATATACTTGTGGTTTTGTTCTCATCTTCTTTGAACTATGGACAAAATGAAGTCAATAAAAAATGTGCTGAAGCTAATTCAATGTGGAATGGGCACACTGAACTCAGATTGTTAGAGTTTCAGATGTCCTCAGAGATAATTTTAACGCGATTTTTCCCCCAATGCTGAAGCCCTTCTGTAACTTCCCTAGTAGTTATGCATTCCATGTCTGAAGGGGAATAATTAGTTGTTAGAGATTACTTTCTAATATTGAGCCAAAATTTCTCTTTTTTTTGGTCACATTCACAAGCCTGACCCTAATTCTGCCCTAAGACGTCTTAAGGCATCTTCAAAACAACATTTTTTAAATGTACGAGCACAGTTTAAAAACTAATGAAGTCCTAACTTTTGATAAACCAACTTTGCTTTAGATATTAGAATGGTATTTGATTTCCTCTCTTTCTAGCTATTCTCACTAGGTAAATTCAATATCTCAACATCTCTTTGTTCTTAAAAAGGGAAATTTTTACTTAATTTCATTTAAGGCTTTTATTTATTTTACTAAATTTTGTAATTTCTTTTAAAAAATCAATTTTGTAAAGATTTATTTTCCACATTGTCAGGGCATCCAGGAGTAGTAAGTTCAATATTTGCATGTCTCTTTGTAAACTCCAACAGCTAAAAGAAACACAGAGGCTTACCTTCATATATTGGGCATATTAATCAAAAACATTATTTGATATTGAGCTACGTATTATTTAAACCTTTACCAAAAAAATCTGAAAAGATTTTTTAATTTGAAATAAATATATATGACATTATCGTATTCTTTAACATCACCAAACTGAATATTCTTTTCAAAAAAATTCAATTTACTCAGAGCTCTAATGATAAAAAAAAAAATGAAAATCTCTGGAAACATAAATTTAAAGTAATCTCATCTTTTTATTCAAACTAATTAAACTTGTAAGTAAATCGAGGTTAAGAGGAGACAAAAATGTCTTTGATAATTACAAGTTAATTAAAGAGAATATAAAAATCTGGAAATGAAAGCATTTTAAATGCTTTGGCCACTTTTTGCCCAATGTCTAATTTACACCTTCATATTTTTAAGAATGAGCCATCTAAAATGTGGAATAACAAAACTCACCCCACAGAAACAAAGGATAAGCTTTAAAAAGGCAATTCTTTCTGCTGCTGCAGCTAAAGCTAGAATTGCCCTGCAGGCAACTGCAATTCTCTGGTACGTTTAAGTAGTTCCTACTTACAAAAGTGGAGTAAGGCAAAAGACCCTGAGGAGAAGCCCTTTTGTTTCATTTTTGATCACAGCAGTTTCTATAAAAGATCAAATTTTAATGAAGGAAAAATTAATATATGTTTAGATGATGGAGACAAATAATACAATAACAGCAGCCCCTCCAACCAGTCCTTTTGAAAAAAGAGAAACTAATTACTCATGTGAAGTCTGCTTATAGATCTATTTCATTGCATTACAATTATTTTTGAATGAATAAAATTGCTGGAGGACATATTTTTTCTCTTCCTTCTTAAAATTGGGTAATAATCTGGTAAAGTCATAACTAGGTGTACCTTTAGACTTGCTGTATTATGTTTCTAAACAACCTAGTTTAACTCTTATAAATGCAAAACACACCCTGTATTAATCCTTTCTGCTTAGCCTCTCAGCAGGATGAATTTAAAGTCATCTTAATGGCCCCAAGCAATATTTTTAAAAAGAAGCATAGAAAAATCTTAAGAGATCATTTGAATAATTCTGATGTCAGAAAAATAACACTCATAAATACAGCCTTCAGTGTTCTATTTCAGACTCATTTTCAAATTCCCAAGGAATAGGGTTTTAATAACAGGAAGAGATAATCAAGAATAAATTTATAGAGTTATACAAAAATAGTTCAGTGAGAATTTGCTCGTTATGGTACTAAATTTGAGATGCTCATCATACCGTGTGCCCCATGGGAACTGGTTTGTATGCAAAACTGATGAATTTGATGAAATGAGGAACGATTTAGGTTCATCATAAATAATTGTAATATGAAAATTCTGTAGAACAAATGAAATATATCACAGGTAAAGAATATGACAAAATAGAATTAATTACTTAAAATTACATTAATATTGTTCATATAAAACTTGAATGTTCTTTCAAACATAATTTTGTTAGTAGATACATAGAGAAACCTATTTTGACCTAAAATAAACACATATATTAATTTGTAAATTATAGGAAAACCAGATTTTATGTACTTTATTAGAAATTTACTTGTTAAACATTTATTTCTAGTTCTGAATATGGTGTTTGTATGGTTATAAAACTGGGACTAGGTATTTATTATAAAAATAGACAATGTTGTTTCTTTTTTTATTTGTACACATGGGGAATATATGTTCCCCATGTGTTCAAATAACACAAGGTGTTGGAGCTGATTGGAGAGAAAGTGCATACATTTTTCCTCTTATAGGAATAAATTTTAAATCTATTAATGACAAAGTTGCATTATTATATATATATATTTTACTTAATATTCTGTTTGAAATCAAGTGTTACTTTAAACTGATAAGAAATTTTCTTAATTATTCAGAGAAGAGGTTTGGAAGTATTTGCATAAATGAAATGATACTTTAGGAATGTTTGGATTTTTAAAAAAAAGAATGATGTTGATAAAGACATGATATGTAAAACAGAGAAATAGTGTGATGTGGAAGCTATACCATGTTAAAAGTTTAGCCATTATGTTATGGCCATTCCTTTGAAATTAATTCCTGGCATTTTGACCCATATGTTATTTTATAACTTACTGAGAGAACCACATATTAGCTCTGTGAAATTACATAGCCCATGTGTTTAAAGCACAAATTAGCAAAGAAAATTATCTACATTAACATTTGGATTTGGAGAAACCATAAGATTTAATGATGTTGTATCCGAAGTATTTTATCATCTATATTTTCCCCTCAGATGAACATATAAAATATATATATATTTTTTTCTGCTCAAAATGCCAGCAGATTTTGTGCTCTGGTTCCAGGTAAGATAGAATAAGCATATTTCACCCTGACTCTTCCACCGAAAGAATGAAACATTCCAAAAATGGATTTAGTAGCTCTTTGAGGACTCTGAAAAGTAAATAGTAGCAGACTGATTGGGGAAAATTTCAAGCAGCACTGAACCAATGGTGATTTACCAATTGTTTTCCGCTGTTTTTCCAGGGCTTGAACACTACACAGCATAAAACACAAAAATAAATCGTTCTCTACAGATAAAAGAACACCAGGAAAAGCCCTCTTGTTTGGTTCATAGAGCTAGAAAGTGACTTTTTAAAGATCACCAGACAGGAAATCACAATGGTCACAACAAGAAACCACAAAAACCAAGACTGTGAGGAAGAGGAACCTTCTGTTTTGATCGGTGGAGCTCTGGTGCCAGGAGGTTGGAACAAACCACTGTTGCTTTCTGCTCTCTCTCTGTAATTCTAGCACTTGGCCTTGGATGTGGACATGCTCACTGAAGTGTGCCAGAGAGCCGGTGACTAAAGCCCAGTCCTCCCAACAGAGAACCAAAAAGGAGAGCCCCAGAGAACCCTAAAATACTAGGAAGATTGCAGAGAGGAAAGTGTGTGAGAAAGTGACCCCTACAGTTATCTATCAACTCCTGGGCTTGCTCTTGAATTGAAAGAAAAAAATGGAAAGTCTCAATAAATGCATTGAAGAATACAAAAGAAAATCAAGTGGAAATACTACATATAAAATATGTAACAGATGAAATGAAGAATACACTGGATGGACTCAACAGCAGAATGGAAATGACAGAGGAAAGAAACAGTGAACCTGATAGATCAATAGAAATTATCCAATATGAACAAAAAAGAGGAAAAAAAAAAGAAAAAACAGAACAGAAAAGATTCTCAGGAATCTACAGTAAACAAACAAAAGGCTAAATCTTGATGTAATATGAATTCCAGCATGAAAGAAGGTGGTGCTTTAAAAATATTGACAAAATTAATGGCTGAAATTTCCTAAATTTGGCCAAAGACATAAAGTGACAGGTTCAAGAAGCTCAGAGAATCTCCAACAAAACAAATCTAAAGAATGCTATGATCAGGTACGTAATAATAAAACTGCAGAAAACTAAGACAAAGAAAAAATCCTGAAGGTAGAAGAAAGTAGAGCACCATTTTTAAAGTGCTGAAAAAAAGTTCTATATCCAGTGGAAATATCCTTCAGGAATGAAGGTGAAAGACATTTCCAGATGAAGAAAATCTAAGAAAATCCATTACCAGCAAATTTGCTCTAAAATGATTGCTGTTAAAAGGAGTTTTTCATTCTGAGGGGAAACAATGCCAGACAGAAACTTGGAACCTTAGCAATGAAGGAAGAACAATGGAAATGGTAGATATTTGGGTAAATATATTAGATTATTTACCTCTGGGTTTTTATAATTTATTTGATGCTTAAAAGCAAAAATGATAGCACTGACTGATTTGATTTTTATTGCATATAGATGCAATATACAAGAGAACTGTAACAACAGGAGCTTAGATAATGGTACGTTTTCTATATTTCTCATCAAATGTTAAAATGTTGGTTGTAAGCAGACTGTGTAATTTGAGTATGTACGTTGTAATCCCTAAGGCAACTACTAAAAAAAATTTGTATGGAGATAAACTTAAAACTACATCGCAAACCTTAGAGTGTATTACTAAAAAATATTCAAATACTGCAAAAGAAAATGGAAAAAAGGGGAAAGTAATAACAAGAAGAAGGAACCAAAAAATTAAATTGTAGAACTAATTCCATACGTCAAAAATTACATTAAAGGTAAATTATATAAATGTAAATGATCTAAGCACATGCACGAATAGATAGAGAAATAGGGTTGTTTAAAAGTACAAAGAAGAATAAAGATATATCATGCAAACACATCAAAACAAAGCTAGAGTGGCTATATAAATATCAAAGAAGCAAAAGAGCAAAGGACATTACCAGGGATAGGTGGGGCACTGCTTATTCACCAAGAAGGCACATAAGTCTAATATTTATGTGCCTAAAAATGAAATTTCAAAATACAAAAACTGGCAAAACTTAAAGGAAATTTAGACAAATCTACAGTTACAGTTAGAGACTTCAATGTTTCTCTCCCAATAATACATAGAACTATTAAACAGAAAACTGTTAAGGATATAGAAGAAATGAACTCCATCAATCAACTGGATTTTATCAACATTTTTTAGAACATTTTATCCCAAAACATCAGAATACTGTTCAAGAGCATGTGAAATATTCACAAAATGTAATCATTTTTGACATATCCCAATATATTAATACACTATTTATTGCCTTAAAAAAAAAAAAAGCAGAGAATGAGTCAGTAGTAGCATCACTCCAAAGTTAATCTCTTTAACTTCATTGTAAATGGCATGTGCTTATATCCTTTAACTTGATGAGTCTATTAGATATATTAATGGCTTAAAAGAATTGTATTTAAGGCTCCCACATCTGTGTTGAATCTTAAGTTTCAATCAAAAACATATCCATAAACTCCGGAAGGCAGGGAGAAAGGAAGAGAGTTAACAGAGAATTTCCCCTAATGTCTAGCACTCAGGTCACAGACAGAATCAGTATTCAGCTCTGGAGCAAAAGAATTTGTATAGGGTATAAAGTGGTATTTCAGTTCACTTTGATGACATTATGGTCTAAGATATGAGGATACCTTGCAATCGAACATACTCCATTGGCAAAATACTCTGCGGAGCCTAAGCCCAAGGAACAATAGTACAACACTCTTTAGGGCTACATGCTTACCCAATATTTTAATGACAAATTCTGTTAGAAGCTGAGTAGGAATATGGGCTTAGGTTGGAGATTTTATCAGGAACTTCTATTAGATTTTTCCAAGTAATTGCAAATATTTTTGAGACCACCATGTGCAGGTCTGCCATTGGTGAGAGAGATCAAAAGTATAGGCATCGGTTTTCCATACTGCATCTTAAGGCCTACATTTTGAAACTTGTTCTTTACTGTACAATAATGACTGGACACATTGTTGTTCAGTAATATAGTTATACCTAATTTTTTAAATTAAATATATGGAGAATGTATACACATATATATAATTCTTTTTTTAATTGAAGTATAGTTGATTCACAATATTGTATTTGTTTCAGGTGTACAGCTTAGTGATTCAGTATTTTTACAGATTATACTCCATTAAAAGTTACTACAAGATAATGGCTATAATTTCCTGTGCAATATAACATATACTTGTTGCTTATCTATTTTATACATAGTAGTTTTTATCTCAATCCCATATGCCTATCTTGCCCCTCCCCCCTTCCCTCTCCACACTGGTAACCACTAGTTTGTTTTCTATATCTGTTAGTCTATTTCTGTTTTGCTATACACATTTTCTTATTTTATTTTTTTAGATTCCATGTATAAGTGATAACATAGAGCATTTGTCTTTGTCTGACATATTTCACTAAGCAGTCTGTTCACATCACTGCAAATGGCAGAATTTTATTCTTTTTTATGGCTAAGTAGTATTTAATTTTATATATATGTATATATATATATATATATATATATATATATATACACACACACACCACATTTTCTTTATCCATTTGTCTATTGATGGACATTTGGGTTGCTTTCACATCTTGGCTATTGTAAATAATACTGCTATGAACATCGGGGTGCATGTATTTTTTTGAATTAGTGTTTTCATTTTTTCCAGGTAGATACCTAGAAGTGGAATTGATGGATCATACGGTAGTTTTATTTTTAGTTTTTGACTAACCTCTATACTGTATTCCACAGTGGATGCACCAATCTACATTCCCACCAACAGTGTACAATGGCTCCCTTTTCTCCACAGCCTTGCCAACATTTGTTGTTTGTAGACTTTTTGTTGATAGCCATTCTGACTAGTGTGAGGTGATATCTCACTGTTATTTTGATTTACTTTCCTCTAATAATTAATGATGTTGAGTATATTTTCATGTGCCTATTAGTATGTCTTTTTTTTAAAAAAATGGCTATTCAGGTCTTCTGCCCAGTTTTTGATTGGGTTGTTTGGTTTTCTGATATTGAGTTGTATGAACTGTTTATATATTTTAGACATTAACCTCTTGTCAGTTATACTATTTGCCAATATTTTCTCCCATTCTCTAGGTTGTCTTTTTGCATATATAATTTATTTCTTCTGAATGAAGGAAACACAATTTAAAAACATTATTTGGTTAAAGTTATAAATAGATGCTTGAAATCTGGATAGTTAGATCAATAACATCCTGTATAGGATGTTATGGTTAATAAGCCTTATTTCTGTATATTTTCCTTACATGTTATAGTACCCTAGGCCATTTAATCTCTATAGTCTCTGAAATGAGGGCTTTAGATTAGATGTGCTCTGTTTGGCTTTTTGACTCTTTGTTTCAGAGTCATGGAGGCAAAAGGATTTTAGTTGGGAACCCGAATCAGACTGATGCTTCATTTAAACTTTGAAGGATGCCTATTTAAATAGAGGGTAATTTATATTTAGAATAATAAAAGGTGCCAAAGCTGAAAACATAAAAAGTGTCAAGGTAACAGAAGTGGTATAATAGAGCCAGCTTGTACCTGCTCATAAAAGCTGTTTGTATGCAACTATTCCCAATAAATTTATGTCACATAAGTAGGATGATATCAGTAATGGTAGAAGAATTCACAGTATGGAAAAAACAAAACCAAATTGTGCCCACACAAATGGTCCATTGTTCCAGCATTACCTGAGTATAGCATCAAAATATACCAAAAACAAATAAACGAACAAAAAAAAATCTAACATTTGTCCAGAAGAAAATCAGAGAATTAAGAGACATAATGCACAGAGTCTCCAAAAATATTTTCATATTCTTAGCAAAAATTTGAAACCAAATGTAATCAAAATAATTATTTTGAAGATTTAGCCAGAATCCTCACCTCACTTCTTCCTTCCAGTAGGTCTAAAGGAAACTTCAGATTTCACTGTATGAACTTATATATGCTTTCACTTGCAATAGTTTCTGTTCTGTTGGAATAGGCAGTTCTGAGATGGATCTTTTCTCTTCTTCCCATTAAAATGTTCGATCATTGTGCTTCAGCTCTAGCCTCTTCCAAAGACCCTTTTGCCAAGCTGTACTGCTCAGAATCAAATTTTTCAGGAAACATCTTCTGACCCTGTTCCAAAATTTGCAGCTATCTCCCCTTAAGTAGCTATGTTCCTATTTTGTGGTAAATAGTTTAATGATCTTTCCATAGGATGTAGATATTTTGCTTCTGTGGATTTTTTAAATGCAAAAGAACAGATCACTGATGGTAGGACCTCAAGGATCATATTGCTTTTATAACTTCAGGGAAGAATGAAGCATATTGGGGCAAACCAGTAGAAAGAAAACTCTTTGAAAACACTGTGCTCTATAGTAAATATCTTGCTTACTTCCAGCGACACAAAAGCCCTTGGACATAGGCAGACATTTATTACCTCTTTAACACTTTTTCACATTCCTGAAAATAAAAAAATACCCATGACCACAATCATGTTTATATCAATGATAATCAGATAGACAAAGACAACTGTTTAAACTGGGATATACCCAAAATATTGCATGGATTAATTTATATATATCCACAAATATTGCCAGAATCCTTAAGGATAAATATTATAAAAGCACAGGCATAGTTAGAGATTCACTCTTTTATATCGCTTATAACTAATTTCAGCTACAGTTTAACATTCAAAATATGTGCAGAAAACTCCCTATGCAATTTCTCAGTCTTCTTCAGTATAGTTAAAAAATTTGTCACATCAGAAGCAAATTCAGAAAATTCTAACAATTTTAGTTTAAGAGCAAATATCTTAATGTTGTGACTATTATAACAAATCACGCCTGCTTTCCAACTCTGACATTCATTTACACACCAACCACAAAGATGAAACATTTTAATTTAAAACGTATCTGTTATATGATTAATATGTAAATTGCATTCAGGGCACAGAAATAGGCAAGGGAGAAATGAAGATCAGTGAGTTGAAGAACTTGCTCTCATGGGACTCAGAGTCCAATGGGGAGGCCAAGAGACATGCATACAGAGTTACATCTCTTGATAATTGCCTGGATACACAGTGTTAGCAAAATAAGCCAAGAGAAGAGTAAAGAGATCCTAATTTGCTAGCAGATGACCATACCTAATGGAGTCTGCCCAGTATTAAGCAGACATATTGCAACATGCTTTAAATTACGGTATCAATACATTAAATTCAAGGTCAGTCAGCCTTGAATTAATGGCCATTGTGAAAGCAGGTGTATTGATTTCTGTCAGTAATATAATGAAAGTTATTCAAATGGTCGAATGAGAGTACAATTTTTGATCACAGTTAAACACATCTGCTCTTGGGGTACTGGAAATAATTAAATAAATATTCTAGATGAATAAATGCCATGGGTAATTGATTAATATGATAAATTTAAAATATAAAAGAACTATTTTTTGTAGGGCAAGGGCCATTTTGTCCAGTGTAATGTCTGAAAGAGTTATCTATACCAAAATTTCCCAAATAATATTTTCAGACATTAAAGCATATTAATAAGCCTTAATTAGAAATAAAATAAGTCTAATATATTACTAATCTTATCCACTGGAATGGGCAAAGCTGTAACATGGACCCATCAGCTGGTCAGCTAAGCTTGAGATTAACTTTGTGTTTATTTAATATAAGTATACACATTTTAATTATTTATAAGCATGCCACTTCGTGAACATGTTTGGGAAGTGCTGTTCTAACCTCAGAAACTATAAAAAGCAATTTTAGGGACTTGGTACACCAGAATAAATGTTCCTCCTGAGTTCTCTGGTTGTTCCAATGAAATAGTAATTGTACGAAAACCTAAACATAAATCAGGAATTTGACCTAGATTCTTCCTTCTCCCTTATGTCCTTTATGAAATTATATTTTAATACCAGTGAACATTGCTGTTAGGAATAACATGAGGCATTCACTCCTCATGCTAGTAAAACACTGGAAAAAACCTGTGGCCTCTCTTCCCACCTTTGCTCCTCCATGGTTAGAAATACTCTAACAATTTTTCTAAGATTGAGAAGAGGATGCCTCATTACGACCTTTCTTTCCACCTCTCTTGTGACTACTGTTTCCCTGCAGAGAGATGCATTCTCAGATTTCTTTCAGCCATACATTAAGTTTTGCAAGGTAGGTTCAGTTACTGAGGGAAAGATAAATTAAATCCAGAGGTGTCCTAGAAAGGACGACACTGGCCATACAAAAGGTCTGTGTCTGTTATTGAAAGTTATTTTATTAAATAAAGCTAACATTTTGATCACTCTCTGTTTTTCTTTTGTATCTTATCATTTACTCCCTAGGAGAACTCATTTAGTTTCATATCTTTAAATTTAATCCATTTCCTGATGACTTCTACATGCTAATCTCCAGCCCTGTTTTCTCCCCAGAACCCTAGACTCATTATCCCACTGTAACAGTTTGGATATGTATAACAGGTAACTCAACCATAAATGTGCCCAAAGAGGGAGGAGATATGGGGATATATGTATATGTATAGCTGATTCACTTTGTTATAAAGCAGAAACTAACACACAATTGTAAAGCAATTATACTCCACTAAAGATGTTAAAAAAAAAAAGCAATTAAAAAAATTTTCCAGAAAATATAAACAGCAGTTTTCCTTCTAAATTCCCTATTTCAGTTAAATGAATTTTCATTTCTCCAATTGCTTAGGATAAAAATTCATTGTTGACTCTAATTTTTCTTTCCTATCCATCCCATCACCTAAGCAATCTATCAACAAGTCCTAAAGAAGATGTCTTTTAAATATATGTAAGCTGCAACAACTGTCATTACTTCTACTGCTGTATCCTGATCTGAGCCACTGACCTTTGTTTCCTGGTCCATTTTAATAAACTACTAAGTGGTGCCTCTACCTCTGTTGTTGCCTCCTAAAAACCCATTCTACATGGCAGTCAAAGTGATCTATATGTTTTAGAACTTTCAAAAGTTTGCAGTCTCAGTTTGTATCAAAATGTATGTCCTCACCATGGTATACAAATCTTTTCAATACACAGAATGATTATGAAATGTGCACTATACTGTAGCATTCATGACATAGTTTTATTCTTTATTTTATTCTGTATTCACAGCAACACAGAGTAGCTAAAGCAGATTTTAAAATGGACTTCAGCATCTCAGAGATGTGGGTAAATATTTATATTAGCTTATAAATTCTTGTCATAAAGATATAAAAATTGTCCTTAAAAGAAAAACCATGAATTCATTAGTAAAAAAGAGCAATAGGAAAGAAGTGTATGTACAGGATATTAAAGTAAACATCTTAAAGAATGAGAGAAAGTATAGTGATTTCTTTATAAAATGTTAAAGCATTCTGGCTGTCACAAAAATATGTTATGACATTTGTCTCAATCCAATCTGTGGCTCCCTGGCTGTCATTTAGCATGGCTGGGAAATTCCCTTGGAAAAGAAAAGGCAAATTAAAATTTCATTTTAATATTGCTCAGGAGTAGTCAGTATTAGATTGCTAATTATAGAATCGCTAATTAGAAATACAGCATCTCTAAACATAAAACATTTTTTAAAGAAAAGCGATGCACATTTTCATTTAGAGATAAGCATTATGTAGAATATGATCCTAAATACTATTCTGATTTTCTCCAAAGGCACATAGAATAGAAATAAAAGGATTGGGAAGGGCTATTTAGCTTAATTTATTTTGTTGTTTAGTAGAAGAAGCATCATTCTAGTTCCCTGCGTATTGAAAAGTCCTCTCCCTTGGTGGAAACCATTTAAATCCCTGAAAAAAAGTACATTTCAATATTGGGTTTTTATAATTAGCTTTGCATTATGTACACATTTTCAGTAATCAAATCCTAACTTGTGGTACAGACTATCAATTTGTTTTGAAAGCATTGTTTATAGCGAATATATCCCTTTAGACAATGCATAACTTGAACAACATACCCAAACAGGCAGGAATAGCCTGTGGGGAAATTTAAAGCTTTATTGTTTTTAGAGCCATGACATTATAATACCATGCTTTCTGCAATACTGATTTATAACTTATGTTGTCTGTCTTTTTTTTAAAAAACTTTGAGAGTGAACTCTTGGTATAACGTTTAAGTTATTTTAGATGTGTATTAAAATGCTCAGCTTCAGCATTTATAAAGTATTTTGATAATAATTTTGCCTCAAGCTGTATTAACTATTAATCCTAAATTTATGTGTTTACATTGAGAATGCATATTCCATATGTATAGCATTTATCTAAAATTGCAAAATAAATGAGTAAAAATGAATTCCTCATCAGCAATATCCCAAACTATCAACCACAAGAAACTATTATTTCAACATCATTTTAATGAGACCACTTATTGAAAGAGTATGAGAATAAAATACCAGCTAAAATTTGAAATATAAAATATAGCTCTAGGAGGAGCTATGTGTCTATATAGGAGAGGAAAGGGAGTTAGTTTCCTTTCATTATTATTTAATAAGAAAAAAGTTTAAATCTCAAAAATAGTTGAAAATAATTTGATTCCTTAATTTTATCTGCAAAGTGTGTTTAATTTACCATCCTTATTGTTTGGGAAAACAAAGATGATACAAAAGGTATTAAAACACATAGGTTGTTACTAAAATTATATTTTATTTTGTGATTTATATTCAAATTATAATATAGCATAAACAGATTTATTTGATTTTCTAAAAGTGGGAAGAAGACCCTGAGGTTAATTATCTGAGGATCTAAATCTTTTGATTTCTTTCTTGTTTTAATTTTTACTATATTTGCTACATTCAAAATTTTCTCTCCCAGCATGCATTACATCAGATGAATATGTGCTCTAATTTTTAACCAAATGATGCAAACATAGTTATCGAAAGAACACATTTAGTAGTATATTTTATAAAGTTTATGGTTGATAGACATGATCTTGCACCTTTGACATTCTATCATCAATAAGTAGACCGGATCTGCGATTGGTAACTGAATCAAATAGAAGAAATGATGTCCCAACTTTATGTAGAAGGAAAATTCATATTTTTTGTAGGAAAAGGCCACAAAGTTATTTTTTTAGAAACACTAAGGTTATGTATATATCAGGAGCTTCACTGTAATCGTGCATGTGTCTTGCAAAGTCACTGCAGTTTCAGCATCTTAAAAAATGAGATTTGTGTGTGTGTGTGTGTTTGTGTGTAAGTTTATGTAACTTTTATTAGTTTATTTAAGATCACAGCAAAGGGAACAATTTTCTGTTCGCCTCAAAATTATCCACAATAATAAGTATTGGGTGAGAGTGGGCTTCTTCCTCCCATTTCTGAGAGATGTAAAATCTTGTGCCTCACACTTAACAGATATAAAATAAAAGTAATTGTGATATAATATATTCAGTTATGTATTTAATTTAAAACATCTATTGAGCAGCTATCAAGTTTTACATATCTTTGATTTGTAGTTTAATTAGGCACGTTTTCTATCTGCCTACTGCCCATGTCCATGGATAGAACACATACAATTAAATAATAATTGAGCCAACTCTTAGCCTAAAATTGTAAATGTCCATAGATTCATAAAATATGATTAATATAATATTTTAGAAATCTAAACATATTTATATGAGATCTTTGGAGTTTATTGCTTGGTTCTTTTCCTAATAAAAATATATGTGAACTTCTCCTGTTTTGGAGTGATCTTTTTACAACTGGTCTAGTCCTAGAAAGGACTGAGATTTATTCTAGGAAGCTCTTGTTCTCTGACTAAATCTACACAGAAATACGTAATATATGAGTACTACTTTGAAGATTTAAAGGATTGAAAAATTCAACAATAAAACTACTGAAGAAGTCCCAAAATACATGATAGTTATTCTAAAACAGTTTATTCCAGAGTAAGAGGATGTTTAAATTATTATGTATTAAACATTCAAAGTGTGCCAGGAACTCTAGTAGTTGCTTCATACATTCAATTATCAAAACAATCTTAGAATATATTACTATTCCTTTTTTACATATAATATTACATAACTTGTACAAGATTGTATAGCCAATAACTAACCTACCTAAGTGGGTCTTGGACCTAGGTTTTTGTGACTCCAAATAGTTTCTTATTTCTGAAATAATACTGATCATTTACAAACACATATTTTTGAAAATGGTAAAATAATTTAGTTCTAATTAATGTATCAATTCATTAGAGTTTCACTATTTCATCCATTTGATATTTTTTTACTAATTATCTACAACCTTTATCATACTGTGCAAGGTATAGAGGACGCTGTAGTAAACAAGACAGAAATTGTTCCTGCCCTCATAGGTCCTATGCTCTAATGAGTAAAGCAGGAATAAAAAATGAACATACAATTATTTGTTTTTAGTGATTTTGTTAAGTGGTATAATAGTAGTGTCATAAGCATCTACAAACACAGACCTGACTTCTCCACTGAAGCAAGGGATGGTTTTCTGATTGAAAAATGATTAATATGCAATCTAAGTTAGAAGAAGGTGTAAAGGGTGACAGGATATTCTAAGTAGATGTGGTAAGCAGAAAAATGGCTCCCCAAAGAGGCCCACAACTTACTCCCTGGAGCCTCTGAATATACATTATGTTACGTGGCAATATTTGTAGATGTGATTCAGTTAAGGATCTTGAGATGAGGAGATTATACTGGAGTATCTAAGTGAGCCTAATATAATTACAAGTATGCTTGTAAATAAAAGAGAGACACACAAAAGTCAGTCAGAGAAGGAGATGTACTAATGGAACCAGAATTCAGAATCTGAAAGATTTTGGAAATGCTACCCTACTCACTTTGAAGATGAATGAAGGATTCACACCGCAAGGAATTCAGGGGGCTTTGAGAAGCTGGAACAGGAAAGGAGATAAATTCTCCACTAGAACCTCCAGAAGGAAGACAGCCCTTTCAAAATCTTAATTTTAGCCCAGTAAGACCCAATTTGGACTTCTGATCTCCAGAATTTTAAATTAATAAATACATTTGTGTTGTTTCAAGTCACTAATAATGTGCTAATTTGTCATAGCAGGAATAGAAAATTAATATAGCAGAAGAAATAGAGCACGATGTAAGGCCAACTGGCCCGAGGCAGGGGAACACAATCAGATTCACAGGTTGCATCAGACCGAAATTCTCCGGACCACCCAGTTCCAGAAACTGCCCTGGAGACCTTCCGGACCACCCAGTTCCAGGAACTGACCTGGGGACTTTGAACCCAGCCCAGCCTTCCCGCCTTTCGAGGGGCGGGACTAACGGTCCCCCAGGATACCCGAAAAGACCACCAAATAAGGAATACCCTGCACCCTCCCAGATTCACCACACCCCTTTCCCTTCTTCCCCTATAAAATCTTGCCCAACCCTCGCCTGGGTGCGACTTCTCTGGCCCCTTTCTCTCGGACCAGTGAACCTTGACCGGGAGCGCTCCCTAATAAAGCTCACTTGAAGCTTTCCTGTTTCGCGGTGCCGTTTGTTAAGATCCGACCTTACACACATAAACCCCAAGGTAGGAATGACCATGCCATGTTCACAAAAATACAGTTTACGGCTGGAGAAAATATTTAAATCACTTAAAAATCAGATCCTTATAAAGTTCTTTATTCTTCTCAAATCTCCTTGAATCGCACAGGAAGGTTCTCAGGTGTATCTTATATCTACCAAATGACCGATGCTTTCAGCACATGTGGTATTTTAGATTGCTAAGGCTGCTGTAATAAAACACCATAGACTGAACGAGCAGGTTAAACAACAGAAATTTATTTTTTCCAAGGTTCTGGAGGCTAGAAGTCCCAGATCAGGGTGCTAGGAAGATTGGATTCTTCTGAGACCTCTGTCCTTTACTTGCTGCTTTTACAAATGGTAGTCCTTTGTGTACATGTGCCCCTGGTGTCTCCCCGTGTCCTAATCTCTTTTCCTGATAAGGACACCAGTCAGATTGGATTAGCTCCCACCTTAATGGTCTCATTCTAACAATTAACTTTTTAAAAGCTTAAATCCAAATAGAGTCACATCCTGAGATACTGAAAGTTAGGACGGCCTTTCTCCCAGCTCACTGTTCCCTCCTTGCTTCTGAATTTGTGAGTAATAAACCTGACTCTACTTCCTTTGTGTGGGTGTATTGAAACTTTACCTTCAGTCAAAATAAGCCCTTTGGTTTCACTTCCCCAAAGTGGGAGTTTCGATGCTAAAGAAGTTAGCTGCTGCCCCTGTGTGGGTAGTTTGTGCCTCTGAATTCAGCAGCTCATAATCTGCTTATTCTAAATTCAATATACCAGCTCCAGCTTCTCAGCACCTAGAGCTTCAAAATATTAATTCTGGGGAGGATACAATTCAATCCATAATAAATGGTTACAGAACATCATCCACCATGGCTGCTGTGGTAGACACAATATTTTCCTTAAATTCTTTTTTTTTTTTTTTTTTGCGCTATGCGGGCCTCTCACTGTTGTGGCCTCTCCCGTTGTGGAGCACAGGCTCCAGATGTGCAGGCTCAGCGGCCATGGCTCACGGGCCCAGCCACTCCGCGGCATGTGGGATCCACCCGCACCGGGGCACGAACCCGTGTCCCCTGCATCGGCAGGCGGACTCCCAACCACTGCGCCACCAGGGAAGCCCCCTTTCCTTAAATTCTTGACATAAAAGATGATCACTCCTCAAGATCCATTGAAGTTAGCAGTTGCCATATGACTTACTCTGACCAAAGAGATATGAGAGAGACACTGGAAGTATTTAAACGCCTGACTCTTTGGGGGCTCTTCTTGCAGTTGCCTTAACCAGTGAGATTCCAGATGGTGGAGGCTCTGTCAGTCTACAGGCTGGGCTAAGTAGAGGATAACTGAAATCAGAGCCTCATGCCATGGAGACGAGGCATTCTCACTTGTTTATAAGGCACAGGTACATTTTCCTCATTTTTTTACTACAACATAGCCTAGTTTTTGCTAACTATGTGCTTTATCTCAATTTATTTTGTGCATCCATTAGCAAGGTGTGTCATAAGGTAATTGCTTCTTTGCTTTACGCCATTTCAGTTTAGGAAAGTTACATTTGGATGGGGGGAACTGTGTAATGTGTTTGTGTGCATCCACATTTTTTCCTGAATGATAAAGAGGGAGAGTAAAAAGTAGCAACAGCAATAGAGCTGCTACTGCTATTCTTTCTACTCCAGGAATATTTATGATGTCTTACTCTGTGCCTAGTTGTGCATTAGAGTCCATTCATGTCATAATTTCCTTTAGGCTTTCTTACTGTGCTTTGGTTTACATTTACACTTAAGTCAATTTTTCTCTTTTATTATTTTCATCTAACTAAGGCAAAAGATCAGTATTTTCCTTTCTGTCACTGTGATTTTTTATTGTTTACTTGAGCCTCTGGTATTGATTAATACACCACCTAATTTCCACTCTGATCATTTAAGGACACCAGACGTTATTGATTCAGCAAATACAGCTGAATCTAGATGTGTCCTGGACTTTGATTACTTTTGATAATTTCTTCCAATACATTTTGAGAGGTTGCTTTTAGCTTTGTAAAACACTCATTTTATAGAAGAAAAATATTCATGTTTTGGATTCCATTTAAATAGTTGACCAAAATACTGCCTTATATCAGGAAAGACCTTATTTTTTGGCAGAGGAGGTTTATCTTCAGGAAGGGCATATTGACACTAGGACACTAGAAGAGCTAAATATAAAGGAGCAGAAAGGAAACTTGTTCCATTAGATGTGAAGCCATATTCTAAAGACAAGGTAAGTAAAAGAGTATTGAGCAAAGAAGTGAAAGTCCAGTAACTTACATGAGTTACTATATTTGCATTTCGGTTTGTGTGGAGGGGAAAAGAGAGAGAGAGAGAGAGAGAGAGAGAGAGAGAGAGGGAAGGGAGAGAGGGATATGTTTGGCTGTATTTATTACACAATTAGGTTTCAAAAAAAGTGGTGCATCATGCTTTGTTACACAAACCAAGGCTTTTTTCCCCACTTGTTTGTCATTTTTAATCCCATAAAGATTGGTTTTATTAAATTATTGATTCTTTAGAAGTTAAAAACATGATTTTTCAGCCTACATTGTATATCAGAGATGCCATATGTCACACTTGTGGACACTGAGTCATAAATTAATTACTCCTGTCTCTTTCTCTCTCCAACTGTGTGGATCTTGAATGTGGAGCTTAGAGGTTGAAGTGTCATCTGGAAACGACGAACACAAAGTTAATAGCTAATCGCTAATAATACGAAAGAAAAATACAGGTATCCCCCACTTTTCAAAAGATCGCTTTACACCATGTCACTTTTACAAAAGATGCATATTAATACCTGTTTTCACTAACAGAAAAAAATTCAAAGATGCTTTTCACTTTTACAAAAAAAGGTGAAAAGTGAAAATAATGTTCAGTGTTGGTTTTGCAGCAAGTCATAATAGAGGCAACACACACCCTAAGCAGTGATAGTGGCACCAACAAGTTCCTTCCCTGGAATCTATACTCAGTGTTTTAGCATCAAACCTCCATAGCCTTGAACTGTGTCTGTGAGCATCTGTGCTTTATCTCAATTTATTTTGTGTATCCATTAGCAAGGTGTGTCATAAGGTAATTGCTTCTTTGCTTGACACTATTTCAATTTAGGAAAGGTTTCATAGGAATCTTACTTTTGGATGGGAGGAAATGTGTAATGTGTTTGTGTGTATCCACATTTTTTCCTGGAATGATAAAGAGGGAGAGTAAAGAGTAATTACACCTAGAGGGTAGGACTAAAAGGCTAGTATGAAAGAGTAGCTTGCTTTATATTATATATTTGAACTGGTGGGGTCTTTGAACATATTCCTGCTTAAATATATATAAATAAATTAGAGGAAATAAAGTAATTGCTTTAAAGTAAAATACAAACATATGTATGTATTTATATAGTATATATAATTTTACTTTAAATGATTTAATTTATTAATAAGTCCTTTCTTCCTAGGCAAGAAAACTGGGTCACTCAATGAAAAGAAATTCCAATAGGCATTAAACATGTCATTAGCAACATTCAAAGTGAAAAACAGTAGAGCGACATCTATGCAATACTCAAGGAAAGAAAGTATGAGGCAAGAATTTATATGCAGCTCACCTGTCCTTTAATTATCAAAGCTATAGAAAATTTTTAGAAATGCAAGAATTCGGAAAATATCACACTAACAAGATCACACCCTTTCCAGGAAACTAGATTTAACTTCGTCTACTTAAGAAATGACTGTGGAAACCTCAAGAAAGGGACTGAGCATTATATATGTTTAACTGTAGATCTAAAATTAAGACAAGAGAGAACTTAATGGTTGAGTATTGCTGTGCTTACTGTGGATGATATTGATAATAAGTGAAATTAATAAAATGTTAAAAGAGAAGGCACAGGTAAAGGAAGAATAATATGTTTCTCAATTGCCTCATAAGGACAGTTGAGTTTCAAATAACATCATGTAAAGTTTAAAAATTTTGAGCAAGTGTAGACATATGCAACAATTAATAAATAGATGCTTAGGAAGATACTTCTATTGAGTAAAATGGATGCTGGAGGAGATTAGGGCAGAGGGTTACAAAGATATTACAAGATAATTTTAATATTACTTATAATGGAGAACCAATCAATATAGTACAAAGGAGGAAGGCCGTTATGAGCATCATTCATCCATTAGATTGGCTAACAAAGTAAAATTCAATTCTATTTTAGATATAAGCCACAAACATGATCAGAAGTTTAAAAATAACAGGATGAATAAAAGAATACCATACAAAGTCAAACAAACAACAAAAAGGGGGGGAGAAGTAATAGTTATAATCTCAATAGCTTGCAAAAGTAAAAATCTAGCCAAAATTCTAAATGAGAAAGAAAAGAAAGAAAATCTATAGGCCTCAATGCACAACAGAATTATAATGCCTATCAACAGCTATGCACAAACAAAACAAAACAAAAAGTTCAATAGGAATCTTTTTGAAGCAGAAACTACAGGATATGAAATATAGAATGGCACAGATAATAATAGGAGGTAATATTCCTCTGCAGTCCAAGACATATCAAGTGTATAAAAATTTGATATGGGTATAGGAGTACTAAACAATATAAGATGAAAAGGTAAAAAAAATATATATATTTATGTATACCAAAGCCTGTAATCTTAAAGATTATAACTTTGTTTCAGCTATATACAAAACATTTACAAAGAAAAGGACCCTATAAAAAGTCTCAAAAAAATCCTGATATGTTTTTAAAAATTTATATAATGTCCTTTTGTCAGAATAAAACTAGAAATTAACACAAACTTAAAATACTTTATCTTGATGTTGAAATCAGGATTTTTTTCCTTTTAAAAGAAACAGCCCTTGTGTAAAAAAAATAATTTTGAATATTTTCCAGAATATAATTGAAATGAAAAAAACATAATATATCTAAATATTTGATATAGCTGAGGCAGTTTTAGTAGGAAAATTCATAGTATTCTAATACCTACATTAGTAAAAATAGTAAAGGAATAAAATGTCCAATAACAAAGCTAGAAAAGTGACAATAAATCAATAAGAAAAAATAGTAGAAGAAAATAATTCAAGAATAAGAAAGCAGTAAACAATGAGTTAAAAAGCAGAGATAAATTAGAAACAATAACTAAATATATACTATTTGGTTGTAAAAATAAATCAACAATAGAAACAAACTGTTGATTAACCTAATCCAGAAAAGAAGGGGAGGGCTTTGGTTACTTGCATATCACCACTGAGTCCCACACCACACTTTTATATATTCTGTTCTACAAAACTGTGATTGTAATCTGCAAACTGTATATCCAAGGACTCTTTGCTACTTGGCTTTTTACTAGACTTAGACTAGAGTTCAGAAGGTGATTGGAAGAGAAAGTTCCTTGTTTTGGTCCCAAAAATGTATCTATTGCAGGCAGCTTCAGTGTGTAATTGTAATGTGAGGGTCCAGGATCTAGAACTGCTCAAGCCAGCATGTTCGAATGATTAAGCACCAACTGAGAACCAAATTGGAGAAAGAAAGTTCAGAAAAATAAAAACTGAAGACCAAACTTACATATGACTATTGGTTCAAAATTACAAACAGTAAACACAGGCAAAGAGTATAATAAAATAATATAATTTTTACTGCAAATATCATCTGGTTGGAAGATAAAAATTAAAGAGAAATCTCATAATAAGTAGTAACAAACAAGAAAAAAATGCCTTAGAAACGATGAAAGTGTGCTAAACCTAATGACATACAATCTTCTCTTATAGGAAGACTCATTAAAAAGAAAAATTCTTGTCAAGTACAGTTATATATTTGATGAAATACTAATAAAATGCCAAGAGGATTTTGTGTCTGAAACTAGAAAAATTGATTTTAATTTTTTTATAGAAAAATATACAAAGTCAGAGCAACCAGGCAAATCCTCAAAAAGGTCAGTGTTGTGGCTGAGGCAGAATGGGTCTAGCTCAAACAAAAAAATAGAAATATAGTATAAATATTTTATAAATAAAGCTGTATGATATTGACACAAGAAAGATTACCAGAAAAAACACAACAGCGCAGATCCAGAAATAGATTAAACAGTTAGTATATGATAAAAGTGCTATTTCAAATTAGTGGGTAAAACAACATTTTTCTAATAAAGAATTTTGAGACAATAGGTACTAGTCTCAAATAGAAAAAATAAAAAATAGAAAAAACATTTTTTACTGGAAAAAATAAAATTTGGAATTGTACTTCATAAAACATATCATAAAAACTCTAAGTGGTTGGAGATCCAAAAGTAAAAAATAAACATAGTATCAAAATAAGCAAGATTTAGAAGGAGAGATGAGTGAGTTCATTTATATACTGGAAACGAAGAAAGTTTTTTAACTAGGATTCAGAACCCAGTAACAATTAAGTAAATGACTGATAAATTCAACTACAGAAGCATTAAATTTTAATGTATAATATGTATGTATATATGCTCATCATATTTAATGTATATATGTATGTATATGTTTAATGTAATGTATATGCATATATAGATATTCATTTATCTATACATCTATCAATAACCCTAAATTAAAGACTGAATATGGCCAGATAAGTTTTAAAATAGTTGTAAATAGAATTACCTATGTCTACTTTGCCATCACCTAATCACATTCTCCCTTTATTATATGTAAAATTTCTAAGGAATTTCAGTACAAAATCGTATACAAGTACTTTCGATAAAAATGTATACAGTATGTTGAAAAGAAATCGTAAATTATTTGAGCCCTACTCATTTGTTCCTCATTTGTAAATATGGAACAATCATAATCATACGTATCGTGATATTTGTAGAGAATAAGCATCATTTTGTGCCTTTTTTCTCTGGGAAATGTATTCTCCTTTTTGGACCTGCCACTATTTCCCACTCATCTCCATGATGTTTGAAGGCGCTTCACCAAACATTCTGGGAAGGGAATTGAGCAAGAGAAGTCTGTCTTTCATTTTCTGTATTTATGTAGCAAAGCTTAAAACTATCAGTGGAAGCATTTCCTACCATTCAGACATGAGAAATGGGTAAAATTAGAACGAAGAATTAGAAATGGAAGAGGATAGAGGGTGAAAGAGAGCTGTTAGTTCACAAACTGGCCCGTGTACTTGGAGGGTAAGGAGAGACCTAGGAAAGAGGCAGACCACTCCGCATTGGTAGGTGGCAGGTTTAAAGAGCAAGGGAACTTACTACAAGGCTTGCCTTGGGCCACTGAAAGACGAGTAGCTCTCCGCAACCACCCATCAGAATCCTAAAAGCTTACGTAGAAGCCTTAACTGGGTTCAGCCATGTATACAGTCCAGATGGTCTTAAGAACACATTACTCTCTCAAGGTTGCTTCCTTGAAAACGCTCCAACTATGGGAACTGTGCACTGAACATAGATTCCAAGGATGGGGAGGGGATAAAGAGCCTCCCATTGCCAGTGTACAGATTCCAGGTCGATCTGTAGTCATGTCCTCTCATGGACCTCCTCCTCTTTTCCAACGAGAGTACACACATAAGAAGAAGCAGGAATGAGAGAACAAGCTCATGCTTTTAAACTGTTGTCTGTATTTGTTCCGCAACCACACTTTTGTCCACCGTGGGGTTGAACCACACTGAAGCTATTTTGTCAGCTCCATCTTAAGCCTGTCTTTCTGAATGACTGAGCTTTACCCTACTCTCAAGGAATGTATCCAAGCTAGATAAGGTCCCCATCAACTTTCACCCTTGCCTTCTTCTGATGTAAAAACTGGAAGAGTGCCTTTTGCTGACACACATGGTTAATGGTCATGAGACCACTGGGGGAGAGGAAAAACCCCTGGTTCCCATTGGTGCAGACTTGCTTCTCCCTAGTGGTCAGACCCTATTTTTAGCTTTGGCCCCTTTAAATTCCCCCGTACCCTTTGTGGTGTCACAAGCAGCTGCAAATGCCTCTGGATCATTGTCTGTCTGAGCCTGCCTGTATGTAAGTTACCCACAATAAACTTCATAATTGCACTTTATGGAGTTGCCGGCTTTGTTTTTGGTCTCAAATTTCCTTCTTAGTTCAGAGGATATTATTCAATATCTTCATCTCCCAGCAGTCCACTAAGTTCCAAATGTCAGCTGAGGACCTTTATAATAAATTCATGTAAATACTTAGGCTAGTATAGGTTAATATGTCTGTCATGTGCAATCAAAAATACCCTTACTTATTCAGTTATTGTAGAGATCAAATAAAAGCACCTCATAAACTATGAAGTCCTATACAAATATATGGTATTATTATCATGATGACATAATACTTTCCTCATGTTGACTCAGTTCTTATGAGTGTCTTTTTCACCTTTATTCAGAGAGTTTTAATGACTAATAAAATTCAATTAGTAGTGAAAAGACACAATGATATTACTCAGTGAATTTTCAGATCCAAGGAAAAAGTGCAGTTATGAATGGATTTGAAGTCTGAGAATTTCATTATAGCACTTTATGAATAAAAGTGAGATTTAAATTTTTTTATATTATCACAATGATTACAGAGCTATGAAAAAGAACACTCTTTATGACTATGCAAAAACCAAAACTGTTTTAAATAAATTATCACACATTAATTTTAAAATATCGTGCTAAGACAAAGGAACATTTTGAACCCAGTAATGGACAGTAAAGAACATTTTGCAAGCATAGAGAATACAGTGGCACTGTAGAGGATTTTGGAAAGGTAACTTATTTAACAACAGTTTTACAAGCCAGTAATACTTGATGTATTTTTATGTTAGGTTTTTTTTTTCTGTTACCTAAGCAGAAATAAAAAACAAAATATTTACATTCAAACAAAATATGCATACCATTGTTGACTTTTAGGTTCCATAAAGCAAATGGAATTTACCTTAAGCCTTAAAAACTCTATCCTCCGAATTTTTCTCCTTTATGTTCATTCCTGCTTCTCTTTCAAGGCTTGACACTCTGCTCTTTTTTTCTTAGATGCTCCAGTTCCCGCAACCACACACCCAAGACAAAAAGCAAAACCCAAACCCACATATATTCTATATCTCAAAAAAAATATTTAGACCATCATAAAAGAAAATTAGGCTCCACACATTTGTAAAATGTAATTTCTGCTTTAATTCCTCGTATTTTACTCCAGGGAGTACATCAGTGTGATAATAGGTATTTGTTGTTTCTAGCTCACAGCACACTATCTTCCATTTTTCCCAATGTTATCCATTTATGAAAATTAATAAAGTTTTTGTTTAAAGAGATTCTGAACCTATTCTACTTTAATAGATTATTTTAGAAAAAGCAGCTCTTTCTGTAAATGTTCTTCAACAATACTCATGATGGTGGTTCACTGAATCAAATCCACTTAATTTCTTTTTTGCCTAGTATATGACTATAACAGACTTTAGTAGATGTGGAGGGAGCCTGGTTGAAAGACAAAAAATAATCAGATTGAGCTCTACTGTATATAAAGGATAGGGCACAAAGCAACTATATTCTGGGATTCCCCAATTACAGAGAAAATAAATGCCCATTTTTCTTAAAAAAAAAAAGTTGAGCGGAATTTCACTCACCTGCTAGCGACAGTGAAAGGACTACTGTTACTAACATTTATTGAGTGCTTATTATATGATAGATGCTAATATATTCTAGATACTATTTTAAGGCGTACCTTTCCAAACTTTGTCATCACCTTAGATTACCTGGTGAGTTTATTCCAGTTTGACTGTTGAGATGACTTATTTCCTACTTTGATATATCTTTGTGACTCAGTCTCCAAAATATGAATAACAAAAAAAAATGCATAATCACCTAGATCATGGCTTAAAAGTTAACCGCTTTTTCCGGTTCTTTCCTTTGTATATAGTTCCAACCTTCCCTGATCTTCAAACAAAAAGGCTTTTTTCAGAACAATGAGTAGTTTTTCTCCAAGTTTTTTATGTCACACTGTTCCTCTTCAGACCATTCCTAAGATGATTTTATTACAATGTAAGTTTTCCTTTTATGTTTAATGTTTAAGATTCCCTTTTAAAAGCCTAATTAATGGTTTCCTATTTCAAGTTCTAGTTCTAAAGGCTTTTCATCTTGCGTTTCACTGTTTTATTTTTAGTTCTTAAAGCTAGTGTCCCCTCGCATCTTTTTTCTTGATTTTTACAGAAATGTGTTTGAGTAAAGGTAAAGTCCAGCAGAGAATCATTAAGCTTTGATGGAATTTAGGTAATATTTGTAGGTGCAAAAACAGAAATTACATCTATGTGGAGTCAAACCAAGGGAGCTTACAGAGTTGGAGGATATAAGAGACAAAAACAGAGCAATTGCAAAATCATAACAGATCAAGTATGGGTTTGAGATGTTTTGGATTGATAATTGGAAGTTAATTCTTGTGTGGAAATACCCTACTGTAAAAGGTAGAAATTGGCAAATTTTCTTAAAATGTGAATTATAGTTATAGTCACAGACAGGATTAACTATATGATTTTTGGGGCCCAGAGTAAAATGAAAAGGTGGGGCTCTTTATTTAAAAATCATTAATAAATTAAGATGTCAACATCAGAGTTTTAAACTAAGCATAAGCCCTTCTAAACTGAGGACCACGTGTGATGGCAGAAGTGGCATTCCCTTGAAGCTGGTGGGAATCATTGTCATGAGGATATGCCTATCAGATCTCTGACCTCAGGGAATCTAATTGACCATTGGTCCCAGCTGCTGTGCTTTGAAATCCATCAATGCACTCTCAGTGAGCTCATACTTCCAGTAGTGTCCTCTCAGCAAGGACTGAGAGTGCCGGGTCACTGAAGCTGGCCTGTTCTTGGGAGATATGTTATATTGCTAACTGGTGACTTTGGCTTAAAGACTCAATATTGTCCTTGTCATTAACTTTCTTAAAACTGTACCCCTGTCAGTCACATCGGGTCATGGATACCCAGAGACCCGATGTGCCAGCAGTGACTTCCTGTTAGAGGCATTTTATGGGGACCAAGTAATATATAGCATCATGGATAACTCTTGCCTGTGAGGGTAAGAGTTAACACCTGTGAAACTGCTACCCCCATGTCCCAATTTCACAAAGAAATATTTGCTCTGCTTTGGTAGGAAAATGAATGTACTAACCTGGAAGCAAAGAGAGAGGAAGGTACTCTGATCCATCAAAAGGTAACAGAGGTAGAAAACAGATAAATTGAGAATTAAGTTAAAAATATATCTTTAACAGCTCTGTCTGCTTCAAAGGTTTAGAGGAAGAACAAGGGGAATTAAACATTAAAGAAAGATTATAAGTATATCTAATTGCTATAATAAAGGAGGTGACAAGTAAAGAATGTTTATGCAGTCACTGATGTACTGCAAGTTATTTAAGACCTGGGAAACTCAAATGCTGAAGGATGCCAATGTTTTGTGGAGGACCACGTGGCTAAGTACATGTAGTTTCTTATTGGATGCATAAGGTTACAGAATTTGGAAGCATCAATAAACAGCTTCAGTTCAGAAATCTGTTAATGATGATTCTCCAGCTGGCATAAATGTTCAAAGAAGAGGGAAGTTTTTTCAAAAGGCTGGATTTATGGACCTAAGGAACTCAGGAGGAGAAAAGAAAAAGAGTGGAAGATGGACACCTAATAAAATACATTCCAAAAATGCCTTGAGTTTCTCCTGTGATTGAAGTAATGCAGACAGAATAACATGAGGTGGAATTAGGGTAAGACTAATAATGTCACCTGTGGCTTGTCCTCAATTTAGAGTGCCCTGCTCATCATAGAGAATATATTTATGCATTGTGATTCCTGCATGGAGTTGTTAAAGACGAAAATGTAAATAGAATGGTTTCAAATATTCAAGAGATTCATTGCGAGGAGAAATTATATCAAACTGTTGTCATTACAGCTAATCTGGACATAGGATGGATGAGGTCATAATTAATCTCCTCATGGATGATTTCTGTCATTTGATTTCAAGATATCAGTCCATAGGATCTGGTCACGTGGCACAGACTGGTTAAATTTGGTACAAAACTAAGATGAATTCCTCTATTTTCTATTCTTTTTTCTAAAATGCAACGTCTAACAAATACCAGGTAGAGATATTATTTCAAGCGACATTTTTGCTGCAGTACCTTGAAATATAAGAGTGTAGAGATTGAATTTGATATCCTATTGTCCTTTTGAATCACTAAGCAGATCTGAGGCAGACATTTGCACAAATTTGATAAATCTCTTTTGGTGTATTCCAACAGACTTCTATCCATTATCAAGAATAAAGTCCAGGGACTTCCCTGCTGGCGCAGTGGTTAAGAATCCACCTGCCAATGCAGGGGACACGGGTTCGATCCCTAGTCCAGGAAGATCCCACATGATGCAGAGAAACTAAGCCTGTGAGCCACAACTACTGAGCCTGAGTGCCACAGCTACTGAAGCCTGTGTGCTGCAACTACTGAAGTCCGCACAGCTAGAGCCCATGCTCCACAACAAAGAGAAGTCACTGCAATGAGAAGCCCGCGCACCACAACGAAGAGTAGCCCCTGCTCACCACAACTAGAGAAAGCCCACGTGCAGCAACGAAGACCCAAAGAAGACTCAATGCAACCAAAATAATAAAAATAATAAAATATTTTAAAAAATGAATAAAGTCCAAACTGAAGCTACAGACTAGACAGTCTAAATAATAGTGTTCAGACCAATACCTGAAACCTATAATACTTTACTTGTTCAGCAGCTGCCCTTCAATCCTTCTAAAAGCATTGATTTTGCATCTACAAACAAGGCTCATATGATAATTATTACCTTTTAAATTCTTGTCCCCTTGTCTAATATTTTGACTGATTCAGGGGTCTTGATTTCATTAAAGTAGACTAAACTGTTTTCCAAAGCTAAGAAAAAGTTCAAGTGTTTCTCTGGGGACAAGCCTGCTCATCTTCTGTGTGTCCTTGTTTCCTGACATGTGTTGGAAGCCTGCCTGGTAAATGAAACCAATAAGCGATGGGAAGCAGAGGCAAGAAATGAGATGAAAACGATTTCATGGTGAAGGCCGTGGTTCCATTAGTACTGAGGCTCTGCTACTCTACTGCTTTTTCTAGAGTTATGTGAGCTTTCTAAAAAAGCTTTTTGGCCAGAGTTACTTGGATTTGGGATTTCTTGCAGTCTTTGTATTGAAGTGAAAAAGAGGAGAAGACACATTTTAAAGACTGGCTTTTCTGAAAGGGTTTTGGAATACTACTTTTTCAACTCTAACTTATTATTGAAAAGTAGATAGCACTTGAAATTGGGAGAGAAATGGTAGAATTAATTTCTCAATGATTTTATTATTGCTGAAATCATTTAATTTGAGATGTGTTGTTATTTATTTTGTTAGATCAAAGTTCCATAAAGGAAAGGGAATTTGTCTGTTTTGTTTAAATATCTAGTCCAAGAAGAACTCGATAAATGTTTTATGAATCTTTAAATGTACTATGCATTGTAGAAAACACACTAAGAGTTAGGATGGACAATGCAGTTGGAGTAGCCTTTTTAGAAGCTTTTTGAACTAACTGAAAATGAAAAATATGGAAGAATATTTAGAGGTTTAGCTGCCCATATAATTAGCCATATAAAAGTCATATAAAAAAGTGGCACAAGTTGAGAAGATTTTTACATGTTTTTACATGGAAATGGTATCAGACTCTCCCCTGAGGAGAACATGGTGAACAGTACCTTTGATGATAAGGTGAAGAATTTAACAAAATGGGGACTTCCCTGGTGGTCCAGTGGTTAAGACTCCCGCACTTCCACTGCAGGGGGCAAGGGTTTGATCACTGGTAGGGAAAGTTCCACATGCCACACGGTGTGGCCAAAAAGAAAAAAAAAAGAATTTAACAAAATGAACTAAATAGTGAGTGGATACTTTCTCCCTTTCTTCACTCAGCAAATAATTCATTCATATCGTACAGGGGGTTGGGCACTTAATGTGTTTTAAAGCAAGACACAGATGGAGAGGCTTTCTTCCTCTTGGATTGAAAGCTGCTTTTTAACTTGATACTGTTGCCAAAACTCGACCTCTGTTCACTGGTGCCAAATAGAAACGCAGAGGGAGTTTTGCATGAAGTAGAAAAGAATAGCTTTATTGCTTAGCCAGGCAAAGGGGGCCACAGCAGGCTAACACCCTCAAAGCTGTGTGTCCCACTCTGGAGGGGGTAGTGGGGAGTCTTACAGTGTTCAAGGAGCAGGGTGTGATCAGCTCGTGGACATTCTTCTGATTGGTTGGTGGTGATGCAATTGGGAGTCAACATCATCAACCTTCTGGTTCCAACCTGTCTGGGGTCTACATGTTTGTGGGCACCAGTTAACTTCTTCTACCTGGTGGGGGGTTTCAGTATCTGCAAAACAGCTCAAAGGACACGGCTCAGAATGTTATCCGTAGCCCTTGAGGTAGAACTAAAGGTCCTTGACTTTGCTTAATGGCTAAAATATTATTTTGTCTTGCTTGACTGTTTTCCTCTCTTTCTGCATTGTCTCACTTCTTTGATTAAATTTATTCTTTGACTAAAGTTTTTCTACAGACAAAAGGTGGGTGGAGGACATGGGTGGTAGTCTATTTTGGGAAGACCTCATAGGGTCCTGCTGGCTTACAGTACTTCCATCCATTAGCAAATATCCCTTTTCCCATGCAGAAATTTCAAGTGTAGAAAGGCCCTATTTCTTAGCAAGTTAGTCTATTTTTCTGAGTTCTTATAATGTCTGTCCTTAAAACACCATCATAAAAATCTCTTTATTTATGACTATTACTTCTAAGAATATTAGCAATTTAAGGTAGAAAAATCTATTACTTTTACCAAAAAATAAAGACAATCGGTAGAAGAAAATATTTTGTGGTGATTTAAAGTTAAACAAATACATTTTAGTGAAGCAGGTTAAGTATATTTTCCTTAACTGCTATATCTGACTCAAAAAAAATTCCTTAAAGGAGGAATTCACAAGAATAGTCATTATTGTACTATAAATGATCGCAAAACATTTTAACAATTGAACATGGAAATTAGATTATTTACAAATGAATTTATTATATTCCAAATGAATACCAAAGTTTCAAAAAAAAAACCTTCTTATAATCAATCAAAAACAAATTTAAGAGTTTTTGCTTGTTTTAAGAGCTGTTATTATGAAGAGCCCTAGAAATTAAACATTAGCTGAGAAAAAGAAAAGATATGAGGACCTATAAAGAAAACCCCAAACTCTATTAAGCAACCTAAAGACAGACCTAATTACTTTTGAAGCTCTTAACTAACTTTATCTGCAAAAGAAAACACACCAAAAATACATATTATATTAAATAAAAAAGAAGTTCAATAAGGGGTGTTGTTACTTAGTATGTATTAAGGACAAGATAAAATAGTGGCAAGAGAAGAAAGAGGCCACAAAATCATCTTACTGGGAACACATGGGAGGTGTTAGGCAGTTCTGTTGGCATCCACAGCCAGTAGCATCACAGCTGGAAGATGGCTGGCTCTGCTATCAAGAAACTCATTCTCTACCAATGAGAAGAAATGTCAATAAAATGGCATGTGAGGGGGAAACAAGTTTGGAACCTAATTGGTACACCTGTGTCACAATGTCTTTTCTCTCCAAAAGATGTAAATTAAGCCATAGAGAATACTAGAGGAACTAGGACTTCTTAGAAAAATAGAATTTCTCTAGGAAATTCAGGGATGCCCTGATTAGGGCATATAAAATACAAAAAAGCACCCCCCCCGCCAAACTAGAACCTCTTCTTGTGCCAGAAAGCAAGGAAGTGCTCAAAAAATGAAGGGGAAATGTCAAATGACACAGAAGCCAGCCATTTGACAAATAGTCAAGTCTGGGAAAATTGAAACACCTAAATAAAGTAACGTATCAATATTATAATCCATTGACCAAATTTGGAAACCATGACTCCATACTAATCTAAATTACTACATTAATAAACACTTATATAGTTTCAAGTATTCTCTCTACAAAATATCTATTCATTATCAAGAGTAGAATAATAACTTCGCAATGGGGAAATCTGGCCAACAACACAATCAGGTGATCAAAGTGAATATCATTAGCAATGACACAAATAATTTGGGGCACTGTGATCTGGCAGGACACAAAGAGAAGGAAGAACACAGCATCACTTCTCTAATCTTCTTGCCAAAGATGCATAACCAGAATCTAAGCAAAAGCACCAAATTGAAGTATATTCTACAAAATAAATGACTGGCAATCTTCAAAAGTGTCAAGGTCATGGAGACTGAAGAACTCTTCCAGACTGAAGAAGAATAAAGAGACATGACTACAAACTAAATGCAAAGCGTAATTCCACACTGTCTGGATCAGCTGGCATTTGGCTGATCTAGGCTGTACTTCACTGGTCTTGATTTCAGGCTGTGGACTGAGTTCAAGTCTGTCCCACAACTTTCATTCTCTGGATCAGGAGGTACCTTAGGCACAAGTTTTCATGGACAAAATTCAGGGCAAGCTCAAGTGCACAAGTATAGCTCAAGTTCCTGCTCACTTGACATCTAAAAACATCTAATTTGCTAATGCATGTCACAAAGCCAAGCCCAATATCAAGGTGTGGGAACACACATGGCTGTATAATACTGCTATAAGAGGGCGGTGAAGAATTGAGACCAATACTTCAACACACCTCACTTACTATGTGCCTTATGCTTGTGTAGCCTTGCTATACAGTCTGGCACACAAGATGAATTCTTATCCCAGGTATGAATCAGTGCCAGTCACGTTGCTGAACCCAAGGAAGGTGCTTTTTCTTACTAATCTACTGTTGTAAAATGTTTTTTTTTCAACTCTCGTTGATGAAGTGACTATCATGTTAATGGCCTCTAACTATCTAACAACACAGTACATTGGTTTGAGGCAAAGGTAGCCTTCCTGCAGTTTGGACCTATCATTATAAAATCTGTAAACATTTTGTATCATCAGTTCAATTTTTTCTGGCCTGGAAAAATACTCACAGATGTGATTTAAAAATAAAAAAAAGACATGAACAAGCGTGCTTATTAAAGCATGGTTTGTGAGTGATAAAGTAGAAAATCCTAAAGGCCCTCAACAAGGTAGGAGCTAAATATTGCTGGTTTATTCCATGGAAGTTAAAAAAGAATAAAGGAGAGTTAAAAAGAAAAAGATAAAAATAGTGGTGAAATAAGCTGGCTTTAGGATCACAATGCCTGGGTTTATGTGCTGGCTCCAGTATATAGAAATTCTGTGACCTGATGAAAAGCACCTAACCTATCCATGTTAATATCCTCTTCTCTAAATCTGGGTATGAGGAACATTTATTTCATGGGACTTTTTGAGGATTAAAGGAAATAAGGCAGATAATGCTCACAAAATGGTGCCTGGCACAGCCCATTTCAAAGGCTCCTAGGGCTTAACACTACATTGAAATGATAATAAAATTAGTCTATCACTAGTTCAAAAAAAATAGATCAATAAACTAACATAAAATGTCCCTAATATTTAGTTATATACAACTATATACATTATTATGCACATATCAGCTATATATATATAAATACATCGCTAAATATGAATTATCTATAATGATTGCACATAAAATATTTCCTAATGTCATTAGAAAAATTAATTTTTAAAAAGCAGTAATCTAGTTAAACATTTGGAAAAAAAAATAAAACTAGATTGTCCGTCCCCAAAACATTTTAGAACCTATTCCATAGATTTAATTAATCATATATTAGTACAGATCTACATATTTTAACATACAATATCAAAGATTTAATAAAAATTCGGTAAAACTTCCTTAGTATGAGGATGAGGACAGAAACTACAACAATCTTTATTAAATAATTTTCTACCTGAAAAAAAAAAAAATAATCTTCTACCTGAAAACAACTCCTTTCTGTAACAAAACAAAGATTACACAAATGTGAATACATATAGTGAGAAAATACATTATAATAAGAAATTTTAATGAATTAACTCTCTTTAAATTTATCAATAAAAAAGACAAAATTCCTATATTATTTTTTAATAGTGAAATGCAAACTAATTGAAGTGTTCAGAGCTTTGTTTAAATCACTAAAAAAAAAGAAAGGAGGGTTTTTATTTTCTGAAATACTATAAGCATTCTTTCCTATCTCTAAGACAATGTGCTCTTAAAATATTTACTTTGTAATGCTTTGTTTCATTACATAATTAAATTGCTATAAAGTCAAAGTTTCCACTAGTTCCTAATTACTTCGTTTCACTGGACCCAATACTACCAAATAAGTTTAATTTCACTGTGTTTAGAGGCACTTGTAACAGAGACCACTTCACCCAATCCAATTTAATATGACCAGATATAGGAATTAACTTGTTACTTATTTCACTCCCATACTTATTCATTTATCCATTCAAAAGTAGTTATTGAATATTAATTATGGGCAAGGAATAAGATATAGCACTTTTTTATACTTATTTAAGTTAACCTTGTCAATTGTTATATTTTCCTTTTGGCTACCACAGGGACCTATTTCACACACACAAAAGGTCCCAACTTGGTGTAATCTTCCTATATTTATACATTCATTTAATTAATTTATTTATTTAACTCTATTTATTGAATATATATTGTATGCCTTTGGTTATTTCATGGACTTTACATTATATGGCAAGATATAATAAACAAATAAATAAATAAATATGATTAAGTAGAAAAATAAAATATATGATGGTGATAAGTATCATAAGATAATAAAAGCAGATTAAAGTGATAGAAAAAATATTCAGTGATGTGTACAACTATAGCAACATTTTAGTCACTATTATTTTATATCAAAGGCTTATAAAGTTTTTGAAAATTATTTTAAAAATCACTACCTTTGACAGGATTATTGTTTGATTATTATTTTTTCAAATGTTAAATATAATTGGACCTCCATTTTTAAGAAAATAAGATCATTTAACTTGCTAGTTGACATTCCAAGTAATTATTAGTCTCATATAATGCTGTATGATTTTTAAGACATGCATGTGTGTTCTTTTGTGTATTTCAATTTTGATAGAGATATCAATCTAATTTTTTCCTTTTCAAATATTCCTGATGTCAAGGTATAAATATACAGATACTTTCAAAATAAAATAACAGGCTACCATTGTAACTAATATTCAAATTACATAATTATTATTTTTTTCACAGGTACAAGTAAGCTAGCTAGTTCAGGGCAAAATACATAAGAAGAAATCCTTTGACTTCAAAAATTAGACCAAGGATTTGAATACTTTCCATTAAAATATTTTATTAATTTATTTTCCTCCACTCGTGACTACAGATGAGCCTTATAATAATTCTTCCTTAGTTGAAATTTTGTTTCTTATAAAAGGTACTTCATTTATTTGTTTACCTAAGACTCTGTCCAACACATTCCTTAATGCATGCATGAATGCATTAATTGGTTATTCTATCATTCATTTAATGCCTAGTTAATGAGTACCTTCTAGGTGAAGGGCAATGTCCTAGGAACATGAATGGACACTGAAATCAATGATGTCTGTAAGACATGGCTTTGGTATTCATAATTTAACTTCATAGAATCTAAGAATTATAGTGCATGATAAATTACTAATGGCCTCTAAACTGTCATGAAAATGCTCTTTAGAACAATCTGACATATTACAATGGTGCATTCTCTACAACATCATGGCATTGCCTTCTAAGACTCATTAAAGAGGGTATTCTGAAATATGAAGGGAGTCCAGATATTCTGCAGTCAAGAAAACAGTAAAGTCTATGAGACTATTTTAGGACACCACAATATTCCAGCCCCTCTCTCAACCGCCCTAAATGCACTCTGGGGACAAACTTGATTCCTTGCTCATCCATGAACACACCACCGCTTCCTCCTAGTCTCTGTTTTATTTTTCCTAATTCTAAAATGTGCAATGTTTCATCTCCATTTTCTACTGGTGACTTAGAGAAACTTTAACTTCTCTCTCCCTGGCTTCGCTCAACACACAAGCGTGCACACATGCACACACACACACACACATTCACCCCAAACCTCCAAAAAGTACACACTGTTGGTAAAAACCAGTGTGCACTTTCTATGGAAACATGTCTTCCAGTCAGCTCTTCTGACCACTTTCAAAACATCAACCCTTAAGTACTAGCAGTCATCACGGCCATCTTCAGTCCACCTAGACATCGAAGACTGACTCCCCAGGGAAACATGTTCTCGGTACTACTGAGCCAACACTTTTTATTTATTGTAATAATAGTAACAGCAATGTCAAAAACAACAGTAAACAACAATATAGCTAAGTCTCTGATCATTACTTTTCATAACTGATAATCTATGTGATAAAACTAAAGTTTTTGTCATACTTTTTGCTGTTAGGTATACTTATACATTTATTATATAGATTGTTACATTTTAGAGGGAAAAGCCTATATGATATTTATCTATCTATTTATCTATTTTTGTGCTTTGTATAGTGCCCTATAAAACAGGGTACTCATTACATATTTATTGAGTTTAGTAATTACTAGAAAATAACTCATGAGTGCTACAAGAATATTGGCTACTTCATTACACTGTTTAAAAGAATTAGTTTTGTTTCCCACCATCCCCTCATTACATTTAATGCTATAATTAATTATACTTAATTTTTACACTTGGATAAAATTGGAGAAAAGTGGAAAAGAGCTCTGATTTTGTCACAAAGCCCACTAATAGCTTTTGTATAAATTCTGTTAAATCTTAAATCTTTTTTTTTTTTTTTTTTAAGTACAAGTGTGTGGGCTGTGATCCTGACAACCTTCTGAAAAATTCTTATCAGACTCTAGTTGCTCTGGTGATCAACCATCTGTTTATACAGCTGCAATTTTATTTCTTTTGGAAGATTAGAATAAAAAAAGGAAATGAGAGCTTCTCTGCTTATTTTTTCATCATTCTATTTTGTTATAGAACTTTTAGTATTGGAAATTAGAAATCGTGATCATTAGAACAGTTTTCAAAAGACATCTTTTGATTTTATCTGAAATTAAAAAGATAATGACCTTTAACAGCTTATGGTACTTTGCTAATAAGATCATTTTGCTAGATATGTAAGAATTAATATAAATATAAATCTTATATAGACAAAGACACAGAGGAAATGGAGAGTTTTAATTTTTTTTTAATTTTAAGAGAGATGCTCAAGTTGTTGTTTTAAGGTAATATGCCAAGTACAAATTCATAGAAAGGAAGAAAGGAGGCAATAAACATAATTGAACCACTTAAATGGGAGAGATATGAAAAGGAGAAATTGGAGCAGAAAAAAAGGAAGAAATATTAACTGCTTGCTATGAAAATTTCTAAATTTTGTAAATGTTATAAAACCATTGTGTCTATAAATAAACATGATTAAGATCCCTCCCTGTACCCATGAAGAGGCTTGTACAAGTCAAATCCATAAATTATGAGCTTCATTAGCTTCTTAGTAATTCTGCCTCTGGCAAAGTTTACTTAAATTTTGAAAATCTTGAAAACTAAAGGAAAGAATCCTCTAATTCTGAATGAGAATATATGCCAGGCTCAGAGTAAGAAAGCTGTAAATCTGAAACTTACCAATTACATAAACAAACTAGTTAATGCACAGCTGTATTCAATGGGGGTGTGCACAAATAAGTTTATGAACTTAATAATTATGAATAATCCTTACATGAAGCTTATTTTTATTTTTAAGCAAAAACTTCAGGGAATTTGCTTATTACCTATAATATTGACCATTGAGGTATGAAACCAGAAATTGTTTCCCAGGAGCTCTTTTGGCTAAAAAAATAATTAAGACTGACTGAGGAACCCAGGTAGATATAAAGACATTTTAAGGAAAAGTAGAGCAAAATCAACATTTTCATTGTAGTAGTTTAACTTGTGTTTGATCCCCCTAATGGAGAGAGAGAATCAAATACTTGCTGTGTGTTAGAATCAAAATGGCCTTTGAATTATAGACTCATTTCTGATAAATTAGATAATTACTGCAGAAAATTTTACATGCATACATAAATGTATTTTATACCATTTGTAAAACTGCCTTATCCAGGTAGTATATATTTTTCATAATATTCTTGACCTAACGGTACAGATTTTCCTAAGTTCTCCATTATCAAATATCTCTTCTGGAATGAAAAATACATTATGCTTTACATTAGTGATATCATCACTAAAAAGTGAACCCCAGGCAATGAACTCTTAACTGAAAACAAGGGTGTAACCAAGAGAGTCGTTTCTATGTAGTTTGCAAAATAAGCCTGGGTCTGAACTGTACTTAAGGCCATTAAGAAAACTTATACATTATGCACATTTTTTCTTAATGATCTAAAATCTTTAAAAAAGAAAAGAACAAGTGGGCTACAGTTTAATAAATAGACTTTCTTTAGCTACATGTTGACTAATCAAAATAGTTTCAGAACTATCTGCTTATTAAGCAATTCATGCCAATTCATCATTGGCCCACTTTCGTCAAATTTGGCTAGCCTAAAAATTCCATCTGAATTTTCCATGCAGCATAACCGGTAAGACTTTTCAATGTACATCCCCATGTGCTTTATTTTCATATATTTTCAAAGGGTACACTAATAACTTTTTTTTTTTTTTTAAAGATTCAAGAATATTGATTGTTCCTTTCAATACTTGAAGCCTGATACTTTTTTGTGTGTGTGGTACGCGGGCCTCTCACTGTTGTGGCCTCTCCCATTGCAGAGCACAGACTCCGGACACGCAGGCTCAGCGGCCATGGCTCACAGACCGAGCCGCTCTGCGGCATGTGGGATCTTCCCGGACTGGGGCACGAACCCACGTCCCCTGCATCGGCAGGCGGACTCTCAACCACTGCGCCACCAGGGAAGCCCTGAAGCCTGATACTTTGAATTAAGGGTTGACTTATGTCATAAGCATGTGACAGATTCAAATATCCCTTTCAATTAATCATACTCCAATCAAGTTAATGTCCATTATATAGAATTACTCTTTTTGAATTCTATTCTAGCAGAATTATGCTGGCAGCACTTAGCGATAAGAGCTGATCTAGTTATACATATAGGACCTACCATTTTTTCTGTAACCAGAGTAAAAGCCAGTTGACACATAGCTACTTCATTGCAATGTAAAAGGATGAAAAAAAAATGGTTATACCATGTTGTTTTGTAAATGGATTCTTGCTTTACCATATCAGCATGCAGCCATTTTTCATAAACAAGTTTGTTAGGAACATTATAACATTATATCCTCATGGTGTAGTCATCCATCTAACTATGCAAAGAGTAGGAATTGTCTTGTTAATTTTAGGATAGTGTACAACAATCTTTCCCCTGAAATGTTTAATGAGGTATAATGTTAGTTTTACAGGCTCATCTTATTTCGTGTTAATTTAATTTTTAACAATAAGAGAAATATAATATACCAGGGTTTTCTTACATCCATTTATACTACAAACATTTCATAACTTCTGTTAACGTTACTGGAAATGTCAAGAAAATATAGCTGCATGATGTTGCCTAAAAGAGAATTTAAGATATTGGGGATTTTTGTCCTCTGTGGTGAAGATACCTACACTACATTATATTCTACTGTGTAAGTTTTCACTTTTTCTCATGTTATGTAAAATGAAGTGTAAAGTGGCAACCTTCCCTACACACATATAGAATCAAAATTTTGGAAATCTCTACACTATGATGTCTATTTGATTATGTTATATCCAGAAAAAAAAAAATCTGTACTGTTTATCAACTACCCAGCCAATAGTGGAGGATAATTTATCAAGATCAAAAATGCATCAGAGTAAATATTATTACAGTATTTGAAAATAAGCAATTTTTTAAATATGTGATTAGTCCCTTGGCTAGAAAACTTAGAACGACAACTGTCAAATAAGTATGACGGTACTTGATAAGAAATAATGAGAGGAAGAAAAGAACACAGTATTCATATGCAACAAAGATGAATTGCAGTACACTCAAAATGAATTGTATGATTTTTTTAAATTATAATGAATAGACTTGCAGCATAGCAAGCCATAGTTGCAGCATGCAACTAACTCAATGATATTGTATGTGTAATTCAATTATATTGTATGTCTAATTCTTTTCTGAATCTACAGTTTGCGAACAAGCTATCAGGAATAACCTCTTGTACAAAACTTCATGAGATGTGTGTATTGACTTCATCAAATCCATCAGTTGTAACAAGTATCACTGCTCTTTGATTATATATATGCTTTAATGTTGCTGCCAAATTAGCTAATTTCCTTTTGTTATCATCATTGATTATTGTCCACTGAGTAAAGATTAGGCAATTTTAGCTCAGAGATCTCAGTTTAAACATCCAAATTTTATTTTCAATATAACTGAAAATAATAAAAGTTTAAAAAATAGTACAGATTCTGGAAAATCTTGCCATATTTTTTTTTTCTGAAAGGCAGGAAACATGACTCTGTTTACCGGCATCATTATGAAGCCTTCCAAAGTCAGTTTTCAGTACCTATTTGTTTATTTGATTCACCAGCAAGGTGGCAAAAGAAGCATGTATATTTTCCTTCCTCTTCTCTGATGATACCTTATTAAAATGAAAATACTATTATGCAAAAGGGAATAAGCACACAAAAGCTAAGATTATGGAGGGAGAGATATCAGAGGATGAAAGATGTTAACTTAAAAAAAAAAATGAATACAGCAGTTGGAAATGAGTTTACTAATGAAACAGAGAAAAGAGAGCATTTTTCCAAAAGAGATCCAGTATCAGACTGCCTTGAAAGTGGGAGTCAGGTCTCCAGGCAGAACACTTGAGAATCTCCAAACATGATGTATGCACAGAAATAGTGGGAAACTGGGGCTGGAAACAGGCTCATTAATTAAAGGTCTAGCTATGAAGTCACAGTGCTAGTCAGCTCTTGAACTTGTCTCTTTTACTCCATTATGGAGAGTACATATCAAAAGATTAAGACCAGGTAGAGACCTGAGGACTAACCTCTAGAGAATCTGAATAAACTGCCTAGGGGATAGTAGGGATACTATCTTGGATATTGGTGACTCAGGGTTAAGCTATACTAATTTATTCCCCAGAATAAACTATCCTTCAAACTATCAGTTATCTTGCCATCAAGAAAAGACAGCCAACTGGCAAGATCTACCCAAGTCATTTCTGTCTTATTTAGAGAAAGGCCTACCAGGGAAACAGAACGAATACACAACAACAAAGGGAATACCAAACTTCTTTCTAGAAAATCAACTCATTATTTTTTTGTTATTGGTAAGCAAAGGAATAGCTTTATTCTGAGGTCCTAGAAAACAAGTTATTAAGTTAGTACATTGGCGTGGTATGCAGCTTGTAGCATTTAGTAAGTAGCACATATAATTGGACATAGAGTTTTCACACATTTTAAAAAACCTCAAATTTTGAAAAGGTTGTAAGTACGGTATAACAAAAATTTTCCCCCTGAGCCTTTGTAGTCACATTGCTGCCATGATGTCCTGTCAACCCCATATACTTTAGAGTATGATTTCTACAAACAAGGACATTATTCTTCATAACCACAATACAATTATAGATTCAGGAAATTAATATTGATACATTAGAGTACATTAGGAATTAACATTGGTACCATATATTCCTCAGATCCCATTCACATTTTGCTAGTTGTTCCATCATTTTTTTAATTGTAGGAAGAACATTTAACATGAGACCTATCATCTTATTTTATAAATGCACAGTACTGTATTCTTGACTATAGACATAATGTTGTATGGAAGATCGCTAGAATGTATTCATCTTTATCTGAAACTTTATACCCATTGAATAAAGCCTTCTCATTTCCCTCTCCTCTCCCAGGCCCTGGCAATCACTCTTTCACTCTTTAATTCTATGAATTTGACTATTTTAATTCTATGAATTTGACTATTTCATCTTTGTGTTTTAGGGTGAGTACCACAAGGGCATTCAACTCCTTTTCCAATACAAAAGGAGAAAAGGCATCCAATAATTGTGGTACCCAAGGGCAGGTGGGTTCATCAAACTCTCCTTTAAGGCCTTGAAGGCTGTGTTTTCTGATTCTTCCCATAAAGTTGGGCCGGGGTTGTTATTGTTGAGTAAAACAGAGAGAGGTCTGGCCATAAGAGAGAAATTTAGAATCAGATTTTGGCACTAACCAAGGAACCCTGGAAAACCTGGCACTAAATTTTGGTTTTGGGGAAACTTAGGACACTAGGAAGTCTATCTTGATCTAGATGTAGTCCTTGTTGTGATATCAGATGTCCTCAATATCTAACCTGGGTTTAGGCAAACTGCAATTTTTCTTTGGTGACCTTATGTCTCTTTAAGGTTAAAAGCTTTAGCAAATGGATGCAGTCTTCTTGTGAGGAGGCTTGAGAAGGACAGTAAAGAAGCAAATCATCCACAGGCTGCAACAAAGTAGAACCTCTGGGAACTTTATATCATCCAGATCAGCCTTTAGGATTTTTGAGAAATAAGAAAGACTATCAGTAAAACCCTGAGGCATTACTGTTCCGGTGAATTATTTTTCTTCCCAAGTCAAGGCAAAAATGTACTGGCTGGCTTCTTCAACTGGAATACTAAAGAATGCACTGCATAAATAAATTACAATAAAGAATTTACTTCTGGTGGGAATGGATGTTAGAAACTTAGGAAGGTTAGGAACAGCAGGGTGGGGAGGAATAACAATACTGTTTATAGCTGGGAGGTCCTGGACAAATATCCATCTTTGGTTTTTAAGTTTTCTCAGTGCTAAAATGGGAGTGTTATGGGGCTAGTACAGAGGATAATGAGGCCTTAAGACTTGTAATCTTCTATTGTGGGCTTTATGCCTTGAAGCATTATTTTATTTATAGAGTATTGCTTCATTCTGGGAAGAGCTTTTGAGGGGTCTATTTGAATTTTGATGGAAGATTTGCAGCAAATTTTGCCAACAGTAGTTGGAGATCTTGCTCATATGAAAAGTGATAACTGATTCAATATGGACAGAGGATCAGTGTTTCCAGAATGTGCTCTAGTGCTATCAGAGATGGAACAAATAAAAGATGTGAAAGGGTCATTTAATTCACCTGGTTGGTTACTTTTATGACTACTGTCAAGTTCTAGAATTACTTCCCCCTTTTGGGATGAAGGAATTCCAGCATTATACTTCTCTAAAAAGTCTTAGCCTAATAAACTTGGTAGGAGCAGAGGATATAAGAAGAAAAGGATGTGTATCTCTCAGCCAGCCTAAACAACAGGAAATGGTTTCAGAGACAGGAACCTCTTGAAGTTCATTAGAGATCCCCACTATCTGAACTTTTTTAGTTCTCTGGGGCTGTTTTATAGTAGAAGGGTTGGGCACCACGAGTGTGGTTCTGGTATCAATTAGGACTGGAAGAATTTCATTCCCAATGTGGAGACATGTTTCTCTGTGGCAATTAAAGAGGAGGATTAGTGAGAGTTCCTGTAGTTCCCTGGAGCCTCACCATTGAGAATTGAGAGGACGTTGGAAAGGCTGGTTAGAAGGCTGAAGGTGCCTAAAATGCTTAAATTTGTAGCAATCTCTTTTCCAGTGCCCTGGCTCTTTGCAAAAATTGCAGAAACTAGGAGGGTTTTGGTTCATTTAGGAGCCCCCTTTTGCAGGAGTTGAAGATTAAGAATTTTGGCAGTCTTCCTTTTAGGTGACTCATCTAGACTAATATAGAGCTGACATGCCAGATTAACTAAATCTGGAGTGGACAGTTTCTCGTTCCATCCTGGTCCTTTTTACCAGAAGGGAAAGATGCTGTTTCAGCCCATTAATAAACATAGAATTAAAAGCGACCCATGTTGGATCAATATCTGAAGGAAGACCAGAATTTTCTTTAAAAACAGTCTGAAGTCAATTGCAACAATCATGAACTGGTTCATCAGATTTCTGTGTGCAAGGCTGAATTTTGTTCCAAGGAA
The DNA here is from genome assembly GCF_059928025.1 of Delphinapterus leucas. Classification (NCBI taxonomy): domain Eukaryota; kingdom Metazoa; phylum Chordata; class Mammalia; order Artiodactyla; family Monodontidae; genus Delphinapterus; species Delphinapterus leucas. The sequence continues at coordinate 21,347,381 of NC_143146.1, read as the reverse complement.
CAGGTTTTGGAACAGCCCTAGGACTTGCTCTTTGAAATTGCCTAGTAATCTTGTAATAAGTCAGCATGATCGTCTCCCAGTTGTAATTCTAGAGACCTTTCAGGATTTTCCCAAGTAGCAATTTTCATTCAATATTGGGCCTGGCCTTCATGAACTAGCTGGTATAAGTCAGAGAAACCAGGGTGATAAATTTGAATGATTATAGTAAATTCCTCAGCAAATCTATGAGGATCTTTGGTTATTCTGGGAAAATCTTTGACCACGGCTCGCATTTCAGGTTTAGTCCAGGGAGTACAAGTTAAGGGTTTAACCTCTAGATCCTCAGAAGGCTTAATTTCAAAGGGACAGATTCTGACAAGTTCAGAAGAAAAGGGAATGGGGAGAGTTTCAGAGAAAAGGGGAATTTTGGTGAAAGAATTAGCGTGAGACAAAGAAGCCAAGGTCGACTGCAGGAGCCATTTTATCTTTCTTTAATTGTTTACCTTTGTTAATTAAAAAAATTTTTTTTCAGACAGGCAATTTTAGACTTCTGAGAGCCATCTGGAGGCCTCAAAAGGCCAATCAAAATAAGCATTCTTCCAGTTCTAGAAATTTCTGAGCTATTGTAGTCCAATTCGATTTTAAGGAAATTATATCTGGAGATTTCAAAAGTTCCTCATACTGGCCATTGATATTCTATGTTGCCTTAGGCCAGGTCAGTCCATTTGGTTAGAAATGCACACGAGGAAGGACCTCAGTCTTTATACATAAAATTGGTTGGAGTTTCTGGTGGAGGGCAACACCTTCAAAATACAAATAACTGGCATCCCAATTTCTAGCAATTTTTTCTCTATAGTAAAGAGCAACTTTCAAACAGTTTAAACAGCTTACAACACAAATGGCTGAATTCAAACAGCTTGCAAATCAATCCTAGTCAGTTCTAAGAAGACAGCCTGGTTTCTGAGGAGCCAGGCTGAAGTTTTGTATGTTTTTTTTTTTCCAGTCAGTCTCCAGAGGGCAGCCCTTCCAAAGGAATAGGCAAAAGACTGAAGAATCTGGCGATGTTTCCACGAAACTAACCCTGTTCCTGAAGGAATGTGTTGAGAGCTAGCCAATTTCAGAAGTCCCGGCTCTGAAGGGAATGGGCCGAAGGCTAGCTGATTTTGGTGAAACAGTCTGATCTCAAATCAGACTGAAGTGCCAAATGCATATCTGCACATAGAACAAGGTCTTAACCAGAAAGACACAACTTTTAAATAGATTCCAAATAAAGCCTGGAGATCTTTAGATGCAAAGAGGGTGTTAGCTTCCTCCAAGAGGAAGAAGTACCTTAGAAAACAGTGAGCGGTAGTGGGCTCAGTTACGTGTACTGCACCTGTTTGCTCACCGGCCTCGGAGCTCCCAGGAGTCTTCTCTGGTCCCCGAATGGGCCACCAAAATACTGATCGTAACTAAAAAGATGGCCCAGATATTCCTCCAGCAAAGATGAGTTTATGTGGAATTAACAGAAAATAGCAATCAATTGGGGTTCTGCAACCATGGTGAGTTACTTGCTCGGCACAACAAGGAGGGAAGGAAAGTGCTTTGACAGAGGGAAAAAGGAAGTTGGAAGGGCTCTAAGTAAACAAAGAGCCCATGGCTTTCATTGGCTGAGTCTTTGCCAGGAAAATAGTGGAGTCTTTCTTCTGTGGGGCTGTGCAATTGTCAGAGTGTGTGAGAGCTCCTGCTTCCAGTCTCAACTCTATCTAACTGAGGTTTCTATTTATTAATTTTTTACATTACTTTGATATAAATATGTAAGTGTAACCAACACTTTCAATCATAAACAGAGCTGATAATTTTAACAGCAATATTCATTTAAAAATGTAACTTTTGATTAAGCAATTAATGACTTGACTTGCCATTTAAGCTTTTAATGACATATCAAGCCGGATGTATGTGTATGTGTGTGTGCATACATACATATACACATATAATACAATTTCATATATAGTGAATTAAAAATAGGTAGAAGATGGTAAATCCAGATGGCTCAATATTTGAGAATAAGAGATTCTGAGAAAACATACTGGATGAGATAAAATATATGAACTAATTATGTCATAAAACTATTCATAACTGAAGAAAACAAAAAGGCTTAGAATTATAAGATAAAAGAAATGTCTAGAAGCCTGACATCTTAGATGTGTGTATGTGTGTGTCTGTGTGTGAGAGACAGACAGAGAGACAGAGACAGAGAAGGTCACATTTAAAGGCAAGGAAATCAGACTGATATCACACTTCTCAACAGCAACACTAGTTGCTAAAAGATAAGAGGAAAAAATAATTATGGAATTTGGAGGACAGTATATTTTTAAATTATGCTATATCAGTCAAATATTCTCTTAGGTAATACAGTTACATGCATAATTTAATGACTTTTACAGACAAAATGATTCAAAAAAGATGGGCATCATTCATCCTTTTTGAGAAAACTAAATGTAATCGCAGTCCAACAATATTAACATTCAAACTAAGAATGGGAAAGCTTAGGATTTACAAAAAATTGGAAATGAACAAGAAGAATAATTTTTTTTAAAAAAACAATAGAAGTATTTAATCTAAAAAGCAATTATTTCAAATTAGGTAGTAAGACAATAAGATCTGAAAAAAATGTCCTCAGGAAGAAAAGAAAAATATCACATAACAAAGATAAAATGCATATGCTTTGTAACACCTTAATAAAAATACACTTTTTCTCTCAATAAAAGTAATTAGGGTCTCTGAATGAAAGGTATTTGTAAAACAGAATCATGATCCAAGTACAACACTGAAACATGACACTGTTTTAAGAGCTGGTGCACTAAAAAGCATAAGCAATTTGACCTTTGTACCAGACACTGTCCACACAAATTTCTTTTATTCCATCTGCTGCTGAGTCAATGATACTTGTGGGCTCTGAGCAAATCCACACGTACATAACCTGACAGCATCTTTCCTCAGGATGACACCTACACCTCTGATCTCCTCCCCCAGAGATTGCCTGTTGCCCCACCACAGACATCTCCTCTGTGTTTATGGTTTTGTACCTTAGAAATATCTCCTAAACCTCACCTTTGACTCTGTGAGTTGGCAACTGGTGGAAGGATTTGTTCCTGCTTTGCCTTAAGTGAAGGTGCTGAACTTCAGCTTAGGTAGCTTCTCTGAAAAAAGACCAAGGGCACTGATAGCTCAGGAGCAATGCCCAGCTCATAAACACCTTTCCTTAATGGGTCTCTACACCCTTTCTTGCTTTATTCTTCTTAGCCCTCACTCCTGATCCTTGCAATTATATTCCCCGATTAAAATAATGAAAAATAAGACCTCTCTTTATGCTCAGCTATTTGGGGAACACAGCTAAAACAATGATTAATTCAGGATTTTTTTTCTTTTTAACACCAGGAATTGAAATCACAGGAGCATAGAGAAATAAAAAAGAATAAATGATCACTAGTAAACACTACTTACTTAATCACAATGATACAAATAAAGGTTATTGTGTTTAAAATATTGTGCTTAAAATAATACAAATAAAAGATTATTGTGCAAACTGGAAGCCCATGGGCCTGATATTAACTGTTTCATTAGTCTGTAGAATATTTTTTTAAATATTTATTTGGATACGAATGTCTCAATTTTAGTCATGCACTATCCAATCCATCATTATTTCCAGTTATGTTAAATGAGTCTCCACTTATGTTCTGTTCACTATTATATGTTTATTTTCTATTTTATTACTTTTAGATCCCTCTTTTTAGTTCATTCTTTCTACTTTCCTTGGGTTTACTCTGTATTTGTTATGGGGTTTTTTTGCCTCTTGAGATGGATACATATCCTCTTGTTTTTGTTTTTGTTTTGGTTTGCTTTTTGTTTGTCTTGTTAAGACTATTTTTCTAGAGCAGTTTTAGGTTCACAACAGTATTGACAGGAAGGTACAGGGAGATTTTTCCCATACACCCAGTACATTAGTCTTTGTTATTGGCCTTATCCCTTTAAATATCTGGTTTTGTAGCACTGCAGCAATATGATTAAATAAAGTTACTGAACACAGTGTAAATATAATATATCTTGATAATTTAAAAGTAGATGCATAACTGAGATTTTGGTAAGTGGACAAGAAGAAGGATAATTAGGATAAGTTCACAGAAGTGTGAGGGTTACACATGCTGAGAAATCTGTAAATAATTTTTTAAATAAATGGATCAACAGATGGAGAGTTACATATATTATTAAAACTTACAAAGGTAACCAAAAAAAGTGTTTACTAAACACTTGGTAAAACTCAAACAGTTTTTAAAAAAGGAAAGTTGACCTATTACTGTTTTAGGTGTTTGAAATTTTAATTTTCAGAGTGAGGTGTCAATATATAATGTCTAATCAGTGGTTCTCAGTAGGGGTTATTTTGTTCCCAACGGGACACTTGGCAATGTCTTCAGCCATTTTTGATTGTCATTACTTGGGGGTCTGGGGTGGGAGGAGGGTGTGGGAAACATGTTACAGGCAACTCGTGGAGAGAGAGCAGGGATGCAGGATGCTCCAAGAAATCCCGTAGAGCTCTAGGAAACCCCTGTAATGAAGAATCACCCTGTACAAAATGTCAGTATTGCTGAGGTTATGCAATTGTGGTCTAAAGTTAGTATATCAAGGAACTTTTATTAAGCAATATAGAGTTATGGAGTTTACCACAAGAAACCCAAAACAGAAATGATTCAATTGCTGCTCTTAATAAGAGGAATGGATGTGGGAGTATTAGGGTAGGGAATTGTTGCTTTTCATCTTAACTCATCTATAACATGATTTAAAAAAAAAAAATTTTGCATCGTTTGGTCATTTTAAAATATTAATAGCAATGATGACTTTTAATTGTCAGCTAACAGGTTTTTTGGGATAATTGTGTGGATTTCAATCCAACATATTATCAAAAATTATAATAAACAGATGGTGGTTTTTGAACATGTTGAAGAAAGTTTAGCATTAAGAAAACAATGTATGTTGCCAAATATGTAACATTGGCTATTATTATATACATGGATTTTATAAACAAGCGTTAGTATAAAAAGAAACGCAGAGTTAAGTAATGAGAATTAATATTTTTAAAATAGCATAAATAACTTGTTCCAACCCAGTTAAAACAATGTAGTTCCAAGAGTTCTTGACTAGGAGAAAGAAAAGCAAATGGGAGATTATAGCAAGAACAATTATTTTTTGGTTTTGGAAAATGTCCAATCCAATTAGAAACACTGTCATTATGTTGATTATTTATTACACAGACTACATTAAAAGTAACAACCCATGTTTGGGTTTTCAGCAACTGAATACATTAGTGGATTACAATCTCTATGGATGCTTACATAATTTAGACATTTTGTAATACAAAAATGCAAATTTTTAAAAATTAAAGGAAAGATATCATTGATTTATAGATTGTCATAGTATAGTTTGCTTTTAACATAGCTTCGTTTGAATAATAAATTGACATCGTACCTTTTAAAATATTTCCTTTTTGAACCCAAAATAAATTAGTATTTCAGTATATCTGTTGCATATATAAAATGTTCTCATAAATAAAACTTATTTAAGATGCTTCTTACACAACCACAGTGATTTTTTAAAAGATTCTCAATTTATACTTGTAAACTTGGATGATTATACATTATCAAAATAGAATTACATGGACATAGCATAAATAAACATCATAAATCATACTCAGATTGATCCTAAACTTATTTTTGTACAATAATATGTCCATAAAAACAAAATTATCCCTGAATACACATAATTTCAGAACCTCAAGTAATAATGCTTAATTTAAAGTACTATTCATGACAAAAAAAGTAACATACAAATCATTCAATTTTTTTGTTGTTGATGATGATGATTCCTAAAAGTAATTATGCAATGAGGAAGTGAAATATATAGAGTAATAGGTAAAGTGAAGTAATAGAATATTCATTTTATATTACTAATTTTTAACCTCATCATGTTCCTGAAAACATGTGAGCTAATTTACTAAATACATACAATACTCCTTAAAATATCTGCACTTCCCACAAATTATTTGCTAAAAACTTACATCAATAGAACCAGATCTGAGAAAATTTCTAGTCTCCTGTATGCAACATTCCCTCCTGGGAGTTTCAGGGGTTTCTAAATCTCAAGATGATTGATGGAAATAATATCTATTCTACTTTCCATGCTTCCATAGAAGGTAGGAAATCACAAATTGACTCCACAAAAGGAAAATAAATGTGTGAGAATAAGTTATCTGATTTATTAACTTAGGAGAAATAGTAGAATCACCATGGCTGAGTGCCCTGTGTATCCTCCTATTTTTGATACAACTCGAGTGCTGAAACGGTAAATTCTTGTCTGCTCTTCATTATTTTGTATACTTGCTAGAGCAGATTCTGCCTTGAAAAAGAAAGGTCTTTGGGCTGGTGAATTTAGTTTAAGTGATGAAGGTAAAAAGAATCTCTTTGAGGCCATGTGTCTAAGCCATATTCTCAAGAAAGCATATATCATTAATAAATCAAGTATTTGTATCTTTATTAATGGGAAGAGGACAAAGGGATATTCATTATGGAACCCTTCAAATCCTAATGTCCGAAATCAATGATAATTATTTATACAGTAATTCAAGAAATATTATATCTCCATAACCCAGTACCTTTTACTATTTAGACATATTTTTCTGTGGACAGAAATACACCATAGTAGAAACTTACTGACATTTGGGGAGAAAAAAGATACCCAGATATATCAGTTTGGTTGTGTTACGTAATAAATCACCTCAAGATTTAGTGGCCTAAAACAAAAAAATATTTATTATTTCTTACAATTCGTTGGTTTTGCTGGGGAATTCATTTTGTCTGAGCCAGCCTGGGTAGGGTTGGATGGTCTGGAATGACCTCCCTGACATATCTGAAGACTCAGCTGAAATGGCTAAGGCTATTCTTGGGACTTTTGGAATGGTCAGTTCCACTCTCTAAATGCACTCCCATCCTCCAGAAGGCTAGCTCAAATTTATTCACATGTTGGCAATAGGAAAGGGCAAATCCCAATGTGAAAACATCTTTTGAGTCTCTACTTATATCACAAGTGCTACTGATTCATCGGTCAGAACAAGCCGTGTGACCCAAACCATATTTATTGTGGAAGAGAATTAACCCAACTTATGAATACAGGAAGGAGGGTGATCATTTGAAAGAGTACACAATGAAAATTTTTCTGTGGTTATATTTAAGGAAGAGAGTAGTTTGAGGTGAGTAGGTGAATGGAAATGTTTTTTCTGTATACTTTTCATTCTGTACAAATCTGTATAATCTTACAGCATATGTTTTGTACAGCTTGTTTTAAATCATTTTGATATGTTAAATGTGAAATTAGTTATACATGGTTAATTCATTGTTAAAATAGTTGAAATTAGTCAAGTGTTGTTTTGTAGATTTGGCCCAAATATATGAACAAGAAATAAATGGATTTTTCAGGTACAATAAAAAGTAAGAAAAATCCAAAGTTGGCTTTAATTTATCTCAATTTTACATGATTTGGATCTTTAAATGACAGAGTGAAGCTTTGTTACACATTTAAAGTAATTATGGACTAAACTACAGGATTGATTTTGCAACTAGAAAAAGACAACTTTAGGAGGAGCAATATGAGAGAGAGTGCACTGAAATTAAGCAAAGAAAATTGGTGGATGATATATTTTGTTTTGCAGGTAATCCATTTTTACAAAAAATTTTGTTTTTAAAAAATTATCCTCTTGCACTGTTGGTGGGAATGTAAATTGATACAGCCACTATGGAGAACAGTATGGCGGTTCCTTAAAAAACTAAAAATAGAGCTACCATGTGACCCAGCAATCCCACTACTGGGCATTTACCCAGAGAAAACCATAATTCAAAAAGACACATGTACCCCAATGTTCACTGCAGTGCTATTTACAATAGCCAGGACATGGAAACAACCTAAATGTCCATCAACAGAGAAGTATATAAAGAAGATGTGGGGTATATATATATATATATATATATATATATATATACATACAGTGGAATATTAGTCAGCCATAAAAAAGAACAAAATGGGTCATTTGTAGAGATGTGGATGGACCTAGAGATTGTCATACACAGTGAAGTAAGTCAGAAAGAGAAAAACAAATATTGTACATTAATGTATATATGTGGAATCTGAAAAAATTGGTATAGACAATCTTATTTACAAAGCCGAAATAGAGACACAGACATAGAGAACAAATGTACCAATACCAAGGGGGAAAGGCAGGGGGGATGAAATAGTAGATTGGGATTGACATATAAACACTGTTGATACTATGTGTAAAATAGATAACTGATGAGAGCCTACTGTAGAGCATAGGGAACTCTACTCAATGCTCTGTAGTGACCTAAATGGGAAGGAAATCCAAAAAACAGAGGATATATGTATACGTATAGCTGATTCACTTTGCTGTACAGTAGAAACTAACACAACATTGTAAAACAACTATACTCCAATAAAAATTTTTTAAATTGACTTAAAAAAAATTATCTTACTAGTCTGACCAATTGGCCACTTATATTCTGCTTTCTTAAAAATATTTTAATTGAAAGGAATTTCTGTATTAAATTAACTGTTCAATTACTACATTTTCAAGGCAAAATTTTAAATGACTAATATATTTATTCAAATGATCAATAAGTAATTGGTCAATTTTCAAATTTTTTCAAGTCTCCGTAGGAGGGATTAAGATATAATTTTGGTAATATACTAACAATGCACACAATTTATAGACATTTTAATAAATTACAGATATACATATAAGAACTTTGTACTTTGTTACATTCAGCTCTTTTACAATCCTGTGAGGTCAGTGCTATTATAATCCATTTTTTTTATGAAGACAAGAATCTTAAGGAAATTAAATAACTTGCTTCAAAACACACAGCTTATAAATTATGGAACCTATACTTGAAGGTAGTTCTATCTACTTCCTAAGCCTGAATTCTTGAGTATAGGAAAAAAGACAGAAATATTATTTTTGGAAATATTGAAAAAAATCTAAATATGGAAACACCATTGCTAATTATTAAAAATCCATACAATATTAATGGACTCGTGAAACTGATTAAGAGAGCAAGCTGTGCTATGTCACCAAATATTGCCATCATTTTCTATATATTCCAAGTAAATTTATATATTTAGATAAGGCAATCTGAGTACTTTTATCTTCAAATAAAGAAAATATTTCATTATTATAACTGGAGACTGTAAATATAACATATTTGAGTAATACATTGTTGAAAACTGGATCTTATAATTGATTATTTTTATTTCATCATGATTTCTTCAGTTTTTTAGCTTTGGTAAGAATTAAATTAGAAATACTTAAACAGATCTTATATTTTCGCCAATAGAGATATCAATCATGTTTCTAAAACTTTATTTTCACTTTTCTAATGATTTTCTTTACCTTATTATGTAACCAGAAGGTTTTTTTCATATAGTAAAGCATAGCATATGTATCTAAGAGTCTAGATAGGGAGAATTTTAGAATCTTCCTGTTATATACTCTAGTATTACAAATAGAGTTGCTATGAATACCAGGTACAGGTTTTTGTATGAACATAAGTATTCATTTCTCTGGGATAAAAGTCAACAGTGCAATTGCTAGCTGACTTGGTTGTTACATGATTAGTTTTTTAAGCAACTGCCAAACTGTCTTAGAGTGGCTACGATATCTTATATTCCCACCAATAATATACGGGTGATCTAGTTTTCCCACATTCTTCCCCACATTTGGTGTTCTCATTGTTTTTTATTTCAGCCATTCTAAGTGTGTAGTGATATATCATTGTAGTTTTAATTTGTGTTTCCCTAGTGGATAACTTTTTTGCACATTTTTCTTCCTTTTTTTTTTTTGCTCTCTATATATCATTTTATGTGAAACAATTCTTCAAGTCTTTTGTCCATTTTCTAATTTAATTATTTGCTTTTATACTATTAAGTGTAAGATAATTGGATTATTTGCTATTTACACTATTATTTGCTTTTTTACTATTTGAGGATTCTTATATAGTCTAGGCACTTGTCCTTTGTCAAATATGTGGTGTTTTCATAGCTGTGCTATGTCACCAAATTTTGCCATCATTTTCTATATATTCCAAGTTAATTTATATATTTAGATAAGGCAATATGAGTACTTTTATCTTCAAATAAAGAAAATATTTCATTATTATAACTGGAGACTGTAAATATAACATATTTGAGTAATATGTTGTTGAAAACTGGATCTTATAATTGATTGTTTTCATTTCATCATGAATTCTTCAGTTTTTTATCTGAAGAAATACTTTCTCCAACCCTGTAATATTTTTATCTTCTTACGAATTACCTGCTAGAACTGCCAGCGCTATGTTAAATAGGAGTGGTGAGAGCGGCATGCCTTGTTCCTGATCTTAGCAGAGAAGCATTTGTCATTCACTGCTAACATAATGTTAGCTGTATATTTTCTGTAGACAATTTTATCAAGTGGAGGAATTTCCTCACTCTTCTTGTTTTTCTGAGCATTTTATCATGAATGAGTGTTAAATTTTGTTAAATACTACATTAGTTGATATGATGATGGGATTTTCTTCTTTACCTTGTTAATATGGTGGATTTTATAAATGGTGCTGGGAAAACTGGACAGGTACATGTAAAAGTATGAGATTAGATCACTCCCTAACACCATACACAAAAATAAGCTCAAAATGGATTAAAGACCTAAATGTAAGGCCAGAAACTATCAAACTCTTAGAGGAAAACATAGGCAGAACACTCTATGACATAAATCACAGCAAGATCTTTTCTGACCCACCTCCTAGAGTAATGGAAATAAAAACAAAAATAAACAAATGGGACCTAATGAAACTTCAAAGCTTTTGCACAGCAAAGGAAACCATAAACAAGACCAAAAGACAACCCTCAGAATGGGAGAAAATATTTGCAAATGAAGCAACTGACAAAGGATTAATCTCCAAAATTTACAAGCAGCTCATGCAGCTCAATAACAAAAAAACAAACAACCCAATCCGAAAATGGGCAGAAGACCTAAATAGACATTTCTCCAAAGAAGATATACAGAATGCCAACAAACACATGAAAGAATGCTCAACATCATTAATCATTAGAGAAATGCAAATCAAAACTACAATGAGATATCATCTCACACCAGTCAGAATGGCCATCATCAAAAAAATCTAGAAACAATAAATGCTGGAGAGGGTGTGGAGAAAAGGGAACACTCTTGCACTGCTGGTGGGAATGTGAATTGGTTCAGCCACTATGGAGAACAGTATGGAGGTTTCTTAAAAAACTACAAATAGAATTACCATATGACCCAGCAATCCCACTACTGGGCATATACCCTGAGAAAACCAAAATTCAAAAAGAGTCATGTACCAAAATGTTCATTGCAGCTCTATTTACAATAGCCCGGAGATGGAAACAACCTAAGTGCCCATCATCGGATGAATGGATAAAGAAGATGTGGCACATATATACAATGGAATATTACTCAGCCTTAAAAAGAAACGAAATTGAGTTATTTGTAATGAGATGGATAGACCTAGAGTCTGTCATACAGAGTTAAGTAAGTCAGACAGAAAAAGACAAATACCGTATGCTAACACATATATATGGAATTTAAGAAAAAAAGGATGTCATGAAGAACCTAGGGGTGGGACGGGAATAGAGACGCAGACCTACTGGAGAACGGACTTGAGGATATGGGGAGGGGGAAGGGTGAGCTTTGACAGGGCGAGAGAGAGTCATGGACATACACACACTAACAAACGTAGTAAGGTAGATAGCTAGTGGGAAGCAGCCACATGGCACAGGGATATTAGCTCGGTGCTTTGTGACAGCCTGGAGGGGTGGGATAGGGAGAGTGGGAGGGAGGGAGACGCAAGAGGGAGGACATATGGGAACATATGTATATATATAACTGATTCACTTTGTTATAGAGCAGAAACTAACACACCATTGTAAAGCAATTGTACCCCAATAAAGATGTTAAAAATAAATAAATAAATAACAAAGTAAAAAAAAAAAAAAAATATGGTGGATTTTATTTCCACGTTGGTTTTGACACCTTTCACTTAGTTTAGGGTACTGCATCTCTCTTCTCTCTACCACTGCCTTTTTTTTTTTTCCCGTACGCGGGCCTCTCACTGCTGTGGCCTCTCCCGTTGCAGAGCACAGGCTCCGGACGCGCAGGCTCAGCGGCCATGGCTCACGGGCCCAGCCGCTCCGCGGCATGTGGGATCTTCCCGGACCGGGGCACAAACCCGTATCCCCTGCATCGGCAGGCGGATTCTCAACCACTGCACCACCAGGGAAGCCCCTAGATGATACAAGTTTTAACAAAGAGAAACAACTACATCTTACCCTAAACTATGTTCAAGACAGGGAATGATCATATAATTAGGAAATAAAACGATTCTCTTACATTCTTCCCTTTCTATTATCTGCTTTATGTAATATCATCATATTCTTTATCATTTTTAAAAGGTAGAAAGATTGAATGATGAGAAAAAAACTCAATTAAACTTTTTTTTTTTAATGCTGTGTTCAAATACTGGATTAGGAACCAGATCTGCTTTCAAGCTATGAGTATGCCGGTATCTTGTTTTATAACCTTGGACAACTGATCCCTCAGTGTCTTTCCTGCCTTGCCTTACGTGTACTGGTTAAAACATACATTTTAATCTATTTTTTAAATATATCCATATTCGTCATTAACTTTTAGCAAAAATAATTTGTTTTGATAAAAAAAAACCTGTTTTCATCACAATGAGGATTTTCCATTGTAAGCAAGTGTTTTGTCAACACTAGTCTTTTAACTGTTTAACACTAAGACTTTTTCACTTTGACTCCCTGGAAGCTCATTAATAAAGCAAGAGTCTATAAGAATCAAGCAATATTTTAAGTTGCTAATTTGAGAAATTAGAGGCTGACTTGATGCTTTTAAGTGTACTAATCAGGCCTTTGAAGCTTTAATGGCAGATTCAAAAAATGTTTAGGATAATAGATAATAAAGTCTACCAAACTACAAGAATACACAGGAATAAATAGGTGTTTGACACAAGTTCCAAAGTGGGGAAAGATTGCCATATTTTGATTAGTAAATAGAGCTCCATACCCCACAAATTACTACTAATTAATAAAGTTGAAAATGGTGTAACATTTATAATATTGCCAACTACAACAAATATTTTTGTGAAAGTATACAAGAATATGATGCCTGTATATTAGATCTAGCTCAATAATCATAATCTTTTAATGGAAAGTAAATTTTACTCATTTTACAGGCAAAGAAATGGGGATTTAGAGTTTAGGTAGTTTTGCCAATGCACTCAAAATTTTGAATAATTTTTCATCTATTTGGAAAAGGCTTAATTTATGAGTCCCTAGCAACAAAATACATAACTAATAAAAGTTCTCCCTCAATGAGTGCTATCAAATGCTACACCTGCAATTGAAACGTGCAATCCTTACTCTTTCAAATGTGCTTTGCTAAGACTGCTTTCAAGTTTAAGAGGAAGCAAGATCTGAATTTGAAATTAGATAGTCTAGCCAGACAGGCAAATGAAAAGACAGAAGGGACTAGAGGAAAGCGGACTCTGAGGAAGCCAGCAGTATAAAGCTGGTATTATTTTTCTATTTTTTTAAAATAAATTTATTTATTTTATTTATTTATTTTTGGTTCTGTTGGGTCTTCGTTGCTGGGCGTGGGCTTTCTCTAGTTGCGGCGAGCGGGGGCTACTCTCCGTTGCAATGTGCATGCTTCTCATTGCGGTGGCTTCTCTTGTGGATCACGGGATCTAGGCACGCGGGCTTCAGTAATTGTGGCACGTGGGCTCAGCATTTGTGGTTCACGGGCTCTAGAGCGCAGGCTCAGTAGTTGTGGCACACGGGCTTAGCTGCTCCGTGGCATGTGGGATCTTCGCTGACCAGGGCTCGAACCCGTGTCCCCTGCATTGGCAGGCGGATTCTTAACCACTGTGCCACCAAGGAAGCCCAAAGCAGGTATTATTTGAATCCCTTTTTCTTTGCAGGTTTGTGACTGGTGTCTTCATAGAAGGTTTTCAGTCACATACTGAGAACTCTAATTAAGAGAGTTATCTCCATTTGTGAGGCTTGAGGGGGCACTTCAATCAAGTAGAACCTGTTGAAGTGTGAATAAGAAGAGCAGGGGAAGTCAGAGGGTCATCAGGGGAAGTAAATTGGCTGTTGACCAAGTGGCATCACAGGACAGCTTTGCTGCAGCAAAGTGTCCGCAATCTATTATGGAGACTTGAGGCAGAAGTTAGCTTTTGCCAGTACACTGGACATGGATCTGTTTCTCAGGGGTAGACTGACAACTCTCAGAGGCTGATATTTAAGTTCAAATGCCGATTTATTATTTTGCAATGAAAAACACTACTTATTTCTTGTCTGATTAATATATTTCCTCTATTGAGATGAAGTTGCATTAGAAGTTGACACATTTTTCAAGAATGGCATGGTAGTCATGAGACCTAAGGGGAGAATTTTAAATAATAATACCTTCTGATAGTCTGATACATCTGTCTCCTCTGCAGAAATATACCTGTCCCTAGAACTAGAAAGGTCATACACCTTCTCTTTTCACTCCTTGAATAATGATGGCATTTTTTCTTCTCCAACCTCATTCTTTTCTCTGTTTTAATTTTTGACCAGTCCTTCCAACTGACACATTTCAGAGAATATCTGTTGGTGATATTCAGATGCACTCCTTCCCAAGAAGTTGGAGACACATTAGGTAATCCTGGAAAAGATATAATAAATTGGGCAAATTTGACACCACCAGAAATTATTAGCAATCTGTGGAATAATCAAGAGGTTATGTATCAATGTATGCTAAGTAATTTGGGAAGATTCAGATTGCAGTTATGATGTTCTGGTAGTAATCTCATGGAAACTCATCTAGGGATTCTATCATGACTGTCTTTTGTTAGCTAAATTTTAATTAATTTATTTTTCCTTTTTCCATTTTTATTTTTAATGGATTTTAATTTCACAGAATTGGATTTAATCCTATTTACATTCATCATTGTTTCATACAAGCGTCTATCTATCTATCTATCATCTATCTATTTCTAAATCTCTATACCTTTATCTATAGTATAAAGTATCATATATTTGAATATTAGAACAATGACCCAAACTTAGAACCACTTTTTTGGTCTTTCCTCATCTCTTCCTTTTCATTCCCCAATGATTGCTATCTCTATTCTGAATTCTGTGTTCATTATTCCCTTGCTTTTGGTTTTTTATATAATTTGGTAATGTTTATACGTATGATGAGAGGATGTGTGAGATACTTCAATCACAGCTATGAAAAAACCCTCAAAGAGCCAAATGTCGTCCAATGGTGAGAGAGAAAAAGGATGAGTGAGCAACTGGGTCAGAGTGCTTTCCCCATTCAGCTGAAAAATCCATCGTAAAGATCTTTGCTCTGATTTCAAGTTCACCTCACAATCTAATAAATACTTACTAGGCTCCAAGGAAATTGCCAAGAGATAAAAATGCTCTAAGAACTTTACAAAATGTTTTGTCTAACTAAGAGTTTGCATTTCCCATTATAAATTTGACAGACATTGTGATTCTAATTTGGCTTGTCATGGAGCATCCCTGGGGAGAGAGCGCACACAGGTAGTTTGAATCTTTGAATATTCATGCTGGAGATGAGATTGTTATGTTGAAAGCTTGGTGAGAAATCAAAACATTTACAATCAAAATTATTTTCCACAGTGGTGATAAAAATAGCAATTAACATTCAAAATACTTTAAAAGTATGGGCTTTGGGCTTGTCCTGAAATCCAAACTGTGCCACTTAGAAGTTATGTACACTCTTTGATTCACACGTCAAAATCTTAATTGTAGGGCTTCCCTGGTGGCGCAGCGGTTGAGAGTCCGCCTGCCGATGCAGGGGATACGGGTTCGTGCCCGGGTCCGGGAACATCCCACATACCGCGGAGCGGCTGGGCCCGTGAGCCATGGCCGCTGAGCCTGCGTGTCCAGAGCCTGTGCTCCGCAACGGGAGAGGCCACAGCAGTGAGAGGCCCGCGTACCAAAAAAAAAAAAAAATCTTAATTGTAATAGCTTCCCAGATCCTTCTTGAAGTTAATGAGTGTGTTAGAAAGCACGTAACACAGTTTCTGACACATAAGAAGTGCTCAATCTATAATGTTTTTTTTTTTTCCTCCTTCACCTCCTCTTCTTCATGGCAAGGTAAGTTCTTTCCATGTTGGACAAACATACTAGCTTTTGATTAATTTCTTTACATCAAGTTCAATTGCATGCCAATAGAAAATAATTATTTTGGTCAAAAAATTTTATAATACATTCTTGAATATGGGAAATATTGTGCTCAAGACAATGTAAAAACCATCTTCTCTAAGTACACTTGGGTTCTTTACTACCGTACCATTGAATCGAATACTTGTGACAGACTTAAATTACTGACACAACTTGCTTCTGTGGAGTACCAGCTCTGCATGCAGATTACACCATGCTATCTGAAATCCCAAATATGTAACTCTTCAATAATATTATTCAAAAAACTCTCATTGTCAGAACTAACCAAAAGGCTTTATAACACAATTTGGAATCTGCTGTGACAAAATGAAGAATCCAGCATATGTTGTATTGATCTCCTAGCCTAAGCACCTAATCACTAGTACTAATCAGACTTGGAGAGGTAATTAAGAATGTAGATTGGTCCTTAGAAGACAATTCTTAAAAAAGAAAAAAAAAAAAAAAGGAAAAAGCTGGTATCAATACAAAGTACAAAACATCAGGAATAGAGGTGGTTGTGAAGTGACTTTGCAAAACCAACGCTTGCAATATCAACACAAGTTTTGCCTACTTAATCTGTATTTTAGGGGCAAATTTTCTGAGAACAATGCCGTTTGTGCCACACTGTTATATGGAATTTTGTGTTTAGGGAAACAGCCCCAAAACTTTTAGTTTAAGAACCATTAAAAATAAATACTGTTCTGCAATATTAAAGAATGGAGAGTTAATTGTAATGGTTGCTCAAAAAAAAAAGAACAAAAGACAGTATTTCTCAAGATATAATCCATGGAAAAGCTACAAATGAATCACCTTGGTAGCTTTGCAAAAAATTAAAATTTCCAGTCTCTGGCTAGATTAATTGGTATGTAGACTCTAGGAAGCTACACATGTTGAGATGCACAAATGCTTCTCATGCATACTTAAATTAGAGACCAATGTCCTAAGAAATTTTTCTTGGATAGGTGCCCAAAACAAGGAGAGGCTAGCACCTGGCATGGACAGTCAAATCAGGTGAAGATGGACACTCCTGAGGCTTATTCCTGGCAAGACTATCATTACAAACAAATGCTTACAAACGTTGCTGTTGCTCTCTCTTATAAGAAAAACATATTCATAATAAGAGATGAATATTGTGATAAATATTGGAATATCAATTATAGATTCTGCTGACCAGACTTTAAGGAAACAGTTATTCTTACATTTTACCATTTTGAGTACAAATGAAAGATCCATATAGAAACAGACTTAGAAACAGCTACCAATATTACACATGCATTTACACATCAAATCACCAATTCACTTTTGAAAATATACCCTGAAAATATAACTGCACACATACGTAATCATCTACATACAGATCTCTTCATAGCGACATCATTTATAATAGCAAAAGACTGAAAACAATCAAAGATGAAGTAATAGGAGATTTGTTACACAAAATATATTGTACTTATACAGTGGAGAACTCACCTTAAAAAATATCAGGAAGCTCTCTGTATACTGAAATAAAGGTAACACACTACATACTGATTTAAGAAACGTTGCTGAAGAGTGTATATCATATACTAACACAGATGAAAGAAGAGTAAATGTAATGAAATGTGTCTATATTTACACTAAATCAGATAGGCTTTATGAAAAAGCACTTAAAGTAAATTTTTATAGGAGTATATTGAGGGAATGGTAGGTGTTGGGACAGCGTTGGGACAAGACCTCTCAACATATACCTTTTTATGTCATTTTGCTTTTTGACTTATATTAATATATTTTATATTAAAATAAATTTGATAAAATGTATTTTATCTCCAAGTACATAAAAATCCTTGTGATACACAACTAGACATATTCCACATATTTCCAGCACTTAACATACATCAAAGACTCTGTCAACAGATAAAACAACATTTGGACAAGCAATAAATTGATCCACATGCATACTGATGGAATTACCACTCAATACTCAAATTGTTTCTAATTTCTTTTAATGTTTATTTACAAAATTTCTTGCCATTTCAAAGAAAGCTTTAAATGATGACCCTCATTTCAGATTAGTCTTGCGAGTTTATATTTTATCTATTCAGTTTCCTTAGAGGTATGAAAGTTTTCAGACTATAAGGAAGGTTTTTCACCTGGACAAAAGTTGGGAATACAAGGTTTAGCTGAAGTTGATAGTTGCAAGGACAGAAATATCTATGACTGTGCCAGTTCCCACTGGAATGAACTACTGATAGGTTGAGCTGTAACTTTCAGTTTAGATTCATTTCTCGAGTTTAGTATAGTCAGTCAGAATCCAAATCTAAATCTATCTCAATCAGGTTTATAGACAGCAGTCTGGCAACTTCAGAGTTATAATTCAAAGCCCCATCGACCATGCCTGCAACATCTATACATTTGAAATAGGATGGAAAAAGGGATATTTAGAATAAACATGTTTAAAGTACTTCCTTTGTAGATATCAATGTCCAAAGTATTCTTAGACTAGTAATTTGCAAGTAAATTCAAAGGAAATACTTGTCAAATTTACGAGAGATAAACATTTTTTTGGAAAGTAAAAATTTTTTTCATTAGTTTTCTATTTCTCCAATCCCAAATTTACCTGGAGAATTGAGATTTTTAAAGTATTATATGAAGTATTATATTAGTTCAATGGAACTATCTCACTTATGTGATACACATTTGAATGAATCTTCTTTTCTGAAATGAATCAACAAGTCATGATAGCATGCAAAATGGCTTTTAGAGGGAGTTAGTTACCTTTCAGAGAGGTTCATTTTATCCTATCTATAGCACTTAATAGTATAGTGACTTTGAGAAAAGTAAATGAAGCTACCAGTGCTTTAGTTTCCTTATTTATAAATTGAAAAGTTTAATTCAAATCAGTTACTGATTTATTTTTCACTTTTATGATGCTCTGTGGTCCTTAAAGGCCCTTATGATACCTTAAATCATCTAGTCTTCATGCTATCCCTTTAAGATACAGAGAAATTATCACTATTTTCGTTCACCAGTGATAAAACTGAAACATATAGGCGTTAAATAAATTTTTCTATCCCTATCAACAGTATAATTCTTACTTTGTAGCCTTGGCGTTTTTTTTTTGTTTGTTTGCTTGTTTTTTTATGGATTGGAAGGAAACAAGATATATGGACACTAGTTAGGACCTAATTGCAACAGACAGGCAAGTTCAGTATTAAGATGTTGAGGAAGAGTTGACAGATTCAGAAGAAATTCAGGAGATAAACTGAAGTGGGCTTAATGAGGTATGAGATGGAGGAAAGGCAGGTCTTAGGGAATTAAAGGGTTTACTACACATATGAGCAAAGCCTCAAAATTAATCATTTGAACGTACAGAGGTAGATCTCTCAAGTGACACCGGTTAGGAAGCAACAGTACGCCCTTTATAATTCCAAGAGACAACACAAATCAACTCTTTCGATGGAAAATTCGGCGGTACCGGTGCGTTTTTTCACTCAAACTTAGTTCCAGTAACTATTACTCACATTTTCTGTGCCTAAACAACACAGCTTGAGGAACTGAAGGGGATTCCATTTTGGTAATTAAGGAGTGTCCCCTACACTGACAGTCCCATCTTAAAAAGCAGTCCGTCTGCATTTTACCCGAGGAGCAATGGCGAGAGCCTCCCTTTTAAAACGATGGGGAGAAATCAGAACATCACACACTGTCCCTTTCAGCTACTGTGAACTGAGCCGCGAGACGACCAATACCCCCTAGCACAGCGCGGACGGGCCAGCGCGCGGGGACAATTGTGACAGGCGACAGCACAAGAAACGAAGCCCAGGCCCAGGGGCTCTGAGCTCCACCAGCAACGCGCAGGGGCCAAAGCGTATTACCTTTCCGGGATGTGCTTTCCGCCCTTCCTCGTGGCCGACGAACGTCCGGAAAAGCCGCGACGCTGACCCCAGTGCCCGCGGGCATGATGCCACTGGCTCATGTCACCCCCAAGATACCGCCCACCCAACGCCAGGAGTGCCGAAGTCGCCAACCCGGCGCCCCCGGTGCCAGCACAAGGCCACGGACCACAGGCGCCTACGCACAAGCCCACGCAGCTCGCGTACCTCCTTCTACTGCGCATGCGCCACCGTGCGTCCGCCTTGGCGTTTTGAATATAAAATATATCCCTGGGACTTCCCTGGTGGCGCAGTGGTTAAGAATCTGCCTGTCAATATAGGGCACATGGGTTCGAACCCTGGTCTGGGAAGATCCCACATGCCGCGGAGCAACAAAGCCCGTGCACCATGACTACTGAGCCTGCACTCTAGAGCCCAGGAGCCACAGCTACTGAAGCCCGTGTGCCTAGAGCCCATGCTCCGCAACAAGAGAAGCCACCGCAATGAGAAGCATGCGCACTGCAACGAAGTGCAACGAGCCCTCGGTCGCCGCAACTAGAGAAAGCCTGTGCGCAGCAATGAAGACCCAACGCAGCCAAAATAAATTTAAAAAATATATATCCTTGAGCAGATAATTCCAAACTATTATTTGCAAAAATAAAGGCATTTATATTAATATTAAACTTCATATATTTTCTGCCTCGAGAAATAATGTCGGTATGCCTGGGTGCTACTAAAATGGATCTACAGCTTTTAGCCTCTGGCTTTAAATTGTGGCTTGTTATACATTCACAACTTATTTATTTCTCCTTATTTACTTTTGTATGCATGACAACTTCTGAATCAAACCATCTATAAATTATTCATTGGATATCACATTCAAAATTTGTGGTTCAGTTCAGTTCAGATTCCAAGATGTTCATGCTTAAAATTCAGATATCCTCAGTGCTAAAGGCAGTTGTAGAGGAGGAGTTAACATTTGGATAATGAATGCATATAAAACTCTTTAAAATCATCACTCTTCTTCGTAAATTTTAATCACACTATTGTACAAGATCTGTCAAATAAAAAGGGATATTTTGCACCTTCAGAGTTTACATAACTGATACATCTCCTGGACATAGTTTGATGAAGGCACTAATCAGCAAGTTTTTTAAAAACATTTTGATAAGCAAGACTTTTAGGTCTAATTAATTGGCTGTAACCTAGAAATACAGACTACGGACAGAAATTCAGGAAGAATACCTGTTCTGAAAAGGACTGGAGAAATGATAAGCTAATCATAGCATTCAGAATCTGACACATTGTTCCAGGAACTGATTTTAGGAGACTGGAAGCATGTATTTGTATCTCTTGTAGGTCGTCTTTTGAGGGCAAGTATATTCAGAAGCTACTCCAATATTACAAGCTTCTTGCAGATTCTGATTGTCTTCTACTGAGTTTCCCTCTCTCCTCTGTGTCCATATTGGGAGACAGTTAAAATTCTTGTTTAATTCTTCTATGGAGACAAATGAGCTGCTCTTTTCAGTTAACCCTTTGGGAACGTATGTGATTAAATTTTATCAGTAAAGGAAAATTCTGTATCTTCAAGGATTTCTCTTCACTATCCTTCCACCTCTATCCTTGAGGTGAGAAGCTGGGCTTGGGGTATACCTAGGGTGCCATTGAAGTCTGTAACAGGTATAAAGCTACCCCTAATAGTCTCTGAGGGAAAACTAGTTAAAGCTTCATTGAGAAATTTTAGCTTTTGCCCAGGAGTTAGAGAGTGCATGACAGTAAAACAGTGGAGTGGAAGGTTGTAGTAGAGTGTATGGCAGAAGAGGTCTCCCAAGAGTAGACAGGACGTAATGCAGCACGAGTACCAAAACCCCAGGCTGACTGTGGTTTGGCTTCAGAAGCCTTTATGGTACCAGAACTCTTGTTGATAACAAGGAATATCACAAAAGCTTTATGCTAATTAGCTTTGCTGGAGTTATTGAGCGCATTGGTTGGAGCCTAATTATAATAAATGAATGCAGGAGATTGACATCAGAGATAAAGAGCGAACATCACTATTGAGTGAGAAAATTGTTGAACTGTTAGAAACAGGGCTGTGTAATCTCTACCTTTTGCTTAAGGTAAAAAGTCAGTGAACAAATAGTGATTTTTTAGAAGTTCTTCAATAAGGAATTGAATTTGTTCCATGATATCAGAAGTACAATTGCAGGGCAATTAGGAAGAGGCAAGAGATACAAAAGAGTCTCTGTCTTAGTCCATTTGGGCTGCTATAACAAAAATACCATAGATTGGGTGGCTTATAAACAACAAACATCTATTTCTCACAGTCCTGAGGCTGGAAAGTCCAGGATCAAAGTGCTGATAGGTCCCGTGTCTGATGATATTCCACTTCCTGGTTTATAGATGGTGTCTCCTTGCTGGAGTCCCTTTAATAAGGACACTAATCCCATTCATTGGGGCTCACCCTCATTATTAGATCACCTCCTAAAGGCCCCATCGCCAGACACCATCACATTGGGAAATGTTTCAACACATGGATTTCGCGAGGGCATAAACATTCACTTCATAGTAGTCTCTGTTAGCCAATATTGATGTAAAAGATAACATTAAGTTGCAAAAAAATAAACTTTGAAGTCAGACTTAACTTCTTGAGCTTAAAACTTGATGACTAACTAAAATTGGAGAGAGTGTGTCCTTTACCATCTCACCAGAGGGATATTTTTCACTCAACTAGAGGACATTTTGTCAATAAACAGAATGATAGTTAATATGTATTAAATGTTTACTGTGTATCAGGCAAATTTTTAAGCACTTCACTTAAATTAGCTCATTTAATCCTCACAGCAAACATGTGGTAGGTTATCAGCTACTATTATTATTCCCAAATTACAGGTGAGGAAACTGCATTAGAAAAAGTTAAGTAACTTGAGACATTAATACAGCTATCAACTAGCAGAAGTGGCTCTAAATCTTATTCAGTTAATCACTAGTAATAGGATTTGGTGTCTGTATTTACATGTTGTCTCTTAAATGTAGAAAAGTGTTAACCACATTTAATAAAATAAATTCTTAGACACTATGTTACTATAACTAAAATAATCTGTACTTTAGCATATTACTATCTATTGGAAATTAATCTATTTAGCAAAAGAATTTTTTTAAGACCTATAATTTTCATTTGGAGATGTATTTGGAGATATTTTCTAACAGGGGGTCTATCATGGGCAAATCACTATAAATCACAAAATGAAATGAAAGATTATTGTTCCAATATGAGAGGACACTTTGAATAATTCATTTTTATATGAAAATTATCAAATAGATGATATTGTTGATTTACCTAACTTTGCAAATAGGAAACCTGAGGCCGACTGAGTCTACGTGATTTGTGCTAGTTCACTGAGGCTTTTTAGGGAAAGAGCCTATAAAGCGATTTCAACCTGTCTCCTCTTGTACAGGGAGATATGGACTAATTTCAGTCTTTTGGATTAACTAATATACAAAGAATAACCTAATACGTACACCTAATTGTATTATAATTGGGAATATATATTAGGAATATTTTCCTAGAAGTAGTTTTCTTGAGTGAAAGTATGAATGCATATGGCCTTTTGCAGGATACTGTCAAATCTCTGGATATAGTGCTTCTGTTATTTTGCATTTATACCAAGAAGGTATAAATTTACCCATTTGACCACAAAGCGTCCAAAAGAATATGTTGTCAAGTTATTGTATTTATTTCATTGGATAAATAATTAATAGCATATTATAATATTTTCATATGCACATATCTCATTACAAGCAGGATTCAGCATTATTTTGTATATTAGGGACATTTACATTTCTGTGTGTGTGTGTGTGTGTGTGTGTGTATCCTTTGTTTAAATCTTGAGACTATTGTTCTATTGGATTATCTGTCTTTTTCGTCTCCATTTTTTAGAAATTTTTAATGAATAATCTGTGTGTTATGTAATTTGCAACTATTTACCAGGATTTTTCTCACATTTTTGTTTAATAAACTAATATCTACCAATCTTTTCAGTGTAAGATAATTTTTGACTAATAATTTTCCAAATCTTCTTAAATATTAGAAGTTTTCCCAAATATTTTGACTCACCTTTATTCTATGCAACTTTTCCATATATTTCAAAGTAGATCTTAACCCCATATCCCAGATATTTGTTAACTTATGTTAGAATGAATGAGATATGTTCTAAGTGCAGGAAAGTGGCAAAGTAGCAAATAAAGTAGCATTCCTCTAACTATAATATCTATGTACTTTATAAAATTATAAAATACTTACATAGTGTGTGTGTATATAAATCTAAGAATTATGTAAATACTTTACATGTATTGACTAATTTAATAGTTTAATACTATCTAGACTCTGTGAGGCTGGTACTATTTATCCTCCTCCTTTTGCAAATTAGGAAACGGAGCCACAGAGAGCCATGCATTGAGTGCAGGCAGCCTGGGTTTTTAAATCACTACAACTTCTTCCTTTCACCCTGCTCAGGCTGTGACCATGCTACCTACTTACACATCTGGGTTTCGAAGTATTTATCATTTAAAACCAAGTATGACGTGTAGGATCTTGGATATTGCCCCCATCTGATTTGAGAAACACAAAGCAATATTGCACAGACATGAAGTTCATTCAGTGCAAATCTAATATTATCTTATCATATTTCCCACAAATTGTGTTACCTGGAGAACTTAAAATAACTATTTAGATTTAACTGTAGCATGCTATTATCAGAGACAATGTGAATGTCTTCTACTTGAGTAATCGCTAAATCATACTCATCATATTGACAGGCCATAGAGAACAGTGGCTAAAGTTCCAGCTTGAAATTAGTCAGCCTGGATCAAATGCTTATTCAGCCATTAAGTTAGCTCTGTAGTCACAGACTTACTGCTTTAAATCTGTTTTCTTCTCACCTAAGTGGGTATGAAAATAATAAACTACACTCATTAGATTTTTCAAAAAATTAAATACAACATCAGAAATGCTTCGCACATAAGTGTTACATACATTTTTACCTATTATTATATCAAAAAGAACTAGTTAATTGCCATACAAAGAAGAAAACATGTCAATAACTACATTTTATAAACAAGGATAAGATAATCAATGGATTTCTTTCGCTGTCTTTAATGAGCTAAAATGAGAAGCAAAATAAATCTTTTACATATGATTACATATGGGAAATAAAGCATGTTACTCTGCTAATTTGGTAAAGCTGATGCTGAGAGAAACTAAGTAATTAATGGAAAAAACCACAGTGAGCAGGAGAGAGTGGATGGGGAGGGGTTTTCTCCTCATTATTCCCACCAGCCAATGTCAACCTGGCAATCACCAGGGAGGTAGATACATGTGAAAGAAAAAGTTTTTTTCATAAATATAATTTAAATCAGTAGCAACAGAATATACTATGAAAGAAAAATAGAAGAATATGTAAGCAGTTCATTATTACTCTTCATTAGTCACAATGAAAATTAAAGCATAGTATATAAGGTGCCCGGTGCTTACCTTCCCTAGTTATTCTTGGGCTTCTTGCAATAACTTCATAAAAAGAAAAAGAAAATGTTGGTTGACTTTGCCCAACTCAAATTAGGTACTTTATTATAACAGTTTACTATGTTTTAAGAATCTTATTCTGACTCTAAATGTCTTTATCATTAGATTTATCATTCTGAAATTTAAATATCTTTCATTCTTTTGGCTTGAAAGCACAATATGAGAGTCTAAATAATAATAACAACAATCTTTTAGATAGTTGATAATTACGGTTGCACAATGAATCTATTATCTACTTCATATCTCCAATCCGCATTTGAAACACTTGGGTTTAGAATCTGTGGCTTTTAGAAAAGCAAGCAAGTTCATAACCATTCAATATTTGCAACCTACAAGGATCTCTGGCATCATCCCTACAACAACACGTTAACATTTCTGCAGCTAAAAATGATCACACTAACTGCGATGCATAAAGAATATAAATAGCCTGACGTCCATTCTCTTCAGATTTGCCACTAAATGCCTTTGTTATGATTTTCAGAAGTTTTTGGATTTTAGAACTGTGAAAAAGGTTTTGTCTAAAAGTCATTTAATTAATTTAGATAGCTAGTTATACAGAAGTTAAAGTGAAGGCATTAGTGGACAAGAGAGTGAATATCAAGCACTAAATGCTATTTGGAGAAAAAACCCAGAAAGCGGTTTTAGAAACATCAGAGCCTATGGGCATGATGAATATTTTCTTTTATTCTTTGCAAGATTGATGCATAAGGAAACATTTGGCAAATCTAGGTATATAAATGGATCTTATAACATGAAATACACAGAACTCAAAGTAGTAACCTAAATACAGAGGTAGGTAGACAACAATGCTACATGATAACTATCCAACTTGCTAGGCAATGACATCTTAATTATTCTAACCACAAAAAAGAAATGATAATTATTGATAGAGGTGCTAACATTGCTATGATCACAATCATATTACAATATATAAATGTGTTAAATCAACATGTTGAACAACTTAAATTTACAGTGTTTTGTATCAAATATATTTCAATAATGAAAAAAAGAATTTCATGAGCCATTACAAGTGTGCCTAGGTTAGAGAATTTAGACCCTTACCTAAAATTGACACAAAAATTACCTGATGGGATATCTCATTATCAGTTTAAATAACAGAATAAAGTATATCAGAATATTCCAATTTTGTGAGATAATGAATTATTGTATATATAATTTGGTAGATAAAACACACAAGAACCCTATATATATTTCAAGAGGCAAACCATTACTTCTGTTATTCGGTTTTACTAACTCCAGGCAAGCAGCAGCACATTAAAATAACTTGATGTTGCTTAACTAAAATAGGCATGAGATCTGTTCCTTTGTATCTTACACCTAATGAGTACATGTGACTTCAAGACAGAATATTTATTGCTTAGCAATATCTTTTTTTCTGTTTTACTGCTAATAAGAAAATAACATAAGGCAATAATGAGGTAACAATAATTTTCTGTTTTCTACCCTGTTTGATTAACGTGGCATATGAATATTTTTATTTTATGGAAAGTTCTGTTTTAACCACCTTAATTTGATTACTTTTGAAATTTTTAAGTTCATTTGAAAGAGTAAATATGCAAGTATACCAAAAAATCTTTGAATAGAAATCGATGATACTTAATGGAATAGAAATTACCTGACATCATGTTAAAATGAGCTATAAAAGAAAATAAGAGAGACTTCCCTGGTGGTCCAGTGGTAGAGAATCTGCCTTCCAATGCGGGGGGGGCGCGGGTTCAATCCCTGGTTGGGGAACTAAGATCCCACATGCCGCCGGGCAACTAAGCCCATGCGCCACAACTAGTGAGCTCATGTGCCTCAATGAGAGAGCCCACATGCCACAAACTACAGAGCTCAACCTCCCTGGAGCCGGCGTGCTGCAACAAAGAGACCGCGCACAGCAACTAAGACCTGACACAGCCATAGAAAAATAATAAAGAAAATAAATAAATTTAAAAAAACAAAAAAGAAGAAGAAAAATTAAAGTGTGAAATAGCAAAAAAGTATAGACAAATAAAATATTGAAACCAAGATAATCTAAAATTAACATGCTATGAAAGGGAGCCTTAGTAGAAAAAAACAAGAAAATTTAAAACAAAGACAAAATAAGAGATTATTAAATGAATTGTTAAGTAACTTGAAAATGTATTATTAAAAGTTCAAAAAAAAAAGAGTGTGCTGGGACATCCTTGGTGGTCCAATGGTTAAGACTCCATGCTTCCACTTCAGGGGGCAAGTGTTTGATCCCTGGTCAGGGAACTAAGATTCTGCATGCCACATGGCACAGCCAAAAGAATAAAATAAAATGAAAGTTTAATATTACCTTATTTCATTAAAAATAGCCAATGTTGACTTAGTTTCTAAATAAACAGGGAAATAAAATAAACAGAAAATATACTGTAAGATAGTATATATATATGTTTGATAAGAAAAGCTACCAAGAATAATTAGAAATGATGATTCTTAATTTCTGGTTTACAGTTTATTAAATATATCTAAAACATTGATTTTTCCAAAATATCCTCAAATCCTAAAATTTACTGGTTTTGTTTGCATATTAAAATGAAAATACATATTTCAGTATCGACTTTTTGCAATGTATATTAGAATGAAGACCTTTTCTCATTTAGTAAATTGACACTTTAAAAAAAATTATTTTATTGAAGAACAGTTGATTTACAATGTTGTGTTAGTGAACTGACACTTTGGTCTAATACCCATATTTAACTTGAATAGATAATATGAAGACTTTCATACATACAGCTGTCCCCATTCTTAATTATTATTTTTGAATGGTGTAAGGTTGGAGTACGTGTGAGGGGGACACTCCTCCTTGTCTGACTCATCAATATCACAGTTTATCATCTTTTTTCATTGTCTTGGTTGAGGTATAGGAAAGCCTTAGCAGTCACAGTAAAGGCAATCATTTTCTTGTTTCCACTATCTTCACTAACACCTGGAATTATCCACCATTCTAAATTCTGCCAATCTGGTGATATGTAATGGTATCTCATTGGTGTTTTGCTGGGTATGGTGACTTTGACATCTTCTTACTCTTGTAAGACATTTAGAATTTTGCTTAGAGTATTGCCTATTCTTAATTTTCATCCATTTTCTTATTTGTTTTCATTTTTAAATTTGCTTATGTACGAGAGTTTCTTGTCAGTTTTAGAAATTGCAAATATGTTCTTCCATATTGCCATCTATCTGTTAATAGTTACCTAAGACTTCATTGATTGAAAATAAATCTGTAAATTTTTTGTAATCAAATGTATCAACTTACCTTAGGAATTATGTTTTGAGGTATTGCTTAAGGTGTTCTACATCTCATGGTCATAAGGATAGAGTCATCCCTCAGTATCCACATGGTGGTGGGGGGATTGGTTCCAGGACCCTCTGTGGATACCAAAATCCACAGATGCTCAAGTCTCATAGTTGACCCTTCTATCCGAGGTTCTGTATCCACAGATTCAACCAACTGCAATTATGTAGTACTGAATTTATTGGAAAAAAATGCATGTGTAACTGCTCAGAGTTCAAACCTACGTTGTTAAAGGGTAAACTGTATTTGTGCACATTTAATCCATCAGGTTTGTTTTGCCTTTCACATTTGATTCTTTAAGGAATATAGATTTTATATTTCAAAGTAACATGAGGTAGAAATTCAACTTAATTTTTCACCAGAGATTAATTGCATCTTCCCAACCCTGTCTACTGATATGTTCTTGCTTCATTTACAATGTCAATTTTTCCATTATAAATTTTCTATCTATAGATGGGTCTGTTTCTGAGCTCTATGTTTTGTCATGTTTTATTTTTTGTTGCACCAGTACCACACTTTTGATGATGATAATGGTTATTATTATTATTATTATTTGGCCACACTGTGTGGTATGTGAGATCTTAGTTCCCTAACCAGGGATGGAACCCGTGACCCCTGCAGTGCAAGCATGGAGTCTTAACCACTGGACTGCCAAGGAAGTCCTGATTATTTTTCTTTACAGTATACTTTTATATGTGGTTGACTAAAACTTCTTTCTTACATTGACTTCACTCATAGATAGTATGTATTCTTCCATATACATTTTAAAATCTATTTGTTGAATTTCTCAAATATTTCTTTGATTTTTTTTTTTTTTTTTCTGGTACGCGGGCCTCTCACTGCTGTGGCCTCTCCCGTTGCGGAGCACAGGCTCTGGACACGCAGGCTCAGAGGCCATGGCTCACGGGCCCAGCCTCTCCGTGGCATGTGGGGGACCGGGGCACGAACCCGTGTCCCCTGCATCGGCAGGCGGACTCTCAACCACTGCGCCACCAGGGAAGCCCTTCTTTGATTTTTATTGAAATATGCATTCTTGGTTTGTTTGGGTATAAAAACATCATATAATGTATCTTCTATATCATTGCTCATCTTTTGACAACTTGCTTTGTTGTTTTCTGAGAGGATATATTAAAATCTCCAGTGATAAAAGTTGATTTATTTATTTCTCTCCATAGTTTTGTCAGGTGAGAATTCATTGTGGTGCACATATATTGATTATTGCTTTATCTTATTGATGTGCTATTTGTCTTACCAATAGATAACATCCCTACTTGTTCCTTATATTGCATATCTTTTGAAATATATTTTCTTTGATATTGAATTTGCTACCATTGATCTATTTTATTTGACACTTGACAATTATTTAGATTGTGATCAAATTTCTCATCCAAATTATGTCATCTATGAATAAAATATCTTAAGCTAATTAAAATTTAGAAATATGTGTTGATTTACTGACACTTTGATTTACTTTATATGAAGAATATTTAATCTTTTAGTAGCTATGCATCTTTGTTTTTGTTTAAGTATATTTGACTTTTACCATCAAAAGGATAGACAAATTTCCCATTCATTGTTTCATAAATATTCATATCAATTTTCCTATATTTTATATGATTTGATCTATAAATATTTATTTGTTAAGTCAGAAAAATGTTTTGTTCTACATTTTGAGGATCTAAATTTAGTTATTATATTCACAGAACTACCCAGTGAAACATAATTCACTTTAATGTTGATTTGTGATTCATCCATTTTTTGGATAACGAAATTGTGTAGAGAAAATAGTTTCTATTTCTGGACCATTTCCTCAACAATGTCTTTTTCTCTTCTCTTGCTAATAAAACACTTATAAACATTGTACTTCTTTGTAATGATTTATTATTTCATTACTCTTCCTTTTCAGACTTTCATCTGAGAATCTTATCTAGTTATTCTTTCAGATATATTAATATACTGTAAAAGAGACATGGACATAATTCTTTGACTTAAAGAAATGATTTCCATGCTCTCTTCTACTATATTATTAGAATTTCCATGTTTATTCAATCTATTATTACTCCTAATAAAAATTACTTGTAGATTTAAAATTAACTTTTTAGGTAGTGTCTTATTTTTTCACAAAATGTCTTATGCATCTTTAATAAAAATAATAAAATTTAATGATTATCAAATTGCCGTTATTTCTATGAATCTGGCTTGCCCATTTCTATATACCCTGGGGGGAAAAACCCAGAAAATTTACTCTTTTGAGACAGTTGAGGGCAACCAATTCTTTTGTTCAACTTTTGTCTGCTTCTTGCTATCATCATTGAATTTCAATAGGTTATACCTTTGAAGTATTAAAATAACCTCTGCAAAACCTGAAATTATGTAAAATGTCAGGTAATAACTGTAATTTTTCCTGATGGAATCCAGTGAAAATTAGTAAACAATGCCTATAACTATTGTGTGGTATGTGGATAAAAGTCAAAAAATACATAACCATTTTCAGACGTATTAAAGATAATATTATGATAAATATATAACCTTTTCAATCCAAAATAAATTGACTTCAATATATGCATGTAAATTATTTACTTTTTGTGAACATGTTCAGAATTTTTGCTGTACTCAACTTGCAACTACACTAGCAGTTTGAGTTGTTGATATACAATGACAGTATAGGAAAAAAACATTAATTAATTGAATTTGGATCAATCAGATTATCTCAAGTTTTTATTCTATAACTTGCTATATGTTTTAGACCAATTGAGATTAGGGAGCTACCTTCTCACTGGTCCTTTTTGAAACAGAAATGTTCCATTTCATTTTGCTTATCATGAACTTGTTTATACTAATTGGTCCTGTCACATGAAAAAATGGGTAAATGAGAGTTCCGTTGCTAAACAAGAAGGGGTTTCTCAGGGGTCTTGCAGAGCAGTCTCAAAGGAGATTTTTCTCACTATAAGACCAGTGGCTAAGCGGCCCTTAATGACACCCAAGAAGCACCTCCTGGAAATTGACGTGCCACTGGGATCTATTTTTTGATCTAAAAATGTTGTGTGGTTCACAGACAGTTCTCCCGCTATAGCTTTTACAAAGCAGATACATTTGTCACCACATCTTCCTGCACGAGATGAGGAGGAGAAAGGCTCTGACTCTCATAGCATCAAGAAAGTCTATCATTCCAGATGCTTCTTTTTTCAAGGTGACATTTGAGTAAGTAGTTCTTTTTTCATACATAAATCTATTTAAATTGAGAGATATAACATATTCACATAGAAATAATTAATTGCTTTTTAGCCATCTTTTAATACTCTAGCAAAGGACTCAGCAAGTCCTGAAAATCCTGGCAATTTCACTCTTCCTCCATGAAACCCTTGCCTTTTGTCTTATTAGAATTCTATTCTGTACTTATATATTAAGTCTATTGGTATATTGACAAAGTTGACACTTTCTAGTACTAAATTAATGATCCAATAATTTGTCATTGGGGAGTGCAAAAATTTTATCTGTCCTCTTCCAAAAGTTACCTTTTCTTCATTTCCCCAGTACTGAATGAATTAGTTAGATGTATTTTTATTATAATTGAAACATGCCATGTTTAAAAAAATTTTTTGACAGATGACCAAATATAGAATAGGAAATTGGAAAAGAAAAACTATGAAATTACCATATCACATTTTATTACAGGAAAAATATTATATTACAAATGACAAGACTCAAAATTTAATACAATAGTTCCTTAGACTTCCAAGCTCTCTGATAGTCTCTTTATTTATCTATAATTTATTTATCTATAATTCATCTTTAATTACCATACCATGAAATTCACCCTTTTAGTGTGTCAATTCATTGGTTTCTAGTACATTCACAAAGTTATGAAAGCATCAACACTAATTTGGGAATACTTTCATCACTCCCAAAAGAAACCACGTAACCATAAGCTGTCATTTCCTATTTACTCCTCACCCAGCCCCTGGCAAAAACTAATCCACTTTACGTCTTTATAGATTTGCCTATTCTGCATATTTCATATAATCATCCAATATGTGATTTTGGGGGGCTGGCTTTTTTAATTTATCATAATAATTTAATGATTATTATTGTTGTAGCATGTCAGTAATGCATTTCTTTTCATGGCTGAATAACATTTTATTATATGGATATATCACATGTGGTTTATTCATCAGCTGAAGATAGAGAAATAACTGAAATTTTAATCCAAAGATAGATTCTGAACCAACCTCAATTAGGTAAAGGAGAAATAAATGTATGAATATTTTGATAACAACTATTAATTTCAAGAAAAAAGAAGCCTACAATTATCAGATCATAAAATAAGTTATAGAAACAAGAAGAATAATAAATTGCCCTGAGAACTGTCTACATCATTAAAATTTGAATGCGTTAAATCAGTAGCTCCATCTTTGTTTATCAATCTTTTGACAATATGTATGTATAACTTAATCATTGGAAAAAATGAATTATTTCAAAACTAGAAGCTAAATTCAAAATTATTTAAATAATATAAAAGAAAAATATAAAAATCAAGCGTATTTTCCTAAAAGATATCACAGACACATAAAAATTTACATTCCTTTCACATAGCATATATTTGAATAACCACTGTGTAAAATAAGCAAAGCCTTGAAATGAATTTAGTGTTAAAGGTCTAAAATTAGCCCAGTTTATTTTCCGTTTTTTTTTTTTGCGGTACGCGGGCCTCTCACTGCTGTGGCCTCTCCCATCGTGGAGCACAGGCTCCGGACGCGCAGGCTCAGTGGCCATGGCTCACGGGCCTAGCCGCTTGGTGGCATGTGGGATCTTCTTGGACCGGGGCACGAACCCGTGTCCCCTGTATCAGCAAGCGGACTCCCAACCACTGCGCCACCAGGGAAACCCCTATTTTCCTCTTTTATAAGCACTCTATAGCTACTGTCTTTCAGCACAATGTGTATTGATTTCCATACAATACTACATTGGCTTACTTCCTTGCCTACTAAAAAGTTGCTAGAAGTTACCATTTGTGAAAATATTACCATGAATCTTTTCTCATTTCATTTTCAATTTTATAGTATATTAATTTTTTCTATGTGCCTACCTTATGAATTTTAAATATTAGTTCTATTTTTATTACATTTAATTTGTTCACCAAAGCATATTTGACAGGTGCTATCCAATATTGTATTTACTCAGTCAATTTGAGACAAGATGCTATACTTACATCTATTTTGTTCTGTCTAAAAATGTTGGCAGAATGAGAATCC
Organism: Delphinapterus leucas; assembly: GCF_059928025.1. NCBI lineage: Eukaryota > Metazoa > Chordata > Mammalia > Artiodactyla > Monodontidae > Delphinapterus > Delphinapterus leucas. Next base: position 21,313,022 of record NC_143146.1, on the reverse strand, counting down.
TGACATTTTAAAGTAAGAGCAATCAATTAAACAAATTATACCCCACATTAGGAAGGGGGAAAAAAAGATGTCAAGTCAAGGAAGAAAGATTATTTAAAAATTAAGTTCAAGATGGTAATATGCAAATAAATAGTTGACAAAGTTAACTACCATTTTAGCCCAAATCAGAGGCAGAAATGATAATTATCCTTAAGCTTAGGTGAAGCTTTAATGTTAATGAAATATTAATCTTTAATGCTACTGCAGTATACATAGGTAATACATATACATGTTTATCTCTATATTAATACAATATATGCATATATAATATACCATGTATTTATATATCAATATAATATATATATTGTACTATAAAATTAATATAGAGACTATGATAATGCCAAAGTAAGATTGTGATAGAACATTGCAATTCTATGAGAGCAAAGGGAATGAACACTCTCTTTCATGTTCCTTGAAAGTTAAAGAAATCTTGCAAAATTGTGTGTAATATTGTACCTGTCCTGGAGGATCCAGTTTTTTGTTACAGAGGATACTGCAAACCCAGTTCTGGACCCAGTAGGCAGTTAAGATTGTCTGGTTTTAGGGATTTTTTGTGAATCCTTATTTGACCTCAATCAGAAAGAATTATATAATCCATAGTGCCAGAGAGTAAACTCACAGTTTTTTTCCAAATGCCTGAATGGATGGATGGGAAAGCTCTGCTCTAACCCACTTCATGAGGCCTGGGCTTTAATCAATACACACCATAGATTACCTTAAACTCAGCCACCATGCTCTCCATCCCTCAAAATGATGCCTGACCGACATAGCTTCAACGTTTTTTGTCATAGTGCTGGGGCTTTGCTCTGGTTCTTGCCCAGGAGAAGTTTATTTTGAATTTAAGAGTGTCTGTGACATTGTACTTAAAAATATTTAATTTGCCACAACTGGGTTTGGAAGAGAGAGGGTTAGTTTAGAATGTCAACTCATGGTGCCTTCTAGAATTGGAAATTATCTACCTATTGGTATTTTTTGAGTGAGAAGTCTATTTTAAAATTAAGGAATTATACAGTAACATCTCTAATATTTCTTCCAGATAAAAAATTATATTATTGTGTGTGTCAATGATAATTTTGAAATTCTTTCCTCATATTTATACAGAACACATTACTTTTCTACTGATACTTTATCACATGAAGACAGTTGATTTTGACACAACCTGAACTATCTCTACATATCAAGAGTTTACGATTATTAACAATATACAATTTTATTTTTAAAGTTATTAAAATATAAGCTTTTTCACACACGCATATTCAGACTTCAGCCATTCTTTCAAGCATCTGGAGAAATATATCTATAACAGCTGTTCAGACCTCTATTCTTTGAACTATACAAGTCAAAGCTGTCTTAAATGTCTTTGAATTCACTGGAAAATGCCATAAAAATAGTTTCCCCTGAAGACTGGATTCCGATTTTGAACATACTTTATCTTCAATGAAATATGTCCATCCAGTTTCCAGACAAAATGAATGACAAACAAAATATAAGAATTCATTTACTGAAAATTAGGAGCATTTATGAGGAAATGTTTTTATTGAAGCCAAGAAATCCCCTTCAAATACGTTCTAAAAATTTACTCTGTGATATTATTACTATGAGATATCCCTGGCTTCTCACATCTACTCTCTTACCAGGATCAATCCACAAATTATCATTTTCTCCCATCATGGTGAATTACTTTGAATCCTGCTGGCTCTGTGTCCTCATAATTTCACTTTCTACCTTAGGAAGTTTTAAAAAGTATTTTCTCAAAATATAATAACAATTCTCATGTCAGTTCTTGACATATTAATGTTTTCCTCATTATATAGAGAGGATGAATAAAGGTTAAATACCTGTTATAATCACTTCTTGTCAAGATTCTACCAATTCCTGCATCCTGAGGCAATTTTTACCTTCTCTGTGAAGCAAACCCTGAAAAGCTCAGTTGGAAACGCTGTTTTCCTATTTCTTAACTTCAATAAATCTTTGTTCCATCACATGTCCCTGTATTTTAACGAGATCATTTATATTTACTTTCCCCCCACAATGTCATGAACCCATAAGGATTAAAGTCATAATTTCCAGTTACCCTTTAGCCCTCCATGTCCTGTATTTTAATTATAATAAGTACACAAACATGTCCCAAGAAAATAAATTATATATAAGTGTTTAAAATGTAGGAAAAGAGGTTATTTTTCATGTTGAGAAGAAAAAAAGAAGTTAGAGGTCATGAAAAGCAATGGCACTTTTGCAGTGTAACATTTGTCAAGTTAAATAATATGGGAAAATCCACTAAACTTTGGAACCTCAATTCTTCTTATAAAAGAAAAGACAAAAAATAAATTTCTATTAAATTTTGATATTTTCTGAATTAAAATTGTCACAAATTGGCCTAAATCATTAATATCACTGAAGGGACTGGGAAAATACTTTTAGGAACCCAAGAGTATCTTGAATTCTTTAAGCCACTGAATTAAGTGAACTAAAAATAATATGTTTTAGGGCATTTTCCATGGGAAACATCCTTGTTATTCAGCAACTCTCACATCACAAAGAGACTAAAAAAAGAGTTAACATTCATACATTATGTCATACAAACATTTATCATACTATCGTTTATGTGAGTTTCTTTGATTAATAGTCTATAGTTCCAAAAAACATATTAATGGGCACCATTAAAAACATATTAATGGTGTTAGATAATTTTTGAAAGCTGCAAATCATACAATTTAATAAATCTAGCTACTACCACCTAAAGTTGAATAGAGAAGCAAGGTCAAAGTAAAAGAGAAATAGTTGAAAAGTATTTAAGAATGTAAATAACACCAAGTATCCTGTTGTACAGCTCATGCAATTAAATTAGGATTTCTTTAAGGATTTTTCTCCATTATTATTTTTTAAAATTTATTTATTTTATTTATTTTTGGCTGTGCTGGGTCCTCGTTGCTGCACAGGCTTTCTCTAGGTGCAGCGAGCGGGGGCCACTCCTCGTTGCAGTGCGCGGGCTTCTCATTGAGGTGGCTTCTTTTGTTGTGGCTCACGGGCTCTAGGTGCGCAGGCTCAGTAGTTGTGGTGCATGGGCTTAGTTGCTCCGCGGCATGTGGGATCTTCCTGGACCAGGGTTTGAACCCGTGTCCCCTGCATTGGCAGACGGATTCTTAACCACTCTGCCACCAGGGGAGCCCCTCCCCATTATTATATTTGTAAAATGCATACCTCTCCAATTTCATTTGTAAAAATTAGTACTAAAAGTGCTTGTTCCATCCCAATAACAAATATTGTTTGTGCTACACTAATCTTTGCATTTAAAAAAAAAGTGCAAATGCTGTTTATTTGTATAAATGTGCTTTAAGGACCACTGATTCCCTTTACACACTTCATAAATGTCAAACTTTTATTTTCTAAGAGAGGAAATTCTTTTATGCAGTGTCACTTCCCTTCTCCCCATGGAGTAACTGATGACTTTACTACACGAGTCACCCATTTACAATTACTGGTGCCTAAGACAGTCGGTCCACTGCTGTTTCTCTGCACCCCATTGCTGTGTCATGTCGTGTGAAGTTGTGCCTCAGTGAGCGCTTGCAGCATTTCTCCTGCATGCTGTGCGCTGGTGGTTTCCCTCCTCACCTCACCATATCGCAGCTGTCATCCTGCTGTCATCGGTCTTCCTGGATGTCTTCCCCAGCGGCGCTGTGTTACAATGCATTGCCTCATTGCTTAGGATCTGGCTGGGATCCAGGAACTCGAGTTTGGCAATCTTTATGAATGAAAGCTTCTGCCAGTGTGCTTACTCATCGTAAGTATATTGAAATCTTACGTGCAGGACAGAGATAAATTTTATGCAAGCCTACGTAAAAGACTGAAAAGAAATTTAGTAAATTTGCTGAGAATTTCAATGTTAATTTATACTGGTAGCAAAATAAGTAAGGAGTCTGTTTTAGTCAGGGTTCTCCCGAGAAACAGTACCAATTGTTTTTTTTAAGAAGAACTAGTAAGAGATACATATGATTTATAAATATCTTCATATATATATTTTATGTATATATTACATATGTACATAAATATTTATACATGTTTACATATATACGATATATTATAAGGAATTGACTCGCATGTTTACGGGGACTAGCAATTCCAGCTGTGTAGTGTAGGCCAGCAGGTATGAGACCCAAGAGAGGAGATGGTGCAGATGGTGTCTGAAGGTAGTTTTCTGGAGAGTTCCCTCTTGCTCGGGGAGGCTGATCTTTTTGTTCTATTCAGTACTTCAGCTGATTGGATGAGGCTCACTCACATTATGGAAAACAATCTGCTCTACTCAAATTTGACTGAGTTAAATGTGAATCTCAATCAAAAAGAACCTCCAAGTTGACACAAACATAAACCATCACAGATTCCATTTAACAGTCTACTAATTTAGTTTCAAATAAATTTTCTTTTTTTTTAACATCTTTATTGGTGTATAATTGCTTTACAATGGTGTGTTAGTTTCTGCTTTATAACAAATTGAATCAGCTATACATATACATGTATCTCCATATCTCCCCCACCTTGCGTCTCCCTCCCACCTTCCCTATCCCACCCCTCTAGGTGATCACAAAGCACTGAGCACTGAGCTGATCTCCCTGTGCTATGCGGCTGCTTTTCTCACTTCGAATGAGTAGTTTTTACTATTTAACTAGCTGTGTACATCTTCGTTATCTATATGCTACTTTGAATTCTAAAATTACTATAAATAACTTATCTGAGCCTTTGATTTAAGCAGTACCATATTGTCAACAGCTATAAGTAACAACTAATCATGATGTTACCAAACATAGTATTAAGATGTCTTTTTTAGACAAATATTTCTTTTTTTGCCTTGATTTTACCTGAAGAATCAAAAAAAGTAGAGTAAACCTTAATCCTTTTTTTTAACGAATAAAATGTTTATTGTAATGCCCAATACAATAAAGAGTGCATGGAATGCATTTTGTGAACTTCAGTCATTCAATAAGCACTAAGTGGACACATGATGTTCCAGATCCCAGGCCAGATAATGAAAATACACCTTTGAAAAACACAGATGTGGTTTCTATCTTCATGGACCTAGGTACTTGTACATCTTGAGGTATTAAATGACCAGCTCCAGGCAATATTTTTCCAGACTTATTAGCTCCTTTTAAACAGTCTACATTTTTTATTAACATATAACAATTCTTAATTAATATAATTGGTAAAAATAAATAAATAGGAATATGTACAAAGGAAATGTGAATCATACTGAATAAATTATGGCTGGTACATATACCTCTGGTTTATTACCAGGGGTAAATTACATGCAGCATAACAAAATACGCCTGAAAATATGTTTTACTGTAATATACAAATGACTACTAAATTTGGAAATTTAAGGTATTTAGACCCATTAATGAGGAAGTGTCTGCTTTTATAAGCATGTATATATATATATATATATATATATATATATATAGAGAGAGAGAGAGAGAGAGAGAGAGAGGGAGAGAGAGAGATTTAAAGTGAGGAATTGGCTTCTGCAAATATGGAGACTGAAAAATCCAAGCTGTGCAGCTTTTAAGCTGGAGACCTACGAGAATGAATGGTATAGCTCCAATCCGAGTTCAAAGGCCTGAAAACAGATGGTGTAAGTTCCAGTCTTAGTCCAAGGGTCTGAGAACCAGGAGGGATGATGGTGTAGTCCAAGTCCAAGTATGGAGACAGATGAAGATCTATGTCCCTACTCAAAGACAGTCAGGAAGAAAGAATTCTTTCTTACTCAGCCTTTTATTTATTTCAGGTCTTTAATGGATTGGACAAGGCTCACCCACATTGGGAAGATCAATATGCTCAGTCTACCGAGTCTCAACCAGAAACGCCATCACAGACATACTCAGAAATAATGTTTAACTGACTATCTGGGCCCCCAGTGGCCAAGTCAATTAGATACATAAAATTAATTATCATAATATCATGGAAGAGAGATAAATACCAAAATGATTGAGTGCACACACCTGAGTCAAGTTGTTTGTATACTGAAACTTTGTAGTTACATGACTTAAGTCAAGTTCATTAACCTCTGGGATTTAAAACAGGAAGGAGTTCACAATTATATATTCTTACAGCTGGTGTTTAAAACAAATAGCTTTGGTGATTTAAATAATGTAATAAAACTAATAAATCTAAAATTTAGAAATAGATTTTCATAATTAAAACTCTACAACCAATACAAACCTCCAGTCCTGAGGTTGTAATAAGTACAAGACTATCTTTTTATCATAAACAACTAAATAACTGGGAGGGAGAGCACAAAATAAATGGGTTTTGATGTTGAACAGCAGGTGGTTCAGGATCATGATCTGTGAGACAAGTTGCTAAATGAGATGAGCTCCATGATTATCCTAATTCTCTGCCTGGACACATTTTCTAAATTACAGCATGTATATGAGGATAGTAACATCATATAGAATATGTCAGCCTTGTTCACATATATACAATGGAATATTACTCAGCCATAAAAAGAAACGAAATTGAGCTTTTTGTAATGAGGTGGATAGACCTAGAGTCTGTCATACAGAGTGAAGTAAGTCAGAAAGAGAAAGACAAATACCATATGCTAACACATATATATGGAATTTAAGAAAAAAAAATGTCATGAAGAACCTAGGGGTAAGACAGGAATAAAGACACAGACCTACTAGAGAATGGACTTGAGGATATGGGGAGGGGGAAGGGTAAGCTGTGACAAAGCGAGAGAGAGGCATGGACATATATACACTACCAAACGTAAGGTAGTGGGAAGCAGCTGCATAGCACAGGGAGATCAGCTCGGTGCTTTGTGACTGCCTGGAGGGGTGGGATAGGGAGGGTGGGAGGGAGGGAGACGCAAGAGGGAAGAGATATGGGAACATATGTATATGTATAAATGATTCACTTTGTTATAAAGCAGAAACTAACACACCATTGTAAAGCAATTATACTCCAATAAAGATGTAAAAAAAAAAAAAAAGAATATGTCAGCCTTGTTAAGCTAAGATCAGAGATGGAGTTACTAAGATGTTTAAACATTGCAAGTCAAAGTACTGGAGAAGAGGCAGCTAAGCAGAGGAAAAGATTCATAAATAAGAGCCTTCCCTTGAGTTTTGGGCTGCTCCCATGCTTGCCTACTCTTTGCATGAGGCTAAAAAAAAAATAACGATTGGGAAAAAAGCTATTGGCATAAGAACAAGTATCCAGGAACTGTGAGATGAGTATCCCTGGAACTCATAAAAGGCTAAAAGATAATTGTGCTCAAAATAATCTGATTGGAGAGGCCACGTGAACACCCCCAGCAATCAGCAGGGGATCCACAATTCAGTAGAAACCACAGAAAGTTCTCACCATAGTATTAAAGCTAAACTAGATCAAAAGTAAACACTACACACAAGTAAACACTACATATCTTAACAAAATCTAAAATAATCCTCAAAAAGATGAGACTAATTTTCAAGTAGGTTAAACATAAAGAAAATCACTGAATGGAGAATCATAAAAAGGCTGATAACCAATAATAAAGATCACCTCTTAAAAGTAGAGGAATGAAAATATAAATCGAGTTAAAAATAACAAGAAAAAAACTTCCCATACAAAACTATATAAACCAGAAAACACTGAAATAATCACCTTAAGGAGCTGATAAAAAACAAAACAAAGACAACAAAACCAAACTTGTCAACCTAGAATTCTTTATCAAGTAAAAAATTCTTGTTTTTAAAAAATGCAGTCTGAATTTGTATTTTAATGGTGGTGTGTTGTTGAATTACATTTAATGTAATTATTGACATGGTTATATTATATTTAAGTCTAATCATACTATTTTTTTCTATCTAGCCAATTTTTTGGAAAATATAACTTAGATATTCCTTCTCATTCTTGCTTTATTTTTTCTCTTCCCCCTAAACCCACCCCTGATACCTGGGAAATTAAGACTAATTGGAAAGCATATTGAAATTCACTGAAACTTTGATAATTACTTACTTTATTTGAAGAGTAATTGAATAATATTCTTTATCACATGTATAAAAAGATTCCTGGAAGTCATAAAGCTATAACTTCATTGCCTATTACATTCACACAGTTTTGCTCTCTTTGAATAAGCATTAGCTCCAAAAAAATCATTATTATAGAAATAAAACTTGACATTGTGTTTTAGGGCATTATTGTAATTTCCTGCACAAACACAGGGGTTTATAGTATTGTTAAAACAAGTTTTCATTTACTCTGCTGGCCAGGGTACTAGCAATTTCCCTTAATTATAAAAAGTCCTTATGTTTAGAGCATAATGCACATAAGGACAAGGAAAATGTTAACAATTAATTCTTAAGTAGGAAGCCACGTGGGTACAATGCAGCATGAGTTATTCTACACTATTTCAAGTCCCACAAAGGGGCACTATCAACAAGAGGTTCAAAATAACTGGCTTCAAACATATAGTTAAAATTAATACTAAGTGTATTGTCTTTGGAAGCCAGTGTGAGCTGCATGAACCATTTTAGAAAATGCTTAGCCTAATCTCACACCAACTGTAAATCATGAACTTTTTTTTTTCAACTCTATTAAACTGTAGCTTGATTTTCTAGTGAGCAATTCTAACATTCTTATAATTAAAATTTTAAAGAAATGGCATACCACTCTAAAGAAGATAAAAACATTTGTTGAGCTTATCAGTAATCTGTTTCCCATGCCAAACTGTCATTGGTGGTGGTCTGACACTTTTGATGAAACAGGGTGGATCAATTCTCTTCTTAAGACTGGTCCTTCTTTATTCATTGGAATGACGGTGTTTTTCCAGAGGTTCCAAGAGTAGAACTTCATATTCTATGTACAAGTTACATATACTATTTCTTAGATTATTAACCAAATATTTTAATATAAAGCTAAAATAAAATTTCTACGAAACTATACCTCTATAGAAGTAATACAATATGCGGGAATGTACCAGGGAAGAACAAACCTGACTTCACATTGGATCTATTCCTTTATCTGTACCATTTGTGCTCTGTTACCTGTGCTTGCTCATGCTTGCCCTGCACCTTTGTCTCCTTAAACAGTAAAAGGGTGTTGCCTAAAGCCTGAAATATACATAATAGCTCTTTCTCCAGGCTGTGCCTCACAGGCTTGACCTTTAAAGGCATAAAACTTTTCATTCATATAGAGATAAAAACTTGCAGGGCAGAAAATAACATTTGTCTTGTTGAAAGTTTACAAGAACATTATGACCAGACCTAGTGGACAGCTGCAAGAACAGAGGATAGTCACATCCCCTCTGGGGTTTCACCAGCACTAAGAAGGCTGCAACAACCAGCCACACGCCCTCCCATTTTAGAATAAATGAAGCCTGAATTCTGAATTTAGGGAAGATGTTTCTTTGGGACACTAGTCCGCCATATTCTCAGTCAGCTGGCTTTCTGAATAAAGTCATTATGGTAAGTCCCCTACATACGAACAAGCTCTGTTCCGAGAGCACGTTTGTAAGTCCAATTTGTTCCTAAGTCCAACAAAGTTAGCCTAGGTACTCTAACTAACACAGTCAGCTATATAGTACTGCACTGTAATAGGTTTATAATACTTTTCACACAAATAATACATGAAAAACAAACACAAAAAATAAAGAAAACATTTTTAATCTTACAGTACAGTAATCTTGCAGACACATGAACTAACTTACGTGATTGGATATGCAAACACACGTTCACATCTTTGAAAGTTCACAACTTGAAAGTTCGTATGTAGAGGACTTACTATATTCTTTGACCCAATACGAGTTCTCTCGATTTATTGGCTGACCTGTTTTTCAGCAAGCAACATGAACTTGAACTCAATAACAGGGATATTGTATATGACAAAGATTTTAAGAGTCAGAGGTAAAGACTGAGAGAATAATATATAGGAAGAAGATATTTGAAATGCATATTTAGTTACTTAGAAATACAAAAATAAAGAGAAAATTGAATTAAGAATGTAATCACTTTTTTAAGTTTACTTTTTAAAAATTGTTTGGCATTGTATTAGGTTTCTAGTTCTGCTGTAACAAAGTACTGCAAAGGGGTGGGCTATAACAAGAGAAATTTATTTTATTACTGTTGTGGAAGCTAGAAGACCAAAATCAAGGTATCAGCAAAGGCCATACTCTCTCTGAGAATCCAGAGAATAATATTTTCCATGCTTCATTCCACTACTGGGTATTTTTCTGAAGAAACAAAAAGACTAATTCAAAAAGATATATACACCCCTACATTTATTGCAGCATTATTCACAATAGCCAAGATATGGAAGCAACCTAAATGCTCATTAGATGAATGGATAAACACTATATGGTGTACATGCACAATGGGATATTACTCAGTCATAAAAAAGAATGAAATCTTGCCATTTGCAGCAACATGGATGGACAGGGTGGGTATTATGCTAAGTAAAATAAGTCAGACAGAGAAAAACAAATACTATATAATTTTACTTATATGTGGCAACTAAATATTTTTTTTAATGAAAAAACATAACAAAACAGAAACAGACTCATACAGAGAACAAACAGTTCGTTGCCAGACTGGAAGGAGTTTGGGAGATGAGTGAAATAGGTAAGGGAGATCAAGAGATACAAACTTCCAGTTATAATATAAATAAGTCATGGGAATGAAATGTATAGCATAAGGAATATAGTAAAAAATACTGCAGTAACTATGTATGGTGACAGACAGTAACTAGACCTATTGTGATTATCTTGTAATGTATAAAATATTGAATGACAATGCTGTATAACTGCAACCAATATAATATTGTAAGTCAATTATACATATATATATATATATATATATATATATATATATATATAATTTCCATGCTCCTTTCCTAGCTTCTCTTGGCTACAGGCTATCCTTGTCATTCCTTAACTTGTAGTATTATTATTTCAATTTCTGTCTCCATCTTCACATGGCTGTTTTCCATCTGTGTTTGTGTGTGTGTGTGTGTGTGTATGTGTTTGGGTCCAAATTTCTTTCTTTTTATAAGGACACCAGTCATAACAGATTTAAGTCCTCCTTAATCCAATATAACCTCATTTTAACTTGATTACATCTGCAGAAAACATGTTTCCAAATAAGGTCTCATTCACAAGTTCTAGAGGACATGAATTTTTAGGGGACAATATTCAACCTAGTACAGTAATAATCGATAAAAAGTATTTTAATGTTATTCCCCTTTAGTGAGTTAAAATATAATTTAACTAAGTATGTGAAATTATGATACTGTCATTTATTTATTTAATTATTCATTCACAGATACTTACAGAACACCCATGCAGTGATAGTCACTGTGGTAACTATGGCTGAGAAAGAAAGAAAGAAAATAAAACAAAAGGAAGGAAGGAAGGAAGGAATGGAGGGAGGGGAAAATAAAAATAGAGATAAAAATAAGAAAAATACACAATTTATTACTACCTTAAGTCTTAAGTAGATCATCTTTTGCTTTGAAAAATGTATTTGATGCCAAATCGCTAAACACAAAACGTTCAATGATGATACAAATGTCATTTCTACAAAGGTGGTGTCATGTGTCCTATTATTCTATATAGGGTATTTAACTCCAACGTGTCAATTTCCTAGATTCAGTCATTGAAAAAAGTAACAACCAGAGCAATAACAATCCAGTCCTAGAGATACTGATTATCTGATAACTAGAAAAACAAGATTACACAAATTTTTCCCTAAAACATAACGCCCCATGGACACCATAAGCAAAATATACAAAAAAAGCAATATCAAACTCTACTATCTGCTAAGTTTTCAACCTCAAATTCTAAAAATGAAATATCTAGAACTAACTAGGTTGATTTTTAGCCTATTTCTGTCCCATTATATCAATACAATGATTCTCTAAATATGCTGTGGAAATCACTGTATTCAAATTATCTGTAATGACTGTTAAAAACAGACATTCTTTGGCCTAAGACTACTAACTTATTCAGAATCTTTATTGATAAGTACAATAATTTGCATTTAAATTAGTTCTTTAACAGATTCTTACATTAAAATTTAAGAACCATTGCTGTAGCCCATAACAGCAATACTAAAAAGGAAAAAGAGAAAGTCCTTCCAACAAGAAATGTTATAGTATGGAAAAGCTAAAATGGGACAGGAAGATTAAGAGAGAGCAATTGTCGGAAGGGTGTTTGAACAACTGCTAATGACAGGAAGGAAAATAGCTGTGGAATGGGTGAGCAGAAATGGCAAGGAAGGCCATCTTAAATCTTTGTTCATGAGATAAAATATATGAAAGACACAGTCAAAGATTGCTGAAATGTTGATCTTACCTATGGGCAAACTCCAGAAGCTCACGGATTTTTACTTTGGCACTGAGATTTTACTAGCATTCTAATTCAGTTTCTTGAAATCTAATTTTTCTCTTTAGAAGTGACATGATCTCACCTATCTAAGGAGAATATTAAAAAATCATATTATGAGCTTACTGTGGTGGCTATAACCTTGTCCCACTATTTATAAAAAATGATTTGAAGCATTAAATATTCCTCTAGAAATCTGGTGTACGTGAAATAAAGGTAAAAATGCTATATTTTTTCCAGTGTTATCTTGGCCTCCTGCAAAGGTGTTTGACCAAATTACATTTCAATATTATATAGTGAACATCAAAGGTCCCTCCTTTTCTAAGAACATGGAGCAAAGAAAAGGATGAGTGAAATTTCAGTCAAGTGTATAAGTGGCAAGAGTGACCTAATTGAGGAAGTTTCAGATGAATGGCTATACTCAATAGTTCTCCACTGCCTGTAGGAATATATTCAAATCACTTGCCAAGGTCTTGATCTGATCCCTATCTATTTCTCTGAACTACGTCTCTTAGTTCTCCCCATATGCATCTTACGGTCTTAACATGCTAAATTTAGTCCCGTGTGTCTCCTAAGTACATGTTATTCACTTTGCATAGTACATCTTTCAATTTATTTGCCCACCTCATGAACTCCCTCTATGTCAACTCAAAAAATCTTAAACAGTGTAAATGAAAACTATGCACATCTTTTTACCTAATTGTATTTTATTATTTCCATAAATGTTATAACATTTAGCTAATTATAGGACTTGTTAACATACCTCCCTTCCCTGGTAGACTGATTGTTTCCAAAGATATTTTTTTCTTTATTTTCACAGTTGGGACTATATCATTGTAGCTTGCTGACATTATTGAACTTTGGCTGAAACCTGTGATCATGAAAAAGAGCAACAGTTAAAGAAATCCTCTCACACAAACTGTCTGCATTCTGGAAACAGTTTCCTGTAAGCAACCATCTTTCACTATAAGATTTAAATAAGACTCACAGATGTCACTGGTCTCTCTGTTTATCTATTACATGGACAGATACAGACACTCCAAATCCCCTTTCTTTGTCTCATAAATGATTAGCCAAGCTTCTTGTTTCCACTGACCAATCAAACAAAACAAAACTTTAAGTTACTCTCTTTCCTCCAGGCCCCTGAATTTTGACCCACCCTGAATCTGAACCAGCATGCAGTTCCTCCTTAATAGCCTCTCCTGGAACAGGCTGGCCTCAGAGTAAAAGACTAACTTATCTACTCTCCACTCTTTCATCCCACTTCGCAACTTTTGGTTCTTTCTAGTGATGCATATGTGTCCCTATTTAAGAAAGTCCTTTTGCTCTTCATCAGAGAATTCTCCCTATTGCAAAACAGCTGTCCTTCCATATCTGTGGGTTCTGCATCTGCAGATTCAACAAACCACACATTGAAAATATTAAAAAAAAAAATTCCAGAAGCAAAAGCAAATTTTGCAAGAAGTAAAATTTGAATTTGCCATGTTGACAAATATTTATAGAGCATTTACTTTGTACTTATAACTATTTACAAAGCATTTATACTGTATTAGGTATTATAAGCATAAAGACATTAATAGACAGAAACCTCAGTTAAATAGAGTTGGGAGACCAGAAGAGGTACCTCCCACCCCCTACTAGAATAGCAGAGACAAACAGGAAGAAGAAAGACTCATCTTCTGTACTAGCAAGAGCTCACCAATGAGAGACTGTCACAACTCAGCCAATGAAAAGTTATGGACTCTTTGCTTACTATAGCTCTCCCAACTTCCTTCCTCTCCTCTATAAAAGAGTTCACCATGGTGGCACACCCCAAATTGCAATTCTTTGCTGATCTCTAATAAACCCATTTTTGCTGGAGAATGAACTGGCAGTATATTTGTTTTAGGTCAACATAAGTAATCTAGAGATAATTTAAAGTGTGTGGGAAGATAGGTTTGCACATAGGTTATGTGCAAAGACTAGGACATTTTATATAAGGGACTTGGGCATCCTTGGATTTTGGTATACATGGAGTGGGGAGGTCCTGGAACCAATCCCCACACAGATATCAGGGGATGATTGTAGCCTTTTGAGTAAAGTCTTTCCAAAACATAGTTATGCATTTGTTTTTTATTTGATAATGCTTAATAAATTTCAACAAGATTAATTACCCAGTTCTCTTTTTACATTTACCTTAATGCAGTACTTCCAAAATATACTGAAGTATACTATTCATGTAACTTTGTAGAATAATAGCTCATCAGGGTCAATGTTTAATACAGTTCTAGAAAAACAGTTACCACTCCATAAAAGTTTACTGAAATTATAGAGATATATTTCTTTAATTTTAATATATTTTCTGATTATAAAATAAATATGCACATTACATAACTATTAGACAATAGATACATGAAAAGATTAAAAGAAAAATTAGTTATTACATGAATATGTATTTTTGAACTTTTTCTGTTAGTAACAATCTTATTTTTAACATTCAGTCTCGATCTCCATAAATAAAATGTAGTTTCATGTGGTAAATATGGTACAAAATACTGCATATTTCTTTGTTATTACATAATTTTAAATATGTGAATTTTAATATTAAACATTAGTCAATACTCTGACACAATCAAATATATTGATTTATTTATTTCACTTTTATTACACATTTGTATTGTTTCTAATACACATATAACATGATGATATATGTATAAACTATTAACCAATTAACATAAAGGAATGAATAGCTTGATTTTATAAATTTAGAGCAGATAAAGAAGTATATCAACATTTTTATGCGTTAGGATACATAGAAGGAAGTGTCATAAATTTATATACAGTATATATATAATTATATATCTTATACATTATATATAGTATATATATTGTATTTTCCTATAGTATCTTTGCTTCCATTAATGAATACTTGATCATCATATGACTGTGTATGTGTGCTTGCAAGTGTGTATTTTCTACATTCAATTTGTGCTCTTCCATGTCTTTTCTATTACCTTGAGTCACTTCTTGGCTTGTAAATAATCATTAAATTTATATTCATTTTCAGGTCTCCCTTTTCTCATATATAAATGCAATAAAGAAATGAACCCTGGATGTAAATACTGTCAAATAACAAGGGGAAAAGTATCAGCTGGTCTTTTAGACTAAGTACTGAATTTTAAGGTTCTGAGTGTATATAATATAATCTTATTCCAAATATTTCTTACATTTTCAAAACTCAAGAAGTTTAGCAATCATTATTATTGTATTGCTTGTATGTTTATTAGACCTCATGTTGCTCAGGTCCTTTGCTCACAGTGTGTTTCTTTTTGCTCTTTACTCTATCACAATCTCTGAAACTTGTAGGGCCCCAATGTATATTTGTTGAATAAACCAATAAATCCTACAAAT
Organism: Delphinapterus leucas; assembly: GCF_059928025.1. NCBI lineage: Eukaryota > Metazoa > Chordata > Mammalia > Artiodactyla > Monodontidae > Delphinapterus > Delphinapterus leucas. The sequence continues at coordinate 21,297,238 of NC_143146.1, read as the reverse complement.
CAATTTGTGAAATAGTGAAAATCATGGTCTGACAATTGGGAGTAAAATTTGTTATTGAGTTGTTTTGCTTCCTAGGTAAGAATATGTTCCTAAAGAACTAAAACTGCTTAATACTGAGGCACTACAATAGCATGTCAGGATATTTTTCTGTGAGTTCAAGAAATGATTCTACTTAAATTATTGGCACAGGCAATTTTTCCTTTTAATTTTAAAACAAAGGCACAGCAGTTTTCCATTTATGAATTTGTTTGTGATAACACTTTATATGATATGTAATAAAGATAACACCTTTTTACATTAATAGTTATATTTTTTAATTCTGTAAAAATCATTTTTTTTTTTTCGGTACGTGGGCCTCTCCCGTTGCGGAGCACAGGCTCCGGACGTGCAGGCTCAGCCGCCATGGCTCACGGGCCCAGCCGCTCCGCGGCATGTGGGATCCTCCCGGACCGGGGCACGAACCCGTGTCCCCTGCATCGGCAGGCGGACTCTCAACCACTGCGCCACCAGGGAAGCCCGTAAAAATCATTTTTATGCACTGAACTTTTTAAAACTTTACAGGTAGTTATCAATCATTCCTTCCTTGATCTCGTCCATTGCATTTTTTTCCTGTAAAAAAATTTTTTAAATGAAAGAATTTGAAACATAAGCAGATAGACGGAGTTGAGTTATATTAACTCTTTTCAAAGGATAAGGTCTCTCAAGGGAATTAATAGAGAGAGAAGGATGGACAGCACAAATGAGACATGAGTAACTTTAGAAAATGACAGAAATCTATTTTATCAATGACTGCTTTCCATTTTTTTTAGTTGAATGTTATCAGAATATTTTAAATGGATAATTATAAGGTGCTTATATGTAAACAAGCTTAGAACCTTTTGCTTCAAATTTATAAGCTATCAAGCTTTCTACACATAACTTCAACCTTAGTTTTTTAATGAATTATGGAAAACATTCTAATGAATCATTATAATAGGGCAGTAGGATCAGAATATCTGATAGTTTAGGTACATAAAATATCATTTAAGAAACATCTACTTAGAATTAAATGTATTACAATCATTTCTCATTTATATGAGAGCCTTATTGTGGTCCAAAGCATTAAAAATATATTAAATGATACTAAACTTCTGTTTAGAAAAGTGTTATTTCAAAAGAGTACTTTAAAATTTTTTGTATTACTAGCATATTTTCTTGAAGCAAATCTTCTATAGAAGTATAGTATATAAAAACTATCAAATGGTACTATTCCATTGGATGGATTAAGGAAAGAAAAGACCACTTTAGTCGGAACTTTGGGAATTCCCACCTAATTTGGGTCATATCGTTCAGTAATTCAGGATCTGGGAAGAACAATTTGAAAACTAATACTCAAAAACATAGTTAAATTCAGTCTGTAAGTATGTGTTATGATTCTGTTTGTTTGTTTTGTTTTGTTTTTATACAGCAGGCTCTTATTAGTTATCTGTTGTATACATACTAGTGTATATATGTCAATCCCAATCTCCCTATTCATCCCACCACCACAATCCCCACCACCGCTGATTCTGTTTTGTTGTATTATAAAAATGTATGAATTTGTATGTATCTATCAGAAATATATGTTTGTATAGTATAATACCATAAATCCTTATGTGGTTAGTGGATTGGACCAGATTCATGATCATAAAACCAAAATTTTGTTCTATCAAAGCATCCCTTTGAGTTCAGGTTTTTAAAAACTATATAAACATTCACAGATAAAGAACATCAGGCCATATTCTTTTCAGTTTGCTGATAAAATGCACTCTAAATCCCTGGTGTGCAAGATTGGGCTGAGTTAAAAGTTTCTTTTGCTTAGGCTCAAGGCCAACCTTAGCAGTTTCTTCTCCCTTTGCCAGTAGCACCACATCAATTTGACAGTAACTGTAACTTGCAAAGGGACATGTGCCCAACGACATCTCTAAAGAAAATCAAAAGAGGAATTGGAGATTCACCTTCAACTCAGAGAATGGCTGACCTAATCTCCCCACTGCAGACCTTTCTAAAATAAGGATAGTTTCCAAGAAATCCTAGGCATAATCATTTTTAACAGTACATCCATTTGGGAACAAGACAGTAAAACAGAGTACACTTCAACAAGAAATCCTTACATGTCACGTGTAAAGTTCAAACCCTATGGCATATTGACCCAATTAATAGCCTTGAATATCATCTACTCCAAGAAGTATTTCTTTGTGTTGGGAGTGTTGCTGGGGTGGAGCTCTGACAGTGAGGAATTGTGGGATCCCTGAAAAGCAGATAATTAATACACAAAGCTCCCCTCATAGATTATATAATTTAATTTTATATTGTACTAAATCAAAGGATGGATTATAAATAGCATTTTATAGATCAGAAACTAAGGCTTAGGCAGATAAACAACTTGTTTAAATTTCATAACAGTGGCCTTAGAATAAGTCTTCATCTCAGACTGGGAAATCAATAGTTTTAAGTAGATATTCTGGTCTCAAGTGTTCATTTTGTTTTATATCCTATCATTACAATTATATTGAAACACAAAATGTATACTGGAAAAAACTGCCTAAATAAAAGCATAAAGCTCAATGGGCTTTCAGGAATTGAACCACAATCAATATCAAGAAATACAATAGAACCATTTAGAAACAGCCACCCTCATGCCTCCTCTTCATCAACCAAACACCTCTCCCCAAAGGTAACCCCTATCTCGATTCATAGTGCCATGAATTAGTTCTGCCTGCTCTTGAAATTTATATAAATGAGAGGATACAGTTTTAATTCATGTCTGGTTACTCTTTCTCAAATTATATTTTTACAATAGAGACCTGATGTTGCTTGTAGCAGTACTTTATTCATTTTCATTTCCATAGATTATTCCAAAAACAATACACCACAATTAATTAATTTGTTCTCTGCTGATTGAAAGTGTGCTATTTATAGTCTGCATAACTATGTTGAGGATATGCCTAGGAATAGAGTACATGTCATAAGTTATGTGTATGTTCAGTTTTAATAGATAATACTAAACCAACTTCCAAAGTGGTTGTAACAGCATACTTTCCACCAGCTCTAGTCATAGCTTACATATGCTTGATCCAAGAAGATCCAACAGTTGTCCTAAAGTTTGTGAATGAATTAATTCATGATAATGCTGTCAAAATGCAGTGTCCCACTACTATGTACAGAATAGATAACCCACAAGGACCTACTGTATAGCACAGGGAACTATACTTAGTATCTTGTAATAACATATAATGGAAGAGAATGTAAAAAAAAAAGGATATATATATATATATATATATATATATATATACACCAAATCACTTTGCTGTACAACTGAAACTAATACATTGTAAATCAACTATATTTCAATAAAAGTTTTTTTAAATGCAGTGTCTCAGGAATCCATCCCAACAAATTCAATTCAATATTATTGGGGAAGTGCCAAATAATCTGCACATTTAATACAAAAGATCATAAGATTGTGATGATGAAGATAATTTGAGGAACATATGTGCAAAAACTTTGCATTGAAAAGTTTTGACATCAGTCCCCAAAATCAGAAACCTAGAACCTGAAATATAGATATTAAAGAAATAATCTCTCAACTTTTCCCACCACTATAAAATTTAGGATATTAATATAGAAGTATTTCCATATATTAGTGGGTGTCCTTAATCAAGAAGAGACGGTAGGAACCGTCTAGCACCCTGTGTGGTGAAGAGAACCTCACTGACAATGAGCATGTAAAATGAGTGTAGAATTCACTTCAAGTAGTGGTTGTAAGAAAAGCAAAAATCTGATAAATATGGTAGTGATTTAGGGGTCAGTTTGTAGGTGATAAGAAACTGATATAGGAAGTAAGAAATAGATTCATATACATTATGTGAGGGCAAAATATTTGGTTATCTTGTGCCTACATTATCTTGACATGGTAATCAAAATCCCAATGAACTTCTAATGATAGGGAAAGATCTTGGGGAAAAAATAAGGTTAATAATATGTATTGGTTGTTAGTGGATATATCTGGCAAGATGTTACAAGACAATAATGGGCTCATGCAAGAACGGGCTAGTTTGTTAGAAGACATGAAATATGAAGAGAGATTCCAGAATTTGTGTGACTTGCAGAGTTGCAAACACTGACTGCTTTTAGTAAAAGATGAAATTGAGGAAGTTGTTGACAAAGATTGATTTAATATAAATGGCCTGTGCAATACAGTACTAATTTATGAAAAAAAGTGAGCTCCCATTACTGAAATAAATACTATGATAAATATCTGGCGTTGGCTATGTTATTACAAAGGTGCCTCCAAATCAAACAGGAAAACAGAGCAGATGATAAGGCCCTCACATTTCATATTCCTATCAGTCCTTACATTCTCAATTTTCAGTTGTATAGTCGTATCCTTTCAAACGTCTCCCAAAATGCTGCAATTTTTAGAGACCAAACTTTAACAACATTTCTCACACCTACATTAAAAGTCTATCATTAATGGCAGCACACTAAGATATCCCTTAAGATTTTCCTCCTTCTGGTGTATGTGCCCTACATAATACCCAGATCTGTAAAGATGATAACTCCATGGTTTATCATAGAGTTTATCATCTTTACTCCATGACTAGGTTATGTTATAGGGCACGTTTGATCTTAAAATAAGAAGATTATCTGGGTGGGTGTCATCAAATCACATTAGTTCTTTAAATGAGTGTTTTCTCTTGCTAGAAGGGAAAATGAATTCAGAGAGACAAACTCCTGCTGGCCTGGAAGAAAGCAAAAATCCATGCTGTGAACTGCCTATGGAGAGGGGTGCCCTTTAGAGGCTTCGAGTAATCCTAGCCCACAGTTAGCAGGAAAAGGATGACTTCAGTCCCACAATGGCAAAGAAATTAAGTTGTCAACAATCTAAATAAAATTGGACAAGTTATTTTTCTCCCTAATAAACTTTACGGCACTAAACTAAAATAGAATTGAAAGAGAATGCTAAATTTATCCATGATCAGAATATCCCTATATTATATGTGACATCCAAGTTTAATTTAAAACAAATAAATGAATGGTACATTAATGGATGTTATCTAGTAACTAAGAGGATGATGTCTTTTAGCCCAAATGAGAGTTTCCCAGCCTTCATAAACCCTGGATATATTGTGGGATGGGGATTTTTCTTTCAAAGTTAGATATTCCGCCAGTGTATAGTAAAAATATTGTGGGTGGGGGACGCTATTTTGAACATTAATTACTTTGAAAAACAGAAAAAATAACATTATTTTTAAAATAGACTGTGACGAAAACAATCATAAATCAATTTACATATGTACTAATACACACATATAATTTTTGAATATATATATCTATACACAAAAACACACTTAAGTTACATGAAAGAGCTTTCTGTGGTGGTACAATAGAAAGAATAAATGTTAGGTAAAACTGAATAATGCTATTGCATTATCCCAGAAATCATGATGATAAATAAATAATTACATAAGTATATTTATGAGATTGTGCATATTTTTATCTATATAAAGACACTAGAAAATTATTGAATTAATGGCTTAATTTGAATAAAAGCCTTGCCAGTAATTAAGAACAATGAAAGGCACTCTTTTAATGATTTATATATTGATAAGTCTAATTTTTATTTTACTTGAAATTAGAATGACAAAGCAGTAGATGAGGTTTTTTTCAAGGACTGCTAATAGCATAGTTTCTGGGTGCACAGAGAATGAAACACTTGATAGTTATTTTTAGAGAATGAAACACTTGATAGTTATTTTTAGAGACTATTTGTGTATAATGATGGTTATTTTAAAAGGACAGGAGATAAAATAAATTAAAACGCTCATTTTGTCTATTGCTTATATGCTTGATTTAAATTAGACATTTTAGTGGTAAGTTTCTCTTAAATAAATGTTCATTGAGTTGTGTCAATCTTATTCATGTGACATTGAAACTCATCAGAAACAAGAGTCTAAAGTTATATTGAAGGCACCTGGAAGCTTCCATACAAACCTGAGTTAAGTATAAACAGCCTTAGTCACAACCACTTCTGATTTGAAGGAAATCTGGAAAGACTAACTAGAATATCTTTCTTATGAGAATGACTCCAACATTCAAGTATCAGTTTTTGTTTAACAACTATTGTCAAGACTAGTTGCTTTGTGTGCATACAGATATGTGTGTATGTATATATACATATACTTAGTGTGAGTTAACTATAATGATTTACACAAATTTTTTTTTTTTTTTTTCCGGTACGCGGGCCTCTCACTGCTGTGGCCTCTCCCGTTGCGGAGCACAGTCTCCGGACACGCAGGCTCAGTGGCCATGGCTCACGGGCCCAGCCGCTTCGCAGCACGTGGGATCTTCCCGGACCGGGGCACGAACCCGTGTCCCCTGCATCGGCAGGCGGACTCTCAACCACTGCGCCACCAGGGAAGCCCGATTTACACAAATTTAATGAGAATTTTTTATCAGAATGAAAAAATCATCTCTGTAGGGCAGCATCTAAGTTTCAGGAAAGAGTCTATGATCACGTTTTGTTACTGGCACAAAGATATGTTGACATTGACTTAGCTACGCATTGTTCTGCCAAAGATAAACATGCCTCCAGGCAGTGCCTGCTGAGATGTCTGGATACTCAGTGTCCTCTGTTTTTTGATCCATGCATTCTATACCCTTCATATCTAAATCCTAAGGATATATGATCATCTGACTCCCTGACATGCTGATACTTCTCTCTAGGCAGCAAATGAATCAATGCATTTATGAATAAACAGACAAATAAAAGTGATGTATTTATTAATTTCTCTACCCTTCAGTAGAGAAATAATCTTGGACAGGAGACTTGCTTGTGCCAATGGGGCATTTGTAAATGTGGTCCAGGTAGATGCTTGAGAAATGCATTTACGTGAGGATTCATCTCATCTTGTTCTTTGCAAAGCACAAAAAGCACAACCACATCATGTGAGTTAGTACAAGCTAGCCTGCTTAAGAGAGACACATGACCTGACATTGAACCAACTGGCTGACATGTTAGTGAGGTCCCAAAGGCTAACCAGCCAGCCAACCACTAAATATGAAAGGCATCATACACCATACAGCACTATATGAGACTGCCCAGACCAGAATAACTGCCTATTTAAACTAGAGAAACATGAAAATAATAAATGTTTGTGGTTTTCAACTCCTTGATTTGCAGTGACTTGTTACAAAGCAAAAACTAGTAACTGCATCCTTCTTCCAATTCTAATCATTGTCATCATAATTCTTCTTTTTTACTGATGGGCCCCCAAACTGCATCAGATATGGAATATTTTGAGCTAGATTTTTCTAACACAATTTACTAAAGATTTTTTTCAGCACAGTTTGTAAACTATAAGTTTAGAGATTTGATCTACTTCTTTTAACTTTTATGAAGATTAAAGGAAATAACATATGTACAGCACTTAGAAATAGATGTACTATAAAGCACATTTTCAGAAAATTTAATCATTAATATTATTAAAACATGGTCATCAGCACTTCATGTTTTTCTGATATCTCTCATATTTTAAAATGTTTAAATACATTACAAATTAAATAACAAACAAGAATTTAATTATCTTTACAATATTCATCATAGAATTTAAAAGAATAGCCTACAGATGAGTGCTACTGTATATTCTATTACTTCTTGATCAAGGAATAAGAGTGATGTGTCTTGTTTGTTAAGTTTGAATCTTAAGGAATTGGATTGGCTTATTAATGTAGTTTTTAATTGGCAGGTTTCAATTTTTTGCCAAAGTATAAAGATTGGAGTAAGCAAGAAGTTTGTAATATATGGTTTACAATGTAGCAGGAAAAGATAACTTCAAACGCTATTTTTTTAAATGTGCAATCAGAGGCACATGGAGCCTAGGGATAGAAATATGTATATATACATATTTTAAAGTTTTGGAACTAAATCTAGGTTATTTCTATTGTAGGTTCCTTTCAATCTATGGAAAAAATAAGTTAAAAAGTGAGATAATAAGATAGAAAATTGACATGAATAAGGAGATAGATGAATTTAACAACAAAAATTCATTTACTAACAAAGACCTAAAATGAAATATGCAAATTAAGTTTATAAAAATAAAAATCAATAATGCATGAAATTTACTCAGCAGTGTTACTCTTCTAGGAAATCTATCCCAGAATTAATTAGAATAAAATGAAAAGATAAATGATTGATATGAAGGACAGGGAATGGAAATACAGCATATATAAAATCGCCATTCATGGAAAACAGACCAGAACAAATGAAACATAAGCAAATAATAAAGATTTAATTTAGCCGTATCTTAAAATTGAGAGGTTCGTGTATATATTGGGAGGTTCATGTATATACTCAGGTACGCTTCACAACTTAACTCTTGCTATTCAAATATTCAATAAAATTCCTTTCAAAAGTTATCTCAAATTTAATTTTGGATTTAAAACCCGTAACTTAATCCACAGGCAGATGCCAGAGAAGCTATTACGAGCTGAGAGGGAAGAATGTAGATTGCATTGCAGTTGTGTCCTAGTAGGAATACATCTCATACTTGCATTTTTTAAGTTGGTTTTTCATCTGTGCCATCTTCACCTCACATTATTAAGCCAAAATAGCTTTCTGTGAAGGAAAGTATGTGACTCTAAAGAGTCTAAAATGGTTTTTAGCAGCGCATCCTTAAGAGGAAAAACTGGGAAAATACATTTATGTAGAGAATTGAATTCGTAACAGCCATAAGCTTGGCATGCGTATCTGCACAATTGTGCACATATTTTTATCTCTGAAATAGAAAAGAAAATTATAAAAATTTGTTGGTTCTGGTAAGCTTTACTTAAGCTTAACTTTTAAGAGAGAAAAGGAGAGAATCACAGTTGCTATGGACTGATTATCACAGCTATAAGAAGTCATGGATCACCACATTGATAGTGCAAAAGGATTAAACATCTTCAAAGTTCTGAAGAGGAAGGCAATGAAGAAGGGATATGATATATGTTGAAGCAGGTGCATTTCAAAGCACATTTGGAAATGTTCAAGAAACGTAACAATCATGAGTATATTAAAGATTGAAGATGAAGTAAGTAGCTTCTGTTGACTACCCATCTATATATATCAATCTCATTGATTTGCAAAATAATAGGAAATATGTGCATACATAAAAGTAAGTAATGAAATGGCTATCCCGAAATGAAAAGGCCATCTAGTGCAGTATTTCTGAACATTGAGGGAAAAGAAATACCAGATCAGAAAGGACCCAAATGTAGGCTAATGAGGTAGATATGGTGCAGGTTCTGTGCAGCCAAAATATTTGTTGTTGTATAACTCTTAAAATGTCCAATAAAGGACTATTCAAGTCTGTTGTCCATTAAAGGACATTGGATCCTAACGCCTGGATAATGAAGGTGTTTTTAAATGATTAAGATATTAAAGTTTTCAATGCTTTATCTGATGCAGAACTTCTTCATAGATAATTAATAAGTCAAAAGTATTTTAGAAGTAGTTTTGTAAATAGTTTTTTCTGATGTTGTTGCTTGTTCGCCTTTTATTGCTCTGTGACTAATAATAAAAGGTGGCTTTGAAATAATGAAATAGAAGCTTCTATTTTCTAAAAAATTCCCCAGCCACACATTTTAGGCAATGTATTTAATTAAGATAATTAAAAATGGTGCCAATATCACAATTTTTTATTTTTGATTCATGTTTTCCTTTCTAGTCAAACTGTAATGATGAAATTTAAATATTCTACATATTTACTCAGTAAATTGTTTTAGTCTACCAGAATATTGCAAAATGGATGTTATTTATAAGGATTTTACTCAATTAAACAAAAAAATGTAATTTTAGGACCCTAAGATGATGGGAATTAGCTCCAGCAATTGTAACTAGCTCCAGCAATTGTAATATGTCTCAAGAATCTTCCCTAATATATTGTGAATGAAAAACCGATGCTGATCTGGTACTCATTTTAAATAAGATGTGCAAATTAAAAACATACTTGAGCATCCTCTAAAGAAACTAAAATAATTAATTCATAATATGACAAAAATAGAAATATCTTAAAGAATCTGAGTGAGTATTTTATCCCAAACTAGTGTAGTACATCACTAACAATGCAGTCCTAAGTACATAGTGTTTAACATTTCTGTGGTTCTTCATTTTTTATTTTAAAGATATTTAGTGAGGCATTATTGGGAAACAGAAATGATTAAAAGATAATTATTACACCTGACGAAAATTTCTGAGGTACACCAAAACATACTTAAATTATTATTTACAAAAATAGTTTCTGACTCGCAACCAATAATTTGCCCTTTCAAAATTATTGCTAAATTATTAATAGATAAAAGCCACAAGTTCAAAAACGAAAAGAACTTTCAATGGTATCGTCAATACAAAATTCAAATTAATAGTAAAACAGGTAATATCTGTTTGAAACTACCCAGTATTTTATTCATTTTCAGCATCAATTCAGGAAATAAAGAATAATTTGAGGACAAATTAATAAAATAAGGGAAAATTGAGCCAACTGTTTTTCAATTTTTGATGAGAAAAGTTAAAAAGTAAACTTTTTTGTGCAGTGTTGAACTATAAATTGGGAGGAAGAGAAGGAAGAAAGGTTTGGAAGACAAGGGAGGAGGGGGTGAGCAGTGGAGAAATAGGAGAAAACAACAATAAAGAGAAAGAGGGAGGAACTATTTTTTTCATGAACTGTCTAAAAGACTTGTGTATAACTGTATGTATCACTTACTGTAAAAGGATGAAGTATGTATAAGTAAATGACAAAATACTGTGGGAGGTTACAGGAAACAGTAGAACAATTATAAACACAGTAATTGAATAAGTGAGACCTGGGTTTAAATCCTGGCTTTACCTTCCAGATGGAACTATTAGGTAGAAATTACAAAAGCTTTATTAGCATAACTTTTATTGTTGATAAAGTGCTGATTACTAAATCCCAGCTGATGTAAGTAATCAATAACTGTTGTTGTTATTTTTGCCATTTACAACAAGGGTAAGCCAGGGATCTGTGATTTAAGTAGGTTGCATTCAACTGCAGAAGTTTAAGAATGGTTAAAATCATTAAATTCAGAGGATTTCACCAGTTTTGATGGGAGTGGTAAGAGATAAGATAAAAATATATGGTGAGTATGGAACAATTATTAAGGAGGCTCTTATGCTAGATACCAGCATCTCAGTTGGTAAATATTTTAATCAGAGCTGGGTTTTAGGAAAGTTTATCTGGCAAGAGGGAATGGGATGGATAGAAATAGGAACAGGATGGAAGAAAGGGGAACCGATTAAAAAACATTATCAATGTTAAGTAATTAGTGGTGAGATTCTACTTCAGATATTTGAAAAATTTGAGCTCGATCGTAAATCACTTAAGTAAATTCATAGGTAGTTAACCACGCTAATTGAAAATCTAGTGATGAATGGACTGGAGTCCCCTAACAGAAGATTCATCATTACATAAATATCATTTCATTGTCACTAAATATTGCTAGACTCTGGGAATACGAAGAAAGAGAGATCAGTTTAGTGAATCTCTCTCATTAACTTCCCCTTTTCAAGAAAATTAAACTTAGGAAGACATCGTTTAAATTGGCAGATGGCACGAACCCAGAGAAAATAACTAAATATTAAATATGACAAGTTGATAAAAATTTTTTTTAAGTCTGAAATATAGTAAAACACATAGTTTAAAAACTGTACACTTACTGGGTGCAACAGTTCATATCAAGTAGAATTTAAAGGCTCACCATTATGATCTGACTGTAGAAACAATAACAAAAAAAATTTAAGCCTAATAGCTACATAGAAAAAATTTTCTGTGTTTTGCACAGAAAACTGGATGCAAAACACAGGCAAGCAGTTCTTTTCAGAGAGAGAGAGAGCACAAAACAGATTAATCATGATAATATCATTAAATGGTAAATATTTTTCAGACAATTCTAATATATCTGCTCTTTGTCTGCTTCTCAGACTTCAATTGAACTGTTGTACATAGTTCTCATAGCCATGATTTAACAAGAACATTGTTAAACTGGATTTCTTCCAAGCAATAGCAGTAAGGATAGAGAGAGGAAAGAAACCTTGTAATAGGAGTTCTAAGGGAGTAGATTCTTTTTGGACAGGATGAGATTTCAGACAAATACAACATTTTCAAATATTTGAAATGCTTCCATTGCAATTAGAGTTTAGATATTTTACCTGTGGCTCTGAAGAGTAGAGCTTTTGGAAAACAGATGTGTGTGTAATGTCCTAAAAGCGTTATAATAATTAGAACTGCCACTCTGTAATAGCTTCAGAAGGTTACCTCCAGGGTGAGGACGGTAGGATACTTATCACTGAGTTGTTAAACAGATAATGAATAGCAACATTGGTGAATGTCAAAGTATGGAGAATAGGCTAGTGCAGATAATCTTTTATAATTTTCCTTTCCTTCCAGAAAATGTATGGTTCTATAAAAATGGAATGCTTTTGAAATCAACAGAATGGATTGAAATTAACATTATTTTGCCATATTTTACAGTTGCTCATTTTGCTCGATATGTAAAGCTCATCTTTTGAGCATAAATATAAAAGGATTTCCTGGCCTGTAAAATAATTCTGAAAGAATTTTTCTCGGGTATTAATTCGAGAATGCCCATATATTCACCTTTGACTTTAGCGTGTCTCGAACATTTTTAACATTTGAAAGTGTGATCTTTATTGGATTGGCTATGGCAAGTCAAGCAAATACATTATTGGCATTACCTAGGGACCAAAAGAGAAAACACTCTGGGCTCAGGTTAAAGTCAGAGTCAGGGCAAGTCAGACATATCTTTCTACATCTGGCCCAGCAGACATGGAGATCCTCAGTTGACTATTTCCAGACAAGGTGAAGTTTCTCATCTGTGGAAACAGCGCTTACCTCCAGGCTGTCAACGACAGCTAAGTGAAGAAAGCTGCAGGACTCTAACTTCTCTCCCTGAAACACGAGAGCCCTGTAGAAGCACACCTGCTCATCTAATCTTGTCTTCTGGAGCTCTGGCCATGGTCCACACAGGAACAGAAAGTTCTGTTTTTATACTTCTGCTATGTACATTGATAAATCATGCATAGTATTTCTTTGTGTGTACGTGTGTTTAAACTCGGCCTGTGTGTTTTCACATATATATATATCCTGACAATTTGTCAATTCTTAATTAACATTTTGCTTTAAGATCAATAATATTCAAATACGTGATATGGTTATGTTCAATTCTTTAGCTGCTATATAGTATTCTATTTTACTAGGTACTATAATTTAATGACCTGGTCCCATACTGGTGGACAAGTCCTGTTTTTCCAAATTTTACTGCTGTAAACAGTATCACACATATCCTGACATGTATGTGCAAGAGATTCCTTAGACAATATGCCCAAAAGCAAAATTGCTAGTAGATATAAATATTTTCAAGATTACTAGATATTGCTGATCCACTCTACAAGTTTCCTAGCTGTTAGACTTCCTCAAATAATTGCTTATTATTTGAAGATTTAGTAAAATGTTATTAAAACTTCTGGGTCTAATGTACTTAGAGTAAGTACAAGGACGAGTATGTGAGGGCATGTGGGAGTTCTGCCTTCAAATCTTCAGTGGTTTTGCACGGTACCGTTTTGTCTTTTGGACCACTGCTGGTCTTTCCCACTTTTGTTCTTGCTTTTTTGTTCACATATACATCTCCTTCTTTTCCGTTTATTCTGCAACTGCTATAGCTGTGCCTACAAGTTTTCATACACAAAGCATTTTTTTTTTTAGATTAAATGCTTCCAAATTTCACTTAATGATTTCCTCTTTTACTCAGGATTTATTTGGGAGTATATGCACTTGATTTCTAAAGTTGCAGTTTCCTTATGCTTTTATTATATTGAATATTTTTACCATCAGGGAATGTGATCAGTGTGATAAGTTTTTGTTTTTTTTTTTTCCTTACATTGTCCCCGAACAGCTTCAGGGTTGTACTAGCATTATAAAATTATGCTCCTTTATTTTTCTCTATACTCTTAATAAGTTTGAGCAAAAGAATTGACAGTTACATAAAGGTTTAGTAAAAATGCATTGCTATATGAACCTCCTATTATTTGAATTTCCTTTAAATATATAGAATATATATTTCCATTCCTTATGATTGCTGATATATGTGCATTTATCATTACCATTTTATCTATGCTTTTTATAGTCACTGATTTCTCCTCCTCCTTTTCCTTAATATTCTCTAAGCTATTCATTAACTTTTCCTTCTTTTTAATTTTATTTCATGGGAATGTGTTGTTTCCCAAGTTCATACCCTCCAGTTTGTCTTATTTCTCAGACACCAACTCAATATACATCTAGTTCCCATAACTCCATAGTCTTCTAGTATCCTCTCATATTCAGTTGATTCTCAATTTGTGTAATGTGGAGGTTTCAGTTATTCATATTTCAGCTACAATGTGTGTTTTAAAGGTTAACAGTGTACCCAACATAAAATGTGTGTTAGGGCACAATGGGGTTGAGTTTGTGTTCAGTCAGACCAGCCCAGTTCACCATATTTACGCTTATACGAATACAAAATTAAACGCACAGATGTATGTAGACACACAGTCACACATACACACATACCTGTGTGATTTTTATTGTTATTACTATTTAATGACTGTCTCCTCCACTAGACAGTAAGATTGATGTATGTAGGAATCATGGCAATACATAATACAATCTACATATGCTAAGGTTGAATTTGTATGGCCCAGCCAAGTCAATATCTGGGACACTTCAGCAATCAACATTTTCTATTTAATTAATGAAATAGACACCTCACTGTAAGTGACAAAAATGACAAGATGAAATGAGAATGAATAATGCAGTATTCTTTAAAATACATATGGTAATCTGGGGAAAATTCAAAACCTTTCATTAGGAAATTTATTTAGAAACACAAGGACATGATTAAATGTTAAATGTCTAGTTTTTATTAATCTGGATAAAATGAACAATATGGGTGACATTTTTTTATGTAGATGTTCTCATTGTCAGAGATAAATAACTGGGCTTAATGTAGAACTAAAATAATTTGACAAACCCCTTTCTCTGTCAAAAATAATTCCAATAGTATTTCCAAAATATGTTTTTAAAATTCTAGTCACTGAATTTCGTATACAAATGTCAGTCTTCTGTCCTGAGTAGTTTATAATTCACACTCCTCATAAGTTGAAATATCAACCAATTAACCTTTTGAATGTTTCTGTGTATTTAGTGAATAATTTATTTCCTTACTGATATAGCAAATGTTAAAACTAAAAATTAAGTGAGAATGAAAACCACATGGAAAATAATATCAAAATGTGTATAGCACAAATGCTTCTACCCAGGTGTAGACATAAGTGTGTATGCGTTTGTGTTGCAAGCCACAGTATAGTTGTTAACAGACTATATGAGGAAGGAAGCCTAATGAATAATGTGGTTATAACAATATTAATTGCTTAGGCAGAGTGTAGTATATATTTTTTTGGTTTTGGCGTGTTTTTTCACAATTTTTTTATATCACTCAACAATACCTTGTGAAAATACTTAAAAATTAATTTTTGCTGCTCCAATTCATTATATTTTTCATGTCAAAATACTTGTTAGAGGTTGAATGTTTGTGTCTAGAGACTGAATATCTGTGTCTACCAAAATTCTATATAGAAATTCTACCTCCCCATGTGATGGTATTAGTAGATGGAGCCTTTGGGAGGATTATGAGTTGGAAGCCTCATGATTAAGATAACCGTCCTTACAAAAGAGACCCAGGAGAACTCCCTTGCCCTTTCTACCATGTGAGAACACAGTGAGAAGTCAGCAGTCTACAACTCAGAAAAGGGCTGTCACTGGAACTCAATCATGCTTGCATCCTGATCTCAGATTCCAGCCTCCAGAACTGTGAGAAATAAATTTCTATTGTTTAAAAGCTACCCAGTCTATGTTACTTTGTTACAGCTGCCCAAACTGACTAAGACAATACTATTTTATTGTGTACCTATCTCATAATTTATTCAGTTCTTTTCTACTAATAGGAAATTTCTTGATGGAATGATAGAATAAGCATCCTTACATGTGAGTCTTTAATAACACTATTTTTCACTATATGATACATTATACAACTTGAATTTTGTCCTGTAATCCTCACAACTTCATACAGTAGCTAAGTTTATAATCCTTATCGTGTAGACATGGGACCTAAGGGACAGGGAGGTTATGTCCCTTTTCCATAGTTACATAGTACTTCCTCTCCATGTGTGTATCAGTGAATGAATGTATAATTAAGTGATATTTTTAATAGTACACATTAATATATTGTTTTTTTTTCTTCTTCTTTGGTGTACATAGCACAGCTCTAAGATACATTGCTAGCTCCATGTAACTAATTTCCAAGTCAGAGGTTTCCTATTGGTATGCCACTTCATGTATGGGATACACATGTGGCTCAGATTATGGATCCCCTGAAACTTTGAGCCCCCAGTGAGATCTCCTCAGGGCACAAAAATAGCTTCATTTTGCAATGGGCCACATAAACACTATCACCTCAGTGTCTCTTAATATAACAATGCTTGAGAGGTTGTCTAAGTGATGTGATGGTTTTGCAAGATTCGTAACTGTGAACCATGTCTCTGATGAAAAGTGATGCAGAAAGGCAGAATCATAAATTCTTGGTCAGCCACCGAAATCTACATGAATTTCTAGGGAATAATATTTTCAAAGGATATCCCAACTAAACGTACAATATATTATTTTCTAAGAAATCCCTAACATCACCAAGCAAAGCTTAGCAATATATAATGCTTGATTATAATTTGTGTTCCTTTCTTCTCATTACAGGCTAACCTAAGCTAGGTATTAAAAATAAAATTTTTAAGGATGGATTTTGACCCTAAATTTCTTAAAGTGTGCTGTCTATATGTGCGATAGAAGGCAGATTTGAAAATGGGAGACAGGGCTGGGGCCAAGATCTGAGAGATAAAGAAAAAATTGTCATAGAACTATGCATTTATATACGTCATAAATCATACACTTCTTGTCATGTGGTTTGATTTTGGCCTTCTAAAATCTATGGTGACAGAACTTTTCTTGGATACCCTCTTCTGCACTGTAGGCTAAAGAATTGCAGAGGGTCTTGAGTGCTTGTGTATGTTAAATAGGTGACAAACAAGTATCAATATGTCTTTTGGAAATCTGTACCTTTCGCAAATTTAGGCATTTCTAAATAATACCAAATGAAACACTGTTGGGACATAATTCTTCCTGGGTTCCACATTGCTGCACATCTTTTGAGCAAAGGCACAGATAAATTAGTTCTTGATTATTTTTTCAGGGGTATCTGTTTAGCAAATAGCCATGGAAGAGCCAGAGATTGTCCTTCACTTGAACGAAGGAAGGCACACTTACTGTACAGTATAAATATTTGAATTTCCTTAATTCCTCTCCTTTAATGCAACTTACTGATTTTGTAGGTGTACCATGGCCTTCTTTTCATCACCTTGTGGGAACTGAGGCTCAAAAAACTGGCACAGGAAAGTGCTGGTGTTCTGCAACTTTTCTTGCTTTGAGTAATAAATGCCTTGTCCCTGACACAGGTTTTCATGCCTTCCTCCAGTATACCTGAAACTGTAGCAGGCTAACTTGTTAGCTTGCAAATAGGATAAAACCTCAGATCTGTTAGTTGTTAACAAATGCTAAATAAGATGGAGTTAATTTGTTTATAAATACAATCACATAACCAGATACAAATTCATATGTGAATGCACACATCAAGTTTTTTTTTTCTCATGTGTTTCAGAGTGTATTCAACGACATATAATAGTTGATGAATATACTTCCTTAGACGATGTCTTTGCCAAGTTTCAAGATAAAAAGCTAGTGAGCAAATCTTTAACTGAACTGTTATATAGTGACTTTGAACACACTGCTTTGATAGTGATTGCCTTTTAACATAACATAATCCTTAGAAATTCTTATAACTCATTATTTAGTTTGTTTGCCATCTAAATGCCTTAAATAGTGCTAAACTAAAGCATTTTAAACATTTATGTATATATTCTATGCCTCTAAATATGTTTTAGATATAGGTTTCTTTGCTCTTATAATAAAATTCCTTAGTCACAAAATCACAGATTGAATGGTAGGAGAGTGATGGAAAGTAATAGAATCTACTTACATAGTCTCTAATATCTGTACAAGAAAATAGCAGAGCACAAATAAGTGGGGCACATCCAAACTAACACCCTGAAGAATTCATTTAACAGAGTATTTCCACCCCAGTGGTTAGTACCATAGAAAACCAAGTCAAATAGCCCTGAACTTTTCACAAGCAATAGAGGAAAAAGGGCAAGTTCAAATGAGAATATGTTTGATATTAGCTCTGAATAAGTAATTTTAAAACATCTTTCTTCTCATTACGTTTTAAAAATTATCATACCACAGAAACAATCATAATCATCACAATATTTATGAAGGCTGTTGATGAGAACGTTACATGTTTATTATAGTGTTATTTGAGAAATGGTACTTGATTCAGCTTTCATCAGACTTCCTATCGTAGAGTATTTGGTCCATTAGAAAATGTTCATCTTTCACTTGTTTGATTCAAATAATACATATGGCCAGCCAAACTCTTCAGGGATATTAGTAAGTTAAAATAAGAATAAACAGTATTCTCTGTAAATGATATAGTTTTGCAGTTTTTCCTAATCTTCCATGTTTATCAAAGTGAAATCATGAGGGTCTGAATATACCATAGATGCCTTTAAAAAGTAATTTATTTTTCCTGCATAACATTAAAAAAACTCTTCCTCCTAAATGTGGTGGAATACGGCCTTAATTTAAAAGTCCTTAATTTGCTTAATTTGGCAAGTTCTTTTGAAAATCAGTACATAATATCTGTTAAGTATATGTGTCCCTAAATGCAAATACATTATAATGATAATGTCATCAATCTAAATTGCACTGTTTATCATTAGATAATACATTTATATTTTTAACATACGTAAAATATTATATAGTATAATGGTTTAAGAATTAGTTACATGTGAAATAAAATGATGACCTCACTCTGTAGATACTTTATAAAAACTAGTTTATTAAATTTCTAGGACTGACTTAACAAAGTATAGGTTTCCTCATTATCCAAAAGTAGAACATTCCTATGACATATTTCATAAGCTGAAATGGCATAAATAGAAGAAACAATTACCTTAGGACATAACTTACTAACGGATGCACAAAATAAAAGGAGATAAAGCACAGATGCTCACAGACACAGTTCAAAGCTATGGCAGTTTGAAGTTGAGATGCTGAGGGTAGCTCCTGGGGAAGGAGCTTGGCGATGCCACTTTCCTGCTGTACCACTCTCGCTGCTCAGGATGCATGATGCCTCAGTAACTGCGTACTGCAAAACCAATGCAGAGCACTGTTTTTGCTTTTCATCTCTTTTTGTAAAAGTGAAAATCCTGTTTGAATTATTTTTTGGTTAGTGAAAACAGGTACTAATGCAGGTCTTTTGTAAAACTGAAGTGGTATAGAGTGAGCATTTGAAAAGCAGAGGATGCCTGTACCTCAAGCTGGGTAACTTAAACAACAGAAATTTATTTTTTCACAGGAATGTAAGTTAGAAGTCCAAAATCAAGAAGCCACAAGGTTGTTTCCTTCTGAGGTCTGTGAGGGAAGGACCTGATCCAGGCCTTTCCTCTTGGCTCGTAGAAAGCCAAATTCTCCTTATGTCTCTTTACATCATCCTCATGTGAGTGTCTCTGTGTCCAAATTTCCCTTCTTAATAGGGACACCAGTCATACTGGATTAATACCCACTATAATGACCTCATTTTTAACTTGATTATCTCTGTAAGAACCCTATCTTCAAGGAAGGTTACATTCTGAAGTACTAGGTCTCCAACATATACATTTTGGAGGAACACTTTTAACAACTCATAACATCAAGTAATAACAACCATTTTGTACCATATAAATCTTGAAAATCAAGGATAATATATAGATTTATTATAAGCTGTTTCATATTAGTGTTGAAGTAAATTATATGATTTTTACTCATGGGCAAACTGATATTTTAAAATAGTGATTTATTATAATTTTTCACACACTGACTCAACCATATTTTGAGATTTTAACATGGTAAACTATAATGGGAGTGTATTCTTTATTCCTTAATTTTTGTTTTTAATTTAAAAGTCATTTCAAAGCCCAGGACCAGATGGCTTTACTAGTGAATTCTACCAAACATATAAAGAATAATTCACACCAATTCATCTCAAATGCATCTAAAAACTTGAAAAGGACAGAACATTCTATGAAGCCAGCATTGCCATGATAAAAAAAGCCAGAAAAAGACACTGTAAGAAATTAAAACTATAGACCATTATCTCTGATGAACATAGGTGTCAATAACCTCGACAAAATACTAGCAAACAGAATTTGACGGCACATTAAAAGGATCATACACTATGATCCTGGAACACAAGTATGGCTCACCATATTTATTTATTTATTTGGGATAAATTTACTCCTGGAATGAAAGGATGATTCAACATTTTAAAATCACTCAGTGTAATTTATTATATTAACATAATGAAGGAAAACAAATAAAAAACATGCACACACATGATTATCTCAACTAATTCAGGAAAAGCATTTAGCAAAATTCAGCACCCTTTCATGATAAACATTCAATAAATTAAGAATAGAAGTAAACTACCTCAGCATAATAAAGACCACAAAAAGCCACAGCTAGCATCATACTCAAAAGTTAAAGATTGAAAACTTTTCCTCTAAAAATCAGGAAAACGACAAGGATGCCTGCTTTTACTGCTTTTATTTAACATGATACAGAAAGTCCTAGGCAAGAAAAAGAAATAAAAGGCATAAAAATTAAAAACTTCTGTGCATCAAAGAACAAAATCAACAGAATGAAAATGCAACACATGGAAATGGAGAAAATTTTTGCAAATTATACACCCAACCCAGGCTAGAAGTCAGAGATACCCTTTTTAGCCTCCCAACCATATCTTTAAAATTTCAGGTAAATAAGTGTATCTTCTCATAAATAAATAAACAAAAAAAAAAGTTTAGAATTTGTTCTTTCTTCTTTATATTGACAGAGGGGGTGTGTGTGTGTGTGTGTGTGTGTGTGTGTGTGTGTTTTGATATTCTTTACCTACTTCTGTGATCTCAATTGACTGAAATACTATGTGAAATTTAGTACTTGATGTAAGGTCATTTGGTACGATTTCAGGCAATGAAAATTTGGTTATGTTCCATGAAAGTGTACTCATTATTCTCCTTTTTAAACACAATAATTAGTTTATGAGCACTAATTATTATTTTTTGTTTAATTTTGCTTCAAAGCTTTCCTCAAGTGTCAAAGTTTTACTTAGAGGCACAAAGGATTATTCATTTGCCACACCATTGTGTTTGAAATAGAATGTAGCATAAATATATCTCAGGTCATAACTGAAGAGGCCTAGATTTATTTCATCAAACTAAACTGATTTTCATTTTTTAAAAAGTATATATGCATACCAAAGCATCAAAATTTGTCCTGAATTAAATGTATTAAATATTAATAGTGCCTTGGAATGATATCATATTTTGATTAGGATACCTGTCCAGACAAATTATATATTCTAAGCAGAATTCTAGATGACTCATTGATATATGAAGAATAGTTTCTAGGTAACATTCTTCACTGGCATGTCCACCTGCTTTTTGTCTCTAGCAATTTCCATAGTTAAGAATCCTGCCTGGATTTAACATGGCAGTCGGGACAACTTACCAGAGTGCTGCACTACATATCAGCTAATTGGACCACTGATGAGCTGACTGACTTTTTAATACCAACTGCCTGCAAACCACCCAGGGTGATTGCAGATGGCTTCTTAAAATTAACATGCCTTGTTTCTTACATGTCAGCAATGTAAAACACAAGATGGGAATTTAAACATTTGAATACCTGTCCATCATCCTCCAATACCGGTGGAAACTTGACCTTTTGCTTTTATGTAATATACTATTAAAATAGCCAAAATTACCATAAAATCAACAAATTTGTACAGAAAATTTTATTTTCTCTGTGCTATTAAGAATTATTTTTCCACTAAAGCCAAAAGAGTTTCGTCATTTTCACTATCATCTCAGTCAAAGCATACACTTTTAATTGCAGAGATACACCTTTGCCATTTTAAAAGTAAGGCTCAGGTTAAGAGAAGCAACAGTAACTAGATGTTAAACAGATCTTACAGAAATAATTTTCATAGATGTTTTCTACTTCTTTTACCAAATGCTTTCAATTACGTTTATATTATATATCGAAAATAAATACAGTTGGCTTAACCTGACTTAGGTACATCTCTTTAATTTACAAAAATAAAAAAAAATCTTTTAAGCTTAAATCTGTTTTTTAAAGTACCCATTTGGTGCCTCCAACTATGGTAATCTTCTTTCTCTGAAAATGCTCTACTAATATTGTTACTAAGAAGTAAGCCATATGGCTATTTTATTTCTAAAGCGTATCTTGGGAATGATATTTAATGATATTTACATTCAATTGCACCCCAGATCGAGCCAATCAGTGTAATCCAATGAAGGTAATCTCTGCATCAACAATGATGATTAGACCGATGGTAGGGAAATCTAACTCTTTTTAAGGCAGTAAGACCTAAGGCAAGGACTTCTAGGACAAAAATTTCCTTTTTCTTAAGAGATTCACAGCTAGTCAGTCTCTCTACTGAATATAGCTGAAGCCCATGTGGCAATGATCACTAGAGGTAGCCATGTTTCCGCCACAGGAAGAACAGATTTAGGATAAAGCCAATACTCTGTGGCCAAGCAGTGAGGCAAAAACAAGATTAGGTGGGACCAGATGGGAAATCTCTGTATCCAATTTTGGTGTGAACCTAAACTGCTTTAAAAAGTCTTAAGAAAAAAAAAAAAAAGTAAAAATTTGGTTCTTGAGGATATAATTGTCATGGAGATCACCACATCTCTCTACCACAAATATAAGAAAACACATTTCGTCACAGCATTCTTCTATTGATGGGTATTTGGATTCAGTACCAGCTTTAGATTTAATTACTAAAGCTTCTATAATATTCCTGTACCATCTGTTTCTTGATTCAAGACTTGACTTCTACTAAACATGTTCAGGTCATAGAGCGGCTTTATATTTAATTTCATAAGAAGCTGCCAAAATGTTTTCCTTTTTTTTCCCCAACTGCTCAGTTTACGTGAAGTAGAAAAAGAACATCCATAGTTCTTCCTCTTGTACCTCAACAGCGACCCCTGTCCCAGTCAGCCTAGCTGAATTCAGAGCCAGTTCAAGTTAACTCCTCACCTCCTGGCTGCCCTTCCGATGGCTGAGCTTCATCTCGAAGGGTCAGCATTCCCCGTTTCTCAGCATTCACAACGCAGAGATAAGCCAGGCACACGCGCCTCAGCCTCCCACTCCTTGCCCTCGCAGGAAGCAGCGGGAAGACTCTACTCCGACCCAGCTCCTCCTCCTCCTCCTCCGCCGCCGCCACCGCCGCCGCCGCTGTGCTGCGCAGGCGCAGGGCGAGCCGGGATTTGTGGTCGCGGACGGCGGATCATTCCGCCGCTTTCTCTGTGTGGCTGAAGCGCTAGAAACTACCCTTAGTTACGAAGAATAATCAGACCCTTTCGCCCCCTTCCTCCCAACGGAGTGGGATCAGGAAGTGGGTGGGAGGGCGATCTGCTGAGGAGGGTAAGGGTGGAAAGGCTCAGGCCAGGGGTTGACGCAGGCCGCGTACGGGAGGGATGCTAGGAGTTTTGATTACTGGCACGCTACGTGTCCTTCCGCGCACAGCACTGGATACTTTTCGGTGGGGATTTTGGGCCCCGACCAGACGTGGTGTTTTTGGAAAATAGCGCCCAGTATGGCTGAAGCGTTTTGTGTGTTGCAGGCCCTTGTCTGCCCCGCCCAACACGAGGCACCTTGGATCACTGAATCACTCCCTGCTGCTCCCTGGTCACTGCTTCCGAAGCTTTTCCAGGTCAGTACAGGTCTGTGTAGGGCCCTGTTACCAACGGATGTGCAAAGTGTTTTGCAAAATGAATATACCATTATACCCTACTGCTAGCAATGTAAGAAATTTCCAGTTGCTCTACAAGCTTACCAACATCTGGCATTGTCAGTGCTTTTAAAATTTAAGCCATTCTGGTGGGTGTGAAATGGTAACTCTTTTCGTTTGCATTTCCCTCATGACTAACGTTGAACATCACTGCCCATGAGCTTTTCAACCATGTCTATATTTTTGTTTTTGAAATGTCAGTTGTTTATTAATTTAACTGAGTAAATTTGTTTTATTGATTTATAGCATTTTTATACATTTGTGATACAAAGTATTTCCCAGGAAAATGCATTAGGAATATTATTTCTTAGAGTGTGTCTTGTCTTTTCATAGCCTATTTTGTGATGAGTATAAGATTTAAATTATAGTTGTTTTTTTATCATGCTCTCTTTTATTTTGTGATTTTATGGGCTTTATCAGGAATCTTTACTTACCACAAGGTCTCAAATATATACTTTTACATTTACTTCTTGTAAGATTCAGTGGTTTTGTTTTTACATTGAGGTCTGTGTTTCAGCTCAAATTGTTTTTTATTCATAGCCTAATATAGTGGTCATTTTTCTATATGTTTGTCTGTTGTTTGAGTATCATTTATTGAAAGGATGTTTCTCCCACCTCCTATCCCTGTAAAATGTTGTGTTGCCTTTGTCAAAACTGAATACATTAGGTGACTCTATACATGAGGGTCTTCTAATGGATTCCCTCTTCTGTTAAATTTATTTATTTTTTAAAAATTCTTGCACCATTGTCACACTATCATGATTATTATGATTTAAAATCTTGAAATCAGATTATGTGCTTAATCAAATATCCTTTTTAATTCATCTTGCTATTTTAAATCATTAGCATTTCCATATAAATTTAAGATTCAACTTTTTAACTTTTTAAAAGTAGATGGTATTTCAATGCTGTTTTAACTGTAATTCCCTAATTACATATGATGTTGCATATCTCTCTGCTTGTTTTCCATCTGTATATTTTCTTTAGTGAAGTGTTTGTTCAGATCTTTTGCCTATTTTTTAACTGTGTTTGTTGTTGTTGTTGTACTTTAAGAATTCTTTGTATATTTGGATACCAGTTTTTTATCAGATATGGGTATTACAAATATTTTCTTCCCATCTGTGGCTGTCTTTTCATACTCTTGACAGTGGTTTTGTGAAGCAGAAGTTTTTAATTTTAAAGTAGACAGACACAGACATCAATTTTTTTCTATTATTGATAATGCTTTTGATGTTGTATCCAAAAACTCTTTGTCAAACTCAAGGTCACCTACATTTTCTCATATGTTATTTTCTAGTCAGACTACTTTTGATTCTCTATTAATGTGGATCTAGTTTGTTTTGGTCTTAGTTCCAGGGCGTGATTCTTACTCTAGGTCATGATCCTATCTTATAATGTTTGGCTTTTATAGACAAGGTATAATGTGTGGGAGCTCAACTGAACACTCAACATGATCAGGAAGGTACATCCACCTTTGAGATGCCAGGATTGCAGGGATTTTCAACACATATGATTTCCAGTGTCTCCATACATATCTAAATCCATGCTCTACACACATGCTCTCTTCTCTGCATCATGAAATCTCACCCTGCAAAGGCACAGATAGTCCTAGGATGTCTGGTCATTGCCTGTAGGGCCCACAGGCAACTATCAGACATCCTTATGCACCACATCTTCCAGGGCTGGCTTTTATCTGGTACTTTGCTTCACAAATTCAGTCATATCTGCAGCCCCCAAATCCAATCTCTGTCTGCTTAACACAGCAGGCTCTTTGGGGGCTCTGCAAACCAGGGCAGATACGGAGGCCTCCTGCTCTGTGTTTTTTCTCTCAAGAACTGTAGCCCTATGCTGCTTGTTGTCCAATAATTTGCAATATTGTCCCTTTCTGTATAATTTTTTTCATTTTAACAGTTGATTATGGTAATATTGAGACCCACTACCAATATTTTAATCCTTGGCTCTGATGATTTTGGTTTGTAATTGTTTTGTTGTTGTTGTATTTATTTTTAAATTGATTGAATATTAGAAACTTAAACACTTAAAACAGTTAACAACTTACCTGAATTTACATATGCTTCCTCCTGAATCCCAAGAATGAAAGAGGTAATAAATAATAGCAATAAATTTCTATTTGCTATCAAGGTATTAAGGAGTGGAAACTTAATAAGCATAGTAGAAATAGCTGGAGCTTAGTTGTGTATTGTTTGGTGTGTGTGTAGAGAAGTTAAGAAGGAAGCTCATTTTTGACTAATGTTTGGAAATTACAAGCACCTCTGAAAGCACATATGTTTGTGAGGGAGGTGGGACAAAAACAAGATAGATTGAAAACTCTAGATCCGTAGTACCTTTTCCCAAAGTAAGCAACCATGTGACCCTCTTTGCCAGTTTAGGGAAGAAGTTTGGAAATTTCTCATTATAGTTTGACCCAAAGTGACTTACAACATTTTTAGCTAACAATGGGATTTTAAAACTGAAATCAGAGGGAATAAATGAAAGTTCATATGCAGAATATAGAAATGTCACAACCTTATTTCAACACTCAGCTCTGAGAAGAGTAACAATTAGTTTTAATTCACCATGGGTAAATGATTACAGGAATCTCTTCTGATAAATATCATAGGCTTAAGAGATAAGCCATAGGCCAGTGCCTGAGGACACTGGGAATTTCCAATGCCTGTCTCCAGGCCAGGGCACCTGGCTTCGTAATGACCAAGAAATTGGCTTTTGGAGGAACTCAGAGGACCTTCAAGATGGCAGAGGAGTAAGACGTGGAGATCACCTTCCTCCCCACAGATACATCAAAAATACATCTACATGTGGAACAACTCCTACAGAACACCTACTGAATGCTGCCAGAATACCTCAGACTTCCCAAAAGGCAAGGAACTCCCCACGTACCTGGCCACGTGGCTGACAGGGTCTTGGTGTTCCGGCCAGTGTCAGGCCTGAGCCTCTGAGGTGGGAGAGCTGAGTTCAGGACATTGGACCACCAGAGACCTCCCGGCCCCATGTAATATCAATTGGCGAGAGCAGTCCCAGAGATGTCCGTCTCAACACTACAACCGAGCTCCACTCAATGACCAGCAAGCTCTAGTGCTAGACACCCCATGCCAAACAACTAGCAAGACAAGGAGCACACAACCCCACCATTAGCAGAGAGGCTGCCTAAAATCATAATAAGTTCACAGACAACCCAAAGCACACCACCAGACGTGGTCCTGTCCACCAGAAAGACAAGATCCAGCCTCGTCCACCAGAACACAGGCACCAGTCCCCTCCACCAGGAAGCCTACACAAGCCACTGAAACAACCTTACCCACTGCGGGAAGACACCAAAAACAAGGGGAACTATGAACCTGCAGCCTGCAAAAAGGAGACCCCAAATACAGTAAGTTAAGCAAAATGAGAAGACACAGAAATACACAGCAGATGAAGGATCAAGGTAAAAACAAACCAGACCAACAAATGAAGAAGAAATAGGCAGTCTACCTGAAAAAGAATTCAGAGTAATGATAGTAAAGGAGATGCAAAATCTTGGAAATAGAATGGAGAAAATAAAAGAAATGTTTAACAAGGACCTAGAAGATCTAAAGAGCAAACAAACAATGATGAACAACACAATAAACGAAATTAAAAATTCTCTGGAAGGAATCAATAGCAGCATAACTGAGACAGAAGAACCGAGAAGTGACCTGGAAGATAAAATAGTGGAAATAACTACCACAGAGCAGAATTAAAAAAAAAAAAAAAAAGAATGAAAAGAATTGAGGACAGTCTCAGAGATCTCTGGGACAACATTAGACGCACCAACATTTGAATTATGGGGGTCCCAGAAGAAGAAGAGAAAAAGAAAGGGACCAAGAAAATATTTGAAGAGATTATAGTTGAAAACTTCCCTAATATGGGAAAGGAAATAGTCAATCAAGTCCAGGAAGTGCAGAGAGTCCCATACAGGATAAATCCAAGGAGAAACACACCAAGACACATATTAATCAAACTACCAAAAATTAAGTACAATGAAAAAATATTAAAAGCAGCAAGGGAAAAGCAACAATTAACATACAAGGGAATCCCCATAATGTTAACAGCTGATCTTTCAGCAGAAACTCTGCAAGCCAGAAGGGAGTGGCAAGACATATTTAAACTGATGAAAGGGAAAAACATACAACCAAGATTACTCTACCCAGCAAGGATCTTATTCAGATTTGATGGAGAAATTAAAACCTTTACAGACAAGCAAAAGCTAAGAGAATTCAGCACCACCAAACCAGGCTCTACAAGAAGTGCTAAAGGAACTTCTCTAGGCAGGAAGCACAAGAAAAGGAAAACAATTACAATAACAAACCCAAAACAATTAAGAAAATGGTAATAGGAACATACATATCAATAACTACCTTAAAAGTAAATGGATTAAATGCTCCAACCAAAAGACATAGACTGGCTGAATGGATACAAAAACAAGACCCGTATATATGCTGAAGAGACCCACTTCAGACCTAGGGAGACATACAGACTGAGAGTGAGGGGATGGAAAAAGATATTCCATGCAAATGGAAATCAAAAGAAAGCTGGAGTAGCAATTCTCATATCAGACAAAATAGGCTTTAAAATAGTCTTTAAAATAAAGACTATTACAAGAGACGAAGAAGGACACTACATAATGATCAAGGGATCAAGAAGAAGACATAACAATTATAAATATTTATGCACCCAACATAGGACCACCTCAATACATAAGGCAAATGCTAACAGCCATAAAAAGGGAAATCAACAGTAACACAATCATAGTAGGGGACTTTAACACCCCACTTTCACCAATGGGCAGATCATCCAAAATGAGAATAAATAGGGAAACACAAGCTTTAAATGACATTAAACAAGATGGACTTAATTCATATTTATAGGACATTCCATCCAAAAACAACAGAATACACATTCTTTTCAAGTGCTCATGGAACATCCTCCAGGATAGATCATATCTTAGGTCACAAATCAAGCCATGGTAAATTTAAGAAAATTGAAATTGTATCAAATATCTTTTCCGACCACAATGCTATGAGACTAGATATCAATTACAAGAAAAAAACTGTAAAAAATACAAACACATGGAGACTAAACAATACACTACTAAATAACCAAGAGATCACTGAATAAATCAAAGAGGAAATTAAAAAATACCTAGAAACAAATGGAAATGAAAACACGATGACCCAAAACCTATGGGATGCAGCAAAATCAGTTCTAAGAGTGAAGTGTATAGCAATACAATCCTACCTCAGGAAACAAGAAACATCTCAAATAAACAACCTAACCTTACACCTAAAGCAATTAGAGAAAGAGGAACAAAAATCCCCTAAAGTTAGCAGAAGGAAAGAAATCAAAGATCAGATCAGAAATAAATGAAAAAGAAATGAAGGAAACAATAGCAAAGATCAATAAAACTAAAAGCTGGTTTTTTGAGAAGATAAGCAAAATCGATAAAACACTAGCCAGACTCATCAAGAAAAACAGGGAGAAGATTCAAATTGATAGAATTAGAATGAAAAAGGAGAAGTAACACCTGACACTGCAGAAATACAAAGGATCATGAGAGATTACTACAAGCAACTCTATGCCAATAAAATGGACAACCTGGAAGAAATGGACAAATTCTTAGAAAAGCACAACCTTCCAAGACTGAACCAGGAAGAAATAGAAAATATAAACAGACCAATCACAAGCACTGAAATTGAAACTGTGATTAAAAATCTTCCAGCAAACAAAAGCCCAGGACCAGATGGCTTCACTGGCAAATTCTATCAGACATATAGAGAAGAGCTTTTAGAGAAGAGCTAACACCTATCCTTCTCAAACTCTTCCAAAATATAACAGAGAGAGGAACACTCCCAAACTCATTCTACAAGGCCTCCATCACTCTGATACCAAAACCAGATAAAGATGTAACAAAAAAAGAAAACTACAGGCCAATATCACTGATGAACATAGATGCAAAAATCCTCAAGAAAATAGTAGCAAACAGAATCCAACAGCACATTAAAAGGATCATACACCATGATCAAGTGGGGTTTATTCCAGGAATTCAAGGATTCTTCAATATACGCAAATCAATCAATGTGATACACCCTCTTAACAAATTGAAGGAGAAAAACCATATGATCATCTCAATAGATGCAGAGAAAGCTTTCAACAAAATTCAACACCCATTTATGATCAAAACCCTCCAGAAACTAGGCATAGAGTGAACTTACCTCAACATAATAAAGGCCATATATGACAAACCGACAGCCAGCATTGTTCTCAATGGTGAAAAACTGAAAGCATTTCCTCTAAGATCAGGAACAAGACAAGGTTGCCCACTGTCACCACTATTATTCAACGTCGTTTTGGAAGTTTTAGCCACAGCTATCAGAGAAGAAAAAGGAATCCAAATTGGAAAAGAAGAAGTAAAGCTGTCACTGTTTGCAGATGACATGTTACAATACATAGAGAATCCTAAAGATGCTGCCAGAAAACTACTAGATCTAATCAATGAATTTGGTAAAGTAGCAGGATACAAAATTAATGCACAGAAATCCCTTGCATTCCTATACAATAATGATGAAAAATCTGAAAGAGAAATTAAGGAAACACTCCCATTTACCATTGCAACAAAAAGAATAAAATACTTACAAATAAACCTACCCAAGGAGAAAAAAGACTTGTATCCAGAAAACTATAAGACAGCGATGAAAGAAATTAAAGATGATACAAACAGATGGAGAGATATACCATGTTCTTGGATTGGAAGAATGAACATTGTGAAAATGACTATACTACCCAAAGAAATCTACAGATTCAGTGCAATCCCTATCAAACTACCAATGGCATTTTTCACAGAACTAGAGCAAAAAATTTCACAATTTGTGTGAAAACACAAAAGACCCCGAATGGCCAAAGCAATCTTGAGAAAGAAAAATGAAGCTGGAGGAATCAGGCTCCCTGACTTCAGGCTATACTACAAAGCTACAGTAATCAAAACAGTATGGTAGTGGCACAAAAACAGAAATATAGGTCAATGGAACAGGATAGAAAGCCTAGAGATAAACCCACACATATGGTCACCTTATCTTTGATAAAGGAGGCAAGAATATACAATGGAGAAAAGACAGCCTCTTCAATAAGTGGTGCTGGGAAAACTGGACAGCTGCATGTAAAAGAATGAAATTAGAACACTCCCTAACACCATACACAAAAATAAACTCAAAATGGATTAAAGACCTAAATGTAAGGCTAGACACTATAAAACTCTTAGAGGAAAACATAGGCAGAACACTCTATGACATAAATCACAGCAAGATCCTTTTTCACCCACCTCCTAGAGAAATGGAAATAAAAGCAAAAATAAACAAATGGTACCTATTGAAACTTCAAAGCTTCTGCACAGCAAAGGAAACCATAAACAAGACAAAAAAACAACCCTCAGAATTTGAGAAAATATTTGCAAACAAAGCAACTGAAAAAGGATTAATCTCCAAAATATACAAGCAGCTCATGCAGCTCAATATCAAAAAAACAAACAATCCAATCCAAAAATGGGCAGAAGACCTAAACTGACATTTCTCCAGGGCAGATATACAGATTGCCAACAAACACATGAAAGGATGCTCAACATGTCTAATCATTAGAGAAATGCAAATCAAAACTACAATGAGGTATCACCTCACACCGGTCAGATTGGCCATCATCAAAAAATCTACGCACAATTAATGTTGGAGACGGTGTGGAGAAAAGGAGACCCTCTTGCACTGCTAGTGGGAATGTAAATTGATACAGCCACTATGGAGAACTGTATGGAGATTCCTTAAAAAACTAAAAATAGAACTACTGTATGACCCAGCAATCCCATTACTGGGCATACACCCTGAGAAAACCATAATTCATAAAGAGTCATGTACCACAATGTTCACTGCAACACTATTTAAAATAGCCAGGACATGGAAGCAACCTAAGTGTCCATCGACAGATGAAAGGAGAAAGCAGATGTGGCACATATATACAATGGAATAGTACTCAGCCATAAAAAGAAACATAATTGAATTATTTGTAGTGAGGTGGATGGACCTAGAGTCTCATACAGAGTGAAGTAAGTCAGAAAGGGAGAAACAAATACCGTATGCTAACACAGATATATGGAATCTAAAAAAAAATGGTTCTGGAGAACTTAGTGGAAGGGCAGGAATAAAGACGGAGATGTAGAGAATGGACTTGAGGACATGAGGAGGAGGAAGGGGAAGCTGGGACGAAGTGAGAGAGTGGTATTGACATATATACACTACCAAATGTAAAACAGATAGCTAGTGGGAAGCAGCTGCATATCACAGGGAGGTCAGCTCGGTGCTTTGTGACCACCTAGAGGGGTGGGATAAGGAGGGTGGGAGGGAGACACAAGAGGGAGGGGATATAGGGATATATGTACATGCATAGCTGATTCACTTGTGATACAGCAGCAAGTCACACAACATTGTAAGTCAATTATACTCCAGTAAATATCTTTAAAAAAAAAAAGAGGTAAGTCATAGAAATGCTGTTTGGAGTGGAGAAAATTTCACTACAATGATTTGTCTTGAGTGTATGCCTTTTTCTACAACTGAAGAAATCATGCATAAGAAAAACTCAATGTTAACTACTGGCAGTAGATCAGAGATAACAGAAATAATTGAGGAAGGGTTGTTACCTATAACATAGGGGGGAGAAATGAGTTGGAAGTCAGTTTCACTTGACCAGTGAAAAGACAAAGATAGAGGATCATTTTAACCCTTGATTATAAACATTCAGTTTACAATTATGGTACAGCACAGTTAATGTCCAGGTACAATTAATGTCCAGCTAACAATAGCTAGATATCTTGGCCTTTACTTGTTCTAATTTAATTTTGTAAGAATATCAAATAATGTTTACACTGTCTTTGAGCAGGATATATTTCTCATCCAATGCTTATAAGTGTTTCAAGGACATTTAAAATGGTATGATTTCAATAACAAACATAAAATGTTTCTATATCTTTACTTATATAGCTTAAATGTATTTCAAATTCATAATTTTCTAAACTATTACTGCTCAGAATACAAATGAGTTTTCATTAACCATTCATATCTTTATCCTCTGTTCATTTGAATTAGTTTTGTTCTGTTTATACATTAAGGCAGTTTTATAAACCATCTAATTATGTTTGCTGGGAGTATATTTTGGACTGCTTAACCTTGATATAACTGAAATGAAATATCTACAACCCTACTGTCTTTCAAAACATATGCATGAAATATTATGAAGAATTAATAACACACTGAGATGACTAATACAGGGTTTCCAAAAGTACTCAGACACTTAACTATCAGTTATCATATGTTAGGGTGTTCTTTTTCTCTGCAATCAGTGTCAAATCCTGAGAAATATTTTTTAACAAAAATTTCATGATGCATTTCATGATAAAGAAAACGTGCTTGAAAATAGCCTTCTGCCTTGTAAAACATGGAACAAATAATAATAATTAGCTTTTAATTAGAAGGGTAGAATTCACCTGCCAAAATACAAAATCTAAATCTAGCACATACCCAACTTCTAAATTTATTAAAGTAGATCATTGATCATATATGTTAATCCCCAAATCTTGAGAAAGTTAACACCATGTACTGGTAATTTACAGAGTCACTACTGACCACGAATAGCACCATATGAAGGCAAATACCCATTATTTGTAAATTGCTTATATGCTTTATAGAGAACTCAGAGTAAACTGATTTACCTAATTTTACAAACTTCCTTGGTCACCGGTTTTCAATAATTGATATAAGGGAGGCAAGTTGATAATAATGGAGAATACAGGATATACAGAACTGAAATGATTAAATTATCAACACATTCTATTCAAAAAAAATATTTAAAGCATGGTTTGAATACATATTTTATAAACCTAATTATATAGTGAAACAACGAGATTAATATATGGTAACTGTCCTGGAGGATTGTTGAAAGAATCACACACGTAGAATCTCACATACAAGACCTAAAAATGTTAAAATGGAAATAACATATGATGATGAAAATGCACTGAGAGGACATTGGAAGGGAAGTTTAAGAGATATGCAAGTTTGATAAGAAGGAAAACAATGCAGGCCAGGTTGAAGTACTATTTGTTTATAAAATGAAATATGACGCAGGAGATGAACAACATGCTGTTTAGGGAGAAAATATGTAGAATAATTTGGAATAAGAAACTTTTGATGCCTAGAAAATAGAAATTATATTGCTACAGGAAAGTTAGAAAATTAAAGAGCTAAATCTTAGAGATTTCTGCACTGAAGAAATCAGATTTCTGGACAAAACTCTTTTGGATTATTTCAACTTCTTTATTGTAAAATATACATATTGAAAAAATGCACAATGCAAAATTTTACAGTGCTATAAATTACTCAGAAGTAATTAATTACAT
Organism: Delphinapterus leucas; assembly: GCF_059928025.1. Lineage (NCBI taxonomy): Eukaryota > Metazoa > Chordata > Mammalia > Artiodactyla > Monodontidae > Delphinapterus > Delphinapterus leucas. The sequence goes on along the minus strand of NC_143146.1, from coordinate 21,262,620 downwards.
ATAACCATATCCAAGTCTAATAATATATTTTAGTATTTCCAAAGACACATGTCTCCTCAAATCACTACCTTCTCTCTTTCCCTGAAACAGGCAGAATCCTGTTTCCTAAGAGTATAATTTCATTTTGGCTGTTTTTGGATTTTATGTAAATGGATTCATATGTTAGATGTTCTTGGATAACTTGCTAAACTTGACATTTGTGAGATATAACTATGTTGTTGCCTGTAGGCGTCATGTGTTTATTTGTATTGCTGTATTTTTTCTCAACCTTTTCATATAGTCTAGTGTGAATAGACATTTGTGTGAGTTCTGTTTCGATGCTGCTATAAACATTCATGCATATGTTTCGGTGCTCAAGTACATGCATTATTGTTAAATACATATCTAAGGAGTGGAGTCGCTTTGTCATTGAATTTGTATATGTTAAACTTTAGTGGCACTTGAGGACACGGGGAGGAAGGGTAAGCTGGGATGAAGTGAGAGAGTGGCATGGACCTATATATACTACCAAATGTAAAACAGACAGCTAGTGGGAAGCAGCCGCATAGCACAGGGAGATCAGCTCAGTGCTTTGTGACCACCTAGAGGGGTGAGATAGGGAGGGTGGGAGGGAGACGCAAGAGGGAGGAGATATGGGGATATATGTATATGTATAGCTGATTCACTTTGTTATAAAGCAGAAACTAACACACCATTGCAAAGCAATTATACTCCAATAAAGATGTTAAAAAAAAAACGTTAGTGGCGACTGACAGATCTATTGCCATAATTGACCAATTTACATTCCCACCAACGATGAATGAATTTTACCATCTGTACTCCACTCTAAAACTTTGTAGTAAGAGCTGTATCTCGTATTATCCTCTAAGAGTTTTATTGTGTTTGATTTTACTTTTACTCTTTCCTTTACAGGGAACTTAATTTTGAGAATGCTTTGAGAATGAGCAATTTTAACTTTTTTCTCTTCATATTAGTGAATTGAAGTCACTGTTTAAAAATGCTTTCCTTTCTTCACTTCTCTGCAATGCCATTTTTTTCCATAAATTAAGTAAACATGTTTGTGTTGGTCAGTTTCTGTGCTCTATATGCTAGTTCACTCGTTCCTTACTGTTAATTTCGGTAGTTCTGACCTAAGTGTTACTTTCCATTCCAGTTGGTCCTTCCACTGTGTCAATCTTAGCTACTTGTGATTCTTTATATTTCCATATAAATTTTAGATTGTCTGATTTCACACATACATATATACCTATACATGCAAACACATACACTTGTGGGAATTTGACTGGGATGGTACAAAATCTATAACTAATATGGATAAAAACTACAACTTTAAATTATTAAATATTCAAATTCATGACAAGCTTCCGTTTATGTAGGTGCTCTTTAATTCGTTCTTTAATGTTTTAGAGTTTATAAAGTTTTTCTCACCATTTTTTGGATGTTCTTATTGTTATTTGGTGTTTTTGTGCTGTTGTAAGCAGTATTATTTTGAAACTCAAATTCTTTTTTGCCTGTTGTTGATATTTAGAAATGCCATTAATTTTGTATTTTAGTATATGCAATCATTTTGTACTAATGGTATATGCATTTAAATACTATAGAAAAATTAATGAATGCATTACAACTTGCTGAATAATATTTTAATAAATTTTCTGTAGCTCTTTATCTTTGTACACAATCATAAGGTGCTATTGTAAATTTACCATGCCTGGTTTTTTTACCCTTTGTGGAAGGACTTTCTCAGAGGTTTGGATTGAGAGAATGAAACACACTATTACATGGGAGGAGAAAAGCAATATTTTTTCATAAGTAGAACTACATAAATATTGTTCTATTTGAATAAGTGAATAACTTTAATACATTCTGAGACAATTGAGCAGAATTATAGAATAATTCTAAGCATTTCTCCCACCTCTTCTCATCTTTTTCAGGCTTTAAAATGATTAATGCAGCTGACAAGGGGTAATGTATGGCTCTTGTCTTAGGAGTCCCACTATGGCTTTTATATCAACCCTGGTTTCAGCTGACGACTTTATAAAATCTCTTCCTGCTGTCCGTGGTAACCAACTCCCCACTAGTTTCACATTTTCCATGCAAGGGCAGGGAACAGGAATTACTGAGTCACTACCATCAGAGGCATAGGAAATCTGAAATCAGAGGGGTTAATAACTTGGTCTTTTGGCTTATTTGAGAAGTGTCAGATAGGAAAAGTAGATATTCTAATGTGTAGGCCAATTATGTAAATACCTTGGGAAAGTTTTTATTTACTTCAACTCTTTGTAAAACTTTGGTATGGCTCTACATTATTTTATTGTACGTGGCATATTCTGTGTATGTATACAACTTAAAACATAGATGTATATGTGTATTCCATGTAATTGTCTCTGTATAAAAATGTCTCCTATACATAACAAAAATAAGATTAAGTTTGCCATATCTAATGGTTTACAATTCCCAGAAACCTAGTGGGATATAATGATGCTGGGCTTTCCATTTTGTTCCATTGATCCTTTTGTTTATGCATCCACCAATACTAGACTGGCTAGATCATTGTATTATAGTAAATCTTGAAGTCAGATATTCTCACTCCTCCAAATTTATTCTTTTTCAGTATTGTGTTGGATATTTTGAGCCTTTGGCTTCTCCATATAAACTTTAGAATCAGGTTGTTGATATTCAAAAGATAACTTGCTAAGATTTTGAAGGAAAGTGCATTGAATCTCCAGATCAGTAATTAATTTTGATTTCTTCATACACATATTTTAAGGCTATCTGTTGAATGTTCTTGGTGGTGGACCTAAGTTATATATAGTAGGCCTTATGGTGGTTACAATATTGGGATTATGATTAATGACAACACTGTGGGCTTAGAAACAAGCAGTTATGTATTTGAATTCTAGATTACTCATTTATTAACTATGTGATTCTGGCCAGATTCCGCAAACCATCTGAGCCATAGTAAAATAGGAAAAGTATTACACTGTATAATTGGAGTTTAAATTAATACCATATGTGTTACTTAAATTAATTAATGTCATGTTATATTGAAGTATTTCCATTAATGGAGTGGCAGAATAAAAGAGTTGTACACATAATAAGTGTGGTGTGAGGGAGAATGGTATTGATGTTAGCAATAGTAGTAGAAGATCTATTTTCCTATTTTCCTCTTCAAGAAAAATTTAGGGACAAATTATTTTGCGCTTTATCATCTAATTAGATACATTTTAAGATCTCTCTGGACAGGGATAAGTCCAAACCAAGTAGCAAGTAGTCAAAACTTTAAACAGAGACTTAATAAGAAAATAGAAATTCAAATGAAATTTATGTCATCCAAACTCATTTCCTACATCAAAATAGTTCATAAAACTTTATCTACTCAGGAAATTTCCCTTGAATCATCCTCAACTGAATAATGCATCTCTTCTACTTACCTTTTATTTTATTATTTTGGGGGCAGCTCATTACCCAGATTGTATTTTAAACTTACTCTGGGAATTTTTACTTGGGCATTGATAAGTCTGTCAATTCTCTGATTTATATACTTAGTGTCAGGCTCAGTTGAATGATAGAAGTATAAATTAAAATGTCATCTGTTTTATTATTAATAAAAGATATTGTTGAATATGACATACCTATTTCCAAAATTGCATGATCTGAATTAAAGAAATATCCTGCAAAGAATATTTCTTCCAAGATACCATCTTTTTTTGGCAGAGGGGTGGAACAGTGGCTCTCTAGGGATGTTGTTAACTGCATTAAGTATCTAATTTTGTAGGTAGAAATTTATTACCTATAAATACGTTAATTTAGCCTAATATCTGAGATCACTTTAAAAGTCTCAAACTGGGTTTTCATTCATATACAGCAAATTTAATCTATTCCACTAGACAGTATCTTAAAATATTAATATTTGAAATGATGGAATTTTCAATTTTAATGCAATGATATTTCATTCTATAGATGCAGTTGTTAATTTAAATTTCACTGTCATTTAGGTTACTAGCGTGGTGTAATCTAAGCAGTATTCTTCTTAGATTCAGTAAGAACTCAGTTCAAAATTTAGCTAAAGCAAATACTGTGTGATCTGTGCATTAACACTCTTGTCTTGAAAATGGGTTTATTAATGCCAACCTGTTGAGAGAATTAACTTAATATATCACAATAAATATTTCACAAAATAATAATCCATATATATCCATATATGTTAGTTTTTAATCTGGCTAAGAATACATTTCATTTAACTTTTTTTTTTAAACTACGTATTTTAACAGTAATTTCTGTTTTATGAAACATTATGTGAAAAGTTACTCATGTTAACATATTACATATAGATAATTAAATAATCACCAAAGGCATAAATTATTATTTGCCTAATCATAATTAATTCTCTTCCACATTGTCTATAGAAAAATTTATTGCATATTTTACCACACCAAAACATTCTCATAATATTAAAATTATCTGGAACAGAATAATCTCTATTTTTGTCAAATAACAGGTGCTTGTCCATAGCCCCTTCACCACTTAGAAAAATTTCTAAAAATCACTACTCATTTTCCTATGATTTTGATTAATTGCTTAATCTCATTGACCTGCATATATTTTTTTTTTCCTTTTTTTTTTTTTTTTTTTTGCGGTATGCGGGCCTCTCACTGTTATGGCCTCTCCCGTTGCAGAGCACAGGCTCTGGATGCGCAGGATCAGCGGCCATGGCTCATGGGCCCAGCCGCTCCACGGCATGTGGGATCTTCCCGGTCCGGGGCACGAACACGTGTCCCCTGCATCAGTAGGCAGACTTACAACCACTGCGCCACCAGGGAAGCCCTGACTTGCATATATTAATGTACATTAATTTGGGGGCTGTGTGACAGAAAGAAAAAATTAAGTGCCTCATAGAAATCCTACTTTGAAGACAATGGCTTATATTCACAATTTTGAAATCTGTTGAATTACAACTATAGCAAAAAATTGCTCAAACATCATTCCTAGGTTTCAATTTAAACCTCAAAATTATTTCCCACCCCTGTTTCCCTTAGAAATAATATAAAAAGTGATCAAATTGAATCTTTATAAAAGGAGTTAACAGAAACACCTCATAGGACAATTTTAACAGAAAATCAATACTCGTGATTGATATGGAATAGAAATACTGTCCAGATTATTATCTGTGAAAAATTAAAATATCAGGTTAATGCTATAACAAAAATCATAATAAAGAATCACAAATACAGAATTGTAATGTTTAATTATGTTTATTACAATAACATAACTTTTAAAAACTTTTTCATAATATTTTAACAGTGTTAGGCAAATATTTGTAATATAAATAGTATATTGCTATTATTTCTCCTGTCAGCTTTCTCATTTCCTCAGTCATTTTTAAGTAAACTTCTAGTCACTTTTGAAGTAACCTTTTTCATTAAAACATAAGAAACACAGAGAAAAGTGAACAAACTTGTTGTTTAATGAATTTTTACCTATTGAACAAACCAATATAACTATCACTTAGATCAAGAATATTACCAGAACCTTAGAAACTTCTCCTGTGTCACTCCCTAGTCCAGTACACTTTCTTCTGGTCCAACTAGAGAGGGAGGAGTTAAAACTACTGACCTATAATTCATTTTTCTTCTGATTACCAGGAAGTCCTAATGGAAAGAAAAGAAGAGAGCCAACTAGGCATAATCTCCTTTAAAAAATTGTTTTTACAAAATTTGCATCATATCCGGATACTTTAATAATAAAATATTAAAAGATACATTTTATTTAAAAACTCTAAAGAGAAAACAGAGAAATAACTGAATCCCCTGATAATATACAGTAGTGATTAAGGTACCAAATCGTACAAATATATAAAGATTAGTGTAATTATGTCTTAAATCATAAAAGAAGTATTTTACAATGATTTACCCATTTGTTTTAATATAATTAAGTAGATTCAGCATATGTTATCTTTGTATCCGAATCACCAGGCTTAACCAATTTTTCTTGCTCCCATATATGCTATTTCTTCATCACTGCCACACACAAAAAATTGAGCAGGAAAGTGATGCATACGAAACTGAACTTAATAACAATCTGGAGAATGTGTAGAACTTGTAGAGTATGAAGAGACTGAGAGCAGAAAGAAATATATTTTATTTAAACTCTAAAGGCATACTGAGTTGATTTAGAATTATGGACATAATCTTCCTTTTACAATGATAACTGAACTTCTGCATAAATAGGCAAATAGTACCTGCTAAGAGAAGGATGTTTATCTTATGGGATGTCCTAAAAAGGATGTCCCTGATTAAGAAATATATAGAGTTAATAAGTCCAGAATCTATGAGTTAAATAGGCATGACTCCTTAGAAAATGGCACATAAATATTAAAAGACAATGGAGATGTCTCATAAACTAAATGCTCTTCTGTTGTGGGTGTAAAACCACAAAACTTCAGCTGGAGCCTTGTCTGTAATTCTAGGCTAAATCATCTAGGATTGATATAGAAAGGACCCAGGAACCACCCTCCATATGTAGACTTACCAGGCTTTTCTGACACTGTTGATTGCCTATATCCTTGTACTTACCAGTAAAGCTTAACTTTTTGTAAGAGCTCAGATTTATGTGTTTGATTTGATAATTTGATCCTTTGTGTTAGTTTACTCATAGATTAGTTTAGCCTGTTTTTGAATTGTATTTAAATAACATTGAACAGTACATTAACATTTGTATATAAATTCTTTGCCTTAATATTATCTTTATGACATTCATCTATAGCAGTGTATTTGTCTATACTTGAGCCACTTACATCTATATGTGTATATATACATTCATATATATGTATATATATGGAGATAGGTAATATTTCAGCTTTGTTCTTCAAAATCGTCTTTGCTATTTTTTGTCTTTTCTATTTCCTTATAAATATTATAAATTTCTTGTTAATATTCATAACAAACATACTGGGATTTTTATTGTGATTACAATGAATCTATAGATCAATTGGTGACATCTTAACAACAGTGAGTCTTAAAAGTCATGAGTGTGGTACATCCTTTCACTCATTTAGGTCTTCTTTAATGTCTTACACAAATGTTGAAAATTTTATTCTTGGATATTTAATGCTGTTTAAATGGTATTGTTTTGTTTTAGTTTCTGTTTTTTACATAATAGAAACAGATTTTTTTTGTTATATTGGTCTTGAATCCTGGAAGTTTCCTAAATTCACTTAACAGTTCCATGTAAACTGGTATTACTTGAATGTATACATTATAAATTTCTTAAAGTTTCTTGTTTTATATTATCTGTGCAATTTCTGTAAATCTTATGAGAGGTTAGAGGTAGAAACAAATACTTATTATCAAGTTACCTTAGTTGACCAAAAGTTAATACTAAGATAAGATTTGTTCACGTTAAAAAATCAAAAGGAATACAATATGTATGAAAAAAGAATTTGCTCTTTATGTCCTGTGTGTATAAAACAGGGAAAATAATTATATCTAGCCAATTAGATTGTTTTGGATTAATTTATTTAACATATTAAAGCCTTTAGAACATACCAAGAGCTGTAATTTTTGCTAATTCATTTTATGCAATATGTGTTTATATATACATAATTATGAAGTGAGTGGTATTTTGAGAAAAATTAAAACTTAGAAGGAAACAAAGTAAAAAGATAGTTATCGCAAAGTATATGACTGCTTTATTTTATTCTAATACTATACTTTCCCCCGTATCAATTTTTTCTATAAATGCCTCTATCACTTTCTATTTGTGACAAAAAAGTTATTTTTTTAAAAAAAGTATGATAAAATGAGAAATATTAGAATAATTTTTTTACTTCAGTTAATGAAAGCTAGAACCACCAACATAAGAGCTAACATTTTTCTAGCATTCTTAACTTTATTTTTCTCCTATCTATAAAGCCCTTTGGCAGAAATATACTTTGTATGCCACACCTGCCTGTCAACTCTGCTGTTGTATCAGCTGATAAATGTCAGCTAACACTAGTGTTTTTTAGTTGATGATTTATTGGGTTATTTCAACCCATGTGAATAAGTGGAACAAGAGAGTAAACCAAATTGTATTATTTTTGTAGGTTTTATTTTTCCAAGCTAGAAGAGAGAGAAATTACCACTACTGAACATAATAATAGCATCTGTTATTGATGCAAACATGAACATTTCATCCCTCACTGATGGGGAAAATCTTTCATAAAGATGAAGATGATGGAGCATCTTGTTTCTGAGCTTTTATTCTTATTTTTTTCAATCTTCTCACCTTTACCAAAAATTTCATCTTCCTATGAAGATTCAAGTTGCTCAGTGAGGAACTAATATATATGAATTGTGCAAACATGTTTCTAAACAAATACGTATGTCTTCACCCTGTTAAAATGTCAGTCAGGCGTTTAGTAAGCTATATCTTTAAGAAAAAGAGAACCACTTTTATTTCTTTTAGTCTTCCTTTTTCTATACTAATGACTGAATCACAAAGCTCTTTTAAATATTTTAATATAAAATTAATACCCCAGTTAATATAATCTTTTAAAACTTAAAAAATGGGGAGTGATTAAAAAACATTTCAACTCTACCACAGTTTCCAGGTGTTATTTCCAATAGAATTTAAACAGAGTCATGGATTTGCTCTCAAAAGTTTTATTATGAAAGCGTTTCATGTATCTTAAAATGCATGCCTGAGGCATGGTTGGTTTGGTAATGCTACCTGTTTTTATAGTTATAGTTGTATATCTACTCTGGGGGGGAAAATCAATGAAAATATTTCAGGGAGACACCTGTAAAATGAGATTTACATGTTATTTAAAATGACGTGCTCTCCTCTCAATAAATAGTTTCACTGCATTAAGCAGGAAGCCATTGAATTGTCAGCCCCATACCCTCCTCCCACCAAGATGATATAAAATAACAAAAAAAAAAAAAAAAGGGAAGGAAAATGCGCCACCCTCATGCCAAGCCTTGCAATTATACCTCTTCCAGTTTTGGTTGCCTCTCCTGTGACTGGGCCAGAACACTTTTCTGATGCTTTTGTCTATGTGCAAAGCAGAAAATTGAGAAGCAATTTTTAGAGTTATGCTGATTGGGATAATATTCATGATGTGCTGATCTCAAAAGCCTGGTATCCCTAGAGTTGAATTTAGAAAGATGTAAATCGGTTTTTTGCAATGTGTAAATTAATAACTTGACATTTCACAGCTGTTTTAAAGGCTGTGCTTTAACGAATGAAATATCAATCACAAATATACATCTACCCAGAAATGTCAAATCCCACCCAAATGAATACCACTGCAAATTAGCAGCGGGTCACATTGTTCTGCTGCCTTTCACCTGTGATGCATTTCCTTCCTTTCCAGGTTAAGAGCTCCCCTGGAGAGGCTTAAACCTATCTTCTACCTCATATAAAAGATGGGTGGTGAGCTGCTTTAATAACAAAATATAGTATCCAAATGCTAAACCTATTTGTAAGAGACAAGGTGGTATAGTAAAAGGAGAAATAAAAATGGGAGTTAAAATACCTGGATTGAATCCCCAAGCCTGTACTAGAATGTTGTTTGTTCCAAGGTCTCTCATGGCCTCAGTTTTTACATCTTTAAAATTGGCCTTGCCTTGTTCACAGGGCCTTACATAGTTAGAACGAGCTAATAAATATTCTGTTTTAATTTAAAAAGTAAACTTAGAGAATTACAAGGGATTATTAATGCTGTAAAGAATAATGTTTCCTCTCTGGTTATATACACTTATATCATGATACGTAGTTTGCCCATCAGGTCTTCGGGGGAATGGCATTTTTTCTCATATAAGGAATAATTGAGTAAAATAACTGTCATTCAGCAATTGAGTCCACTTGAGTAAATATAGGCAGGAACTGCTTAACTACATTTCATGTCTAAAGGGCCACCTATCATCTTTTCAGTAATTTTTAAAATACAGTTCAAATTCTGTGTCTCTAATATGCAATTTCTGAATCCCAATAGAGGTTAATTTTTAGAATTCTATAGGATATTTCTGTACTTTTATTATATGTAGGGAGTGTTTACTGTATTATAATTACCTGTTGAATTAAATTTGTCTCTTCCTAACTGGACTGCAAAATGCTTGAAGATGGGATGAATGTTTTATTCACTTCTATGTACCCTTGGCATTGAGCAGTGATCTGTACACATAGGGTTCAATAGAAACATGCTGAGTGAATGAATAAGACATAAGTTGATTGCACATTATATCAATTATCCCGTTATTGGGAGGATACCCTAATCTTCTGAGAAATTTAGGAATGAGGCAGAGTTATATCAATACTTAATTCCAGTCAGCCCTGGAGCCAAAGAATATTTTGGTATTTTTTTATTTTAAAGAGTTATCAATATGAAAGGTATTCTTAAAGAAATATATTCTACCATTCACTAATGTATTCATTTAAATAACTTACACTTAAGATTAAATATTTTGCAAAATATTAAGATCAAATATTTTGGAAAAACTTTTCATTGAAGCACTGTTTACTAAAGTACAACTTTACCCAAACCATATGATACACTAAATTTATCTTTTTAAGTTTTGATGCTTTTTGCATTATAAGTATAATGAATTTACCAAACACATGAGAGTGACTCAAGAAATGTAATGAATACATGTGTTCATATTTGTCAGCTGATTGAATTGGAATCAATAATACATGTAGGGTTTAATATTACTGTTTAATAAATTATTTTTATTTAGTTCTGTATTAGATTATGTAAAACAAGTTACTCAAAAATTAAAATAAAAATAAGATTCTTAAGTGATACTTAGGAGAGCCATATTCTAAGGAAGTCACAACAAGCAATTTGTTTATAAAGTGAGGTCTCAAATCATAGAGATCATTCAAAGAAACTATTAAACATTGAGATTCATGGGAACATACAACCTAAAAAATTGTAAAAGTGGCTTAAGTATGCTCACTTTCATATTTTATGCAATTTTATTAAAATAATATTGTAAAATGAGTCTATGATCTGTGACATCCTGTCCATCTCTATAAGTAGAGCTATGGAGGATGGCTTCATTTGTTAATGTTTCCAGCAGTAGACATAATGTTGTGTTTCTAGTCCTGGAATGAATTAGCTTTATATAATTATCTCTACACTAATACAAAATAAAATCTTGTTTTATATTCTTCACACTAATATAAAACCAATTTTCAAAATATACTGGCTAAAAGGAAGATTTTCTGATACACAGTAGGACTTTGCTGGTGTTCTTGTGACGATTCAAATACAGGGATACCCTGAAACACCATAATTAAATGCAAAACTAAGTTGGGTTCTGATTGCCTCCTAAGTCATAATTTGAAAAAAATATATTTCTTTGTTTCCTACAAGGACATAATCATTAGATATTCTGGCTCAATTTTAGGAGTACAAACATGCACACCCTAACTCATAGGCGTAGTTTCCTTTTCTCTCTAAACATAAGGCTGACAGTCAACTTTCAGGCCCTGGACAGATGCTCAAATACCATTAACTGTCTTACCTCCTATGTTACAGCCTGCTCTCTCAGAAGCAGAATTTATTCGTTTTTTATCCTATCTACAAATGTTGAAAGAAAGAAAACAAACAAAAATAAACTTCAAGCATCTGTCCACAGTTTCTAGTCCTGACTTATTTTATCTCAAGTCTTAATTTGTTGGAATTTGATAATATTGGAATGGGGAGACCTATGTCTGGGCTAACTCACTTCCATAGTTGCAAGATGCTGATAAAAAAGTAGTAATTTGTAAATCTTTTTCTGAAGATTGTGAAGATATATAGTATACACTATAATATCCATACACAGAAATTCTACATTTAGTTTATATTTTACAAAATTATATACAACATATATCTAAATTTGTGTATAGTATATCCTATTTAAAATAAAAATTGGAAACACTGAAATGCCAAATAACAAAAGAATAGTTTAAATATATTAAGATGCAATTAACATACAGTTAAGGCATTTACAAATTTGAAATTCCTATTTATAATGCACTACTAAGTTAAAAAATTAGAATGATTTTATATAACTTAGAATAAAAACAAAAAAACTGTTAGTAGATAAATATGCAGATGTTTTTAACCATGTAAATTGGTAAGGGAATTATCTTTTTACTTATCTACATCTGGTTGATTTTCTAAGATAAGCATATATATGTTTTGAAGTTTAAATTTTTGATCAAAAGCAAACTAAAAAAAAAATAGCTTCTACAAATAAGAAAGATATTCCTATCATTGGACAATGAAAATCCACTAATAGAATTCATCCTTAGAGGAATAAAAGAAGAGTTCTTTACTAAGATTTATTTAAAGTGATAACCAGATTGAAAATACAGGCATGATTTCTTGCATCGCATTTTACATTTTGTCAAAAACAATCAAAATATTAATTTTTACTCTAATGATACTACATTACTTCTATCACTGGTCCAACTTCCATTATTATTTCTACTGTATCACTATTATTAATAAGAATACAGTTTATTAAGTATATTCTTCTCTCTATTAAGCCCTTTGCCTACTCATTTAATTCTTAAAATAACCTAGCAATGTTGATACTGACACCTCCTCCCAATAGATGAGGAAATTAAGGACTTTTTTAGAACCTTTAAGTAAATAGTCTTGCCCACCTAGTAATCAGTGAACCAGGATTAAAACCCAGATTTGTCTTGGTCTAAAATATTTGATATAATAAAACATTTACCATAAATATGCACAGGATTGTCAGAACAATATACTCTGCTATTTTTTAAATACTTTGGATTAAAGTATTTAAGATGGATAAAAAATGGATAAGCCTCGTTTTCTTTTTCTCATAGAATCATTTTGATTTGATTCAACAATGGTACCTAAAAAGTAATTATTTAAGTTATATTTTTCTGGTTCAATCATGTATACTTTTCTGGTAAAAAGTATATATGATTTTATTCATTGAAAAGCTTAAAATTTTATTACTTTATATTATAGTTTAGTCAAATTAAATAAATGAATGTGTATTTACTACAGGTTTTACTTTTGGTCATGTCTCTAGAATGTGGCTGACTTTCCCACTACTATTGTCCACATATTTAGTGCTAAATCACCTATACTTTTATGAGACAGAAACAAAAAGAGTTGGTAAATATTGAATACATGAACTGTTCTGTATCCCTCATTTTGGGGAATTCCTAATTTTGTAGGGGTAAATGATGTTTACATTATTCTAATAAAAGTTTAAAGAAGTACAGAAAAATTAACTTATTTTCTTTTTCCCTCCGTGGAAAGTCAATATCAAATTGTTTTTACACAGTTTTTACAAAGACTCCACATATATTTTAAAATTTCATAAAGGATTTCCATAGATTGTGCAATTTAAACCTCTCAGAAACCCTTTTTATTGGTGGAGCAGTTATTATTTTTCAAGTGTAATAGTTGGAACATCTGAATAAGGAGATACTCGATAGTTATATAAAATATTTTGAACATTGATATTTTATTCCACTGAGAAACTCCATTGAGAGATGCAAGGAAGAATCATGAAGCAAAGGGCTCCCTCCATCCCCACACTTACTAGTTCTGTGTTCCTGGGCATCGTGCTCCGTTTCTTCTCCTGTAAAAAAAGAATGAACAGGTACTTTGTCACAGTTGAGTAAGATAACAAGAACTTATGACAGTGAATGGAGGGTAGCGGGTGGATGATAAGTACTAGTTGTTGGTAGTAGTAGTATTAATAGTAGTAGCAGCAGAAGCAGTAGCGTTTGTCTTTGGATATAATAAAAAAAAAAAAAAATTAGGAGCCGTACAGGAATCCATAAACCCATGTTGACAAGACTACTCCACAAACATGAAACTGGTCATAAAAAGACATTTTCCCTAGCTGCAATATTATCTACTCAACATATATTTCAGACATTCTGAAATTTTTCCCAACTTATTCTAATTAATCATTAGGGATGTTCTACTTGTATTTTTTTCAAAATATTTTATTTACTACTGCATGAAATTTCCTATTTTTGAAATTTCTTTTTTCTGCTTATATCAACCCCTGTTATATCATAAATCCCTAATGCTTGGAAAAAAAGATTTTCAAGTACATGTTGCTGATACGTGAGACAAGGAAGGCCTGATTTCCATCATTTCCAAAAGGGAAGGTGACCCATGTTCTCAATGTACAACAGAGACGGTTGTAGCAGTTTTGAGTATGGTAAATTTAATAAATAAAATCTACATAAACAAAAACTCTTTGGGGTGCTCAATGATTTTAAGAGTGCAAGAGAGCCCTGAGGGAAGTGAAATTATAATGAACATGTTCCTATTTAGAGTAGAAGTTATGGAAAAAGTACCACTGGAAGAATAAGTCCTGGTCATAAGCCATGACCACTATGGGACTGATTTTGTGGGGATGGAACAGTTGATGAGCTTGACCTTTAAAACAACTGAAGTTTCATGTACAGCAGCAGCTGAGCCAGTATCCAAGAGGTATCCTTGTGTTTTCCATCACCAGTCACTTGTATCTTGTAGGACAAAGCCCACATGGACCTTTTGACCAGTGGTGAGAAATCGAGAGAAGGTTTGCCTGATGCCACTGCATCCTTCTTCTAAAAGCTTTGCTGTAAAATGCATTTGAACTGATTTTGTGGAATGATGGCCATCCTCACTCTGCAATACTGCTATGCTTGCTTTATTTCTCTGATTAATTCATGTTAGAAAGGTATATGAGACTAAATGAATATTCAGTTTTCAGTAGCTTAATTCACAATTTCCTGTATAAAATCTTCAATTCTGGAACTTGGTTGAATTGTTAGAATAGAATATGTTGTCCTGCATTTGTGATTCTTCATGGCTCTAACATTTGTGTATCCTTTGTGCCTACCACAGAACCTAGGACCAGCTCTGCATACAATGAATATATACTGAAAGCACAAGTCATCACCTTCCAAAAAAATTTGACTGCAAATTTCTTAGATGTACAAGGCACAGACCAAATTATACCAGTCAGGAATGCACTTTAACTATATTTGTTCTCTCAATTAAAAAAACAAATCCAAACATCTCTGATATTGCTCTTGAACAATGAATTTTGAGTTGTCTTAGCCACAAGAGTTAAATATTTTTTGAACTTTTGTTATGATATTGTGACTGAGCTGTATATCTTTGTCTATTCCTCTGTCTTCGTAATAAGTAGCATTCTCTATTTTTCTACCCACCAGCATAACCCTAGTTTTATGCAAACTTAGTTTTATCTTTCAAGGCCATAGGAACTTAAATCAATCATTCTTTTTTTTTTTTTTTTTTTTCAGTACGCGGGCCTCTCACTGTTGCGGCCTCTCCCGTTGCGGAGCACAGGCTCCGGACGCGCAGGCTCAGCGGACCGGGGCACGAACCCGTGTCGCCTGCATCGGCAGGCGGACTCTCAACCACTGCGCCACCAGGGAAGCCCAAATCAATCATTCTTGCTCCCTAATTTCCCGAACAGTAAAACCTGGCAATTTCTCCTCCTCTAGTTTGTTATCACAATACACTTTTGAAACCTTTAATGAGTTTGATTCTAAATCTGAACTTGCTTCATGAAGCAAAACACTTTCTGTTGCAACTCCCCTTATTAAATAAAATAGTTAAGTAAAACTAGTGATATTTTGTAATAGATAATAGTTTCCACAAATTTTCATATGAATGGAGGTAATAGTAGAGGGACAGGCTGTTCATTTAAAACATTGTCCATTGAAAAGTTGCCAATATTTTCATACCACATGTCTTCCCTATGAATGGCTTTAATAGTCCTACTGGTAGAAACAAAGAATTTAGATTGTTTCTGTTAAATGTATGGCTTATATTTTGAAAAGGATGATCTCTATATTTAAAAAAATAAATTTAAAAAATGCTTTGAGGTCAGTGGTTCTGTTGTGTGACAAGCAAGAACCTCCTATACGTTTGCCTTGTTTTTTCTTACCTTTGCTATAGAGGTAGAGTCCACACATTTTAGAGACAGCATTTTCTGTCTCCACAAACAAATCAATTTAAGCTGGCCCAGCCAGGACACCCTGTTACATGCTCTTGCCAACAAAATATTTTCAGTCTCCAAAAGCTCTTGAAACTCATCCAAATACTCATCCAAATAGCTTCCTGGAGCTAATGGCACTAAGCAAAAGATATCCCAAAAGATACTTACTTTTGCAGTTCAACAACCAACTTAATGTAAATTTCTAAGAATTCACCTTCTTACCATTTTTTTTTAACTCTGGAAAGCAAGAGCTTATTATTACCATCTTATTTATATTCGTTGAAAAATATATGCACAGATCTTGATTAAAATCCTTAATTCCTCT
Source organism: Delphinapterus leucas (assembly GCF_059928025.1). NCBI lineage: Eukaryota > Metazoa > Chordata > Mammalia > Artiodactyla > Monodontidae > Delphinapterus > Delphinapterus leucas. The sequence continues at coordinate 21,246,303 of NC_143146.1, read as the reverse complement.
CTCAAATAGACTTCTGATTGTTGGACATCAAAATGCTTGTACAAAGGTCTTTTTTCTTTCATGTGTATTTTCACCAACGGAGGGCTCAGACTAGCAACTGACTCAGGAGCCTCTCCATCGCTGCTCTGTCCTTTCATCTTTCCAAGTTAGTGAACGACACTCACTCAGCCTTTCCCCCTGGCATTTAGAAAAATCATCACATGCTCAGTTTACATCTCCTTCCTGGAACCACCAGTTTCCTGTTGGTGACTTCCAACCTCCAAATGCTACACCCTTAGTAGCACCAAAACAAGCAAAAGACAGAAGAGGGATAGGCTAGGGAAACTTTTCTGAAATTCCCAGCCTTTTTCTGAGACATTGCTCTTCCAATATAGTCTTTTGAACAGACTGAAAGTTGATTATTTCAGAAAACAGAGGCCCAGAATTGTTTATTATAAGAAAAATTTTAGAGAGGAATAAGAATTGCCAGATAATCTCAGAAGCTGAATTCGCAGAAATAGGTGAGGTTTATTTTTTGCAAGTCCTTTGTAGAATTGATTTTAGAGCACTGGAATAAAGCAGAAAGGGAAATAAAGTTATGAAATTTTGTGTTACAATAGGCCAGATGTCAGATAATATATGATATAATACATGCATACCGAAGACATTTATGTTCAGGTAAATTCCATTATGTTAATACTACTTTTCAAAAGAAAAGATTTAAGATGAATACTGAAATCAAATCTAAAATAGTGCATATATAGCAATGTTTTCTGTGAGCCACCTCATATTAGAGGTACAAGTTACAATGGTAAAGACTGATGGATATATTTTTACTCAGTTCAGGCCCACCAGCTGATTGCATGGAATTCTACTGCCTGTAGTTCAAGAGAAGGGAAAGAGTGTATAGTATCGCAGTAGCTCAACAAAATTTTGTTATACAGTATACTTGCCATATCATATCAGTCCTTCAAATTGTTTTCCTGGTGTCCAGTGAAAGTATCTGCGCAGCTGTAGCCACACCCTAGCCCCCTCTGGGGAAGTGGAACGTTTATCTGCCTCTAGGGTCCTTTTATGTTTCAATCTCTTAGACACCTTCTAAAAATACATACTCAATGTTTTTTGTTTTGTTTTGTTTTCCTTCTCCCTTCATTGTTAAGATAAGGGGTTATTCTGTCTCTAAATTCTCTGTAAAATTTTCTTTTGTCTCTTTTGCATCATATGTTTCTCCCCCAAATTTCCATAAATAGCAGCTTTTGAGGGGACGAGTGTCAGTCATAGGCTTTCCTTATAAAAATTCTTTGGCTGTACCCTCAAAAACAAAACACCATGAAAAAAGAAAACTGAAAAAGACAAAGGAAATATTCAAGAGGCTGCAGTTAAAAATTCTTCAAATTAGGGCTCTTCAGTTTAGAAGACTAAAAAGAAACATAATTTTAAAAGGCTCCATACGTGAAAAACTGTCAGCTTATGAGCTTAATTATAATCATATTTTAGATATACTAAAAAGTTTCCCCATTGTTTATGTGAACTGCTCAGTTTTTCCAGAATCTGGAGCACTAAAAGCCCTGAAGAAGGCATTGACCATTTGAGTTTTAAATCTGGCACTGCCAGCACACCAAGCTGTGCTCATTCTCCAATAAAACATTTGCAGGGCGTAAAAGGTCTTGATGCTCATCCAGAAGTCTTCTTTGGGGGCAATAGCACTGAGCAAGCAGTCTTACTTGGTATCAGATACTTTGGCTCATCTGTTAGTGAGAGATTCTTTAACAAACAAAAAAAAATGCAGACTAAAAAGTTAGAAAAGATTGTTGTGAGTTTTCTGAAGATTTTTTAAGATCCTTTTTTGCATATGTCATTTTTCAACCAAGTCATTTTAGGGTGCATGCTAGTGCTAGTATTTAAATATATTCTACTCTCAATGGTGGGTCTATATCACCTGTAGTGTGCTAAAAAATAATTTGTGGTCTTTTTGGATGTCCTGGAGGTTGCCAAGAACAGAGTGTATAAGTTAAGAACTACCATGTGGAAAAGTCAGCCACACAGCCTGATGCATCATTTAGCAATACTTATTTCTCTGTTTCAATACCTACTTTATCTATGCTCTTTCTTGACGTTTCCAGAACAAGAAAGATTTAATTTTCAGTCAGTTCTCTTAACAGTGGTCAATTACAGAGTACCCCTAACCTATTCACTGATCCCATTCTCTGGAAACAGGCAGTTTCCAGAAATTGAATGCACAGACCTATGATTTTTACTTTCAGACACATCTCTAGAAAGGGAAGAAGAAAAGAAAGGGAAGACAGGAACGAAGGGAGGAAGGGAAATACAGATAACATAAAATATGTAAATGCAAGATAAATCCACATATGGTTTCTATTTTATATTTTAAATTATAATTTGTGAATAACTTTATAAAACTGCAAACATAGATTACCAGAATAACTAGAAAGTAATATTTAATCTAGATTTAATGAAAGCTTAATAAAAAATGCCAAATAATGACCAAAAATATTTACAAAGGTAAAATGCAAATGAAAGGCTGGAAAGACATCAGCTATATGTGTACATTCACTGCCCAGATGTTGGCTTTGAGCCACTCAGAAACTATGGGCCAGAGCGCCCTGCTCCACCCTCAAGGGCCAGCTGGTCCTTCTCCTCTGGAAAATAGAGGTACAGTCCTAGAAGACATTAAGTCCAGAGCTACTGTAAACTACATCTCCATTTGTTGTCTGCTGATATTCTTTAACTGAGTTTCACGTTTTGAAAACAATATTTGGGGGTTGGGGTGGGGTCTCTTCAGGCCCATAGTTATTTTGCCCATCCCTTACTTCATAATGATTTTTTTAAAAGACTTTTTTGATGTGAACCATTTAAAAAATCTTTATTGAATTTGTTACAATATTGCTTCTGTTTTATGTTTTGGTTTTTTGGCTGCGCAGCATGTGGGATCTTAGCTCCCTGACCAGGGATCAAACCCGTACCCCCTGCATTAGAAGGCGAAGTCTTAACCACTGAACTGCCAGGGAAGACCCTCCCATTCATAATGATTTTTCTGGGAGTCCAAGTCTTTTCAGTTGAGTATTAGAATTACTTACATATTTATTGCCAGAATTTAAATATTTTTCATGATAATACCACCCTTTTTCCAAAATACCAAAAAAGTTGACCCCTTTATCATTATTAAATACATCTCTATTTCCCTGGTAATATTCCTTCCTCAGACATTTACTTTGTCTGATATTAATATAGCTACACCAGATTTCTTATGATTTGTATCGGTGTGGTATGTATATTTCCATTTGAGTTGTACAAGACAAAAAATCATAATAACTTTTTTTTCTTTTCTCGTATTGGGAAACAATTTGTAGATATGCTGACAGAGAAACCAGACAATTTGAATACTAATAAAAGACCAAGCACTTAAGTTAGCCATGAAACGTAATGACTTTCTTCTCCTGAAACAAACACTGCTGGACAATGCCATTTCTACATAGAAAAACCTATTGCTTGTGTGACCAGCCAGGAATGACTGCTATATGAAGGAGGTCCAAAAGAGTGAAACAAGAAGGATAAGAGAGGAGCAGAGAAAGCCTGTAAGTACTGTGCCTATTCTTCCGCATCCTGGGGAGAAGAGTAGACATTCCCTCACTTCCAGGTAAGCATAGGAAGTGAGAAATGTGTTCTGTCCCAGCAAATGCAATCCTGCAAGATGCTATCATCTCTGTATGTTACAGATGGGAAATTAAAAACTTATAAAATCATATTAATTAGTTAGTCATATAACTAGTAACTGAAAAGTCTGGTTTTGGAAGCCAGAATCACCTGGACAGATGTCATGCCTCATTCAGAAAGTCCACACTTCATAGGTACATTCATGTATGTATTCATGAAATATTTTATGGGAGGCTACTAAGTAAATAACTATTAACAGTTGGAGGAAGTATAATGAAAATAACAAAGACCATGCCTTCCCTTTTAGAACATATGGTGTAGTGGAAATTCAGTTAAAATGCTGTGTGATAAAGTGTTTTGATAATCAGGTTTGGCCATGTTATACAACTACAGAAGGGTACACAAGCTTCATCTGGGGGCTGGTGAAAGGAAGTGATCCCTCCACAATGAGTAAAAATTGGCAAGGTGAATGAATCATGGATGCAAGTGGGAGTAGCAGTTAAAAAAGAACATTTTGTGCAAAGCCTAGGGTAAGAGAAAATACAGAATCATTCAGGAAATAGATGACAATTGATTTGTATGACTAAGGGATTACTGGTAGTGTCGAAGAGACATGATTCAGGGCCATATACGCTCTGTTAAGGATTTGGGTCTTCATTAAAAAAAGCAAGGAAAAAAAAAAAAGCAAGAAAAAGAAAACGCAAGGTGGGGGAGGCTTGAAGATATTTTTAAGTAAAGTAAAACTTGATCTGATTTGCACTTTAAATGATTTGCTTAATGTGTATTTTGGAAAATGGATCAGTTGGAATTAAGACCTCATTATAAGAAAATAATTAGGAGGAGGTAGCAGCAACGGAGTCAAGAAATGATGTTGGCCTAAACTAGCAAATTGCAAATGGATCAATTCAGAGAAAATATACAAAAGAGAAGAATGGGAGGACTTTGGCATCATTTGGACAAGAAAGAAAAGAATTCGGAAGGGAAATGCTAAGTCTGCTCTTGGAAGCAATTAATTGGATCTTATTGCTATTCACTATGGAAGGAAACTGATTTAGAGGGCACAGAATAAATGAATTTTCTATATTGGACATGTCAAGTTTGAGGTGTCTGCAAGCCAACCAAGTGAAAACGTACAGTAAATAATGAAAAGTCAGATCCAAAGTAAAAACTACGAAAATAAGGATACTGATTTGGATAATGAAAGTTCAGTTTACAACTTAGGGAAGAATGCTGAAAAGGGACAATTGAAAGGGGTAAATGAAAAAGACACAACAAATAAAATTAAAGAGAAGACTGCCATAAGGAGAACTGGAAATGATGGGTTTTGGAGAATAAGTAAGAAGTTTTAAAAATAATGTAAGGGCTTTATGATGACAGAAGTTATGGGAAGATTAAGTATGACAGAACTGAAAAAATAATGATAAATTTAAGAGCAGTAAGGTAGATTAAATAACACCATGAAAATTTTGCTGTCCCATTATTTAGAGATGGAGTCAAATTCTCCTTTCCTTGATTTGGGGTTTACCTAAAGGACTACTTGACAAATATACTATAGTGTGGAGCGGGACATTCCTGGACTTCCAGGTCGAAGCTGTGAAAAGTTTGTGGCCTGTACCACAGCTACTAAGGTTTCTAAACCACCTGTGAAGAAGTGCAACTACTTAGGTGGTGATATGGTGTGAAGAAGCACTAAAATTATGTGGAGAGGGAGAGAGGCTCAGCCTTCCAGCTTTTCCCCAAGGCACCAGGCATGTGAGAAGAGGTATCTTGGAAAACACCTCCACCCCCAGCCCAGCTGCCAGCTAAATTCCACTGAGTTACCCAAGTCAATGCCATGTGAGACAGAAAAAACATGTGCCAGCTAAGCCCTGACTAAATCTAAGAATCATAAAATCATAACATACGATAAAATGGCTGTTATTTTAATTCACTAAATTTGGGTGAACTCTTAGTCAGGGCTTAGCTCCCCCCTACTTCTTTGGAGCAGTTCCTTACTATCCAGCTATCTGAGCGGCTGGCTTCTGGGCTATAGTCTTCATTTTGCCCCAAATAAAAATTAACTCACATGTTGTGCATTTTTTTCAGTCGACAGTAATATGGAAGATATAAAATATAGCTAATTAACAGGTGGACTTAGCTAGATGGAATTCCAAGTTAAATATGACAATGAATTCAGTTTTCTTGCTTGTGATAAGGTACAGATAAAGAAAGATGAGCTAAGAAAAAATTGTCACTGTTCAAGCAGAATTTAGAATCTAAAGGAGCCAGAACTTGCTGAATTCAAAACTGAAAGAGTTTCTCATCCCTAATTTCTCCAAAAAAAAGAGGTTATCACTTCAGGAATGGATTCAGGGAAAATATTCAATATCCAGGGCACTATCAGTAAAACAGTTAAAAGAGTAAAGATACTGAGAAATGTGACTGTAAGATCTTTTCTTTTGTTTAATCCTTAGAACAATTTTAGGGTTGGAGGGGCATTAAGTATATTAAGACGCATATGTCCTGTCACCTAGACAAAAGACGTAGAAGAATCTTAAAATCTAGTCCACAGGGGCTTCCCTGGTGGCGCAGTGGTTGGGGGTCCGCCTGCCGATGCAGGGGACACGGGTTCGTGCCCCGGTCCGGGAAGATCCCACATGCCGCGGAGCGGCTGGGCCCGTGAGCCATGGCGGCTGAGCCTGCGCGTCCGGAGCCTGTGCTCCGCAACGGGAGAGGCCACAAGAGTGACAGGCCCGTGTACCACACACACACAAAAAAATAGTCCACAGCTCTGTGATACTCAAATGCAGGGTAGAGTATCTTTCTTGCAAAGAAAGGAGGGAGCACTTTGTCTAGCAGAGCAGATTATAATTTGATATATAAAAAGGGTATTTGACCAGCTTAGATTGAAATAGAAAGAAGCATAATGAAGTAAAAAAAAAATTTGTTTTAAGGAATCTGGACTCCCAAACTTCCACAGGCAGAAATTGGGCTGAGAAACCTACTCAATTGCAAAGATCAGTCATTTATTATGTGAAAGAAAAGTGGAATCAGAATCAGAATGTAGAGCCAAGAGTGGCAGAGAATCATTTCCAGGAAATAGGACTTGGCCTTAAAGAAGAATCTGGTGACAAATGCAGGTTTTATAGCTGCTTTTCATCAATCCAGTGCACTATTTCTTTGTCACCCATTTTTTAGTGGACTTCCAGGACAACACAGTACCTGGATTTTTCTCTTAATTCATTGTTTGATCGCTCTCAGCCTTCTTTGTTTTAGCACAACTTTTATTTCTCCCAAAATTCGTAATATGGACTACGGCCAGGGTTCAGCCTGTCTACATTCACAACATTGATAATCTCATCTATTCTCCTGGCTTTACATATTGCCAGAATGGTGATGAATACCTAGTTTAAAACTCAAATTCTCTCCTAAATTCTAGACTCATTTTTCCATATATTTATATGACATCTATCATTGTATATCTAATAGATTTCTCAAATACCACACGTATAAAACTTAACTCTGGTTCCCTCTCAAACTTCTTCCCACAAAATTTGCCAACTGATTTGAGGACAGCACCAATTTTCCAGCTGTTCAATGAAATGTTTTGGAATTATCCTTTACTCTTATTTTCCTCTTTCACTCCACATTCAATCTATCAAAAAATTCTATTGCCTCTATAAAATATACCCATCACTTCCTCCACTGGATTTTTCTATTGTTAGGTTATCCTCAAAATTCAATTCTTCTAAGAGTCAGGGTTAAATTACCTTTGAAGAGGTTCTTGTGTGATTTGGAGGTAAAAGTGAATCTGTGGCCATTGCTCTCTGAAGGACATGGTAATTATTTGTGGTGACAGATGAAAGCATAGGAACTGGCAGGTTTAGCTTTTCCTTGCTCTCCTCAAAGCTGCTTCCAATTCTTCCAATTTTTGACAATATGCACCCCAAGCTAATTACCAGACACTTGGCTGTGAACCCCCAAATACTGTACCTGCCATGGACTACTACAGCAGTTGCCAGTTCAGAATCCCACAGTGACTTGTTGGTGACTCCTCCTGATTCCCCAAACATCATTAGACCTTTACTTCCTAATTTTCTCCAAAAATTTTGCAAGGCCTAATATGTATATTTGGACATAGAATATATATGTGTGTGTGTGTGTGTGTGTGTGTGTGTGTGTGTATATATATATATATATATATATATATATTCAGCTTCTCTGGGAAAACCTAAGTAATAGAACCAAGAGTGGTTCTAGAGGAATAGATTTTTAAAAGAGCTTTATTGAGGTAAAAGTGATATCAAAGTACTGCACATATTTAATGTATATAATCTGATGAATTTTGACATTTGCATAACATGTGAAACCATCACAAAAATTAAGGTAATAGAGAGCTGTCAGTTCTAAAAGTTTCCTTGTATAAAGCCACTGCATTTTAAGATTAAATTTTCAAAACTGGATGTGTGGTTTCTGGAATTGGCTCTCTAATATATATTCAGAAAAATAATGATTCTATTTCCAGTAGTAAAAAGACTAGCGATAATCCATGTCAAGAACATCTGGCAATAGATATATGCAAATTATCCCTATTGGAGGTAGATATATTTATGTATATACTCTGACTTATGTTTCTCTGGAGAACCCTGACTAATATCCATATATATACGTATGTATGTATATATATTTAAAGAGATTTATGATAAGGAATTGATTCATGTGACTGACAAGTGCCAAGATATGCAAATGACAAGCTGTAGACCTAAAAGAACTGATGTGTATGGTTCCAGTCTGAGTTAGAGACCTGATAACCAGGAAAACTGATGGTGTAAATTCCATTCCAAAAGGCAGCAGGATGGATACCCAAAAGCTAAAGTTTCAGTGGTGTCTGAAAGTTGGAAAAGACCAGTGTCCTAGCCCATTAAGTCAGGCAAGAAGAGTTCTCTCTTATTCAGCTTTTTTGTTCTATTTAATTTTCAGTTGATTGGATGAGGTACATACATATTATGGGTGCAATTGGTTTTACTCAGTCTACTGATTCAATCCCAGAATTCAAACCTAGAATTATATATGACCAAATGTTTGGGACCTACATACTCCAGCCAAACAACACATAAAATTAACCATCACATATGAAAATGCAAAAGACTCAGAAGACTCCAAGACTTGTATAGAGCTACTACAATGAAGATAGTGTGGATCAGTGAAAGAATGCATAAAGAGATAAGTCAAACAGTTTAGAGAGCCCAGTTTTGATATCTTTGATAATGTTATGTATGTGGCAGTATTTTGAAAGCACATTTTGGAGTAGTTGGTTAAATATTAAGAATAGTTTGATAAGAAATTGGTAGCTTGTGTAAACTCTGTTTATGAATATCACAATAATAAATAATATGCCCCAAATTCTATTATAATTTAATATGAGAAAATTAATACTATAAAACAAAAATTCTTGTGTATGTGTCTGTTCTTTTAAACTTGTAATTAGACATAATTATGTTGTCGGGCTATGCATAGTCAAACAAATATGAGCAATACATCTTTGTAAAATGTTCATTAAAATTACATCATAAGGCCAGGACACAAAGTTTGTATTGCATTGGCATTGCTAAGCAAATTTAACAGTTTTGTTTCCTCCTCAGAGAATATGATTGTCTCTGCTTTCATCATGTTTGTGGGGCTGATATCACCTTCTTTCTCTGGTAAATAAAATTTTCATTTATGTCATCTACACTAGCTAAAAGAAAACATACAATTTACAAATAACTTATATTCGTTAATGAATATGCCTCTATAAGATCAATTTCAGTGACATGTGTAAATAATATTGCTAACAAGATTTACAAAACTAATACTATTTTTGTCTGTTTTAGTGTACACTCAATATTTAGGTGGATAAATATTGATTATGTAAAATCAATAAAATAGCATGTATTTGAGAGGAAGAGAGCCCTGAACCAAGATGGCGGAGTAGAATGATGTGCTGTCACTCCCTCTTGCAAGAACACCAGAATCACAACTAGCTGCTGGACAATCATCAACAGGAAGACACTGGAACTCACCAAAAAAGATATCCCACATCCAAAGACAAAGGAGAAGCCACAGTGAGATGGTAGGAGGGATGATATCACAGTAAAATCAAATTCCATAACTGCTGGGTGGGTGACTCACAGACTGGAGAACACTTATACCACAGAATTCCACCCACTGGAGTGAAGGTTCTGAGCCCCACATCAGACTTCCCAACCTGGGGGTCCAGCAACGGGAGGAGGAATTCCTAGAGAATCAGACTTTGAAGCCTAGTGGGATTTGATTGCAGGACTTTGACAGGACTGGGGGAAACAGAGACTCCACTCTTGGAGGGCACACACAAAGTAGTGTGTGCACTGGGACCCAGGGGAAGGAGCAGTGACCCCAGGGGAGACTGAACCAGACCTACCTGCTAGTGTTGGAGGGTCTCCTGCAGAGGTGGGGCATGACTTTGGCTCACCGTGGGGACAAGGACACTGGCAGCAGAAGTTCTGGGAAGTACTCCTTGGCGTGAGCCCTCCCAGAGTTCGCCATTAGCCCCACCAAAGAGCCCACGTAGGCTCCAGTGTTGGTTTGTCTCAGGCCAAACAAACAAAAGGGAGGGAACCCAGCCCCACACATCAGCAGTCAAGCAGATTAAAGTTTTACTGAGTTCTGCCCACCAGAGCAACAGTCAGCTCTACCCACCACCAGTCCCTCCCATCAGGAAACTTGCACAAGCCTCTTAGATAGCTTCATCCACCAGAGGGCAGACAGCAGAAGCAAGAAGAACTACAGTCCTGCAGCCTGTGGAACAAAAACCACATTCACAGAAAGATAGACAAGATGAAAAGGCAGAGCGCTATGTACCAGATGAAGGAACAAGAAAACCCCAGAAAAAACAACTAAATGAAGTGGAGATAGGCAACCTCCCAGAAAAAAGAATTCATAAAAATGATAGTGAAGATGATCCAGGACCTCAGAAAACGGATTGAGGAAAAGATCAAGAAGATGCAAGAAAGGTTTAACAAAGACATAGAAGAAATAAAGAACAAACAGAGATGAACAATACAATAACTGAAATGAAAGCTACACTAGAAGAAATCAATAGCAGAATAACTGAGGCAGAAGATCAGATAAGTGACCTGGAAGACAGAATGGTGGAATTCACTGCTGTGGAACAGAATAAAGAAAAAAGAATGAAAAGAAATGAAAACAGCCTAAGAGATCTCTGGGACAACATTAAACACAACAACATTTGCATTATAGGGGCCACAGAAGAAGAAGAGACAGAGAAAGGACCAGAGAAAATATTTGAAGAGGTTATAGTCAAAAAATTCCCTAACATGGGAAAGGAAATAGCTACCCAAGTCCAGGAAGCCCAGAGAGTCCAATACAGGATAAACCCAAGGAGAAACATGCTGAGACACATAGTAATCGAATTGGCAACAAAGACAAAGAAAAATTATTGAAAGCAGCAAGGGAAAAACGACAAATAACAAACAAGGGAACTCCCATAAGGTTCACAGCTGATTTCTCAGCAGAAACTCTACAAGCCAGAAGGGAGTGGCATGATATACTTAAAGTGATGAAAGGGAAGAACCTGCAACCAAGATTACTCTAGCCAGCAAGGATCTCATTCAGATTCCACAGAGAAAGCAAAAGCTTTACAGACAAGCAAAAGCGAAGAGAATTCAGCACCACCAAACCAGCTCTACAACAAATGCTAAAGGAACTTCTCTAAGTGGGAAACACAAGAGAAGAAAAGGACCTACAAAAACAAACCCAAAACAATTAAGCAAATGGTCATAGGAACATACATATTGTTAATTACCTTAATGTGAATGGATTAAATGCTCCAACCAAAAGACACAGGCTTGCTGAATGGATACAAAAACAAGACCCATATATATGCTGTCTATAAGAAACCCACTTCAGACCTAGGGACACATTCAGACTGAAAGTGAGGGGATGGAAAAAGATATTCCATGCAAATGGAAATCAAAAGAAAGCTGGAGTAGCAATACTCATATCAGATAAAATAGACTTCAAAATAAAGAATGTTACAAGAGACAAGGAAGGACACTACATAATGATCAAGGGATCAATTCAAGAAGATATAACAATTATAAATATATATGCATCCAACATAGGAGCACCTCAATACATAAGGCAACTGCCAACAGCTATAAAAGGGGAAATTGACATTAACACAGTAATAGTGGGGGATTTTAACACCTCACTTACACCAATGGACAGATCATCCAAACATAAAATTACTAAGGAAAAACAAGCTTTAAATGACACAATAGACCAGATAGATTTAATTGATATTTATAGGACATTCTATCTAAAAACAGCAGATTACACTTTCTTCTCAAGTGTGCATGGAACATTCTCCTGGATAGATCACATCTTGGGTCACAAATCAAGCCTCAGTAAATTTAAGAAAATTGAAATCGTATCAAGCATCTTTTCTGACCACAACACTATGAGATTAGAAATCAGTTACAGGGAAAAAAACATAAAAAACACAAACACATGGAGGCTAAACAATACGTTACTAAATAACCGAGAGATCACTAAGAAATCAAAGAGGAAATCAAAAAATACCTAGAGACAAATGACAATGAAAACACGATGATCCAAAACCTACTGGATGCAGCAAAAGCAGTTCTAAGAGGGAAATTTATAGCTATAAAAGCCTACCTCTAGAAACAAGAAAAATCTCAAATAAACAATCTAACCTTACACCTAAAGGAACTAGAGAAATAAGAACAAACAAAACCCAAAGTTAGCAGAAGGAAAGGAATCATAAAGATCAGAGCAGAAATAAATGAAATAGAAACAAAGAAAACAATAGCAAAGCTCAATAAAACTAAAAGCTGGTTCTTTGAGAAGATAAACAAAATTGATAAACCATTAGCCAGTCTCATCAAGAAAAAGAGGGAGAGGACTCAAATCAATAAAATTAGAAATGAAAAAGGAGAAGTTACAACAGACACCGCAGAAATACAAAGCATCCTAAGATACTAGTACAAGCAACTCTATGCCAGTAAAATGGACAACCTGAAAGAAATGGACAAATTCTTAGAAAAGCATAACCTTCTAAGACTGAACCAGGAAGAAATAGAAAATATGAACAAACCAATCACAAGTAATGAAATTGAAGCTGTGATTAAAAACCTTCCAACAAACAAAAGTCCAGGACCAGATGGCTTCACAGGTGAATTCTATCAAACATTTAGACAAGAGCTAACACCCATCCTTCTCAAACTCTTTCAAAAAATTACAGAGGAAGGAACACTCCCAAACACATTCTATGAGGCCACCATCACCCTGATACCATTACCAGACAAAGATACTACAAAAAAAGAAAATTACAGACCAATATGACTGATGACTATAGATGCAAAAATCCTCAACAAAATACTAGCAAACAGAATCCAGCAACACATTAAAAGGGTAATACACCATGATCAAGTGGGATTTATCCCATGGATTCAAGGATTCTTCAACATATGCATATCAATCAATGTGATACACCATATTAAGAAACTGAAGAATAAAAACCATATGATCATCTCAATAGATGCAGAAAAAACTTTTGACAAAATTCAACACCCATTTACTATAAAAACTCTCCAGAAAGTGGGCATAGAGGGAACCTACCTCAACATAATAAAGGCCATATACGACAAACCCACAGTAAACATCATTCTCAATGGTGAAAAACTGAAAGCATTTCCTCTAAGATCAGGAACAAGACAAGGATGTCCCCTTTTACCACTATTATTCAACATAGTTTTGGAAGTTCTAGCCACAGCAATCAGAGAAGAAAAAGAAATTAAAGGAATACAAATTGGAAAACAAGTAAAACTGTCATTGTTTACAGATGACATGATACTATACATAGAGAATCCTAAAGATGCTACCAGAAAACAGAGCTAATCAAGGAATTTGGTAAAGTCGCATGATACAAAATTAATGCACAGAAATCTCCTGCATTCCTATACACTAACAACGAAAGATCAGAAAGAGAAATTAAGGAAAGAATCCCATTCACCAATGCAAAAAAAAGAATAAAATACCTAGGAATAAACCTACCTAAGGAGGTAAAAGATCTGTACTCAGAAAATTGTAAGGCACTGATGAAAGAAATCAAAGATGACACAAATAGATGGAGAGATATACCATGTTCTTGGATTGGAAGAATCAATATTTTGAAAATGACTATACTACCCAAAGCAATCTACAGATTCAATACAATCCCTATCAAATTACCAATGGCATTTTTTATGGAACTAGAACAAAAAAACTTAAAATTTGTATGGAGACACAAAAGACCCTGAATAGCCAAAGCAGTCTTGAGGGAAAAAAGTGGAGCGGGAGGAATCAGACTCCCTGACTTCAGACTATACTACAAAGCTACAGTAATCAAGGCAATATGGTACTGGCACCAAAACAGAAACATAGATCAATGAAACAAGATAGAAAGCCCAGAGATAAACCCACACAGCTATGATCAACTAAACTATGACAAAAGAGGCAAGGATATACAATGGAAAAAAGACAGTCTCTTCAATAAGTGGTGCTGGGAAAACTGGACAGCTACATGTAAAAGAATGAGATTAGAACACTCCCTAATACCATACACAAAAATAAACTCAAAATGGATTAGAGACCTAAATTTAAGACCAGACACTATAAAACTCTTAGAGGAAAACATAGGAAGGACACTCTTTGACAGAAATCACAGCAGGATCTTCTTGGATCCACCTCCTAGAGTAATGGAAATAAAAACAAAAATAAACAAATGGGACCTAATGAAACTTAAAAGCTTTTGCACAGCAAAGCAAACCATAAACAAGACGAAAAGACAACCCTCAGAATGGGAGAAAGTATTTGTAAATGAATCAATGGACAAAGGATTAATCTCCAAAATATATAAAGAGCTCATGCAGCTCAATATTAAAATAACAAATAACCCAATCCAAAAATGGGCAGAAGACCTAAATAGACATTTCTCCAAAGAAGATATACAGATGGCCAAGAAGCACGTGAAAAACTGCTCAACACCACTAATTATTAGAGAAATGCAAATCAAAACTACAATAAGGTATCACCTCACACCAGTTAGAGTGGGCATCATCCCAAAATCTACAAACAACAAATGCTCGACAGGGTGTGGAGAAAAGGGAACTCTCTTTCACTGTTGGTGGGAATGTATATTGATACAGCCACTATGGAGAACAGTATGGAGGTTCCTTAAAAAACTAAAAATAGAATTACCATATGATCCAGCAATCCCACTACTGGGCATATACCCAGAGAAAACCATAATTCAAAAAGACACACGCACCCCAATGTTCATTGCAGCACTATTTACAATAGCCCGGAGATGGAAACAACCTAAGTGCCCATCATCGGATGAATGGATAAACAAGATGTGGCACATATATACAATGGAATATTACTCAGCCATAAAAAGGAACAAAATTGGGTCAGTTTTTGAGACATGGATGGATCTAGAGACTATCATACAGAGTGAAGTAAGTCAGAAAGAGGAAAACAAATATCTTATATTAACGCATATATGTGGAACCTAGAAAAATGCTACAGATGAACCGGTTTGCAGGGCAGAAATTGAGACACAGACGTAGAGAACAAACGTATGGACACCAAGGGGGGAAAAGCGGCAGGGGGCTGGGGGTGGTGGTGTGATGAATTGGGCGATTGGGATTGACATGTATACACTGTTGTGTATAAAATTGATGACTAATAAGTGCCTTCTGTATAAAAATATAAATAAAATTAAAATTTTAAAAATAGCATGTATTTATACGTAAGCCTTTGGTATTTTTTTGAATATTCAGAAAATCACATTGTAATTTTTTACATAATTTTGGTTTAATTATATAACAATCTGAAGAAATTAACAAGTAAGGGTTTTTCTGTTAAATTTTGAAAGAAAAAATTGGTAAGGAATTGGCAGGTTTTCCTACCATATAATATACTTTTTAAGCCAATTTTGATGTTTCTTATAGGTTCAGATTGGAAAAGAAGTAAAACTAAAAAGTTTTTTTTGGCCACGCCACGTGGCACATGGGATCTTAGTTCCTGACCACAGATTAAACCTCACACCCCTTGCAATGGAAGCACTGAGTCTTAACCACTGGACCACCAGGGAAGTCACTAAACAATTATTTTATATAGTTTTTACTTGAATACTCTTAAATTATAAACCAAAAAGTTAGTGCTTACGCACCTTGATCACCTCTGTATCAAGTTTCCCCCTCATTAAAACTGATGCTTTTAAATAACCATTTGATTGAGAAATCTTGTTTTATACATATTTTGGCTGGAACATTTTGTAAGCAATGTATTATTTCTACCTCTTGAAATTTCAGGTTGAAATTCATGAAATTTTCAAAAATTTGAATGCAGATTATTAATATTTCTGTGATATTTGAGAAAAAGTCATTTACTTGTGAAACTTTTGAAGATATAATGTTTCCCCCAACATCTTCTATTTCTTATAGATGAATACACATTGGGAAACCTATCTGATATAATTAGCAGATAGTTGATGATAAAGCAGTTAAATCAAAGGTCATTTGCCTTATCTCTGAACAAAAAATTACCATCCCTGTTAGTCTATTAATTGGTGGAATAATTTGTTTTATGCATGTTTCTGTTCATGCTGAAAATCAATAACTCTCATAATGGAATGCCTTGGTTGAACCTGGTATACACAAATTGTAACACCTAGTGCTATGGTTGCACTTTAAACTGATATGTTGTCACTTCAAATTACTTTGCATTGGCATCTGTGGTTATTTAGAACTACAAGTTAATTTGGATGATTTCCAGAACAAATAAACAAGTGCAAAACTGTCTCAATGCATTTATTGTGCTTGAATGATTGAAGGGCTTTTTTTTTTTTTTTGGCTTTAATGTTCCAGAATAATTTTATCTAACAGCAGGAAGTGGCTAGACTCACAAACAAACTGTTCTTTTCTTGTAAATTATATGAAATCTACATGGAAAAGAATACTTAATTTTAATTACAATAATAATAAATAGAAAAGGACTAAAGCATCTTACAAAAAAGTTTTATGCATAACATAATGATAATAATAACTATAACAGTAAAATAGAAATGGCAATAGTGATAGAAAAAACTTAACACAATAAATAGAAAAGGTAAGGATTTTGAACTACTCATAGTAAAGGAATCATGGTATAATGAACAGGAGACTAGAGCTATTCAAAAATTATAAACAAAAAAAATGTAATCCTAAAACAGTATTTATTTTGGAAGCTAAAAGATGATATTTTCTATGAGAATTTACCAATTCTATGCCATCTAAGGAACCACAGACTAAATGAATACACATCCTTTACGTATACGGCCATATCCATACTCTCAGTCTCTCACTACAACTTATTAATGTTATCCTTACATATACCTCTTTATCTTAACCTCATGTTGCAGCCATGTAACATGCACACCGCAACATGGTGATGACTCTCTCCTGAAGCACATCTTTTCTCCATTTTCATATTCACTCAGAGAAATCTCAAGTCCCGTGCTTTAGTCTACATGCTGTGAAGATATATTTCAGATGTGCTTAACATTTAGATCAGTAGACTTGAGTAAGGAAGATTGCCTCCATAATGGAGGTATGCGCCTCACCTAACGAGTTGAAGG
Source organism: Delphinapterus leucas (assembly GCF_059928025.1). Lineage (NCBI taxonomy): Eukaryota > Metazoa > Chordata > Mammalia > Artiodactyla > Monodontidae > Delphinapterus > Delphinapterus leucas. The sequence continues at coordinate 21,228,947 of NC_143146.1, read as the reverse complement.
CCTTAAGAGCTAAAACCGAGGTTTTCCAAAGACCAATTGTGCCTCAAGACTGCAACATAGAGGCCATAACTGGTTTCAGCCTGTAGATTTCAGTCTCACAACTGAAACATCCACTGTTCTTTGAATTTTCAGACTGCCTACCTGGTTGACAGATTTTCAGCTTGTCAACCCCCATCCAATTCCTTAAACACATATTCTTTCTCTCTCTCACTCCCTCTCTCTCATATATATACATATATATATGTGAAAATTATTATATATATGAATAAAATTATAATACTTTTACCTGAGGTATATATTATAAACAGCTGCTTTCTAATAAATGGATGAAATTGAAACATACCTAGAAAGTAATAAAAGTAGAAAGAGAAGTGATGGTGGAAATATTTAACAAACAATATTACAAGTGTACCAATAAATTAGAAAAGACCTCAGGTCTTTAGAAAAATAAATGAAGGTACACTAGTAATAAAGTGTCCTAGTTGTAATGTAAAGTGTAAAGCCTTGTTTTAAACCTTTAACAAAATTGAATTTGTAATAAAATGTTATTTCAGAAACTCTTTGACTTAGAGATTTCCTAACAATTAGACATGAAAAAATTAACTAAAATGTAGAACAAGCTTCTGCAGAGTATAGTAAAGGTATTTATATTCCCCCAACAGCAAAAGAAAGGAAAATTATTATAGATGAGTCTCGTTCATAAATTTGCGTGTAATTATTCTAAAAATCGTTCACAAATAAAATGTAGTAATTTTTTTAAAATTATAATACATGTTGGCTAAGTAATTTCATCCCAAGAAATTAAGAGTCTTTGATATTAGAAAGTCAATTAATTTAACTAAATAAACTTAAAGAATTAAGTGGAAAAATCCAGAATGTATGCTCTATAATTCTTTCTATAGAAGAATGACAGGGATTTCTGTCTTTATATTGTTTAAATAATATGTTCTTATTTAGAAGTGTGCATGGCACATAGTAATTCTTCAGTGATGTTTATAAAATGAATAGCTGCAGGAAAAAAATTACATAAAAATACAACCTTCATTCACTGTTAAAAAAAATTAAACCCTTATCAAACTTCCTTTAATGCGTTACAGAGTATCTTAAAAAAAAAATGAACAACTACAGCCATATAGGTGTTATATAGGTAACACAATACTTATTGTTGAAATATTGAAAGCAGTATCTGTAAAACTGGTAAATATAAAATCAAGATAAGATTAATTTTCATTAGTAAGTATACAAAGAGAAATATGGCTTTATAATGGTATCTTTTATAAAGGCATAAAACTGCAAGGTGTCCAACAGTAAATGGCAATTCTGAATTATTTGATATTTCATATATACAATTATAAAATTTTATTGAAAGACATTAACAAATCCTAAGTAAATGAAGGTTATATCATGTTTTATTTTTTATTGTAACAATATCATAAAAATACTTTTCAGTATTTTATCTTTTTAATGAAATGCCACTCATACCAACAGATCCTCTTTTGAGAATTTTCACAAGCTGATTAAAACATTTATATGGAGGGCAAATAGTCCTCAAATTACAAGATATTTCTGAAGAAAAATAACCTGGGGATAATGCTTTCCTACATTAAAAATATGTAATATAAAGTTATAGAAATTAAGGTAACGCAGTATTTGGTCAGGAGTGGACAAATGTATGTATGAAATAGACCCATTGCCCATATGAAACTTCAGTATGGCAGAGGTACTCTCACATCATGGGCAAAATGGAGGACTATACAGTGAAGTCACTAGAAAAAATAAAGTTGGATCCTCAATCCTCATAAATAAAACTTAACTCCAGATGAATCAAGAAACTACTTGTTTAAAATCCGCAGCAAAACTATGAAGAATAACCATATATGTGATTGAAAGAATGGACAGAAAACATCAACAGAAAATCCCCCCCAAAAATAATCACATATGGCCAGAAAATAAACGTGAGATGTTCAAAATTTTTAATGATTAGGGGAATGCAAGTCAAAAGTGCAATTAAATTGTATCTTACATATTACATACATTCCATTCACAAAAATTGATAAAGCCTATCAAGTGTTGGGGAAGATGTAAATCTACAGAATCTCTCAGGCACTGCTGGTGAGAGCTTAACTTGATACACCTACATTGGAGAACATTTTTACATTACGCCTTTACATCAGAAAATATATTTTCATAATATTCTTCCATTCTTTTCAGGCCAAAATATTTGGAATCTACCTGCCACCACTCTTGCTCTCAAGACTATGTTGACCAAGCACCTAGCTTTCCTAGGACTGAGAGGATTCTCAAGATTTGATACTTTCCGTGCTATGACTAGAAAAAAAACCTAAGGCAAATCAAGAGGTCAGTCACCATAAGTCACACCTCACACTCAATTTATCAGAAAATCTAGTTTGCTTCAACTTTAAATTATGTTCAAATCATCAGCTTGACACCATCTCTACCATCACGACCTGCCTCAGACTCCCGATGTCTGTCATCTTTTTGAGATAAGAAGTTAATCTCTGAAGAAAAACATTGATTTGAAGCCCAGTCTCACCCATTACTACTATTACTACCAGTGCTACTTAAGTACCAAATACAGACTCAAGGGTTTATATGTATCATCTCATTCTTATAACAAAATGAAAAAGGTTATTATCCTTGCCAGGAAAACTCTGAAACCTGAGCCTCAGAGATGTAATTTCCTCAACTAGCAGCTGTTGGAGTCTACTCCATCTCAGATCCTTCCATAATACTTGTGACTGCTGTCCATATGGGTGACATGTGGATAAAGAAAACAGAATTTCAGAGATTCCCAATAGTAGAAGCAATGTGAAGTCTTACCTTTACTACTCTACTCTTGTTATATCTTGTCTCCTGCCCACATCCAAGATTGACAATAAGATGAGAATGGGGTCAAGAGAGGCCAACTTTAAATGTTTGCAGCCCACTTCTTTCATTCAAAGAATTTCAGGAGTTTTATTACAGGTGAGTAAACAGAGCCCAGAAATTGTTTGCAAAATTTTTCCTCATTCAATACTTGTTATTCAATTTTCTTAAAAAGAAAATTGCTGAAAACAGATAGGTTTTGATTTTCACACACCCAACTCTACCCTATTTAATTCTCCAAGTGTTAAATTGGGCATTTTGTCCTCCTCTTCTACAAGTTCATGCAACGCAGTTATTCAATTTTGAGAAAATAGATGCTATTTCTACTTTCTTTCACTTAGAAAAAGAAGCAATAATTTTTTAAAATAAATTCAAGCACAATTTGCTTTAATTATTGTAACTAGCAATCTATTTGATTTACAATGATTTGTAAACTTTAGGCATTAAATACATATGAAATAAAAATAGTATAATGCTATATTTGTGTCACTTGAATTTATATATGAAAGTTGTCTCCTGATGGTAAAGGTGCAAATGGAGTATTTTGTCCTCCATGGTTATTAAAGATATGAGAGGAAAAACTGTATTGTAGATGCGTTGTATTATTTTTACAGAGGTCATACCTCAAATCTATCAGTCAAGTGTTAGTACAAGGAAAAATCTCTCTAACTGAAAGCAATTTTCTTCCTTCATAAGAAAAACAAGAATACTTTCAGTGTCTTATTTTAAGCTTTTAAAAAATGTTTTCTGGAAACTATGATTCCTGTCCTTTTTCTTATAATTTCAGCTTTTTGTGAGAGATAATGTTCTTTAAAATCAGAGACCAGTTAATAATTTGTGAGTTCCTGTTATGGGTTCTGCTTTCATTTAAAAAGATAGGCTCTCAGGGAAGATATAACTGTACTTGGTCACACTGGTGTGTCACCTTGACAAAACATTCAAGACCACAAGATGCCCCAAATGACTTTGTCTGAAATAATAAATATAAACATTGATATTCAGTGATTACTTTCCTAAGAAAACACATTAATCATAACTTTCATGGCAATATACTAGTTTAAATACTAGGCACAAAACTGTTTATTTGGCATGCTTTCTTTTAATTAACAGGTATGTCTTTCTAAAGTTAATGTAAGCTCGTTAGTTTACACTCTAGTCTGTATATTCTTCAGGAAATGACAAACGTTAAGAACAAGGACATAAATTAATTCATGCTGGAAAGAAGGAAGAATGCCATTCTTAACAGGGAACAGCCAGCTAAGGATGCTAGATGTAATGTGTACTGAACTGGATATGTTGGAAAAAGACAAATGGGGCATCTTAATATTCTGACTCTCATTAAATGGTAGATTGGGTGTGTGAAAAAGATCTTACCAAGGTCTCATTAATATTCCCAAACGTGGAAGGAGGACAGATGAGTATAGGCAAATAGACGAAAGAGATATTCTGCATAATGAGATGGGTCACTCCTTCCCTAGAGAGTGGTCCCAACAGGCATAAAAGCAATGCTATGGGGATTCCTCATGAATGTGAGCAACTGCAACAACTACCAGCACTTATGAAAATACATTACAAATTTTAAAGAGGGAATGACACTGAATTAGCAGAGGAAATACATTTTTTTTAGATTAAGCTACTGAAAAAAAACTATAATCAAGTTTCCCAAGATATCCCCAGAAAGAAAAACTCAGGCAAGTAGTAATGAAGAAAGAAAAACTTAATGACAGTAAAGATAATGTGAAGATGTGCTTTGAAATAAAATGATTAAAAAGTAGATTGTTCATTATTGAAAATTGATTTAGTAAAGAGGAGCTAAACCTAAAGTGGTTCTCAAGTAAACATTTAACATAATGCTAACCTATGAAACAGTAGAGCTAGTCCCATCAAAGTCAGCAATAGGATATTTATTTGCCCTGACCTTTATTATTAATATAAAAAAAAAACCTGGCCAATAAAATGCCATAAGAATTGATGTGAAAGAAAAACTCTTTTAACTAAAAAGATAGAAATTAATATTATTATTTGCAAATGAAATAATTTTCTTCCTTGAAAACGCGAGAAAAACCTAAAATCTCATAGATGTATAAGAACAGAAGTTCTATAAAATGTATAACAAATGCATATATAAAGAGGCATATGCATGTATGCAAATATATGGCTAATATTTATGTAGTTGAAATATATTTCATGTTTTCAATAAATTAAAAATAAAGATATTGCTGACCTAAAAGAAATAGACTGCCAGTTATTTCTCCAGCAAAAATAGGTTTATTCAGGATCAGCAAAGAATTGAGATTTGGGGTCTGCAACCATAGGAAGCCACGTGCAAATCCCCCCACCACAAAATAAAGATTTTTCATAGGAAAAGGAAGCTGAGAGGGCTATAGAAAATAGAGTCCATGGTGTTGGAGTTCAGGGCAGCCCAGCCAAAAATATACCACAATGGCATACTGATTATTTGGAATTAAGATTAAGAAATGGCCAACACAAAAGGGACACTCCGACCCTATTTTCTGTCTACCTGAAAGCAGAAAATAAATCTCCTGTATGAAAGGTGCACTCACTGCATCTGGAGATAGAAGGACACCCTTATCACCAGAGGTAGGAATTCAGACCAAGAAATTCAGCCTATATGAACAAACCTTGTTACTTCTTTAATTTACTACCCCAAATCCACATTCTATTTAGATTCTTCACTCAGTAAGTACCCAAAACCTAAATTTCTTTGTTCTGTCAGTTCCTCACAAATTTATCCTTTCTCTTTATAAAAAGTATAAAAGATGCTTCTGGCCACTTATTATGTCCCATTTCTATGAGACCTCTGTGTGCACAAATTAAAATTTGTTTCTTTTTCTCCTGTTAATCTGTCTTGTGTCAGTTTTGTTATTAATCTAACCACAAGATCTCAAGAGGGATAGAGGGGAAAATTTCCCCCTCTCCAACAAAGTCCATGACTTCTCCATTGGTGATTTTCTAGAGATTTGGTCATCCTCTTCTTCCTGGTACAAAGAGAAAGACTCCCTTACAGATGGAGATTTCCCTTGTAAATGCAAATGTCTCTTACAAATGGGTAACTTCTACTTGCCTTACAGAGCTTTTTCTTACGTGTAGGGTTTCATAAAAATAACCAGTTCAAAATAATCCTTATGCCAAAGAGACATATTTTGGGACGGAAAATTGTGCTTCCCTTCAGCAAAATATGTTATAATTCATGTAAATAAATACATGATTTTAGTATATATCACCGAATAAGAAATGATTTACATGAATCAGTAATATAATTAAAGTTTTCTTCCATAGAGTTTTACTATATACCATGTCCATTTCATATTTTAACACTTAAAAATGTAATTTCTATTTTGAATCAATAACAGAATTAATATATATAACTCTAGATCAAATAAAAATCACTTAAAGTTTATTTCTTGTTTCCTGGTTAAAATAAGGACAATCAGTAACGTTAATTAGATTCATTTACAATGATTCAAGGAAAAAGTGTACAAAAATCATAACAGACCAATCTATACATTTACCTTGATTCTGGCCAAGATAGATAAAAATAGATAAAATAGCTATTGCTTTTGGTAAAAGAGTTAGAATTATATAAAAGATAGTAGAAGCTAAACATTTTAAGCATGCAAATAGCTAAATTCCTAGGAAAGTAAGATAACTTTTTTAATTGAAAGAAAATTTTGGTTTTCTATTATTAGGAATTAGACTTCCTACCAGAGAATTATTTTGGAACTTTAACATGCACATTTTGTATGTAAATACGTCTGAAGTTTTAACAGCACATTGATCCTGAGTATTCACAAGTGAAATATGGTTTCCTTTGTGGCTATGTATTTCCCTTAATATATCTCACTTCATAAATTCTGTGAGGCAGAGGTTTGCAGACTGTATTACCAAGTGAGAGTAGAGCAGACACATATGGCAATAGTTTCAAAAAGAACAAATACACTTTGTTTTTTAAAGGTATGCTTTCCTACTTTCAGAAGAAACAAGTTAACATTAATACTAACTTTTCGCAAGTTTTTAAATCCTTTTTCTAGAGCCTGGCACCTTGAATTGTGGTTCACGGACCAGCAGTATGGGCAACACCTGAGTGTAAGTGAGAACTGCAGAACATAAACACCCACTCCAGACTTACTGAATCAGCATCTGCAAATGATACATATGTATATTAAAGCTTTTGGAAGCATCTTCTATAGAATTCCAAGATACTTAAACTTCTATTTCTTGTTTCATCAATTAGGGTCAGGATCTCAATTCTACCATATTCTAGGATAAGGAAACAAACTTCTCTCCTCCAACTGACCAACTCTATCAGATCTACCATTTTGTTTGTTGCTTCGTTTTTTTCTCAGTCTACATCAAATATAATTCCACATAGATGGGTGAATAATTAGCCCACAGGCTAACTGAAAACACTGAAAATGTTTAGTTTATTATGTTCCTGGAGGAATGCAGAATAGAGTCTGACTAAAACCAGAGTGGAATGGAGTGATTCTGGAATTTTACTTTTATTAGTCATTAAAATACCTTCTTGCTTTCTATGAATTAAAACTAAGGTGACAATTTATCACTAAGTGATAATTTATCACTCAAACTGGTACATTTTTGAGAGTGAAAATGTTAGAGCATAGACTATCTTAAACATCTAGGGGACAAACTGGAATATGTGGTCATTATGCATTTAATTGAAAGTCTTAACTGTTACATCATTTATAATTTATTTATTTATTTTGCGGTACACGGGCCTCTCACTGTTGTGGCCTCTCCCGTTGCAGAGCACAGGCTCCGGACGCGCAGGCTCAGCGGCCATGGCTCACGGGCCCAGCCGCTCCGCGGAATGTGGGATCTTCCCGGACCGGAGCACGAACCCGTGTCCCCTGCATCGGCAGGCGGACTCTCAACCACTGCGCCCCCAGGGAAGCCCATCATTTATAATTTAAACTAAGAAATATAATTCATACCAACAATTTCAATCATAATCAGGCTGAATAGGGTTTTGGTCATCATTTTGGTGGTAAGTGACAACTTAGGGTCTTTCCAAAGTGACAACTTATGTTCTTTCCAATGTTTATTTAATGTAAGCCTCCATATAACTGTAGCATATGAGATAGAAGTATTTATTTTGAGAATTGAGAATCATAAATTACAAAAATGAAAATTAAGTATATATATTATAAAAGTCATATATATAATGCATATAATAGTCTACAATTCTAAATGGAGAAAAATATTTGAAACTGTTTCTATAAATCTCTAAAATGTCTATAATGATTTGTAAAAAAGTAATTTAAATTAAAATTACACAGGCTTTTATTTTAAAAAGAGAAAGATAATTTTAATATATACAGTGCTATATTCAAAATGGCTTTGTAACTAACTTTCAAAGATATGTTTCTGTGTTCTTTTTTTTGTTGTTGTTGTTCAGGATCTTAGAGAATGGGACCATTTAACTGAAGTCTGAAAATTTTTCATTAATTTTAAACAAAATTCCTTTTTTACTTTCTAATTTCAATGTATTTTTTGCCTATGATATTTCTATTAAAGAAGCAAGAGGGAGGAGATATGGGGATATGTGTATATGTGTAGCTGATTCACTTTGTTATAAAGCAGAAACTAGCACACCATTGTAAAGCAATTATACTCCAATAAAGATGTTAAAAAAAAAAAGAAGCTTCTATTAAGACCAGATCTTCAAAAATCTTTTTTTTTTTAAAAACCATGATTTTCAAACTTGGCACATTATAGTCACCTGTGGAGATGTGTTAAAGTATCAATGTCAGACCCTCACTCCCATGACTCTGAGCTAAGTGGCTTTGGTGTACTCCTGTCATGTGAACATTCCACATGTGAATCTAAGGTGCAGTCAAATATAACCAATCTTTTAAAATATGAAATGGAAAATTTAGATTAAAATGGACATAACTAAAATTACTGCCTCTTTTCTCTTCTAATCTCCCTCAAAATACGTATGAAAAACAGCATAGATATAAAATTATAATACTATCAACAACTAAGAAAGTTACAAAAATAAGTAATTTACAGATTTTGGAGTAATTTTCACTAACTGTAAAGCCAGTGGAGCCAGAATGGAAAATGCTTATATTTAATCTAACAACGTGTTTCTTCTGATTATAAAATAAAGACTCTTTTATTGGTTTCAGTTTAACAAAATGAGATTTCTTAAAGGTCCAGACAAGAAATTTGAGTATGTAAATCTGGCTAGGTATAAGAATAAAGACAGATATTTCCCCAACAGGAAATTGAAAGTGAATATTCTGCTAAGAGACATTAAATTCACAGAGCATTAAATGAATAAAGTGCAATGTCTATAGGATTGGTCTAGGGCTGCCTAATTTAGCTGCTGTAGATCAAAGAGGAGAAATGTTGACAGTCACTCCTCTTGAAGGGATTTTATGCGTTTTTATTTGACCAAAATACTGTTTACACATCCTCTCCTAAAACTCCCAGAAACCCATAGAGGATGACAATTGGAGGGCCAGCTTGAGGGAGGCTCCTAATACAAAGGGAATGACAATCTTCAATATTAAAATGCAAAAATCAGAAACATCTGTGGTAACACTGCATGCTGAAGACTGTAACTTTTCTTGTCCTCTTGGATTGGAAGTTCAGAATGTTAGTTGATTGTGGCAAAGAGGGAGTCCACTTCATCCTGGAGCCACCAACATCAGAAGAAGTGAGAAGGGAGTCAAGGGTGCTCACATCAACCTCATCATTTCAGCACTCTGACAATAAGCAGAGTAGTTAGTAAATAAATGAGGACCAAGGTAACAGACACATTTTGTACATTGACTAACATGGGGTGGGGCTTCATTAGTTTCTCTGCACTTGAATATGAGTAAAATTAACTTAAAATAACAATCAAAGCCTGTGGGGAGAAAACACCACAGAACAAAAATGGTGATGTGATCCTGAAGACTCAGAGTAGAGGAGGACTTTAAAAATAATTTATCTAAGACAAAAATAAACAACGTATGCTCTGCTAAACCAGATTGGGGGGAAAAATTAAGAAAATATCTGTTACCCTTCAAGCATTTTAAAATTGATACAAAATTATTTTATGCTATTTAAATACTTAAAAATTATATAAGTTCTATGAAAATATAGGTACAATGTTGACATCTTAAACCAAATGTCACCTCATTTTTTAAATGAAATTAATGGAACCTGAACACTATCACCCATTTAAAAAAGATCATGAATGAGATGTTCTTTAACAAAGGAAAAGTCACATTTTTCCTTTTGCTCCTTGAATTTAATGTATTTCACTTCCCACACAGAATTTTATTCTTTATTATAAAATAATACTCTATTATTCCTGAAAATCTTTATTAAGCACCCTATCATTCTTGTCTCACAGTGAAATCATGTATGTAAATTTAAGTTGAAACTTTAAAGTTCTTGTGACCAGGCTCTAAGTGTTCATTTGCCCCCCACCCCTGGGTTCACTTATCATTATAATTATTAATGGTATTCAATTGACAGAATATATGCCACAATTTTTAATTTAATTATAATTAAGCATAATAATCTAAAAATTTATTGGAAATGCATCTCAATGAATTGAATAGAGCTGGTTTTTTCAACTAGATCATATTTTCATGGATAAATATTATCACTAGAATGCAGCAGTTTTCAATATCATTCTAATTCTATTTTTCATTTTATGGTTATAACCTTTTAGAAAACTTTTTCACATAAAGAGAGATGAAAATCATTTTAGCAATGTCACTGGATATTTAATTACTTTCAAATTATATGCCAGAATCATGGAGTAATTAGTTTTTGTTAATTATGTAATTAAAGTAAATAAATAGAAAACACTTGCCTGAAAAAGGAGACATCCCCAGTTTTTAGTCAGCCACATTCTTAACAGCAATACTAGGACATAGCATCTTAAGATTAGGGGAGGTTGAGAAATATTGGTTTTTAATATTGGTTTATTTTACATGATAAAAAAATAGATTTTGAAAGAAGAGATAAGAAGGAAGAAGCAGACTAGAGAAATATTTCAGGCAGATCATTTTAAAGAAAAAGAACATCTGTAATTTAGTAACTAAAAATTCTTTTAAAACTTTCTGTTCCTGAGTTAGTCTAATGTAGACCCACGTTTATACTGCAGGTCTGTGCTTCTTTTAGTTTGAAGACAACTGTAAAACTATTAATGGCTTCCCTTTGGGGAAGTAGGTTGTTTAACATATGGAGATAACGGCACCCCCAAACCTATACAAGGCCTTTCTTTGCTCTTCCGAGCTCTCAAATGGAGGAAGAGGCAAACTGATTTATTTGAAAGCAGGGCATTCGGGGATCTGTTTTTCTCATGGCTACAGTTATGACTATTAAAAAAATCCAAGATATGGAAACAACGTACCTAGATGTCCATCAATGGATGAGTGGATAAAGAAGATATATATACATACCACATCTTTATCCATTCATTTTATATATATATAATTTTTTCAACCATATAAAAGGATGAAATCTTGCAATTTGCGAGAACATGGATGGATCTTGAGGACATTACGCTTAGTGAAATAAGTCAGACAGAGAAACACAAAATACTGTATGATCTCACTTATATGTGGAACATAAAAAACAAAAAAAGCAAACAAAAAATCCATCTCATAACTACAGAGAACAAATTGGTGGTTGCCAGAGACAGGTGGTGGGAGGTGGGAAAAATGGGTGAAGGAGGTCAAAAGTACCAAATTCCAGTTATAATATAAATAAGTTATGGGAATGTAATGTAACTATAGTTAAAAATACTGTACTGCATATTTGAAAGATGCTGAGAGAATAGATCTTAAAATCCTCCTCACAAGAAAAAATAATTTTTTTGTAACTGTGTATAGTCATGGACATTAACTAGACTTATTGTGTTGATTATTTCACATATATATATATACACATATTGAATTATTATGTTGTACCCCTGAAACTAATATAATATTACATGTCAATTATACCTCAATTACAAAATAAGCTTATTTAAAAATTCATGTGTACCATCAAGCCAGAGTTTTTTCATTAAGTTAATTGAAGTTGTATTTCCTTATTTTAGATTTACTTTTTCTTCTGTCCCTACAGCTTTTGTAAATTCTTTATTATTAAAATCATCAATAATCTGCTGTCAAATGTAAAAGAAATATCCAGCATGAATTTTTCAATCTTTAACATTTTTTGTGTCTTTCTGAAAAATCTTATCTATTGTTATATTTGAAAGCAAACCATATGCACTGTCTCCAAATTATTGACTTGAATTGCAGCCTAGACATGCCATGTCTTCTCAACTCTTTAATTTATAGCTATAGTTACATATCTCACAAGTACCTCAAATTAAGATTCAAAAATGAAAGTCAGTATCATATAAAGCCAATTCCTCTTCCTCATAAATTGCCTATCTGGTCAATTATTTGGGTTTTATTCCTTTATTGTTAGCCAACAATTAACTTAAGAGTTATCAAATATTTATTAAGCATTTGCTGAGTATCAGGTGCTGTTAAAATCCAAAAAATATAGCATAATAAAATAGATACTTTCACCACCTTCATGAAATATATCTTGTACTGGAGTAGAAAGACATTAAAATAGTCACACAAGTAAATGTAAAATTGCAATGCTGTTTACTGCCATGAAGTACAGGTACTTAAATTTATGTTCCTAAATAATAAGGAGGCCTGGCCTAGCCTGAAACAAATTTTAAAAAATGCTTCTCTGATAAATTATTTTCACAAGTCAGTGTGTATTGTGGTGGGAAGAAGAATAGTGCAGACAAAGGAAATAGTATACAAATATACCATGGTGTAAAAAAGATGATAATGAGAATTTTAAAATCTTTGGTGGTAGGCAGAATTTAAATACAGCCTCTGTATTAATTTGCTAGGACTGCTGTAAGAAAGTTCAGGAGACTGGGTAGCTTAAACAGCAGAAATTGATTTTCTTATAGTTCTAGAAGTCTGAAATCAAGGTGTTAGTAGTATTGGTTTCTCCTGAGGGCTGTGAGGGGTGCTCCATTTGATACTTCTTTCCTTGAGTTGTAGGTGCCATATTTATGTTCACATGGTGTCCTCCTTTTGTGCATGTCTGTATCCAAATTTCCCTCTTTCTTAAGGACAGTAGCTATATTGGATTAGGAGACCATGCTACTTTCATATGACCTCATCTTAACTAATTTCATCTACAATGACCCTATTTCCACATAAGATCACATTCTGAAGGACTGAGGACTTAGGACTTCAACATTGGGGGAGACATAATTCAACCAAATTCAACTCAAGATCCTCACTCCTTTTGTACACACACCTTCTCCCAGTTAATCAATGAAACACGAACCTAGGGGCTGCTGTGAAGAGATTTTGCAGAAGTGAATTAGGTCTTAAATCAGTTAATTTTTTTTTTTTTTTTTTGTATGCAGGCCTCTCACCGCTGTGATATCACTAAGTGATAATTTATCACTCAAATTGGTACATTTTTGAGAGTGAAAGTGTTAGGGCATAGACTATCTTAAACACCTAGGGGACAAACTGGAATATGTGGTCATTATGCATTTAATTGAAAGTCTTAACTGTTACATCATTTATAATTTATTTATTTATTTAATTTGCGGTACGCAGGCCTCTCACTGTTGTGGCCTCTCCCATTGCGAAGCTCAGGCTCTGGACGCACAGGCTCAGTGGCCATGGCTCACGGGCCCAGCCGCTCCGCGGCACGTGGGATCTTCCCGGACCGGGGCACGAACTCGTGTCCTCTGCATCGGCAGGCGGACTCTCAACCACTGCGCCACCAGGGAAGCCCCTTAAATCAGTTAATTTAATACAGGGATATTACCTTGTGTGAGCCTAATCCAATCAGGTGAGCCATTAAAAAGGACTGAACTCTTTTCAGCCACAGATCTATAATATAGATTCTTCTATGAACTAGTCTCTGTATTGCTACAAATTATCATTATAACCTTTGTATATTCCTTAGTATATTTTTTATATTCTTCTGCAACATACCATTTGCTACAGGCTGACATTTTATTTGGTAATATATGTCCACCATGAAGTTTACAGAAACAATTTTTATCACACTGCTTTTCAGTCTTTTTTTTTCCCCCACAAGCTCATTGAACTAGAAGAGATTCTCTAGGTGCACCTTGATTTGTTTTGACTGTCTTGGTTTGTTTTGACAAACATACCTTTGTCTCTTCCTAGAATGTATTTTCTTACTTAGAACCTAATAAGATTGCCCATCAATCTTTTAGAATTTAACTGCTAACATCTTTTCTGTAGTGTTGCCACTGCTTTTTCTTACTGCCAAAAATAGCCCTGTGTTCTTGTTACACAAAGGTGCACCTCTCTTCTAAACCTCATCCTGTTAGTAATTCTTTATTACACATCTGTCTTCTCAATCTCACTGCTATCCATTTAAAATCAAAACATTTGTGGTACTCAAACGTATATAGCTACCCTGGCCCTATATTAGGAAACAAGCAATATGTGTAAACTGAAAACAGTCATTTCAAATTCAGATCTCATTATTACCGCATATTCAGAATGAAAAATTAAGTGATATTGTATATGACCTGAGCATTTTCCTTAAGATAAGTGACACATATTTGATGATTGATTTCACACAAATCCCATCAGTCTGTTCTATTGTAAAAGGAAACAGAAATTCTCTCACTCATCAGAAAACAACAAAATAAAATTTGGTCTAGGAAACGTCATGCTCACAAGATTTTAGTAATTGCTTCCAAACTTTTTCTATATTTTCCTTATAACCACCCTCCATATGCCACTGATCTTCTTTTGCACATGTCCAGCTTTCATACACTTTTTTATATATAAATATATATGAAATATGCTCTCAAAATTGGTCCATTGCTTATGAAACTCAGTAGGACACTGCCCCTGCTGGACCTTTCTGGGGACAGAAACCATCCCCACCCCCATATCCCCTGCCTTTAACCTCCTAGGCCTTCTCCATGTTCCAATAAACAAATTTAATCAGAAAAGTGAAATGGTGCAGAAACAAAAGAAAACAGTCAAGCAAGACAAAATAATAATAGTTTAGCCATAAAACAAAGTCAAGACCTTTAGTTCCTCTTCAAGGGCTATACATAATATCCTGAGCCATATCCTTGACTTGCTTTGCAGATACTAAAACCCCCACCAGATGGAAGAAGGTAACTAAATGCTTACCACAAGGATGCAGACCTCAGGCCAGTTGGAACCAGAAGGTCGATGATTGAGATTCCTGAAACATCACACTGTAACCTCATTATTAACCAGTTGGAGAATTGAGCACAAGTTATTCATGTACCCCCTGACCCTCTCCCTCACCCTGTCTTTAAAAACCCTTCCGTGAAAGCCACTGGGGAGTTTGGATCTTTGGAGCATGAGCTACCTGTTCTCCTTCCTTGGCCCCATGTTGGGTGTCTTGCAATAAATGCTGCACTTTCCTTCACCAAAACCCAGTGCCAGTAGATTGGCTTTATTACGCGTGGGCAAGTAGAATCCCAGTTAGGTTCTGTAACACTCTTTCAGAAGAGATTTTGGTGTACCATATTCATTGAAGTGCACAAACTGAATTGACAATAACTTATAATTATTACCACATTGGATTTCAACATTTCCCATCTTCAAGATATACCATGTACTCCATTTAGTATGAAAGCATCTAAAAGTAAATTTTAGACATTTTCTAATTTTCTTTAAATTGTTAAAAAAAAAAAAACCTTAAGCAAAAAATAATGCAGTTCATTTTATCACTATGTGAGCAAATGTGTCTTAAAAGTGCACCTTATATACAAAGATAATTTTATATTAGCTTTAAGATAATTGCACATATTTTTGCCTTCTGATTACCAATGTAATTAGGTTTAAAATGTTAGGCTTCAATGAAATTTATGACTTATCCATTAAAATGCATTTTTTTACATTTATAAATTCATATTTTCTTTCTCTGGTTCAACAATATTCTGGAGATGATGCACTTAATGAATTGGAATAAGTAGGCTAAACTGTTTAATCTGCATTCTGTCATTCTTTCATCCCCAGGTCCATGAAAAATTACGATTATTTCTGTTGTTCTCTTTTAATCTTGAGATTTCCTGATGTCTTCGTCTTGCTCAAACCCAGCCACCTGCTATCTGACTGTCATTCACCAGCCTGGTCACTTGGCTAACGCTGTTTTACAGGCATTTCCATTTGTGTCACATAGTCCAAGGTTGTATGTTACAGTTCCTGCCAGCCATTCCTGTAGGTTATGTCCTGCTGTTAACCAACTTTGCATAACTCAAGCCTGTAAAGCTGCACTGGAGCAAAACAATGCTGACAGACTGGCAGTGTCCCAAGTCCTTGTTGGTAAGAATCCTGTCTTGCCGTTTGGTCTCTCTCTCAGGGCTGACAGGAGTTCCAAATCATCCTGCATTTTTTGGTCACCAAACCAATTCTACTTCACAGATACCTTCCTTGAAAAGTGTTTCCTTAAACAATAATGGTAGACAATTACATGTCATACAAACATGTAAACATAAGTTTAATAGGAACTATTTTTTAAATTTTTATTTGAATAATTTCAGACTTTATAGAAAAAGTGTAAGCATTGAATAAAATTTCCCATATATTCCTCAAATAGTTTCACCAAGTGTTTACATTCTGACACATTTACATCATAGTCTGTGTGTGTCTGTTTTTTGTGTGCACGCGCATGCGTGTGTGTAAAGATAGATATTCTATACAGAAATAGACATTCAGCTACTCAGTCTCCCAAAGTCTGAGGCTTATGTTTTATACATACATAAACGTACACACATATGTAATTTTTGGTGAATCATTTGGGAACGTTTCAGATACGATTTTTACTGCAAAAAATTCAGTGAGTATTTCTTGCACAAAAATATTTACTTGCATAACTACCGTGCAGTTTTCAAATTCAGCAAAGTTAACATTTTATTTAGTATTATGTATATAATTAACTAATATTATTCATTTTTATCAATTACTCAAGGATGTCTTTTAAAGCACTGGCTCCCTCCATCACCTACTTCAGTTCAGGAGTGTACTCTGTATTTAGTTTTCATGTCTCTTCAGTCTCCTTTTAAGCTGGAGTGGTTCTTTTGCATTTCTTGATTTTTCATGATGTTGACATTTAAAAATATTACAGAATATAGCCTGATTGCTTTTTATTTTGTAGAATATCTCACTAAATTGTTTTTTGTTGTTGTTGTTGTTCTGGATGCCTTCTCAAGATTAGGTCCGCGTCCTATAATTTTGGGCAAAATTGATATTGTGTTTGGCATATTTCTAATAATCAAAGGTGGATAAAATATTACTTCTTTATATTTTATACGTTAATGGAAGTCATGGGGGATGGAAGGATGTCAGAGATGGGTTTGGATGTTTTAACTGCACCAGAGAGATTTTTAAAAAGCAAGAACAAGCAAGAAGTGACAGTCATTTTAAGACATGGGATTCTGTGGCAGGCTGTTTATCCTATCTGGTTTGAGGACTTCTTTTTAAAAAAAAAAGGTTTATTTTTAAAAGGTATATTTTATATATAAAACACCAGTTTGATGAGTTTGGAGATATGCATGCTTATGAAACTATCACCACAATCAAGTTAATAAACATATCATATTACCTACCAAAGTTTCCTCCTGTTCTCACCCGTTTTCTTTTGTGGTAAGAATACTGAATATGAGATCTACCCTCTTAATACATTTTAAGTGTACAACGTGTAATTGTTAACTATAGGTACTGTATTGTAGTGCAGATCTCTAGAACTTATTCATCTTGCATAACTAAAGTGTTATAACTATTGAATATTTCCCCTTTCCCTCACTCCCTGGCAACCACCATGCTACTCTGCTTCTGTAAGTTTGACACTGTTTTAGATACCTCATATAAATTGAATCATGCAGTATTACTGGCTTTTTCACTTAACATAATGTCCTCCATTTTTATCCATGTTATTGCATATGGCAAGATTTCCTTCTTTCTTAGGGCTGAATAATATTCCATTGTATACCATATTTTCTTTATCTATTTGTCCATTGATAGATATTTAGGTTGTTTCCATATCTTGGCTATTGTGGATAATGCTGCAATAAACATGAGAGTACAGATACACTTCAACATATGGATTTCAATTCTTTTGGATTTATGCCCAGAAGTGTGATTGCTGGATCATATGGTAGTTCTACTTTTACTTTTTTTGAAAACTCCATAACGTTTTGCATAGCAGCTGCACAATTTTACACTCCCAACAACAGTGTACAAGTGTTCCAATTTCTCCACATACTCACCAACACTTATCTTTTGTCATTTTGATAGCCATTCTAACAGGTCTGAGATGAAATTTCATTACGGTTTTGATTTGCAATTTCATGATGATTAGCAATGTTGAACACATTTCATGTATGTTGTCTATTTGTATTAGTTTTTTTTGGAGAAATATCTACACATCTGTTCAAGTCCTTTGCCCATTTTGTAATTGCAATTTGGGTTTTTTTGCTATTGAGTTGTGTGAGTTTCTTATATATTTTGGATATTAACCCCTATCAGATACATGGTTTACAAATAATATCTCTACTATTCTGTAGGTTGCCTTTTCATTCTGTTGATTGTTTCCTTTGCTGTGCAGAAGCTTTGTTACCATTGGAAAATGGGATCCTGGCACCAGGTTCCAATTTATATTATCACCTGTGCTCACCTACATTGAAATGCCTACAGAAGAATTAGTTTTGGCAGACTGACTAACTACTATTTTACATGTTAATGGAGGTCATGGGGGATAGAAGGATGTCAGAAATGGATTTGGATGTTTCAGCTGCACTAGAGAGATCTTTAAAAAGCAATGACAAACAAGAGGTTTTAAATTCTTGCCTAAAAGCATAGTCAGGAAAACAATTTTTCTGAAGGCTTTAAAAACTCATATCTTCATACGTTACTAAAATTCAGACATAAAGTCTGTTCTGTCGTTACTGAGTTACAACCTAGGTTATATTTGCAGCCCACCAAATCCACTAGTTGAAATTTAGGACATTGACTGGGAAAGTGTGGAATTCTGAAAAGTAGAATTGTAATAGTTGAAATTATTCCATTGACTCTATATCTAGACTCCGAAAACTCATTAAGCCTTCCAGACCACTAGATTAGTTTGATTTTCACCTGTCTGATAAAATGTTCCTGCCTTGCCTGAAGAGCCTGTAATGATATTGTCAGAAGTAGTTCCTCTGCACGGGGACAGAAATTCTCTTTATTTTCCATGCCCTTTACCTCATTACCTCCAGACCTGTAATTAGAATCATACCTTTACATGTTCCACAAGCCATTTGTAAAGCAGAATGCTTACATACAAATAATAATAAACAAAAAACAATAATTGTTAAAATGTGCTAATATATTTTGGTTAAGCCTTGGGGATTATGTGTGGAGAATATTTCTGAGGCTATTAAAACCAGTAAGGGAAGAACAAAATTTTACTTCAGTTTGAATATATCAGTATAGATGTACGTGCCAGAAAATACAGACTCAATTCAAAGTTTGAGCAGTTTGAATTGACTAAATTTTGTTATGGGCTTAATAAAACCTCTTCTCAAAGACTGTATATATTGCATGATGTTGCAAATCAAAAATCTATAATGTCAAGAAGAAAAAAATCCAAAAACTCATGAAGTTGCCATCAGCTCAAAGGCTCACAACCATGATATCTGATAGCATCATTAGGAAACTTCCTTCACCACATTTAAGAAACACACACTAGTGGTTGTCTCATTTTGGATGAGTGGAAGGAGGAAAACCAAACGGTAGATGTAAGTTGTTGTCAATGTTATATTTTTATTTTGATATGGTAGTAGTTTCACTGATATTCTTACTAAACATAATTTAATAAATAAGTGTTTAGAGGGGTGGGATAGGGAGGGTGAGAGGGAGACGCAAGAGGGAGGGGATATGGGGATATAAGTATACGTATAGCTGATTCACTTTGTTATACAGCAGAAACTAACACAACAATGTAAAGCAATTATACTCCAATAAAGATGTTTAAAAAATTAAAGAATTAAAAAATAAATAATTAATAAAGGAAATATTTATATAGGTCAGTGATGAGAGTATGTGAAGAAACAGTGATTATGATTCCAAAGAAATGAAGGAGGAGAAATACATTGATAAGGAGGGCAACAACATTGTTCAAAAGGACAGTATGGGATGTTCTGTCTAGTCCAAGGATGAATATGGATGGCTCTGTGATTAAAATGGGATTTCAGATATCAATATGATATGGAATCCCAGGAGAATTTAAGCCAAAAAACTGTATTTAACTACCAGAAACAAGATGTATGTGTTTACAATAATAGACAGTGTGTATATACATAATACATATATATGTGCACATATATATATAGAAAGAGAGAATATTTTCACACAGGAATCATCAGATGTGACTAAATGATTTATGGGAAATTTCAGTTGGAAGTGGTTGGACAGCATTTTAAGGCACTAGCTCTTTGTGTAACCAAAACCAAATCCTCTTCCTGGGGGAGACCTCTTCCTGAGTCACCATGATCAAAACTGGTGGCTCCTCAAACAATTCCCATGCCTAAGTTAAAACAAAGATCCAAAGGCAAATAATCAAAGGGAAGAGGGTAATCTTTGAAAAGACCCTTAACATCATGAGCACATTCACTAAGTATTTTCATAATCATTCCTAATGGGGTCCAATACCATTTATTTGGTAAATATGCCACTGGAGAGAAAGAATTGTCCATAATATTGGAGTGTAAGGGAACATTGGCTCTGGAGTCATTCTAGTCACTACTGTCCAAACAAATGTGGTCCCATATTCAGTATGGGGACTTATGGGAATCAGGTGGTAAGTGGATTTGAGTGAAAGGCCATCCCTTGGAGTTCAGTGATTTCATTTGGTGTTTATTTCCTTAGATCTGAAATGTGTAGCTTAAACAGACATACTTAGAACTTAGTTGACAAAAGTACAAGATACCCTGGATTTCTTGGGTTACAAACATACTGTTCTCTATCTCCACTGTTGAACAACAGCTCTATTTCCCCTTGATACTCACATAAATTACCCCAGCCAGTACAATAAAATGTAATGAACACCTCCTTTTAAAGACAAATATATATAGTAACACTAATTTGTCAATGAATTCAAATTTCAAATATTATATTACTTTTATGCTAATTTGATGTTATGAGTCATCTAAGATTGTACAGTGTAGGTATCTACATCATGTTCAGTGTCTGATTCAGACTCCGCTATCCCTTTATGTGAGCATACCACAGTGTTCTAAGTATGGGAAGGAACAAAAATGACAGATACTACATTAGGTGTTATATTTAGGGTGACCTTGTATCCTTGTTTGCCTAGCACCATCCATCTGTCGTTTTGTAGAAGTTCCCAGCAATCTATCCATTTTAGCATTTGTGTTACATTTTTCATTTTTAAAGAAAGTATCATTAATATTAACATTAACTAATTATAAATGAACTTGGTGGTTCTCCACATAATACATGCAACTTCTATCATGACCTCATGCAACATATACTAACCTTTTTCCTACTCTGACTCCTTTTCAATATCCCCACAGAGACCCCAGGAACCCTATTGATAATATAAAGTTAGGAGTATTAAAATTGTTACAAATAGGATAAGCAACACCTTGACAGAGCCTCAATAGTGATTCCAAAGGTAGAAGTCAGGGAAGGCTACATAAAGGATATTGGGATCTGTGGTTAGTCACAGTGAATTTAGGCCAGAAGTTGGTAAGAAAAGTCTGAGAAGAGGTTAACTACACGGTTACTGGAATTGCCAGAGATCTTATTTTCGGAATATAGTAGTCAAAGAGGAATTACTGTTGATGTGTCTTATCTTGGAACATTCAGATATGAAAAAGGTGGTATTAAAACAACTTAGATACTTTGTGCTGCACATTATGATTCGATATAACTTATTTTGTGCCTCATAAATATTTTGAAAATTGTGGTTTCTCTTTCATTTCTCTACACAATGTAATGAATAACTCCCTTTTAAGGACAATACATATATAACACTAATTTGCCAGTATATAAATTCAGTTATTTTAGTGTTTTTTTTCACTCTTAAAATTTCCCATTTTAAAAAGATAAATCATACGTTATCCTACTTATATTGAAACGTGCTATTCCTCTGTTCATTCTTGTTCCCAGATCCATGTATTTAGACAATAGCAGATATGAATGGCATCATATGTCATCATGTACCTCATTCTGTAAGACAGCATCCCAAATTTTCATGACATTGTTTTCCAGTTGGTATTATAAATGAGGCTTCAAGGGGATATTCCATAATTCTGTAAATCCAGCTTCACCTGGATAATATAGAATATAGATGAGACAGTGAATGTTGTGGACGTTAGCGCATAACCACTGTTCTCTTTTTTTGAACAAAATTTCCTTGTTCAGATGTCAAGTTGCATCGGATAACATATTAGGGGTATAATTTCAATGAAAATAAAAACAATGGAATTTTTACAAAATTAAAAATGTACTAAGAGTTTAACACTTAAGACAAATCTACAAACATCAACCTAAGGGGAATGGAACCAGACTGTAGTAAGACAATGCCTTTTATTCTTGATTCCTGGTTGAGCTTTGAGCCTTTATGATCTAGAATTGTCTACTTTACAGAAAACAGAAAATCTGGTCACTTTAGAGATGTGGTAGCCTATTTAGACTAGATAATTACAATTAATAAATTGTAAAAAGAGAAAGAGAAGGTATAAACTATCTTAAAGGAAATAAATATTTGTATTTTGTCTAGATTCAAAGAACTTTTTCACTGTGAGCCAATCATTTCCCATTCCCCTTTCTACTTGTAAGAGAAACCTAAGTGTCTTCTGGGAAACTATCCCACCCCCTACTCTGTTTTTGCTGTTGGTGAAGCTTGAGGTTGACTCTTCTACCATACTAGTAAGCATTGGAATCAAGACAGGCTAGACAGCATCTCAATTCCTTGGCCTCACTGACTGGTTCAGGAAAGAGGCAATATACCTAACTATTCTATATATTGATAGTGGTGAACTTCTTAAAATTTACCATAAAGTTGAAGTATTTCTCTCCATTCTTCTCTCTTATGCCTTATGACTCCTTTCCTTCCTTACCCAGCTAGTCTAATTTTAGAGGCATTTGGGAAATGTATATATACTCTCTACTCACATTCAAGGAATAATTACATGTCCTGCTGGAGTCTTTTCTCTTAGTCTGGACAATTGGTGGTGGGCCTTAAAGCAATTATTTCTGATCTGGGCATAAAGTCCTTTGCCAACTTTGATATGAATATACTGTCATTTCAGTTCTTCAAAGAAAATATTTCTCAGGTTCTTACTATATGGATAATGCATAATAATTTTCAGAGTTCTTGTGGGTTGTTTTATGTTTCATTTTTCTCATTTCATGAAAAATTTCCCAAAAAGCTAAAAGAGGATGAGCTAAAACATATTTGTACAGATCATCATGAAATCTTTTTACTTTTGCAGTTTAGTAGAAATCTGGTGTTTTATCTATTTATTTTTTAAAATATTAGCATGGTCATTTTCATAGCTTTGTCATATTTTTCTATTTTCTCTATATTTATATTTTATTTTCAACTCAAACCTTATATTTCTTTGTTCTCTCTTATTTACTGTTTATATTATAGGAGTATAAATCTATTTATACAGGTTTTACAAATTTTTTCAAATAAATTTCTACTCTATGTCTGTTCTGTTATTTTCCATTATCTTATATTTCTCTTTTGTCTTGCTATTACTTTCTATTTCCTATTATCTTATACATTGAAGGCCATAAATATAATAAATCAAATTATGCATTTGTATTAAATCAGAAATGTACCCATGTCATTTTTTGCATTTGTTTGTTAGTTGATAATACTTTAGTCTCCTTTAATCCATTCTTTGCTTTCTTGGCTGCTGGACACTTTCTCTTACAAGATACAATGTCACAAGTCAGTTGGTTGCTGCATTTTGTTCCTATATCAGTTTCCAGTGTCTAAAAAAATAGCATGTTGGCCCAAGATGGGATTTGTACATTCTCTGACCACCTGATCTGTATAAACTCTAAATATATCATGTAAATAAAAAGCTATAACATAAAATCTGCCCTGGAAATGGGATTCTTTCTGCCTCTTTAACTGCTCTAAGTAACACCTATAAATCTTAAAATGTAAATTTCTGCTTCTGCCACATGGCAATTTGGAATATGTAGAAAATAAAAAGACTAATTGGGGAAGCATTCTGGATGTGACAAAATGGAGAAATCATGCAGAGAAGAAACAGCATAACAGTTGTCAGTTGAGTTTTTTCTGACTGTCTCCCCATCCCTTAATTATCGGTATAACGTAGATTAAGAATGAATATTTGTGTTTCCTAGCCACCTTGTTTGTTGTAGCAGAGCACACAAACAGTATGCACCAATCCAGGTGATTCATTCTAGTAATAAAAGTCTCTTCTAAATTTTGGCAATAAGATTATTTTACCAAACTTAATTTTTAGTGCTATTTTTCGAGGTCACCTGCCTGCATCTTCATCTGTATTTTTTTAGTCGCCATTTGGGAGAGACTGGCACCAGGGCCCAAAAGCCAGGTGATGTCTTAAAACTGAAATTTCACAATTAAAACAAAAAAATGGAATAGCCAAAGCAAAACAAGAATCGCTTCTTCAATGTAATCCAGTTAAGTTCAAGTTAACATAAATTATATTCACGAAGTACTTATTGTTCCCCAACTCTAACACAATTTGCATAGTGACTTGATACCAACTTGCAATCAGACATATACTTATATTCATACATTCCAATAAGATAAAAAAGAATATCATATGATCAGATACACATTATTTACTTTCCCGTCTTACTTTCTGGAAGTTTCTTTTCTTTTCTTTCTTAAACTAACAAGGTCCATTACCCTTTGATCTCCCCACAGTGCTTCTTCTCAAAGACTCTTTTCTCATAATCTCACAGAGTAAACTTTGGGCTACTTGACACAACAGCCTAATAAAAGCTGTTTAACCCAGGGATGGACCTTTAACTCAAAACAGACACAACAGAGACACTTATTCCCAGGAATTAGGAATGAGAACACAAAAGTTACCACTGATAATATGCACTTTAAGAGACAACACCGGGGGCTTCCCTGGTGACGCGGTGGTTGAGAGTCCACCTGCCGATGCAGGGGACACGGGTTTGTGCCCTGGTCCGGGAAGATCCCACATGCCGCGGAGCGGCTGGGCCCGTGAGCCATGGCCGCTGAGCCTGCGCGTCCGGAGCCTGTGCTCCGCAGCGGGAAAGGCCACAACGGTGAGAGGCCCGCGTACCGAAAAAAAAAAAAAAAAAGACAACACAAGTATGTGACTGCTATAAAGGGAGGAACAAAGCAGATCAAGAAAGAGAAGCAATGGGACAAGACAAGTAGCCTCAGATAAAGGAAGGCAGAACTCAGAGAACGGTAAGTTTGGTGCCTAAAGTATTGCCAGTTCCTTAGCTAACTGCATGATAAAGCCAGGCTCAGCTATTGTTCTCGGGTTCTCTAACACTTCTGTAACCATCCAACACACTTTCTATTGTCTTAAGCTCACTTTAGTAAGTTTTTGTTCCTGGTAACCAAACACCTGGAAGAAAAAGAAAGGCAGTAACCTTATTTCCTTATATTTCCTTTATATATAAAATTATTGTATGTTTATATAAAAAAATTCTTATTCTGGTTCCTCTGTATTACTTATTGCCTTCAATGGCTAATGATCATTGTTTACACTCATTTCTCATAATCCCACATGACAGCAAATTATCACTCCTCTTATGCAGTGTTGGCTACTTTAAGATGTCTCTCTCATATACAAAGGTTTTTCTATAAAAATCTTCTTCTTTAATTTTCTAAATAATAATAGAAATATAGAATATATCCAAAAGCAATTTCTGAAATGAATAAATTGAGGTTTGATACATAACATAACCCACAAAAAATAGAAATTATTTTGTTTTAACTTGTTTTCACATCTGTATTTATATTGAAATTAAAATTTGAAATGAATTTTTACAACATGAACTACCATGTGGGAAAAACCAACAAAATTCTACTCAATAAGTATTTTTAAACTGAGAAAACATGACATCAAATTGCTCCTGTTTGAGTATTATGAAAAAAGTTTTCATTTATATATGTCAAGTAATAGTAGAAGAAAGAACAGGCACATATGATGGAGGGATGGAAAGATGAAGGCGAATGCAGGTTAAGGATTGATTGTGGTTGCATTTCCTATACTTCATGAAATTATTATATATTACATTTTATATCTAAAAATACCATGCATGTTCATTTCTTTCAACCTTAAGCTATCATTTTACAGTTGAATGAACTGAGCTTTAGGAAACATGATTTATTTTATAAAGATCATAGAACTGGTTATTAACAGAGCACAGTCTCTTTATCCTTTGTCCAGGGTTTTTCTACTTTGTAATTCTATTGTAACCTAAAAAATTCATAATTCTACTTTCCACATTTTCCTGTTCATACTCTTTCAATCTATCACAGATTTTAAGTACTTGTGACTTACAGTTCTCATGTAATAATAGGAAAAAAAACAACAATGTTGGCTTGTGATTCATCATGCAGTGCATGCAAATTAAAATATTCTATCATATTTGTATTGGCAGTTGTTTTGTTATTACTATAAATTAGGAAAAATGTATCTACAGCATTTTAATACTATTGAAAGGCCCCAAATCATCATAATAGAAGAGATGATTATGTATTCTTGCTATATGATACTAACAGAATATCTGTTTAGAATTACAAGGCACAGAGAACATAAGCATAAGTGTCAAATTGCTCAGTTCCTATAAATCTATTGCATTTTTGCAAGCATCAAATCAATGCATTTCTTCTCTCAAATCTACTAATTTATGGTAATCTGTACTGCTAGCAGGCTCTCTGAATATCTTTGCATATTAAATGCATTTGGATAATACAAGACCAGTTTTTTCATCACTAAAGTAAGGGAGATCTTTTTTCTTTAATAACAAAAATAAGATACTTTTCTTCTGGTAAATACTGTTCAAAATATTTCCTAAAAGGTCATCTTTCAAGAGGAAAAATGACTTCAACATTTAAGGGAAAAAAACATTCTGAAAATCCCAGGTCTTTCATTTTCGTCATTTGAGATAGCCCATGGTTTATATGGAAGGGTGTGTATCATTTCCTCATTTCACATGTGCAATGTTCTTTTGTACTTAGTGCAGAAGCTATGTAAATTTCTAAAGACTGTGACTCTCTAGCAGGAAAATGCCAAGGAATAGACCCTTGACATATACATGTCAAGGCTATAATACATGAGACCCTTCACTCTTTAGGTTTTCTGAGATTGTCTTCTTTAGTCCCAAGAACTCAGGTCAGTGTCTATTCAGCCAAATGCAAAATTCACAGTCTGACATTCTCCAGTGGTAATGTGGCTTGTGGCAAACAAGACGGGATGCACTGGAAGCTATTTCCCTGAAATTAGGGAAAAGTGCCACCGGGAGAATTCTGCTTCAGCTATGTTGATGACAGATATATAGATGATAGATACATAGACAGACAGATAGATAGATAGATACACATAACTTGATGTAGTATAGATATAACTAAAGCCAAGAGGTTTTTTAAAACTTATTCAACTTAGACAATAAACATGTAGTGATCAACTCAAGAGGTTATTACCTAATTTTCTGATATAAATGATGATGCTCTTTAGAACTAAACTACCTCATTTCCATCATCTCCAATATCAATTTGCTCTAAGTATATAAGTTCTCCCTATGATTATGACATAGTGTAAAACCACCAGAGGATTTCTACTGCAGATAATAATTTTCAAATGAACACATAATTAATAGAGACCCACAATGGCCTCCACACTATGGCAGGCATTACAGAAAGCAAATAAATATATGATTCAATACCTAATATTGAGGAGTAATAATGCAGTTACATGCCAAAACATAAAGAAAAAGAATTACATTCTGAGTAATCAGGAAGATCCCTTCTTTCCCCACCCATACAATAGGTGAAGACTGAAGAGCTGTACAGAGACTATACGTACACAAAGGTTCAGCTTCACTTTCTTCCCATGAAACCTTCCAACAAACATGGGGGATAATTAGTCACTAAGGACAAATAAGCTATGATCATCATGATCATTTTAACAAGTGAGCATAAATTATGAAAGGAACATTATTTTTCACATTAAAAGTTAATTAAAAAGGCTAAAAGTTAAAATCATTGCTCGTGAAGAGGTTGTTTTATTTTTTTTTCATATTCAAGAAATGTTTGTTTTTAGACTGCTACAACAATTTTGTGTTTAGCTTTGACTATCACTGAAAATTCTGATTTTAAAATTTCTGCAGTAAATTATAGGGACAGTCTTCTGTATGCTAGGTACTCTTACTCAATTATGTTATTGAGTCCTCAGAATTCTCCCAAGGTTGTACTCATTTTTCATCTTTCTAATACCCATTCAAGAGGATAGTAATAGTCTTAGGTGGGATGTGAATGTGCAGGATGAGGTAGATGGAGAGATGAAATCAGTCGGAATCAGCACATCAAGGAAACATGATTTTGAAGCATTTACTAGGAAACTCCTAAATCATTCACATACTCCTCTCAAAAAAATTAGCCTTTCTTATCTTCTGCACAAAAGGAAGAAGCCAGAAATGTTATCAAAATCAACAGAAAGGACAGCAAAGTTGTAAGCAACCAAGAGACACTTACCTTTTTTTCTTCTCTTCCTTGTCTAAACCCAAGTAACCTAGAAGATGAAGGAGGAAAAGGTGAATGTCTCAGATAGACAATGCACCCTCCCCTCAAAGCTGAGGAAAGGAAAGAATAAAATAAGACACACTCCTATTCACACCAATGCTCAGTGCCAGGGAGAAGGTATCATATTTAAATTGCATATGAGATTAGAGTTCATAACTAGAAACAACTGAAGTTTTTTACATAACCAAAAACTCTAGGTAAATTATGGTATTTTCCTGAATACTCATAAGATCTTCTACTCAATAAGGAAGCAAAAGTACTCAGAGTAGAGTGAGGGTGAGTGGAGAAAAATATTTTTATTTTTGTTTTTATATCTAGCCTGAAGTTCAGACTGTTCAATAAATTGTTATTAAATTATTCCAAAAGGATAAATAAATACATGATTTTCTGTTCTAAATTTACAAATATTTGAAGTGATTTATGTACTTTCTTTGAACTGGGTTTTAAAAATATTCTGTTTCTTCATAAATCATATCTGAAGGTCCCACATAGAATGTTTAGTACAAAGAGCATTCAATTGGAAGTTGGAAAACCAGTTTCTAACCATAGCTCTGTCAATAAGTAGCTCTGTGGTCTCTGACAAGATTAAACCTCCCTTAGACTCAGTTTCCATATCTTAAAAACTAAGGGTATTGGGTATAAGGAATTTTCACTGCAAATATTTTATAATTCAAAAAACATTATTTGTCTAATGGATATCCAATGATATTGGAGAAATAAAAGCATGAGGCAATTTTAAAACTAGTGGTCATTGATCTTAAATGTGTAGTTTTATTAATTTTTTTACAAATATAGATAAGAAAATATAATTGTCTAGAAATTTATGGGAATTCAAATTAATTACTAAATATTTTGGTTGGTTAATGTATGAACATTGCCTCTGTAGTTATTGAAAGAAAAGAGATAAATATAAAACATAATTCCCTCCCATAAAGAGAAGATATCATAACCACCTAAGCATAATTGAGGAATCTAAAGAATATATTTTAGCACAGTAAAACGGTATACGCCATATCAACAAGCAGTGTGAGATTACTTCAAATTAGGTTGTATAGCAAAAAATAGATATAAGAATTTACATATAAAATAGGATGGAGTAATCACAAAAAGCATCAAAGGAAATAAAGAATATGAGACATTTGCTAAAGACAGGTGATAATTCGATATAGCAAAGGTAAGTGAATTAAAGCATTGCAAGAACAAAAGCATGAATCCTGGAAGCCAAAGATACACTAAGTGAATAATTTTTTCTTTTACATCTTCGTAACTTGGGCAGTTCTGGTTCCAGTTGTGATAGAAGAATGCTTATCCAGACTTGGATAAGAAGTTTACGATGGATAAGAATGCTTATCCATCATAAACAAAGATAACACTAAACACATTATATGAAACAACAGTTTTTCAGGCCTGGGACACGGAACACCCCAAGTCTGTCATTTGTTTGATAAGGAAAGCATGTAAACTGGGGTATAATACAGCATGGCTTTCTGCCTCAGATCCTATTTCATACAACAGCACAAAAAGGTGGAATCCTGACTGAGATCAGCTATCTTAATGGCAGAAGAAACATATCAAAGTTTGGGAGTCTGGAGATGAATAAAATTTTCAAATCAGGGTTTTGGAGAGAAAAGAGCAAACAGAATAAGAGTACTAAAATCTTGCAGAGAACAAATGGAAGAAAAGTACCAAAAGTCCGCGTAGAAGTCGTTTTAATGTTTGGCCAAATACATAGCTATGCATGTACAGAGTGAAACACTGTGATGCCTGGGAGAAAATTGCTACTGGAGGGCTATGAGTTAAATGGATGGTTCACACTGTTCAGAAGACATGGGCGTTCCAACCTTCTAGCGTTTAGAGTTATCACTGAAAGCTCACTGAAACAATTGCAACTACAAGAAGACTATGCCTTTGAAATGAACTCATCTCGCCCCAGAATAAGAGCTGGGGCAAGTGCATATATGTATGCATATCTATATGTATGTATGTGTGTGTGTGTGTATATATATAGTGTATATATATATATATATATACACACACACACATATATATATATACACACACATTGCAAGCTAAATTATTTCAACAAAATTCTGATTTTTTTGAAAAATAAATTAAAGGTCACCCTTCAAACTTTAGCAATGACTTAGATGTCGATTAATCTTTGTCTCTTCTGAAATACCTTGAGGATAGCATATGAACATTTGAAAATACTTTGGTTTTCATTCAGATACCTTTAGTCGAAGATGAAATGTTGCTCAGAAAAAAGAATTGTTTTATCTTTTGCCTTATTTTGTTGTGTATGTGCTTTACCAAATCTATAGTATTGTAGGCGTGAGTTTATTTTTCTGTTTTCTCTTTTTACACCACATTAGTGAGTTATTGTCACTCTGATTGACTTTTGCTTTGGCATGTACCCATTTATCTTGCTTGGTTAAGAAATGTTTTCTGAAGGTCTAGAATTTTCAAGCTTGTTAGACTACAAGGAAGGCTACTTACGCTTTTCCCTGGAACCAATGCTACTGTCAAGAGTTTTCCTTTTCTCTCATCTTACACCAATCTGATATCTACTTAATGAGGTTACTAAATGCAGACATTCATAGATAACTTGAATCAATGTGACATTGACATTTTTTTATTACAGTGTACTTGATTTACAATGTTGTGTTAGTTTCAGTTGAACAGCAAAGTGAATCAGTTATACATATACATATAGCCATTCTATTTTAGATTCTTTTCCCATGTAGGTCATTACAGAATACTGAGTAGAATTCCCTGCGCTATACAGTCCCTATGAGCTTTGAGTACTAGCACCCTAGCTGCTTTGTTCATTGCTATTGCCTCGGTGGCACAAAGAATACTTTTAATCTAGGGAGGATCAATAAATATTCATTACAAAAAGGGATTTGTAGAATTATCAATTGTATGGCTCTCTTCTCCTGACTTTTTTGTCCACTTGAACCTATTCTCTTTCATGGTTGAAACACGCGTCTGCTTAGATGTTTATATATGCATAGAACTGTATGTGTCTTAACAGCTTTGGTAAATCAGATTCCTCCACTGGGTGGTGGGGATCCAGTTCATTAGTGTTGAAAGCCATTACTGAATTTAAGTGTTTTCCTCTGTCCACATATAGATAACTTATATTTCTTGAGTCAAGCATACATTTGTGTTGGTTACATAGAAGTATTAGAATGGGCACTGTATAGTCTAAAAGATGGATGTAAGGTATGTTTGGGAAAATACAGGTGAAATTTTAGTATATAGTGATTCAGATCTTGCCCCTACCAAATTATATTATGCCTTAGCTTTTTGCATTTTAAACCCATTAACAAACCACACACACACAAAACCTGAAAATAAGATATATATTTGCTTGCTTATTCCATTTAAAAATTCAGCTATGGGTTGCATGTTCTCATCACAGATAAACTATGTTCAATAATTTATTCAGTATTATTTTGTTTTGTGTGAAGATCCTAAGGGGCATACTGCATAGCTGAGTATTTCTAACAAATTTTTGCTCATGTTATTTACCTCTACTTTGTAACGTATCTTCAAGAGAAAATATACTTAAGATTTTTTTCAAATTCCTCTGGCAACAGTAGAATAGATATATTTGATTTACCTATAATGCATGTAGCCATTTTGCAATTGCTTTAACATATTGCGTTCAACATTTTGAAAGTTCCATACACTTAGAAATAAATTTTTACTTGATTTTCTCCATTTGGGGCATAACCCGCCATAACATTTGATTTACCAGTCTATAAGTAAACATACTTGACTTCTTTTCTTTATTGCCAATGGTAACAAATTTGCAAAATTCCTACATACCAGTGTACTAGACTATAGATTGAATCAACACCATGGTTTTACCTTTTCCAGCCTCTGGATCTGTTCTCAAAATATAATTATTATTACTACCTTTTATCTTAATACTTGGGTTTGTAAAATTGATGTGTGTCCTTATTAACATAACTGGTCTTACACCAGTCAATAAAACTTGAACCTTTAGCAGAACTTCCTTTACCTTCCATCCATTACCAACCCTCACACCTAACATCAGTAAGTAAATTATAAATTATACATTATTATATAATTTATAGTTATAGATTATAAATTTGATTAATTTATAAATTGCTAACTCATTAATTGTTCTACACTTTCGTACTCTTTTTTTTTTTTTGCAGTACGCGGGCCTCTCACTGTTGTGGCCTCTCCCGTTGCGGAGCACAGGCTCCAGACGCGCAGGCTCAGCGGCCATGGCTCACGGGCCCAGCCGCTCCATGGCATGTGGGATCTTCCCGGACCGGGGCACGAAGCCACGTCCCCTGCATCGGCAGGCGGACTCTCAACCACTGCGCCACCATGGAAGCCCCGTACTCCTTTTTAAAAAAGTGTTCTGAGAATAAGAAACAGCACACAAGTTAAGGAGTTTGGGAAATTTTATAGTGTTATGAAACTGTGTGAGCCTGCTTTTTAAAATTCTCTCAACAATTCCTTTTTCTCATCTTCTCAAGTTGTGACTCATTTCACTTTGTCTATGTGGACATAATTGAAGCTAAGTAAAACCTTAACTTCCTTGTGATAAAGATTCTCATCTACTTTTGATGTCAAAATAAACACCATACTTCATACTAGCAATTTAACTTGAAATTGGAATATAATGTAATTATCTATAACTGCATATGGATAAATTTGGAATATAATGTACCTTTGGGGCATAGTATATTTTCTGCCAATATCAGATTTCATTACCAAGAATGGATGAAAAATGTTGTAAAAATTGACTCTTTTCTATATCTTCTTTTTCTCCACTAGAATACCAGCAATTTTTTCTTACTCATCTTTGTATCATCAAGATGTAGCACAGGACCTGAACCTAAGCAAAAAGATAAAGAGTGAATATTTATTAATCACTTTATAGGGTAGTGATTACAGAGCTCTTGAAATGACTTAATAAGTGTAGGATTTAAGAAAATTACTTAATCATCTTTGTGTCAAATTTATCACCTGTAAAATGACAATAATAATAAAGCCTCTATCAAATAGTTGAGAGAAAATTTAGAGAAATGACCTGAGTCATTAAGCAGAGAATTTGGCGTATAAAAATTCCTTAAACTATAAACCAGCTATTCTGCCCCTGATATAATACTTGGAATTTCACCTCTTTTATTTCCTCCTTAAAACAAATTTCTGCAAGATAAATAAAGTAAGATTTTCTGCAAGGTAAATAAACAAAGTAAATTTATATGACATAGAGCCAGAAATTAACCAGAGAAAGCCGACCCCAAAGCTTCTACTATAACTATATTTCATCCTTGTTTAATATGGCTGACATTAAATGATTAAATAGATACAGAATAGATAGGATAGGATTAGATAGGATTCCTTATGACGCAAAACTAGAATCCATTTATGCAAACCCCACACATTTATTTAATGCCCACTACATTTTTTAAAAATAATTAATTAATTAATTAATTTTGGGCTGCATTGGGTCTTCGTTGCTGCGCACGGGCTTTCTCTAGTTGCAGCGAGCGGGCGATACTCTTTGTTGTGGTGCACGGGCTTCTCATTGTGGTGGCTTCTCTTGTTGCAGAGCACGGGCTCTAGGCATGCGGGCTTCAGTAGCTGTGGCTTGCAGGCGCTAGAGTGCAGGCTCAGTAATTGCGGCACACAGGCTGAGTTTCTCCACGCATGTGGGATCTTTCCAGACCAGGGCTCAAACCCGTGTCCCCTGCATTGGCAGGCAGATTCTTAACCACTGCACCACCAGAGAAGTCCCCACTACATGTTAAGTATAGGCTAAGGGAAGCAAATGTGATTATAAATTTTGGAAGATGTAAATCCATGAAACATAAAGCTGCCAAACAGTTTTTCCCACTCTAAGGTTCTGGCTCAGAGAGGACACATACAAAGCCAAAGCAATATTAACATATAAGCTCTGTCAATGACCATCTAGTTAGAACAGAATTAGATAATGAAGTTGGTGCTATTATTTTCTATTTCAAAATCAAGTCACATGACTAACTATAGATGGATTAGTAAGATAATGGTGTATTCCCCCCAAGTATCTCCAGAAGGACCTCTCTGGAGGGAAGGGGCAGCAAGGCTAGAGCACCTACTGTGTTAAATTTTAAAGGAAGCAGGAAAAAAACACTCCCTGGGATACATCACCTTAAAAATGGTAGAAATATGAATTAAATTGTATATTTCTCTTACCTTGGGGAAGTGAAAGTGGAGGATGCATAGGGAAAACAGACAGGGTTTCCACAATGACACTCTCAGTGAGAAGAATGGTGACATCTGAAGTCTCTCCTGTGAAAATGTTAAAAGGAGAAATTAACAGCCATCACCCAACAGTCTGATAAACTTTCAATTACTCGTTCAGGAAGTGCTGCTATACAGGTATCAGATGAATGAGAGCTCCTGGTATACTGTGATGATGTAAATCGGTTTTGTAATGTACACTGGAAATTGATCTGAAATAATACATGAATTGGGGAGAAAGGGAAGAATATCAAAGCAGAGATAAACCTCACAGATTTAGAAGGGAAAAGGGTTTAACTTGGTTGAGCAGATTTTTTTAGGTGAGATATAGATAGAAAAATTTAGTGTAGACAGCAGTCATTTTGCACCAGGCTTTGTCTCTCTCTCTCTCTCTCTCTCTCTCTCTCTCTCTCTATATATATATATATATATATATATACACACACACATACATATATATCATTTTTATACACATATTATTTATATGTTTTAATATTTAATTAATTAATCATTTGTTTATATAAAGTTAATCTGTCAAGATTGGGAATAATAGAAGGAGAAATTGGAAACTGCAGGATTTCTTAGGGAACTAACTGCTAGAAAAATAAATAAAAGTGTCATGATACACACCTTATACACATAAGATTTGATGTGGGTATCATATAATCTTTTATTTAGAAAATAAATAATAAAATTACAGGTATAAAAACAAAGATTAGAATGAAATAATTTTTTGACAATAGATTAGTTAAAACTACATTTACTTTCAATAAAAAGAAAAATTTAACATCATTTGAAAAATATATTTTAGTATTATTTAGATGTGTATGCATTTTAATGCATTTTTCCAATGTGCTATTAATCAAGCAAGGTTTCTAGAATGTCAAGAGAATTCTGTGCAATCTGAATATGTAATCAGTGACTAGTAGCAAAGTTTATTTAGGTATCCATGTATTTTCTGGTCATTTTTATCTAGCACTTGTTTGATTGAGGAAACAAGAAGATTTTTGCTTCACTGCTTAATGGCCTCTCTCTTCTTTTCCAGTTTGCAAAAAACCCTTTTGGCTAATTCATATCTGGAACTATGAATTATTTGTGGTCTTTTACTTAACTTTCTATAGAATACTGTCTACAAGGATAATGAATGATAATATGGATAATAATAAGGTAATACTAGCATGTATTCTGTTTAATAGTTCATTCTGTATGAGGCATTGTTTTAAGCACTTTATAGGCACAATTATTTTACTCTTCACAACCAACAAGTAAGGCATACATAGTGGTTTTCCAAAGTTCCGAACGTGGAGACTGACTCACAGATTCATTTTATTTTGCTTTCAGTATGCCTATCTCCAAGTTCAACATCTTAAACTTGGCTTTTCTGTACCAGTGGGAGTCAATTTTCTTTAGATGCCGGGCCCATAATTCCACTCTTTGGTTCTGACTTCACTGAAAACATCTAATTAAAAGAAAAAAATTTTTTAATTTGGACTGTTAGGTTTATATGCTGGATTTTTTTTATTTTTGTTTGTTGGTTAGTTTTTAATCAAGCATCAGAGTAAAATTCAGAAAGAAAAACTTGATTAAAATGTGATAAAAATATTCTTTATAAGATACAATAAGAAAATAGTGTTTACTTTTTATTCCCATTTTATTTTCTTTTTTAATTTTATTTTTAAATGAGCATATCCAAATGACAGAAAATATTATAATTAACTCTCATGAACCTATTGCTTTGATGTAATAATTTAACATTTTGCCATATTTGCTTAATCTATTTTTTTGTTGTTGCTGAAGTTTTATAAAGCATGTTTTTAATATTGTG
Source organism: Delphinapterus leucas (assembly GCF_059928025.1). Lineage (NCBI taxonomy): Eukaryota > Metazoa > Chordata > Mammalia > Artiodactyla > Monodontidae > Delphinapterus > Delphinapterus leucas. The sequence continues at coordinate 21,192,097 of NC_143146.1, read as the reverse complement.
GCACTTTACGCCACAATACTTGATTATGCCTCTCTAAAAGTATAGATATTTTCTTATAAGATCAAAGTGTCATTATCAATGCTAACAAAATTAACAACAATAATTTAATAATCACATTTTATACCCAGCCCATATTTAAGGTGTTTTTCTGACTTTTCTCTATGCACACTATACATATTACAATTGGTATATTCTAATCAAAGTACACATAGTACATCTAGAGGTTATGTCTCTTAAATCTGTTTTAATTTTGAGTATCACCTGCACCCAATTTTCCTTCCACTGACTTGCTGAAAGTCTGAGTCCAATTGTCTTGAATCCTCTGTATTCTGAATTATCGTATTGTGTCCTCTATTGATTTTTGACCTTTTTCTCTACCCCCATATATTCTATAAACTGTGAATTAACATTAAAATTTAACTTATTATTTTTCCCTTTGTTTTTTTCCAAAAAAATTAACAAAACTTCATATAGAGTGTACTTCATGTTATATCAATCAAGAGGAATAAAGTATCTGGTTGTCCTGTGATTGGGAAAGTTAATTTTGTTGGTGGCTTTAGTTGCTGAAAACTAGATTCCTAGGTGGTAAAGTTTCTTTTTCCCTATGACCAACAAATAATCTGTTGGTAAACTTTAGCATGCTACGAAGAATAATTTTCTTATTAACATTCGACCTAAATTTTTTAGCATCACTCATGCTACTTTTCCACATCAATTATTTCATCATTTTTTGCAAAATGGTGATTTTGTTAATTTAATTTTTCCTTCCACATTCATTAACTGACAATATTCTAAAAAAAGAGGCTTACTCTGATCAGAACATATTCTTTATAAATCATAAGCATAAAAGTAAATAGCTGCAAACATATTTAAGTACATTTGATGGTAAAAAAATTATTTGGACATCTCAAACTAAAAAAGAAAAAACTTATTTAGTATTGCTAACCAGTTCCTCAAATTCATTCCTTTGAACTCTCTAAATTTAGCACATGTTCTTTTTATAATAAATATTGCAGATTTAGATACATAATCACAATAAAATCCATACTTGACTTTATATTCCTCACATAAATAGCCATATATACATTTACAACGAATAAGTGTTGAGAGAGAATATACTTTGAAACAATCTAAGTAACATCATTTTAAAGGATCAATCTTAAAATGCTATATATCTTCAAATAATTATGTAAAATCTCACTGTAATTTTCTCCAGGGAGTATACTTATTATTTTAGAAGTGTCTGTTAAAAAGAATTAGATAAGAAAAAGTAACTTTCTGAAACCTGCTTTTTATCAGCATCATTTTGACAGATTCAGGCTACCTACAGCCTCAGTTCACCCGAAAGGCAATGATATAACATTTATGTCAAATGTAATATAAGCAAATAAACAGCAGTGAAGCTTGGAAGAGTAACAGGAAAATATAATTTGGGGTATACGGTTTTATTAAATCAAATAATGCCAAACTTTTCTTAATACACAAGAAAAATTGAGGTGATATTGAAAGTTGGCAATATTAAAGATATATTTGTATAGTTAAGGAAATATTACAATTGTGTTTCACTCTAAGTTTTTAATCTTCAGTAATTATGGCTATCAAAAATCACTAGTTATCTTTTTAAGGCATGTAACATGATCATATTTGCATTATATAAATTTAACGCATTTGTAGAGAATTTACACATATCATTACCTGGTAGTTCAAATTTACTTCAAATTAAGCATATTTAAAAAAATTCTTTTAGCCATCTATTCATTAAAATGACAAAAACTAAAATCTAGTAAGTATTAATTAGACATTCACTGTCTAAAAAAACAAAGTGCCACAGAAGCCACAACAGTAAATTAAGCCATGGCAATAAAAATGGTCAACCCGTAAAGGATAAGCGATATGTCCACACATCTGCAATATAAAGAAGTATGGGTGTAATGCATATTCTCCTAACCAAGGTATATAAAAAATAAACAAATCTTACTAACTAGAGCCAAGTTTCTCATTTTTGGAGTGAGAGTTATATAGATAAACTGAATGATCAAGTGGTAGTAGATTAGTGCTGGTGACATCAGTATAAACTCATGTTACTATACATACAGATGGATACATTTAAAATATTCATGAATACGTGTATATACACAGGTTAGCATATACACATATATTTCCTTCTGGTGGAAGCACATTCTGAAAGCCACGACGTCCCAGCAGCAACAAGCACATCCAGTGACTAGAATTCTGTTTTTAATGTTATTCTCCAGTGAAAGTGGACCAGGGCTTCTAGAAAAATGGCTAGGATTCTAGAGCTGGGGCAGCAGATAACAATATAAGCCTGCAGTATATTTTAATAACAGAAAGTAAGAAAATATTTACCCCCCAAAAGTATATCTATCAAAGAAACCAGTGAAAGAGTTGCAAATGGTCAAAGCTGGACATTTTGAGCTATAAAATACAGTGGTATTGGATTGTAAGCCAACGTATACAGTAAATATCCATGTATCTATACTGATATAAGTAAATAATTGAATAAATAAATAATATGAGGGAAGAGTTGGCTGCACATAGTACTTCTTTCCAAAGTGTACTGTATGGAAAGGGAGAAAAAAGAGTAATTTTAAAAAGAAAAAAACATAATGAATTCAGTCAGGTGATCAAGATTAACATCAACAGTAATAAGTCATGTTGATTATATATTATGTGTGTGTATATATATATATATATATATATATATGTATCCATCCTACCCTATATCCTAATATCTTTATCTATATCTATCTATCTGTCTTATTTGTTCTGTTTTTCTAGAGAACCCTAACTGATACGAAATGAGAGTACTAATACTGTTATTCTTCAATTTGCCGTGGTGTGTACATTTTATGGGGTATTCTAAGTCTTCAATCCCTGTATCCTTGAGAACCAAGATTTTCAGTGTGGAAAAAAGGAGATACAGAGGCAATACAGAGGTGTTTCAGTAAAAAGCTTGTAGTTCAGTGTTTCAATTGAAACTACCTGTATGAACACAAGTATTTTAGTGTGTGTGTATCATATATTTTCCTATATATAACAACTGAAATGCCTAGAAATAGTGATCAACACAGTAGCAATGAACATTCCTAGAGATGGGATTGTGGTCATAAGATGCCATCTCATACATAAAGAAAGTAGTGCTTCTTAGAGAAATGACTACTCCGGTTCTGACACACAAAAAAATGTGTAAGATTAACCTGGAGTTTCCTGTTAAATCAGATATCAAAAAGCTTTCACTGTGTATTGGGGTACTGTCAAAAGGTTAGAAAATCAGCCTGAAAAGTTTTCTGCTATCAAATACAACACCATTTGAACTCTTTAAGAATAGTAATTGCAGTGAATTAAAACCTATCAAATGTGTTCAAATCCATCAGTTTATAAAGACATTAAAAATATTAACCTTTAAAGAAAAATAAGCAACAATTTTAAAACCTTCAAATACAGAGAACAAAACATACAAACAAATGAAATATTTATACTGCCTTTTCTCTATGAGACATACCACTGCATAAACAAAGGAGGATAAGTAATTATTTATAAAATTATTCTGTATATAAATAAAAATATATAACAGGATTACAATATTACCAATTGTCAACCTAACAAATGAAAGGATCTGTCAATGAACACCTATGACTACTAATGTCATAAAAAGAAGGAATAGCAAACTTATGAGATTCCTCATGAAAGAACATTGCATCTCCCAAAATCTGGATAAAGGAATACAATTGGAGTCCTACCTAACTTCTGGGCCTATATGTCAATGCTCAGGAACCAAAAAGGACAGAGGAACATGCACCATGAGTATGTAATCAACAAAACCCAGACCATGGGAAACTCTACAGGCCAAAGGGTACAAGCACATCATTAGATAAGATATAAGAAAGAAGTCAAAGAATGGAGGGTGAATCTGTAAATTAAAATATACCTTAAAAATAACAACTAAGAACCTTATCATCTAGGTTTACACATTTAGATAGTAAAACTATAAAGAAATATAAGAATTGATGACCAAAAAGGACTGGGTTGTGGTTAGTTACGTAGGAAAGGGAGAACTCGATATTGGGACAGGACACAGGGAGGCTTTTCATGGATGGTTGCCAAAGTTTTATTTCTTGAACTGGTATTGGTTAGATTAGTATTCACCTCATAAAAATTCATTCAACTATATTTTATTGTGCAAATTTTTTCTGTATCTGTGTTTTATTAATAATAAACAAGGTTCATACCAAAGAATATATTACAAAGTCAGTGATTATATACAATAATCTCATCCATTTATTCCAAATTGACTTATCCAAAGGAGATATTTTATACCTCAATATAATTTCAAAGATAGGGATATTTTATATCCCTCTAATTATTTGATGTTTGATAGGGAATGTTCCATTAAACATTTTAAAACCTTCATGTGCATTTATAAAATTTTAAAGAATACTTTTTATTCTTAACTAATAATTTAACTCTTTTCTGTAATTTAACATCATTTCTAAGGTGTACTTTCCATGCATTGGCTGAGTATTAAATTATTCACTATAAATACCATTCGTAAGACAGAATACTTTGGTTTGGGCCTACCTAACATCCTCAATTCCTTTTTGGAAATGTCTCCTGTCAGCCTCTCTTAGAGCCCAGAACAATGTGGCTCTCTGTCCCTGGCACCAGGCTTGGGACATGTAATCCACATTTAGCCAAGCCAAGAACAAAATCCTCTTATCCACAGTGTTTTTATTGGTGAAACACAAGATGACACAGTCCTAGTAAATCTGTATAGAACTAGCTCCTGGCCACAATGGTTATTTCAGGAATAGACATATTATCCACTTTGTAAGCAAAGTAAACCATGAAAATGTATGATAACATACTAAAATAGAAGCCCTCCTGTTTTGCGAGCTTGCTACCTAGAAAGACTTCGAATTGGGACTGAGGGCAGTAATTCTGCCTTCATTAGATGCTGGAGAAAAGCCAATATGAATAAAAGTATGAGATAAAGAGAAAGGACTCTGTTTCTGGTGACGGTGTTTGACACCCAGATTAAAACAGAACTGCTGACCTTACAATTCTTGGCTTTCCATTTAAATAATATAATTGCATATTTTGCTTAAATCTATTTGAGTTGGATTTTGTGACAATTGCACTATTATATTTGCAATGTTTCATTCAAATAATGGCATGTCCAAATAGCATAATTGCTTGTTATGACAGTTACACTTGAATGTGATTGAACATGTCACAAACAACTGATAAAAACATTTGATTAAATATTTTGTCAAACGCTGTGGTAGATAAATAATATTTGACAAGATTATTGTTACATTTTCCATCTTATATCTTTGTTCATTTATTCAAAAGGCTTGTAATCTCTATTATGTGAAGTACGTGGCTCCAGATATGGGACATGTGATCTATGTGGGATCACTCTAAGACCAAAGGGATATAACAGCAAGAGATATAAAGTTAAAGGTAAAATTCTTGCTTTCAAGAAGCTTAGGAACATACACACACACACACACACACACACACACACACACAAGTCCTAAGAAAACGTGAGTTTGTAATTGCCTAATTGTTAATGTCTCCTTCATTCAACTATCTCACCTCTTTGGCTTCTACTACTACCTTGAATACACCATAAAATCCAGTCTCTAGGTATCATGTGGGTTTGGTACAGCATTTCTTTGGCTGGGTTCCCTAGAGGCAGAGTCTGAGATAGAAACTATTGTACAAATATTTAGCAAGATATTCTCAGTAAAAGGGAAGTGAATAAAACAGGGGAGAGCAGGGAGAGAAAAACTAAGCAGGAATGAGTACTTGGCTGGGGACTAACTAGGTTGAACCACCTGAGGTTTATGGAACACAATTGTTACCATAGACTTAACTCCTTCTTGAAAGCAAGGGGGAAGAAATGTGTACCCTTCGTGTCACTCAGTCACTGGCTGAGGAGGTCTGGGGTGGATGCAGCTCTGGGGAGGGCAAGGCACAGGGTCCAACTCGCTGGACAAAAGAGCAGCTGTGAGTGGCTATTAGCCAACACTTGCAGCAACTAGGAATGAATATCGTGGCCAAAGGGGATCTAGCAAAGTACCCTCAGAGTCTACACCTCCACATCCATCCAGGCTAACACGGCTGCAGGTATGCTGTTTCTCCCTGTCTAGGCTGCCCATCAAAGTCTACTGTGTCAGAGAAAGTTGAGCGCTGTTCATTTGTTGCTTATACAGCACTTCATGACTCAATGATCACTTATCACAGTATAATATAATAATGTGCTTATAAGTGTGTCTTCCCCAGTCTGAGAATTAATTAAAGATAGTAATTAAGTATGATTAATCTTTATTTCCCCAGTGCCCAACACAGTGATGTGACCTCATGTTATTATTGATTGCATATATGCTAATTTTTAATTGTTTGAAGGACTGACAAAACGATAAAGACAAAGCTGAAATTTTGAATACATAGTGCCCTTGATATAGAACGCTTTAGAGCTGAGCCTCTCAGAGTAAACCATTGACCAGACAGATGACCTGGAAGTTCTTTTAACTCTCCAAGCCTTAGTTTCTTAATGTAAAATGCAGGGATGATAAATATTGCTACAGGCCTGTTACCAGAACTAGCAAAGTTAATGCATATAAAGGGTTTTTCACAATGAGTAATAAACAGTAAGTGTTGAACATATACTAAGTAAGATTTAGCTTGTATTACTGATGATTTTACTGAAAGCCATAACGATTGCAAGAAGATTTTAAATTTCAAAATCTCGTGCTGAAATTTAATCATTTAAGTAGTTTTAAAGAGTCAACAGAAGGGTAAGGAATGTTAGACATGAATTTGATATTTTCTGTATACTGTGTTTTATTAGCTATTTAAATTTGTGGCACATGACAATATGTATCATAGATGTTGCTGTTTTGCTGTAGCTCCTGGTATCATATATCCTCTCATTGCTGAGGCTAGAATTCATCCTCACTGAGGTCAGTTTAACAGACTAATGTCATCCTGTTATTGGTCCCCAAAGGAGAGTTTCATCATTTAATCTCAAGTAGCTCTATTAGTCTATAAAAGATATCTAAGGAGTGACAAAAAACACGAAAAAGGAAGTACATTGTATAATAAAAAACCTATCTCAGCTTTGTTAATTAAATCAGTGTTTTTAATCAATTATCCCATAAGATTGTGCTCACTATATGATTCACACTGCTAGACCATCAGATTGCTGCTAAAATGGTTTTTTGAATGCTGTTATAACCTAAAAATGTGGTTTCAAGAAATAAAGTTCCCCATCTCAAATTATACCAAGACATTGATTTTAAGACATTGATTATTACAATAAATTATTTTTTCTTCTGAAATCTTTACTAAGAAACATTATTAGAAATTTAAACATCTAATTACAGATAAAAGGATTCTAAATATTATACTTTGTCTTTTATACCCTATTTCATATACTCTATTCTTTCTGTACAGCTTATTATGAATCAAAATTTGGGAGTATATCGATTAAAGGTTTAATTTATATGTGTAAATCAGAGAATGGTAAGAACTGCCTAGTTTTCCATTTTCATTAAAAGCTAAAAGTGAATTAAAAATAGAGTAAAATGTGTTGGATTTAACCACAGTTTGTTGGTCTAGAGTACTATAATATGCATGTGTGTGTATGTGTGTGTGTCCTTTATCAGATAGCAGAAATCTAGAAATACTACTGTCCGTGGAGCTTGAAAAAAAATGCATGTCTTTGTGTTGAGTCTGTCTCTCTTTTTTTTTTAAATTTTTTATTGGAGTATAGTTGATTTACAATGTTGTGTTCATTTCTGCTGTACAGTATAGTGAATCAGTTATATCAGTTATACATACACATATTCTTTTTCTGGGGGGCTGCGTTGGGTCTTTATTGCTGTGCGCGGGCTTTCTCTAGTTGCAGTGAGTGTGGGCTACTCTTCGTTGCAGTGCACGGACTTCTCATTGCAGTGGCTTCTCTTGTTGTGAAGCGCGGGCTCTAGATGCACGAGCTTCCGTAGTTGCAGCACGCAGGCTTAGTAGTTGCAGCACACGGGCCCTAGAGCACAAGCTTAGTAGTTGTGGGGCACAGGCTTTGCTGCTCCGCGGCATGTGGGCTCTTCCAGGGCAAGGGATCGAACCCATGTCCCCTGCATTGGCAGGCTGACTCTTTACCACTGTGCCACCAGGGAAGTCCTGAGTCTATAACTCTTAATCTCTGTATATCCATAACCATATATATGGTTATTACTGTATATCCAGTACATAGAGGAGAACTGGACTCAGAAGTTGCTCATTGAATGCTTGTTGACTTACTCACAGATTGACTTATGTTTTCATGTAAAAAAAAGGTAAACAAACCATTCATATTTTTGTTATTCAGTCTAGCTATTAAGTCTATTCATATCTTCACAATCCATTGTCTAATGCCTTTTTGCATCAGCAGTCTTTGTTTTGGCCTTTTGCAAACTGTAAATTTCATTTTTCATAGCAAAAAAATGTTTTTCATTCGTTCATTTATTCATTGAGTCTGGTGACAAATACCTATTGAATATTTATTACTTGCCTGACACTATGCTAAGTGCTGGGGGAAAAATTACATAATTCTGGATATTTACAACAAAAACAGAGAATATCAAGTCATTAACTAGCAACTTTGCAAATTAAAAACTAATGCAGATGATTCAGGTCTACTAATGGATGACTCCCATAATGTGATCATATGTGCTGGAGCATTTATACTACAAATTGATTAGAAGGCAGAGCCAATGATGCCTGCCTTTTCTAATCCTACTTTCAAACTTCACCAAGGAGCAGAGTGGATGTTGTAGAATAGTTTATCAGAGCTGATTTCCATTTTCTTATCTCACCTACATGATTCAATAAAATTAAGCATGTTAAAATAACAGGCGTTGAAAGGTATTTTTAAAGGCTCAGTTTTTACATGTGGGCACAATTACAATACTGAATTTACCCATTTTGGCCCCTTCTCTGAATTCTGCCTCCCAATTTTCAGGATTTATATTGCATATCTATCTTTTTCAAGTTGTTTTTGAGTACTTTATCTTTCCCAGGCTCTGATCTGAGCAATATTTCCCAGATATATTGTGAATAAGATATTCAAAGCTTCTGGTTTAAGGCAACTTATATTTTAATTGGGAAGACAAAGTAAATTTAAAAATGGAAAAATATCAGGTCATAATAAGCTCTGTGGAGAAAAATGCAGGGCAAACAGTCAGTGTATTGTACGCAGGACGGGGGATAGTGAGCAGGGATGACGGTAGTGAGGAGTTAATGTTTTTTGGTTTTTGTTTTGCAGTACGTGGGCCTCTCACTGTTGTGGCCTCTCCCGTCGCGGAGCACAGGCTCCGGACGCGCAGGCTCAGCGGCCATGGCTCACGGGCCTAGCCGCTCCGCGGCACATGAGATCTTCCCCGACCGAGGCACGAACCCGTGTCACCTGCATCGGCAGGCGGACTCTCAACCACTGCACCACCAGGGAAACCCAGGAGTTAACGTTTGATCAAAGACCTAAGTGATGTGAGGGGGAGCATTGCTTGCTGGGAACATAGTGTCTATAGGCCCTAAGGTGGAAATAAACTTGGAATACAAGAGATACAGGGAAAATGTTCCACATGTGAGAGAAGGGAGCCTTAGGGAGAGCAGGAGAAGGACACAATAAAGTTCCTCTTGGCTATTGTTGGACCTGCATTTATTCACTTTTTATAACGTTGGCAAGCCCCAGACATGCTCTGATATTCTTCCCCTTTCTTTATCATCCCCAGCATTTATTTCCTTAAACATCAAGCCTGCTCCTAAGTAGCCCTAAAACAGTTTCATATAAATTAGGGGCTTCTTTTTCATGGGTCTGCTTAGACCTAAGGAACAGTCAGAGAAATGGGGAGTCTAAAGTTATTCCTGGATCCATAAACCTCTCTTTTTTTAGAGATTTAGAATTTAATATTTCTTAGGTATTTAGTAATACCTAAGAAGATCATTCTAACCAATATAAAATTATGCGTAACCATCTCACTTTAAAATAAAATGCCGTGTCAATCTGATACTTACAGTAAGATAATGAGGTTTCCACTTTTCTTTTGCAAGAGGAGGAAATTATTTAACGTTCTTTAGGGAAATTCTCTAAACTTATGCTGCTCTTCATTTTCATCCTCCAAGTTAGATGTTCACAATGGAACTTTAAACAGTATTCTGTAGGATGCAGAATAGTATTTCTATCCTTTTGACCACGTTCCTATCACTAGACAGTTATTACTTAATTATTGAAAATAGAGTCCTTATCCTGAATACTCACAAACCAGGAAATCTTTGAGGGTCCTATCATTCAGCCTTTGTTCTTGAATACGCCATCCACGGCCATGATACTGATACTGTAAGAGTAAATACAAATAGAAAAAGAAAAAGTTCTCCCAGTTGGAAATAAAGGAAGAGATCTCCCGCCTCACCTCGCCCTGCCTTCCTTTTATTAATTAATTAATTTATTTTTGCTGTGTTGGGTCTTTGTTTCTGTGCAAGGGCTTTCTCCAGTTGTGGCAAGCGGGGGCCACTCTTCATCGTGGTGCGCGGGCCTCTCACTATTGCGGCCTCTCTTGTTGAGTAACACAGGCTCCAGACGCGCAGGCTCAGTAGTTGTGGCTCACCGGCCTAGTTGCTCCGCGGCATGTGGGATCCTCCCAGGCCAGGGCTCGAACCTGTGTCCCCTGCATTAACAGGCAGGTTCTCAACCACTGCACCACCAGGGAAGCCCCTGCCTTCCTTTTATTAAGAGTATTTACTTAAGAACACTTGCAAATGTAAGTTCTTTCTCTGTGAAATATATGCAAATATTTTTAAAATATTAAACCTCTCCTCGGTTTTAAGACTCAAGGATGTCTTTCTAAAGGACCTGGGAACCATCTCTTTGAAATGCAGTCATTAAGACAGATAGCACCCCAATCTCCCACTCTCTGTGGGAAGGTAGGAACCTAACTTCAGCAGGCACCTTGCTCAAATTGCAAAATGACCTCTTGTCATAAAGGTAAGAGTAGTTTTTCTTTCTCCAGGTAAAGCCACTTAATTAACAGAGATATCACCCCTATTACCAAGTAAAGTTAAGACGAACTACACGTGACCAGTGGTGCTGTCCAGTCCTCTTACTTCCGGACGGGTTATTATTTATCTTGAGAACATGTGCATAATGGATGGTATCTGCTTGGCAATATAAAGGTGTGAGATTTCTTTAGGTCTTTGCAATCTTAGTGGATTGCCTGGGATGTACATCACATTCTGGTCTAATGCTTATTTAATAACAATACTGCTTTCTTTCTCTTCTAACTTGGTGGTGAGGTTTTCTTGGTCGGGAGAAGATTTGGACTTTAATTATATTTCTCCAACAATCCTGAGCCAGGTCTGAGATGGAAGAATGGGGTGGTGTTTGATTGCAAGTGATAGAATGGAAGCTGACAGACATTCAAAGAAACAAAATCACCGAGTTGAGGAAAGGTATTATAAGAGTGTGAATCTAAAAGTGCCGATACCAGGTTCAGGAACTTGGTGAAATGAATCAGAGATATAACAATGGATTCCAAATTGTGATTTGAAGACTGAACATAGATTTCCTAAGGTGCTGTAGCCGGGGGTAGGGAGTGACTTCAGCCCTGAGGAAGAGCGTTAATATTGTTCTGACATAGTTGAGACTTTGCTGGAATCTTGTATCTAAGAAGTACGTTTTAAAAAGCAAAGTCCTTATTTTTTTTCCCTGGAATAAAAACCTTTATGCAGTTCACTTTTGAGAGTACATCAGTGAGGGAGACTTCATCAAAATGCCAAGATAGTTTCCCAAATAACACTTGATATACCCAACAGGTAAAATTAAATAAATAAATCTTTGAATTGGTAATTTTATTTTATTCTTTAAAATTAGCAAAAAGGAAAGATAGATTCAACCAGTGGAAATAGACTCAGGGAAATAGAATATATTTGTCCTTATTCTCCCTGACATTATGCTAATAAAGGAAAGACAAGCAATTATGTGGGCACTCTGAACATGTAATTATTATTTTTCTTGCCATTTCTCCTTCTCTCTAAAGGGACTCACAGCTTAAGTCCCTTTAATTAATGACCTTAGGGGACTCTTACTAACATACAAGTCAGCACACAATTTTTTTTGGGGGGGGGAGGGAAGTGATTATTACCTGATTTTATACCACAAGAATAAACTTGGGTTCCACTTTTACACAGATGGGATTCTAAGTTCTAAAGGAATATCCTCAAACTATAATATCTCAATTGGCTGTCTGTCCTTACTGGCGGGAGGATTAGAGAATCTAGCCAAAGTCTGGGAGGGTCAGCAAAGACAGAGTGAACAAGCAGGTCACAGAATAAATAGGATTTGTGGTCTAATAGCTGGGAGAATTTCTGCTCCACTGCAGCTGATGCGCTCTGATGTATCAGTGGGCACAAATTCACAGGTGCATGCTTGTGTGTGTGTGTGTGTGTGTGTGTTTTCTCAGCCAGTAAGCAGTTAAGTTATAGTTGTCCTTATTTATAGTAGTGCTGGGGGACTGGGATTTCTTGAGATTTATAATCAAACGTGTGACAGGAGATATAATTGGAACAGGAAAAGTGAATTTCATTTGTGAGTATGTGTGTGTGTGCACATATGTATATAGTATTTATCTTTTCATAAATTGAATAATTTGAAGTTGCATTTAATCCAAGCTCATTACAATTATTTATATGTCTGCCTTGCATGCTAAAGAAACAATTTAAATGCCCATTCTTATTTCTAACATCTCATGGAATAAAAAAATAATTCAAATTGCCCTAAATGACTTTGATTTTCTCATAATGTGAATGCCTTGTATGATGCTCAATTACCTTATTTTGCATAAATATGACATAATTAAACTTTATTGTTTGTAATTTACACCCATGGTTAATCATAGCTCAAAGGCCATGCTTGCATTCTACACAATGATTTAAAATAAAATGCCTTTCCAAATGAATAAATGTTCAGTATTAATAATCGTACTTGGAAGTGCTTTTATCCAAAACTACTGGTATGATTTATTAGAAATAGTCAATGTCAGTAAGTGGCATTTTAACAGGCATTTTAATAGCAAACCATTTACTAAGTAGAGTATAAAAGATTTGGGAAAGTAACTCCTTGTCAATAAATGCAACTTTTGTATGTAAATTTGTTTATTACTGGAAAAAAAACCTTGCCAAGTTTTTCTTTTTAAATATTTGACACCTGTAGCTTTATATCTGACCATTTGTAAAACATAAAAGTATTAGCAAACAGCTACACATCTGAAACACTTAAATTGTGTAAATAATATAGACGATGATCACATTTCAGTAAATTTATCCTAAAGCATAAGTCCATCATTTGGCAATTTATCCATCATGAAAAGGATACCATAAAGAAGAAAACAATGCTATTTGGGAAATATATTTTTTGGTTACTCTGGAATATGTCAAAAATATGCAGCACACTTGATTTTGAAGGCATCATAACACTCATTAAAACACAGACTTAGGCAAGTACTTTAGGCAATCACAACGTAGTTGCGATTGAGGAAAAGCGAACCGTGGGGGGTGGCCAGGTGCGTCTCTGCCACCACTTCCCTGCACTACCCCTGCTTGAGGAAGGCAGCAGTTCTTCCAGCTCACAGCAGCAGCAGCCTACTTCTCTAACCGAAGGTAAGGAGGGTAAAGTTAGAAAACCAGAAATCACACTAATGATTAAACAAAGATAAATTAATATTGGTGCAAGGTTAAACATGTCAGAGAACTAAAAGGGAAAAAAAGGAGCACTGAAGCAGCTGCAAATAACCCTAAGCAACAGAGGAAACACGCTGGCATTGCCAGATCTGGAACCGTGGTGGAGGAGAACTTTGACCCTATTTCTGGGGCAGAGGCCGCTGATAGGAGGATGCTGGCTGGTGCTAGCTGGTGCTGGTACCTCTGAAGGGATATGATATGAAGACGGTTCTGGCAGAGCAGCAAGAAGCTGTAGCTAGGATCCAAAGGCCGCTTCAAGGTGAAAGTTTATTGCTATGGCAACAGCCACAGGCTTAAAGCAAAAGGGAGGGCATCTCCCTTGTCCCCTCCTCTTCTCTTTCCAGCCTTTTTGTATTGCCCGTACTTAGGCCCCTGACAGACAGCCACCAAAGGAGACATCAGCCTGCAGTCACCCAGCCCAGCATCACAAAGGAGCATTTAAAAGGTTGGATTTGGAGGAAAGAGGAAATAGCTTAATTATCTGCACTGTACCGTGCCTGAGAATCAATCACCCGAGGGAATTAAATGCTACAGTCTCCGTGTTACAGATTTTGGAAGTGGAATAGATTTAAAATCAGGCTTCGCTAGTCTTACTCACTGCCTCGGGCTATGGCAGCATCTTTGGCTAAATTGGAATAACGCGACCTGGATGAATGAGAGGCTGTAGGCCTACCAGGCAACCCTAAAGCAGTGAGTGCATCACCATGACAGGGTGTTAGCACTGCTAAGGAACAAAGGTCAGGCACAGGCTGACAGCCAGCAAGAAACAGGGGCTAAATTCACCCAATAACCTGAGTGAGCTTGGAAGTGGATTCATCCCTCGACCCCACAAAAAGGAAGCTGTGGCCCTCTTGACATTTAGTTTCAGCCTTGTAAACCCCAGAGCAGAAAAGCTGGGTGAACCACTCTGTGTCCTAGATTTCTGACTCACAAAAACTATGAGATGATGAATGAATGCTGTTTTAAGCCACTGAGTTGGTAACGAGTTGTTAGGGCAGCAGTAGAAACATAACACTGAGGGCCACCAGGGGGTATGTTTGCTTCAATCTTCATCCCCTGCTTCTCATCACTTTGGAAAGGTTCAAAATTCTAAGAAGAGAAAGAGAATCTCTTTCGTAGCTAAGAGTGCAGTGGGTACCCTCGAATTGCAACCTGGGATGTCCCTTCAGAAGGAAAAGCTACACAGGCCCCACTCGGCCTCTGTTCTGCATATAAATTACTCTCATACTCAGCTGTGAGTCTCTTCTAGTAAAATGAAGACTAAGAATAAAGCCTATTCCCTGATACCCTGAACCGGAAGGCTGGCTGTGTTCTCCAACTCATGTACACCAAAAAAACCCAAAAACCGAAACAAAAACAAAAAAACAGAGGTTGCCAGTTTGCCAGGCAATTCTGGGCTTGCTGGGAAAGAAGCTCAAATATCTATTATTCCTAGAGCTAAAGTAGTGCTTTGATAAACAAATTCCCCTTTCAGCATTATGAAATGTCATTACTTTTGGCCTAGAGACAGCAGTTACAATTATTCTGGGGGTCCTGGATTCTTTTATTAGATTGTGATTGATGGCCATTTGATACATATTATTTGATCTGAACATTTGGGGGTATGTAAGCCCAGTGCAAACATGCAGAGCTGCTACCTGGACACACTCCATGAACTCCTGCTGGCAAGCTCCATAACTGTATTTGTGGTGTATTGCCAGGTACCCACTATACTTATAAAGCTTGTCAACATTTTATAGTTGAAATAAGAGAAGAAAATGTACTCAGTCTTCTAACAAAAGATTTAACATAGACAGGGTCCTGTGCAAAACTATTGCATTAACAGTGGACATCACTGATGCTTGGACCCACTTCTGCGGAATATCAAAGTTGAAACAGGAAAATAGCTACTACTGCACAGACAAGGTCTAATATCACAACTGTGACTGAACAGACTGCTGTCATTATGGTACCTGGTATGAAGCCTTGGGTATCACCAACATTTTCTTTTTTGTTTTCTTCCCAAAAAGATCAGGATCAATTGGCTTCCACGTGACAAGGCCTGCAATATCTCTGTGCACTCCTTCCACAAAGCTATTTGAATTATTCTACAATATTTCATCAGTGGGTCAGACACGCTTAAACACAATATGAGTTATTGGTAGGTGTTGTTGAAATGTTCCTTTGCATTGAAGACATTCTGATGCTTACTTGCACTGAGGAGATTGCTCACACTGCAGTAATTAAAAACTGGTTAGACCTTAAATGAAGAGGAAATTCAGACCCTGTTGCTCCAATGTCCTCCACGATGAAGTGGAAATGGCAAATTCCACCAGGGGCCAACCCAGGTTCCTAAGGCCTTGGTCAATTTCAAGAAGAGGCGGCAACATACTCGTGAGTTTCAGAACCCATTCCACTCACTGTATTACCTAAACTACTTGTACAAAATGACCTTGCTTTTGAAACTTGCCACCTGATAAGATAGCATGATTCACTGATAAAACCAATGGCCAGAATGGGATATCTAGTGGAATGCCATGCCATAACTTGAATATAAAACAAGCCATCTTGAGACTGATTGAAATATGTCCTCAGGTAGACTCACAGATCATCACTAATAATGGCTTTAGCTCTATGATAAGACCATTGGGACACCAAGATAGTGATGACTAAATATATAGTGATATGATGTACATGTAACTTTTAGACACACACTCACTCTCTCTCAGCTGGAATGTGTGTCTTGGGTAACAATTATACAGAATCCCCGTGCTCATGAAGGACATGACAATATATTCTCATTTTCCATTTAGATTATGAGTACCTTGAACACTAAAGGAGAATTTCACATCATATATAACCTAGAAATGTCCATGCATAAACTATTCATAGGAGGTATTTCTAGAAGAAAATTATAAATTTATATGTCACACATTTAAATTTTCAAAAAATTACATAATATCTCTCCAACTTGATTGTATGCACTATGGAAACAGAAACACAGTTTACCTCTGTATGATTTCCTTGAATCGACTACCTCAACTTTTAAATATAGTAGATAATAAATGTACATTGGTTGGCAGGTTCACAGATTTACCTGTGTTGTGGCCATATTCAGTATATTAATAGTAGAGTTTTATTATTCTAAGTAATGTACTTATTTAGGTGTATATAACACATATACCTGATACTAACAAATAGAATATACCTTGAAAGTACAGTAAAAGAATTTCTATCATTCCAGTCATCCAGAGTTCCTCTACTCCTCCCTATGACCATTCTTTCTGTTTGTATACAGATTCCAGAGTAAACTAAATATTTTATCCACCAAAATTATTTTTTACCCAAATAGGAGCATAGAGGCACATTTCCTTGCATTTTCCATTTACTACCGATATATATATTTTTTTCATTCCATATTAATAAATATAGAGCCTAGAATTGCTTCAGGCTATTTTACCAGCTACATGATATTTGTTTTGCATTTCTTGTGTGTTTATTTGTGTGTATAGAGGTGAATTAAACAGACAAAATTCCCACTATCAGGGAGCTAGCAATGTAATTAGGAGAGACAGTCATTTAATAAATATATAGTATATTTGATGGTAATAAGTGATGTTCAGGAAAAAACAGAAAGGTAAGAGGAATGTTCAGAGATAAAGGTGATAGTGGGTTTGCTAGTTGCTACCAGAAAACTACCAAGTTCTCACTGAGAATGTGACATTTGGCAGAGATCCAAGAGGAATGGGGCAGTGAGCTGTTTGGCTCTCCTGGGGTTTGCATCTTCAAAGTGGGAAAAGCAGGTAAGAAGAACTGCAAACATTCATGCTGCAGCCAGGAGGGGAGAGTGACTGGGGCACAAGGAAGAAGAGAAAGATTCTTGGAGATGAGGCCTCAGAATGCACTGGAGTCAGCTCAGGTAGGCTTTTATATTATTTTATTACAATAGCTTTTACACGGAGGGATAAGAGGAATAACGGAGTCCTGGATATATTTACATGACAGGAATATCCTGACCAGACTTAGGCACTGTCAGCCACACTGTGTGTCTTGTGTAAGAATAGACTATATAAAGGTAAGGGTAGAAGGAGAGAGAGTAGGTGGCAGGTAATTTCAGAACTCCAGATGAGAAAGGACGGTGGCTTGATGGGGTGGTATCAATAGAGATAGGGAGACGTGGTCGTTATCTGTGTATATTTTGCAACCAAAGCCAGCAAGAAATAAGGGTAGATGAGAAGTGGTATATGAAAAATAAAAAAGTGTCAAGGATGAGTTCTCAATTTCTGCCCAGAGGAAATGGAAGGATGGAGCTGAGAGGAAGATAAGAAGCCTTACTTGGGGTTTGTAAAGTTTAGGGTGACTATTAGTTACTCATATAAACTAGGTAAAAATGGTAGTGAAGGCGTGATAGTGAATTTAGAATTCAATATATGTGAGTATAATTCACATATATTGAATTCTAAATGTAGTTAAAAGCTAAAAAAATACTATAGATTTCAGAGAAATAGTGTTTTCTGAAAATGAGTAAAGTACAAACAAGGTTTTTTTTTTATTTTTTCCCCCTTCAGGATGTCATTTTCACATTTTGGCATTATGCAAGCACATACTTGTCATTTCTATCTAAAGAATAGCAGTTCTGATTTAACTCATATAATCCACCATGGTCTTGCAGTACTTGAGATTACAAGAAAAAAAGCTTCGGAAGACCTTTGTTCATATAAAGACTCCTGCTTTTATTGATATTCATCAATTAACACAGCATCCTATCTTTCAGGACCACTACTCATCAAAGGTCAGTTTAATAATCTCCATGGTATTGTCTTTACCTAAACTTTGGGACATCATTAATTTTACTTCCTTATTATTCATTTTCCTAATATTCTGATTAAAGTCCCCTGTAGTGACCACTTATTTGCATCCTATTGGTACAGGTGCACACACATGTGTGCACACACAAAAATTTTGTCCACACGCACCACCCGTCTCCAGTTTTACCATGCCTTTCCTTTGTGATAAGGACCCTATTCTTTTCTATCAGATTATACTATTAAGATTTTTATTGCTGCTGTAACAAGTTAACACAAACTTAGAGGCTTAAAACCATGGGTATCTGTCACCTCACAGTTCTGTAACACAGAAGTCCTGGTGGGCTCATTAGCTTTGCTTGTTTCTCTGCTCAAAGTTTTACAAGAATGAAAACTGAAACAAAGTGTCCACGTTGGATAATTCAGCTCTTATTAGGAGGCCCTGGAAAGACTCTGATTCCAAATCCACTTAGGTTGTTGACAAAATCCAGTTCCTCGAGGGAGTATTACTAAGGTCCCCATTATCTTGCTGGCTGTTAGCTTGTGGGCTACCCTCTCTGCTCCTGGATGCCTCTTTCTGGTCCTGGCACGTGGCCTTTTAACCTTGAAATCTCTCTGACTTCCACTTTGGCTCTATCTCTTCTGCCTCCAGCTGGAGATAGTTTTCTGCCCTTGTGATTAGATTGGCTCCATCTAGGTAGCCCATAACACTCTCCCTAGTCCCTATTTGTAGATCCATAACCTTAAATACCTCTGCAAAAATCCCTTTTGCCATGTAATGTAACCCGTTACCAGGTTCCAGCGATTAGAGTGTGGACATCTTTGGGGTACCATTCTGCCTACCACACATACACATCTCCCTCATAACCACTTTCAGACTCATCTTTAACATTTCATCTTTGATTAGCACCTTCTGTGCTCTTCACCAATGCCTCTGTGAAATCCATTCTTAGTAATTTGGATCTAACTAATCTGTGAGCTACTGACCTTTCTGTGTATGTATGTGTGTGCATGTATATATATATATATATATATATATATATATATATATATATATATATTTCCTTTCCAAGTCTTCATGTTATTAGCCTCTTCCATGTCTATTCCTGCGCTGTTCCCCTTAGTAATTTTATTGACGATAGGAATTGTGCCTTGTTAGTAAACTTTTGCTCTTCAAAATATACAACAAAATCAAGAATCCACATCTGTCTACTACCAGCTTTATGTGGAGGTCAAGACATTTAATTCCATCTTTGATTCAGTTTTAAGAACTCTTTAAATGCTTTGTGCCTATGTACACTATCATCATTTTAAGTCAGTGATCCTATAGACAGTCTCTGTGCCAAACATTCTTATACTTTGGGCAACATCAGTATCTTTCTTTTTTTTTTCTCAATTCTAAACTAAGTTCACATTTCTTTATCTGCTTTCTGAAGTGAGATTTACAGAAAACTTGCAGAATGTGGCACCAGATGTGCAGGACCCAAAGGTGAAGGATTGCAGAGTATGCTGCTCTACAGAGTGTATGAGACTTGAAGACAAACAGCAGATCCCCCCACGCTATTAATAAGCCTCTCACAGATGTCACTGTGAGGATGACATCAGAAATGCACATTAAGAACAATTTCCAATCTAAAAATTACTAGGAATGTTTTCAGTATCTACATCACTTCTTTACTAGAAATCCTAAATCCAGATCCTACCCAGTTTGATAGTTTTAAAATAGAAAAAACTATTTTTAATTATAAAAGAGTATTTAGACAACAGAGGTGTATAATATGAACATGAAATAATCACCCTTAATATTTTGATGAGTATATTGTATATTGATATACACTTGTCTATGTACATACATATGCATATATGCGTATGTATATACATATATATGTGTGCATATATACATATGTGTGTACTTATTGATAATATATATATTTAAATAAGCATACACATAACCACCTAATATGTATATTTTTATATGCAATCAGCATATCATATATTTTTAAAATTAGCATCTATTGTGACAATATTCTTTAGCAATACACCCTGAGATAAATTGCTGTACTTATCAGCTGAATCGTTGTGCCTACCTGTAAATATTTTATAGAAATGCAATTTGGGATGCAAGGAGCATGAACATTTAGAATCCATAAATGAATTTCTAAAATCACTTTAGGATCTGAGGAAAAAAGAGAGTTTTAGTTTGTTTATTAACTGTAAGACCTATAAGAGGAAGAGAGCAAATATTTCTAAAATAGAGCACAGTATTATGACCACAGAATGTTGAAGTGTTTACTGTGGTTAAATATTGTCTCATCACACTTTTCAATAATAATTATACACTTAGTTCTAATTACCACATCCTCTGAGTAAAGAAACCAATAGAAGTAGCTCTTCTTTTTCAAAAATAATTTATTTTACTCAAAAAATAATGCTTGTGACAGAGAATTTATGAATTACCAAAATATACCTCCAAAAAGGTAGCAAAATAAAGTTAGTGAAAATCCTATCACTACAAAAATTATCACCACAATAATTTGGCCACTTTAATTTCAGATTCCTTCTTTCTTCCCCTCTCTCTCTCTCTCTCTCCCTCTCTCTCTCTCTCTCCCCTCTTCACCTCTCAACTTCTGATGTCACATTTCCATCCCTATCTCTGACCTTCCTCCTTCCTTTTTATAAGGACCCTTGTGATTGCGTTAAGCCCACCTATAGAGTTCTGAGTAGTCTTCCCATCTCAAGATCCTTAACTTATAATCACATATACAATGTCCCTTTGACCATGCAGGGTAAAATATTCACAGGTCCTGAGGATTATTCTGTGGACATATTTAGGAGGCCATTATTCTCTCTACCATGGAGTCTAAATAAGAACCATTTGGAAAGATAGTTGACATTTTATGTCATAGTAACTAATAACACAATCTCTAGAATCAGATTTTTGGTTTCTAATCCTACTTTAATAGCTGCCTTACTTTCTGTTACAATTAAGCTATCTAGGCCTTAATTTCCATCACATTATCACTTATAGAATTTATTAAAATAACTTCAAAACCCAGTACAGTAAAGGTACCTGACTCATAGTAAACTATCGTTATTATCAATATTAAGCAGGGGCTTCCCTGGTGGCGCAGTGGTTGAGAGTCCGCCTGCCAATGGGTTCGTGCCCCGGTCCGGGAAGATCCCACATGCCGCGGAGCGGCTGGGCCCGTGAGGCTTGGCCGCTGAGCCTGCGTCCGGAGCCTGTGCTCCGCAACGGGAGAGGCCACAACAGTGAGAGGCCCACGTACGGCAAAAAAAAAAAAAATATATATATATATATATAAAGCAGGAGCTGAAAAGTTCCTATCTTAATAGCCTGGATTTTAAAATGTTTAATTTTTTTAAAAAAGAAGAATGTTTAATTCATACCACCTACATGGGTGTGTTATAAAGAAAGAAGGAAAGAAGGATCCTTTCAGCATCATTTCCTAGGAATTCACCACTAATTATTTGGAGTCATTACATTAAATGAAACATTTGGCATTGATACTCTAAAGAATCTTCACAGGATTTCTTAGAAAATGAACAAAGGCAAAACCAATGTTTCTCTTTTGTTTTCTCTTAATTTTGTGCTAACCAATATATTAAAGATAGGTGATCATCTATTTTATCATTCATTCCAGGCCAGGTTTGAGAACAAATGTGAGGATTATTAAAAGTGAGAGTTATTAAAATTATGCCGAGGTGCAACTCAGGATATTTGGTCACTTTACTTATATAAAATAATGTAATATTAAATAATATCACTCAGCCTATCAATATTTTATTTTCAGTGCATATTAATGCATTTTTACAAAAAATAATTAACTATAAGTTTTCTTACAATGGCTGTGTATTTGAGCAATTTTGTTTGCCATGATTTCTAATGCAATATAACCTTAATTCAAAATTCTGTGCTTTGGGGGCTTCCCTGGTGGCGAAATGGTTAAGAATCTGCCGGCCAATGCAGGGGACATGGGTTCTAGCCCTGGTCCGGGAAGATCCCACATGCCGCGGAGCAACTAAGCCCGTGCACCACAACTACTGAGCCTGCGCTTTAGAGCCCACGAGCCACAGCTATTGAAGCCCATACGCCTAGAGCCTGTGCTCTGCAACAAGAGAAGCCCACGCACCGCAGCAAAGAGTAGCCCGCACTTGCCGCAACTAGAGAAAGCCCGCGCACAGCAATGAAGACCCAACGCAGCCAAAAATAGTTTAATTAATTTTTTAAAAAATTCTGTGCTATTCTTCACATCCCTTAGCTCTTGTCACTTTTAATCTTGGGTGCCATTATGTTCAAACCCTGAAATTACTTTTATTAATAAGTGAAATGAACAATAGTGTCTCCATATCCCTATGACATATTAAATAAGACATGAAGTTATTGATCTTATCAAGAAATTGAAAAAGGTTGTTTCAATGTAGCATTATGTAATGTAATATGGGTATATTCTGAATCTCTAATGGTTGTCAGTTTTTACTCATATTACAGAGCAGAATCAAAGATGCTAAAAATGTCTCGGGTATTAGGTATAGGACATAAAACAATTTTTTCTCAGTGATATTGTGGCAGCTCTAATCTATGCACATGTGGATTTTGCTCAACTTTGTATCAAAATACAATAAAATTTTGTATTTTGAAACATACTTTGAACAATCTAACACACAGAGGAAATAGATGTTATTTACTGGGCCTCGTCCAAAGCCCAGCCTGTGTCAATTATTCTCTTCTCCCAATTTGTGTATCTTGGATAAAAATATAAATCAAATTTCAGTGTAGATTTTTTTAATTGTAATTTAAAAGTTATAACAGTAAAAATTTCCATCAATCTAAAACTTTTTCCTTGAAAATTTATTTAGCTGTTACATACTAGGCTGGATTTTTTAATAAACTTAAATAAAAAGAAATCATAGTGAGCATTTTTTCATTGAAACATATTTGTTCATGTCTCTAAGACCCTGAGCTTAGTAAGGGTCAGAGGTACGCTTTAGAAGTTTTGTGTCCGGTAAACAAATACAATGCTTGACTCAGAAAGATTTATGCATAATAAATGATTTATTTATGCATAATAAATATTTATTTATTTAAAAAAGATTTATTCATAATAAATGAATGCTAGCTTTTTACAATTATTCTGCTTAAGAAAACCCTACTATGTGCTGTCTGGGGGACAGTGGTTTAAGCTGGGGGTTTTTGATTTAGTTCCACAGCTCCAGCCAAAACAGATCTCTGAATTGAATCTAAATGCTCTCTTGGAAAGATGTGAGAATGCAGTCTGCTTAGGTGTTGAGGTTCAAATCCACATTTGAGAAAGAATTTTGAAAATTTACATATAAAATCCTCAAATAAATCTGCCATTACATGATCATTCCCAATATGGAAGTCACTTGAAGAAACACATTTATTTCCATGACCTCGCCTATAAATACAAAGATTGCAGTAATACATCAAGATTTTTATTCATTGTGAATACTATCTAGGAGGCAAATGCATTTTATTGAACTGCAAATCAATGAAACAGAATTAGTTAAAAACTAGATGACAGATTTTATTTAACATTAACTCCAATTATAGATGCTGTATAACAGTTATGATAGATCACCTATTTTTTTAAACCTTAATTCTATTTTTAAGAGATATTACTAAACACATTCTTTGGTTTATTATTTTCCTTCATTATTTCTCTCTTTACTTTAATATGGCTAACAATCTTCCCAACATAAAGATTACAAAAACACCTGTAACGTTTTTTTCTTCTACGAGTTATTTGTTACCTGTAATCTCACCTGACTGTCACCTTTGACTTCACTCTTTCTCTTATACCAACATCTGCCAGTTATGGTTGGCTATACCTTCAAATATGTCCTGATAGTACCAATTCTCATCGCTTTCACTGCTAGTGCTATGACCATCAATATCACTCATCTACACCACTACAAAAAGCCTTCTCACCCGTCTTTCTCCTTTTACCCTGCTCTCTTCAGTCAATTCTTTACAAAACATCCAAGGTAATTATTTTAAAACATCACGTTGTAGCATTTATCCAACAAAACCGTACTGTGCCTACTTATCTCATTTAAAGTAGTTTCAAGAGTATATATACATGTTCTTTTTTCAGAAGTTCTTACCATGACCCTGAAGTCATGACATGACCAAGCCTCACCCTGTTTCTTGGACTACCCCTCACCAACCCCAGGTTTATGACACTAATCTGCTCTCTTTGCCTCCTGTCAGCAGAACTGGGTTCTGATCCCCAAATATCTAACTCATAAAGTTCTTTATACAAGCATGAAAACATCAAACTCTCCATAAAGCAGAAGAGGTAACGCTGGACTACAAAATGTTCACTGTGTATCTTGTGCAGTTGGGTGTGACCACATGACTCATCTCACAGAAGAGAAGACAAGAAGAACATACCATACCTAGACGCAATTTGTCACAAACTATCACACCTCCCATCTGTTCTTCTAAGGCCTATTCAACTTTCCTAAAATCATTTACTCTCCCTTAAGAGGCTTACTTCCCCTTTCCCTTTCCTTTTCCCTTTCCCTATTAAGATGATATTTAAGCCTGAATTCTAAGCCATCTCAGATAGTTACTCTGAGACGATTTTTCCCTGGGTATCTCCTATGTAATACATGAGGAATACATGTTAATAAACTTCTGTTTGTTTTCCTCCTGTTAATCTATCTTTTATTACAGAGGTCTCAGTATTGTATATCTATAGTTCTGATGCATACTTCTCTACTAATATTTGAAAATAGAATGCTATTATTTTTAAGAGACATTGTTTCCTCTATAGGAATCTCTTTCTCCTTTGGGATGAAGACCATTTAAAATGTGGTCTTTCGAATACCTATACTTCTCTACTCTCCTCTTCCTATCAATGAACATTGAAATTATTTTACATATCATCATCTTCCTCAAAGTCTTAGGTTTTGTTGAGAAAGAAGGTCTAGTATTTTTAGGTATATACGAAGGTTGAATTTTTTTTCTCCCATAGAGGGCCAAAAAGTAAATATTTGGGGTTTGGGGGAATATACTATCTATGTCATCACTACTCACATTTGCTGTTGTAAAGCAGCCATAAACAATATATAAATTAGTGGACATGCTCTTGCTTCAATCAAAGGTTATTTATAAAAAACAAGCAGTGGGCAGGATTACTTTGCTGACTGCTGATCCGGATTTGTAACCGAAACTTCCCTATACTACATCTCTTTACAAGACTTCTTTAGAATTTAAATCATATTAAAAACATATTCCCATCTATCATCTTCCATGTATATTTATTATAAGATTCTTTCACAATTATTCCTTATGAGTCTCCTTCCTTAAGTTTCAAGACTATATATACATGTTCTTTTTCAGATTCTTTTCCATTATAGGTTATTATAAGATATTGAATATAGTTTCCTGTGCTGTACAGTAGGTCCTCATTGTTTATCTATTTTATATATAGTAGTGTGTATATGTTAATCCCAAATTCCTAATTTATTCCTCTCCACACACACCCCTTTCCCCTTTGGTAACCATAAGTTTGTTTTCTATGTCTATGAATCTATTTCTGCTTTGTAAATAAGTTGATTTGTATCATTTTTTAGATTCCATATACAAGTACTATCATATAATATTTGTCTTTCTCTGTCTGACACACATCACTTAGTATAATAATCTCTAGGTCCATCCATGTTGCTGCAAATGGTGTTATCAATATTTCATTCTTTTTTTATAGTTGAGTAATATTCCATTGTGTATATATACCACATCTTTATCCATTCATCTGTCGATGGACATTTAGGTTGATTCCATGTCTTGGTTATTGTAAATAGTGCTGCAATGAACACTGTGGTGCATGTATCTTTTCGAGTTAGAGTTTTCTCCACTTGTATTGGCCGTTGCTATTCAGAATATCAACACATACAAGTTCTTTAGCAGCCAACAGAATGCTAGATGTATGAAGTGAAGTCTTTGTATGTGTGTGTGTATTTGTCTGTATGTGTGTGTGTGTGTGTGCGTAAGTTCGTGCTTAACCTAGTTTATATGAAGGTACTCAAAGATTTTGAGAAGCCTCTGTTGATCTTCTATCCATATGTTGAGAGGACTTGTTGACTCAGAGCCTTTACCCTTTTGTCACCCTGCTGAAGAACCTCTGGTCCCATTCTCAGCACAGCTGCACCCCTGCCTGTTTTACCTTCCTAATGTTTCTCCCCACTTCTCCATCTTATTTGTCAAGGTTTTATGGAAAGGATTGGCTATGTAATGTTTTGAGTAACTGAATTTAATTTTTATCTCTTCCTTAAGATTGCAAGTGTATTAATTAGCTAAATTGTGTTTTTAACTCCCATACTACAATGCTTTGCACATCCTAGTAGATAACCATGTCCATCTTTAAAATAGGAATGGTAATGCCTGTTTTATCAGTTCTCAAAGATCATAATATATAACAGAGATGAAATTAAAAAGAAAAGTGATTTTAGAACTGTAAACTAAAATTTAAATGCAAGTAGGATTTTATATATAGATATTGTAAAGCATTGATATAATAGGCAATATGAGATTAGATTATAAAACACAAGACTACCATTTACATATTGTTCATACTAATTTATTATCATGGACTATATTTTTCTCAAAGAAAATGACACTTCTAAATAGAATCTCTTGAACAACTGAAGATATTAAAGATATTATTAAAAGAATGTCATGTAATGTATGAAAACTGTATTTTAAAAGACATTTCAAAAAGTGAACAATAGAAATAACTTTTGGGCAGTCAAAAATACTTTAAAAATCTCGCTAATACTTTCTGAATATTTCATGTCAGGGGAAGAGCACACGTAGTTTTAAATTACATTCATTTCCCAGAAACAGGTATAACCTATCATCTTAACTCTCTCTTGCCTGTCAAGACATGTCACACCACTTTTTAAGAGTAAAGCAAAGAGATCTGTCCATAGCTATCAATTTTTATCCCATAAGTATTTACAAAGAAAAATGTGTTTTTCTAAGAGCTCACAAATTAGCCTTGAATCAAATTGCCATTTCCTCCAAGCCCTATGAAATTTTATGGTTAAAAAAAAATGAAACAATTTCACTCACTAGGGAGAATATCATGTATCTTAGGTGAAAATACATAATTTTTATAAAGATTTTGTTATCCTTTTCACAGAAAGAGAAACTTTTCATGTTAAGATGATGAAAAGACAGTGCTGGTATACTTGCAAGGGATCAGAGACAAAATACTTTTATTTATATTTCTATATTCTGAGATAAAGAATATAGTTATATAATTCAGTGTTTTCTTTAACATGATATAGATAGAAAATCATTTTACTCTTCATCACTTTTTATTATTCCTAAAATATCTAAATGAGCCAGTGTTAGGTAGATTAAGAGAAATAAAATGTACTTTCAGTTACCTAAGTAGAGATGAAAGTGGTGATTAGAAGGGAGAAAGTTGGAATGAAACCAAAAGTTATAGGATTTCAAATGGAAATTCTCTTTAAAATTTCTGCTGTGTAGGAACCTATTTCTTTTCAACCAACATAGTTCCATTTAACTGGATTTTAGAGAAATTATACCTATATCTGTATTAATGTCTGTATCTATACATCTCTCTTTATCTGTCTATTGAAAGAACATATCAATGATTTTCATGATATTGTGCATGTGTGTGTGTCTTTGTGTGAAAATCTAATAACTGTATGGCAAGAACTGTATGAACTCTTTTTGTGTCATCATAGTTTTCATCACCTAGGAACTTGGTGTGCAAGACCTGTAGTGAAGTGGAATACAGCCTATTCTTACATAGGCATAATGTGAGTGTTATTTACTGTAAAATTAATAATGTGTAAGTTTTCTTAATATTTTATAAATTTGCTTTCAAAGAATTGCATTACCATACAGTTTGCCTTTCTCTCTCTCTCTCTCTCTCTCTCATAACTGGAGAAACTGTGTTATCAGCCTATCATCAGAGGTTATGTGCTTTTTAAAAAGGTAACAATGTTTCCAATACTGTACTGTGAGTAGAACTGTAATACTGTATGTCACAAAAATTTTATAACGATTCGTTCATTACTGTATAGATTAATGAAGCAATCATATCAATTACACTAGACTACCATAAAGAAATCATACTGCTGCTTCTTCATTATCAAGACATGAATTGTTATACTTGTAAATAAATATGAATTTCTTTTTCACATTATCTTTTCAGTTTTGATGTCCAATACAGATAACATCTACAGTGTTTTATATCAAATAAGACAATATTGATGTAGGTAATAAAGACAGACAATTCATCTTTAAACAGATGATGAAAACTTACAGTATCAATAAATACAGAACAGTAATGTGAATGTATTCTCTCTTTCATATGATTTTCTCTTCTCTCTTTCATCTCTCTTTCATATGATTTTCCTGATAACATTTTCTTTTCTCTAGCTTACGTCGTTGCAAGAATACAGTATATAATACACATACAAAATATGTGTTAATCAACTGTTTATGTCATCAGTAAGACTTCTGGTCAACAGTAGGCTATTAACAGTTAACTTTTGGGGGAGAAAAAAGTTAAACTAGAGTTTTGGGATGCACACTGTTTGGTTCTCCTAACCCCTGAGTTGTGCAAGGGTCAACAGTAATGCAGTAAATAGCATGTTTTCATGTTTGTTCTTGTTTACATATTATATTAGCTAAAACATCTCCAATCATGATCAACATTAACCCATTAAATATATATCTGGTTCTTAAACAATAGGCAAAATAAAATGTGAGCTGAAAGGATTATCAAAATCGTCTAATCCACTGTTTTACAAATTCTATTCCATGGTACCCTAAAGCTAGGGTATTTTTAGATGTAGAAGTTTTAATTAAGGTAGTCATTGAGGAAAGGCTTGTTGTGTTTCTGTAGCTTAAAATTGGGGAGTGAACCTTTTGATATCTTCTGACGTTCTTATTTTACTGTTGAGAAATCTTACGACTCTAGAACTTCATAAATCATTGGCTATTGTCTCAAAATAGCCACTTAATAGCTGAAATTTTGTATCAACTTTGGGTCACAAAAATAATAAAAGAACAATTTTTATTCTCATGTAGAGCTAACTGGATATTGACATATTGTCTAGTTCTTAGCAAGCAGGTATGTTTAACTATTTTTAAGAAATGACAATTTTATTTAACTTCATTTTTATGTACATAATTGTGGCTAAAAGCCAAAATATATATTCATTGAAGAAAACATATTTTTCACTTTTACTATTTGGAACCAAATTGAAAATTTCTTAATGCAGATTTCAAGTGTACATTTTATTGAGAGCAATAGTCACGGATCAGCCAATAGAAATTAAGAAATGGTCCTTGAATATATGTACAATGTAAAGTGGCCATTTGCAGTAAAATAGTGTTTATCTTGTAAATTAAGAATAATATCATGACCTGAATCAGTAGCAGGAATTAGTAAGAATTGTGTAAATGTAACTGTGATTTATTGCTATCTACTTTTCTAATTTTTGTCAACCACATACTCCTTTGACTGTGGACATCCATATATCCATGCATCATTTTTTCTTAGAATTTTGAGTCATTATACATGTAAATACATGAGTGTTTGTGTACTTTATGAGTGTTTGTGTGTGTGTATGTGTGTGAAATAATTGCTACAAAAGAAGCTAGCAAGCATATTTAAAAGAGTTTGTATGAAGCGCTTTTAAACATAGTCCAAAGAATATTTGGCTGTCATGACTGGTTATTACAACACAAATCATGTGTTGGCCTGTAGCTGTTGAAATCCCTAGCTGCTGAATGTCCTAGAAATTAAATTATATTTTTCTTTTTCTGCACTCTACAGAATTTGAGGCTGATCTCTGAGGTTAAATCATTTTTTTGACCTTGAAGATCTTTCAAGAAGTATTCATAAGAAGCTGTCTCTGGAGCCTTCCACTTTAAGGTAACAAATGATCTGAACTATGTCGCTAGTGAAAAAAAAAAGCAAGAAAATGTTCAGCTAACAGAATCCAAGCTAACATGATTTAGATTCCTTTTCCTAAATGTTTGCCCTTTGTTCATTTTCTTATTTATAACAATTACTCAATTTCTTACCAAAATAAAATAATAATAATAGTTCCTAACACTTTAGTACCCTGGAAAGATATATGAGTGCACTTAAAGTAGTAAGCATAGGCATTAGGGGAAATGTCTCTCTCCTACTTATGACTTTCTTGAAAAGAGGTTTTCTTTAATCATCCATAGGCTTGAGTTCCAACATTCATTTCTGTGGATGAAGATGATCTGAATTCTCTTGAAAGTGAGCAGCGATGTTTAAATTTCTTAGTTGGTTAGAACTAGTTTATTACAAGTCCTGTATGTAGGGTGAATTTGTCTTTTTACCTTTTTGTTTTTTCAAGTAGATACATGTGGGAAGTGATATTGTTAGTAAATAGGTCTTCTCTACAAATTCAATTTTTCCCTCAGAATTTTCCAAAGACTTAACTGGGAGTCTAGTGATCATATATTTTTTCTCTCACAATAGATAATTTTAAACTTCAGTTTTATTAGTAACATAGGTGATATTAAGGTTCTCTAGTAGTTTTTCTTTCTTATTTTTTAAATTAATTCTATATTTGATTGGGGAAGGGGTCTAGTTCCTCTTCACTGGGCTCAGTCATAGAAGTTTGTCATAATAATAAAAATAAAATATTTACTTAATTCTTCATAAGTTTTATGGTAAACTTTAAATTACATAAACCTATTCCCAATTTCTCCTATGAAAACTGAGTAAAGAGTTTATACATAGTAAGCTTTTTTCCGGCTTTACTGAGATTTATTGACATACAACATTGTATAAGTTTAAGGTGTACAGCATAGTGATTTGACTTACATATATCATTACATGATTACCACAATAAATTCAGTGAACACCCATTACCTCATATAGATATAAAATTAAAGCAATTAGAAATCTTAGGATTTGCTCTCCTAAAAATTTTCATATATAACATACAGTAGTGTTAATTATATTTATATTATACCTTATATATATATACACTAAGCTTTTATTTCTTATTTTCTTAGTACGGTATAGTTAAAAGGTACATGTCCTGGTTAGTACTTGTTGTCAATTCTATTTTTTCTATTTTACACATAATGGCTGTTCTTATTGTAGACTATATAAGAACAAAAATCATGGAAAGTCCTAAGGGGATTCTGGGGTGCAGCTCACATACCATAAAATAATGTGAAGTTAGTAAACAGAGAAATGAATAAGATAAAGCGCTTATGATGCAGATATGATCCACATTTGTAAATGTAACTAAGTATTTAATAAGTGTATATAAACTAATGTGCATTACTATGTTAAAGTACCAAATATGATAATATACAAAAATCTGCTGAGAAAATCTAAAGGCACCATGAATCCTGTGTATTTGCTTAAAGAGAATTCACATAGTGGAGCAAAGTATTTTTACCAAAGGGACTGTTAAGTCAATTTCCTGATAGTGGTCAAGGGAATATATCTGATGAGTGATGTATTTTTAATTTTGTATAAGTGAAATAAAAATTGCTTTTGTATGTGTGTGTTCATGTATGTGTGTCTCTGTGTGCATTGCACTATGAGTCAGACTGCTCTATCAAATCTGCGTGACTTTTAAAATTAAGAATTAAGGGTTCAAAACATGGATTGACCTGGAGAGTATTATGATTAATGAAGTAAGTCAGATAGAAAAAGACAAATACTATATGTTTCACTTCCATGTGGAATCAAGAAAATAATACAAACAAATGAACATAACAAAACACAGACTCATAGGTACAGTGGACAAACAAACAAACAAACAAAAAGAATTAAGGGTTCAAACAACTAGAAGAAAAATAATGGCAATGATTTTTTTAAATTCTGACTATATAGAGCACTAAACTAACAGTACTACTACTACTACTAATAATAATAATAAAGCAAACAAAAAAAGAGAGATGTCAAAATGGGTCCTATCTCTTGAGGGCAACGTGGTATTTTGTTATTCACTGACATTCAGCTAGGTTTAAACACCAATTTTACTGGCATTGGCCTTTCAAAAGTATTTATGAACCTAATCATTTTATCTTACTTCAGGATATATCACTCAGGTGCAATTTTGTCCCCCAAAGAGCATCAAAATTTGGTTGTAATGCCTTCCCTGTAGTGCATAAATCCATCAGACTAATGACTTTGTATTTAATTCCCCATTACGAGGGAGCAAAAATACTAACAAAAAGACACAAAACCTTCTTAAAACCTTTAGTGAGAGTGCTTATTCCCCAGACATCCTCATGTGGCCACAAGGCCCCACTGCATTTGTAGGTGTTGTATAGATAGATAATTGTTTGTCCTTGAGGTATTAATATTTAGTTATCTGGCTGTGATACTCCTATCAATTTGGATTGCTTATGTGTAAAATATACAAATTTTGTTTCTGGAAATCAGGTCTCAACATTGTTGTCTAATTTATCATCCATTTGGGGAAATCCAGAATTTCAGCTATATTATTGGTTTTTCATATTTTACCCCTGTATTGATCAAGACAATGGAAATCAAAATAAGACCATGGGACTATACCTGTTTTGCTCATTATGTAAAGCTCAGAATATGTTCATTGAAGTTTACTAATTCCTTAATCATTCTTTTGTTTAAAATATATATTATAATCAAGACCTCTTATTACTAGGAAAACACTGACTTAGCAAATACCTGAACTGCTTAAATGATATCAGAAACAATTCCCCTTAAAGAAAAAAGTTAATTCTAAATCTAGGTAAAGTAGTGTGATAGGATATTAAAATGAAAGATTGAGCTGAAGCACAATAAATAATATATTTTGAGGTGATGTATTAGAGACTATAAGAAGTATTCCACTATATTTTATTTTTTCTTTATTATTAAAACTCCTAAAGCTAGGCTGTATTACATTTACAAAATATAAAAGGCCACTTTTTCAGTTTCCCTTGCTTTTGGCATAGTCATAGAAACAGGTTGTAGTAAATGGGGTGAGTAAAGAACTGGAATGATGTAACTTTGGGGAAGAGGTCTTAATAGGAGGAGGCACGCTCTTTCCCTTATGTTTTTCCTCTTTACTGCTAGATCTCTGGATACTTAGCCCCTAGAAGTCTTCATGTGGCTTGAAGGCACAAATGCATTTTGGAGGTGTTATATTGGTAGTTATTTCTAGATTCAGATTCACTGTGGTCCAGGCCAAAGAGACCCATGTAGATGATAGTAGAGAGCTGGAAGAAACCTAGATCTTTGAAGAATCATAGAAACTGACCTTGTGACATTTTGCAAGTGATATAGCATATATCTTAAATATAACACATATCTTAAATCACCATTTAATGCTTCTGGGGGAATGCAGCAGTTAACTGTATTTCCTCCCAGCTAAGCTCCCTTTGTAAACCCTCCAATCAGTCTCTCTTTGTTTCTCTAGCTCTGATACATACTGAGGATGATCTTTATTCCTTCTACATTTTCTGAACTCCTTCTTCCAAGATTATTTTGTTGAGTAAATGATCTGGAAATTTTTGAAAATACCTCCTAACAATTTTTTTACCACTTCATATCCCCTTAAAGGATTAATTCATGTCTTAGAAACTAATTTAAAAAGTTGATTTTGGTGAATTTATTATCAGCTGGTATTAGCCAAATATATATTAGCTCTTAGGTAACATGATAACATTTAAATGGTCTTTCTATTCATTACAAGTAAAGGTCACATTAAATAGTGTGAACATTTCAGACAAGTGGATTATCAGTAACAAAGTGAGTTAAATTTCTTCTCCCATGTGTAAGTATAGAACTACTATAAAATAGGTGCAAATTAATTACTTTCCAAGGTTACACACCCTGTAAAAATATATATCATTTGACTTTCACCTCAGGAACAGACACCCTTACTCTACAAGGATTGAATTCTCATACTTCATACTTAGACTGCCGACTGGTACTGAGTAAAATGTCAAAGAGAACAAGGGCCCATTTGACAGCCTAGAATACTCAGCTGACTGTGACAAGTAGGCAGTTCTAACATAAATAGCTCCTAGCTATGCTTTGGAAGGGTTATTTTCCTTAGATGGCTCTGTAGAAACCTCAGTGACAAGCTGTTATATCTTTTACAAATCTGCCAGCTACCTTTTATGAGCTTCAGTTGCTCTTTATGACTGTAATAAAAGAAGAGTAGCAACCACGTGGGTATCCAATGGTCCCCAAAGCAAGCATCCTTATACAGAGAATGTAATGAGAGTTTTGGATGTTCTTTCCCTTCAGCTGACCGCTTGCTATCTTAACTCTTCTTTCCAAACCATTCCATTGTTACTTTAATTAAAGTAGTATGTATGAAGTATACTTGACTATTCTCATTATTGTTAATTAATCTAATAATTAACAAAATAGTATGCTCACTATCAAAAAAAAATAAATCAACAAGGAAATCAAAATTTCCAGTAATCTAAACAGTACCTATTAACTAAACAGTAATAAGTTTAGTTAAAAGGTAATCATTCACAGTGCAATAAAATTATATGATAGTTTCAGTAATTATTTTTAAGTGTTCTAAGTATAAATTTGAGACTGTAATCATTTTTAAAAGACATAGTTAAAGTAACACCATGGGGCTTCCCTGGTGGCGCAGTGGTTGAGAGTCCGCCTGCCGATGTAGGGGACGCGGGTTCGTGCCCCGGTACGGGAAGATTTCACATGCCGCGGAGCGGCTGGGCCCGTGAGCCATGGCCGCTGAGCCTGTGCGTCCGGAGCCTGTGCTCCACAACGGGAGAGGCCACAACAGTGAGAGGCCCGCGTACCGCAAAAAAATTAAAAATTAAAAAAAAAATAACACCATGTGTGTAAATGTATCAACTAACACCATGTGTATAAATGTATCAACTCATTTCAGATTATTACAATAAATTCATAAATTTGTACCTTCCTTTAACTCTACATCTACATAAATGACATTATAGAATTTTAATCTCTCATGGATTACCAAACTAAGTGTTGCCATTAAAAACGTTGATAAGAGACTATGCCAAAAATTCATTAATTCACTATATGCCAAATCTATTTTTTAAAAGTAAAATAGAAGCTATATCCACTGTCTCAATTGCAAAAATTGTGGTTATTTTTAAAAATTTGCATATATTTTATGGATACTATGTTTAAGTTGTTAGTTTTTATTTATTTAGTGCCTAGAAAACTCACAGCTGACTTAGTGTCTTGCATTTTGATGACATGCAGGAATTTATTACGTAAATTTTAAACCCTGCCTTTATTCCTAATCAATATTATATTTTAACTTTATTTTCCTTCCTTCTAATTTCCTGTTTCTCTATTTATATATTTCCTTTGTTTTGTTTTTTTAATTATAGAAAATATGGTTATATGTAGTTTTATAAGTCATTACAAATTTTTTCTAAATGAGGTACTGGTGTAAAGCAAACAGACATATTCAGGGCATCTGATGAGACTTTTTTTTCTTTCTTGAGGTCAGCACCATGGTTTTGATTTCTCTATCTGCATATGTCTCCATTTTTCATAAAATAAAATCTAAATGCAATAATTGATATACAAGTACCTCTATGACATCCTAGGCATTACTATTTGTTACTACTACCAGTTTGAGGCTTGCTTTAGACTTCAGTATAATCAAACTGCTTTTAAATCCTCATACAAAGAGAATTTTTGCCTCCTTATTGTACCCTATACCTACAATTCTTTATCCATTTGTCTTTATTTTCCGGAATTCTACTTTAACATTTAATTTAGGCATCACCTTTTTCACTGAAGATGTTTTTGGCTTCCTTTTGAGTTCAGTTTCTTGAATACACTATTTTTTCACAGTGCTCTTGCCTCTGTATCCCTCCATTTTAATTGCCATTCAGGTCTCACCTCTTCTGTAAATCATTCCTCAATGTCCAACATTTTTCTGACCTTCCATTCCTCTGACTACTACAGTCATTACTGGTCATGCCATTCATCTAGTGTTTCACATGTACTGTTGTTAAGTGTTGTTAATTGCTTTAAAAGTGTGTTTTGCATCTTCAACTAGTTTGAAACTTTCAAGTACTGGCTCTTAATCAGGAGTTCACAGCTGATCTGTGGGTGTTCTCCTGAAGATCTATGAACCTTTTAAAATTACACATAAGAAAATGTATATATGTGCATTTTTATATACACTTTCTTTTTCAAAGAAACGGTGTCTAAAATTCTTTATCAACTAAACAAAATACCCATGTCTAAAATCCATGGATCTAAAAGATTAAGAATCATGGTTTACACTGTTTTTTCTTCTTCCATCAGGCATACAAATGAAATGTATTTGTATTTATATTGTATTTGTGTATTTGTGATTAATTCCCCAAACCGCAGGCTGTCAGTTTGGATCACTACGGAGCCATTCCCTAGAAGCAGAGAAAAACCAGAAACAGACCAAGACTAACAGAAAGTACAAAAAAGCCATGGATTAGCTCAAATCCATATTTTTTCTGTCTTGGGTTATATTAGTCATATTATCCTCTTAAGGATTTTTCAAACATTTTATTTTATCACAAGATATAAGTTACAAACACAGTTTTGTAAAATATATATGTATAATTTAAGGACTAATCAAAGATCAAAATATAGAAAATTACCTGTACCCAAGAAGTCCCTTAGAAGACACTCCACATAGCAATTCCCTTTTTTCTCTTAGAGATAATATTTATCCTAAATCTAGATACATTAAAGTAGACATAAATAAAAATTGAGATATACTACAATCATAGATTGGGAGATTCCTGTTGGGAAGTAATTCTTTTTTGGTCTCTCATGTTTCTGCATGTTTTTCATGCAGAGTCACAGCTCTGTTTTTTCTGGAATACTTTTTCAAGGATGTTTGTATCACAGCCTTGGAAGACAGAAATGGAGTGTCTTCCTCCTGAGTAAAGAGAGTTTGTTTATCTTCCAGTGTAGTAAAGATAATGTCTCCCTCTTGGGCAAAGATTAGTTAGGCTTATATTCCAATTCAAGACAGGTACCCTGAATTAACTCTAGCTCTCCTTGTATATATGCAGCAAAGGTGTTAGAAAAGTTTGTAACAGTATTGTTTATAAAAGCCCCAAACTGAAAAAGACTCAAATTTCCAACAACAGTAGCATAGAAAAATACATTGGTGTATATTGAGGTAATACTTTCTACTAATGGAACTTAATGAAATATAGCTAGCTACACGCAACATGAATGTATCACACACACGTATGTTTTGGAAAAAGAAGCAAGCGCAACAGAATACATAATAGACAAGCTTGTCTATATAAACCAAAAATAAGCCACAAGTAAATGCTATTATCACCATGCGTATATGTTTTTGTGTGCATGTGTGTGTGTTTATATATTAGAATGATAATGAATAAGCTGATAAACATTTGAGAAACTGGTCAAAACCTGTAGCCCATTGTCACGTAGAAATACCTTTGATGACATTTTGTTTCTTTCTTGATTTCAAAGAGAAGATTCGCTTCACAAGTAATAAGATGTTTGTTGTTGGCTTTTGGAGATAACGATTTTCATGTAGTGGAAGTTCTCTTTTATTCTAATTTGCTAGGTGTATTTTTAAATCATGGATATACATTACAGTTAATCAAAAGCCCTTTCTGCATGTTATGTGACAGATGTAATATTTTTCTGTCACATAACATGCAGAAGGGCAGAATATAGACGTCTATATCTGAGATGTCTTACAATAATTGATTTTGTAATGTAAAAATCAATCCAGTATTACCAAAATTAGGTAAACTGGGCTATGATGTATTTTTTTTAATCAGTTTGCAAAAACTTTGCTTAAGATTTCCATTTTTATTCTGGAATTAGAGTTGCCTGTAATTTGCTCTCCTATAATGCTATGTCAGTTACTGGTGATAAAGTTGATGTAAGCGTCATAAAATGATTAGTGATATATTCTCTATTTTTCTATACTCTGAAAGAGTTTATAAGCTAGGTATCTTGCCTTTACTTTAGTATTTTTAGAGTTTTTAGGGAAAATCATATAAGCATGGAATTTTATTTGTAGTAAATATTTTTAATGTTGTTTTCATTTTAACATAAACATTTTATAATTGAATTACTTATTATTCAATTGTTTTATGATTGAATTAATGTAATTCAATTACCTTATAGTTTAAGGTTTTATGTGTTTTCTATTACATCTTTTCTTCTTGCCTAATGAAGTTATATTTTATTTCATTAATAAAAATTCTTCATAATATAGTTATGTTTTACTTTTGGCGGCATCTATAGCTAATGTACCATTTTCATCGCTGATATTGGTTATACATGTTCTATCATCTAGTTCTGATCAAGTTTTCTACAAATTTATCAAATGTTTGTCATTTGAAAGTTATATTATAAAATATTTATTTATATATGCTTGGTTTCATTTTTTTTGCTACATTACACATTAGTTTATTTTCACCATTTTTAGTTTATTTTGAATTTTTTCCAGCACCTTGAGTGACATTCTTTTCAACACAATGATTTTCAGCCTTTCACTTTTACAATATATACATTAGATGTGATGACATTTCTGTTAAGTATCAACTTAGCTGCATTGGTTTGTCATTCATTTCAAAATATTTTCTAATCTCCAATATGATTTCTTCTTGGGCTCTTTTACTAGTTAAAAGTATATTTCACAATCTCAGAACACCTGATGGTCTTACTTAGATATTCATAAGTATTATTATTTTTGGTTTATTACAATTACTGCATATGATTTCAGTCCTTAGGAGACTACTGAAATTTGCATTATGAACTATTAAATAATCTGTATTTACAAATTTTGTGTATTGCAGTTGTTAGGAGCAGTGGTTTATGTATATAATATATATATAAATTTTCATATATGTTGATTTATATTTAATAATTTATATAACATACATATATAATATAAAATTCAAGTATGTATACATATTAGGTGTTTTTAGTGAGGTTCAAATCCTGTATATCCTCACATAGTTTTTGCTTGTTTTTCAGATTACAATGATTATTAAAATCTCCCAATATGATTATGAATTTTTCTGTATCTCTCTCTAGTTCTGTCCTTTTTGATATTTTTATATTTAGGCAGTATCAAAAAATTCATACTAATTTAGAATCATAATATATTTAATTGCTAAAAAGGGACCCTTTTATATCTAATTTACATTGTTTAATGTAAAATCTCATTGTCTAATAATAATATACCTACAGCATTTTGCTCTTACATATTGCATGTATATATATTAGATATGTCTTTTCTAATCATGAAATAATTGTGTTCTATTTTTGATTTTAATCTCTTAGCTGGAAACTTTAGTGTATATATTTTTATAAATTTACTGATATGTTTATATCAAAATTACTTTTTTGTGCCTTCTGTTTGTCCTCTATATACTGTTCCTTTTTCCAAGCCTTTTATATTATTTTTATCATTCTACTCTTTTATCATAATATTTTCTACCAGTTTGAAATCTTATTTAAGAAATTACAACATTAATATTTAACCTATAAAAGCCTAATTATAATGTATTTATTACATTATTCCTGAGCCAAAAAAAGAGACTTAGATAACTTTAATCTCCTGTACTACCTAGCTCCACCTAACATATTTTATGGTTATTTTACATTATAATTTTATCTTGTTTATTATAGCAAGACATTATTTTTTTATATCTACATTTTTAAAGTTAAAAGTGTTCTCTCTCTCTCCCTTCCTCTCCCTTCTCTCTTTCATTCTTTCTTCTTATTTTTTTTTTCTAAATCTCTGACCTTCTTTGTGGACGTAGTATCCTTCTAACAGAGGTAACTTCTTCATATATTTACTTTTAGTTATGGTTGTTTTGTCAATTTTCTCAGCTTTTTAGAATTAAATATTTATTTAAGTAATCCTAGAATTCTTAAAGTTTTTTTATCTGTTTATATAATAGAATTCAAGTTTAATACTTATTTTCTTACAACATATTGATGATATTATTTGTCTATCATCTGTTATTTGTCTATATGATGACTTTCATTGCTTCTGAGAAGTTAGTTATCACAGCCTTTAAATTGTGCATGTTTTTCCTCTGGGTATTTTTGGATCTTTTAGTTACCTTTACATGTCATCAGTTTCTCTCTTATGTGTCTTGGTGTAGATTTTTTTTCCTTAACTAACTACTCTTTGTATTCATCAAATTTCTTGAATCTACTGATTAGTGTCTTTAACCAATTTTGGAAAATTCTTGGTCAATAACTCTCTCAGTATCTCTGATGCCACATTTCTCTCTCTTCTCCTTCTAACTGCAGTTAAATTTATGTAATCCCTAGTTACTCTATTCTCTTTGCCCTTTTATTTATTTTTAAGCAAATTATTCTTCCTGATGCTGCTGAATTTCAAGTAATTTATTTTTCCTATTTTCCAATTCAGTGAGTCTCTCTGTGCAACTTTTCCTATCATGCTGTTAAAAAAATGAATTGTTGGAGAGTAACATCAGGAAAACTGTGATGCACGTACCTTCAGATTCCCATCCCTACACAGAAACAAGGGGAAAAAAACAAGCAGAAACTGTTGGAACCAACTTTGTCAGAATTCCAGAAAACAGTTGAGTTTTACAACATCCAAGCAAATGCTGAATCAACAGAAAAGCAACTTAAAAATGGTTGCACTGTTTTGTTGGGTCCAGTCTAACAAATGGTTAGGTGGTTTTCCCTGCACTTGACCTATCTCCTCCCTAATTTGACAACTGTCTTAAAGAGAGCAGCCCACATCCCTAGTGGGATCCTGTTCACTGCTTCTAGAGGAAGCAGAGAAGCCTTTATTCTCAAATTATTGTGTTGTCTGTTCTAAAATATCTGGAGGCTACCTGAGGGACTGACACAAGGCACTCACCTCTATTTTGCCTACCTTGGAAACCATTTAGAGTAGAAAAGCTGTGAGCATTTCTCAAAAACATTGTAAGATGATTGAAACTGTAGCTCCCAAGGGCAAAATATTATGGTTGAAACATAAAAGAGGCTACATAAGAAGTGGAAGGAAAAGCTGTAGAGAGAGTATCATCTGGAAATTAAGGCATTCAAAAGTGCTCTTGTACATTTGGGGATTTAGAAAGTAATACACAAGTCCACGATGGGACACATGCTCATAAAAGACCAAAAACACACTAAGCTTTTACCACTGGTTGATCTATAAGCTCAGAACAAGCAGGAAGTAACGGCTGAGGCTGAAGCAGAATTGTAAGTGGTCTAGCCAGTGTTAAAGGAGGATCCCACTACTGAGCTAATCTACATCGATTGGGAGAGAAGTTTTTGTTTTGGATTACTTTGTTTAAACTTCTGGCATTCAAGGAAATCTCAGTCAAGAAACTGGCTGAACAGAAGCAACAATCAACGATATCAAACCCTGGAGAAGGGGGAGAATCTGATTTATAATGTTACCAAATTGTAATATTCAAACATCTATTTTAAACAAACAAACAAAAATACAAAACATACAGAGAGACAGGAAAGTATAGCTCATTTGAAGAAAAAGTAAATGGACAGAAACTTTCCATGAGGAAACAAAGACATTGAACATACTAGATAAACACTTTAAATAAACTGTCTTAAGTGTACTTGAAGAGCTGAAGAAATAAGAAAATAAGGAAAATGATGTATGAACACAATGAGATTGTCAATAAAGAGATAGAAATCATAAGAAGGAACCAAACAGATATTCTGGAGCTTAAAAGTACAATAACTGAAATTAAAAATTTACTGAGGTGTTCAACAAAAGATTTAAGCTGTCAGGAGAAAGAATCAGTTAAGTTGAAAATAAAACAATTGAAATTATATAGTCTTAGTCGTAAGAAGAAAAATAAATGAAGAAAAATGAGCAGTCTAAGGGATCCCTTAAGTGGACCAACATACACGTTGTGGGAGTCCAACACACACAGAGTGAGGACAGAGAAAGGGACAGAAAGACTATTTGAAGAAATAATGGACAAAATCTTTTCAAATTTGGTTAAAGACGTTTCAAATTTGATTAAAGACCACTGAGGTTTATAAGAATTTATGTTAATAATCTAGACACCTACCAGTATTATCATTCTTGGAAAAGTTTCAAAAGCTATGGCTTGTAGTGTTTTGGACCACCTAGGAAAGTGGATTTGGGGCTGTCATTCCACAAGATTCAATTTCTAGTTCTATTTCTCAATGACTCTTTTCTCTTCCTCTGCTCAGTACCAATGCAACTTTCCTTTCAGATTCCTCTGGGTAAGGGAGTAGGATGGTTTTACTTCTGGCTCACACTGAAGTTATAGACCTTTAATGCCTAAACCTGAGTAGAGTCTCCTACTAGAATCCCACCTAGAACAGACCTGGAATTTTCATTTCTGTCCCTTCAAACCTAAGTACTGTTCTGCTAGGTGGTAAATATCCTCAGAGGATAATCAGCTTGGTGCTTCACTTTCCTCTATGGAGTCCCAAAGTCACTTAAAGATTTTGATCAGATAATTCCTTATGATTTGACAGAACTCTCACATTTAAAACCTATTTTCCCAGTATTGTATCCTAAATTCAGTCTGAGTTTAACCCAAATACCAAAACACCATATTACTGGAAATTTTCCCTTTTTTTTTCTTTTTAAAACCATGTTCCATCCTTGTGCATTTGATATATGCATACGCATATATATGTATACACATACATATATACATATACACTTACATATGTGTACATATATATATGTACATAATTATATGAAACCACTTACTTTAATTTCACCTTCATACCATTTACATAAGAATATTTCCTTTCTGTGGGTTCCAAATGAGTTTTGGAAATAGCTGCATTTATGTCTGTGTTTGATTGTAATTACACACTTCCTTGGCATTCTAACGCTCACTTTCCTACCACACACAATCCCTATCTACACGCTTGGTGCATATCATTTTAGAGGCAGAGGCAGAACCAGAATGTTTGCAATACCAAGTTGATTTTACGAATTACTGAATGTTTTAAATGTGTTACTTTGATTATAATTATTTAATTTTATACATTTTAGTGATATGCATATTTTCTCTATAATTTTCATTACTTTTCAAACATTTGTTCTTATTTCTATTATTTATAATATAATGCTACATAAATGATATTTATGTTAACTAGATTATTTATAGCCATCATATATCAAGGCATTAACAATTTAAATTTAACATTAAAAATTATATTACTTTCAAATTTTCTGACCAATCCCTTGTTTTTAGCCTTAATTATTATTAATATATGGTCCAACACCCTCAAGCACTTGGATGATGACAATTATATTTTATAGTATGGACTGTTGCTCTCTCTGTGTCTCTTTTGAATTCCTTTTGTTTATTCTTGCTTTGTATTACCTTCAAACCATATAGGAATGACTATTTTTCTCAATCCAGCCTTCGTTTGGATGGAGTAGAAAAGGAACTCTTTCTTTTTTCAGTCTTTATGTCTTCATCCAAAAAGATCACATTATTTTTACTAATATATGAGGGATCACATTGTGTCAAAAGCAGGAAATAGGCTTTACACCTTTTTTCTGATGGATCGATAACAAACTCCCTTCAACTTTTTCCTTCCATGTAGTAGGTATCCTGGAAAGTCACTCTGACAACCAAAGCAGGAACTACAAACTATTCTTTTGTTTTTCCACTTGATGGGCAAATCTTACC
Organism: Delphinapterus leucas; assembly: GCF_059928025.1. NCBI lineage: Eukaryota > Metazoa > Chordata > Mammalia > Artiodactyla > Monodontidae > Delphinapterus > Delphinapterus leucas. Next base: position 21,147,793 of record NC_143146.1, on the reverse strand, counting down.
AGACTCTTCAACCTAAGTTGTGAGATAGAAGGTCCTGTCCTATTCTCCACAAATTCTGAATAGTCTCACGACTATTTAAACCTCACTTAATTATTCCCTATTTGTCCAAAACTAGAGGGGTGGAGGAGTGAGACAGTAGCTCCATAAAACTCAAACCTAATGATGCATTGGCGGAGAAATCTTGACACAAATTGTGAGAGCAAAAATACCACAGCTGGTTTTGCAGGTGCAGTCCAGGTGGGCCTTGGCAGATCATTCTGAACTGATGAATTGTAGCTTTTATTATCAGGGCTGCAGCAATATTGTAGGTTCAGCTAAAGTAGTAAATTATTGGGAGGCATCATTAACTTCCGACTAAGATTCACTTCCAAACAGGTGGCTGTTCAATCTAAAGATATTTTTTCAAGTACAGCTAGATTCCACATGTTTTAAAGTGTGCACTAACACATACCAGTTGTGCATGAATCTCAGAGGTAATTAGATTTATGGGAACCACTAGGCAGAAATAAAATCATTCATCTACCTTTCCTTAGTCTTACACAGAAGTAAATGCTACAATTCCAAACTCTGAAAGCAAAAGAATTACAAAAAAATCTATGTAGACATTCTGCCTCCAAGAAGGCTAAGTATAAGTCCTCACTTATAAAGTGTGGGCTACACAGAGTAACTTCATTCCAAAGAGGAAAGTATGAAAAGTAGGGGAAGAAACAGTAATTTTAAAGTCAGGAAACCTAATAAATATTATTTCAACTCAGTGATCAAGGTTAGCATCAACAGTGATAAGTCATGTGGATAGTGTGTATCCTTGATATGTGAAGAGAATGTCAGTTCATCTCTGCGGCTTTCCTCCCGAAAACCCACATCCCCAGTTTACTCATGAGATAAACATCATCAAGGGACATACTACAAAGTACCAACCAGTATTCCTTAAAACTGGCAGGTCATCAAAAGTGAGAGACTGAGTAACTGTCACAGCCAAGAGGAGCCCAAGGAGATATGGATGCATCAATATAATGATATCCTAGATGGGACTCCAGGACAGGAAAAGAATACTAGGTACAATCTGAGGAAATCTGAATAAGGTAAGGACTTCAGTTAATAATGTATCAATATTGGTTAATTTTTACAAACATACAATACTAACGTAGGATGTTAATAATAGGGGAAACTGGGTGTGGGATATGTGGGAACCCTTTGCACTATCTTCATAATTTTTCTGGAAGCCTAAAACTATTCTAAAACAAAAAGATATTTTTAAAAACATAAGTAACACTCAAAAAAAGTGGCTTCTGATTCAGTACATGTGGATTGGAGCCTGAGATTCTGCCTTTCTTATAAGCTTCCGATGCTGCTGGCACCGCTGGACTTGGTCCAATGCAGTTGTTCTCAGAGAGTGGCTCCCAGGCCAGCTCCCAGATCAGCAACACCTGAATGCAGATTCAGGTGGGGTTGGTGGGGATGCAGATTTTCCTACCACCAACTTACTGAGCCAGAAAGGCTGGGGTTGGGGGCCCAGTAAACTGTTTCACAGCAAACGCTCCTGGGACGCTGGCCCTGCTAGCGTGAGGACCACAATCATTTTTTCTCCCTATCAGGCATCATAGTGTGACTCCAAGGCTATCACTGGAAATGAAGGCAACAACCGGTCATAGACCCCTGCACCAGCACCTATATGTGGTCCCTGGTTAAAGGCATTTCTCTTATCTTCTAATAGCTTCCTTTTCAGCCTTTACTTCCTTAGCTTTTGACAAAATAGGTAAGGTCTTATCTTTAAAATAAACCCGTTTTACCATATCACTCACACTGGTTCTGGTTCCCTAACCATCCCTAAATAATAGATTTAAATTCCCTTTAATCTATAGATTATTAATCCATGTAGAATTGATATGTTTGTATGAGATATGGTAAGTATCTTTATTTTCCTATAAAGATAAAATAATTGACCGAGCATTGTCATTCAAAAGCATATCTAATGTAATATTTATGTGTATGTTTCTATTCTTTTACATTGTTAATTTGCACTCTGGAACTATTCCACAGTGCCTGAATTAATACATTTTACAACTTGTAATTTTGATATATGTTCATATTTAATAGGGTATGTCATACAACATAATTCTTCAGTTATGTCTTTTTATTTTTGGTTTGTTGCAATGCATATATATTTTGGAATAAGTTGCATATACAGGTTTATTTCAGGAGAATATATGTCTTAATGATATCGAGTCTTCCTACCCATGAACATGGTAGATATAATTTTTTGTGGAATTTAAAGCAGTAATCTGTCTGTATTCAAATTTGGCATATTTTTATGTTACTTGCTTTATTTCAGGATACTTAATGTGGTTCATATCGGTCATTTTACAACCCCCTCTGATATAGCTGTGTGTTCTTTGTTTTAAGTAGATCCTATTATGACAATTTGCAGACCATTTTGAGAGCAAAATGAAGTCTACACACTAGTCTCCAGGCATTTTTTGGTCACAGGAAGCAACTTTATGAAGGTGAGAGCAGGGCTCCCTTTACATGTTTCTTTCCCAAGAGATGGCTGTAGGCTTAGATGATGACTTAGTTAGAACTAAACTTGGATACAAGAAGTAATGAAGTCCAAAATAAGTTTTAACGAAAGAGAAGCTTATCCCCTCTCAGGTATATGGGGAAGGGCAGAAGCTGGAAGAAGCAGGCTGAGATTGCATCTCCCTAATGCTCAGGAACACTTTCCTTCCAGTTCATCACCCTGACATCCCTGAGTGTGAACTTCATCATCACGGTGTAGAATGGCTGCTGGGGATTCTGTTATTTCATCTGTGTACCAGGAAATCAGGTGGAAAAAGGAAACAGAGCAGTGGGCCATGTGTGATAACCAAATGTTTTTAATGAGCACATGACACTTCCATCCATCTCATTGACTAGAGCTTGGTCACGTGGCCACACCTTCATAGAGAGGAAGGCTGGGAAATCCTGTCTTTACAACAGGTGGTCATTTGCCCTCTTTAAAAATGGGAGGTTTTTATTAAGGAAGGTAAAGTTTATCTTAAAGATAAGACCTTACCACAGTTTATAGACCACATGGTTTTACAGAACAGATTGTGGGAAATTGGTAGAAACCACATTTTGGCCATCTGGACATATGTTCCTTGTTCCTTGAGCTATAAAGATAAAACCTTCTGCCTTCTTGAGACATTTCTTGTGGGGCGGGGGAGAGGGGTTTGGCTGTGGTGCTGAGGGAGAAGAGTCTGCTCTGTCTTTCTTTGTAACTCCTTTCCATCACTTTTAATGGAATAGCTAACTTAATTGATAAATGTGATATTCTTTGGATCACATTTTATTAATGTCTACAAAATACTGTTGTTAAAGCAAGAAATAGACTGACTCTACAGTTTGTCTCATGAAGTAGCAAGAAGAACAATGTCATTTTCTCTGCTTTTTCTCCCTGAAGGATAATCACATGGGAAACAGATCCATTTGCAATTTTCAGATACAACCCAGAGGATAGGAAGAGTAATGGGTATACAAAATTTCCAAAGTTCACTTAAGTTACAGGGCAAAATTTTGAAAGTTGTCAACCAAATTTAATTCTGGATTAATTTCTTTTATCATTGGTGATTTGCAGTTCTGAATAAACAGGAATTTAAAAATATACACAAAATGAATTCTTGATATAATTCAAACAAAAGTCATGCACCATTTAATTTCAAAATGAATATGTGGAGTATTATAAAAAAGAAACATAAGCAATTAAGAAAATAAAATCTGAAAGCAATGAAAAAGCACATTTATGTTAATTTGATACTGTTAGTTCACTTCCATAATAGTCATAGCATGAGCACTAAAAATTTTATGAACAGTTTCCTAAACTAAAGATTATATCTTAAAAATTACATTTCATGAAAAAAGTTGTTTTTTATGCGTAAATCCAAGCTCATATTTACAAATGAGTGCCTTACTCATAGATATGAATGATGTTGTGTGGCTTCTTGCTGACCATCCCTGCAGTAATTCACACTCTCCAGCTTCTACAGTACAGCTGTGAAGTCAGTGGGGAGTCATTCAATTATCTGTGATTTTAAACATCTGTCAGTTAAACCTGAACATCAAATGCAAAATTGTACCCAGACGGGCATTATGCGGATTTGTGACTCTCCCTGGTGGCTGCTGAATCTATATACCAACAGAAGATCCATAAATGACCCTTTCCATACATAAGAGATATAGATTCCTGTTTCACTAATGTTTATGCTATACCAGCCCCAAGAATTTTCAAAACAGAAAGACCTGTAATCATCAATAAGCTGAAAATGGATCCTGCAGATTAATTTGACATCTTCTTTAGAAAATATAAGGTTTCTGAGTGCTGTGTGGCATCATAGTGGTTACTACTCTTTAGTTTTAAAGAGTTTCACATGGCCAGAGGAAAAAAAAATGTAGATTGAACATTCTTCACATTCATATGAGTTTGGGTGGAAGGCTTCAAAATGAGCTGAACATGTCACAGAACTGAGAGCATGTAGTACACCCAAACATACCTCCCTAATTGAACAGCATTACATTTTATTAGGGTGATTCTTCCAGTGTCACCTCAATTTCAGGGAGAATGTTATGTTAATTGCTATTCTTATTATTTAAAAACTTCAAATCACATATACTATGAAATCCTGTTTTCTGTATAATTATGAAAAATTATGGATTATTTATTTATGATAGCATTTGAACACTCAGATTATAATCAGCTTGAAATTTAAAGGATGTCTGGTTTTCAATATATAAAATTTAAGTTTTTTAATAGTTTTTATATGTTAATCTTTCTTATCTATTTGATTCATTTCTTATCTTTAAATTCTTAGCATCATGCCATAAAAAATATCACAGGCCAGAAAAATTTGATTAATATTCTAGCCTTCTGCTTAGTAACTTTGTGTTAATATATTGGAGTCTTTTCCATGATCAGAGTGTATCTCATATGTAGATATAACATCAACTTGCCTTTACTCGAATATAAAAGAATCCATCTATAAGAATGCAAAAATTCTACATAGTTTTTAGATTATTACTAAAGAAAACACACAAAAATTTTTTTCGAATAGTACTTATTAGAGATCTTTGAACACAAAAATTCTTCTAATAATGAAGAACTCTTTTTTTTTCCTGTTATCTAATCTAAAATTTGAAGAGAATTTCCACCCCAACCCATTCCCAGTTTTTGTAGCAAAGATTGAATTTCGCCGTACAATTCCGTATTTATGTATGAAAACTTTTCCAATCTGTTGGTGGCGGTGGTCCTGAACCTCTTCTCACTTTGCTATCTTATGTCGATGCCTGTGAGGTTGAAGCATAGCAGGTTGACACATTCCTATGAATCAAATTTGACACTTTGAACTTTGTGTTATCTCAGGTTAGCACTATGTCCCAGATTGCCTTTCTGAACCATGAAATATAGCTAAAGCACTTTTGGGGGGCAAGAAAAAGGAAAGAATGGAAAAGCAAAATGAGAAGTTGATGCCAAGATGGCTTCCTTATCATCTTTAATAGAAAGTGATAAAAGCTTTGGGGAAAATTATGGGGGTAAAATCTTATCAATGAAACTTGGAGGAAATAGATCCAGGAGAACTGATAAGGGGGCAGATAAGCAGCACACTGCAAAGAAGAGATCAGTGAAAAAATAATTCTCTGGCTGCTGTGAGTAGAACTGGTAAAAGCTAGAACCCTCAAGGAAGAGATATGAATAGTGGCAAAAAAGCAATAAAATTGGTTTTCTTCTCACTGAAAAACGTAATTCTTGCTTTCCACCTGAGTATACGTTATATTTATTCACAAGTAACTCAGTTATGACCATTGGGGGAATTCCCTGGTGGTCCAATGGTTAGGACTCCAAGCTTCCACTACAGAGGGCACAGGTTCGATCCCTGGTTGGGGAACTAGGATCCCATAAGCCAAGTAGCACAGCCAAAAACAACAAAAAAAAATATGACCACTGGTTTTTTTCTTAAAATTACAGATAATTGAAGGCCAAGGACATGAGTCTACTGAATATTGATGGTATTCTGTTAGAATTAAAACACTTTCTAGAGGAATGCTTGCAGAAGCCTGGTGAACAATTATGGACATTGATTCTTAGAATTAATGATCATGGGAAAACATTGCTAATTCTAGACTGCTAATGAATTAGATTTTTGAGAACTGATCTCCAAGTAGCTGCTTATTTTTGTGAACAGGTACTTTCTGGTGGAATGACAACTGATGGGCTATGTTGAATGAATGAAGGGATTTGTCAGGCTTATTTTCAGAGGGGTAATAGCCATACACCCTTACCAGCTCAGAAATGAAATATACCTTCCAAAATACAGAAGATCTCAGGTTGTCTTTATCATGGCCACATGGACACATCTAATTTAATGTAATAGATGTGGATTATGACAAATGCTGTGATAAGGACTTCCCAGTCTTAGAGTTTTATGTATTTTGTTATAGGAATAAAAAAAAAATTAGGAAATAGTAACTGACATGTCAGTTACTACCATGGGGCTGATTGGTAGAAACAAGACTCATTATTTAAAGAACAAGATAGCCCAAAAAAAGGTTAATTGACAGGATTTCTATTGATGAGTTCAAAGTTCACCATCAGAATTTGTGGGATGGAGGAGTCACTCTGACACCACCTGCACATGTTAAAATGCCAAGAAATTTTTTTTTCTATCTATCCTAATTTAGAGAGACCCAAATCAAATTGAGAGGATTATGATTTGGGACAGAAATACTTGAACAGAGGCTGAATTTTTCCCTCCAATTAAAACAGTGGTATCTGAGATAGATTTACTGAGAGGTCAAAATGTGTTCTTCCAATTTCTAATGAAAGCTCTTAGGCTAGATGTGAAGATTTAGGTCAATTAGCCTTCCAAAACTTGCAGCAAGTGTCATGCACAACTATTTCAGTTGAGAAAATGGACAAATTAGATTACTGTAATAGAACATCAGGCCCATCAACAATGCCAGGAGTGTGCTTAAAACTCTCACCCAGGAAGGACGATTGACATTCTAAATAACGGGGGGACAAAATGACTTTAAAGGTCAGAATTGCTAAGTGGGGACAGGAGTGCTTGTTCATGGGAACACTGCATTAAGGCTCAAGGCAGAACATCTCTAAACAATGTATTCTTTATCTTTATTCTCAAATGGCATGGGCAGCACAGATTAAAAAGAGAATTTGACCTCTTTATGGAGCAATTGGTTGGAACTGGGCAGAGAAAAGAACAAAACCATGTTGATATTATAGAAGTTGATGGATAGTGATAAATACACCACCCAGAAGTCAGTGTTTATAAAAGCCTGTGCTAGATATCTGGAATACAGTTATGTTCATAAACTAGTACACTCTATAATTATCAGTTAATGGCATCTGGTCTCTATCCAGTCACTGGAAATATGTAGTTAGTGGCCAAAGGTCATTTATATTGAGAAAAAATAAGAATGATATAATTTTAATTGATGTACTGTGTGTGAATTAATACTTTTATTTTTCTGCTAAATGTATGTATTATAAGAAAAGGGTTGTAAGTTCATTGCTAGAATTAAATGAAAATCAAACCTATGTACACAATGACTCATAAGAAGAGTGTATTTCTGGAAGCTCATTCGAAGCATCTAATTAATGTAATACCTATAGAGAATTATTGGCCAGAAAAAAAATTTTAAGTGGCTTTAGAAAGATTACACACTCTACTGCAATCTTACACATGTTCAAATGACTATGGATAACAAAACAAACTCAAAATATTTGATCTTGAAATATACTGTTAAAAGGCCTCAGAAGGAATGAAGCTGTTATCAACACACTTAATAGCAATAATTCAGGATGCTCATTTATATGTTTGAAACCCAGATGGTCACTGGGGTGTTAAGAGGCTTTTTTTTTAAATGAAATACTGCAGAAACTGTTTTAAGACAAATTATATAAAGATAACTGACATATGTGTCAAGAATATATTGACAGAAGTCAGAGAGTACATTGAGAAGAAGAGAATTACCCAGAGATCTACAATCCATTCTGGTCAAATCTCTTTGAAAATATGCTAATGGTAGATATTTATTAAAAACACTGTTGGTATTTACTAACAGAGAGTGCCTTATTTGGCTAGAATTGCTTATGATAAACAAACGTACAACCCAAAGATGGGGGGATACATAGTTCCCTGGAATACGTCACACAAGCTATTGAACAGGTACATTTCATTATGATAATAGCTAACTTTTATGTAATCAATGATGGCACATAGCATTTAGAAAACTCAAATATTATATCTGAACCTCAGTATTTCCTAATGAGTTATGAAAATGGGAAACTAGGTCTATAATCTAGGCATATTACTGCTTCACCTGGTGCCTCATTGCTACTTATGTCTTTGAAATTATGATTAAATTTTGACATTATGTAAGATCTCAGATTCTTGTATGTGATTTGATGATCTGAAATTTCATGTTAACTCAATGTATAATTTCTTGAAAGGCAATATACAATTTACCTGAATGGCAAAGCTTTAAATGGAACACTTTTGTTTTTTGTTTAGTTTCCTTCTTTAAGAAGGAAAAAAAGAGAAACTACCACTGCTAAAGGAAAGCATGGAAGTTACCACTCCAGGCTCTAAGTTCAAATATTGACCTCTCCTATCTGAAGTTCATAACTTTTTTGTTTTTTCAGAATGGGGAGAATGGAGTGTAAGAGAATCCTTGTTGGAATCACTAAACAAACATATAATTTACTGAGTCTATTTTCATTTCCATGTTTTGATTATGTGATGTAAGAGTGGGTCATTTTCCCAAAGACTAAAAGGCAATATAAGAATAAACTTTACAAAAGAGTTATATCAAAAGAATATTTGGGCTTCCCTGGTGGCGCAGTGGTTGAAGTACAAATTGAAGTTCAAGTCTTTAAATTACTTCCTGATGTGCCCAATAGTGGTTGGAGGTACAGTTAGAGAATAAAATCACTCTTAAAAAAAAATATATCAAATAACTATAGTTACTTTAAGATAATTTATTATGATTACTGAGACAGCATTTCAACATGATAAAATGAATTGTAAAGATTTGATTGACAAAAATATTGAACTAAGACCGTTATCTGAATATTATTTTTATCAAATGAACTAAATTCAGAGTGCCATCTCATCTATAAACAAAGCAGTAAACATTTTGCCTGTTTTAGGTAATATCAATTGACCCCCAAATGCTAAAATAAAGTTAACGATTGCTGAGTGAGTAACCTGGGACTTCATAATGCCAAGACTGAGATGGAACTCTTTTTATATTTCCTTACAAACATATTTGAAAACACATACTTTTATTCCTAACTGATGAACACTTTAAAACCAATGTAGTTGGTCATTCATAACAACTTCTGTAGCAGGACAATTACTTGCTCAACTTCTAAAACTTAAAGTGGAAAAATATTGATAGAAGCTGATACTGTTAAGTCTATAATGTCAGGAACCACACTGGTTCCTTCATACCTCTTTCAATTCTATACTTTTCATTTGCATTCTTAATACTAAATACCCTCCAGTGCCACTGACAAGTGTTTAAATAGAAATTCTATAACAGTTATTGCAGACCACATATTCACAGTTTTCTGCACTTTGTTTATCAAACAATTCTCTACAACACTAGGAGCCATTAAATAAGTCACTGTAAAATACACAGTTCTCTTTTTCTTAACTATGGTTAAAAATAGTTTTAGGTTTCAAAGTATATTAAAATTAGATGTAAGAGGTATATAAGTTTATGACGCTTAGTTAGCTTTATGTAAATTTAAAGCATTGCAGGAACAGAATTCAATCTGGATTGAATGCAAGATGAGTTAATGATCTTTACTGTCATTCCAGAATGATACTAAACTAAGAGAATTTTCAAAAGAAAGATACCCACAGAAACATAGTGACTGTGCCATCCATTAATTCTTTCTAATATAGTTTTATATGTTATTAAGAAAGAAAGAGGGTCTTCCCTGGTGGTGCAGTGGTTGGGGGTCCGCCTGCTGATGCAGGGGACACGGGTTTGTGCCCTGGTCCGGGAAGATCCCACATGCCGCGGAGCGGCTGGGCCCGTGAGCCATGGCCGCTGAGCCTGCGCGTCCGGAGCCTGTGCTCCGCGGCGGGAGAGGCCACAGTGGTGAGAGGCCCGCCTACCGCAAAAAAAAAAAAAAAGAAAGAAAGAAAGAAAATGATCCCCCAAAAAAGATTGAAAATGTATGGTTTGTAGCCAAGAAAAGTCTGTAATTGTGTGGGTAAATCTAAACAAACGTTGAAACTATAAAACTGAAATGTCCCCATTAGTGATAATATAGGTATAGTATTGTAAGGTAATTGAATTGTTTGAAAAGAGAATGAAGAAATTTATTCACTTCAAAATTTTAATGAAATGGACATTATAATTTCAATAATAGTTATTTTAAAGGGAGAAGTACAATGTATAAGTTCCAAAATGCTAACATAAGCATGTAACAAATACGTATTCTTTATAACACAGAAAAGAAAACAATAAAATAATATGGAAATACAAAATAATATGAAAGAAATAAATCTTAATGTTTAATATTTCCATATTAATGAAAATCACTTAAAACTGAATGATAATGCAAATACTGCTGATATAGACTGTGGGATGAAGCCCAGATGGGCTTAGAGGAACATTTATACCTTTAAAAGCTTCTATAGGAAAAAAATCATTGCACTTAAGGGCAATAATTTGAAAAGCAAATAGGCTAACATATTAATGAAACAGGAATCCAATTTAAAGAGAAAAAAAGATAGATTAAACCTAAAGAAAGAAGTAAGAAATTTTTAAGTGAATTATTGAAAACTAACTGAAATAGAAAACAAATACAAAATAGAGATGGTCAAGAAAGCCAGAGATTTTTTCTTGAGAGAAAAAGAGCAACCAGTGTGTGTGACCAGCAATTTTATAATGTCATTGTCAAATATTATTCTGCTAGTATTCTTTTGGACACAAATGTAACAATAACATTTTATATTCTTGCATTACTCGTGCTATATATGTCAATATATGTCATAGTGATGTAGTCCATCACTTGATATATCCTTCTTTTCTACCCACCTTCTGAATCAAAGTAGTAACTTTCCCCACTTTTCTTCTGGTGAGATGGATCAAGGAAACAGAGAGAAACCATAAATATATAATGTTAGGAATGAAGACATAGAAAGAGATAGATCATGACTCAAAAAAATTTAACCATTAAAAAAATCTGGGATTAGCATATATCAGCAAATCAACCAATGAAAATGAATGGGAAGCCAAACTCAATCTGTGTAAATGACAAGTTAAAGTTTGGACAGTTCCACAAATAGTACTGAAAAAAAAAGTCAATAATGTTGAGTCAAAATGTATTACAATCCCAAGCAATACATGCAAAAATGTATTACAATCCCAAGCAATACATGCAAAAATTTTCTTTGTATTAAAGACCTGTATTTGAAAAGAAGATCCTTAAATTTTTGTAAGACTAGCTAGTCATTATTTTTATGTTTTGGAGATTATGAAATTAAGTATGACATAAAAGCAATAAAGGAATGATTGATAAATTTGACTACATCAACATTTTAATTTTCTTCACTTCAAAAGATGTTCTAATCTGGAAGAAGATATTTTCAAGGCATAAACTAGATTATTATTCATCAAACAAACATAGGGATCATCCATAAATAAAAAGAAAAAACAAACAATTCCACTTTTGTGTATACATCTAAAAGAAAAATCTTACACAAAGTAAGAAGGAAATACTATGTACAAAAATTAAGAAAACAGCCTAACATCCAAATAGTTTTTGCATAGCAACATAATGGAACAGTAATCCACAACGAAACTGGGTGAACTGAAGTTGCGTATCTCAAAGTGTTAAACGGTGTTAAATTTAATCAATGCAAAATTTAAAAAGCAGGTTTACAAATACATAAAATAGGATTTATATAAAGTACAAACTGTAAAACATGTTTAAGCTAAGAATATAATATGAAGAGTAAATTTTTTAAAAGTCACAGGAATGTTCTAAAGCAAATTTGGACAGAGAGAAAGAGGGATGTTATCAGCCCGGGAAAATGGGAGCTTCAAATGCACATATTAGTTTTATTTCTAAAATGGGTTTTAGTGCCTAAATATTTAATTGCATTATTATTCACAATTTTTGAATATGAAAAACATCACATGATTAGTTTTGAACTGTACTAATTATATCTTCTTGGGTTATTCTGAGGATTAGTATTATAAAGGTATGCATGAAGCACAGTATCTGGTACAACTGCTTTTACTGTTATTAGAAATATTATAAGTACATTATTTAACTATGCCTTCCAATAAATGTACAGATATGGTATAATATCTCCGAACCCATGTATAGAAAATTGTGTTTCAAATATTAAAAAATACCTTTGTTCATCAGAAGAGCATTTCCTCACAACCTCAGAATGTAGCAGTATTTTTTAAAATAACAATATGATACCAAATTTATGAAAACTTGTTTTCTGTTTGTTTTAAAGATTATTCTCCTTTGCTCTGAATTTAATTGTTAGTGCTTAAATTGATATCCTTAGTTAATAATATATAGATTTTCACTGATCTCTTCATTGAAATACATTGTTTGCTTTCTAGTAATGATGAGTATCAAGTTAGAAGGTAAGAAATAAAAGAAAAATGTAATTAATGGGAGCATGTATGTTAAAGAAAAATCATAAAACTAAAGGGAAAAATATATGGTTGTAATCAAAGATAATTAGCCAAGTTATATTAAATAGATACCAAGATTTCATAATTTTTCTGTGGCATTCTCATCCATGTGCCTTTATATTTCATATGATTTTTTAATTACTTTCAGATCATCAAAATTCAAGGGGATAAAAAGACTGTGCATATTTATTTGTCAGCCTTTTCTTCTCATCATTTACACTACACGGGGATTATTTTCTTGTATGGGTTTTGCATTGGACATGCCTCTTCAGTTAGGACAAGAATAATACACTTTCAAATTTAGATATTGTCACCATATTGTACATTATAACTCCAGAACTTATTCATCCTATATAAATGAATCTTTGTACCTTTGACCAACATCTCCACGTCATGTTTCCCTCACCCACCAGCCCAGGGCATCCACCATTCTACTCTCTGCTTTCATGAGTTCAAATTTTTACATTCCACATACAAGTGAGATCATGCAGTATTTCTCTTTTTGTGTTTGGCTTATTTCACTTAGCATAGTGTTCTCCAGGTTCATCCATTTTGTCCCAAATGACAAAATTTCCTTCTTTTTTAAGGCTGAATAATACCATTGTACATATATACCACATTTTCTTTATCCATTCATCCATCTATGAACAACTAGATTGATTCCATATCTTGTCTATTGTGAATTATGCTGCAATGAATGTGGGAGTGCAGATGTCTCCTTAAGATAACAATTTCATTTCCTTTGGATACATAACCATAAAAGAAATAGATGGATCATATGATAGTTATATTGTTAATTTTTTGAGGAACCTCCATAATGTTTTCTGTAATGGCTGTACCTGTTTACATTCCCACCAACAATATACAAAGGTTCCCTTTTCTCCACATCCTTACCAACCATTTGATGTACTCTCATTTCTTATTTTTCCTAACATACACATAAGCCAGATAGGACTGATCATTTTTAACAGTAAATGCATTTAGGCAATTTTAGACCATGTTTTTGTTATACATTGCTGTTTAAACAAATAAGCTAAAGGACTCAAAATTGTGCTTTTTAAAACATTTTTTGTTTTATTTTGAAATAATTATGTATCCACACAATATTGCAAAGAAATGTACACGTTTACTTTGCACTTTTCACCCAGCTTCCCCCTCTGTTAACATCCTCCATAACTACAGTTTAGTATTACAACCAGGAAACTGATATTGCTTCAACCAACATAAATTACTCATATTGCACCAGTTATAAATGCACTCACATCTGTGCGTGTGTGTGTGTGTGCGCGTGTGTGTGTGTGTGTGTGATTTATGCAATTTTATCATATGTATAGTTTCATGCTAACCTTAACCTCTCTCCCTCAAATCTTTTTTATTATTTTGCTTTTTTGGCCATGCTGAGTGGCTTGCAGGATCTTAGTTCCCTGACCAGGGATTGAACCCGAGCTCCCCGGCAGTGGAAGTGCAAAGTCCTATCCACTGGACCGCCAAGGAATTCCCTATCTCTAATCTGGCAAACACTAATCTGGTAATCTGCTCTCTATCTCTGTAAGTATGTTATTTCATGAATATTAAGTAAATGGGGTCATGTAGTTTGTATCCTCTGAACTTGGCTTTTTATATAAAATATAATTTCTCAGGTTTATCCAAGTTGTTATGTATATCAATGCTTTAATTTTTTTATATATACGTCTTTATTGGAGTATAATTGCTTCACAATGTTGTGTTAGTTTCTGTTGTACAACAAAGTGAATCAGCCATATGCATACATATATCCCCATATCCTCTCCCTCTTGAGCCTCCCTCCCCCCTCCCTATTCTACTCCTCTAGGTCATCGCAAAGCACCGAGCTGATCTCCCTATGCTATGCTGCTGCTACCCACTAGCTATTTTACATTTGGTAGTGTATATGTGTTGATGCTACTCCCACTTTGCCCCAGCTTCCCAGTCCCCCAACCATGTCCTCAAGTCCATTCTCTATGTCTATGTCTTTATTTCTGCCCTGCCACTAGGTTCATCAGTACCATTTTTTTTTTTTTTAGACTCCATATATATGGGTTAGCATATGGTATTTGTTTTTCTCTTTCTGACTGGTCAGAGTGGCCATTATCAAAAAATCTAGAAACAATAAATGCTGGAAAGGGTGTGGTGAATAGGGAACCCTCCTGCACTGCTGGTGGGAATGTAAATGGATACAGCCACTATGGAGAGCAGTATGGAGGTTCCTTAAAAAACTAAAAATAGAGCTACCATATGACCCAGCAATCCCACTACTGAGCATATACCCTAAGAAAACCATAATTCAAAAAGAGTCATGTACCACAATGTTCATTGCAGCACTATTTACAATAGCCAGGTCATGGAAGCAACCTAAGTGTCCATCAACAGATAAATGGATAAAGAAAATGTGGCACATATATACAAAGGAATATTACTCAGCCATAAAAAGAAACGAAATTGAGTTATTTGTAGTGAGGTGGATGGACCTAGAGTCTGTCATACAGAGTGAAGTAACTCGATGTTTTAATTTTAATTAAAATTAATTTTAATTAAAATTAAAACTTATGGGCTTCCCTGGTGGCGCAGTGGTTGAGAGTCTGCCTGCCGGTGCAGAGGACACGGGTTCGTACCCCGGTCCGGGAGGATCCCACATGCCGCGGAGCGGCTGGGCCCGTGAGCCATGGCCGTTGAGCCTGCGCGTCCGGAGCCTGTGCTCCGCAATGGGAGAGGCCACAGCAGTGAGAGGCCCGCGTACCGCAAAAAAAAAAAAAATTAAAACTTATTCAAATTAGTGATTAAATAAATTAGTGATTAAAGGTATTCAGAACTCTGAATACCTTTGAAGATGATGCTTTCAAAGAGTCACAAGGAAAGCTTCTGGGATGCTTATAGTATTCTATTTCTTGATCCAAAATACATGAGTATGTTCACTTTGCACAAATTCACTGAGCTGTATATTCATAATTTGTGAACTTTCAAATATATTTTATCTTATAAGAGTTTAAAAAGGAATGGAAACATTTGAGGCCAGTCTCTCATATAAATATAGATGAAAACATCCTAAATGGAGCATTAGCAAATAAAAAGCTACATGCTCCAAAATAATTTTAATACCAAATTGTATTTATTCATGTAAGCTTAATTTAAAATTATGAGATGTAAAATGACAGTCACCAATTAAACAAATTAAGAGATTTAAAAATATTATTACCTAATAGAGAAAAACCATTAGGTATGATTAAATCCTGCCATGCATCAAAATTCAGATCTCAAAGGATTAAGGATTTAAATGTGGCAGGTAAAGTTTTAATAATTTCAGAAGAATGTTTAGAAAAACATTTTATCATCTTGGGGAAAGAGTAGAATTTCTTAAGATGCAATGCTAATCTTAGAAGAAAAGGTTTATAAATACAAAGGCATTAAAATAAAGACTATCTATTTATCAAATACATCCTGAAAAACTTAAAGGGTAAGTCATAATCTGGGAGAAAATATTTGCAATGTAAATAATTAATGAAGGATTATTTTCAGAGAAAAAGTATTATTTTAAAAACAAATAAAAATCAGGAAAAGATATGATTGATAAGTGGGAAAAATATATTACTAGTTCACAAAAGTGAAAAAATGAATGAAAGTTTTAGGCTAATTTTTACAAGTGCAAACAGCATAATTTTTTACACACACATCAAAATTCAAGCATATTTACTTAAAGGAATAGATCCAAGATGAATTTGAATCCAGCAGCCATCCACTGCCAATAACTGGCTGAGTGGGTTATGGACTAAACCACTTTATCAAGCATTAAGAGATCAAGTGGTCTAAATCTGAGCTTATAATTAGGACACTGGATTTTGAATTCTACAAGGAGAACAGTTACAAAATAAACAGGTGAGAATGCAAAAAAAAAAAGGAAAAGGAAAAAATACAATTACAACATTGGCAATAGTAGGGACCAAAATTGTTGTTGGTTTGGACTGCTAAGTTTTTACCATGCACAGGCCTCCAAGAAATGGAACAAATTTTTTAAGATGACAACCAGTCATTCAGAGGAGGAGGATTCTAAATCAAATCTATCCAACAGTAGAGACCTTGCTTTTTCATATGAAACACCATTAGAGAACAGGAATCTAATTCTCATTTTTGGTATGTTTTGACTTGGTCTCACCTTAGTGATTCAGATTTAGAAGGCTTCTCTTTTCAAGATTTCCAAAAAAGAATGCTTGACAAGTTAGACAGCAAGCACGTATCTCATTAGCTCCTAGGAAATGTCAGATTCATTCACACATTCAGAGAGTTAATGATGCATTTCTAGATTTTTTCTTACAAGTAACTATTTTCTACTTAATTTTAGAACACCTAGGTTTTGTTCCTTTGTGAATTGTGAAAATTCAATCTTCTGCTAATGTCAGAAAACATATACTCTCTGTGAATGTGTAGAAATTAATATATAGATATTTATGATATACTTATGAATACATAGAGAGTAATATGTAATACTTCTCTATCTACTGTTCCACTGCATATACTATGTACTCTTTACCAGCAGTCCCCAACCTTTTGGGCACCAGGGGCCGGTTTCACAGAAGACAATTTTTTCCACGGACTGGGGTGGGGGGGATGGTTTCGGGATGATTCAAGCACATTACATTTATTGTGCACTTTATTTCTATTATTATTACACTGTAATATATAATGAAATAATTATACAACTCACCATAATGCTGATAAGAGGCGGAGCTCAGGCGCTAATGCCAGTGATAGGGAGCGGCTGTAAATACAGATGAAGCTTCGCTCACTTGCCC
Source organism: Delphinapterus leucas (assembly GCF_059928025.1). Classification (NCBI taxonomy): domain Eukaryota; kingdom Metazoa; phylum Chordata; class Mammalia; order Artiodactyla; family Monodontidae; genus Delphinapterus; species Delphinapterus leucas. The sequence goes on along the minus strand of NC_143146.1, from coordinate 21,130,262 downwards.
GCCGCTCACCCCCTGCTGTGCAGCCCGGTTCCTATATTATATAGGGGATTGGGGACCCCTCCTCTATACTATTTAGTATATTATCAATTTATAATCTATACTATTTATACTTCATATATACTCTTAACTATACTATATACTCTATATTCTATTGTACATATACATATTTTTCTGACAGTTGGAGGAGATATCTGTGATAAAGTTTCATGACTAAGTCTTCCCCTTATAATTCTCATTAATATCTTACTTCCTAAGCATGTGTGAAACTATGTGACGAAAGGACAATAAGTTAGTTATTTTCGCACAGTCCATCTGTCTCTTATCCACTCTAAAGATGAGTCGATCTTTTTTTTATCGTTAACTCAATTTACCCATTCGCTTTTTAAAAGTAGCAATCAGCCCATATTCTTCTAAGCAGTTTTATTAAGATAAAGACTAAACTGCTGAAAAAAATGCAAGGGCTTAAAATAGATTGAAAGTTATCTCATGCACATGGAAAAACTTAAAAGCCCAAAGAGCCTAGGTACATAAGGCAGATTTGCTCTGTGATTTTTTTTTTTTCAGGGATTTGTTTTCTTCTCATTTCATGCTCCATCATTTACACAGATGTTGGCTTCATCAGCATGGTTGACATTGTACTTCCACCACATTGGACATTTCAGCCTGCAAAAGGGAAGAGAGGAAGACCAGGGCAAGAAATCTCCTTTTAAACAAGTACCCTTCATTTCTGTTCATATTTCAATGGTGAGAACTTACCTGCATAGCCATAACTGGCTGTAAGTGTGAGGATGAGAAGTCATTCATACCTATGCAGCCATGTGCCCAGAAAGTAAATAAAATCTTGTTTTGAAAGTAAAATATTGCCTGAGGTTTTTACTTTATTGTAATAAATTGCATAAATCAGTAAGAATAAGGCATTATTCATTCACATCATGGCTCTTTACAACTATTTCCCCAGAGATACAGACTCAAGAGCCACATGTTCTGCTTTCAAGTTTTCAGAGATGACAGTTCACCAACTGTGATGACATAACAAGGGTCACCAACTTTCCAACTTTATGGGTCCATACTGCCTGACCACTAATCCAAGGCCTCATATTTTAGGTTTATGTTGTAATTTCTGTTTTATCTTGATTAAAATTTAGACTGCAGTAGCAAGAAGTTCCCGAATGTAAGAACTATATTTTGTAGGCTCACCAGCAGCTAGATGCAGCCAGGAAGACTGGGGGAATGTATTTTGGGATAACAACTGACACAGCATTTTAACTTTAAAAACTGAAATGCCACTATCACTCTAAAAAGCACTCAATAAAGGTCAATAATGGTCACCTAATGATTAAATTAAATGGTATCCCTTTGCTTAAATACCTTCCCCCAAATCCCCTTTTCATTCTTTCATTCCTCTTTCTTACAACACCTCAGCATCGGACAACAATCCTCATAGCTTGAACACCCATTCTCTTTTAGTTCATCAGAGATTCAATTCTTTTAATGTTTCCTCTCTTTTTCATAATATCTTGCTCTCATTTTTGCAAACTCTACATCTCTTTGGTTGCCTACTTTTCTTATTGTATGCTTTACGGTCAATCTTTAATTTTAACTCTACTTCCTAGATTTCTCTGCAAAACTCTACTCTCAATTTCTAACTATGATTATATCTCCACATTAAATGTCCATTTATCTAGTTTATCAGTTAAAGAACACTGTCCACTCTTTTCTAGCTCAGGCTTGCCGTTGCTCATGGTATGTCCTTCTTTATTTTGCATAAAATCTTCTTTGTTTTGCTTTTTTGTCACCATTCAACACATTCTTCAATGTTTATGTCAAATGCTGAAAATAAAATACCCAAAGGAATTCTGTCTTATATAAAGATTTCATCCATTAAGCTTCCATACAACTCTGTATCTTTTTATGGGACTCATTCTTTAACTAAATTTCTTGCCCCTATTCCTTGCTTCTAAGATCATCCTCCCACAAACTGTACTGTGGAATACTAGGATTTATCTGACGTCACTTTGGGCACCTGCTATTTTGAGTTCCATGCACTTCTTCCCTGTTTCTGTCTCCATGGTAGGCGAGTCCATTCACAGCAGATACATTCAGAGCCCTCTCAACATGAGGCTGATATCTCTAAAAAGACACCAGTGGAGATTTCGAAGTGGTCAGGCTCAATTATTTTTTATGTCCCTACAATTTTACTGTCCACAATAACAATGTAAAAGTTTGTGATATGTACAAGTTTTGAAGTGGTTAGCATAATTCAGGAAAATTCAATCATAGGAGAAAAACATTTTAAAACTGTTCTAAATTGCCTTTGTAGTCCATGAAAAATACAAATAGACTAATACATTAACAATGAGTGTGTTGTCAAGCCCCAATTTCAAGACTTGTTTTTCTTTCCTCAGGATCTCCACCTTATACACAATTTATTTATTCTCTCCTAGGTGATGTCTCATCATTGGATTCATTTGTCTGTTTGTAAGCTTTTTTTTTGTTGTTTAATTCAAGGACTACATTTTCATTTACAAAATTTCCAGTTTTTTGTATGTCTACTATTTTTATATAATGCTTTTTTTTCCTCACAGTTTCTAGTCCATTTTTACTTTGAACACTGTAAACATGCTCTCTTTCATAGTTTTCTATTATCTTTAGTTCTTTGTCAATTATTTAATATATATTTTGAAAGTTGTTTTCTGGTATTTAAGAGACCTGGAATGAAAAGACTTCTTATAAAATATATTATTTATGCCTTATAATTCATATGGGTTGCCTAAACTCATAACACTTTTAAAATTAATTTTTGACCTGGCGTTTCTAAAACTCATTGGTGATTTATAGGCATCTTGCTTGCTTGCTTCATATCTAAGACATTGGGGTAAAAACCTATAGTCTCATTTCAAAGATAAGGCAATATTCCCTCAATGTTGATTTAATGCAAGATGCTCAGTTACATCTCCCTGTAGCTGAATGTGATGGTCTATGGCATGGCAATCTTTCTTACTGGGACTTATGTGTGTATCACCTTTTGATGCCCACTGAAATGTTTAGTCTTAACTCCTACTTGCAGTTTTACTTTATCCTCTTTTAACTTGTAACTTAGAATTGATTTTATTTCTTTTGAGCTTAATTATATATTCTTAACATATTAACTAGAATTTATATATTTTTCAATGTAGGGACCTACCCCCATTAGTTTAGCCCACCGTGTTGGCAAGAGTCCTCTCAGTCCCATCAGAGTGCATCCTTTTTCAAACATATGGCTACTTATCATGGTTCTCCTTTAAGGAGAAATCTATCCCTTATCCACATGGCTTTAACTTACCCCAGGCCCTAGACCCCTACTCTCAGCAAATCTGAAATATACACTCAAGAATAACACATTATGAGGTATAGTAGCACTAGCCAGGACTTGGAACTTCAGGAACCACAGAACATTTTAGGATGGGTGAGGGTATTCCAAGTCCTGTCTCTTTAAAGACTTCTCTTTCAGTAAGACAGCTCAGGTGCTTTACAACATTTTTGGAGATTAGACAACAATTAGGTCAAATAACCACACACACAAACATTAGAGTACAAATTCTTGACTTCAGATGCACTGCCATATAAAACCACAATAAGAGAGATATTTTATCTACCCATAGCTCTTGCTATGGGAATATGATGCAACTTTATTATTAAGAAATGAGAAAGGTCAAAGTTCTCTGCTTTGTTTATTGATGTTTTCAGGCTATGTCATTGGGCATAGGTGTCCTGAACTCATCTTTTTTTTTTTTTTTAACTTACCAATTGGTAACAAAAAGTTGGGATTTTCAAATTAACCACTTCATGTCATTCTGGGTCAAACCAAAATCTAAGATCAAGTACCATCTTTCCATACAAAGATTTTGGATACTACAATGAAAACAGATACCATTAGTCAGTAGAGCTGGAGGAGGGAAATCAGCTTTTTTATTAACCCTGATCTTATATGTAAAAATGGTATATTTGTCTCAACCAAGCTACTAGATTATAAGCTTTAAAATATAAAGAAAGTTTCCTAGACATTGTGTCTTCTAGATGTTAGGTGCTAATTTTTAAATCTGTTAATTAAATTTTAATTGTAGTAGTGTTAGCTTAGAGCCACATCAATTCCACAAGACTGAGAATTCAAGCCCCACAAAGGGTATGTTTTAACATGAAAAGTTCAGAGACTTTCACAGGTAAAACCAGACACATTCTCAATGTCTATTTATCTATTTGGTAAATATCTATAAGTTACATAGTTGATCTAAGAATGTATTACTTTTCCCACAATTTTATAAAGTCTAAAAGCTTATTATTAGCATATGTGACTAACTTGCAATCTTTCTTTATCAGCATATGAAACAATTATATAAAAAGGAAAAAAGCTAATTTCCTGGATGTTTGTTTTTAACAAGCTGTGCTTTATTGTTGAAGAATATATTCCACTGGGTTCAAAACAAGCACTCATTTGATATTACTTTTTGTCTTGTACTTGTTTTGGTAAAAATCAATGAAAATTAATCATTTAGAGAGAAAAAGGCATAACTCTTTATTGCAATAGAAATAATGATATTTAAGAAGAATAAATAGTTAATGTTAGTAATTCTTTAATGGTCCCATAATTGGTGATATTAAGTTTGGTCACTTGGTTAAGGTAGTGTTTGCCAGATATTTCCATTGTAAAATTAAGTTTTTGTTTTTTTGTCATTAATTAGTAATCTGTGAGGTGATAATTTTAGACTCTTTGTATATCCTAACATTTATAATCTAGAGATTGCTCATTAACTTATGGTTTTTGCCTAGTCATTTACTACTACTTTAGTCATTAGTCATTTACTACTAAAATCAGCCTAATTGTTAACTACTGATTTTTCTATTTCTATCATTTCCTTTTAATCAGCATTCTTATATAAGTAAGAATTTTTCTCTCCCTCTTTTAATATTTTTAATATTAAATGTCAATATGTTGCTAAGTGATTTAGCACAAAACTTGAATGTAACATAAGAATATAGGTCAAGCCTGTCGTGAGTTTATACCTTTAATTTTAAAATACATTTTTATCCAAAGGTCTTCATATAGTTTTCAGAAAGAATAATTTTAATTATCTTTGTAAAGATTACTCTAAAAAAGCATTTTTATATTAAATATAATATAGTGACGTTAATTTTCAAAGGACTATCTTTCAAATAAATCTAAAGGTAAAATTAGGAAAACTTGAAATTATTACTTTGATCCAAACCATTAAAAGCAAGAATTGTTTCTTTCAAATTTCCATGGGGTAAATAAATGGCTGACATTTTTGACAAAGAGATGTAAAACAAACTTTAAGGAAGTACGAAATAAAAGAATTTCTCCACAGCAGATAAAAGCAAACAAATATAAGAAAAGGATGCTGTAATCTAAAGATTGATGCTACAGCAAGATTTTAACATGATGTAAAATTGTTATATAATATGAAATTTAAAAAAATATTGCCAGCATTGAATAAAAGAAAACATTCCAGTATAATTTCTTCATAAGCTAAAGGAATGCGTTTATTAGATCCTAGCAAGAAATGGCTGAGAAATAATTAAACTGATTGATATTTTAATTTACTAAAAGAAGCTAAGAATAAGATTAAACGTAAAAAGTACTTAGCGTTTTTTGTCAACTATATTTAAATTTTAAAAAGAACTTAGAAAACCTCAAAACATTATAGAAATGCAATATACAATTATTAATAATACCCATATCATGATTCCTGTTTTTAAAACAACAGGCTTAAACATTTGAACAGAAGTACCAGTTATTTTTTCTAATATAAAAAATGTGAAGTTTTAAAAGGCTGTCTCACTACCATGAATTACAGAGAATCTCACAATTTGAATTATATATATTTAATCATTTTGAAAACTACTGAACACTCTGCCAAGTGATTGAATGTGTAAAATATAACTCATTTAACAAATATCTTTAACACTGGAGTGACTATGAAGACATTGGGAGAAACCAAATCCTACGCCTTGATGTCAAATGCACAAGAGAGTTCTGTCTTCACAAGATCATAGTTAAGTAAATATAGTAATTATATGTTCTTTAATGTTAAAGAGAGTTTTGATTTGTTCACAAAAGAGTTATATCCTGATTGTGAACTTAAGCAGTTATTTTACAACGTTCCTCCCTTATGATGTCTGCTTATTTCAAGAATATCTAGCAGCTAACTGAATATTTATAAATCAGAAAGCTTCAACTTTCATGGAAATTCCATGAAATTTGAGATAAATGCAAATAGAAATCGACAAATACCTAAGAAGTTATTGGCATGAGTGTAGAGTTTTCAAAACAATAGTTAGAAAGAATACTGAGATAGCAATTGGTGGCACTTCCTATTAAGGAGTGAAATAAATCCCTCAGCTGTACTAAAATTAGAAACTACCACTGAGTATAACTTATTGAACCTGAACAACTACAATCAGACATATAGCTGAAAAAGAAAAGGTATGTTTGTTACGGGGGCCACAGCCTTCATGAATTAGACTTTTATTTTTCTTGGACTTAGTTGAATGCAACAAAATCTGTTTAGCTATTTCCCTACACATTCCCATTCCAGTAAATTTTCAAGCAGCCTGTAATGTTCCTTCCCTTACAATATTCACTGTGAGCACATTTATGGAGAGGATAATCCTTTATATAGTAAGGGAGGTATTCATTTAGGAAATGCTAAGAGGCCTGACAGCATGCCCTATGAGTGATCTTGGTGTGCTCTCTGACTACTGCTACTCCATTAGCAGGGACATCACAAAGTGCTGGCATAGGTCACTTTGAGTTAGAGTTGAGGACTACTACAGGCCTTTGTAATATTTTTAAAGTTTCGTGAATAAAGATAATAATATTTGTTCAGGTTTTTAACAAATACCTTTTTATCAGGTGAATGAACCTTTATGATTTGCTAAGTGTTTGTTTCTGTTTTTATTTTCATTCATGAATGAGTGCTGAATTTTTATCAAATATTTCAAATCAACAACTAAGATTAACTTGTTATTTGCTAAAATATCTAAACACACTCATACTTTCTGATACTAAAGCCCTTTTTTTAATTGCTGGAACAGAACAAATTTAAATGTGATATAGTTTATATACATATCTTGCAGGCTTCAATTTGATAACAGTGTATTCATGCTTTCTGCACTTATGTACATAAGTGAGTTTCTTCTACAATTTTCTTTTCTTGTATTTTTCCTGTGCAGTTTTATAATTGAGGTCACACAGGACTAATAAAATCTGTTGGGGAGTCCTTTTTTCTTTCCTATTCTCTTAAGAACTTTCATAAGATAAGGATTGTTTGTTTCCTGAAAGGCTTGTTAAGACATCTCCAAACCTACTTGAACCATATTTTTTTTTTCTAAACCTTTTTATAGAAAAAAAATTTTTGGCCACTGATTCATATTTTTATATTAATCAATATATATTTCATTAATATTAGTTGAAAATATATTTTCTAAAATATCATCTCTATTACTCTTTTTCAAATATATCATCATTAATGTTTTCACAAGTCTGAAGTTTTTAAACAGCTTCTACTAATTTAACTCTTCTATTTTAATGCTCATTTACCTTCTTTGTGCTTTTTTTTCATTTTTTCCCTAGTTTGTCCTAATGGATTGTCTTGTATTTTTACTCTGAAAGAATCAATTTTTGTTTTATTATCTGTATAGTTCTTTTCCCCATGATTTAATATGTGTTTTATTTATGTCTGATTGTTATAAATTTCTTTGTCCTACTTTTCTGTTTACTTTGCATATTTTTCCTATTTTCTTGAGTTAAAATTTTTTAATTAACATAATTTCATCCTTATTCTTTAATTCATACACTCTCCACTATAATTTGCCTCTGTCACCACTTTGACCACATCTCACAACTTGTAATATCTATTACTTTCATTTTTATTCAGTTCTAAATAGCATGCAATTTTCCATGTGATTTCCTGTTTACCACTTATCATTTAGAAATGTGCTTTATACTCTTCAACTGGATGTTTGCTGTTTTCTGGTTTTTTTAAAAATTTTATATTGAATTGCATTGTGTTTTCCATGATATAAGTTTTTCGATTTTTAAAACTTCCTTTGTCAATACATTATGACCAATTTTGAATATATTCTATGTGCCCTTGGAAAGAATTTATTTCTTTATTATGTGTTCAAGGATCAACATCCATCTATTAGATTGGATAGGTTAGCTGCATTGTCAAATCCTCAATATCCTTCCTAATATTTTATTAACTTTCTATTTTTAGTTTTTCTGGGATTTTACTTTAAATATTTTAACACTATGTTGTTATATCCTTATACATTAATGACTTTACCTATCTTTGGTGAATTGTTGAGGTTGTAGTTATGCTATTTATATAACATCCTTAGGATGAGCATCATTACATTTTGACTGTAATTAATATTGTTAGATTAATGTTTTCTCTCTTTCACTCTCTTGTTTCTTTCTCTGTATATTGAGCTTTTATGCTCCTACATTTTATGTATCTCTCTGAATAGTAGATGGTATTTTAAAATCAAATCTGATATTCTTTGCTAGTAAGATAATCACATTCCATTTTAATAATAATGATCATATTTGGATTATTTCTGCTCTCTATGGGTTTCTATTTGTTATATTGTTTTAATTTTCTCCTTTCCTTTTTCTTATTGAAATGATGAATACGTCTTTAAATTTTCCCTGGCTAGTTTTGAGTCTAACAATCAAACATATTTAAAGTGTAAGTTTTTTACATTAATTGGTATATATTTAACCGCCTCATAAATCAAACCCACACCTGAACAGAAGATACAGAACACTTCCTTCCATCTCACTTGTTATGATTCCCTTAAATTAAGACATTTATTTTGTTCAGTTTTTATTCTTAGAAATAAATTGACATATCAGTAAGTCAATAGACAGATGATATACAATGGATAGATAATTAGTCAGGGTTCTCTGGAGAAACAGAATCAATAGAATAAATATAAGTATAAATAGATTCATTATAAGGAATTGGCTCATACTATTATGGAGGCCAAGAAGTCCTAAAATCTGCAGTCAGCAAGCGGGAGACTCAGGAGAGCGCACGGTACTGTTACTGTCTGAGTTCAGAGGCACGAGAACACAGAGAGTTGATATTGTTGTTCCAGGCTGACTCCAAGGCCTGAGCCAGGAAAGCTGGTGTCCTAACCTAAAGATAGTCAGGCAGAGAGAGTGAATTCTTCCTTACTCCTTCTTTTGTTCTATTCAGGCCTTCAATAGATTAGATGAGGCCCACCCACATTGCAGAAGGCAATCTGCTTTACTCAGTCTACAGATTCATGTATTAATCTCATCCAGAAACACCCTCACGGACACACCTGGAATAATGTTTAACCAAATATCTGAGTATCCTATGGTCCATTCAAGTGGACACATAGAATTAACCACAATAGATGGAGAGATGGATAGATAGATTCACTTACTGATGTATTTCACCACTTTGACTCCTATCTTCCTTTTTCCATCTAACTCCATCACTCTGTGCTCTTCTCCTTGTCCCTGAAGTAAGTGCTTTGGTGATTATTCCATTGTGGATCCATAGGTATTACTACCCTCCTTAGATTTTATATCTTAAAAAGTATTTGCTTTTCATATGTGAATGAAATTTAACTGTGTACAGAATTCTCAGAATATGTTTACTTTGCCTCAGTGCTTTGGAGACATTCCCCTCCCCATTCTGACACCTCTTGCTGAGAATAAGTCCATTGGGTGGAATCATGCTGCCATTAGATGTGCTCCCTTTTTCCTCCGGGAATCATAAGGGATTTTCTCCTTGCCTTTCTCATTCTGCCATTTCTCAATGATCATCTAGGTTGAAATGTCCTTAATACGTTCTTCATGTTTGTTAATTCTTCTCTTATAATTTTTTTCTTCTAATACTTGTTGTGAGCTGAATCTCCTCTGAATGCCTCAATACAAATTTTGTCTTTGGCTTTGTCCAATCTAGAGATTCCTGTGTTTTGAATTGTTCTATATTGCTGTCTTTTATTTTGATTTCCAGAAATTCTAATTTGTTCCTTACTACATTCATCTAGAGACTTGTCATATTCTAAAGACTTGCTATGGAAAGTGTGGTTCTCCAATGACCAGTGTCAGTATCACCTGGAAGCTTGTAAGAAATGCATAATCCCAGACCCCAATCTAGAATTTACTGGCTCAGATTCTACATTTTAACAAGATCTCTCAGTAATTCTTGTATCTGCTGGACTTTGAATATCTCAGAATTTCATAGGCATATTAATGTTAAAGTCACCTTAATATTATTCTCTAATTTGCTTTTATCAGAAATGAATTCATTTCTTAATAATAAGGCTATTGATTGTCTCTTCTAGTGCTAGTTTTCAACTTGGACTTTGGATACTTATTTTTCAAATCCAACTTGAGGGTTAGGGTCTTTCAAAAAATTATTTCTTGCCTGTGTTCACCCATTAGAGTTGTCATCTTCATGCTGTCTACAACCTATGATAAATATAATAAAAACAATAATAATAACACAATAATCCATTTTAATGAATGTTTGAACACCTACCATGTGAAGACATTGTTTGAGGTGTGGGAGCACATTATTTTTGCAAGAAGAAATTAGCACTAAAAAATTAAACATACATATCGAACTTTAGTAAACATTGTCATGAGCTGTAAATTAATACCATGAAGGAGAAAATAATTAGTTGAGATGGAGGGATGCATAGAAAACTTTATTTAGGTAGGGAGGTCAAGGAAGTCTATGAAGAGGAAGATGGGAAGGATGACTGAGCTATCTGAAGGGATGCAAGGAAGGGGAAAATTTTGCTGGCACTGGGAACTGCATGTAGGAAAGAGCGTGTCATGAGCCAGGAGATGACCTCAGAGTCTGAAGAGTCTGCAGCAGAGTAAGAAGAAGGGAAGTGGCTCAGCAGGAAGATGGAGAAATGGGCAGAGGACAGATCAGGTAGGCCAAGGCAAAGGAATTTAGATATTGTAATACTGCAATACAAAGCCATTGAAATGTTTAAGCAAGGGAGTTAAACATGACCTTAATTATGCTCTGAGAAATCAGGTTTCCTGTTTTCTGGAGACCAAATAAGGGCAGAGAAAGCATAGGAGTGGTACACCAAAGAGGAAGCTGGTGTAATTATTTGAGACCAATGGTTGGTTTGGACTAAGGTGATATCAAGAGTTGAAGGTGAAAAGACAGATTTGAGTACTATCTTGAAGATATAATTGGTAAGACAGTACTCATATTTTTACAAAGCTGAACTCAGTGGTGTGCAGTGTATGAAAAACTTATTCCTTTTTCACTCCTCACTTTAAATAATCTCTGTCAGATCTTACCTTCTTGCCCCTAGGTTAGTATATTTAGATGCAAAATCACTCTTGGTTACTTCCACGTATTAGAAAACTTATTTTCAAGTATATATTTGTTAAGCTACCTAAGATTAGTATCAAAATTGTGACTTGTTATCCAATTTAAGCATGTCCCCTTCTCTGGCTCTGGCTCTGGCTCTGGTCTGGCCTGAGGAATCTGCAGGACAGGGAGAAATAGTGCCCTGTGGCTTCCTGTCCTCCAGGGCTTCTCCCTACTTGACTGTGCTGCCCTCTGGCTCCTCCATCTAGGAAATGGCAGGGAGGTGAGACAGCAGGGCCGGGAAGGTACGGCGTGACTGCTGTTTTGTAATCTAGCTTTGATGTCTTCTGCATGCCAAATACACTCATATGTTATTTTTATTCTTTCATGGGGTACATTGTAGTTTTTTGGAGGCAAACTTCCTCTGTCGTGGAGCACCCCCAAACTGCCATTTCCTTGCAAACGTGTTGTCCTTTCAAGTTAGCCAGAGACACAGCTTTTGTTTCTTCTCTGGAGCACAGAAACCCAGCACAGCCTCCCCTTCACAACACGGTCCCGCTGCTCTGCAATTGCGGATGAGTGCAGCCAAGCCAGTCTAGCACCTGGAGACTTTTCTAGACAAAAGAAGACACAAGTCTGTGTTTGTCTTGATTAAACTCTTCAGAGGGACAGACCGTATGCTCACAAAACCCATCTCAGCACATCTCTCTTCTCTAGCAACTTAGAAGAGCCAGGATTTGCCAGCTAAGAAAGCGTCCAGCTGGAGGGAGATGTCAGTCTTGTCTCCTTGTAACCACCCCTTCCTGTCTCATCAGATCTCTTGAGACTCCCTGAGCTAGCCTTGAAAGAAGGGAAAATCCTCAGCCTCATAGAAAGCAAAGGGAGGTAAAAAAGAGAAGACTCTGACAAAACTTTGTTAAGTCACAGACATCCACCTCTCTATCCACTGTCTTTTTTTTTAATATATAAATTTATTTGTTTAATTTGGGCTGTGTTGGGTCTTCGTTGCTGGGCGCGGACTTTCTCTAGTTGTGGCGAGCAGGGGCTACTCTTTGTTGCGGTGCGTGGGTTTCACATTGTGGTGGCTTCTTTCGTTGTAGAGCACGGGGTCTAGGCATGCAGGCTCAGTAGTTATGGCTCATGGGGTCTAGTGCTCAGGCTCAGTAGTTGTAGCGCACGGGCTTAGTTGCTCCGCAGTATGTGGGATCTTCCCAGACCAGGGCTCAAAACCCATGTCCCCTGCATTGGCAGGTGGATTCCTAACCACTGCGCAACCAGGGAAGTCCCTATCCGCTAAGTCTTTACTCTTCTCCATATAAATGTAAAAGTAGGTGGTGAGCGAATGATGGCAAGTCTAGTTTTTGGATATCTTTTAGTAAACACTGAATTTTTTTTTTCCAACACCTTTTTTTTTTAAGTTTTCTTTTTGTTTTTTTAAACAATGTTTGTCCCTTAGCACCTCTCTTCTCAGTTTGGAGACCCAATACAGTCATCAGAAGTAGCCAAAAAACCTCTTTAGTATTATCATTTAGTCCTCAAAATAACTCTACAATTTAGTTTATTTTTCCTATTTTTCAGAAGGGGAAAATGACATACAGGAAATGTGAGTAACTTATGTATGTTTACATACCTAATATGTAGTAAGCAAGGATAAAACCGGACTCCTCGGTTTTTCTGACAAGAAGATGATAATTCAGAATTCTACAAACTTGAACGGAAACATTACTGTGACTTCTCTAGAATATGAAGGCCTATGTTTAAAAAAAAAGTACATTTTTATTTGCTTAAAATTCATGTGGTCTCAAAGTGAATTCTTGTTTTACTATGCACGTTACTCATACAAAAATAAAAATTAACCCTAGTTTTTTTGCTTGTATATTGAATCTAGTCTTCTGTGAGGATGAAGAACTATTCCTGACTTTATGGATATCCTTTCCATAATTTTACATGTGCTTTCCTCTAAGCAGAATCCAAGAGAAGAAATATTTTTTTAGACTTTGACAAATGTATTTAATGATAATCAAGACTACAATTTAATTTTATCTTATCCTCAGAAAGGAGAAAACATAATGTAATGCTTGTCTGATTGAGCATTTGGGGATTATTCTCCAAAGAAAATAAATTATAAAGAAATGAATTTTTATAGAGGTTACCTGTAGCCAAAGTTCATATAGTACTGTTTTTGTTTTCTTTTTTGAAAAGGAGCTAGAGTTTAATTCTGAAATGCTGTATGATGGCCAATCTAAGAAAAAAAGGGGGAAAAAAAGTAAATCCAGCCATTATACATTCTTTGTTCACAAGTACTCAATGTTCTGATCTGAAATGCTCACCACCCACTCTCACATGTCACTAGAAAGAAAACGTCTGCTGTACTGCTAGAGAAATACTTGCTCTGCTAACCAACAATCATATTTTTTTCAGAAGCCCTAGACAAAGAAAAATACAATTTATACCCTATTTTTCCACATGTATTTTATTTTCATTCAATCACTATCATATTTTCAAATGTGAATTTCAAACACTTCAAGGTATTTCTTCTTGGCATTTCCCAAATGATACACTAAAATTTGCTGGTTTAATATATTATACTGAGAATATTTCCTTCTCTCAGAAGAGGACTTAAATGCCCTCACAGACATGAAACTAGAGGAAGCTACGTTATAGGAACCATCCTAAGACAACTGTCAGAAGGTCTGGATGTAAAATTTCCAGCCCTGTCACTTAACAACCAAGGATATTTTAGTAACAGAAAATCTTTTCGAGCTGTAATATCGTTATTTGTAAAATGGAGACAGGAATAGTTATCTGTGGGTTTATTATGGGTACAAAATGGTAACACTTTTGCAATTGCTTTGCAAACTATAAAGAATTTGGCATTATTAAAATATTTCAAGACAGTAAATTACATAATTTTTGATGTTTTGTCAACTATTTCTGGAGACTGAAGTATCACTTTGTGTCCTAAATCAGCAGTGTACTAAATGGTAATTTAGTGGTCTGTTTCTAGGGAATAACTTTCACATGGATATTATCCGGTTGCATATAATGAAATGTGATATATAATCGAGCATTACACATTTGACATCATCTGGGAAATTGGAATGGTCAGTCCCCGAGAAAATAATTAAAACCTGTGCTTCCACAGAAATATATTGAAATGCATTTCTTGGGTAAAAGATACATGTGGGAGAAAAAAAAGATAAAATTGCTTTCTCTTTCCTTTATGTTCAAGAATAAAATCGAATCCCTGGAAGAATACAGTGTAATGTGTAAGGAACAAAACAACTGTTGATGTTGTGCTTGAAAATGTTATTTCAGCCGCAATTAGAAAATAAGAGAATGTTCTGAAAAATGCTCTGAAAAGTAAGTGTAGGTTCTAAGAATGAAAACAAAAACAAAAAGCTCAATTGAAAATATGGTGTTTGATGAACTACTAATCCAAAGGACCCTTGGCCATGTGAGGTCATAGTACTTCGTATACTTCCAAACAAAGGTGGGTTCTCTGACTAACCAAATATGCTTATATTCTGTCATAACTCCCAAGATGAGTTACCTTTCTCCCAGGACTGTGGACAGCACAAGAGTGGGAGGGTCATGGTGAATTAAATCATGAATTAAATCATCTGGTTTTCTCCCCAGTTCTATTGCAAGTTAAGTTAGGCATGGCTATAAAGAGGCTGGGTTGCATCTTGACCTCACTACTTTACTGTAATTTATAATGTAAAACATAAATACATTTACCTATAACATAAAATAATTAATTGTTTTTGTGTCACATAATTGTTTTGATAACTAAGTTAATTATGCAAAGAAGCAGTTAGTTTTCAAATTCTTCGTTGTTTTAAACACAGCTTATAGCTAAGTCTAACGAAACTATTTGGTTTTCTTTGCTTAATTTCTTTTTTTCTTTCTTTTATTAGTTATCTATTTTATGCATATTAGTGTATATATGTCGATCCCAATTTCCCAATTCATCCCACCACCACCCCCCTCCCACTTCCTCCCCTGGTGTCCATACGTTTGTTCTTTTTTTTTCCTTCAACCCATACTGTTTATTCCTTTTCCTGAGCTCCTGTATTAAATAATGTTGGCATGATAAAATTTTGCTCTTCAAATCATTTTACAAAGTAATGGTATAGAGACTGGTATTTTGTTTTTATTACACAGATGAGGAAAATAGCCACCAGGATTAATAAATGCCATTTCTTCAGCAAATATTCATCCAATTCAAATTAAAATTTAAAATATTTTGTTGATAAATCTCTACATGACAAGTATATTATGTATTTTACTCTAATTTTTCACTTGCATTCATATTATGTTCCCATTATAGACCTATCAAGTACTGAAAACCAAAAACAGGACTTGTATTTGCTTTCCACACCTGCATATGTTAATAAACATTCTCTGATGGTCTGAAAAGTAATTTTAATATAATCTGGTACATAAATTGAGAATCATTAAGTGTTGTGAATATTTTCCCCCAAATTTGGGCAAAAACATTTTTATTGTACTTATTTATTGAATACATATTTAATGCTTTTCATAGTTCAGGCAATGGGTTGGGTACAGGTCATATAAATATGAATAAGATATGACTCCTGACTTCAAGGATTTATCAATCTAGTAAGAGAAAGGGCATGAGTAAAAATATTTATGATGTAAAGTAATTGCCAATCAGAGCTTCTAAGATGCTATGGTAGGCAGTGGAAGAGAAGATGCCTGTTTCTGATGGGGTCACAGCCTCCTCACATGGAGAGACCCAAAGACAATCCTTCCTGTGTAAATAAATCAGAACCTCAGATTTCCTAAATCTCGTGTGAAACTGAAAATCTGGATTTATCTTTTTCACTCCTTGATGTTCTTTTACCACACCTAACAGGTTACCTTGAACATATTAGACTTACAGTAAGTACTTTGTGAATACAGACTAATATAATAACTTATCCACAATAACAAAATATAAAAAGCTCTAAAAATCCAATATTTAAAAATATTTGGTTAATTTGCAGATAGAACATGAACGACCATAACATGCTTTATAATTGTTATTTATGTAAAGTGCTATTGGTTTACCTTTGGGCACAGAAATAGTAATGTGCTTGATTATAGGGTACTACCTCAGAACTTATTTGGAATGTTAAATAATATTTGGTATGGGTACTGCAATATCTTTTTTTGGTACTATATATATAAATTTTTTACTAAATATAAATAATTTAATAAATAACAAAATAAATAAAATTATAAATAATATAAATAAATATAAGTATATTCTATTTTTATATTATATTTATATAATAGTTAAATATATACATATAAATAAAATATATAAATTGCACTTCGAAATCCATGTGGCCTAAAGGGACTCAGAAGATAAAAATTTGTGTTCTTGTCCATGAATGAGTGGTGAATTACAACCTGCTCAAATAGACTTTCTTTGAATTTTCTCAAAGCATGGCAACTCTCACCACATCATTTTCCTGCTAGTTCACAGCTGTGAGTTTCAAATCCAGGATCAGTTACAAGATGGACCCAGAGAGCACAGAACATTCTGAGCAAAAGGGCTGTTGAAGAAGGCAAAGTTGAAGGTATTTTAAAAATTGACTTGTAAGCCAACTGTGGGCCACTTTAGCAGTACACAAGCTGAAGTTGATGATGCTCTGTTTACCTGAGAAATAGACACACTCCGGGGAAAGCATGTTACTTCAGGTCTGTGAACTTCAGTATGAAGCTCCGATGTGAGTGAAAAGGTGACTTTATACAGGTAGATGCTGTTTTTCCTGACCATCTTCCTTGTCAGGAAAATCACATTGTCATTGTCCCTGTATTTATTCTAGATAAGAAAATGCATCAACTTTTCATTTTAGGATTTGTACATTTTATTTTAATATTTTATCTAAATAAAGTACTTTAGATTTTAGAAGATTGGTCAAAGCAAACTCCTATCCTATTAGTAAATATTAATTAATATCACAGTATTTCTTACATAAACTATGTCCTTTGGATTAGACTCATAATATACTTAATCTGAAATAGTAGTAATCTAGAAACATTAGTATTTCCTTTGCAGTTCTCATCAGTGACGAATTTTAGGAAACTATTGCTATTTGACCTTGTCTATTCCCCTTATGTAATGGAATTTGAAGATTTCATTTTCTTCTAGCAAGTTACAACTACAACTTATCTTCAGAAAAAGAAAAGAAACAGAGCTAACTCCTTGCATCCTTAAAAAAATTAATCTTGAGAATTCAATTTATTTTACCTCTTAATGTCTTAAGTTTCAATCATCTCTTTCATTTTTACAGGACAATAGCAGCAGTTTTTCCTAAATTGCTAAGTTCTATCTAGTTCTAGTTCATTATCTAGTTCATTATCTATCTAGTTCATTTTTAGGCTTTTCCTGAGCATTCTATGATTACCAAATTGTAAAAAAAATAAAGAGACTTTTACTTCTTGGCTGGATGAAAACAGTAAGTCATCACAGTCTGACTCCTTGTCAACCTTTAGCAAAGAAGTCCAAAGAGCACTTGTTTCTAGTGATCTAACCTGACACTTGCCAAAGATTTCCAGGGTCAACTAAAACAGCACCTCATCCCCTTTCCATACTCCATCGTACCTAGGCCTGAAATTTTACTTCAATTCAATCAAAATGACTCCAACCAAATACTTGAAAAACAAAAACAAAACAAAACAAAAAACATGACAGTATTGTATTTTTTATTTACATTTCTATTGAGGTAACAGTCTATAACATTATATGTTTCATGTGTACAACGTTATATGTGTACAACACTATATTTCTACTTCTGTATTCCCTATACCATGCTCAAAACCACCAAATACTTAGTTTCCATCCCTCACAATACAGTTGATCCCCTTTACCTATTTCGCCCTCCCTACCACTGCCTCTTCCCCTCTGGTACCCACTACTCTGTTCTCTATATCTTTGTGCTTGTTTTTGCTTAGTTTGTTCATTGATTTTGTTTTTTATATTCCACATGTGAGTGAAATCATACGGTATTTGTCTTTCTCTGTCTGACTTATTTCACTTAGCATAATACCCTCATGATTCATCCATGTTGTCACAAATCTGCCAGAGTTTTGTTGTTGTTGTTCTTTGTTCTTTTTAGAGGGAGGGGAGGATTGTTTGTTTCTTTAGGGATTTTTTTTTGTAAGTGACAATATTGCAAAATATAAATTAGAAGGTAGAATTTAAAAGTCCATTGATGGGCTTCCCTGGTGGCGCAGTGGTTGAGAGTCCGCCTGCTGATGCAGGGGACACGGGTTCTTGCCCCAGTCCGGGAAGATCCCACATGCCGCAGAGCGGCCCATGAGCCATGGCCGCTGAGCCTGTGCGTCCGGAGCCTGTGCTCCGCAACGGGAGAGGCCACAACAGTGAAAGCCCCGCGTACCACACACACACACAAAAAAGTCCATTGAAAGTTCTATATATGAAAGCATATTAAAGCACTGAAATCATATATTACTGACCAGTAATTTGTCACTCTTTTATTAATGCTACTGCAAATAAAGCTAACGCAACTTAGGATGTGATAGAGGAAATCGAAAGTGCAAGCCAAGTTGATTGCACATGCTCGTGTAACATTATGTTCCATGTGATGTCTTAAGAAAGCATACTGCAATTCCCCTTAATATCATGTATCATCATGTAACATCAAGTAACTATGTATAAACTTATTTGATGATAGTTGTCTATCTACCAACCAGACTGTAAGCTTCATAAGAGAAAAAACTACATTTGAACCTTCATCATTTTATCAGCACAATTCTTGATAACCCAGAGCATACAGACAATAAATATTTCTTCAGAGAATAAAAGAGTCCTAGGGAATTTAATCAGATTGTCAAAGGATCTATACATTTTGCCGTATCAGAAAACTTCAGAGACAGTGAGTCATTTATTTAGGAAAGAGTAAGGAAAAGGTGAGAAAGAATCCATAGCAGTTTGCAAAGGTTTGAAGTTATTTCACATAAAAGATTAAATGGACCTGTTTTAATCTCTTCCAGGTGGGCAGAACTGTGATAACAGACTAGAAATTTCAGAAAAATACACTTCAGGTAAACAAGAAAGGAGCCTTTTCTAAAAAGTATCAATAGAACGTTTATAATATAATATGTTCACCAAGTGATGCACAGCAAGCTCCTTAATAGAGACTGAAACAGAGAAAGAATAGTCACAGCTCAGGCTGAAGAAATTTTCCAGGACTGGTTGCTAGTGTAAATGAAATCATCTAAAATCGTTTATAGCATTAAGATTTTATGATTATTTGATGCCATTGTCTAATGCCAAACAAGAAATAATTAACGTATTCAATGAACTGAATATTTTGTAGACTGTATTCTAAATTTAAAATTTTTGTAATTTATTTAACATAATAGTCTAGAGTTGAAAAGACCTCACAGTAGTGAAAATCGGTGAGTAAATCCAACTGTAATTATATGTTTAGTTAAAATAAGAAGTCTCACCTTGATAGTGTTCAAATCCAGTAGTGAATTGCAAATCTCTGAGTCTCCAGTCAATTCTCTCTCTTGCGTTTCAGGCAAGGGTCCTGAACTCAGTCAACATTTTCTCCTGCAATGATGTCCTGCCTGATGCATTTGCTAATTGGTTCTTTTCACCTTTTTCTTCTTTTAATCTGGGGACATTCACATACTCTATCATGGCCCCCTACATTTGGTTAAGAATACCTGACAACAACTCTTGTGTAGGCAACTGTACCGAAGGAGCTGCAGTAGTCTCTTGTCATCATTTTTCTCTGTCCTTCTGGAGCTCATATTTCCAAGATATATTTTGCACTGCCTCTGCCATTCACACTTACCATCTGACAGAGATTTCTTTCAAATCGACAACCTAATTTCAGAGGAATGATGATAGATTATGCCTTGCATATTTCCAGATCAACTGAATATTCTTCATCGAAATGCATACAGAAGTTTTGGTAGTGGTGGTAGTAATTGTGGGAAGGTGGTAGATTACATTGCTGTTGGCCAAGTAGCTTGGTGCACTTCCCTCCGTGAACATGTAGGAAACATAGAGCAGTGCCCCCTTATCCGTGGTTTTGCTTTTCTAGGTTTCAGCTATCCACAGTCAATTGCAGTCTGAAAATATTAAATGGAAAATTCCAGAAATAAACTATTTGTAAGTTTTAAATTGCACGTTGTTCTGAGTCATGTGATAAAATTTGTGCTGTCTGCTCAGTCCTGCCCAGGATGGGAATCATCCCTTTGTCCAGGTATCTCATCCACTAGTCACTTAGTAGCCACACTCAGTTATAAGATTGACTGTCATGGTATTGCAGTGCTTGTGTTCAAGTAACCCTTATTTTACTTAATAATGGCCCCAAGCTCCAGATACTCTCTTACTGTGCCTAATTTATAAACTAAACTTTATTATAAGTATGTATGTATATATAAGGTTCAGTACAATCTAGGGTTTCAGGCATCCACTGGGGGTTTGGAACTTATCCCCATGAATAAGGGAGGACTACAGTATATCCTTATACAACTGAACTCAAGCATTGTCATGTGACTTATCATATGTGAGCGGAAGTGGCCCTTGTCAGCCTGAGCAGACATTTTATGAGCCAGCACATGGTTCCAATGTCCCTCTGCCACAGACTTACAGTGCTCTATCCATAGGATATCCTGTCAGCCTCGGACCTATAGTGAAGACACCATGCATTGACTACGCAGGCAGTAGTCAATCTGAGACTGGCATTTAGGAAAATTTGTCCTTTGTTGTTATGAGCCACTGAGATTCAGGGGTTGTTTGTTACCACAGCATATCCTAATCTATCTTGATTGATGCGGGCATATAAAGCTTGAAAGTTTTTTATCCCAGAAGTATGGCAACAGTTATAAACAAATTGTGTCTGACATTGAGAACAATGTGGAGAAGCAAAGTGGGCAGAAGGAGAGTCTATTGGACCATCTGAAAGGGAAGCTCCAGGGTGAGTCTGCAGGAATTCAACTTCAGTTGTGTCAGAAGTAATTTGCAAGAAATTTGCTGTAAAATGTGTAATCATCTGGAATGGAAAACAGCAATTTTATTTGCCAATTTACGTGGTTTAACCACAGAATAAATTTGGGGTTGAATGGGAGAACATGTTGCTGTAGATAAAGATGTTAGGATGAGGTTTTTTGGCTTCAGGAACAGAGAGGAAGTGACAGCTTTTAAGGACAGGAACAGGAAGAAATAACAGAATTTTGAAATGTGTTGGATGAACAGCCTGGATGTGGGAGCAAAAAAAAAAAAAGAGTAAGGTTGGTTAGTGATGCCAAGGTAAAGTGACTGAGAAGTGAACATGCCACCACAAGTGGTGAGAGAAAAAAAAAAAAAGAACACAGATAAGGAAAGACAGATGAACACAAGAAGGAGATAGGATGGCAGATAACTTCCACTTGTGTGCAAACGCTTGGCATAATGAGCTTGTCCTATTAATTAATATGCAATCTGTGGTGCTGCTTCTCTCCTCTGCATATAGAAAAGAGGGAAAGGTCGCTACTTGGTATCACTTTGAAATTATTATTTATTTAGTTGTATAGTCAAATTAGCATAGCATTTGAAAGAATTCCAAGTATATATAGGGAAATTCATTTATGGATCAGTGGAAATATTAAAGACACATTGCTCAAATATTAAGAAAATATCAGTCTTCATTATTTCTAGGGGAATCATTTCTAAAACAGTAGTAGGAATGAGGTAAATTGAAGGTATTTAGACTATTAATCTGAATTTATCTGCATAGCTCCTAATGTAAATACAATAGTCTATATTTTTATTTGAAATTAAACATACATATTGCCTCAACCTAGAGAATAATAGCCAGAGGAGTAAAATCATAGCTGAGGAGGAGGAAGAAGAGAAAAACTAGACTTTTTAATAACTATGTCCAAACAATAACATGTCAATAATGAACGTTAGATCTATGACTATCAAGGATTGCAAATCTTTTTTAGGAGAAGCATCATTTTCAGAAATTTTTAGAAATTTACTAGTCATATATGACATGGAAGAAGAGCTGGAGACAGGAATGATCTCCCACTTTCTTGCTGCATCATCTCCCTCTTCCTTATTTGGAAAACTGA
Source organism: Delphinapterus leucas (assembly GCF_059928025.1). Taxonomy (NCBI): domain Eukaryota; kingdom Metazoa; phylum Chordata; class Mammalia; order Artiodactyla; family Monodontidae; genus Delphinapterus; species Delphinapterus leucas. The sequence goes on along the minus strand of NC_143146.1, from coordinate 21,107,769 downwards.
AGGAGATAACAGAGTGTGTATAAATAATGAGAGTGTCTGATGGAATGAGACAGCATCTACTTGGTCATCAGTACTGGATTTGAGATGCTAAAGAAAACTGATATGAATAGCAATCCTATTTGGGGACATCCCATTTAATCATTTATTCATCCATTCAACAACTCTATCATCAAACAAGTACTACCTACAGGGCATCGGTCAAGGTATTGGGAACAAAGAAGTACACAAAATAAACAAAATTCCTTTCTCTATTGGAGCTTACAATCCAGATCAGGAAGACAAGTGATAGAAAAAATATGTAAAATATAGTTTATGCCAGATGTTTTTGAATAATATATAGAGAAAAACAAAGTGGGGAAAAGATAGGAAGTGTGTGGCAAGTGGGGCCATTTTGAAATACTTTGGTCAGAGGATACTTCATTTGAGCCACCTGTGAAAGATGATCTGTGAATCTCAAGCACTTGAGGCAAAAGAGGTGGTGACCATATAAGAAAGAATTAATTGTATGAGGCAAGTCCTGTTGGTTTCAGGGATGGGGCAGTGGTTTTGCCAAGACAGAGCTCAGGACTCCCTATTCCTCTTGTTGGCATTAGGCTAGAGGGTGGAGAACACCGATCTCCAGGGACCCAGGTCACTCTTAGAATGAGTGAAGTTGCATGACCTCCTCTCACTTCTTCAGTTCAAATTCCTGATAAATATGAATGTGAAGATATTAGCATTTTTCAAATGGAAATAAGTTGAATCTACATTCTCACCATGCTTGATATGAGACCAGCCACGGCATGAACTATATACCTGGTAAACACATCTGCATGAGATGGTAGCCCTCCAAAAAGTGTAAGCTGTTGGGACACATTTCAGATCATGCACTAAAGATAATTTTTGGCAGCTCTGTTTGGGCCTTATCTAAGTTTAATAAAACGTATTGCGGTAATCGTTTTGCAATGTATGTATGAGAGGTCATTATGTTGTACACAAAGCTGTGTTTCAATTATATCTCTGTAAAATTGAAAAAAAAATCAAAAAACAAATAAACAGACACCAGGTTAAGAAAAACAAAAAACAAATCTGAGGACACAGCTCCATATGTGGTGATGGCAGAGCTGCAGGCCATTTGGCCCCCTTGAGCTGATAGCAATGGGACACACAGAGGCACCTATCCTGGATCTGAGGGCGGAAGTCAGAGTATTTTCATGCAAAGCAATGGATGTTAAACTAAGTTGCAAAGGCATCTGGGCAAAGGTGTTTTTTGTTGTTATTGTTGTTTGCTTACTTTTTCATTCTCAATACTCCATTGTTTACAGATACAGATACAATGTTTCAGGGTTTAAAAAATAAAATAATATGCCCTGATTCACATGACCAATTTTTGGATATTCTCAAGCTCTTTTGTTTTAAAAGGTATATATTCTACATTTACATTTATACTTTAAAATTAAAAATTTTTGGAACAGAAGAAAAGGAATAACAAATAAATTGTCTTTACAAATATATAAAGCATGGATTTATGTCTATATTATTTTAGTGAATAATTATGCATATTTTTATAGTAGGGATTTATGGTAGGGAGTTTCTCCCAATAGTTTGACTCTGATATTAAAGGGTCTTGTTATTACAAAATTAATTCCAAGTGAAAACTCTATCATATCAAAAAGTGGAATCCAATTCTAACAATGTACAACATTTAAATTTAAATTGATTATATTTTGAAGGTAAATGAAATATAAAATCTAAAAATAAAATATAAATAAAACATTAAATATTTTTAAAAAGAAAATATGTGTGCCATAAGATATTTGGCAGCAGGGGTCCTTATTCTGTATTTCATGGAATGTAGTGTTCTGTAAATAGATTTGGGGAGAAACTGAACTTTGATGAGACAAATAGTATATCTTTATTTTCATTAACCTTTAATGGAAATTTTCCTTTATGAATATAGGCAACACACCATGGGAGATGAGCACTACCTGACATTGTAACAATAGTATCCACAGATATTATCATTTCATATTGCAGTGATAGCAGTTGCTTTTAAACATGATTTTCACTAACTATTGTCTTGAGATTGTGATATTTAACAGCCCTCTCACTAGATTTTTTATTTAATCCTTTAATAAAGAAGCACATATAGCACTTAATTACAAAGTTTTTTCTAATTACTATTTTGATGACTAAATTTCAACATAACTCATGTTGTAATCTACTGTATTTTAATACAATATATTTTGTGCATTTAATTTTTCATTCTAAGTAGGACAACATAGGCTTCAAGAGATTATCAAGAGGTCCAAAACATTTAAAAAATGCCCATTGCCTTTTCGTACACATTTTTGAGACTAAATAGCAAATCATCAAAATTGTCTCATATTAGAAAATTCCCTTTTCTCTGAGAACTATGGTGGTACAAGGAAAGAGCAGTCTCTATCTTAACTTCTGTGACTTGTTTATCATTCATACTTGTTCATATTATTTAATTCAGTTACATAGAATACGAATGTGAAAAGAAAGAGATTTGGGGCTTGGAAAGTTGGACACTCATATGATTATTAAAATATATCGTCAAATTAATTTGTGTGAGAAAACATGAAAGTTGGAAAAAAAACTGTAAACATCAATCTAGGAGATAATGTACTCAAATTATTTCACATACATCCTCAGGTTCTAATACAAATTTAAAGGAATGAACTTGGAATTTTCATAGATGGCATTAGGGGTGTATTTTATTCAAGAAGCACAAGGGACCCCAATTCTCAGATTGCTAAATTAGCTCATATATGGCTTCACACATTCATTAATAATGTATTATTAGTGTATGCTATGTGCTGGACTGTCTTTTAGATGCTGGGTATAATGAGATAAAAATATAAAATAATGTTATGGAAATTACAGTGTAGAGATAGAGATTCATAGACTAAACAAGTAAAATATCACAAATGTTAACATACTTTTATATAATGTAAGCAAAAGTAAAGCTAGCTAAGAGAAGAAAGTGGAGGGGAAGCATTTTAAGTAGTTTGTCCAGGAATGGCATCTTTGCTGTACTGATGCTAGTGCCCAGACTTCACATTTCTGACCTGATTTATTTGCTGAAGAGAAATTATTTCTGGCAGAGCACAGAGCAAGTGAACCATTGTTACCTGGGTGTATTTGAGGATGAGCAAGGAGGCCATTGCCTCTGGAGTAGATTGGTTGTTGGAAGGTTTGGGAGATACTGAAAGGCTGGCTGGAAGGAGCAGCTCATGTGGATCCAGGTAAGCGCTTTTGATGCATTGTAACTTGGCAGAAAGCCATTGGAGTGTTTTAAGTACAGCAGTGTTATGATTTGATGACTCTAATAACATAAAATATCACACAATACTAAAATAAAATTAATACAACCAAAACAGATGAATGAAAACTGTATGGCTCTACATAAAGATATTTTAAATAAATTTATGATAGTGTTTTAATTGAAAATATAATATTTAAGAGGGAATTTATGCTTCCTTGTTTTAACTGACATTTCTTTGTTCGACTCAATCAACTAAACTGAGGGGATTAATGCTAAAATTACTCACACATAGTCTATGAAAGAAAATTAATATCATATTAATAACAAAAATAATAGAGAACTCTTTTGAGATCTTTCTATGTACCAGGAATTTTGCTCTGCATTTTACATGTATATTCTAATTTAATCTTCATACGAGTCTTACAAAAAAATATAATGTATCAGTTATGTTTGGGCTGTAGACCCTAAAGGCCAAGCTCTTCATTATTATTATCCATTTAGGCAAACCTGACCTTGAATAGTTGATTTCCACATTATAAGTTTCATAACAGTTCATTTGGAACTTTACAATCCATGGATGTCAATAAAGAATGGCTAAAAAAAATTTCCTCCCTACTTCCTAAAAGATTAGAATGACTATATAGCAGAAATGAATATCCTCAATATTTGTATATTCAATAAATCCATAGATCATCCCTATACAAATAAATACATGTTATGAGTAACAAAATCTTTATACTAACTCATGGGCCCATTATCAAAGTTCAACTTCTGAAAACTGAGATCTGTGTACCAATTCAATGCAATGCAATATATGCTTCTAAAGTAGGCTTGAAAAATATTGTGAATTACCTGACTGTTGATTTGAGAAAATGGGCTAATCAAGAATGGATATACTTGGGGCTTCCCTGGTGGCGCAGTGGTTGAGAGCCCGCCTGCCGATGCAGGGGACATGGGTTCGTGCCCCGGTCCGGGAGGGTGCCGCATGCCGCGGAGCGGCTGGGCCTGTGGGCCGTGACCGCTGAGCCTGTGCATCTGGAGCCTGTGCTCCGCAACGGGAGAGGCCACAGCAGTGAGAGGCCCGTGTACCGCAAAAAAAAAAAAAAAAAAAGAATGGATATACTTAACAAAACTGTGAACATAAAATGAAAATAGATGTTCTGATTGTAAAGAGAATTATTAATCTGATTTTCAAACTGGTGTACAGATTTCCTGCAGTTTCATAAAGACCGTTTAGAAGACAAATATGGTTCAATCTTTTAAATTCAATTCCAGCTGACCCTTCCCATTTATTCATTCATATATCTATATGAATATGGATATATTAATATCTAAATTATACATATAAGTATATATAAAATATATATTAATATAGTCACATATGTATTATTTATAATTGTTTTATAATTATTTGTTTACTTCCCTTAAATTATATATACTGGATTGACGTTTGTATGAATAACTCATTTATTTCAAAATATAACAAATAATATAATGATGAAAATTTTTGAATTTCATTAGTTTTCAATTTAGATTAACTAAAGTTTTGAATTGGAATTTTTCATATTTTTAAATGTATTTATTTACTCTAAGGATGATTTTTTTTGCAATAAAGTTCATGATATAGCTTTTGTTTGCCTTGATATGTGTATAATTTTGTTTCCGATCCAAATGATTAAATATGTTTCTTTTTGAAAGCCTTGAACTCTTATTTTTCTGTTTATTTTTAGGTGTTGCAAATGAAGAAAAAAGATATTGAGTCATGTTATCTGTTCTGGAGAACTGTATGGAATAATCTATATAAATAGAATGTGAGATTATTGAAAAGTATGCAAACCCTGAAGTAACATCCAAGTTCGTGATTATTTTTAAATGTGCTAACGGTAGTTAGTCACACCAAAGGATTCCTCTGAAAATAAACATTTTCAAGAAGGTATGCTTTAGATTTCTATTTAAGTTAGTAAAATATTAAACAAAGCAATTTTTTCCAACATTAAATAAAGGATGCAAAAAGTAGCTTTAGTAGTGGAAAAGCAGATTTGAAAAATATATTCAATGTATTCTTTTTCATATTCAAATATGTATACTACACATTTGTGGCCAAAGTGAAATCATATGACAATCATTTCTTCATATAAATAAAAATTTGAAATACACAACTTTATATGATTTCTAATGATACACAAATGATGTACACAGAACTCTATTACTGCTATTCATGTTAATAGCGTAGTGGAAATGCTTTGGAATTTTTATTTCCACAGAAAACAAGAATATTTGTTAACATTGTTTAATAGACTCATGAAGTAGAGATGGAGCTAGTTGAGAACACTGGAAAAGGATAAAAGTTTGTCATTTATCAGTAGCTATATAAACAGGTCTGATTTTTTTAAAAAAATCAATCATATAGGTTTTATGTCCTAGAACAGAAAGACTACAATATTTATGCACTTTAAGTTACACCTACCATATTAATACCCAATAATTTAGCAGAGCAAACAAGTAATTTCTATGGTTCCCTGTAGTTTCTACTTTAAATGTAGAGAAATAAAACCAGGTATCTCCACTAGTAACCCCAGCTATTATTCAATACAAATTGCAAGGGGAACTGTATAATTACTCACATACATGTGCACACACACACACGAAATATGTGGCAATAAATTAATCTGTTGAATATTTAATTAGTATTTAAATCTTTATTATAATAATTGCTTATTTTATAATTGCACTTTAACATTTCTCGCCCAATATTTATGTTTGAATTTGTGACACCTAAATAGACAACTAACAGGAGTTAATCTGAGTCTGTCAAGACTAGAAAATTAAGAAATCAATTTCTCTCTCTCTCTCTTTCTCTGATCTTGGTCATTTTGTTAAATCTATTTCTATTAAAGTTTACTGGGAATCGGTTTCAAAGATTCCAGAAGTAATAATAGGTCACAAAATTGTTCCATATAGTAGTATGGTCCTCATGCTTTATGCTGTCTGTAGGCAATCAGTGATATTAGTATTCAGAAGATGCACATCACAATTACTGGAAGCATGTTAACTTAGTCCAACACCCTTTCTTGAGAAGATTAAATTTTCTAAACACCATAGTAAATAAGGATCTATAGAGATATATAAGGCACAGTCCTTTCTGTTAAGGAACTCATAGCTAATACTAAGAATCTAACCATTTTTTTAAAATATTAAGGAATATTAAGGTAATGCATGAGAGTTTGGGTGAGTAAGAAATGAAATCTTACCAAATTAAAGCCACTGATATTAGAGCTTGTTACATCTACCATTACTCTTTTTTGCACAATGAGGATATAAGCTATAAACGACTAGAGAGAGAAGGAGTCTAGGTCTTAGATGACCTCTCTGTTGTTTCCACAAACCTGAGCTGCAGACCCAAAACATCTTGGTACATAAAACAAATAAACCCCTGACTCATAGACTCATTTAAGCCACTTTTGTCAGGTTTTTCTTTTTCATGAAGCAAAATGCAATTCTAACTTGTATGCTTTCATGAATAGACTGATTTACAGATAGATATCTATATAGACATCCATCTTGAAATATAAAAAGTTATTTAAAATTATTTTATTTAAAATGAATGGATCAGTACAATAGAATTATATGTCTTAGCTATTACTTATCCAGTGTTATTATCATGTACAAAAGTAAATGATGTTAAAGATTTCAGCTATTTCATTAACTAACCTTGTTACCTTGTAACAAATTGTTTGGATAAAACTCATTTTTTCATATTTATTTCCTTTATACACAAATTTTTTAGGCAATTTCATACCAAAACATCCATGACTATTATGTAGAAAATGGCAATACTTTGGACTGTTTAACAAATTATTATCATTTTATGTGTGTGTGTGGAGTTACAATTTGATACATGCCAATGCATAAAACTTTGTATGGTTGCTAGATTATATTATAAAGATTGATAAATTATGCTTCTGCACAAATTTAAATCAATTTGCAATAATTGATAAATCATGGCTAGACATTTGTTTGAGTTAACAGCGTTGATTATTTTAACTCCTACATTTTGTTAACAGCCCATTACGACTTATGACTGGCTAATTGAGTTAAGTTGTCTGTATTCCAAAAGACAATACATTGAGATCATTATGAGATTGTAGAATATAAACTAAATTTTAAAATTTATACTATAATTAATAGCAATAAATAAAAATTCAAATAATAAAGAAAAAGCCTTATTCCATTTATGTAATATTTCTAATCATAAGCTATTTCCACTTGCATACATCTTAATCACATAATTCATTAATCATATGGACAAACTTTAGTGAAATTATTTTAAGCTTTTACTGTGGACACTTAACAGATGTTTAAGGAGGCCTTGATAATGAATGCAACTGTATACTTGGCAAATGATCAACATTTTTCTTGAATTCTATAAGAAAGGAGACTTTAGTAAAGATAATGGCTTCTTCAATTTGATAAAAGATTAAAACATAATTTCCTTAGAAGAAGTAATTTACTATGCAACATCACATGTATATGTATATATGCATATATTTTATGATTATATATAGTGAAATTTACAAATTATCTTACAAAGTTGCATTGCTGCTAAAGAACATTACTTACAAAAATTATTTTGCAATTAGGAGACAATGCAACATTTCAGATATATTTAATATTCCCTTATGAAAACTCAGTAAACTTTGCAAAAAATATATTCAAATATTTTTGTTGGTTGTATCAACCAACCATTTAAATTAAATAACAAGCATTATTTCAGCCAGTATCTAATTAACATGCCTTTAAATCACAATGAAATATAAGAGAAAACAGATCAAGAAAGCATACTTTCCTTGGAATGAGAGGGAAGACAAAGAATAGGAGTATTATTGCTCATTTAATCTGAGCTGCTATAGATGAAAAGAAAGCCACGACTCTAACAATCATGTCTATTCATTATTCCCACTTCATTAGTTATCCAGAAAAAAATGGATACTGTTTGTGCCTAACCTAAAACTGAAGTACCTCAAACAGCATGAGGTTACTGTGACAATTTAAAAAAAAAAATGAGTGGAAATTGACCCACAGAGACGGAATGTATCCATTATGAAACATATTTTCCATTGGCATCACTATTCTTCAGTTTCAGAGTCATCTTAGGGATTATAAGCATCATCCTCAGTTCATAGATGATAGCACTGAGAAGCAGAAAACTGTGATCAATTGTATTACTGGTAGACAAACATTCACTCCCTTTCAGCTTGAGCACTGAAACGAACATACATGGCGCCTCCTGAAACTAAGCTGGGACATGAAGCCTGGAGACAAGCTCAGCCAATCCCAATAAAAGGCCAGCTGATAGAAAGACTGACACAGGTCTGGACCACTGGGGGAAAAAATAAATGCTCACCATTTAAACAACTTTGTTTTAACAAGAACTGACAGATATAGAAACTGATATCACATATCGGGTGCTGATATTAGTGTGTGATGAAAAATCTCTTGTAGGAGGCTGGAAAAATAGTGGTTCATGTTGCATAGAGATGAAACTTTGGGTAAAATTGTTTTTTACTAACTGGGAAGATTTATGTCATGTAACTAATAAACTTCTGATTTTGATTTCACCAAAGAAGTTTATAGGCAGAATGTTAATAGTGTGAGCTACATTTGACAAGGTACAACGAAAAAGTAATGGGCTCAGAAAAAAACTAACCAGCTTTGTAAGCAGAAATGAGAAAGAATAGAGAAAGATAATAAACTGAAGTGTTAGGGAATAAAATTGTTTCTAACCAAACCAAACCACAGATGCAGCCTCTAGGAAAAGACCAATCCAACATGCTGATAATAAGACACACCATTAAATCAAAGACACGTACAAGGATTAAGGTGGCTCCAACAGGCAAATTGTCCCACAGAATCTTTTTTTTTAACCGAAATTACCTGTAGGCAAGTCTAGAGGTAGATAGTTAGATGGTAGATAGATACATACATACATAGATACATAAATAGATACATAGATTTCCATCTCAAGGAGTGTGGCTTTGGAACATGGAATTGACTGAAATCATACATAGAAAACTCACAATATATTTGGGAGAGGTGTGCTAATGAAAGCACACACACCCTGGGTTAAAAGAAACTGACTGAGATGAAAAAGCAAATGCATGTGCCACTAATATCATATCATAGTAATGAGGCTTAGAGAGTTCTTGGTTGCCAGAAAGAGAGTGTTCTCCAATTCCTCCTCAGCTGTGGCCAAGAAGGCTCTGGAAGCAGGAAGTGCTTCCCAGAGAGTGGGCCCAAATGCTGGATAATATTGAACTGGGGACCTACATCTAAACATGAAAAGTGAAGCCTAAATTAGTGTATAATTGAAACATAGGATCAACAGACTGGAAACCTTTGCCCAGCCATATTTCAGGGTTGCTACAGACCACTGAGTTCTATGAGGCTCAAATTCTTTCCATTTTCACAATTCCACCATTTATCCCCCACCTCCTTTTGTCTCCATTGTATGTTTAATGTGTCTTTTAGTTCATAGGTCTCCGGACTAAGAAGAGCCTAATTCATACTTAAGTTGATCACCAGATCCTGGAACTCTAGCTTACTGCTATAAATAGATGAGACTTTGAACATGTCATGAGGAAGACGCATGTGTATTTTGCATACAGAAGGAAAGTGGATATTTGTGAACAAGATTAGACTATAATAGAGTGAATTACTCTTCAGCAAATAATCACTCCCCTCGCTTTTCAGAAGACTTTGTTTTCCTGAAGTATGATTTTCCACTTAACCGGGTAATTTGATTTCTCCAATGACTATGTGTAAAAGTGCCTGAGCAGAGATCTTAAATGGAATTTCCTTGGCTTGCTGTCTTGTGCTCCAGTGGTCTGCCAGAAAAATAGGACCTTCCATGTAGCTTGACCCCTTAAATCTGAACCCACTTGAAAAAGACTTGAATCCATATCCCAAAGTCAGGTAACTGGAGCAGAGTTCCCACAAGACCAGCCAAGACCAGCTAAATCACAACCTAAAGCAAAGTTTCCCAGGGAACTGTACACAGGGAACAAGAAACATAAATGTTTTCAATATAAACCACTGGGGTTCAGGGTGGTTTGTCACATAACATTATTGGGTCAATAGCTGATTTAACCTAAGTAGGATTTTTTTCTCCGTGAAGTATACTATATTTAATGGTAAACTAGAGTAATGCCTGAGGACCTTTGGAATAAATGCTTTATTAAGTGTTCATTTTGTTATGTCTTACTATCTTTAGTAAGGGATAAATAGACTCATTTTTGTGGACATAACATTTCCCTTAAAGAATATACTGTGACAGAAAAATGTATTATTGTTATCATCTTAATGGATTAATTTACTTGTCATTCAAAATTATGCTTTGTTGATTTCATCTAAAGAAGTTATAACATTATTATGATTATATGAAAATTGATGGTTTAAGTTTTTGGAACACAGTAAAGTTATATTAGAATATGAACTTACCGTACCTTATTTATGATACAAAAGCATGTGTCTTGCAATTTAACAGAACATTGTAACAGATGCAGACTGTGAGACAATTATTTTTAGAATTGGCTTATAGAGTTGATTTTTGGAAATGTTAAATACTGTTATGACTTCCATCTGCAAAAATATTTATCTAAATAGAAATTATTTTAATTCTTATGGAAATAAGTCCTAATATACTTCATACAAAATAGTCCATCCACACAGTATTGTCATTTACATTTTATCTAAATCTGGCATTGGTTGTATTTAGATCACATATCTAAAATATATTAAAATGATATCTCAAATAAATCAGCTTTCTACTTAAAGTATAAATTGAACTAAAGCTCATCAGGTGGCAGCACTGGACTGGGACATCCTGCTTGATAGAGGAATTTGAGAAGAAGTAATCCTTTCAGGATGGTGGATTATCTCTGCATTGAATGTAATAGCGTTAGCACCAATGGCAGCTTGGAGGGCTTTGGCACGATCCCATCCCCCGCACAGTTGTTTTTTTTTTTTTTGATATGCAGCACTGATACTTTCTCGTTCTTATATACAGTGTGAACACAAGTATCTCCTAAAACATTGCTATTTTTGCTGATCTGAAGCATACGTCCAAGAAAAAATTGCGTACCTATGCTGAAAACTCAACTTTAATCTGTGCTCTTCCCTTTACATCTAGATCTTTGACCCCAAGTCCCTCTGATAGAAAAATTCTATTACCTCTAATTAGCATAAAGTTTGGAGAGTCATAGGCAGAGGAAATAGAAGTAATGGCTGACATTACACTGCAGTAGAGTTGAGGTTAAATTAGACATAGGAAGAATTAAATAATATATTTTGCAGCTAGATTTTGGACAGCCTAAAGATCTATGCTAAATAGTATTGTGTTATTGGCATGGGAAAAGCATTTAAGTCTTTTGCAGAGGGAAAAAAATCATCAGAAGGGTACGTCGGGGAAATACATCCTGTGATAAAGTGAATGATACTTTTGCAGTTAAAAACTGAATGCAAAAGGACCAGGTCAGAATCAATCACTATACAAGAAGAACCGAAGAAAACTTAATGGAATTAACAGTGCAAAAGAGGGGTAATGTAAGTAATGTTATTTGATTGGTTCAACAGAACTTATCAGGAGTAAAGGAGAGAAGGAAGAATTTTGGATGAAACTGAGATTTTCAGGTGTCTTTATTCACATGGACAAGATAAGAGTTTGAGATGTAGATGTAAAAGAATGTTAATGAACAATTATTTTATTTGTATTTCTCAAATATCTATAATACAAGTAAATTATACTGTCAAAAATTATGCAGCCTTTAAAAACATTCATTGATGTTTTTATGCATCCAAAACCATTCGATTCACCTGAATATTCTATACATGTGAGTTAGATCATATTGTAATTTATTACAATTTATAATAAGACAATGTATTTATATACTGAGTGTCTTAAATAACGTTTTAGATTCATACAGAGTAAAGCAACTTTTGCAATTCTGATTACACATTCTTACTCTACATCTTCTCCAAGTTAAATGGTTGCATTAAAAAAATATTTTCTTAAAAACCATAAGTTTTTGATAGAACCTGATATATTAATACTATGTTCAATTTGTTTAACTTTCGCATTCTTGAACTAAACCCACTTCAAGGATCAAAATCTATATGTGGTTGAAAGGAAGAGTTAACTGGTGTAATAATTCCTTTCCCCATTTATAGCTATGCAAAGGCTTATCTCTCTCCTAGATGAAGACATGCACTAAATAATAACCAACTGCCTTGGCTTTTGTTTTATACACAATTCTTGTTGTTGTTACTTGTGTTTGCATTTAGCTTTGTTTGAATTTACCTAAGCAATATTCTTTTCCTATTTGGTCTAAGGGGCAGATGAAAATAATTTGTTCACTGTTACATGTTATCCTAATCATCACCTGGTCATTGTTAAAAAGCTTGGGGAAGAACTAAGTTAAAAAACTGTGTAGTTAGTAGAGCTGAATTTAAAATGAAAAGATACATTCAAGGATAGATAGATAGACAGATAGATAGATAGATTTCTCAGTGATATGATTATAACCAAATATCTACTTCACATTATCTCTCTACTTCACATTATCAAAGCCTACAATTGTTTTGGGTACCTAGAGTTGACCAGGCTTCTTTAAAATGAATACATTTTAATAAAATCACTAGTGACTTGTTTGTGAATCTAAAATTCAGTGTCTTTTACTTTCCTCTAATCAGAAAAACAACACTTGTTAATGAGATCACACACTTTCAGTTATAAAGCCATGAACACCACCACAATCCCACCCCCCAAAAAAATTAATTTGGTGACCTTTGGGAGCATAGTGACTATGACACTATATTAAGGGGGCCTGTTGTATAATGAACATTTTCTGTTTCTTGATCTGTGTGGTTCTATAGGTGTGTCCACTTTGAGAACATCTATGGATATGTCCACTTGTAAGTTGGGCACTTTTGTGTTTTAAGTTATGCTTCAACAAAAAGTTTCCTTAAAAATCAAGTTGATAATGTTAAGGCTTTGGGAAAGTTGATGAATACACCTATGATGATGACATGGCAGTTATTACACGTAAGGTAATGCTCTAGAAATATTGCATGACAATTAAGCTAATCTTAATATCAACCCTGTGAGGAAGTTCCAGTTATTACTCAACTTTGTGAATAAGGAAAGTGATATACAGTTATATAACTTGCTCGGGATCATAGACCAAGTAAGTAAGGTTTAGAACTCAGACTTTGTAGCTTCTGAGTGTCTGTGCTTTGCTCCCTTTCTTAAGAGGGTAGCATATTCTTCTTTAGTGCAACTAAATATCCAACTCTTTCAGTTCAAATAGGTCTATTATAGTAAGTCTATTATAGTAAGGTCTATTATAGTAAGTCTATTATAGTAAGTCTGCTACTGCTATAGTAGTAAATATAAAATACTACTCTGTAGTAATATCATAAAATATTTGGTTTCATATGTACAGATTCCAAATCTTTTGTTAATAAGTTCATTTTCAAGATGAATTATAATTCAATTATTTGAGTATACATTTTAATTACATTTCAGTAACTCCTTTTGTGACCATACCCTCTTCCTGTTGATTGAATTCCAGAAATAGCCTATTCTTTGTAGATACCTAGCCTATCAAGAGTTCTTGTTTTCCAGAACAGAAAACTATAAAATCCAACAACTCTTGCCTTCAAATTATATTCTTCCGTTTAAAAAAAAAATCATACAAAAAACTTCCCTCTTTACTCGTCTTTCACAACGTACACTTCAGTTAATTATGACTCTCAACAGTCTTTTTTTTATGTACAAACATATAGTCTTTTTCCTTCCCTTTCTTCCTTTTTGTTTCCTGATATTTATCTCCTGTATTTTGCATCTGGACAATTTATCTCTTCTCTTCTCTTCTCTTCTCTCTCTCTGTCTCTCTGTCTCTCTCTTCTCTCTCTTTTTATTCTAGGTATTGATAATATTAAGTTTTTCTTCAACTCCTTTCCACTGAAGAAGGACCAGTGAGTCAGACACATCAACCATTATGTATCAGTAGGATGAAAACTGGTGGTCACTGTTAGAATGTATAAATAATCCCTACCCGTGTCAGAGAAGAGTCCCTGCATTTTTGCTGCTGTCTTGCCTATTTAGGGACTTGATTCTAAAAATTCTACCTTCCTCTCATTATCAAATCTTCTTTCTTAACTCTGCCATTTCCATCAGTATTTGAAAGTAACAATAGTTCCTAACTTAAGTGAACCCTTTCTTTCCAAAGTATCTTTCATTTGCCACTCAAGGTCCATTTTATAATCCACCTGCTCTCTACCCTGAGAGCCTGACAGCTATGCCCTACATCAGTGGACATTTTTGCCCTTTGGTTTCCAAAGAGGAGCCCACAGGAAATGGAAGGAAAGGATAAATGTAAATTTGAGATTTGTATGCCCCTGGTTTCCTTCTTGAGGAATTGCCCTCTACTAAGGTCTCTGCTCCTTCAAATAATTCTGGAATTATCTTGGAGAGTGTTATCTGTTCCCTGATTGGTCATTAACTGATATAGTAACAGGGTACTTGGAAAGATTCTGATTAATATTTTAAAAATTGACAATTATTTTTATACATGTACACACATCTAATCCATTGTTTGTTAATGTTTTGCACATCTTGTTTGTAAAATACACTCTATTAATATCTAAATTAATATCTAAAATATTAACTAATATTTTTAAATTTACAACTGAAAATTTTAATAATTCTACCTAGGTATTTATACTATGTAACTTATTAAATCGACACTATATCTAGAAGTTCCACTATTTTATAAGAAATGCAAATAATTAAATCACAAATGTCTATTCTGTGACCAAGAGAGGTCATTTTTCTCCAGGCTTCTATGTGTTATTACATTTATGTTCTCAAATCATTTACACTCATGCATATACAGAGTTGTCCATTTTTATTCCAAAGTTGAAGATTAAATGTTCATGTTGTCAGGTGCAAAATCATTTTGAATGCTGTTGTCATCATAAATCGACAGTGGGATAAGAGAACTTTATAGATAGTTACTGAGATAATATATAAGCTATATTCATTTTTATTATCATTATCAGTGTTATTTGTATCTTTACAACACTGAAAATTAGAAGAAATAATGTAGAAATAAGTATTTTCCTCTAAGTTGTTTAAGTTTAAAGCAATAACTTAGGAATTTATATTATTTTGAAAAATAAGTGATAGAAGATACATAAAGTAATGAAAAAATTCAGCATATTCTAGAAAATGGTCTAATTCTACTTTTTGCAAACTAATAAAATAATGGAAGTTATTCATATTGCTATACTATTGAGCAGAAATGGCCTGATAACATGAAAATAAAATAAGACACTCAAAATAGACTTAAAACCATAAAAATATTCAAGAAAACCAATTATCATTATATTCTATTATAGACTGTTAGGTCTCCAGAGTTCCATTAGAAATGCACTTATTTCATTTGCTAATTTTATTTTTGTGCTTCTAAAATCTAATTTCGAACTTCAAAATCACATTAAACAGATATCTCAGGATAGTTTACTTTTCCCCCACTGGGTAGAATTTGGAAGAGTGAGAAGATCCAAAACAGAAAATAAAAACTAATTTTACCACATCCCAATTTGATAATATTCTTGAGTAATTGTGAATTTTATAAATCAATTAGAATCATAAACTCATATATGGTTATTTGTCAATCCTTTTTCTAGTTTTTTGCCACTATAATATACCATCAACATCTTGTGCATAGGCATCTAAATTTTTCTTGTAGTTTGTTTATGTGACATTTTTTCTGGTTTAGTCTACCCTGCATTCTTCTTTTTACTGTACCATCTCCTTGTTCAAATTAATGTTCCCTACTTCATAACAAGTTAAGCATGCATTATTCCTTAGGCTTTTTATACCTTCCAAATCCTGTACCCATTCTAACTCTATATTTTTATTTTTTCTTAACCAAAGTTATCTTCAAATAAGTTATTTTTCTTACTGAGGCCCACCTTTAACAATTTTTTCCTTTTATCCCCTACGTTATAAGCTCTATTTAAATGTTCTTTTGTACTTATCTGAATAACTTTCCTACCCTTCATAGGCTCATATATTCTGTTAACACTTTGACTTCTTTTAAACAATATTATCTGTTCCCTAACAGAAGAGTAGAGTAGCTGAAAAGTAAATATGTACATCAAAAACTTATCCATTGAGAGAGACCTTCACGATGGCAGAGGAGTAAGATGTGGACATCACCTTCCGCCCCACAAATACATCAGAAATCCATCTACATGTGGAACAACTCCTACAGAACACCTACTGAATGCTGGCAGAAGACCTCAGACCTCCCAAAAGGCAAGAAACTCCCCACGTACCTGGGTAGGGCAAAAGAAAAAAGAAAAAACAGAGACAGAAGAATAGGGACGGGACCTGCACCAGTGGGAGGGAGCTGTGAAGGAGGAATCGTTTCCACACACTAGGAGCACCTTTGCGGGCGGAGACTGCGGGTGGCGGAGGGGGGAAGCTTCGGAGCCGTGGAGGGGAGCGCAGCAACAGGGGTGTGGAGAACAAAGCGGAGAGATTCCCGCACAGAGGATTGGTGCCGACCAGCACTCACCAGTACGAGAGGCTTGTCTGCTCACCCGCCGCGGCGGGCAGGGGCTGGGAGCTGAGGCTCGGGCTTTCAGAGGTCAGATCCCAGGGAGAGGACTGGGGTTGGCTGCGTGAACACAGCCTGAAGGGGGCTAGTGCACCACGGCTAGCCGGGAGGGAGTCCGAGAAAAAGTCTGGAGCTGCCGAGGAGGCAAGAGACCATAGTTTTGGGGTGCGAGAGGAGAGGGGATTCAGGGCACCACCTAAACGAGCTCCAGAGACGGGCGTGAGCCGTGGCTAAAAGCTCGGACCCCAGAGACAGGCGTGAAATGCTAAGGCTGCTGGTGCAGCCACCAAGAAACCTGTGAGCAAGCACAGGTCACTATCCACACCCCCCTTCCGGGGAGCCTGTGCAGCCCGCCACTACCAGGGTCCCGGGATCCAGGGACAACTTCCCCGGGAGAGCGCACGGCGTGCCGCAGGCTGCTGCAACGTCACGCTGGCCTCTGCCGCCGCAGGCTCGCCCTGCACTCCGTACCCCCAGCCTGAGTGAGCCAGAGACCCCGAATCAGCGGCTCCTTTAACCCCATCCTGTCTGAGCAAAGAACAGACGCCCTCAGATGACCTACACGCAGAGGCGGGGCCAAATCCAAAGCTGAACCCCAGGAGCTGTGCGAACAAACAAGAGAAAAGGAAATCTCTCCCAGCAGCCTCAGGGGCAGCAGATTAAATCTCCACAATAAACTTGATGTACCTGTATCTCTGGAATACCTGAAAAGACAACGAATCATCCCAAAATTGAGGTGGTGGACTTTGGGAGCAACTGTGGACTTGGGGTTTGCTTTCTGCATCTAATTTGTTTCTGGTTTTATGTTTATCTTAGTTTAGTATTTAGAATTGATTATCATTGGTAGATTTGTTTATTGATTTGGTTGCTCCCTTCCTTTTATACATTTTTTTTTCCTTTTTCTCTTTTTGTGAGCATGTATGTGCATGCTTCTTTGTATGATTGTGTCTATAACTTTGCTTTTACCATCTGTCCTAGGGTTCTGTCTGTCCGTTTTTTGTTTTTTTTTTTGTATACTTTTTAGCGCTTGTTACCATTGGTGGATTTTGTTTTGGCTGCTCTCTTCTTTATTTCATACTTCTTTTGCTTCTTATTAATAATTTTTTTATTTCAATAACTTTATTTTATTTATTTTTCTTTCTTTCTTTTTTTCTCCCTTTACTTTTGACCCGTGTGGCTGACAGGGTTTTGGTGCTCCGGCCGGGTATCAGGCCTGTGCCTCTGAGGTGGGAGAGCCGAGTTCAGGACATTGTTCCCCCAGACACCTCCCAGCTCCACATAATATCAAACAGCAAAAGCTCTCCCAGAGATCTCCATTTCAATGCTAAGACCCAGCTCCACTCAATGACAAGCAAGCTACTGTGCTGGACACCCTATGCCAAACAACTAGCAAGACAGTAACACAACCCCATCCATTAGCAGAAGGCTGTCTAAAATCATAATAAGGTCACAGACACCCCAAAACCAGACGCAGTCCTGCCCACCAGAAAGACAAGATCCAATCTCATCCCCCAGAACACAGGCACAAGTCCCCTCCACCAGGGAGCCTACACAACCCACTGAACCAAACTTAGCCACTGGAGGAAGACACCAAAAACAATGGGAACTACGAACATGCAGCCTGCAAAAAGGAGACCCCAAACACAGTAAGTTAAGCAAAATAAGAAGACAGAGAAACACACAGCATATGAAGGAGCAAGGTAAAAACTCACCAGACCAAATAAATGAAGAGGAAATAGGCACTCCACCTGAAAAAGAATAAAAAGTAATGTTAGTAAAGATCCAAAATCTGGGAAATAGAATGGAGAAAATACAAGAAATGTTTAACAATGACCTAGAAGAACTTAAGAGCAAAATAACAACTATGAACAGCACAATAAATGGAATTAAAAGTTCTCTAGAAGGAATCAATAGCAGAAAAACAGAGGCAGAAGAACAGATAAGTGACCTGGAAGATAAAATACTGGAAATAACTACTGCAGAGCAGAATAAAGAAAAAAGAATGAAAAGAACTGAGGACAGTCTCAGAGACCTCTGGGACAACATTAAACACACCAAAGTTCAAATTATAGGAGTCCCAGAAAAGAAGAGAAAAAGAAAGGGACTGAGAAAATATTTGAAGAGCTTATAGTTGAAAAATTCCCTAATATGGGAAAGGAAACAGTCAATCAAGTCCAGGAAACACAGAGAGTCCCATATAGGATAAATCCAATGAGAAACACGCCAAGACACATATTAATCAAACTATCAAAAATTAAATACAAAGAAAAAATATTAAAAGCAGCAAGGGAAAAGCAATAAATAACATACAAGGGATCCCCGTAAGGTTAACAGCTGTGATGAAAGGGAAAAACCTACAACCAAGATGACTCTACCCAGCAAGGATCTCATTCAGATTCATTGGAGAAATTAAAACCTTTACAGACAAGCAAAGGCTAAGAGAATTCATCACCACCAAACCAGCTCTACAACAAATGCTAAAGGAACTTCTCTAGGCAGGAAACACCAGAGAAGGAAAAGAACTACAGTAACAAACCCAAAACGATTAATAAAATGGTAATAGGAACATACATATCGATAACTACCTTAAAGGTAAATGGATTGAATGCTCCAACCAAAAGACATAGACTGGCTGAATGGATACAAAAATAAGACCCGTATATATGCTGTCTACAAGACACCCACTTCAGACCTGGGGACACTTACAGACTGAAAGCAAGGGAATGGAAAAAGATATTCCACGCAAATGGAAATCAAAAGAAAGCTGGGGGCTTCCCTGGTGGCGCAGTGGTTGAGAGTCCGCCTGCCGATGCAGGGGACACGGGTTCGTGCCCCAGTCCAGGAAGATCCCACATGCCGCGGAGCGGCTGGGCCCGTGAGCCATGGCCGCTGAGCCTGCGCGTCCGGAGCCTGTGCTCCGCAATGGGAGAGGCCACGGCAGTGAGAGGCCCACGTACCGCAAAAAAAAAAATAAAAACTACAAATAGAACTACCACATGCCCCAGCAATCCCACTACTGGGCATATACCTCGAGAAAACCATAATCCAAAAAGAGTCATATACCACAATGTTCACTGCAGCTCTATTTATAATAGCCAGGACATGGAAGCAACCTAAGTGTCCATCAACAGATGAATGGATAAAGAAGATGTGGCACATATATACAATGGAATATTACTTAGCCTTAAAAAGAAACGAAATTGAGTTATTTGTAGTGAGGTGGATGGACCTGGAGTCTGTCATACATAGTGAAGTAAGTCAGAAAGAGAAAAACAAATACCGTATGCTAACACATATATATGGAATCTAAAAAAAAAAAAATAAGGTCATGAAGGACCTAGGGGCAAGATGAGAATAAAGACGCAGACCTACTAAAGAATGGACTTGAGGACACGGGGAGGGGGAAGGTTAAGCTGGGACGAAGTGAGAGAGTGGCACGGACATATATACACTACCAAATGTAAAACCGATAGCTAGTGGGAAGGCCACATAGCACAGGGAGATCAGCTCGGTGCTTTGTGACCACCTAGAGGGGTTGGATAGGGAGGTTGGGAGGGAGATACAAGAGGGAGGAGATATGGGGATATATGTATATGTATAGGTGATTCACTTTGTTATAAAGCAGAAACTAACACACCGTTGTAATGCAGTTATACTCCAATAAAGATGTTAAAAAAAAAAAACCTTGTCCATCTATTAGAAATTCCAAGTGAAATCATTAAATTACAAGTTAAATTACCCTTATGGAAATCCATGAAGTTCTACCCAGCTTTATAGTAGCTACAATTATGATGTTTTTCTAATACTTTTAATATTTTATCTAATCATTTATTTATTCACTTAATTATTTGTTAAAAATATTCATTCACTTATTCACTAAAAATTATTTAGCATTATTTTATCTGCTAGATTCTGGCATATATATATATATATATATATATATATATATATATAGTTTGTTTGTTTGTTTTTTCCTCTGCTCATTAGTTGGGCAGATATTCCTTAATGAAATAATTATTTGCTGAGGAACAGCAGAACACTTTGGTCCCTGCTGATTTTACTTTTTTCTTTGAACTCCATCATTTGAGCTGAGGGAGAGTTTAATTCTGTTGTTTTGATTCTGAAGAGACTATAAGGGACACAGTCAGGGAGGGAAATATCCCAGCTTGGGGGTCAGAGCCTAGGCAAGGTGAGGACGTCAGTCACACACGGGGCCAATCTGAATTGAGTGCCAGGGCCTGACGGAGTGAGGAAGGATACAGTTGGGGAAAGGCCCAGTGAAGGTGACAGATCCCAAAATGGCTGCGAGCAAGCCTAGTGTGAGATGAAGCAGCCTAAGCACTGTGAGGGGGTCAGGCAGAGACGTCTGCTCTGTAAGATCCAAGGCAGAACAAGGACATGTCCACACAATAGAGGCAAATGATGCGGTGTCTTCTTCCAGAGGCCCAGCCGAGTGAGAAAGGCCTGCCATGGACTGTCAGAGTTTAAACGTGAGGAGGAGAGCTTCCTTGTGATGGGACAGAATAGAGGGCCCGAAATAAGTTCACACACACGGAAACATAATACAGGCAGAATGGACGCTGTAGGTCAGGGGGTGAAAGGACGGACTATTTATTAAATGATTCTGGGAATACTGACTTTTCCTATGAAAATAGGAAATAGGGTTCTTATCACACATCATACTAAAATCAATTAGACTTTGAAGTGAAATAGTATAGATTAATTAATATGAACTAATGAATATGATTTGATGAATAATATGTAATATCCAGAATTTGAAGTATCCTTTAAAATATTAATTAGTGTATAATAAAAATTACCCTATAAATGTTCCTGTTTCTCTGTAAGGAAAAAAGTTTTTAACAAAACTTAAAATAATTTACCATAAAAGAAAGAAATGATAAATAGAACTATATTAAATTTAAGAAGTTTGCTCCTAAAAATACAGATTAAAAAGTGTGAGACGGTAAAAGAAGGCAAAAATTGGGAACTATTATTTCAGCACAATTATTTACCAAAGGATTATAATCTGAACTATATGAAGAAACTCCTTTAAAAACATAAGAAAAAAGAGGAACAGGGAAGTATAAACATAAGCAAACCCTTCCAAACGTTTTACAGAAGAGAAAGCACAAATGTCCTGTGAATATAGCAAAACTGCACAATTTTAAAATAGGGACATGTAAATTAAAATAGTTGAAATATATTCTAAACCAGTTCCGTAAAAGGAATGCCTTTTTGGCAAAATACCACTGTATAATTTGATTAGGTTGGAAGGGCTAGTCATACGTTATTTAATAATAAAGTAGGTCAATCCTAATTTATTAATGATAGATGGTCTGTCAGTAATTATTTTTAGGCCAAAACTCATTTTGTTGCTTAGGAAACCTGGTTAATTTAGGAAAAGTGGTTAAATAAGTGATAAAGTTCATATAATCAGGCACTAGAAAACAGGAGTGGAAAGAAATAGGTCTCTTGACAAGTAATTCACAATGGATTATAGCAAACTTGATAAGCAAGAGGACAGCTTCATATTTAAAATAAGCACTAGAAGTCATATTGAAAAACTTATCAAAGCAGGAAATGTTTCTAATCACACAATTTAGTCTTTTATTCATGTCTAAAACTCATGTATTTTGATAACACTGCTAATTGATAAGCATAAGATACAGCACAGAAACATTTCTGTTTGGTATTTCATCTCATTTCTTAAGCAGAAAATGTAAGATTATAGGATTTTTATACACATTACTTTAAAATTTTCTCCTGAAAGAGCTAATAAAAATGTTATACGTTGTAGAAATTAATTTATGGATAATTCTGCAGGCAGAAAAGCTCTAAATTAACCTTGCTGTAAAGGAGAACTCAGTGTTCTTATTCATTAAGCCTTCCAGCTGTGCTCAAGTAGAGTGTGGAAGATGTTCCTCTTCTTTCAGTTTCGGACTTAAGTGCAAACCTCTTTTCAAAGTCCTTTTATACATGTATTTATTGTTCTGTTTCTCAAAGGAAAGGAAGAAATGTGCAGTTGATATAAAATTATTTTTCTCTTGATAACATCTAACCGATTAAATTCAGAAATTTCCATCAATAAGCTGCAGCTATACAATGTTCCTTCCATACCAGTAGGACAATTTAGTATCTATGAAATCAAGGCAGAAGCCTAAGACATAATGCTTGGGAGCTTCTCATTTTATTTTTGTAATTTAAATTTTCTCCTTGGTATATTAGGCTAACAACCTATTCTACCAAGGAACGTGTTTGTCAAGAGAATGTCACCATCAAAAAATAGTGTTTTATATAAGAGGAGTTGATACAGATTTTACATTTGGGTTTCTATTAAATGTGGCATAATGAAATGCAGTCTTCAGTTTAAAATATGTTCCTATCTTTGCAGAAGAAAAGTATTTTAAAAATCTCCTATACTATGGTTAATAAAGTGATGGGAATTTGTAAAACGTTTTCTGTGGAGAAGAGTAAGCTTTTATCTTACTCCATTAATTGATTGGAAATACACTTATATATAATTTATAACTAAATCATATTAATATTTGGCCTCATGTGCCAAATACTGTGCTAGACACTGAATATAAAGCAGTAAACAATACATACATGATCTTTAGCATTTAGAGCATTTACTGAGGTCAACATTATCATAATTTAGTCTCATTTATGGAATAGAATTTTTAAAATAGTTTCTGACTCACAAATCTAAATAAAAATGTATCCCATAGGAAATCGTCCGAGCTGATAGGTAATTTCTCCATGATTACCATAAAAAAGTAAGCAAGCAAATATTCAGTTACAGAGTAAGTGAACAGGATATGTGCAAAATAAATAGGGTAAAGAGTTGGAGAAAAATTGAAGAAAAATTAAGACAGAGATGAGGTAAAGTATTTCTGGAGTGGCAACTTTAAAACAAAGTCTTTTAACAGCTTTATTAACATATAAACGATATGCAATAAACTGCACATATTTATTGTATACAATTTGATGAGTTTGGACATATGCACACACAAGGATACAAAACAGCCATGGAAAAATCTGGGAAAAGAACTTACCAGGAAGGAACAACCTCATGTGTGAAGGCCTTAAGACAGGAAGGCAGTGGCTATGATTAAGAAATGGAAAGAGGCCAGACCAGTTAGAACTAAATGGGCAAGAAGAAAAATGAAGAAATTGTAGGTTTTGTAGATAAGTAGGAGCTCTAACAGCGGTCATTTAAGTGAGTTTTAATTTTAAATCAAAATACACTGGAAAATCAGTGCAAAATTTTAAGTCGAGTAATATGATCCTCTTTATTTAAGGTAATTTTGTATATCCTGTAGAGAATGGATGGGAGGGGTACATGAGAAAAAGGGTGACAAGTTAGGGGAAAATGCAGGAACAAAGACAATATTGAGTGACTTACACAAGATTAGTGGCAGTTGGAGATACAACAGCAAATGTGTGTAACCTCTCTAGAGATTGTACATAGAGGAATGGAGAACCAAGAGTCAAACATAATCTCAGTTTAGGGGCTTGGGCAACTGGGTGGATTTGGTATCATTTACAGAGATTGGGACAAGTGATGATGTTAAAGGCGATGATCTTAAAGATGATGAGGTTAAATTGCTGACACTGGTTTCAGGAGTGCACAATTATGTGTTTGATACTTTTAAGAGAGCGGCTTCTGTGGAGATTTTCAGCAAAGGCTGATGGACAGAGGAAAAACAGAGGTAGGAAGCTCTTAAGTTGATCAAGAGAAACAAAAACAATACTTGGAGCAGTATTTGGAGCTAAGGGAGATGTATTTAGTTTTTGTTTTGGTTTGGTTTTTTTCCCTCTGAGGTTCATATATGATGATGGTGATATGATACTGATGATGATTATAATGATGGTGACGGCGAAGGTAACGCAATGACTATGATTATATAATTGGTCACAGATTGAGATGGCAGTTTTTCTTGTTTAAATTGAAAAACAACATATAATCTACATCAAGCTCTCATTTTCTTCCTTGTGAGAGACTCTTGTCCTTCCTTCCTTCACCTTCACTAAATAATTACCAGCAATTGTTAAAAAATTATAGAGAATTGTATTTTTAAATGTTTTAGAGCTATTTAGAAAGTTGAGTACAGCTTTTATATAGTTCTCTGGTCTCATTTTATAATTTAATTGCAAGTCTTGGTAATTCAGCAGTAATCACTTAAAATTTGAAATGTCAGTGTCACTGGCATTAAAAATATGTTTCATCAATGGAACAGAATTCAAAATATATTCTAACTTACAAAACTAGAAATGAAAATGTGGTCCACAGAAAACCTCCAGTGCGGATAGGTAATTTAACCATAATTTCAACTGTTTTTCTTATTTATCTAATACACTTACTTAGAAAAATTGTTGGCAGAATATGTATCTTCTGTAAAGCAGGGAATTGAATCTTTTGTTTTGAGGTACAATTTGTCTAAATGAGAGACCATCTGTTCATATTGAATGAAATATAATTTGGCAAATAGGGGCAGCCTTTGAATCATTATGTTGTGCATTAAAATAACAATGGGTTTAAGTTCAAAATCCAAAAACAGTGGTGTGTCTGCACTTTTCTATAACCATTAAGACATTGGTCTATGTTAAGTGCTTGTCTATCTTGGGTCTTTTGTGACGTCTCATTATCACTATTTACGAGTCTTGTTAAACATTAAACAGCAAAACTGAATTACCAACATGGTCATATATTGGAACTTTCTTCTCACATGTTTGGCTATGTATTTACCGTGGAAATCTTCATTTTTGTTGCTGTTACTGGCTTTTGTTGTTTCATTTCCAGTTTTGTTTTCTAATCTAAAATATACCTTCAAATATGTATTTTGAAGGAGAAAATTGACCAAGGCATCCTTACTCTTCACCTTAGCCAGATTCTTTCAGACTCTAGGCCCCTGACATCCCTTTTCCTGGAGCACTTAATTTAGAAAACTTCCAATTATAAATTTTTTCTCTTCCCCTTTGAGAGATAAATCTTCTCCCAGCCTCTTGCCAGTTTTATAAGCCAAGAATGTCTTTCTCATGGATCTGAGAACTATCTTTTTGAATGTAATCATCAAGAAAGATAGCACCCATATTTCCTCATCTTTGTGGGAGGAGAGGAGCCTAACTTCCATAAGTACTTATTAGGGAACATAAATGGCCTAATCACATTAGACCTAGTACTTTTCCACTAGCTTACCCAGTGCTTAAAACTCTCCTTCCTGTTGTTAAGTGGAGTTGAGTTCAGTCCCTCTCCCATATTGCAGTGATCTTGACCCTTATTGCAGCAGTCTTGAATAAAGTCTTCCTTGTCTGTTTAACTCTATCTGGTGCAAATTTTCTTTGACAATATAAATAACATATTCTCTACATATATATACATTTTTGGAAACCCACTGTTTGGTACAATATGCTTTCCTTCCATATACCAGGACACCTAGAATTTTTTTTTAGATGTTTTTTTTTTTTTGGCTTAAAGCAAAGAAAAATTGTCCTATCTTTAGAGGTACATAGTGTATTTATATTTTACTTTTCTGGATAATAATATCTATTTATAGTAAATATATGTGGGAAACTTAATACTATTTTAATCTATAAAATAATGAATGAAGGATAAGGCACTAAATAAGTAAATAAATACATAAATGAATTTAATTTAATGGAGTTATGTACCAGAGCCAAAGTTTTTTAACTACATGTAACACTTTCAGGAACTGTCATTCATATTTATTCTCTCTCCCTTTCTCTCTCTCTCTCTCTCATTCCCTCTCTTTGCTAGAATGTAAACACTATTAGACTTCAAGGACCTTGAAGACAAGGATTATATCTTACACTTTTTTAACTCTTCTGGTATGAAGTAGTTACTTAACAGTTGAATGATTGTTGAAATGAACGATTAGCTACTAAAATCGAATGTATTAATCTCCTTTGCCTGCATTATATTTTTATAAACAAGTTATGTTACTCAGTATTGAATCATAGAGATTATCAATAAAACCAGGTGTTAATACAACTTGAAATTCTGAAGCAGCAAGTCATGTGTTAGAAGAATTGGTTAAGAATATTTGTAATAATAATAACATTAATAATGACTAATCTTAATGTTGTATGTAATACCTTCCAGGTATTATTCTATTTGCTGTACATTAATTAACTCTTTTCGTCTCCACGACAAACCTAAGAAATGAAAACTATTATTGTTGTATTTTACAGGGCTTGATACACCTTGTCCAATTTTATAATCAGGAAGTGACAGAGCCAGAACTTGAAATGAGATCCTCTGTTTCAAGGTCAGTGTTTCATTGTAATTTAATATTGTATTATAGTACTGAATATTTAGCTTTTTAAGTTTACTTCTCTCAAGGCACTTGAACAATTTACCTTTATCTTAAATCCACAGAAAATAACAAATGGAAATTTTCTTTAGTTGGGAAAGCAGAAGGCACCAGCATAACAAATTACATCACAAAACACTGATCCCAGCAGACTGAAGCAGGCAAGCACACAAGGGCCACCAGGCACTTCTCTTGTTGAGAAAATCACAGCCGTGAGTGTTGGAAATACGGGCCCAAGTGTGAACACACAACACAAAACCCCTTTTGTTGCTCTGGATTAAGAATATTTGATTGGCTGGTCTGGAAGGAAAAGCACAACCCCAGGTGCACAACTGTCTTCTCTCTCATTCCTTGGTCAGCAGCACCAAAATGTAAGCCTGACTCATATATAAAGTGATTCTTAGAAGTAGGGGCTACAAATAGAGCATTTACCTCAGGACAGCAGCTTCACCAAAAGCCAAAGGGGGAAAAGAAAAACCTTGCATGTAAATAGAGTTTTCCTACTGGGAAACATTAGTCTCCTGATCGAAGAAATTCACATCAAGTTGCAACCTACCTTAATATTTAGGATAATTCTAAAGCAATGTGATGGCTAGTGATAAAATGGAAGCTGAAATTGTCTTATGGGCAAGATTCATGTTGTCCATGTTGAATAAATAGAAAATTAAAACAATAAGTGATACATGTGATGAAAATTTCAAAAACAATGATAGACCAGCAGGTCAGATATATTAGAGGTTTATATGTGTTCTTTAATTTTGAATGCAGCAGTTATAACTTTGACGATATCGGAAATCTACTCTTCAGCCTGCTACAGAAAACATATGCTTTCACAATCTCTCTATTTCTGTGTGCTCTCCTTTAAACATAATCTTCAATGGATAGGACATTAAAAAGTGAGGCTATTCCTGTATATTTTGTGCTTATGTTTGGCTAAAACCTGGCATGTTGTCTTAATTTATAAAGAAAAACTTCTTAAAACGTCATATTTATGGCACCTGTGTGGTCATATCTGAGTAAACCAGCTCTTGTAAATAAAGTGTCCTGCTCACTAGGTGACATTTTTATCAACAAGATTGTCGTATCAAGGCTCTTGGACAAACCACATGAGCAAAATCACTTATTTCGTTTTCACTTTTCCTTGGGAACGTCATCCTAATAATCTGAGTTGCTTTTGTTTTAGATTTATAAGTATTTCAGTGCTATCCAGAAAGTGAACAAGCCACCACAGAGTTTTAAACAATTTTTCTAAGTTTCTACTTTTCTACAATAGTCTGTTTTATCTTATCACTGGATGTACTCTAAAGTTCCTTGCCATTGACTATTTTGTTTTTATTTTTAATACGTTGAATATTGGTGAAAGAGCTTAAAATACAGTAATAATTCTGATTTTCAAAAATAATTTGTACAAAGAAGTTAAAAAACAATTTCAACACTATAGGCAATAGGTTATGTAGTGTTAGTCTCGTCAGTAGAAATAAATGCAGTGTGAAGTCTGAATATGACTACTGTAGAGGTCAACAAGACTTTGGTAGAATAAATTCTCTTGTGTTTATTAAAATTTGTCAGGACTTTAAATGTCATTATTTTTATTTTTAATGATACTATTACAATATAACAAAAGAAATGAATATAAATTATAAGTGTACAGTTCAGTAAATTTTCATAAAGTTAATACAGCTATATAACATCCAAATCTAGAAACAGAATATCATTAATATTCTCAAATTGCTCTTTATGTTCACCAATCATAAAACCCCTATCCTGAGCTGGAACACTTTAGATCAAATTTATCTTTAACTTAATGTAAATGGAATCTAAATTATGTACTCTTTAGTGTCTGGCTTACTTTGCTCCCTATTAGTTTTGAGATATTTTTCTATGTTGATTTGTGCAGTCTTTATTCACGTATTCTCATTGCTTGATAGTATACTATTATTATACACTATACCAATTCTACAGTAAAAAGGCATTTCGTGTTGTTTCAACTTTTGAATATTATGAATAGAGCTCTGTTGAATATTTTCTATACATCTTTCATTTAATACATGTTAAACAGATACCAAGGTGTCGAATTTCTGGATCAAACTGCATCTGTATATTCTGCTCTATAAAATACTATCAAATAGTTTTTTCTTAAACGGTTGCAACTGTTTATGCCAATTGTTCCACATGCTTAACAATACTTGCTATTTTCTGACGTTTTCTTCATATTCATGATGGTGGGTGTGTAGTGTTAGCATCTTGTGATTTTAATTTATATTTCTCGGACGAAAATAAAGTTGACAGGTTTTCATATGCTTATCGGTCATTTCAAGACCCTCTTTTATGAAGTGTCCAAGGTTTTTGTCTATTTTTCTGTTACCCTGTCTGCTTCTTTCTAATCAATTCTTTTTTCATAGATGCCAGTGTTCAGGTGAAATTCCCTATTTTTTTCCCTTATTTTCTGTAGCATATTTAGCAAAGCTATTTTAAAGTCCTTGTCAGCTAATTCCAATATGTGAATCACTGCAGATCTGAGTTTACTGTTTTTCTCTTCATTTTGGTCATATGGTTTGGGTGTGCTTAGTAATTTTGTTTTATTGATAGATACTGTGTTTTTAAACGTCTCCAGATGATGTTAACTTCCCTGAGTGATGATTAAGGTTTCCCTCCACCAGGTAGAGAGTGGAGGCTGATCACCTTAACCTAAATAGGACTGTGCTCAGTCCACACAGAGAAAGACCCAAGGGAAGATGTCTACATCTGATGTGCACTTGATCACCCAGAAGTTTTAAACTATCGATCTAGTGTCTAGGACCCCTTCCCTGATCAATACCTGACTCTAATATTTTGTCCCCAAATTGAGAGAATATTGCCTGATTTTAGAACATGGCTTAGATTTTTTGGTTCCAGTCCTATAAAATCCCAGATTGGAACAAGCCCTGCATTCTTGAGCACAAACTCCCACCAAAAGCTCTCTGTCAACTGCCAATAGTCTTCTGCCAACACAAAGGTCCAGTTCTTGGACAGTGGTGCAGAATTAGAAATAGCTAAGTTCTCCAGAATAAAAATGGCTGCAGATGTCTGCTCACCTCTCAGAAGGTCTTGCGTCTCCGGAGTTTTAGCCCCTCTAGATACTATTGCCACTGCAGAGCTCTGATAGCTTCAAAGAGATGACTTCTCTATTTTATCTGGGTTTTCTAGTTTTCTTTGGTTGGAATGCTGGCTTGACGCAAACTACTCCATCCCATGGAGAAGCAGAAATTCTTGATCACAATGCATTTGTAAAAAAATATATATTGTATTTATACATGTGTGTATTCATGTGTATATAGATAAATATGAATTTTAAATGTCCTGGACTAATTAAAATTACATTTAAACCTAATATTTGAGCTTTGAAACCTTAAGAATAGAGAGAAAAATGGACACACATGTAGTACAGATGCTCCAATTAGAGTCTTTCCATGTGCAAGTTTGAAATAGCCTGTAACCTGTATTAAATGAATGCAGATTATGTGGCATGCACCCATAGATTCTGCTTGACTTTTGCAATAGGCCAATGGACATTCTTTCTGTTAGATTCTTTTATAATCTCATCAGGCAATTTTTGCTTCTGGGAAAAGATATAAAATTGGGGGAAAAAAGAAGGAAAAAATTATTTGGTTTATCCTAGTTTGGGAAGAAAAACAGAAGTAGGAAAATAGAATCAAAGTTAAATCTTAAAGGCAGACAGAAATAGGAATATAGGTGAAGTGTGGGGAGGGGGGAGTAAATAAGCTCGTAGAATGAGAAAATTGAATATTTTTTAAGGGAAGAAAAAACTGTCCTTAATTAATTGTTTCTTCTATGATGTTAAATAAACTTTATGAGGCTCTAAGGATTGATTTTCATGTTAACTTGAAAATGGCAATAAACAAACATCTTGTGTTGTTTTCATTCTACATTTTTAAAGTTCAATCTTATTCTTTACTTATATTTTCATGCACCTTTATTTTTTCTGATACAGTTCTCTGCCTTCCCTAGGTTTCCTTTTTTTCTTTTCAAAAACTGTAACATTCTTAGGTCTCATGTGCTACTTATCTCTTCTGTCTGATCATTAATAAAGGTATTATTCAACACTGTGAATTATTTTGAGCTACAGGGCAAGTTAAGTATGTCCTACTTTATCTTACAAGTTGTAATCTATACAATTCTCACAATGTGTTTGATTTCCCACAGAGTCACCATTTGATAGTGATAGTTTCTTCAAATGAATACTGCCTACATGTTTACAACAAGCTTTAGGCTGTAAGAGTTAGAAACAAAATTCCTTGTTCTCCCTAATCAGAATGCTGCTAGGCAAATGTTAAAGCATATTGCCTTTGCTTTCTAATCCATCAGTTATTTCCTTCTACTTGTTAAACATTAAGAAGGAAACTTAACCTAAAGCCATATATTTGAAAAATATATAATATATATCTATACAAAAGTAACATACTTAATTGACGTTTGAACATAAATGTTATATTCTGAAGCTACACATCAAAAATATAACTATTGGGCTTCCCTGGTGGCGCAGTGGTTGAGAGTCCGCCTGCCGATGCAAGGGACACGGGTTTGTGCCCCGGTCCGGGAAGATCCCACATGCCACAGAGCGGCTGGGCCCGTGAGCCATGGCCGCTGAACCTGCACGTCCAGAGCCTGTGCTCCGCAAAGGGAGAGGCCACAATAGCGAGAGGCCCGCATACCGCAAAAAAATAAAATAAAAAATAAAATAAAGTAAAATAAAAACAACTATTTAAGTATGCCTGATTTTAGTATACTATTATTTTACATAAATGCATTTTAATATTAATATTTTACTGTTATTATTATGATGATGCATGATTTGGTGCTGATGATACAGACATACCTCAGATATATTGTGGGTTTGACTTCAGACCATGCAATAAAGCGAATACTGCAATAAAACATCAGACAAATTTTTTGGTTTCCCAGTGCATAAAAAAGTTACGTTTATGCTATACTGTAGATTTTTAAGTGTGCAATAGCATTACGTCTATAAAAACTATGTACATAATTTGATTTAAGAATATTTTATTGCTAAAAAATGCCAACCATCATCTGAGCCTTCAGCAAATCATAATTCTTTTGCCAATGGAGGGTTTGAAATACGGCAAGGATTACCAAAATATGACACAGAGACACAGAGTGAGCAAATGCTGTTCGAAAATGGCACTGATAGACGTGCTCGAGGCAGGGTTGCCACCAACCTTCAATCTGTAAAAAAAACAAAATATTTGCCAAGCACAGAAAACAAGGTATGCATGCCTGTATTGTAAAAGCCACTCATATAACATTTTACAGCCAAAACACCCATATTTACACATGGTAAGAGTAACAAATTGATTTTACTAATATTTTCATCAGATCAATTCTGAAACATATATACCATTTCGGAGTCCATATCCTTATTTTTTTCGTTTACAGATACCATAGAATAAATTAAATAAATAGAAGGAAATTTCTTGACCTAAGAAGTCTCCAATTTTGTATTGTGACACAAACAGTATGCAATCAATTAAATAGAATCTGTTTCTCAAATGTCTAGTTATAACTAATTCACAGATATGTTTTACAAGATAAAAGAAAGTGAGTCCTTGTATACTATTTATAATTTTACTTTCCACTTGTATGGTCAGGCCACCCAAGATGGCTGTTCTCTTGCTCTCTGTACACCCCCTGCTCGACCAGTGCCTGCTTCACCTATACCCTACTCACATGACTGACCTTCCTACATACTTGCCCCAGACCCCAGCTAATTATTAGAATAGAACATCTCCACTATGGTAGCTTATCAAAGGGGCAATGAGGGGCATGCCCCCCCTGCTGGTTTCCCTGGTAACCAATGAGCCAACCTGACTTAATTCCCTCTCTAACTGGTAACCTCCCCTTCCCCGCAGGAGCGAAGACTGACACCATGTCCTGCCCTCTATTTCCACACATGGTGGGGTGTCGTTCCAGGAGCTTGTTTCAAACATGCAAGATCCCCCTTCCATTAAACCGTTGGTGTCTCTGTTGCTGACTCCAGGCTCTTTCTTCCATCTTGAAGCAGCCCAACACTTCCAGGAAGAAATCTCACTGTGTTCTAGAATCCTTAATGGTGAAGCATACGTTTTTTCTAGTATAGCAAACATAATCTACAAACCTGAAAATTCATGAATTTTGAGTTCCAGAGTCTGTTTTAAAGACACTACCCTCATATAAGAATGTGCTTTCCTTGCACAGTAAAAATGATTTTTTACAGCTAAAGTTGTATTATGAGTCATTAGGATGAATCTAGAATCTACCTAATGAAGTTCCTACATATAGAAACAACACTTACATCTGCATATATGATACTCAATGATAATTTTTAACAAACAATTGTATTTTTCTCCCTGGAGCAAAATAAAGAATTGCAGAAATAATAAGACAAAAATTATTTGGTATGTTTTACATGTTTTTATTGGCTCTTGAAATGCAGTACATTTAGTTTTTGACTCAAACTAGAAATTCCCTGGTTTGGCAAAGCTGTCCTATTGGATGTTTGTCATGGCACTAACACAGCATTAACCCCTCAACAGAGACAATTTCTAATTAGTCCTTTGACTATCCTAGTGTAGTGAGTCAAATAGCATTCCCCCAAAAGTCATGTCCACGCAGAACCTCAGATTGTGATCTTTTTTAGAAATAGGGTGTTTGCACATGATGTTCGTTAATAATCTCAAGACTAAACCATTCTGAAATTAGGGTGGTGATCGTAAATCCAATAATTTGTATCCTTACAAGTAGAAGAGGACAGAGAAGTTTATAGAGAGAAAATGGGGGCAGAAACCTGGAGTTAGCCTGCCACAGCCAAGGAATGCCCACAGTCAACAGAACCTAAAGGAGGCAAGGAAGTCTTCTTTGCCAGAGCCTTCAGAGGGAGTATGACTGACACCTTGATTTCAGACATCTAGCTTCCAGACCTGTAAGAGCACACATTTTTGTTGTTTTAAACCATCCAGTTTGCTATTCTTTGTTATGGCAGCCCTACGAAACTAATATACCGGTACTGATGGCTTTGAAGGGTAACCTCACAAGAGACACTCTGGAGAGTTGTTTTATTGGCGTTACTATAGGAACTTACCCAGCCTGTGTGTGATAGACAGGGGAACCAGTCATGGACAAAGAGAAAACAGCCTGCCAGTAGATGTCTGAGGTAATACCAGTGAGACCAAAAAACAAGATATGGAATTATGCAATCATGTATTCAATCATGAATGTTCATAAAATAAATATTTCTAAGAACCTAGTAATGCCAGGCAATGTGATGGATACTAAGGATATAAAAGACATAAAAAATAAACAAAAACAAACAATTAGCCCCTGCTCTTAAGGTGCCTCCAATCTATTCCAAGAAAATGTGGATTTCCTTCATGGAATTAACTGCTATAAAAATAGTAAGCACAAATGGTTAGAATATACTAAAGTCTGTAATTCCATCCAGAACAATGGTTCTCAACTTTAACTTACATTAATATCACCTAGGAAGCTTTGCAGAAAACTATTAGCTTGTTCTCCTTCCTAAGAGATGCAAATTTAACTGGTCTGATTTTTGTTTACTTACTGCTTTTCTTTTTTTTTTTTTTTTTTTTTTGTGGTACGCGGGCCTCTCACTGTTGTGGCCTCTGCCGTTGCAGAGCACAGGTTCTGGACGCACAGGCTCAGCGGCCATGGCTCACGGGCCCAGCCGCTCTGCGGCATGTGGGATGTGGGATCCTCCCTGACCGGGGCACGAACCCACGTCCCCTGCAGCGGCAGGCGGACTCTCAACCACTACGCCACCAGGGAAGCCCTTACTGCTTTTCTTGTTTGGGAATCTCCCTAATTGCTTTAACTGACAACAGAACTCTGGAATTCTCCTGGCGTGCTGGCTTTCAGGACTAGTGCTTCTCTTACCTCATGGTAATAAGGTGAGAAAATAGGCACTCTTCCCTCACAGTGCAGAATAGACCCCCGGTTGCATTGTGCACCAGCTCGTGGCTGCTCCCACAGCTGGTGTGAGGTGACGAGGCCTAGCAGCATGCCGTGTCTGCACCCACTGGACCCGAATGAGTAGCCTGTCCCCTCCCATTCAGATGAAACTGACTCAAATTCCAACCCACTTTTGGTGGGAATCCCATGCCTCTCCAGTTTCATTAAGTATCCAGGAGAAGTGACCTGTCTTTTTATTTGCCCCACCTGGCTCCAGGCTCCTGGCTTCAGTTCTCTATTTATTAATGTTTCACCATCTTTGACAGAAGTTATGTTGTCACATATTTATCATATATACCCTTATCTTCAATCTCCCTACAAAACACTTCTGTGGAAAGCAGATTTTCTAAAAGTTTTTGTGCCTCCCTCTGTGTCTCTGTTTTTCTCTCTTTTACACACACATGCGTACACATAACACACACACACAACATGCATTTGTTACAAAATTTTATTAGGAAATTAATTTTAAAGGAAATACTAAATAGCATATGCCAAATATAGAGTGATAATTTGCAAAAAGTTCCTGGATGGCACAGATATTTTTGTTCCAAATCTTACTGGGATTTTTTTTCTTTTTTTTTTCTTGAGTATGAAAAACCTGATTATCATCCTCATTAAACTCATTAGCTCCTTGAAATGTACCTGCTGCCATGTTGAACTTCCAATAATTTCTCTAAACCTAACTAAAGCACTGATCGTGGAATTGACCAAGAGTTCCCTTATGGGTCTGCCTCATCTTCAGTGCTAGCTCAGACTCAGGTTATAAACTTGTGAATACTGTTTCAGTTTCCAACTTTGAAGATCCAAAGGCGTAATAGGAGAAAATGTTCCTGTATTATTTATGTATGTGTCCAATTCATCCTTCCACGTTGCCAGAGGCAGAACAAGATGAACTGACTGTGCTAGCATTTGCCATCTGATTTCACTTTTCAGAAGAGCTGTTCCTGTTTTCTCTAAAACATGTCACATTACCATATCAATTTCATCAACTTCTCTGTGAAGAGACCATTCCATGTACTATACATTCCTTTTTCTTTTCCTTTTTCTTTTTTTTTTGCGGTACGCGGGCCTCTCACTGCTGTGACCTCTCCCGCTGCGGAGCACAGGCTCCGGACGCGCAGGCTCCGGACGCGCAGGCTCCGGACGCGCAGGCTCAGCGGCCACAGCTCACGGGCCCAGCCGCTCCGCGGCACGTGGGATCTTCCCAGACCGGGGCACGAACTCGTGTTCCCTGCATCGGCAGGCGGACACTCAACCACTGCGCCACCAGGGAAGCCCTATACATTCTTTTTAAAGTCCCTTTCTATGATCTTCTTTTCTGTCTCATATGACCAGAATATAGTTGGCATTTCACAAACATTAGTTCCCTGCTCTCTTCCTCTGGCCAAATCAGAAAATTCTAGGGATTGGTAAAGCAAATTTTTAGAAGTAAATTGATATCTAATTAGTTATGAAGTTGAGAACCAGCGCTATTTAGGCCTGAAGCTGTAGGGAAAAAAATGTCATCATAGGGTTTCTGAATGCAGTACGTAGGTAAGTATTATAAGTTGCCTTGAAGCTAGGAAATCATCAAGTGATATTGTCAAAGTAAACCTGGTATGAGCTAATGAGTACCAGGTCCAGTTTGATGGAAATGAAAATAAAGGAGAATGTTTGACCCTGAGAGTAGCTTAGAAGTAAAAATCAACAAAAGTGAGTGAAGGACCTGCTAGTATCAAATATAATTCAACATTTTGAAATCAGGAACAACTTGAAGACCACTAATGTCAAGATCAGACACCAGAAATGAGAAGAATAGCAAGTTTTAAGAATCCCTACCAAACTAGTGTTAATATTCCTAAGATAGTATTGAAGCATTCAAGTTCACATCTCCTAAAGATAATTGTAAGCATGGAAGTGAGCTGAACTTGGCTGTTCCTGATGTTGAAGCTAAAATTATATGAATGTAACACACTGGTTTTCAATGGAAAATCTAGACATCAACTTCCCATAGCACCTAAGATTAGACAGTTAGAGCCAAAGGGGGAGAGAGCTTG
The DNA here is from genome assembly GCF_059928025.1 of Delphinapterus leucas. NCBI lineage: Eukaryota > Metazoa > Chordata > Mammalia > Artiodactyla > Monodontidae > Delphinapterus > Delphinapterus leucas. Next base: position 21,070,415 of record NC_143146.1, on the reverse strand, counting down.
AGGACAAAAAGAAAAAAGAAGTTCCCCATCAAATGTTCTAAATTCCATTACAGGGAAAGGAAGAGAGAAGGGGTGGAGAATCGCTGAGCAAGAGGGTTGTTCTTCAAAGAGCAATCAAAATATTAAGAGTAGACTCCATAGGCGTTAAAAGGAGTGAATGGGAAAAGAATGGATAACAGCTGCATGGCTTCACTAAGAATGGCATGTTAAACAGAAAAGAGAGAAGACAGCAGGACAAAATGGGTGCATTTTCAGTGTTAATTGACACTTGGAATTCTTGAAAATCTCGAGTTGAGCAAGACACTTAATTATAGTGAATGTCCATTTCTCTATTTATAAAAAAGGGATTGCTAATATTTGGGTGCCTTATTTCACAGAATAAGGGAAGAATATAATTGTATAAATAAATGGTAGAAAAGAGCCCTGTATAACTGTATAGAATGTTATTAGTAAAGCCATGGTTAGCTATGTTATTAATAACTAGGTATATTATAATAAAGTCTTATAATTGTTTAGGATAAAATGCTACATTTTTCTCCCCATGAAGCATCAGCCAAATTAAACAGAAATTGCAGTCCAAATTGTTATAGCAGACATGTGTTCTCTGCTTATTCAATGTCTCTTCCAGAACCAGAAGGCTCTGGAGGTATCTTTGTCCAAGACACCATCAGTTCTCTCCTGGATTACTCAATTTCCTACTAACTGATCTCACTGCTTCTCTGCCCATGTGCCAGAGAAGTCTCAACAGAGTAGCCAGAGTGATCTTTTTAAAAACATAATTTGGATTATGGCATTCCTCTGCTCAACACCTTCTAAAGGTTCCACACTTCACTCAGAATAAAAGTCAAAGTCAAAAATGAGTTGCAGTTTCTGACATCATGTCCTCACTCTCCCGTTCTAACCACACTAGCCTTCACACCATTCCTCTATCACATCAGAGAGGTTCCTGTCTTAGGCCTGGAAGGAATGAAATCTCCATGGCCACCTCCCACTTCCATGCAAGTCTTGCCCTGGCAGGAACTTCTCAGTGAATCCTACCCCAGGCACCATATTTAAAGTACCAACCCCCCATATCCCAATCTTTGTACTCTCAAGCCCTTTCCTTCAACATAACTCTTTATCATTTTCTGCAAAGCATCTATCACCTTCTAAAATATTATATAATGTATGTCTTTTTATGATTACTATTTATATTCTGATTTCCTTAACTTATTTCCTTAGCTCTATGAGAACAGAAACCTTTGTGTCTTTTTTCACTGATGCACCAATAGCAGAGTATCTGTCTGGCCCATTGTTGGTGTTCACTAAATACTGGCTGCATGTAGTCTTTGAACTGCTAGTGGACAGCAGTTTATTCTCTTTGTGGATAGTCATTTATCCCACTGTTCCCCCACTCTCCAGTGGTAAAAGTACAAGCATTCTTCATTTTATTGTGCTTTGCTTTATTGTGCTTCACAGATACCATGTTTGTTTACAGATTGAAGGTTTGTGGCAGTCCTGTGTTGTCAGATGATAGTCAGCATGTTTTAGCAATAAATTATCTTTTATTTATTGTTTTTTTAGACATAATGCTACTGAACACTTAATAGACTACAAATCTGTGATGAACTTTGTTGTCCCATTCATTTCACGCTCTTTAATTTTTATTTTATATCGGAGTATAGTTGATTTTAAATGTTGTGTTAGTTTCAGGTGTACAGCAAAATGATTCAGTTATACATGTACATATATCCATTCTTTTTCAGATAAATTTTCCCCCGCAGGTTATTACAGAATACTGAGTATTCTGTAATAACCTGCGGGGGAAAATAATCTGAAAAAGAGTTCCCTGTGCTATATAGTAGGTCCTTGTTGATTATCTATTTTATATATAGTAGTGTGCATATGTTAATCCCAAACTCCTAATTTATTCCTCCAGCTCAAATTTTCACTTTGGTAACCATAAGTTTGTAGAATTACAGATCAATGGAACAGGATAGATAGCCCAGAAGTAAACCCACACACCTAAGGTCAATTAATCTACAACAAAGGAAGCAAGAATATACAATGGGAAAAGACAGTCTCTTCAGTAAGTGGTGCTGGGGAAAATGGACAGCTACATGTAAAAGAATGAAGTTAGAAAATTCTCTAACACCATTCGTTTTATTGTGGTGGTCTGGAACCGAACCTGAAATCTCTCTGAGGTATGCATGTAACAGACAGAACTATACTAGGTGAAGAAAATAGAACAGGAAGTTACTCTCCCTTAGTTAACAAATTACATGGTGGTATTTGTCATTGTTGTCGTTTTTATTGTCAGCATCTTTTTGTTCATGAACCATGGAGAAAATGCATGATTCTGAAGGTAGGTATATAATCCCACCATATGGAGAGAGCTGCCTAGAAAATGAAGTCAACAAAAACAGGAGTGAGCTCAGAGGCTGAGAGAGGTAGGTACAGATCCTTAATAACATTTCTTTAATGTCTGGGTGGAACTTTGCCATAGTCTAATTCGACCTCTTTTCAAACCACTTAAGTGAATGATTAAATTCACATTTTTTTTTCACTCACAACAGCTTAATTTGTGTTTCTGGCAATTATATCCAAAAAAAATCTCTAACTCTGTGGAGAGGAGGGAAGTATTATGGCTTTGTTGTCGTTGCTTATTTCATAGCAGCTTCGATAGTCATAATGTGTCCAGAAAGTTTATTTTTCTGGAATATATAAATTAATTGTGATAAATCACCTCTAATTGATTCCATATTCCCTGTGAGTTTTGGGATGACCCAAAGAACGCATTAAAATGATTTTATATACTGTTTTGATACTTCAAAATCAAAACTTCTTCTTGATCTGGAACACTTTCAAGCTCAGGTTTCTATGCTCATTTACCTCTCCTTGATCATCCATCAACTTTTTCTGATCATTTTCGTTTAGAAAACTCAGCTCATCTCCACTCATTTTGCATCTATAATCATGTCTGTGGCCACCTATTTCCCGTACTCTAAAAGGTCTGCTTTTTTTTTTCTTGGCTTTCCTTTTAAATTCACATTTTGTTTGCTCTGAAGTAACATGAACAAATCTCCACTTCTCATTTTCTAAATTGTGGAGGAGCTTTTTGTATGAATTCATATTACACTAAACCTCATGCTTGCCTTCTCATTTATCTCAGATTTCCTTTTGGCTCCCAATCCATTTCATGATCCAGTTTAAAATGCCTATCTCTCTGAAACAGAGAGAGAGATGTGCAGTCGCATTTCATTTCATCCGCCCGTTTGCACAATGTTACAACTATTGCTTATATGAGAATATTTTCTGCCACCTCTGATTACTTTCAATGTCTTCTGTTTTATCAGCATCCTATCACTTAAAACTCAGTGAAAAACAGTTTTTTCTGTGTTTCCTTAAAATTCCCCCTACACAATTTTATTTATAGTTTTCTTTCTAAATTAAAAACTCCATAAAATGCAAATGTTTTATATAATTTACACAAAAATATTGATGCCTTTGTCTACTTGCACTTTAATAAAAATGTGCACAATTTACTCTCATAATTCTCCACATTTACAGAGAAGACATTATTATTACCAAAGTTTTATTTTTCACACCTTAATCAATATTATTCATGTTTTTGTTTTAGTCTTTGATAGTCCTACTGCATTAATTCACAAGGTACTCAGCATGTCTATAAATTGATATTACTTGCTGCCATAGCTTTACAAACACATTACCTTTTGTACATTCATTTTCTACAGCACATGTTGAGATTATATATTGCTGTAAAGTAAAAAAGAGAAAATTAGGCAGTTACTAATTGTGAAAGTTTTACAAACTTAAATACACATGCATACTTATAAAGAGATTTCTGATAACCAAGCATAATTTTTCCATTAAAAGTCAACCCTAAGATAACCTATTATCTATTGTTATTATTAATGGTAATAGACTTGGTGTAGGGAGGTCTAGTTGTAGTAAGGGATATAACACATCCTAGCCTCACCTGATGGTGAAGGAATGTGACTAAAATAAGGAGAAACAGGTCTGAAAAAAGTCTAAGAAGCATTTCGAAGCCTACCTACACTCAATGTTACTTGAAGGGATGAATATCAATAGAATGTTTTGAATCTGAAAGATTTCTGGAATAATTAAATATGTAGTATCATCAAAAAAAAGGGGGGGGACCTTCAAGATGGCAGAGGAGTAAGACGTGGAGATCACCTTCCTCGCACAAATACATCAAAAATACATCTACGTGTGGAACAACTCCTACAGAACACCTACTGAATGCTGGCAGAAGACCTTAGACTTCCCAACAGGCAAGAAACTCCCCACGTACCTGGGTAGGGCAAAAGAAAAAATAAAAAACAGAGACAAAAGAATAGGGACGGGACCTGCACCTTGGGGAGGGAGCTGTGAAGGAGGAAAAGTTTCCACACACTAGGAAGCCCCTTCACTGGTGGAGATGGGGGTTGGGTGGGGGAGAAGCTTCGGAGCCATGGAGGAGAGCACAGCAACAGGGGTGCGGAGGGCAAAGCGGAGAGATTCCTGCGCAGAGGATTGGTGCCGACCAGCACTCACCAGTACGAGAGGCTTGTCTGCTCACCCACCCGGGCGAGTGGGGGCTGGGAGCTGAGGCTCAGGCTTGGAGGTCAGATCCCAGGGAGAGGACTGGGGTTGGCAGCATGAACACAGCCTGAAGGGGGCTAGTGCGCCACAGCTAGCCAGGAGGGAGTCCAGGAAAAAGTCTGGACCTGCCTAAGAGGCAAGAGACCATTGTTTCAGGGTGAGTGAGGAGAGGGGATTCCTTCCCTGTCTGCCCACAGAAGGCAGAGCACCGCTTAAACGAGCTCCAGAGATGGGCTATCAGCTTGGACACCAGAGACAGGCATTAAACACTAAGGCTGCTGCTGCATCCACCAAGAATCCTGTGTACAAGCACAGGTCACTATCCACACCTCCCCTCCCGGGAGCCTGTGCAGCCCACCACTGTCAGGGCCCCGTGATCCAGGGACAACTTCCCAGGGAGAACACACAGCACGCCTCAGGCTGTTGCAACGTTATGCTTGCAGAGGCAGGCAGGTTCACCCCTCATTCCAATTATAACTACCGTACACCCCACCCCCCACCCAGCATGAGTGAGCCAGAGTCCCCTAATCAGCTGCTGCTTTAACCCCATCCTGTCTGGGTGGAACATAAGGCTGAGGGCGATCTACCCGCAGAGGTGGGGCCAAATCCAAAGCTGAACGCCAGGAGCTGTGTGAACAAAGAAGAGAAAGGGAAATCTCTCCCAGCAGCCTCAGGAGCAGCAGATTAAACCCCCACAATCAACTTGATGTACCCTGCATCTGTGGAATACCTGAATAGACAATGAATGTTCCCAAAATTGAGGCAGTGGACTTTGGGAGCAACTGTGGACTTGGGGTTTGCTGTCTGAGATTGACTTGTTTCTGATTTTTATGTTTATCTTAATATAGTTTTTAGCATTTGTTATTAGTAGTGGATTTGTTTATTGGTTTGGTCACTCTCTTCTTTTTTTTAACACTTTTTTATTACTTTATTTTAATAATTTTTAATTATTATATTTTTTCTTTCTTTTTTTTCTACCTTTTTTTCTGAGCCGTGTGGCTGACAGGGTCTTGGTGCTCTGGCCTGGTGTCAGGCCTGAGCCTCTGAGGTGGGAAAGCCAAGTTCAGGACATTGGACCACTAGAGACCTCCTGGTGCCACATATCAATCAGCGAGAGCCTTCCAAGAGATGTCTGTCTCAACACTAAGACCCAGCTCCACTCAATGACCAGCAAGCTCCAGTGCTAGACACCCCATGCCAAACAACTAGCAAGACAGGAACACAACCTCACCATTAGCAGACAGGCTGCCTAAAATCATACTAGGTTCACAAACACCTCAAAACAGACCACCAGATATGGCCCTGCCCACGAGAAAGACAAGATCCAGCCCCACCCACCAGAACACAGGCACCAATCCCTTCCACCAGGAAGCCTATGCAAGCCACTGAACCAACCTTATCTACTGGGAGCACACACCAAAAACAACGGGAAATACGAACCTTCAGCCTGCAAAAAGGAGACCCCAAACACAGTAAGTTAAGCAAAATGAGAAGACAGAAAAACACACAGCAGAAGAAGGAGCAAGGTAAAAACCCATCAGACCAAACACATGAAGAGGAAATAGGCAGTCTACCTGAAAAAGAATTCAGAGTAAAGGTGATCCAAAATCTTGGAGATAGAGTGGAGAAAATACAAGAAACATTTAAAAAGGACCTAAAAGAACTAAAGAGCAAACGAACAATGATGAACAACACAATGAATGAAATTTAAAATTCTCCAAAAGGAATCCATAGTAGAATAAATGAGGCAGAAGAACGGATAAGTGTGCTGGAAGATAAAATAGTGGAAATAACTACTGCAGAGCAGAATAAAGAAAAAATAATGAAAAGAATTGAGGACAGTCTCAGAGATCTCTGGGACAACATTAAATACACCAACATTCGATTTATAGGGGTCCCAGAAGAAGAAGAGAAAGAGAAAGGGTCTCAGAAAGTATTTGGAGATTGTAGTTGAAAACTTCCCTAATATGGGAAAGGAAATAGTCAATCAAGTCCAGGAAGTGCAGAGAGTCCCATACAGGATAAATCCAAGGAGAAACATGCCAAGACACATATTAATCAAACTATCAAAAATTAAATACAAAGAAAATATAACATACAAGGGAATCCCCATAAGATTAACAGCTGATCTTTCAGCAGAAACTCTGCAAACCAAAAGGGAGTGGCAGGACATATTTAAAGTGATGAAAGGGAAAAACCTACAACCAAGATTACTCTACCCAGCAAGAATCTCATTCAGATTTGACAGAGAAATTAAAACCTTTACAGACAAGCAAAATTAAGTGAATTCAGCCCACCAAACCAGCTTTAGAACAAATGCTAAAGGAACTTCTGTAGGCAGGAAACACAAGAGAAGGAAAAGACCTATATAGCAAACCCAAAACAATTAAGAAAATGGTAATAGGAACATACCTATTGATAATTATGTTAAGTGAAAATGGATTAAGTGTTCCAAGCAAAAGACAGAGATTGGCTGAATGGATACAAAAACAAGACCAGTATATATGCTGTCTACAAGAGACCCACTTCAGATCTAGGGATACATACAGACTGAAAGTGAGGGGATGGAAAAAGATATTCCATGCAAATGGAAATCAAAAGAAAGCTGGAGTAGCAATACTCGTATCAGACAAAATAGATTTTAAAACAAAGACTATTACAATAGACAAAGAAGGACACTACATAATGATCAAGGGATCAACCCAAGAAGAAGATATAACAATTGTAAATATTTATGCACCCAACATAGGAGCACCTCAATACATAAGGCAAATGCTAACAGCCATAAAAGGAGAAATTGATAGTAACACAATATAGTAGGGGATTTTAACACACCACTTTCACCAATGGACAGATCATCCAAAATGAAAATAAATAAGGAAACACAAGCTTTAAATGACACATTAAACACAATGAACTTAATTGATACTTAGAGGACATTCCATCCAAAAACAACAGGATACACTTTCTTCTGAAGTGCTCATGGAACATTCTCCAGGATAGATCATATATTGGGTGACAAACAAGCCTTGGTAAATTTAAGAAAATTTAATTGTATCAAGTATCTTTTCCAACCACAATGCTATGAGACTAGATATCAATTACAGGAAAAAAAAAACTGTGAAAATACAAACACATGGAGCCTAAACAATATGCTACTAAATATCCAAGAGATCACTGAAGAAATCAAAGAGGAAATCAAAAAATACCTACAAACAAATGACAATGAAAACATGATGACACCAAACCTATGGGATGCAGCAAAAGCAGTTCTAAGAGGGAAGTGTATAGCAATACAATCCTATTTCAAGAAACAAGAAACATCTCAAATAAACAACCTAAACTTACACCTAAAGCAATTAGAGAAAGAAGAACAAACAAAACGTAAAGTTAGAAGAGGGCAAGAAATCATAAAGATCAGATCAGAAATAAATGAAAAAGAAATGAAGGAAATAATAGTAAAGATCAATAAAACTAAAAGCTTGCTCTTTGAGAAGATAAACAAAATTGATAAACCACTAGCCAGATTCATCAAGAAAAAAAAAGGGAGAAGACACAAATCAATAGAATTAGAAATGAAAAAGGAGAAGTAACAACTGACACTGCAGAAATACAAAAGACCATGAGAGGTTACTACAAGTAACTATATGCCAATAAAATGGACAACCTGGAAGAAATAGACAAATTCTTAGAAAAGCACAACCTTCCAAGACTGAAGCAGGAAAAAATAGAAAATATAAACAGAACAATCACAAGCACTGAAATTGAGAATGTGACTTAAAATCTTCCAACAAACAAAAGCCCAGGACCAGATGGCTTCACAGGTGAATTCTATCAAACATTTAGACAAGAGCTAAAACCTATCCTTCTTAAACTCCTCCAAAATATAGGAGAGGGATGAACATACCCAAACTCATCCTATGAGGACACCATCACCCTGATACCAAAACCAGACAAAGATGTCACAGAAAAAGAAAACTAGAGAACAATATCACTGATGATCATAGATGCAAAAATCCTCAAGAAAATACTAGCAAACAGAATCCAACAGCACATTAAAAGGATCATACCTCATGATCAATTGGGGTCTATCCCAGGAATGCAGGATTCTTCAATATATGCAAATCAATCAATGTGATACACCATATTAACAAATTGAAGAAGAAAAACCATATGATAATCTCAATAGATGCAGAAAAAGCTTTTGACAAAATTGAACACCAATTTATGATAAAAACCCTCCAGAATGTAGGCATAGAGGGAATTTATCTCAACATGATAAAGGCCATATATGACAAACCCACAGCCAACATCATTCTCAGTGGTGAAAAACCGAAAAACTTTCCTCTAAATCAGGAACAAGACAAGGCTGCCCACTCTCACCACTATCATTCAACATAGTTTTGTAAGTTTTAGCCACAAAACTAGCCACAGCAGTTAGAGAAGAAAACGAAATAAGAGGAATCCAAATCGGAAAAGAAGTAAAGCTGTCAATGTTTGCAAATGACATGATACTATACATAGAGAATCCTAAAGATGCTACTAGAAAACTACTAGAGCTAATCAGTGAATTTGGTAAAGTAGCAGGATACAAAATTAATGCACAGAAATCTCTTGCATTCCTATACACTAATGATGAAAAGTCTGAAAGAGAAATTAAGGAAACACTCCCATTTACCACTGCAACAAAAAGAATAAAATACATAGGAATAAACCTATCTAAGGAGACAAAAATCCTGTATGCAGAAAGCTATAAGACACTTATGAAAGAAATTAAAGATGATACAAAGAGATGGAGAGATATACCATGTTTCTGGATTGGAAGAATCAACACTCTGAAAAATGATTATACTACCCAAAGCAATCTACAGATTCAATGCAATCCCTATCAAAATACCAATGGCATTTTTCACAGGATGAGAACCCAAAATTTCACAATTTGTATGGAAACACAAAAGACCCCGAATTACAAAGCAATCTTGAGAAAGAAAATCAGAGCTGGAGGAATCTGGCTCCCAGACTTCAGACTATACTACAAAGCTACAGTAATCAAGACAGTACGATACTGGAACAAAAACAGAAATATAGGTCAATGAAACAGGATAGAAAGCCCAGAGATAAACCCACGCACCTACGGTCACCTTACATTTGATAAAAGAGGCAAGAATATAAAATAGAGAAAAGACAGCCTCTTCAATAAGTCGTATTGGGAAAACTGGACAGCTACAAGTAAAAGAATGAAATTAGAACACTCCCTAACACCGTACACAAAAATAAACTCAAAATGGATTAAAGACCTAAATGTAAGGCCAGACACTATCAAACTCTTAGAGGAAAACATAGGCAGAATACTCTATGACATAAATCACAGCAAAATCCTTTTTGACCCACCTCCTAGAGAAAAGGAAATAAAAACAAAAATAAGCTAATGGGACCTAATGAAACTTAAAAGCTTTTGCACAACAAAGGAAACCATAAACAAGACAAAAAGACAGCCCTCAGAATGGGAGAAGCAAACGAAGAAACCAACAAAAGATTAATCTCCAAAATATACAAGCAGCTCATGCAGCTCAATATCAAAGAAACAAACAACCCAATCCAAAAGTGGGCAGAAGATCTAAATAGACATTTCTCCAAAGAAGATATACAGATTGCCAACAAACACATGAAAGGATGCTCAACATCACTAATCATTAGAGAAATGTAAATCAAAACTACAATGTGGTATCACCTCACACTGGTCAGAATGGCCATCATCAAAAAATCTACAAACAATAAATGCTGGAGAGTGTGTGGAGAAAGGGGAACCCTCTCGAACTGTTGGTGGGAATGTAAATTGATACAGCCACTATGGAGAACAGTATGGTACTCCTTAAAAAACTAAAAATAAGACTACCATATGAGCCAGCAATCCCAGTACTGGGCATATACCCTAAGGAAACCATTATTCAAAAGGAGTCATGTACTACAATGTTCATTGCAGCTCTATTTACAATAACCAGGACATGGAAGCAACCTAACTGTCCATCAATAGATGAATGGATAAAGAAGATATGGCACATATATACAATGGAATATTACTCAGCAATAAAAAGAAATGAAACTGAGTTATTTGTAGTGAGGTGGATGGACCTAGAGTTTGTCATACAGAGTGAAATAAGTCAGAAAGAGAAAAACAAATACCATATGTTAACACATATATATGGAATCTAAAAAAAAAATGGTTCTGGTGAACCTAGGGAGAGGACAGGAATAAAGACACAGATGTAAAGGATGGACTTGAGGACCCAGGGAGGGGCAAGGGTAAGCTGGGAAGAAATGAGAGAGTAGCATTGACATATATACACTACCAGATGTAAAATAGATAGCTAGTGGGAAGCAGCTGCATTGCATGGGGAGATCAGCTCGGTGCTTTGTGACCACCTAGAGGGGTGGCATAGGGAGGGTGGGAGGGAGGGAGACACAAGAGGGAGGAGATATGGGAATATATGTATATGTATAGCTGATTCACTTTGCTATACAGCAGAAACTAAAACACCATTGTGAAGCAATTATACTCCAATAAAGATGTTAAAAAAAAAAACAAAAAAAAAATGGGTATGGAAAGCTGAAACCTCACACTCCTTTTACTTCTCTGTTTTTTCAGAATGCTGAAAGCTATACTTAACTCTCTGAACCAGAGTTTGAACAAAGAAGAGTTTGCATCTCTTCTATGCAAAAATTGATGAGTCAAGAAGAACGATCCAAATAAGCTGAGATGAAAAATCACCCACTAAACACCCCCACTTATATCAGCCTACAGTGAACGCCAAAGTTATCAAGCTTCACTGTGTGTTCAGAATTTGATGTTGGGTTTTTAAAAATATTTTTAGTGTTAAATATAAGCTGACAATCAAGAATTATCAGACATTTAAGGAAAGCCTCTAACCTAAAAAAGTAAAAATAAACAGAACAGAAGCAGTATGGAAACAGAACTTGTGCAAGGATTAAAAAGCTGTTGTCAATATCTTCAGAAATATAAAAGAAGATAGTGCAACCCTAATGTCATAACGTAAGAAATATTTCAAGAAATAAAAAGAACTCTTGGGATTTATAACATGATAATAGAAATGAAAACTCAATAGAAGCATTAACAATAAAGTTGAAATATTAAAGAAAATCAAGCAAAAAGAGATGGAGAATATGAGATTTAAATGAACAATGTTAGAGGATCAGCTCAGAAAATCCTGCATACAGAACTTAGCACTTCCAAAAGGAGATTAGAGAAAAAAATATAAGGGAGAAAATTATAAACAATTTTCCAGAACCAAAGAATGCATGTTGTCAGATTGAAAGCCATCATTGAATGATTGCCACAATTGATGAAAATAAACCAACACCAAGTTCTGTTGTGAATAGCGCATGATTAGGGAATATCAGAGCACTATGAACAATGAGAACATTTAAGAAGTTTCTAGAGGATAAATTTAAGGTCACAAAGAAGGATCGGATCAGAATGGCTTGAGATTCCTTAACAGTGACTCTGGAAACAAGAAAGCAATGGAGTGTTATCTAAAAACTCTGATGGAAAAGGATTTCAGGTATATCTCATACCTGATACGTTGCCAGTACATAATACAGTTAGGTGTTATTATTACATTATTATACACGACCAAAAAGCTAATCATAACATTTTTCTACTTAAAACACTGCAAAGCCTCATCTAAAATTACTTGTACTACCACCCCATTATACATAAGCTCTTTGGGGTATCATGCAGGAACTTCCATGCTATGGACTCTGATATTTCCCCAAAGATGTCTCCCACTGCTCCCTTATCATACATGACTCACAGGAAAGGCTACACTGATTTTCCTGGAATATCATTACTTTCCCTTCCATCTCAATAAGCAATAATCGTACCTTTTAAACTCAGGTGAAACATTCTCATTTACAAACATCCCTCTCACACCCATATGAACCCAAGTTGGATGAAGTGCCCATAAGAGTTCTCATATGCCCCGTGCTAACTCTTTCCTGTTATAATTGTCTATTTTTGCCACCAAATAGAGCTCCCTAAAGGCCAAAAGATTGTCCTGTTCTTTGCATTTTTCTCTCTATTTTTAGTTGATTTCAACATATATTTATTTGGTGTCTCCTGTGTTCCAGGCTCTCTTCCAGTTATTAATTTTTAAAGTGTTTCATCTGTTGTGAAAAATGTATCCAGGCATTTAAAAAAAAATACAGACAGTACTTTTAAATATCCTTTTCCTCTATTTACTATCTAATTGGTTGCAGTTCAAATCCTCTTCCTGTATCTAGAGCTGGAGGTCAGTTGATTAGTTTCCAGCCCCAAACACTGGACCATTAATCCCTCCTGCATTCTTTTATGTACTATCCAAATGTGTACAAATAAAATAAATGAGAAACTTTAAATCCCAGACTGCACCACTTACTTTTGGCCCCAAACCTACACACCTGGCTTTCCTAGTGGACTCAAAAGGTCTTGTTTCATACTCACAGATCTACTCTTTCAACCAGTCTTTTCCTGGGAGTTACAGTCTCTGAAAAAATGCATAACAGTTTCTGATATATCAATAAGCATATGAATAAACTTGAGGTCTTATTAAAAGGTAGATTCTGAATTAATAGATCTAGGTGAGCTAAAGTTCTGAATTTCTAACTAGCTTCCAGTGACACTCATGTTGACACAAGCTTAAGAAGTAGGGGTCTGCTAGAGAGATCAGGAGTTTGAGGCATGATAGTAGTGGTGGTGATGATGGTGGAGATGATGATCCAGATGCCTCCACTGAATTCCTATCACTGGAGCAACAGAACTCTAATATTCTGGTGCTGAAAATGTGGCTTTCTTAGCCAAGAAGGAAGACATTGAAGAAAAGATTACATGCCTTAATATCTTTAAGCAAATTAAAAGTTCTGTTCTATAATAACATGACTCTATTAGCCCACTTTTATTGAGCACTTGCTTTATGCTGAGTCCTATGTACTGTATTTTAAGCACTTTATATGAGCTTCTGATTTGATTCTATTAATACCCTTCTTTTACAAATGAGGAGACCAAGGCATGAAGATGGTACATAACTTGCCTCAAAATCAATAACGTAATACGTGGTGAATCTATTATTTTAATCCAGAAAGTCTGACTACTGTGCTGATACTCTGAACAAAAGTTCTAGAAATTACAGAATTTAGAGTCAAAATATGGGTACAGGGGCTTTCCTGGTGGCGCAGTGGTTGAGAGTCTGCCTGCCAATGCAGGGGACACAGGTTCGTGCCCCGGTCCGGGAAGATCCCACATGCCGCGGAGCGGCTGGGCCCATGAGCCATGGCCGCTGAGCCTGCGCATCCGGAGCCTGTGCTCCGCAGCGGGAAAGGCCGCAACAGTGAGAGGCCCGCGTACCGCAAAAAAAAATGGGTACAGCTATGAGGAAAGAGAGACTTAATCCACCCAGTTTAGCCAAATAATTATTACAGATTTAACTAATTCTAACAATTGGTTGTTAATCAATTTTCGGTTTTGTTGCTTTCATCTCTGTTTTTGAAGGTCTTTATCATTTTTAAATAGGAAGTTCAAGCTGGTTATTTCAGAGATGCCAGCCATATGGCATTAAATCAGAAGCCTTATGAATTATTTGGAAGTGTCTGTTGATCTCAGATGTGAAAACAGCATGATCCATTTTGTGTCGATCCTCGGGATTTATTTTAGAGCTGTAACCTATTTAGAATAAGTTTTTTATTTTCTTTCTTCCTAAATGTCAGTTTTAAAAGGCTCTAAACTTCTTGATACTTGACACTTGACAAAATAAGGGTCTCTGATTTTTGCTTTGGCAAAAAAATACATAATTAAAAATGGAAATATACATTTGATTTTTTGTGAAACATGTTTCCTCAGAAAAGGAAAAATATTGGATTCTGCATCAGTAAAAATATAGAGCCCGTAACAAGGGAAGTGCTGTCCTATTATATCCTCAGCTGGTGAGACATTACCTAAAAGTATTATGTTCTACTGGGAGCACACACTTTAAATTTGTCATTTGAAACTGAAAACTTCCAGAGAGATGTGTCAAAGATGCCAAGAGAATTAGAAACCTGTCACATTAAAAGTATTTAAAACCATAAACAACCTTTAAAGTGAAGATTTAAATGAGACAGGACACTGTTTTCAAATTTCTGAAGTACAGTAGAAGAATTCTAACATGTGGAAGAATTCATTGCTTTCTGTGTGGCCTCAGAATAACAGAATGGGAACACGTATGCCTGAAAGCAGAAGGTTTTCTGATTTATGACCATTTAAGAAAAACAAAGATGACCCCAAAATTAAAGCTGTCAAAAGCATTCACATATCAGTCAATTTAGCCCTTCGTTGATCATTTACTCCTCCACGAACCTTTTTCTGAAGCTTTCTCTGTGGTAGGCACTGTTCTAGCATGAGCATGATAAGCTACCTTCATTGAGATTTCAATCCAATGCAAAGGTGTGGGTGCGGTATAGATAAAATAAAGAAAAGAGGATAATATGATAACAAGTGAAAATTACCTGGGGAGGTTGTGGAACCTAGGATTGCCTAGGGAGGACTGATATATTAGCTGGGAACAAAATATAAGAAGGAGCTACCTAAGCAAAGTTTACAGGGATAAATGAACCTATGTAAATAGAAACCGTGAGGTGGTGACCAGCTTGGACTTTCAGAGGAACTAAAATACCAAGGCTGAATTGTAATGAGTGAGAGGGAGAATAATATGTGTTCGGGTCTGAGACAGACAACTGCCTTTCTCATACTTAAACAGCTAGGCCAACTCTTGGGATATCCTCCCCAATTCATATCCTATGAGCATCCCAAACTTCAGCCTCCATATTAAAATTCCTTTAGGTAAACTCTTCTATTTTCTTTATGTAAGCCTGGGTAGATATTTCATTACCTGCACCAAGGTAAAATTAAAAGGAAATTTAAGATCCATGCAGCAGATGGTACTTCCAAGATGGCGGCAACCAAATCTTTCACCTATTGCTTTTATAGTGGGACATTGACACTCTTCCCATTTGAGATATGGGCTCTACATGTCCTCCTCTGAATTTCCGTACTATAGTGGAAGGTGACATCATGTGATTTCCAAAGCTAGGTCATTATAGGGGATACACCCTGATCTTCTTTGCAAAACTTATTCTGGAAACTAAGCAACCCTGGTGTGAGGAAGCCCATGTCATGTGGACACGTGAGAAAGGAAGCCTTTGAGATCATTCCAGACTCAGCCACCATCTGACTGGCACCACAAGCAAGACTAATAAGAATCATCCAACCATGAGAGAAGAGGGAAGTAATTACTGTCGCTTTAATCCACTAATTTTGTGGTGATTGTTTTAAACACAGAAATAAATAACTGGAACAATCCATGTTAAGTCCTCAAAAAATAATTACTACCTAATTAGTAATATCTAATTTAGCCACATAAATATGTGGTTTAGGACCCACTTTTCTTTTCTTTTTTGGTGGCCTGAAATTTTCCAAAAATTATTTTCTGAAATGCTTCAGAAAGTTTTATGATTGCAATATTCTTTTCTTTTGTCCAAAGTCTTCTTTTAAACTTCTGGAATTACCTCTAGCTTTTATTTGAAACAAATTTGCAATGGATATTTGTTAGACCTCTTTAGTATCACTGTATAACTCCAGTGGATTTTCCTGTAATCATCTCCAGTTGTATACTATAATCCACTTCTGTTGATTACTTTATCCTGCTTTATGTACTATGTTTTCCTTTTGTGTTGATTCTTGCCTTTTTATTGCTAATATGCTTTGATATGATTTAGACTTTCTTATTTACTTTGTATTCCACACCCTGAATTGCCATGTTACATACTAGTACTCAAGAATTTCAAATCATAAATGTGAATAAAATGATAATATAAATGGAATATCTTTAACTCATTAATATAGGTTATTAAATAGTGTTTTATATTCAAAATTTTAAAAACTAATTTTAAAAGCAATAAATTTAACTCAAACCAAATAACAGATGCTTATTTTGTGGTGAAGAAAAGAGTCTCCTATAGGTTGACTGAAATGTTTGAGGCCAAAAAGATTTACTATCCTGTGTCATATCTGAAACAATGTAATTTCTTGGCTATGCATTTTAAAAACTATGCAAATAAAGAACATTGAGACCATATTGTGCTTTCTATTCCTTCTGGCAGACATAATAGTTAATCATAATGTATCTGTGACTCAAAATATATTCTTCCTTCCTTTTAAGAATGTACCAGAGAAAGATAGGGCACTAAAAATCACGGAAAGAGATTTATAATTTCCTCTTCCCTTCAGACTCACCCCAAGGAAAATAGAATTTAGAATCCTGATAAGGCCACAAGACTAGAATAAAGCCCATCTCTAAACTTCCAGAATAACTACTCTTTCTATAACTAAGAGGCTAAAATTCAGATATGCCCAAAGTAGACTTAAGGTTAGGGACTTAAAAATAAATATTGAAGTGTAGCTAGAAATGCTCAAATAAAGAAAATGAAAAATATTCTGCCATAGTCTATTTCTCTACAACAAGAGATCTCAACCTTTTCTTACACATGCATGGATCAGGTGAAGGAAATTTTTAAGTACCAATACCTGGACCCCAGCCCCACAAAAATCTGTTTCAATTGGTCTAGGCTGAGCTTAGACATTTACATTTTCTAAAATCATCCCATATGATTTTAATATGTAATCAGAGCTGAGAATTACAATTTCATATCACCACTGTTTCCAAAAATATGATTCATGAAACTGAGATTCTAAATTTGTTGTGAAAAAAGGGAGAGTGAATTCCATTTATAAGTTAAGAAAACTGTGCTTACCAAGGTCACAGGTCTTTCTTCCATTCCCTCCCTTGCTATGACCTTACTATGGATAAAGTATATTTCCTCACACCATTAATTCTGAGCTCTAATTCATGGACACAAAAGACCCACATCCAAGCAGAGGTTTCATAAGTGCCTGTGTGGTTTAGCATGGCCTCTTGTCTCCTGTCATTCACCATGAAAAGAGCCTGCCTGGAATAGATTCTTCCCCTTCACCCAGGTTCCAGAAAGAGTGATGTCTGAAGCAACTAGACCTATGTCCAGCTGACCCTCGGTTCTGTGAGTGAAAAATATGTTTATTATTGCAAACCACTACAAATGTGTCTTTTTAAAAAATGTAGCATTATCATAGCAATAGTCAACCAACACAAACTTAAGAATCTTACCTCAAGATTCCTAAAACTATACAATTACTAGTCTTTATTATGACTCTAAGAGAGGCCAATAGCATGCCATTTTGCAAACTTTTATTTTATTATAGAACTTTTTGTTTCAGGAATTATCTCAGATAACTTGTTTTCAGAAGAAAATGCTATGAGAAAATGCAAAATGCATAATGAACAGTTAACAATATTTTATGGAACTATACTAGAATCATGGATGACTTTATTGATAGCATCCAAAAATTTACCAACTGGAGAGAAGACTTCCATATTCTAATTATAAATGAAGAAGTAATAACTAGAAAACTTGGGGGGAAAGCTGAATACTTGATAGAACTAAAGGCATGAAAAAATTTGTGTGGGTCAGATATTGGATTAAAACTACAAAAAAATGAATAAACTAACCTAAGTTTTTAAAAACTTTATTGAGAAATATTTTACAAATTGTATAATTCATCCATTTCAAGTGTATAATTCAATGATATTTTAGTAAATTTACCACCTTATACAACCATCCCCATAAATTAGATTTAGAAGATTTTCATCACCCCAGTAATCCTTTATGCATATTTACTGTTGATTTCCCTCTCCTCCATCACAGCTAATCACCAATCTACTTTCTATCTCTAAAGATTTGCCCTTTCTGGACTTTTAAAATAAATAGACTGATACAACGTGTAATTTCTTATATCTGGCTTCTTTCGCTGTGTGTAATGTTCATCCATATCATAGCATGTATCCGTGGTTTGTTCTCTTATAGTTGAATACTATTCCATTGTATGGTTATAACACATTTCATTTATCCATTCAACAAGTTGATGGACAAGTAGCTTATTTTCACTCTCTGGCTATTATTAATAATGTCAATAAGAAGGATGTGGAGAAAAGGAAACCCTTGTACCCTGTTGGTGGGAGTGTAAACTGGTGAAGCCACTGTGGAAAACAGCATGGAGGTTTCTCAAAAAACTAAAAATAGAACTACTGCATGACCCAGCAGTTCCACTCTTGGGTATATATCAGAAAAAATGAAAGCGCTAATTCAAAAAGATACAAGCATCCCAATGTTCATAAAACCATTATTTACAATAGCCAAGATCTGGAAGCAACTTAAATGTCCATCAACAGATGAATGGATAAAGAAGATGTGGTATATATACACAATGGAATACTACTCAGCCATAAAAAAGAATGAATTTTGCCATTTACCACAACATGGATGGACTTGGAGGGCATTATGCTAAGTGAAATAAGTCAGACAGAGAAAGACAAATACTGTATAATATCACTTATATGTGGAATCTAAAAAATACAATGAACTAGTGAGTATAACAAAAAAGAAATAGACTCACAGATCTAGGGAACAAACTAGTGGTTACCAGTGGAGAGAGGAAAGGGAAGAGAAGCAAGATAGGAGTAGGGAATTAAGAGGTACAAACTACTATGTATAAAATAAATAAGCTACAAAGATATATTGTACAGCACAGGGAATATAGCCAGTATTTTATAAATGGAGTATAATATTTTTAAATTGTGAATCACTATGTCATACACCTGAAATCTGTATAATATTGTACATCAACTATACCTCAGTAAAAAAAAAAAAAAAGAAAAAGAAAAAAATTAGAACATTGTGTGCAAGTCTTTATGTGGATATATGTTTTTATGTCTCTTGGTAGCTACCTAGGAGTCAATTTCTGGACTGAGAAGTATCAAATTTTTTGGAGTTTTAGTCCATCGGAAAAGGCAAACACTAAATACAGATAATGGTGTGAATGGCTATGATAGTGCTGCACATTAAATTCGAGAGAAGAAAAGCTACAGGTTCAAGGTAACACTTAAGTTGAAAGCATGTGGGTGCGCAAACAGTATTAAAGGAAAGAGGGTAGGGATGGTTTTCCAAATCAGTAATGACAGGAAGAGTAAAGGCATCATTTGTGAAACATGACAAACACCTCAAAGGAAGGCATTGTTATGCAGTTTGTGAAACTGGCCCAATTCCTGCAATCTGACTCAGGTCTGCATCTGTCCCAAAGGAACGATTTTTTTTTTTTGGTAAGCACAAAGATACTATCAGGTTGGACTACTATCTACTTGAGGTAACTTTTTAAAGTCATCTGTTGGGGGCTAAGGAATATGCTTTTTAAATTTTGCACAAGAGCTTATATAGTACAGCTGTGCACGGACGGACTTGTATGTCATTGAAAGGACTTTCAGTTTTCTGGTTTAGTGTTTTCCACATTTTTTCATCCAGTGATCCATAGGAAATGCGCATGCCCACAGGGTGAACTAAGGTAAGCATGCAGCTGCTCCTGGCTTGGGGGACTGCAGGAGTCACGGTCTCCTTGCTGCGGCTCTGAGAGGGGAGGACACGATTATCGAAGCACACCTGTAGCCCCTTTGTGAAGCACGGTGAATGGAGGAAGACAGAGTCATCAACAGGTTTTAAAAAGCAGATCTTAGCAATTAAGCAGTATGTTCAGTTGAAACAGCCTGGACGCAGACAATCAAGCAAGTTTGATGTTGTGGAGACATGAGGGAAGAGGAAGAATCAATCAAGACGCTGAATCTGCAATCTGGGAAAGACATGATGAGAATCTACAACAGGCAGCAAGTGTAGGAAAGAAAAACAGAGACTGAATTGAAAAACTATTTAGGAGATGAAATTGGCAGGGACTACTGAAGCAGAAGAAAGAGTCTAGAATGACTCCTAGCTTATCTATTTTAGTTGATAGCTGAGTTCAGGATGGACACCTTCACTAAGATATAAAATGGAGGAAAAAAGAAACATTGGACAGAATATTGGGGATGATAAATATTAAAATCCATAGTAAAAGAACAATTGTGAATGTCAAAACCTAACTTGAACTATTAATAATTTTATGTGCAGTTGAGGAATTTTAAAACAGCAAAAACTGATTCACGGAGAGACATCAGCAGGATGGCAGAATAGTTTACTATCATCATCTCCCCTACCTCCCCACCCCACCCCCAACAGAACGTTGATTTTGACAGTCACCCACTGACAAGGATACCTTTGTAGGAATCTGGGAGTCTGGTGGAGAAGATCTAGCACACCATCAGAGCATAAAATCTGAATTAGATGTATTAAACAGTGTAAGAACAGTTTCTCTTTACTCTTTCACGCTTCCCCACGGCAGAAGACCTCCATGCCAAGAGAGACCCACTCAGGACACCATTTCTCTTGGTGGGGAAAGCGAGAGCAGAGGGAAGGCCCGACTTCTTCAGCTGTGGCTGCCCATGAGGGCACTGCCCATGAGGCCCGCCCAAAATAATAATGTGATGAGCATGGCTGAGGGGTTGGAGGAGGCTGGGAGCACAGTCAGGACTCACACTTCATCAAAGGCCACGGATCGGGCTCCCCTGGTTGCGCAGTGGTTGAGAGTCTGCCTGCTGATGCAGGAGACACGGGTTCGTGCCCTGGTTCGGGAGGATCCCACGTGCTGCGGACGGGCTGGGCCCGTGAGCCATGGCCGTTGAGCCTGCGCGTCCGGAGCCTGGGCTCCGCAACGGGAGAGGCCACAACAGTGAGAGGCCCGCGTACCGCAAAAAAAACAAAAAACAAAAAACAAAACAGGCCACGTATCTTACTAAACACTGAGTGGACTCTAGCAGGAAGCCAGCCCGGGAGTCGCTCAGGACAGGTCGCCTGCGTAACTCCCCCGCCTGGCCACGGGCGGCCCCTCGCCCATCAGCTCCTTGCACTTGCTTCCCTGGACGGCGAGAGTGAGCCTTTACAGACAGCTCGTCAGCACACACAGAAAGCCAGCCCAACTCTTCAGGGAGAAGCCAAAAACCTCCCCAAATCTAATAAGACTAAGAAACGGTAAAAATTTGCAAAACATTTTGCTGTACCCTAAAGTCTGCCTCTAACCAAATTCATATCATCTGATTGTGTGTCTTAGCAAACAAACAAACAAAAAAGTTTACTGCAGTTCATAAGACCCTTCTTTCTAAGAGAACAGTCACAATGGATTTTTACAACATTATTCTAAAGATCATCTAGAAGAAGCAGGTGGAAATAATCAAAACTATTTTGAAGAATAGGTGCCATGAGGGATGATTACTTGCTCTCACTAGTTATTAAAACGCAGGTCATAGAATCATGCTTTTGAAATACTAAACGATTCCTTTCAGTCTCAGGTCTGGGTATGACAGGGAAATCATTAAACGAGTCTACAAGACTATGCCTTTGAATTTTCAAAAGCCAAACTATCAGTGCCCAGAGGTCAAGACTGTTATAAAAGTGATGCTTGTGCAGCAGGTAACAATGGGTTGTGCTATTTCACCCCATCCCTTATCCCCATGCCTTTGGAAAGATGTTCCTTGAACATAACAAGTGCACTGAGGAATAAAAGAAATCCTCAGTTGACTGAAATACATTAGCCTGGAAAGATAAGGGATTAAAATAGAAATCCAGTCTAGGAAAAAAAAAAATTAGGTAGTAGAGGAAAGAATAATTATCGGTGCGAATGATTTACTTTTATTTACATTCAAGGCTCTTTTCAGTATCTGGACCACCAGTACACATGTTTCATTAAAGGCACTGCTGGTCAGTTTCTCCTCTTCCTTGAAAGTCTTTCCTAGTTCACTTCCAACCCAGGTCTAGAAGCTAATGCCCATTTTGGAGAGCAGTGTATCACCCATCACCTTGCCTTACCAGAGACTGGCATCTCCCTGCTCCAGGACTACTGGTAAGAGTCTGCACTCCAAGGAAGCTCTTATAACAAGGGTGTGATCTGGGATCTCCAGCACTGATCAGACATAACAGGGACTTTCCTGATGGCTTCTTAGGCAGAAGACTGAAGCCTTCATTGAGTGCTTTTACATCTTGCGTAGCAATAGGTGAGTATTTATCACGGAGGATGGAGACTGGGCACAAAGAAAAGGGGAAAATTTCTTGAAAAAATTTTGGTTTTGATTTCCTATGTAGTGAACATGTAAGAAGAGAATGTGGAAAGAGGCTACCAGAACGTTTGGATTCCTGTACTTCCTTAACTCCTACTCAACACTAACACTTCATCCCATTCTTCCAGAAAAAGGAAAGGGTGAGATTTTTTTTTTTTTTTTTTTTTTGCTAAGGAAGTGACTTTCCTCCTGTCATCCTACCTCATCACTCTTCACATCCAAATGACGCCAATTCCTATGCACTCAGTCTCTTATATTTCTTTCATATTCATCACATATTAGTTCCCATCTCCCTACCTTGAGCCCAGACTACCTGCCCCTTAGGTTGCTGT
Organism: Delphinapterus leucas; assembly: GCF_059928025.1. Taxonomy (NCBI): domain Eukaryota; kingdom Metazoa; phylum Chordata; class Mammalia; order Artiodactyla; family Monodontidae; genus Delphinapterus; species Delphinapterus leucas. Next base: position 21,047,326 of record NC_143146.1, on the reverse strand, counting down.
AAAAGCCTTCTATAGTGATTCTCCTTCTCCATCACTATCCATCCATCCTTCACAATGTAGCTATGATTTTCCTAAAAAACAAAATCCGAATTATATCATTTTCCTTCTTAAAACCTTGTTGGGTCTTTATCAAAAATTCAATATATAAAAGATTTTAAAAGGACATTTTCAAATACATTCTTTAATAAAAAATAAATAATTATTAAAAATATAACACAATATGCAGAAGACCTCTATAGAGAAAATTATAAAAAGCATTTGGAGGTATTAAAGAAAACCTAAATAAATGAGGAAGGATTGCGTTCCACATATTTGTCAAAGGGCTCCAATCATGGAAATATAAAGAACTCCTACAATGCAATGAGAAATGGAAAAAAATATATTATAGAAATTGAGGCAAGATGCCTGAATTAAGTACGTCATAATAGTGTTACCCAAAATCTTAATAAATATAAGAAAAAGTGAATAATTAATTAGGAATTATGAAAATATAAATTAAAATCATGATAAAATACATAACTGTATTTTACCAGAATTGTTAATATCTAAAAGACTGATAATGCAACTGTTTGCAAGAATATGGAGAGACAGAAATTCTCATGAACTGATGACAGCATAGCAATGACACTGAGAAAAAACACTGTGGCCTTTTCTACTGAAGTTAAGTATACGTGTACTCTAAGACTTAGAAACTTCAGTTTTGAGTGAGCGTGAGGGGGTATGTATCTTAATGCATGCTCCAAAAGACCTTTATAAAATTGACAGCTGTGTTAGTTTATACTGGTTTCTTGTGGTTAAGCCTGCTTGTTCCTGCATGTAAACACAGCTAGAAGATACAGTTTCAGTTTTCTGCAAGTTTGCCCAGAGGGAGGTTTTTATTAGAAATGGGGGTGAGGTGCTTCCTTGCCTCCTTGCCTCAGACAGGTGAACTCGTTTTATAGAGACAGTTTAGGTGTGGGTTAGGGACCTTGGGTTGTTCCCCTGGGTGACAGTTGTACAACCAACTGGTTACCAAATGAAGTAGTGCTCTTGAATTTAGAAGCCCTGTGATACTAAAAACTCTTACCTACAAACATTAGACTCTCACTAGACATGATGGTTAAGACTCTTTGTGGAGCAAGGCTACAAAATAGCCTGGACCAGTAGGACTATTATATTAGACAGAAATAGATCTCACTTATTTAAGTCTTTACAATTCTTAGATCTTTATCTTTACAGAGGTGAAGCTTCACTTTAACTAATATAGGAGGTGATATTCAAAATTGGAAAATACAAGGGAACCCAGGACCATGCACGGAAGATTCAAAGAAAATGAGAGAAGTCTTTTATTCATCCAGGCTCAGAACAAATGGTTTTACAAAGCAACCTTCACCCTACTCATCCTACTTTGGTAAGTTAAACTTACCATATTTTCAGATCTTAGATCAAGCATCCCATAATTGGAAAAAATCTTTCCTCTCCTCTCTTCATCCAAGTAAAGTTTAATCAGTGCCATTAGCTAACCTTCTTCCTTTTCCTATCTCACTTTGATTCTCAGTCTCCCACACACACAGTTTTATTTTTCCTCTGATATCTAGTAATCGGTTTTTAAAAAATGTATCTTTTTGCTTTTTTCAGAGACACTAAAACTGTTTTCCTTAATAAAAGTTGAATTGTTAAAAAATAAATCAAATGTTTAAGTTCCTTAGCATTCTCTAACCCAGTGCTAAGTCCAACCTTGTACCAAGCTGATTTGGAAGGGTACTGGTGATGAACATAATGGATTATCCTGCCTTATCAGACTTAGCTAGTGTCTGTTTTACAGCACTTTTGATCATTTACTCAGCCATCCTCCTAATGTCTCCCACAAAGGGAAAGTGAGCATGCCCAAGTCTTCCCATTTCTACCTCATAATATAAAAATATATCATACAGGAACCATTGCCACTTCTAATGAGAAAGATACAAGAATTATTATAATTATGCACTATATACTGTGTAGTTCCTATATTCTTTTTCCATGTTAAACTGGATTTTTAAGTAGTAAACAGGATCTATGTTCAATGCATTTTATAGTCAATTGCACATTTAATAATTGGAATATAGTAGGGACTTAGATACTTTACTTCATAAATATCTTTAGAATAGTATTAAAATATATAATAAGTTATGCTGATTTCTCATATTGTAAGATGTGTTGATTGAACAAAATTTGTTAGCGATGTTTTTATTACACAATGGTAGACTTAAGAATTCTTAGGGAAGATTACAGTGACAAACATAGCACTAGAATCATTTGTTTTAGAGTCTTCCTCTAAGCTCCTTTTTAGCTATTATGTAACTTCTGGACACAAGACTTATGGGAAGACAAATCAGGCTTTGTGCGTGTTGACCTAGGGCTGACTGCAAGTCCTTGTGTTTTCTGGATCCTGTCTTTTCTATAAAAGCGTATTATAATGGTACTATGAGCTTATTTTAAAATTACATAATTTTATCCCCACATTATACATTATACAAAAATCAGTGTTTTAATATTTTTTACCATTTAAATAGGCCAAAATCATAAGAAAATATATCTTGAAAAGTTTCAGTATGTAAGAATACAGTTACAAAATGTTGCAAACATAGGCCTATTTATCTCATTCTGAAACCAATATACTTATCTATGTGGAATAGTAATGTTATTTTTGAGGGCAACCAACTAAAACTGCCATTTAGGCATTATATATGACTTGCTACTGTAGCTCTAATAACATTTTTACTTTTGATCAAAACTCCCAGAAGTCTCATGACAACTAATATTAAAACCATTGAAGCAAAAGTTGATATAATTTTGGAATGGATTTTTAATAAATCAGTAGGGATTTTCCATCACTTTATCTAAAGGTCTAACATCTTTTGAAGGATTTAATTATTTGGAGTCCTAAAGCTAGAGACTTTTCCCATATATTAATGTCTTTCCCTTCCTTCATAAAGGACATAAAGTTAGGCTTACATTCTCTGTGAAAGAACACTCCCACTGCTAACCCAAATACCCACCATCACAAGCTCAGGTAATAGGACTAAGAGTGGATAACACAACTGGATTCTTTCTCCAGGGAGTCTGGAATGGAGGCAAAACAATGCTGAGTCACTTAGCTATGCATGATTGTCCTGTAAAGCTGTATACATCCTGTCTCTGAGATTCCCATCTGGGGGGTGCTCTGATTTGCTACATGCTGATATTAGGCAGCCCTATACAGAAACGGGACAGGAATACATACACACGGAGAAAGATAGGAATCCAAGACCTTAAGAGAAAGACGGAGGTGGCTTTGCAGCCATTGAAAAGCCTAAATATGCTTTCTAAAATAAAATTCCATTTCATTTACCTCTATACTTACAATAAATTTAAGTTAATTGGTTTCTTTCAGCTAGGACTTAAGTGTGTATATTTAAAAACTCACGTTTTGAAAACAAATTCCAAATTTAAAATGAGGAAAATCTTTCCTCTTTAGTAAGACATAATTTTATGTCCTGGTTTTGGGATGCAGAAAAAATTAGGACACTAACCAGAAGGAAGTTGGAATATTCTAACAAGGGGAAGTAATTTTCTAATGCTAAAATATGAAACCCTCCAATTTTGGAGACAGATTTTCTCACTGTGACTCCAAATAACACTATAGAGCTGGTTTTGAATTTCTGCTCTGGGTTTAACTATATGTATAAAGATAAAGATTAATTAACCTCTACCAGTCAGCAATCTCCAAATAATTTTTAGTGCTAATTATGCGCAAATTATGACATTATATACATTGAAAAATAAAAGAAACAGCACTATTTCCATTTTCAAGAAGTTTACACCTTAAATAAATAGTAGCTATGTAAATATCAAATAGTAATGTAAGAAATTAAAAAGTGTCATAAATATGTATAGCAGTGGACCTCCAACTTCTCTCTCGAAAACTCCTACACTCTTAACTTTATTGAGGACCCCAAAGACTTTTCATTTATGTGAGTTATATTTATTGACATTGCTGTGTTAGAAATTAAAACTGAGAAATTTAAAAAAAATATTTACTAATAATTTAAAAAATAATAGCACACATTAATGTAAACAAAATAGCATCTTTGGATGAAAATACTCTGCAAAGAAAAAGTAAGTTTAGTGGGAAGAATAGTGTTGTTTTACATATTTGTGAGTCTCTTTAATGTCTGACTTAACAGAAGACAGTTGGATTTTTCCACTGCTTCTGCACTGTCTCTTTGGATACATTGTTTCAATTGAAGTATATGAAGATCCAGTCTTTACAGATGAATATTTGAAAAAAAAAGAGGACCTCCTAGACTCTCTGAAAGGGTCTCAGGGTCTTCTAAGGTGTCTCAGACCATATTTGGAAAACTGCTAAGGTAAAGGTTTAATTTCAACACAAATTATAAGTAATGAATGCAAAAAATGCTTTTGAAGAATTAAAGGACACAAAAGTGTTTTTTGGGGAGGCTATCCACATTGATCTTGTGAGTCAAACAATATTATTCCCAGTTTGAAAATGGAGAATGTGAGTCTGTGAGACCAGACCAAAAGGCTATGGCCATTAAAACGTAGGAACTCTTGGCCCAATTGGGGTTTTTTTGTTTTTTGTTTGTTTCCTAAGGAATTTCAGGTGGTGGAAAGGTGGGACTTTCCAAGCCTGAGTTTGAATCCCTATCAACCACTAATTGTATAACATTTACCACTTTAAACTAGCATCATTTAAGCTCAGCTTGCTTATGAGCAATAAGGAAAAATTCAATGGGGCTGACAGAACTTACATGGCTTGCTTCTGAGAGTGAAGGAAATGATATATGATATATCTTTAATACATTGTCGGGCACATGGTGAATGCTCAGTAAATGGAGGCTGTTATTTTATGTTTGTCTGCACATTTAAGAATCATTCATTATATAACACTGCCTAGAAAGATGTCTGAGGTTTAAGCAAACGGAAAGGATAATCTCTATAATTTATATTTGTGAAGTTTCTAGGGCTTGCCATGTAACTTGAAAACTTTTAACTGACAGGGACCATCGTAGCTCAATATATTATGAGGAAAATATCTTGAATTCCTAATCTTGTTCAGTTTAGTCAACTTAATCAACTTTAGACAGAAATGCAATCTCTAGGCTAAAATATGAGAAGGGAAGCTCTTCAGATGCCTCCTCAATCAAAGATAAGGTGGGTAGCCAGGGACCAAAATCAACACATTCTTATGGGTTAGCATCCAACTTTTCCCTGAAACTTATACCAAAATATTTTAGCCTATAGATATATATTAACAATATACAAAAATTAGCTTTAACAAAAAACCATGATATCTGTAATATTATTTATTTTTATTATATTTACTATATCTTTATCATAAAATTTGATGTTATAAGTATGCATGTGAGAGAAAGAGGAATTTTGATTATTTCATTAGGATAAATTCCTAAAAATAGAATTACTGGGCCAAAGATCTGAACATGTTGAAGGCTCTTAATTAAGATTACCAAATTCATTTCTAGAAAATATAGACATGATTGCAAACTATCATAATCATAATGGTTACCATTTATGTAATTTCCTCTATGTAGGCATTACAAAGAGAATATTACAGGCCTGATTTTCTTACCCCATGCAATAGCTCCATTAAGTAGATATTATTACCCTAGCTTAACAGACTGAAAAACTGAGGCTTAAATAACCTGCCTAAGTGTGTAGAGAAAATAAATTTTACAAATTCATCTATGTTAATTCTTTCTACCAACATACAGAGATTCCTACCAACATTGCTTGGAAAGTTTATACGCACCTTTCAAATAATGGCTGTTATATTTTTTAAAGACTAATATGATAGGAAGAAACTTATATCTCATTGTTTTTAAGACACTTTTATTGACCCTTTTATTGGACAATTACAATTTTTTTTAATACTGTCCTTTCTTGTCTTAAACACATCCTCTATTGGACTCCATCAGATTCTTATGAATTAAGAATTGTTATGTGTAGATTAATATTATGAGTCTTCTGTTTGACTTATGGGTTAAAAATATTTATTGGTCTCTACTGTGAATTGGGAAAAAAAATCATACATCTTTTAAAGAAATAGGAGTTGTTCACCTAAATCTACATTTAAATAGAAGAACATAAAAAAAAATAGCCTCGGGTAATTCATGTGAAAAAGAAATGTAGAAACAGATTCATTTTGTGGATGCAATTCAAATTCAAGTTAAATTTCCTGGATTTTTTAGTCCAAATAACGATTTTATAATGGCCACTGCAAATATTTGTGTAGAGTTTTTAATACTTATTTTAAATCAGCTTCACAAAACACATTCAAGTTGCATTAATCCCCTAATCCTTTTCCACTTGTTTCATGGTTTTATCTTTCTGTAGCAAAAATGGAAAGGTACAGATGAACAAATTGTTAACATATTTGGTCAGCGCAACTATTCTGAAAAACCTGATTACAAAACAACCTATTTTTCTTTAAATGAGTTTTTTAAAAAATGCTATACACAGTGTGCAGATCAAACTTAGCATCAGTTTTTGTATATTTTAATTAAGGGGATTAATTTAGTTTACTGCTATCTAATCTTTTAATCTATCTAATCTTTTAAAATGAAAGTGCACTCAACCAAACAGTTAATTGTAATGTACAAAATAGATACTTCTTTTTTAATATTTCAATCATGTTTAATTGAGTGCAGCTATAATTTTTACAATTACTTGTACAGATGCAACATGAAATATCTATGTAACTTATTTAAACACAACTATATTCAATAAATGCCTCCCTCATTGACATTCACAATATATCAAATGCTAACCTTATACATATATTTTCACATATGCAATATGAAGCCTATATATATACGGACAAAGTGAAATGAAAAGTGGAAACAATGATCAAGCCAAGTTAGGAACAGCTCCTACTTTTAGGGTAAATATTTTAAAGGTTTGGATCATGTAGATTTGTTCTTTTCTTTGAGAGCTACCAACAGGGAATAAATAGTAATCTAAGCCATATTTATTATGGAACTGTGTCTGAGAAGATTTGTAGTATTGTCAAAACGCTTTCTGAAAGAGTCATCTTTAAACAGCATTTCTAAGAGAGAACTAAAACAGCATAACCAAATGAATATCATTCTCAGTTTAATGCCATTGTTGGTGTATATTTAGCTTGATTCTACTCATAAATTCTCAGAGGATATGAAGTAGATCAGATAAAATAGAAATGATAATTCAAATAGGTTAATCTTTTTAAAATATTATCCTCCAGATTTAATAGAAACTATTTTTTCCAACACAATACCACTGATTTGCAGACCTATCCTTTGCAAAAGGTTCAGGTATAGTCAATCAGTAATAAATGTTCTTAGGATATTTTATATCTTAGCCTAGAAAACCACATCCCACTAGACTAGTCATTCACTTGAGTAATAAATTCTTTTAGGGGCATTTGTAAGAAGGAGAGCCAAGATGAATGTTATTCTCCTCTGTAACATTATTCATATTTTGCAAAAGTGAACGCTTGGCTTTTTTTTTTTGGTCAATTTTATTACTCTTTAGGCAAGTTTCAGTGAATCCCATTCTTCACACACTTGATGTGTGAAGAGAGATACAGAGTTCACTTCGGGAAAGAAAAGTACATAAATCTTGATGAAATCTGAAAATGAAAGAAATGCCTAAAAAAAATTGTCTATCAATATCCAGTCTTATTTCATTATAGTGTGTGTGTGTGTGTATCTTTTTAATTTGTGAGAAATAGATTTAGGAGTATCCTAAAATAAAATCTCAAGACATTTATTGTAAGCAATTAATTTCCTCGGGGGGTGGGTGGGAGAAAAAAGCAGGACTACAACAGTCACGTCAGTCTATGTCAAGCAGCCCATGAAACAAGTTGGGTTCATGCTGTTTATTATTAAAATTCATACTTTTTTACATTATTAAAACATGAGAGGAAAAGAAATGAGTCTTAGAAGATTTCAGTGCATGTGGTTATTGTACTTATGACAGTCTCAACCTACTGAGTGGCTGAATACTATTACCACTGTAGTGGCAGGTAGGGAACAAGGTGCACTTACTTGTACTACATATAAACCTGAGCTCACCCTTTTACACCTGTAGCACCTTGGAAATCTATCTTTCTCTCCTACTCGTATCTAAATCCCGTCTGTCACAAATAAGTATCTCCCACAGCTCTGATTCCTTAGGACATGCTCCTATCTCTCAAATCCAGTAAAATTGTGAAAAACTTGGAGTTAAAAAGTAGGCTCTCTTTTATGGATGCTACCATTATTCGCCACACAGGGAAATTAATATAATTTGGAGATCATATGTTTGATTGTATCCCAACAGATCAGGAATCCTAATTCCCATTCTTCTACTTAATAGTCTTGTGACCTCATATATGTAACCAAATTTATATTAGACTCTGTTAAGATATCTAGATATTGTGGTTAACCATCCTGATTCTTAAGGTTTCCTGAAATTTTTACATTTGCATGTGATTTCACAACTGAAACTATATTCAGCTTCTACATAGAATGTCTGAACCCTCCACCACCCATTTTCTAGAGGAACAGAATAAAAAAGGAGATAGCCAGAAGACACAGACAGGTAATGCACAAATTATATTCCTAGCTGTGGCTTTGGTCCAAGACCTAGTAGCTTCATAAGTTGAGTTAGTCTTTATAAAGCTTTCAAAACTCCTTTTGGAAAGAGTTGAAATTGGCTTTCTTTTGGTCAATTTTATTACCACTAGACGACTGGTAAACCTAAGAATACCCTAAAAGCCGCACTAATGGGTTTTTGGCCCTTTTTCCACAGTCATTTTATCTAATCATGGTTCTTCAAATGTTATGACTCTAATGGGGAAGAGAGAGCAAAGGGAGCCGTTCCTAAGGAAAAAATTCATGGAAGACCAAAGGGAAAAAATCACTGTGTCCCTAAGGCCTAGAGCCTCAGACTGAGTCACACATTCTCAGTCTTCCTGGGCAGGGTCCCTTCCTGGGTGTATTATGCAGCCAGCAGTGTGCTCTTAGAGAGAAGGGCACATAGAAAGAACCCTAAAAAACACACCTAATGGTCAAGAGTCAAATTTTTGAAGAGTTTCAATTTTGTGCAAAGCACAAAAATTACATTCTAAGTAAGACAGACATTTTGCACAATAAATACATAAATTAGAACAAATTAAAAATTGTGGTAAATTTTATAAAATAAATAAGTAGATTCTATGGGAAAATAATTTACACTGAGTATTTGGTGTATCCTCTCTGAGGTAATTAACAGAAAATGTATTTAAAAATTAATAATGATATTTGACAGAAAGATAATTATACAGAGAACTAGAGGGGGGAGGAAAACAGGGAGGTGGAAGCACAAAACAGAGAACAAATCGAATCAAGAACTTTCTAGTACTTTAACCAAATAATACCCTTGCTTTAGTCACCTGAATGAACACACCTAATTCTCTAGTAAGAGAAAAGGAAAAGGGCTTCCCCTCGTGTCTGTCTTCTTTTCCTCTTCATCCTTTTGGGGCTTCTGCCTCCCAGATGGCCTCCAATATTCTTTAAACCATCAGCCACTTTGCCACTTCTCACTTCCCTGCGTCATTTTCTTTCTAAAAGCATTAACATACTAATGACCCCAAATTGAAAACCTTGTCCATGATTTTTCCTACGAGTTTTGATCAATTTAGCCAACTCTCAACTTACCATTTTCACTCAGATGCCAAAGAATCAACAAAATATTAATATGTAAGAAAATAAAATCTAAATTTTAATTCCATCCTATAAGAAAATCTGTTCTCTTTTTCAGTAATTGTACAAATATATATCTAGTTACTCAATCTGAAAATCTAAGCCCAGGCTCTGTAGTTACCATCTTGCCCAAGCCACCACCAAATGTTTCCTGGGCTTTTGCAATTGTCTCCTGACATTGGGCACCTGTTTCTACATGTGCTCACCACTGTCTAGTCGATTCTCCCAACAGTACTAGACTTACAATTTGAAACAAGTATTGGATTACATTGTTTGTGGAAAAAATGACAAATTATTTAGTGACATCCATTCTTACCCTTGTTTTTTTTTGTGGTACGCGGGCCTCTCACTGCTGTGGCCTCTCCCGTTGCTGAGCACAGGCTCAGCGGCCATGGCTCACGGGCCCAGCCGCTCCGCGGCATGTAGGGATCTTCCCGGACCGGGGCACGAACCCGTGTCCCCTGCATCGGCAGGTGGACTCTCAACCACTGCGCCACCAGGGAAGCCCTCTACTACTAGATTTTAATCTCCATGAATCAGAGATATTTTCTTCCTGTTCTCTGCAGGTTCTCCAAAGCTATGTGTGACACCTATTAAGTGTTAAAAATATATTTGAAATGAATACTGGTTGAATGGCAAACATAACTTATATTTTGTTTCTCACTTGTCAACTTTTCCTGTCACCTGGTAACATTAATGTCTTATTCAGACTTAATAAGACAGGAATATTCCAGAATTTTCCATTGTGGCCACATGATTCCATGCATTACAAAGGCCAACAAATTTGTGTTATTTAAGGGAATGGTGAGTTGGGTTCTGCCATTTGTATTATTTTCAGATATAACTTAAATTGGGTGGAGTACATATAATGTCCTTTTTTTGTATTTTTAAGAAAATTAAAACTAGGTACCTTTAAAGCTACAAATATTCAAGACAGTGTGGGATTGGCATAAGATAGACATAGAGGTCAATGGAACAGAATAGAGTCCAAGAATATTTAGGTTTGATAAACCTGCTGGTTCATGAGTTTTAGATGGTTACAATAATAAATAACCAAAATTTTCTAAAAAGTATGGTAGGATAGACTTTGAATCAAATGGACTATTTGGTCTTCAGTTCACTTGCTGAATAATTTTGAGCAAATCGTAGACAGTCATTACTGTGTAACACTTGCCCATCAGTTGAATCTGGGATTTGGCCTTCTCACAGGACACCTAAATTTATGATAATTTTTTAATCTCCTCCTTACAAGCTGCTGCATGTTCCTTTAAAACCATCTGGTTCCAGAACAACTTAGTTAAGACAAAGTTTCACTCCAGATGATATGTAAATAAAGACATCACTTTTTTGTTCTTTGTTTTAGCTGACATTCATTGGGCACATACATTGCAAGAATTATTTAAGCACTTTAATTGTATTAATAAAATTAATATTCTTTCTCCATTAGGTTGCTAGGATATAAATGAACCAACTGAAGCACCGTGAGGTTAAGAGCTATATATCAAACAAAGCACAAATTTAAATGTGACTGGATCAGAATTCCTAGATTTTCTTAATAGATCTAAACTACTTTCTTAAGTTGACATGGCTCCATTTAATTTTCTTCAGGATATCCCCACTTGCATGCTGTACAGTCAAAAAAAATTTTAACGTTCAAAATTGATTTCATTGTCTATCCTTCAAAATGAATAAATCTCTTCCTTTTCTTATATTTCATATGGGGTTGAATGGCCATTATGATAGCCAGAAATCTGGAAGTTCCTCTTTTACGACCCTCATATTCAAATATTCTACCAAATTCTATTGATTTTATCTTAACAGTTCCCTAATCAATTCAATCCAAAGAATTCCCATACCTGTCTTAGTTCAGGCCAGTGCCATTACTGGTAGAAACTGCTGTAACATAGTCCAAAATAGTTCTCTTTATTTCCCCTGGTATCTGACCTATTTCAGACATTGCTACAACAAGTAATATACCTAATAATCAAATCTGACCATGCCATCAGGGCTAGATAAAATTTTACAATGATTCTCCACTTTACATTGAGTTATTAATTTATTTTTAATCACTTTGTCTCTTTATTAGAATGTGAGCTCCTTGAATGCAAACTTGATATTTAACCTAGCCCAGCATCTGATTCTAATGAAGAGCTAATATGATCTGATAATCATTATTATGAGAATGAATTGAGGAAGAGAGCTCAGCTTATATTAAAAAATCAGAAAAGTAATAGAAATCTTATAGGCATGAAAATCAGTCAGTAAAGGCATTAAAAATGTACTTAAAAGTGAACTGAAGTTTTTATTAATTGAGGAAAAGACGAGCTAGGTTCACTTATTTCGAAAAATTGGTAGAGAATATTTGTTATCTCAACTGTAAAATAAATAAATAAATAAATAAATAAATAAAATTAATTAATTAATTAAATTAAAATAAACTGTAAAATAAATTTAAATTACCTACTCGTTTTTTATTAACATAGAGATCTAAAGAGAGACAATGATTTCCTACTTTATTTTGTTTTGTTTACACATTTTTTTATTTTCCTGGTTTCTTTCTTTGCTTCTTCCTTCCTCTCTTCCTCCTTTCCTCCTTCCTTCCTTCCCTCCTTCCTTCCTTCCTTCCTTCCTTCCTTCCCTCCTTCCTTCCTTCATTCCTTCCTTCCTTCCTTCCCTCCTTCCTTCCTTCCTTAATAAAATAAAACTCTATCCAGGTATTTCATTATGTTAATGGCAACTTCTACATAATAAATTTTATAGATAAGGAAAAATGGTTTTTCACACTAAAGGTAATGGTTCAGGGCTAAAGAGATCATGAATATCAGAATCAGATTTAAACTTTCCAAGTTTTGAAGGCTCTATTCTTTACTCTGTATATGTCACATTTTTCAGGTGTGTAGCAAGAACTAAATGAAGAGACGAATAGTCTGGGGAAGGTTTTTGAGCGGGTAGTAGTGATAAATCAAGGACTAAGGAAAAGTACAATTGTCTAAAAGAAGAAAGAGGGGCACTTTTGTTAGTAAGGATGCATACAGAGACATATATAAGGATGGTAGAAAGAGAGAGGAGATGGCAGCTGCCTTGTGTGCAGCTATCATAATTGATAATCCAGAGATACTGTCGTAATTATAGAGTTCCACAGAGAAAATTTTTTAAAACCCATATTTAATACATCCATATATAAGCAAGTTTAGGAAAAACACAATAAAGTGTGGACCCTTAGAGAAAGTTAGATGGAACTATTGGTAGAACAGCTAAGGGAAAATGTGAGAGATTTTAGAAGCAAAAAATTATAATGTGTTTCACATATTCTTTACCATGTGATTTTTCATGAAATCTAAATTTAAGTTAAATATGTATCTGAAATGTAGACAATGAATCAATATGCCTTTTAATTTGACCTGAGTTAATCTATTTCTTGTAGGTACATAAATAAAAAAGAAAATGGCACACTTCCTCTCAAATCCAGCTAGTTTGCCCTAAAATGGTGACATATTTGCATGTAATATGTTAGATGAAAATATATATACTTATATTATTTAGCATAAATACTAATTCCAGTATAATATAATTTTTATTTCATGCAAATGTAGAGATATTAAAACAGTATATCTATCTTAAATATATTGATATACAAAACATATGTAAATCTGTGGATATTCATGTCTCTGTCATTGCTGTACAAGCAATCATTTCAAATATTTGTAAATATAAGTCTAAATATAATCTAAGTATACTAATGAAATGTTTTCATGTTATAATTAATTAATTGATAAATAATTGATATTAATTAATTGATAAATAATTGATTTATTTAATTGATGAATAAAATATAATTCCTGAAACTTTATTACTAATGTTTAATTACTTTCCCTAAATGAAATGTAATACTGGATTCTTCTGTCAGTTCAAAGTTGGATAGCATTTTTCATTTATTCAATGAAGACTATATTGTCAAATGGAAAAGCAGCAAATTAATTGTCATTTAGACTTCTGCCTCTGTAGAAGGTGGAGAGAGAAATAATTGAGCTAAGAAAGGACAATACATTTTTTCAAATTCCTTGGATTCAGTGGTTAAATATTGTGAATGCCTATTATATGGAGATTTCTTTTCTTTATGGTTGCTGTCAATTCCAATTCCTTTCACAAAATACCATATAAAAGGCCTGCAAAATACCATAGTGGACTTGCATAAAATGTAAATCGTTCTTTGCTTCAAAGCACTCTAAAGAATTAGGATAGGTATGTATAGATACATATATATATATTTAAAGAACAATATATTTCTTAAAATACTTTATATTGATACAAAATTATATATTATATATTCTGAGTTCTTTGGGAAACTAATATTCACATATCGGTAAAATGACATTACCCATTGTATGTAAAAACTATTTTTAGAGGTAACTATTCAGGCCCATTTCTTGCAAGTTCTGTGTTCAACACATTTTGGTCTAAGAAGTTTTTCAGAAACTATACATTTAAATTTGTGTTTTACGATGTTTATACTCATCATTGAAAGAAATTTTATGATGGAAATGTTTACTTATAAAATGAAGACATTAACAAGAATAATATCTTTAAAGTTGTTCTTAAGGAAATTGGGTTAATCTTCTGAATATTAAAATTGTTAACTAAGCTTCACAAATTGTTAAAAGCTGGTGATGATGGTAAACTGATGATAATAATGGTAAATTGTTAGCATTGAGTTCTTGTTGATCTTGCCCATGAACAGGGAAACCAAGTCTTTCTTTATTCACAGTTCCCTTTATGTCGAGTTTAATGCCAACCCATGATAGGAGTTTTCAGTTAGCTGTTTTAAATAATTTTGGATTTTTAGGAAACTATAAAAGATTACTTTAAAGGATTATTTTCTGGAAAAAAACAAAAAACTCATTATTCTTCCAAGTCAACACTACAATGAATACTTCGGTCCAAAAAAAAATCACTAGGAAATATATCAATAGAAACTAAAGTTGTAAGTCTTTGATGAATTCTCTAATAATGGACTCTCTCCAGCTGGATAATTTCAATTTTGATCACTTCATAATTTTAAGGCTCAAGAATATGATCCAATAGACCTTTTTCCTGTTAATTTTCCTGAGGTATCTTAATATAGAGAATTAAACCAAGTAAAAATGAACATTTTGTGGTATAATTTACAATACAGAGAACTGTAAACTTGCCAAAAATGTCATTTCTTTATATTTTATTAAGATTAGATCCTGGAAATATATTACTGCATATTAACTTAAGGATAATTAGACTTGTGTTATGGGACTTCCTGGGCAGTACAGTGGTTAAGAGTCGGCACTTCCAATGCACGGGGCGCGGGTTCCATTCCTGGTCAGGGAACTAAGATCTCACATGCCAAGCGGACCAAAAAAAAAAAATTATACATGTGTTATTATAAGACTATATGTGTGCATTCAATATTTTTTTCTGGTTAGGAAGGAAAAAGAAGATACATAAACTCTCTAATTGTGTCTTTTTTTTTCTCGAAGTTGTTACAGCGAACTCCAAAGTTTTGACTGTCATTTCTTTCAGCAAGGGAAATTTTATCTATCTATCTATTTGTCTATCTATCTATCTATCTACCTATATCTATCTAAATCTATATCTATAGAAAGAGAAGAAAAAAAAAGAAAGAGAAAGTAACACTTTGAACTTGTTAGTAGCCAAGTGAAGTTGCCATTTAACTTGAGAAATATTTTTGAGCAGTATGACCAATGTAAATAGCAGAAAATACAAAGGGAATTAAGCATAGTATTTGACGTCAAGTACCTTATAAATTCGTAATTATTAGGCAAGTATACAAAAGTCATAATATAATGTGTAGGGAGATACATTCCAAAAGAAATTCAAAATGTAACAATTATTCAAAAGACAAAGAAGTTACATGCAGCTGAATAATCAAAAATGAATAAAGGAGGACACGAAGCTGATATGAGCATTGGAAATTAAATAGTTCTCATAGTGAGAGATGAAAGGGAATACACAGGTGGAGAGGACAGCATGCGGGATGTGTAATAGAATATGTATCTATTTAAGAAGCAAGCAATATTCCAATCTGGCTGTAAAGTATGATTTCTATAAAGGATGTTGGGATAAAATCCTGGAAAGATAAGTTGTGTCCATATTGTAGTTTGGCTTATATTGTAGTAAGGGAAAAGATAGAATACTATATTTGATAAATGTAAAAATAGGATAATTTAAGGTAGTAATGAGGTCTATAAAGGAAACTGTTGGAGCTTGATTTGGGGAGAATATAGTGAATTTCTTAGATAGGGTGGTTCAGAGAAAACCTCTCTGAGTACTGAACACTTAGCTAAGACATGACTCATGAGAACTAGAAAGTTGAATGCATATCCAACATTAGTTTACAAATTATCTTTCCATGAGGTTTTGGTTATTTCATAAATCAATTTTAACTGTGATAACATTAATTACTTTTTCTAGAACACATTCAACTTTTAATACAGTTCTGTGTTTCTATGGTCTAAAGAATCACAAGATAATTTATTAGTTCATACTAAATTAGGCTTTATTTTTATCTGTTGAAAGTTATGAAAACTCTGATTGATAAAAATCAACTCTCAATTAAGAATGACTAGCATTACATGTATTTAAGTTTAATTACCTGAACTTTAAAATTAGGATGAATCCCCTCAATTTTTGATATTCACCTCTAACTCAACCAAATCAGAGACACAGTTTCTCAGAATATAGACATCTGTCCCTACTTCTACGTAAAAAAAAATTACCAATAAAGTAAGACTTAGACTATCTATTGTTTTATTCAGCATATATAAAAAATAAACTTTAAAAATTTTCCTCATGAGAAAGCAGATTAAAATAAACTTTGCAAGAGAAAGGAAAAACATGATTTACTCCATTCCCCCACCCCCCAACCCAATAGCATTGGAGGTGCTACTCTTTGTCTTGGACATATAATAATTATCTGCGTCTACAAAAATGGAGAGGATGGTCAAAACAGAAAAAAACGTTTTCTATTATTTCTGCAACTGTAGTCTCAGAGGGACTTTCTTATATCTTTTTTTGGCACTGTAGCTAAGGTAATAGTTATCAGTTCTCATGTTACAAATGCCCCTGGTATAAAAGAATTGAGGTGAAAGGTTGTAGTTAATAGTAACTATATTACTACATTTTAACTGTGAAAAATGAGAAGCTTTTATTTTTATCCAGGACTATGTTAATATTAATTAGTATATTAATAATTATTTATGCAAATGATTAACAAAAGGAGTGCTAAATTTAGAATGAGAAGCCTCTGGCAATGTCACAAACTAAGATCAATTTCAGCAAAAAAAAAAATAAAAAGAGAAATAATAACATCTCTGTCTCACAGGGTCATTGTAGAGAAAATGAGACAATATACATCAGAATTTTGGTTATGTCTAAATCACCATGTAAATGGAAGGAATTGTTGCTCTTATTTACACAGGCATAGTTGTAATTCTATTCCACGTTGACACTTCTATTTCCAAAAAATGTGATTTCTTGGGGCTTAGAAACAAAAAAATTTCAAGAGCTGAATTAGGAAATCATTGGACTATGTAGGTGAAAGTTCTATAACATGGACAGAACTCTTTCTAGGATCTTGCTTCAAAACCTTCCCTGTATATATGAAATAGATAACTAATAAGGACCTACTGTATAGCACAGGGAACGCCACTCAATACTCTGTAATGACCTATATCAGAAAAGAATCTAAAAAAGAGTGGATATATGTATATGTATAACTGTATATGTATTCACTTTGCTATACAGCAGAAGCTAACACAACACTGTGAATCAACTATACTCCAATGAAAATTAATTTAAAAAAAACTTCCCTTGATAGCTGGTATAAAGGCCTAAAAGCAAGACCTCGGATAACTGCAGATCCTGATGTGAGCTGAAGTACTATGGCCTGGAGTCTGGCAAATGGCAGGTGGTGAGAGGGAAGGCAGACCTGCGTAAACAGGCAGGGGAGCAAACTGCTTCCTCATGCAGGGGCTAAAAAAATCTCTCACAGCGATCAGGCTATCGTTCCAAAGTCACACAGATCACGGGTAGCTGACTTGACACTACGAGTTTATGTGTCCTGGAGCCCAGGCCAAGGATGTATCTTGTATGCTCTAAGAATTATGTTTCCCAATTAAGTGTCTCAAAGAACTGTTAAAAATAAAGTATTAGGTTTTATGTTGAAATTCTAAGGATTGGGACATAAAATACTCGAGCGTTATCTTGTGAAAAGCATATGTTAAGAATTGTCCAAAGTACATGGTCTGAGAATTAGCAGGAAAATGATTTCAAGGTTTTGAAAAATCTACAGGTAATCAGGTACAGGTACTGTTTAACACTGTAGTATCATTACCCATGTAGCTATAGATTTTGCATAGTTTTTAAAAATAATAAATACCTGAGATATTGATAAACTTGTCTCCAGGGTCCTGCCAGGATTTCTAGTGTTCTGAGGCTTGAAGCGGTGGTTGACTGCATCAGTACCTTGGGGCATTCAGCTAAAACACTACTGTAATTAACCAGAGCAAATTGTGAATGAAGCCAGCTCTCATTAACTCAAGGGATCCTAGAAAGGTAAAGCTGGATTGAAATTAAAAGGTCCTAGAAAGTAGCAAGTTTGATGAAAATTACCCTTTATCCTGTCTTTAAAACTTGCCAGCCATTGGCAACCCTATCTAATCCACCTAACACATGTGTCCTGTACCATCTAATTGCCTAACTGGCACTCCTATGAACAGGATGGACTCACAGTGTACGGGCATCTCACTTTTCAGTCATGTTTGACTTTCTGTGTTTTCAGATATCAAATCTATAATATCTAATAAATCTGAATTGCCCTATGCTATTATTGTGATATAAGTGGTGGCAAGGAACTCTAGGCAAATATTTACATTTTAACAGGGGTTTTCTGGAAGCAATACCTTAACATAAAATATTGAATTTTTTGGTCTTACCATCTAAAGATAGTGGGGGAATTATCAGGAGGCAATGGACTTTTTGACCTTTCAAATTCCAGTGTTCACCTTTACAGCAAGTGTCCTTGACTCATTTATTTTGCAGTCAGTGACCCTGGCATGATATTCTTCATTTGGTGAGAAAGCAGAGGTGTTGTAACCAGCGGCCATGGAGCATTTTCAGTCTGCATCCCTTCTTCACTGATAAAAGAGAAAAATGAATTCCCATGGGGCAGTTTCATGCAGTGAATATGTATTGAGATGGCCAACTTTCTGAATGACTATCCAGCTAGGAAAATTCATCCGATAGAAAATCTCAAAGGAGAAGTTCTGTCAGCCTTAAGTGACAGTTTTTAAACATTTAGCACAGATGTTTTCCTGTTATAAATACATTTAATAAGAGCAGAGCGACAGAAACAAAACCTGCACCTAGAACTGTAGCTTTCGCCATAATACACCTCAAAACCTAACAATTGTGGACTCTCTGGCTGCTCAGAAAAACCCACTGCAGGAGTTTCTCTGGCTCCTGCTGGTTTGGGGAGACCCCTGAAGCTGCACATCTGAATGGCAGTGGCTAAATCTCACCCAGGCACCTGGCAGGCCAGATGAATTCACTGTATCCTTTGACAGCCACTTAAATGCTATTTGACTAGATATTTGAATTTCTGTACTTTTCCTATGGGAAAAAAGTCATAACCATTCTGATATCTGCCATGGGTTCAGAAAATCAACAACTTGCCTCATGTTACATGGTCAGTTTACAGTAAGGAAGACACATATCTTCAGGTTGAAAGTGCTACTTACTTACTAATATATCCTATTTTTCTTTGTTAGGTACAGGGCACTTTCTGTATCCTGAAATTTCTACTCCTCTCCTCATTCAGGACACCAGGATTCTATAAGAGACTGTGCCATCTACAAGTTTTATGACTTTTGATGTATCGCTGGATCTCAGTTTCAACATCTATAATATATGTTAATTGAATTGTGCATCTCATTTTCATCTTAAAAATACTTAAATCTACAGCAGTACTTTTCCTCCCTTTTCTTCATTATATGAGTGGATTTTCAAGATTCTCGTACCAGCCTTTCAATGAAACTATCGATCTATAAAAAGTTCAGGGAAACAGGGAACAGATTAAAAAGACACCGCAGAGGGCAATCGGTACAATCCAGATTGGGGGAATGATATTAATTCTTCATCAGATATTTTGCAAGGAAAAGACACAGAGAGATATAGAGAGATAAAAAGAGATTGAGCTAGTGTTAGGATAGGAACATATAGATTAAAAAAGGCTTAAAAAGTAAAGCAACAAATTGTTATATGTGAACATTAATAAAATCTTAATTTGAAAAACAATAAAAATTTGTGAGAAAATCAGAAAATTTGAACATTGGTTACTGGACATTAAGGAATTATTGCTAATCTTTAAGTGTGAAATGATTTTGTTGTTATGCTATTAAAATTGCATCTTTATCTTAGAGATGCAGTTGAAGTATTTGTGGGTGAAATAAAATGTTGTGTGATTTTTACCTCAATATAAATCTGGAGAGTGAATGAGTAGTGGTATAGAATAAAAATGAATTATGAAAGTTATGAAAATTATGAAAAGCCATGAGTTATGGGTACATGTTTAAAATTTTCAATAATAAATGTTTAAATGTGTTTACATAATTAAAAGTAAATATCATTGATAAAAATAATACACGGAAGTTTTACCCTAAACATAATTTCAATCTAGTTTAATAAATAATGAAATCTGATTTATATATACTGAACTTGAGAGCTTGAAAGACAAAGTCCTTTGGCACAAATAAAGCATTCATAAAACTAGTCACCATTTTGAGTGCTTCAGATTTCATTGATCATATATTGAACATGCCTTTTTACGTGTCCTATTTGTTTCTCCTTTTATTAATCTGTTTATTCTTAATTTACTCCTCCTCTGAAAAGGGAAAGGGATCCTTTACTGCCTTTAGAATATAGCCAGAGAACTTTTGCTACCATCACTACAAGATATAAATTATAATCACAGATGTGTACTTCACCAAAACAAGAAAAGGCTACATCTTTTCACTCACATTCATTAAATAAAAGTACTTGGATTCCCTAGGGGGCTTACATATTTGCTAGTACAAAAATGCAAATTGGGTTTCATTTTTATTACTTAAATTCTGGCACTGTTTTCAGAAACATTCTTCAAGGGAGAGTAAAAACTTTACTCTCAAAGAATTAGTAGTAAAGCTTCACCTTATACAAAAACCCTTCTAAAACATTTTTTTCTGATTGAATTTATTAACAGTTTTATTTACACATTTCATCTTGTTATGATTTCTTAGATATAAAAAATTGAAAAACAAAGTGTCAACATATAAAAATATTGATACAAAAATATGCCACTGATACCAATTACTTGTTCTGGTGATTATACATTTTCTGTGACAACAATATATTTTCAAATTCTGAAGAAAGATAGCTATCTCAGTTTTTTAAAAATAGTACATTAGATACAAAACCTCCAAAATTATAAATTTTAAATAATCTATATTTTTCTGAAACATTTTCACGCCATTCCATAATTTTTATATTAATATATTTCTCATTAATATTGGTATTCATGTTGGAAAATGTATTATGGACCCATGTATATTATTTCCTAAAAGACAAGCTAGCCTCAAGTTGCAACATTCCCATGGATTGCACCTGTGATTATGATGGAAGATGTTTATAATTTATATGAAAATTATAATGAAAGCAAAATTATTCACTTTTTTCTCTAGTAATTTACATGTGCTTCTTTATGCAGTTGAAAACCTCAAGAGTTTTCAAAGAGGTATTGCTGCTTGCTCAAAAATACAATATTAATCATAAGATTTGCATGTTATTGATATACCCTATGAGCTAAGAATTTTAACTATAAACACAGAAAGAAACAATAAATTTGTACAATTTTACATAAATTTTTAATCTAAAGACACTTTAAATAAGGCCCAAGTTAAAGTATAGGAGATATATCAAGTAATATCAGGCATTTATAATTGTTCCAAAATTATTAATGTTTATTATGTAAAAGAAGTCCAAAATCTAGCTATCAATGTATTCCAATGCCTGATATTTTGGCCCAAAGTGTATCCTAAAATAAACCTCACATGATGGAATCCACTAAGAGTAACCTCTGAAAATGCGTTCATTTAGTACTGAACAACATCCAGTTTCACTGTCATGGCTATTGTGGACATAATTGTCCAATATTCACACACAACTTAATTTGCCAGAACATTAATTTTCAAAATGGGGTCTTCTCTGCCATAATTTGTCCCTAAGCCAATATTAGGTGTGTGATCACTTGATGTCACCTAATTAGCAAGAGGAAAACACAACACTGAGTTTGAACAATGGAGAGAGCTTTGGGACTAGAATATAGAAGAAGTAAGTTTGAGTCCTGTCACCATTATTGGGCAAATCATTCAGCCTCCCTGAATCTCCAGTTTTCTCCTTTGTGAAATGGTAATAAAAATATTTAACATTCATAGTTTGTCAGCTGCTTTACTGAATTTTCATCCAACAAACATCTATTGATCCTTTATCATAAGCTGCTTATATATGATACTTGATTTTGGAGACAAAAGTTTCATTATATTTTAAAGTTCAAAGAATTTATTTTAGAATAAGGCACTAAGACAAGTAAATCACCATGACGTGGTGTGATAAGTGCAATTGCAGGGATATGCACATTTTCTCTAAAGCAAAGTAAAGGCAGATGTAAATTTTATGGAAGCGTCAGGGAAAGTCTTCTTAGGAAAGTTGATTCTTTTAAGTTTTGAAAGACATTTGAGCAGAAGAGTTAGCTAGATAAAGATATGGAGAGAAGGTACAGACAAAGCAGAAAATGTGTAAAAACACATGAAAGCCTTCCCTTCAGAGTTTGGATAGTAATTCCTACTCTACCATTTAGGCTTTTTATCAATTCTAAGACACTTTTTTTTTTTCACATTTTTACATCATGGAAAAAATGGTGCATTTTACAGTCAATGGTGTCTTATAATCACTATCAGCCAGATGACAATTGTTAGGAATTTGTGTAAAAACTTTCATTGATACCTCTTATTAAGATCAAGCAAGAGCCAAGATGAGTAAATCTTGGATTTGGTGAAATACAGAGAAAAATATAGAGATGGAGATGGAGATAGAAGAAGGAGGAGAATGAAGGGAGGGAGGGAGGGAGGGAGAGAAAGAAGAGATATCTCTCTCTCACTATGAATTTCTGCCAATTTTCTTCTATACATCTCTTATATTTTTAAAATTGAAGTATAGTTGACTTACAATATTATATTAGTTTCAGGTATACAGCATTGTGATTTGATTTTTTTATAGATTACACACAAGGCAAAGTTATTATAAAATATTGACTATATTCCTTGAGGCGTACATCACATCCCTGTGACTTGTTTATTTCATAACTCGTAATTGTTACCTCTTAATCCCCTTCACCCATTTCACCCCTCCACACACCTCTTGTTCCTTTTTATTTACACTGGTTTACTTTTCAGCTAGCATCCACAGATAACTTTTAACACCTCCTGATGTTTCTATTTTCACCTTAAATTACTTATGAAGAAGACTTTAGTGTACCCTCAACAAAGTATCATGCTTCTCTACAAAATAAATCACAAATTAATTTAAAATGCAAGCTAAACTTCTGCGCCTTCCAGAATGATTTGTAAGTATATGTATAATCAACAATTGACACATCGCCTGATGTTCACTCTGCATCATATCCTAGATGGCTCCAATCCTGTGCAAAGCAAGGGTGCTGCTTTCCTAAAAATAACAACCCCAGAATTTATTCTACATTAAATTCATAGCAGAATAAAGCTGAATACACATTATCTTGGTTCTTCTATTGGTTCATAAATTATTGGAAAAGTTTTTTCCAATAATGGTAAGGGGAAGTCTAATCAAAATTTACTTTTAACCCACAGTATTCTCAAAATTTGCTTTTCATATTAGTTGAACTATAATTACATAATTCACTACATTTTAAATATTTGTTTTTGTATATGTTTCTCCAGTAGACTGTGAGCTCACTAAAGGTCTGATCCTTCTTGATGTTATTTGTTTCTGAAAATTGACAAAGGACCTTATACTTGTTAAGGGATTGGTAAATGATGTTTAAATGTTTAAGTATATTAAAGAATTCAATTTTTGAAAATATAAACACACACAAGTAATGTTACTGTTAAAGAGCATACTGGGAATTGAAAGACATAATTTAAACTGAGAATAAAGATATTTTTTTCTTTCATTCCACAAATAAAATACATGTTAGCAGTATCCATCTAATCAAATCACCTAACATGGATATCTAAAGATATCTGACTCAGATGCAAGTAGTAATCAAATGCACAGATATTAAAATTTTAAACTTTCATAAATTTTAACTAATTACAGAAAAAGTGGTATAAGATAAAAATTACAAAAAATAGCAGATGAACCATTGATTAGGTAGATTTGCTCTCATGAAAAATTATAAATAAAACCTTCTTGTACTATTCACATAACACATAATTTAAAAGATAAGATGTGTTCTAATCATTTAATATTTATATTAAAGAAATGAAATAATTATACATGTAATAATGAAGTACTTATATCTGGGAGGTGGAGTTCTAAAAGTGTCATCAGATGCGAAGAAAAGTTTTTGTATAATTTACCCTCAAAAGCAAATGTAAGGAAAAAGGTCAGATTAAGGGTGAACTGTGAGGTTTTAATGAAAAGCTTCAGATTAAAATCAGATGAGACAAAAGTAAAAATCTCCACACTACAACCTGTTCTAAATTAGACAGTATGCATCCAGCACGTTAGGAAAATCAGGTTAGAACCATTAAATATTTATCATCCTTAAAGCAACTAATTTCGAGCATTTCTTGAATTTACCTAAATTTACTTCTTGTATAACCATTTTTGCTGTTAAATTGCCTTATCTGTTGCTAATACCAGCTCAATAGACTGTTTTAAAATATTAATTATACATCTGTCTACTGACTATGCTTCCTCTTAAAGTGTAAATTTCTTAATATAGTTTGCATGTGTTGGCAGACACCCAGCTCTTATTTTGTATCGCACAATCAGAAGAGTTTTAAAACAAACAAACCAGCAAACAAACCAAAGCCCATTTCAGAGTGTTTTATTTCATGAAAACATTTATCAGACTTTCCTAACACTTCACACTGCAAATTCAGGAACTCCAGAGGGCTGAACATTTTAGAATCACCTATTGCTCTTAGCAGACAAGGAAGGCTAGAAGTAATTGCTCTAACAACTGCCAGAAGGTTTCCACAGTCTCTCTTTTTTTTTACATCTTTATTGGAGCATAATGGCTTTACAATGGTGTCTTAGTTTCTGCTTTATAACAAAGTGAATCAGTTATACATATACATATATACCCATACCTCCTCCCTCTTGCTTCTCCCTCCCTCCCACCCTCCCTATCCTACCCCTCTAGGTGGACACAAAGCACCGAGCTGATCTCCCTGTGCTATGTGGCTGCTTCTCACTAGTTATCTATTCTACATTGGGTAGTGTATATATGTCCATGCCACTCTCTCACTTAATCCCAGCTTACCCTTCTTCTTCCCTGTGTCCTCAAGCCCATTCTGTATGTCTGCGTCTTTATTCCTGTCCTGCCCCTAGGTTCTTTAGAACCACTTTTTTTTTTCTTTTTAGATTCTGTATATATGTGTTAGCATACGGTATTTGTTTTTCCCTTTCTGACTTACTTCACTCTGTATGACAGTTTCTTGGTCCATCCATCTCACTACAAATAACTCAATTTCATTTCATTTTATGGCTGAGTAATATTCCATTGTATATATGTGCCACATCTCCTTTATCCATTCATCTGTTGATGGACACTTAGGTTGCTTCCATGTCCTGGCTATTGTAAATACAGCTGCAATGAACATTGTGGTACATGACTCTTTTTGACTTATGGTTTTCTCAGGGTATATGCCCAGTAGTGGGATTGCTGTGTCATATGGCACTTCTATTTTTAGTTTTTTAAGGAACCTCCATACTGTTCTCCATAGTGGTTGTATCAATTTACATTCCTACCACCAGGGCAAGAGGGCTCCCTTTTCTCCACACTGCCTCCAGCATTTATTGTTTGTAGATTTTTTGATGATGGCCATTCTGACCAGTGTGAGGTGATACCTCATTGTAGTTTTGATTTGCATTTCTCTAATGATTAGTGATGTTGAGCATCCTTTCATGTGTTTGTGGGCAGTCTGTATATTTTCTTTGGAGAATGAAACGTTAAAGCTTTTGCATAGCAAAGGAAACCATAAACAAGATGAAAAGACAACCCTCAGAATGGGAGAAAATATTTTCAAAAGAAGCAACTGACAAAGGATTAATCTCCAAAATATACAGGCAGCTCATGCAGCTCAATAACAGAAAAACAAACAGCCCAATCCAAAAATGGGCAGAAGGCCTAAATAGACATTTCTCCACAGTCTTTTAAGCTAGCACAAAGCAGCTTTAATGGTCAGCTAAAACTTGCCTCCTCAAACAATCAGGATTTACATGGCTATATATTTCTGAAGGGTTTTTCTGGCAGGAACCCTCTGGATGATTGGAGGAGTCCAGCTACCATGGCCCCAGTGCGTTCAAGGTCTGAGCCTTGGGTTATTCTGCATTTTCAAGAATATGGCTGTGAGTGTAGAGAATAAAAGTATAAACAGCAAACAAATACACAAATCCATCCACTAAGGTTTTAGAAAATAGCAAGCAATATATAAAACAGGTTTAGGGACTGTGCCTAAAGATGCCATCTGAATATTGCCTCAACATAGAACCTTGATATATATAATCAAAGCGACATAAAATATTTTATAAACATCTAAACTCCCAAAATGCAGTAAAATCCGAATCACTGTATCTTCTCCCAGCAAAAAATGTCTGTTAACTAACATTTGGATATAATAATAAATGTTATTTGAAATGAAGGGCAGATGTAGCAGATCATAATCTTCATGTGAACATCAGTCAACAAGTAGCCCAGTTGCTGGGAGATATAAATCGTAGTATAACCTAGTTGCTACCTGTCATCAAGGAAATTATAGATTAGTGAGAACAAATAAAGAGTTTATTTGCACACATATGGTAAAATGTCTTTTGAAATTGGCAGCAAAACTAAAAATTCAGTTTTCAGGATGGCATTTATGGTGAGCGCACTTTATTATGCTCTGATATTTGAAAATTGGATATTCCATGTATAGTGTGTACATTTATCATTTTCACTCCCTCTGTGTTAGTATGCGTGTGTGTGCGTGTGCACATGTGCTCGTGTGTATAAACTAGGGCGTCCATCTCCACAAATATGAGACCAAATTTATTATATAGCTTTCTGTCATGTGAAAAGTAGTATCTGTAAGTCAAATGCACCAAAATTAATCTTTATGGACTCGAACAAAATATCCGTGGTCAAAATATTTTCTTCAAGAGGAACAAGTTTTTTCTTACATGTGACTTTCAAGGTCATAATCTTGGGCTTCAAAATTGCACTTTAACAACAATAGAACAACAATAATAGGGGCATTTACAAGAAAAATTTTAAATAACAGAATTCAAACTTAGTATGAAAGGATGCTTAAAATAGTATAAATTCACAATATACAGGCAAATATATACATATATATTCTTTAAAGTAGCAATAAAACCATAATATTTCTAATTTATAAGTACATACATACTGACAAAAATTAATAGATAATACAGCAGAGCAATAATTTGAATAAGTGGTATGCATACATAATGTTCTATATGCATGATAAACTAAGTAATTTACACTAGAGTTTAATATCTCATCATTTAAATTGACTGTCCTGTATTTTTCTATAAAAGTAAACTTCACTTTAATATCTAAATATTAACTGTTAACTACAGACTTATTTTAAATATATCCAAATTATATATTCATCATGAAGATAGTTTTAAGAACTGCTTTATAATTTCTTTAGTGTATCAAAATTTTCACATTTAAACCTGACTTAATTTCCCATACAGTTTCACTACAATATTTCATTATTTATGCTGTTGTAAGCCCAAGACACAAAACTATGGTTTCTCCTCTATTCTGTCCTCCAGATCTTTTGGAACAATGTACATGCATGAGTTTTATAAAATTCATTACTGTCTGGCAAGCACTCCCATTTTCTTTTTCCAGTAGCCAAAATAACTGGTTAAATCTGTAAGCCAGCAACCACTTCATCAATGGCAGACCCTCGGTGTTATAAATCCATAACTAATCAGGATCAGCTGATAATGAAGGCAAGTTGTCTTGAACAATGTCTATTCTTGGGGAAAAAAACTCTGCTGCAATCCTATGTAGCCTTCTCTAATTCTTGGCATTATAGTGTAGATTAAAACTATGTTGGTGCCTGTAATAACAAATAATATAACAACAAACAATAATAATAGTTAACACTCACTTAGTGCTTACAATGTGCTGAGAAGTATGCTAACAAGTTTATGAGTAATCTCATTTAATCCTCACAACAAATGTAGGTATTGTCATTATACATATCCTATAGATGAGGAAACAGAGGCACTGATTTAAATAAATTAACCAATATTTTAAGAAATCACTAAAAGGCAGAGATGGGAATGGGAACCTAGAGAATGTTTATCCAAATACCTGTTTTTAATCCCTGCACTATCTGTGAAAAAGACCATCACACTCAGTAGAAAGCAACAATACAATCAAAAAGGACAAATACTTCGTGTTTAAAACCACTAAAGGCTGGGCTTCCCTGGTGGCGCAGTGGTTGAGAGTCTGCCTGCCGATGCAGGGGACACGGGTTCATGCCCCAGTCTGGGAAGATCCCACATGCCGCAGAGCAACTAAGCCTATGCGCCACAACTACTGAAGCCCACGCGCCTAGAGCACGTGCTCCACAACAAGAGAAGCCACCACAATGAGAAGCCCGTGCACCGCAATGAAGAGTAGCCCCTGCTCGCCACAACTAGAGAAAGCCCACATGCAGCAAGGAAGACCTAACGCAGCCAATACTAATAAATTAATTTTTAAAAAAAATTATGTATCCCGAACTCCAAGTGGAGAAACATTCTGTATTTTAATTTTGTTAAAATGTTATCAAATTCAACACACCCACAAATAAGAATCCAAGATATAATGTATTTAGAGTGCATTAGTTAATATCAGATATGTACAGATATGAGGCCCCTATCAGGAATGAAGATATTCTAAGCATGATCTAACATGCATAACTTAATATGCATGTAACCATAATTATAGGACACTTTACTCACAGGCCAATTTTATTTATTCCCAGAAAGTTAACCAAACTATTGGCTTGATTTCTTTTCTGTCAGTGAACACATGGTAAGACCACATCTTAATAGGTTACCTATTGCTCATTTGCGTAATGAAGTTTTTCAATAAACCAAGCTGACTGTTTTTTTTAATTTTTGAATTTTATTTTACTTTTTATACAGCAGGTTCTTATTAGTTATCTATTTTATACATATTAATGTATACATGTCAATCCCAATCTCCCAATTCATCCCACCACCACCACCCCCACCAGCACATTCCCCCCTTGGTGTCCATACGCTAGTTCTCTACATCTGTGTCTCTATTTATGCCTTGCAAACCACTTCATCTGTACCATTTTTCCAGGTTCCACATATATGAGTTAATATACGATATTTGTTTTTCTCTTTCTGACTTACTTCACTCTGTATGACAGTCTCTAGATCCATCCACGCCTCTACAAATGACCCAATTTCATTCCTTTTTATGGCTGAGTAATATTCCATTGTATGTGCCACATCTTGTTTATCCAGTCGTCTGCCAATGGGCATTTAGTTTGCTTCCATGATCTATTGGAAACAGTGCTGCAACAAACACTGGGGTGCATGTGTCTTTTTGAATTATGGTTTTCTCTGGGTATATGCCCAGTAGTGGGATTGCTGGGTCATATGGTAATGCTATTTTTAGTTTTTTAAGGAACCTCCATACTGTTCTCCATAGTGGCTGTATCAATTTACATTCCCACCAGCAGTGCAAGAGGGTTCCCTTTTCTCCACACCCTCTCCAGCATTTGTTGTTTGTAGATTTTCTGATGATGCCCATTCTAGCTGGTGTGAGGTGATACCTCATTGTAGCTCTGATTTGCATTTCTCTAATAATTAGTGATGTTGAGCAGCTTTTCATGTGCTTCTTGGCCATCTGTATATCTTCTTTGGAGAAATGTCTATTTAGGTCTTCTGCCCATTTTTGGATTGGGTTGTTTGTTTTTTTAATATTGAGCTGCATGAGCTGTTTATGTATTTTGGAGATTAATCCTTTGTCTGTTGATTTGTTTGTAAATATATTCTCCTATTCCGAGGGTTGACTTTTCGTCTTGTTGTAGTTTGCTTTGCCAAAGCTTTTAAGTTTCATTAGGTCCCATTTGTTTCTTTTTATTTCCATTACTCTAGGAGGTGGATCAAAAAAGATCTTGCTGTGATTTATGTCAGAGTGTTCTCCCTATGTTTTCCTCTAAGAGTTTTACAGTGTCCGGTCTTACATGTAGGTCTCTAATCCATTTTGAGTTTATTTTTGTGTATGGTGTTAAGGAGTGTTCTAATTTCATTCTTTTACATGTAACTGTCCAGTTTTCCCAGCACCACTTATTGAAGAGACTGTCTTTTCTCCATTGTATATCCTTGCCTCCTTTGTCATAGATTAGTTGACCATAGGTGTGTGGGTTTATCTCTGGGCATTCTATCCTGTTCCATTGATCTATGTTTCTGTTTTTGTGCCACTACCATATTATCTTGATTACTGTAGCTTTGTAGTATAGTCTGAAGTCAGGGAATCTGATTCCTCCAGCTCTGTTTTATTCCCTCAAGACTGCTTTGGCTATTCGGGGTCTTTTGTGTCTCCATACAAATTAAGATTTTTTATTCTAGTTCTGTGCAAAATGCCATTGGTAATTTGACAGGGATTGCACTGAATCTGTAGATTGCTTTGGGTAGTACAGTCATTTTCACAATACTGATTCCTCCAATCCAAGAACATGGTACATCTCTCCATCTGTTTGTGTCATCTTTGATTTCTTTCATCAGTGCCTTAGAGTTTTCTGAGTACAGGTCTTTTACCTCCCTAGGTAGGTTTATTCCGAGGTATTTTATTCATTTGTTTGCATTGGTGAATGGGATTCTTTCCTTAATTTCTCTTTCTGATCTTTCGTTGTTAGTGTATAGGAATGCAGGAGATTTCTGTGCATTAATTTTGTATCCTGCAACTTTACCAAACTCATTGATTAGTTCTAGTAGTTTTCTGGTAGCGTCTTTAGGATTCTCTATGTATAGTATCATGTCATCTGCAAACAGTGACAGTTTTACTTCTTCTTTTCCAATTTGTATTCCTTTTATTTCTTTTTCTTCTCTGATTGCTGTGGCTAGGAATTCCAAAACTATGTTGAATAATAGTGGCAAGAGTAGACATCCTTGTCTTTTTCCTGATCTTAGAGGAAATGCTTTCAGTTTTTCACCATTGAGAATGATGTTTGCCAAGCTGACTTTTTTATGATAATCCATTCAGTATATGAAGGTTTTATGCAAATGCCTTGGAACCCTGCCAAAGTAGCATGGGATCTGTGGTTGTTTGTGTTTTGGGGTTTTTTTGGAATTTTTCAGAATAAATTATTTATCAAGTTTACTAAGCTATGCATTTTTGTTCAGTCTAAGGTACACTGACTAAGGGGTCAGAAAATTGGGAGAACTACCTAATTTTCCAATAAATGGAGGTCCACTTTGGTTAAAACATTTACATTTTCTGGGTCCTTTAAATTAGGGTGTGGTGCTCCATGATCTCTAAGGGTCCTGCCAATTTAAAAAGTAAATGTGACTAGCTTTCCACTTTTCTTCATTGTTTCTCATACCAACAACTCCAAAAACATACTCAAAAACTGATATTTTTAAAAAGCTTATAATTGTTTTTAACTTTTATATCACATAGAAAATTTCCCTTGAAGTAAATCTTCAATAATTCATTAGGTTTTAGGAATCAGATCTTTATAGTATTTAGGGACTATTGATCAACTAAGTGACTCAACAATTAAAAACCAATAGATTTTCAAATGGGTTTTTCCATTCAACCATATAATTGAACAGTTACCCAAAAGTAAGCTAATCCACTTACCTCCATTTCGACCTCACCTAAACTACTACAGAAACAGATATTTATAATCTCACCTAGAATTTTAAGATATTTTCAAAAAGTATATTTTTTAAGTAATTCAAAGTCTCAGTGACTGTTATATCTATATGGACATAGAGAATATATGGCTAAACATTTTCAGCATAGTAATCATTTGTCCTAAAAACACCTGATAATAAATTGGGGTAGATTATCCCAGACTGAAAACCTTATTTGCAAACATAGCTTGCTTTTCTATTACTCTACTCAACTATATTACACATTGGGAAAAAAAAAATCATTCTATCGATTTTATCAAGTATGAACAGAAACACAAAATACCTGTTCATGTGTGCATTTCTTCACTCATGCATGCTCTCACACACTCATTTCTCCCCAATACTGCTTCACAGATTCTGGTTTATGCTTCAATTTCTACGATCCTGACCCTTACGCACCCACTGCTGGCAGGTGTCTGCAGGTGTTTGCCTACGAGAAGTTCATTGACAGTTTATGCAGTAAGAGTACTTTCTAGTGAAAATTAGCTGCAAAAGCACTGCAGGCTAAGTAATGTAGGACAATGATGCTTCATATGCTGTGAATGCATAATTATTTATTATTGGTGAGGCAAAGATTCATCATTCTTCTGTGACATTTTTTCCATGGAGAAAACTAGTTATCAAATTCTGGTTTCCACAGATATTGTCAGTGTACTGGAAGGACTGCAGCTGTACCATGAGTCTCATGGACATTTAACTTCTGACAGCTGTGAATGCTTCTTTGTGAATGCAGACATTGCTCTTTGACTCAGAGTTTCTGGAAGAACTCCAAGATGCATTCTCGAGCACTGCTGCAGGCTCTCTGAGTGCATATTAGGAGAAGGTGGTCAGAAACGTCATGATTGCTAAAGTGGACAGATACTTTTATTGTTTTTACACACTTATGTATTTCAGCATGGTTATAAGTAGATGAAGTGATAGCCAATGATGATTCTAATATTTATAAATGTTCAATATTTGGAGATTCATAATTA
Source organism: Delphinapterus leucas (assembly GCF_059928025.1). Classification (NCBI taxonomy): domain Eukaryota; kingdom Metazoa; phylum Chordata; class Mammalia; order Artiodactyla; family Monodontidae; genus Delphinapterus; species Delphinapterus leucas. The sequence continues at coordinate 21,014,358 of NC_143146.1, read as the reverse complement.
TGGCAAATCATCCCACTATAATTTTACTGACATTGAGGAAATGCTGACATACACAAACACTCAAATATTTTCTTTGAGTTTTATGGAGGTTTGCATGTTCCATTCAAAATGAAATTGGACTATTTGATAAAGATGATTGATAAAACCTGTGATCTACCCAGAGAGGTGTCGTCATAAATGCACATGCACAACTGATGCAAAGCCAGGGTCAAGAATGGGGTTGAGATCTCTGAGAGCCACTCTACTGCTCTGGATCAGGTGGCTTCCTACTTACTTTGGACTTAAGCTCTGAAGCAATTAATGCTGCTTTTGAAGCTATACTGATTCTTCCCACAGTGGAAATATAGGTTAATTTTATTACCAATATTTCAGATAGATTGATTAAAAACAAAACAATCTCAAAAATTACAATAATTTATTATACTTGGAACTGGTTACCAAGTTATTACATCTTTGTTTCAAATATATAAGTATGATTTTATTTAAACTGAGATTTATTCAGATCTTCATGGAAATTAGAGGACCTATTTGCATTCAATAAATTCATTAATTACAATTTGCTGTCCAAACTCTGCCTACATTAATTGTGCAAAACACCACTAAACTTCCAAATAGAGCTTTTGCATTCAAATAGATGGAATGCAAGGGTTCAAGTGCAGTTATTTTACGGACTGACTTCTCTGCACAAAAAGCCTCTTCTAGAAAACTCCTGAAGCAAAATACCCATTTAGGACTTTCTTTTCCAGTTCTACTAACATCCCACTGTGTGATCTGGAGAAAAGCACTTTAGAGAGTATTTCATCATGCATAAAAAGGCACTTATCTTATAATAAAATTCTAGCGATATAAAATAATCTACCTTTCCTTCTTTATAAGAGTGTAATGAGGATGTAATAAGGAATTTTGAAATGCCTGTAAAATGCCTTGAAATCTTTAAAAGAATGGTAGAGGCCCTCAACTCAATGCAATTTAACAGAATTGAATAGAGACCCTCAACAGAATGCAAATCAGGCCTCTTGCCAAATATGAATCATAACTGTCCTTATTTATTGAGGGTGTCATAATCACCATCATTAGTTATGAGTGCAGCTGTTCATATTGATTGAATTTCCAAGGTATCCCAGAAACTGCACAAGAAACACAGCTTCAGTCTTCCAGGGATTTATATTCCAAAACTGCACTGTTCAATATGGCAGCCATTCGCCACATGTGGCTTTTTAAATAAATTAAACTTTTAAAAATTAAAATTGTAGTTCCTGTATTTACCAGTCACATTTCAATTACTCAGTAGTAATATGTGGTCAATGGCTATCATATTAGACAAAACAGGTATAGATCACTTCCATCATCACAGAAAGTTCTATTGGAGAGTACTCTTGCAGAGGCTTGACAAACATATGGTACAAGAGATACTATTCAAGCATACAATTTATGCAATAGTATTTCTATTTATTTTATACCATTTATTTTAACTAGAGAATGCAGGTAGTTTATCAGAAAGTCAAAATATCTCTGAAATCACCCAACCATTCTGATATGAATCAACAAATTGTTTTATATCAAACATAACAGTGTTTAACACAATATAGGTACTAAAAAAATGTGTTGAATGAATAAACTCGTAAATGGGTATTTCTTGTGCATACAAAGAATTTTTTGGAGCTCATTTTTCTCACTGTTAAGGGGGTAACAAACACAATAAAATGCTGTTCTCAATAAGGCATGATAATCTAGCTCAGAGAAAAAGAAAACTTTAAGCAGTTACTTGAACACTATGCTACAGCAAGTGCTAGATAATGCAAGAGAATGTTCAGATAATCAAATCTTTAATGTTGGTTAGAGGGGACAGGGAAGGTTTCTGGGGGTTTTTTAAAGACCTATTACAATATTTTAATTTATAAATATTCACATTTTATATTGAAAAGTCTTCATTGTTTTAGCAAAATCAGAAGAAGTGCTATAATAAAATGCTGTCATTAAAAAAATAATAAACAAACAAAAAAACCTTGATTTTCTAGTTAAGCCTTTGCCTGATACTGTTGAAATTATATCATTTTGGGTTGTGTATGATATCATCCAAACATAAAGATATAAACTTTGTGTGCTAAAACGTGACTGACAACAACAGGACCGTTAAGATTTCACTTTAAGCTCACACTGTACAAGGACTAAAGTAGAGAAGGGAAAACAGAAGTTTCATAGATCTCTCTTAGGAAGAAACACTTCAAAACCAGCCAGCAACAGCCGCTGAAACTTATATAGCATTTACTAAGTGCCTGCACATTTCACCTTAACCCTATGAGGTAGGTTCTGCTATCATGGAAGTTGTTTTTTTTGGTTTTTTTTTTTTTTGATGAAGAAAGTATCTACAGTGAATTCTCTAGAACAGTAGATAAAAGAATGGTGGAGGAAGTGAAAAGCCAGTTATTTGAAAGGGCAGCACAAACCAAAGTTTTGGAGTTGGGAGAAAAGCAGATTTATTTTGAAGGGATAAAAGGATTATGGGAGTCTCCTGTTGAATGAAGGATTCCAGATGATAAAAGTTGAATAATGTAAGGTTAATTTAGATATTCTCATGCAAGCCATGATCCATCTTAAAGTATTGTGAGGAAATTATGTTTTAGGATGATTAATTGTTTTTCTCGGAAAAACCAGAAAGGATACAGAAAATCTAGGCATAACATAATGCTTGTTTGGACTTGTTTCCTAGAAATGACTAGAGATATTTGAGAACCAAGAACTCATGAATTCCAAGAGACAGATCATAGCTCCAGGAGGAAGATACACAGAAGAGCTTATCTGGCTCTGTAATGAAACTGCTTCTTTTCCACAGGAATGTGCATATTTCAGCGAGTGAATATAAGCCAGAAGGCAGCAGGCTTTGTTCTAACGGGGCCAGATATTAGGTTGTATATTTAAAATGTGTCACAATTACACACTCACTCATCTTCCTGTAGACAGCAGTGAAGATCTGCTGCTGACGATTTCAAGTATAATTACTTATCTTCTCTAAAGAACCATTTTGATATTCCCTTCACCCATCAGAGTATCAAATAAAGTTAATGTTGCCAGCACACAGCATGGTTCTGTATAGTGAAGATAACAGAAGCTAGCTTCTATTAATTACAATTCTATTAATTAATATTGACAGCTAGAATTGAATGTCACATATAAGAGCTATGAAGAGAAACCATTTTAGCCAATTAATTTACTCTCATATTTTTAGAAAGATATTCAGTGCCTCCATTGATAGCAATGTGTCATAAAAAATAAAATAGTTTTGAGTACTATAGGACAGAAATTAATTTGGTAAAATCATCTTCAACTCTTCATTACTTCTCATATCATTCTTCCAAATATTATCTTTATTTCTGAAGTAAATATTTTTTCTTTTTAATTTTTTGTTGGGAATGTGAATGTAAATTGAAATGTTCTGATAGTTAAAAATATATATATATGGTGAAAAATAAATTTCCATTCTACTCAAGATTTCCCAGTCTTCCAAGAGGCAATGCCTATTGCTGGATTTCTGTATCGTTCCAGAAAACTTCTCTTTTCTCCCTCCCCCTCTGTCTCTCTGTCTCTGTCTCTGTCTCTGTCTCTGTCTCTCTCTCTCTCTCTCTCAGTTTCGACAAGGTACATAGATGATGCTATCTATACTATTAATAATGACAGAACTGTATTCCTATATACACTGTTATTACAGGAAGAAAGGTCTTCCAAGGTATAGATTGATGTGTATCACTTTTCATGTAGTCAGACTTGTAGGCCATTCTTAGTCATTTACAAATGCGAGCATCTGTTGCAAGGAATATCTTCTTATATATCATTTTGTATACCTAACTTCTGTACACCTGTAGGCTACTTTCTAAAAATATGATTGTTCAAAAGATATATCCATTTTAAATTTTGGTAGATATTTCCAAGTGGTCCTCCAAAGAGTGTGTTTTAATGCCTAATTCTGGCAAAAAAAAAAAAAATCAGAGGGTATTTACAAGGAACTATATGAGACAGGAAGAAAATTGTCTATTTTTTGCACCTCTTTCTTTTATGCCTCTGAGAGCATATTCCTAAGACTGTAAATAGCTAAGCCTATAAGTGAATAAATAATCTTGGTAAAATTAGTTTAGCCAGCCATTTCGGATTTGACAAATATCACTGCATGATATATTTAACTGCTGTAATTCTAAAAGTATCAAACTAATCGAAAACATATGCTATACAGTTAGTTAGTTTAGTAATTGCATAGAGAAACAATCATAAATGCTGACTCATGTTTTCACCTTCAGGAGAAACTTTTCTCCTTTCAGGGATATGTGGTATATGTAATTTCAATTTCAAAGACATTAAAAATATAACTTAAATCTGAAAAACTTTTCATTTATTAAATAAGATAATATAGTGTTCTTAGCCATTACCATAACGCAAGTAATCTATTCAAGCTAATTTGGGAGGAGTCTGGAATCTAGCATTAGAATTCTGTAATCCTAACTCACCAGTCAGGCTGACAACGACAAAATACGAGGTCTACTGGCTTTCGATCTCAATGATGTTGATTTGTACTCATAAAGTCTCATACTTATTACCAGAGAACTTCCTTGTTTATAATCTCTGTTAGACTGCTGCATGAGGGACTATAATTCCTGACTAAGCATTTTACTATTCTGAAGAACCCACACAGTGATACACAAATGTAATATGATGAGATATTTTAAGAAATGCTTTTAACATAAGAATTCCTCCAGAGTCCGTAAGGCACTGAAACAATAATTCCAGGTAATAATAAATATGAATTCACAAAAATGTATGGTCAGTTTCAAGTGACAAATATGCTAATCGTGGTTTGAATTTAAATTTTAATAGGCAGGTATCAAATTATGTCCATAATTTGCACTAATTATTGACAAATATATTACCACATATGAAATGTATTTATAATGACACTAGATCATGAGCTAATTATGACATGCATAAATATATTCATAAACATTCAAAGATTCTCAGCTTTTCACACCCACCTCAATCAAATAATGTTTAATTTAGTGTCAATGACCTTAAATCTGGAGAGGTGTATTTGATCAGACATTTAATTTTCTAGTTCCTAAGTGTGTTTATGTAATCATATGCGTGCGTTTGAGTGTTGTGTGGTAGCGTGTATACATATCATATGACTGTATATTGTTGAATATAGATTAAAACATGAATATGTCTGTTCCTTTAGATAAAAATCTTGCTCAAATTTGATCAGTTACATGATTTATTTATTTCTTTTCTAGGCAATAGTCAACACTCAAAGCAAATAGGAATCTACACACTAATAAATGAGGCTCTTCCTTATTTCTATGATGTTTTCCTTCCCCATTTTTCTGTTCTTATCTCTTCATGTCTCAGTATTTTCTCAAAATTCCCTTTCCTGCAGAGTAGCTTATAGAGACACCTAGTGGTAAACTAACGGCGGCTTCTCAGGCCATCCTTAATATTGAGTTAATGGCAGAAAGTTGTCATTTATTTATTTGAACCACAAGAGGTAAACTGGAATATTTTTAGTGTCGGTGTTTCTAACAAAATTATTACCTATGTTCATTGCAAACATGTTTAGTGTTTCTTAGCTCAACAAAATGTATTTTAATTAGGATAATAAAGTAAAAATTAAACTAAAATTTGTTATTAAATCCAATTGTGAAGATTTAGGAAAGTAATAGAAGAATGAACTAAAATAACTATGTTTCAGTTATCTTTAGTAGTCCAATAATTAGATAAGCTATTTTATACCCTTTGAGAACTTCTACAGAGGTTATGAACATTGAAAAAAATGTGTCTGTGATAGAACTGAACATTTATATTCCAAAAGTTTCTAACTGTAATTAATATGTAATTTGAAAATTATGACACTTTAAAACTTTCATTTTGAAAATATAAAAGCATTTATTTAAAAATAAATGTTCTGAAATGTTAGAAGATATTGACTAAATAAAAAAATACAGCAACAAGCCTTTTTTGGGTGAAGTTTAAGTTACCTGTTTATATAATGTACCTGTAGCAAGTGGCTATCATTCCTAGGCCAAATGTTTCTAAATTTAACAGGAAGTTCTATTATAATATTTTCTTTTTAATTATATGATATTACCGATTGCTTTTTTTCCTCACTTACACTTACCCCAAATTTAAGCAAAATAAACAGAATTGTTTCCAAGCCAAGTATGAATGACCTTACTAAAAAAATATTTGCAGAATAGATTCAGGAGAAATTTCAAGATATGTTGCAAAACCTCAGGAGACTGCAAAATTCACCACTTCTAGAAAACTCTTTCTAACTCAACATAGATGTGGAAAGATATGTTAGTGGCTATATGTATATACATATATATCAGAATTTATATTAATTTTGTATTTAATCAGGATATTATAACCACAATGTTACCCCAAATATTACCAAGAAAGACACAGTATCAATTATGTTTAAGACGACTCCAAAAGATACCATATAATTAATTCCAAAATTAAATGGATAAAATACATTTAAGTGGTAAAACCACCCAGTTATCAAAGGAACAGGTACATGTGCACTCAGCCTGCATTGGGCCACTTATAACAATCAACTTTTTTTCTGTACGTGGGATGGACTGCAGCTCAGATATTACAAACACTGGAAATATGCCTTATGAATGTAAAGACCCTTTTTGCGGGGAGGGAGGTGTCTGGTTGCATGGAAAGAGCCAGGAATACTTACTGTAGAGATGACGCTAGTGGAGTTTAGCAGGTGACTCTTCAAGAAACTTGCTTTCTACCGTTACTGCATTTATTTAGGGATTTCCAGCTTTCTAGTACACACCAAATACGTTCACAATCTCTCTGAAAGTCGTTCACATTCCCTTGTATCGCCCAAACATACTTATAAAACGTAATTCTTAAGAAAAAAAAATAGCGCCCTTGTTTGCCGCTAGGATGAACCACTCCCTCTTCCAGGGTCCTTTACAGTAAGTACAAGAGACAGCAGCACGGGCTGTGTTAGTCTAAATGGGAGGTGGAAGGCAGACGATCAGCCCAGGGCTGGAATCCTCTGTCCCTGACAACCAACAAGCCTGACACTGTCGGGGTTATTTCCATCCCTCCCTTCTTCAATCCGAGGATTGCACCGTCCCACGCTAGAGTTACGCACATGGTCCAAGAGTCCTCTGTCTCCCACGAATGTCACATCCAAGGGTGGGGGGCGCTCCGCTTGCGCCGCCGGGGCCCAGGGGCGCCTTCGCTCTCGGCTGCCATCTATCGGCCACGGAGCGCCCGCTTCGCCCCGGGCCCATCATGTCTGCTGCAGCTTGGCTCGCACCAGTGGCGCGACAATAAACAAGTGCACTGCATGGGGCCCTGCGCCCGCGCCGAAGCAGATGTCTCAGAGACCCCTGCGCTGCTTACCGCGTAGCCACCTCCTTACCGCCGGGGAGGGAAGACGCGACTTTCTCTAAGTTTTTCTGAGCCGCCGGGCTGCCGGGACACGCCACAAGCTTAGAACAACGTTGTTCCTGCCCCCCACCTCCCCGCGGACCCCCAAGGATGTCGGAGATAGAGAATCCCAAATAATGACGATCGTGCGCCGCATCAAGAGAAGGAATAGAGGAAAAGCCCCTGCAAACACCGGGAGCGATGAAACAGCCAAGAGGATGCGGGAACCTTACATGTACTAATTAGGGGTTGCGGCGGCGGGCTTGGCAAGGGTGCAGCGGCGGCGGGATCCCAGTGCGGTGGTCTCCGCTGCGCCGGGGTGGGGGGGGGGCGGAGGAGCCGCAGCCGCCGTGGGAGCAGTCGAGGGGCCGGTGCCACCTTCGCTCGCCCCCTCACTACCATGTACAGTGTGCGCTGCAAGAAGAAGGCGGGCGATGTATGCACACCCCTGCGCCCCGCTCCCTCTGGCTCGTCCCCGGGCGTGCGCCACTGACCAGGGGGGAATGTGGTGAAGACGGCGAGGAGAGCCGAGGGGGGAGGGGAGGGCCGGCCGGCGCGAACCCAGGCCCGAGGGTGCGAGGAGCCGGAGGCGGCTGGAGCGGGTGGCGGCCGCCGCTAGCTTGGAGAAAGTTGGCCCCTATACAGATGGCAACTGTAAGTACCCGCCTGGGGGGGTGCGGCGAAGGATGCCGGGGACCCAGCGATCGCGCGGTGGCGGGGCTGGGAGCGAGTGAGCATGAGTGTGAGCGGGTGCGAGCGCGCGGCGAGGCTGACCGTCACGTTGGCTGGGCCGGCGGGCAGCCTGCTCCGCGTCTCCCTCCTCGGGCTCCACGCCTCCTCCCCCTCCAACAGCTCCTTCCCCGCCCCGCGCGGCTCCAGCTCCCGGCCCCTAATGCGAGGCGCCGCGACCGCCGATCCTCCGCCGCCCCCTCCCCCTCCCTTCCCGGCTCGCCGCTCGCGATCGCCCCCCTCTCCCCCACTCCCACCCCGCTGCCGGCTCCGACTACCACGGAGAGAGCGGGGGAGAGCCGGCTGGGGAGCCCCGGAACCCGCGGTCGCCACCACGGCGGCGGCCCGGGGGTGGCGGCGTCCGGGCGCCTCTTTTCTCCAGCCGCTCGGATCTCAGCGCTCGCCCTCCCTCGGCTTCCGAACCCCGGTGCACACCCCAAAGAGGTATTTTCTGTAAGGGTGGCTATGATGAGTGGGCCTTGGAGATGTGAGACGGGGTAAGTCGGCCGTTTACTTTGCAAAAGAGGCTCCAGTGTGTGTGTCTGTGTGCGTGGCGGCCGGGTGGCTTTCTTTCCCTCTCCGCCCTCCCCCCCCCCCCCCGCTTTCCCTTCCTTCTCTTCGGGGCGGGATGGGGGAGGGGGAGACTCGCGTCCTGGAACTCCGGGCGCTTCTGCCTGGGCCGCTGTGGGAGCAGCTGTGCCCGGAACCGCGGTTCCGGCCTGGGTGCTGGGCTTCAGCCTGCCCGGCTCCACGTTGCTTAATGCAGGGATGTTCAGGGAGACGATCCAGGGTTTAAATTCTTTGGGGGAAAACAAATAGTTACCCCGCCTCCGCCCTCCATTAAAAAAAAAAAAAAATCTGAGAATCTGAGAATGTGCCGCGTACCCGCGAATTTACATCGGAGGTGCGTTTCCCAGTCAGAATGTCAGCCTTCCCTGGCTCATTCAACTTTATTTTTTCAAATTTTGGGGCTCCTTTGATGGCAAGGAGGAGGGGAAAGGGAGTGGGGTGAGAGGAAGCTCCTCGACCCTGGCTATCCAGAACTGAATTAAAGTTGTAAACGCTCGAGTTTAATATTGGCTGGACACATTTTGCGATGGCCTGTCAAAGGGGCGGCAGGTGAATGGGGGCGGGGAAGCACCGGGAGGGAGGGGGAGGGGACCCAACCCCACTTGAATGGATGTGCAGATTTGATCCCGCGGAGAACGGAAATTTCAAGGTAAACGTTTTGCTTTCATAGAGGGTGTTTTTGCCGCTTTTAAGCCGGGAGGTGTTTGTCGTTGCTTTGGGAGGTCGGAGATACTTGCGACGTTTATACACTGTGGGTTCCCATTCGTCTCGACACGTCTGGGTGGCCACACGTGAATGGTTCGCAGGCACACTTGCAGATGTGCGTGAGAATGCAGGGGCTGTTAATAACGCGGGCTGGAGTCGGCTCGGGGATGAAGATCGAGGTCTCCAGGCTTGAACCCGTGACTCAGAAACGTCTTGGCTTTAGTTTGAGGTTGCGATTCGACATCAGACTCCGGTGGTGGTGGGGCAGAGGCAAGGCTGACCAGAGAAAAGGCATTGGTTCTCCGAGCCCAGCATTTCTACTAAATATTCCCACCCCCCTTCCCCCAACCAACGCAACACGCACTCACACACACTCACACACTCGCTCCATTTATGTCCTTGCCTTTATGAGTGCTGCTGTCGACTCGAAGTAGGAAGTCGAAGGAAGCCTTTAAGGGGACAAAAAGAAAGCCAGAACGAAAAGGGAGAGGGGCTCAGATTGATTCCTTGGGGAGATGAAATTCGGATATTAAAGCACTGGCTTGTGTCACTTGCTGTTCTCCCTCCCTTACACCCTTCTGTTTTGCCTCTTAATCAGCCCAAGTCCCCTTTCTCGGGGGGAAAAAAAGGGGGATAGGGGGAGTAAAGCACTGACAATAAATGTAATAAGCAACTCCAAAGATGGGGATGCTGGCGAGGCGGTAGTTCACTCCAAATCTTGCAAATTCGGTAGGGTTAGCTTTGCATATCGTGGCAAACAGACGCGGAGCCCGAGGTTAGAGAGACTTTGGCGCTGGTCCTTGGTTTACTTTTAGCTGGTTCCCGGTAAGCAGTAGGAACGTCCTAAACTCCAGGTATTGAGAGGTGTTCCGGGATTGCGGATGCTTTCGCAGAGTTCTTTGTAATCCGTCGTGCAGAACTATTTCAGTGGCTTAAAGATGCGGTTTAGTAGCGTCGCTGACATGATCAATGAGAAGTGGACGCAGGGCGCTCTCAGGGAAGAGAGCTGCTAAGTGGCACCGTGCATGCAATTAGGACGCTGATGTGCTTAATAGCGTGGTAGTGAAGTCCACCATCAAAGCGAACGCGCTGTGCTTCTTCTCCATACTCAAAGCTCCTGAAGAAAACTGGTGACTTAAGAGCTTCTTCTGGGTCCTTTTGATGCATTATCTTGCATCCTTTTTGCCTCTGGAAAGCATTCTTTAGGTTCCCACTCTGGCATTTCCAGCGATGGTTTTAAAATAGCCAAAGTATTGTGGCTCCTGGCTTTTCTGTGAAAATGGGAGACCTTCACTGTGAACTGTCACCCGAAGAGGTTCAGAAGGAAAGGCAGAGGGACTGGGTATAGGTGAGGTGGGGAACCTTGTAAAATGGTGCTTCCTTTCTCTTAAATTAGAGCCATGAAACTGAACTGACAGCCATTTTATGTATATTTATGGATTGGTTTAAAAGTGGGGGGGGGGAGCCGGGAAGAATACTAAAATGGGACTTTGCCTAACCTGCCCTTATCTTGTAAAGAGCAGCATGTTCCTATTGTCATTAGGAAATGAAATCAACCTTTAAATCAAAATGAATGTCAGATTTTAATAAAGTCTGGAGAATTTCGAGGTACCACGGACGGTGGAGGGAGAGGGGAGGTTCATTCTTATCCCCTCCTTCTGGATTTCAGAGAAGTAGTATTAGGAAAGAGAGAGACTTTCTGATTGATCCCTTAAATTTTTGTCATATTCTGTTGTTTCCTTTTTTCCTCTCTCCCTTGCAGGAGATAAAATGCACACTTGCTGCCCCCCACTAACTTTGGAACAGGACCTTCACAGAAAAATGCAGAGCTGGATGCTGCAGACTCTAGCTTTTGCTCTAACATCTCTCGTCCTTTCGTGTGCAGAAACCATCGATTATTATGGGGAAATCTGTGACAATGCATGTCCTTGTGAGGAAAAGGATGGCATTTTAACTGTGAGCTGTGAAAACCGGGGGATCATCAGCCTCTCTGAAATTAGCCCTCCCCGTTTCCCAATCTACCACCTCTTGTTGTCTGGAAACCTTTTGAACCGTCTCTATCCCAATGAGTTTGTCAATTACACTGGGGCTTCAATTTTGCATCTGGGTAGCAATGTTATCCAGGATATTGAGACTGGGGCTTTCCACGGGCTGCGGGGTTTAAGGAGATTGCATCTGAACAATAATAAACTGGAACTTCTGCGTGATGATACCTTCCTTGGCTTGGAGGGCCTAGAGTACCTACAGGTCGATTACAATTACATCAGTGTCATTGAACCCAATGCTTTTGGGAAACTGCATTTGTTGCAGGTGCTTATCCTCAATGACAATCTCTTGTCCAGTTTACCCAACAACCTTTTCCGTTTTGTGCCCTTAACACACTTGGACCTGCGGGGGAACCGGCTGAAACTTCTGCCCTACGTGGGGTTGTTGCAGCATATGGACAAAGTTGTGGAGTTACAACTGGAGGAAAACCCCTGGAATTGCTCCTGTGAGTTGATCTCTCTGAAGGATTGGTTAGACAGCATCTCCTACTCGGCCCTGGTGGGGGATGTGGTTTGTGAGACCCCCTTCCGCTTACACGGCCGGGACTTGGACGAGGTGGCCAAGCAGGAACTTTGCCCAAGGAAACTTATTTCAGACTATGAGATGAGGCCGCAGTCGCCTTTGAGCACCACGGGGTATTTACATACCACCCCGGCATCGGTGAATTCTGTGGCCACTTCTTCCTCTGCTGTTTACAAACCCCCCTTGAAGCCCCCCAAGGGGACTCGCCAACCCAACAAGCCCAGGGTGCGCCCCACCTCTCGGCAGCCCTCCAAGGACCTGGGCTATGGCAACTATGGCCCCAGCATCGCCTACCAGACCAAATCTCCGGTGCCTTTGGAGTGTCCCACCGCGTGCACTTGCAACCTGCAAATCTCCGATCTGGGCCTCAACGTCAACTGCCAGGAACGCAAGATCGAGAGCATCGCGGAGCTGCAGCCCAAGCCCTACAACCCCAAGAAGATGTATCTGACAGAGAACTACATTGCCCTGGTGCGCAGGAGCGACTTCCTGGAGGCCACCGGGCTGGACCTTCTGCATCTGGGCAACAACCGCATCTCCGTGATCCAGGACCGCGCCTTTGGGGATCTCACCAACCTGAGGCGCCTCTACCTAAATGGCAACAGGATAGAGAGGCTGAGCCCGGAGTTGTTCTATGGCCTGCAGAGCCTGCAGTATCTCTTCCTCCAGTACAATCTCATACGCGAGATTCAGTCTGGGACCTTCGATCCGGTCCCCAACCTCCAGCTGCTATTCCTGAATGACAACCTCCTGCAGACCATGCCCTCAGGCGTCTTCTCAGGCCTGACCCTCCTCAGGCTGAACCTGAGGAGTAACCACTTCACCTCCTTGCCGGTGAGTGGAGTTCTGGACCAGCTGAAGTCGCTCATCCAAATCGACCTGCACGACAACCCTTGGGATTGTACCTGCGACGTGGTGGGCATGAAACTGTGGGTCGAGCAGCTCAGAGTGGGCGTCTTGGTGGACGAGGTCATTTGCAAGGCGCCCAAGAAGTTCGCTGAGATGGATATGCGCTTCATTAGGTCGGAGCTGCTGTGCCCAGACTACTCTGACGTGGAGGTTTCCACGCCCACGCCCTCCTCCATCCAGGTCCCCGCGAGGACCAGCGCGGTGACCCCCGCCGTGCGGTTGAACAGCACCGGGGCCCCCGCGGGCTTGGGCGCGGGCGGAGGCGCGTCCTCCGTGCCCTTGTCCGTGTTAATCCTCAGCCTGCTGTTGGTTTTCATCATGTCGGTCTTCGTGGCAGCCGGGCTCTTCGTGCTAGTCATGAAGCGCAGGAAGAAGAAGCAGAGCGACCACACCAGCACCAACAATTCCGACGTGAGCTCCTTCAACATGCAGTACAGCGTGTACGGCGGCGGCGGCGGCGGCGGCGGCGCTGGAGGCCACCCGCACGCGCACGTGCACCACCGCGGGCCGGCGCTTCCCAAGGTGAAGACGCCCGCGGGCCACGTGTACGAGTACATCCCCCATCCGCTGGGCCACATGTGCAAAAACCCCATCTACCGCTCCCGAGAGGGCAACTCCGTGGAGGATTACAAAGACCTGCACGAGCTCAAGGTCACCTATAGCAGCAACCATCACCTGCAGCCGCCGCCGCCGCCGCCGCAGCAGCAGCAGCAGCAGCAGCAACAGCCCCCGCCGCAGCTGCAGCTGCAGCCGGGGGAGGAGGAGAGGCGGGAAAGCCACCACTTGCGGAGCCCCGCCTACAGCGTCAGCACCATCGAGCCCCGGGAGGACCTACTGCCGCCGGTGCAGGACGCCGACCGCTTTTACAGGGGCATTTTAGAACCAGACAAACACTGCTCCACCGCCCCCGCCGGTAGTAGCCTCCCGGAATATCCCAAATTCCCGTGCAGCCCCGCTGCTTACACTTTCTCCCCCAATTATGACCTGAGACGCCCCCATCAGTATTTGCACCCGGGGGCAGGGGACAGCAGACTGCGGGAACCGGTGCTCTACAGTCCCCCCAGTGCTGTCTTTGTAGAACCCAACAGGAACGAATATCTGGAGTTAAAAGCAAAACTAAACGTTGAGCCGGACTACCTCGAAGTGCTGGAAAAACAGACCACATTTAGCCAGTTCTAAAGGCAGAGAAACTCCCTTGGAGCTTTTGCGTTTAAAACCGACAAGCAAGCAGACACACACCGCAAACACATTTGATTAATTGTGTTGTTTCAACGTTTAGGGTGAAGTGCCTTGGCACGAGATTCTCAGCTTCGGCGGAAGATACTGAAAGGGTGTGCAATTTCCTTTTAATATTACACGTGGGGAAACATTTGTGTAAACTGGGCACATCACTTTCTCTTCTTGCGTGTGGAGGAGACGAAGAGTAGGGCTTTACTGAGGGCAATTTGCTTCGCGAGTGACTTGTTAAAGGTCTCAGTAATTTTTGTAGTGGTTGGAAGTGTTAAGAATGGTGGGAGATGGTGGCGCATAGATTCTATTCTTCCTCTTTTGCTCCCTTCTCCCTCCCCTTCTCCCCCTTTGAGCCATGGGTGGGTCTAAATGGCTTTTGTGGAGAGATTAGCACACCCCAACTTTAATAGAAGGTTTGTTCTCTCTCTCTCTCTCTTTCTCTCTCCCCACCCCCCTTTCTGCTTCCTCTCTTTCTCTGCCTCCCTGCCTTTTCCTCCTCTCTCATTCCTTTCCTTTCTTTTTAAAGGATGTGTTTGTATACATTCTGGACATTTGAATTAAAAGAACAAACGTATTGTGATCTTGAAAAGATCACCATAGATGTGGACAAATCATTAAAATTACAGAGTTATATGATCCATAATTGATTAGTCAAAATAACTTATTGATGAAATATACAAATATTTTACTGTAGCACCTATTTTTATATGCACATTTAGCATTTCTCTTTCCTTCACTATTTAGCCTATGATTTTCACAGAGGTGTCACACTATATCAGGAGCTGCATTTCCAAAACTGAAGTGATATCAGGAAGGCATTTTAAATCATTAAAATATGGAGAACTTAATGGCAGAATCTTAAAAGTCAATGCAACCCACCCAATTGGATCTGTAATTTAAAACAAACAAACAAACAAACATTGTATCCCAATGTATAAAAGAAAAAGATTTAGGGCAATTAATTGGGCCATTCCAGTGAGAATCATGTGCAAGTTTCTGGTTTTGTTAGAGAAGATTTAAAAGTATTTTTATTAGTCAACCAAAATGATGTATTGATCTGACTACTATTGTAGCCGATTTTTGATTGTTTAACCAAACCCAGTTGCATTTGTACAGATCCACGTGTACGGGCACCTCAGAAGACCAAATGACGGACTGTACAAATCTCTATACAATGTCTTTATCCCTCTGGGCAGCAAGCAATGATGATAGCCACAAACAGGATATCTGTAAGATGGGGCTACTGTTGTTACAGTCTCGTGTATCCCAGCACATGTAATTTTTAAAATAGTTTCTGAATAAACACTTGATAACTATGTCACATATGAGGGACTGAAGTAATGATTACTTAAGGTGCAAAAGAAACAGCTACGTGTGATTGACTGAATCACCATGATTAATAATTTAAGACATAGTAGCTAACTTCTATTCCTGAAAGAAAAAAAAATGTTCCCCAAATTATCAAATATATATAATTACACCTTTGTTGGTTCAGGGAAATATGTTTATCTAAATGTGTCATTTAATGTGTTTATTAACGAAATTTCAACTGTATACTTCTTTTCCTTACTGAAGTATTCATCTAACATGTGAAGCATGGTAAGTAATGTACTGCACATTGATTTTGTATTTTGTCGTGCCAGTATTATTTATTCGGTCTACAATTTTTCATAGTTTAACTTGTGTCAAACTACCTTCAACAATTACGATGGGTACTTTATCTCAAGTTGATCTATATCCTAAATGTTCAAAATGTTTGGTGAGTATAAGCTGTTCATCTCTGAGTAAGGTTGGCCAGTGAATTAGATAATATTTATGGGTAGGAAACTTTTGAATTCATCGAAACTTAAAGAGCCATGTGCTTTATTCGTGTTGGTGGATCTCCCCATAATCTCACCTGGAATGTGTACAACATCAAGGGCTGTTCATGAACCTTATGTTTAAGGAATATTTTCCGTGGCATTCTGCCACAAAGAGGCAGCATTCATCCGTGAGTAAACTGACAGTAACTACTTGAATTCAGATTGAACAGGTGGTAGCATTTCCCTAAGGGGTTAAAAAATAATTAGTAATGCTACATTGGCCAAGTGAAGTAAACTATCCCCATTCTGTGTAACGTTTTCCCTTGCAAATTTTTTTTTCAAAGGGGAAAGGAATAAACTTAATGCCATGATATTATCATAAAAAAATGTATCTCCTGCTCTCCATCTACCTCCTCCATATTAGATCCAGCATTGTAAGATAAATATAAATACTAGCATTTGACATCACAGTTGGGGTTGTGGTTAATTTTTTCTTCACAGTGGGAGTTATTTTTCTTCAAAAAATGTCAAAATCGCTTTCACAATATTATTATATATAGATATGGCAGTGTTGTATGATTTATAAAATATTAATACAAAGTGGAATCCTCCATGTAACTAAGTTTTTAGTTCTTAATTGATGCATTAAAAGTAAGAGGTAAGAATTACATGAAGTCAAAAATGTAGTTCTGGACAATATAAGTAGTTTCCAGAGAAAGTTTGTTGATGTATTTTTCAAAGATTTACAAAATAATATTATTATTTTCAAACCAGCACTATTTCACATAATCTTGTTACATATACACTCACTGTAGGTGGTTCATTTCTACCTCTACTCTTAGTAAGGTATCCAGTATTTTTTTAGTCTCAAAAAATAACAATTATATGATTTATGGAAAGAAGTTACTTCTAATTTTTAAATTATATTCTTCCCATCTGTATTAAGAGGATAAAAGTAAACTTATCCTTGCCCTAATAAACTTGAAGAAATTTTAACATGTAGAATCATGAAACTGTATAGAATAATGAATTATTTTTCTCCTTATACATGGTTTCCTGCCAGTACATTAGCATATACAACAGAACATAATTTGTGTGGTTTTGAATATTTGAATTTTGGTTTTTCAGGTATACTGAGTAAATAATTAAATTGGGTATATCAGTGGTATATTACTGGATTAAGGAACCCTGCAAATTCTCTCCACAGAATTTTGGAGAACAACAATATGTAATGTTTCAGGCATCAATTAAAATTTGGATGCAAACTAAGCTTACTCTTTGTGCTTGTTCTATTTGATATGTTGCATAATCTCATACAAATATATCTCCAGGTAGAGATTACAAAATTTTATTTTTATCTATATATATGATTATAGTGTAAATATTTAGTTCTCTCAGAGAAAGTAAATATATTCCATGTAAATGTAGATAATTTGTATGCTGATATTCAAAATAATTTACAGCTAAACTAATGATTGGAGTTATGAATTAATCAATTTTAGCATTAATATCAGACTCAGAACACATCTTTTGTTTGGGCAACAGTATCACCCCTACTTATGTGAAGTGGAAATTTTTGGTAAATGTTCTGGGTATCCAGCTCTGTCCCTTACCACTGTTCCCTCAGCCTCAATAGGAAAATCAAACTAGTGTGTAATGAAAAAGCCACACAAAATGTGGGAAAGTTTAGAACTTAAGAACTTAATCTAAGTTACCAGTTTCTTGCCCTATATCATTAATTCTATTCTTGTTACTAAGTTAGCAAATTATTCAAATTAAATATGTATACTTTTCTCTCCTTACTCTTATTTCCTGACTCTCTTCTTTTTTTTCCTTACATCTCACCCTTCCTTCCCTCCTTCTCTCTTCTTATCCTTTCTCTTCTTTATTTTTCAGTAGGGCAAGGGAAAGAGTGAGAATAGTTCAGTCCTTGTTTGAAATGCCAAAAACTGGCTACTTCGTTTCAAGAGCTCAATAGGTCGTTCCCAACGTCACACAACTCCAAATTAATGAAAATAAAGCAGACCACAAATATGCTTCCAATTCATTTGGAAATACGCTTTTCTTGCACTTTCAGATGGCCCCAAATTAAGATATTTGCAAAGGTGGCAAAATATTTCTTTTTAACTCATTTTAAGAACAAATTTTACACTGAGAAAGAAGAACTGAAAACAACAAAAGAACCGATTTAAACTCTGGAAGGCAGGAGCATTTAATGAATTGTTTTTCAAAGGAAATAAAATATGAAACTGATAATTAAACTGCTATTAAATTAACTAGTTTATGCATAATGTTCCTCATACCCACTGAAGTTCTCTACTTTGCAAATACAAATATATGACAATAAAATTAAAGTAGTTGGACGGACATTAGTCATGTGCCTAAAAATAATTATCTAAGATCTAAATCCTAAGAAACTTATATATCAATTAATATTGCATTTGACAACTGTGCATTTTATCATTAATTTGATTTTAATTCAATTTAATGTCTATCTATAACTATCCATATATATTTCCATTGGTAATATATGTAGCACGTATGTGGCATACAAAAATATATTATTAAAGCATGGCATACCCAATTTTCATTTCAATTTTTTAATTATTTTAAATTATACTTTTGTGTTCTACTCTTTAGTCATGTTAGATTGGGGGGAAAGAAAAGAATCTGGTGCAGTATAATCTTTGAGTCTGACAATAATATACTCTTTTCTTCCTCTATTTATGGCAAATCATTTGGCTTACAAGACACAGGTCAAACATTTCTCATGGTAGTGGTGCCAGTATTACAAAATGAATAGCTTTTATACTCATTTTTTAAAAGAACAACATTTAACCTTAAATTTGAGTGATTTAGGTTATTTCTTATAAAAAGAACTTTTGAAGATCAAAACATAAATATTTCATTGAGAACTGATGTAATGCAAATTTGAAATAATTTGACTTTCTCACTTTCCATTTACTGTCAAAAAATATAACGATATATGGCATAATGCTAAGTATGTCAGATACATTTTTATTAGATATTAAGAAAGTCATTTACAGAAAAACAGTAATATTCATAGAGATATGTTGAGTGGAAGTCTTCCAATGAGTTTTTTTTAAATTAGGTACTTTATCAGTGAACATGAAGGAATATTGTATATTTCTACTATAAAATAAACAGGTTCATGCTTCAAAATTACATGTGTTTCTAAAAGTGGAAAATATGAAACAATGCTTTTAAGGGTGAATTTTTTTTAAGTTAAGATATGCAGAAATAGAATTGTGGCTTTTTCAAATTGAAGGCTTATCAGCATCTTGGTCGACTTTCAACAAACTTATATGAAGATCATTACATTTTAAGACATATTTCCAATGTATCACAATGTAAACTCAATTCAAATTTGTCATACTCCAGTACTGAAGCATATATATGCTAGTAGCAAATTTTGGTTACTTTTTAGTGTTCTGGAATATACATATTTTAGAATTTCTTACAAATTGATTTCTACCACCAGTAATAATTTCTAGTGTTTCCAGCTAACACATTTTTTAAGAATCTTATTGTATAATTCATTAAAAACACAGCTTAATATTGAGTACTGAAACTAAAATAACTGTATTTTCAATTTGTAATTGAATACATGTCTATTTAAATACAACACGAAGGGTGGCAGTAACCCATGTTAATTGATTAGTAAAATTTTTGTCAGATACTCTGCTATAGAGACCTTACCAGTGTGTTTTATCCAAGAGAGGTTCATCAGGCTCTTGTAGACTAAAATTTTAAATAGTCAGTGTAAAAATTGATATGTGTATGGGCTTCCCTGGTGGCGCAGTGGTTGAGAGTCCGCCTGCCGATGCAGGGGACACGGGTTCTTGCCCCTGTCCGGGAGGATCCCACATCCCACGGAGCGGGGCCGTGAGCCATGGCCGCTGAGCCTGCGCGTCCGGAGCCTGTGCTCCGCAACGGGAGAGGCCACAAGAGTGAGAAGCCCGTGTACCGCAAAAAAAAAAAAAAAAAAAAAATTGACATGTGAAAAGGAATACCTGACTAATAAATATATTTACCTGTAATGGTATATCTGTATAAATTATCCATATAAAATCATGCTTTTTAACATTACAATATAATATTTTTGCTCTATTTAAGTCCAAATTCAATAAGAGTATTTCACGTCTGAAAATCCTAATAATGGGAAAGTTATAGCTATCAAATTTATCTAAATCCTGAGTTTTAATATTGACTTTAAATCTCCACTCCCAAGTATTGGGTTGGCCAAAAATTCAGTTCAGGTTTTTCCGTAACATCTTAACGGAAAAACCTGAACGAACTTTTTGGTCAACCCAATGTAAAGTTCATAGTGCATGTTTTTCTTTAAATTACTGAACTCTGCCCTCGCTAAAGTCCCCTGAAGGTATACAAATACACATAATATTTTTCCTTTATGTTTTTCTTTTTGATTGATATTTAGGTAGCAAATATTAAAATATACAGTTAGGAACTAGCACTTGTTAAAGTATAAATTAAATTTGGTCTCACACAAACAGTATCCCTCAATTTTATAATTATCTCCAAATTTTTAAAGCTAGTGAATAGTATATTTACATAAGTGGTTCCAAATGTGAACATTCAGATCCAGAAATTACTCATATTACTCAGAGAATATTTAAAATCATTCACCATACTGCCATTTAAATTCATTCAATCAGAACAATGATGTTTTGTTACCAGTTACGATTAAAAAGCCCAAGTCTCAGGTGAAAATTAAGTATTTCATTAGAAATTTTAACAGGAAAAAAATATAAGTGATAAATATTAAGTATTTGGATTCTAAATGTAAAATATCTTCTCCGAAGCTAACGAAGTTGTATATATAGAAAAAATCATTACATTGGGCGTTTGTGTAAAATTATACATTTTATAAAATCGCTTGTTTCATATGGCTTACAAAATCTTTTTACTTTCAACAATGAACTCTGTCTTCATTTAAGAAAGTTTATCTGATTGAGGATTTCTTTTCTTTTGCATAGGATGTCATCTTATTGTCCTATTATGGCTTTGGCCTACACCTTCATTTAAAAGCTCTGTGCCCATTTTTAAGCGTATTGAAAATGGTCTCTATTATTATGTTTAATTCTTGCAACTCAAATCGTTTCCTCCTTCCCCCCCAAAAATTGAAAAGAAGTTGGTATATTTCTCCCATTTGTTAACTTAACATGAATTTTGAAGTCAAATTAAAGATTATCCCAAATCATTCCAAATATAGCAATCCAAGTGCTGTGTAAGCATGACAATGTGAGTATGTGGATATTAAACTGTCACTATGGACCTGTCCCTCATTAATAATCATCTTAAATACACAGCAGCTAAATATAAAGGTGAAAACATCTTTGAATGTTAACATACTTAACTTGCACACTTTGATTAACCGGGTAGTGCATATAGTTTACAAAATGCCACTATTGTGTGCTTATAAACACTAAAGCAATACTCACCAAGTGGGGACCCACAGGCAAAAGCCTGGAAAATCTGTTTCATTTGATCAGAACAATTTTATTTCCATTTAAAAGAAATAAATTTGAATTTGAATGCCTTTAGGCTAGATAAGCACCCTCCATATTACCTTAACCTAGCAGCTTCATATAATTCCATATTATCTGCTGGACCACGAGAAAATTTGAACTTTCAACCATGTTTAAATAAAATTTTTTCCTCCAATATTAAAATTTATGTATCACAATCATGAATTCTCAGGCATTGCTCTCTAGGAGCTCAGAGTTATTAATTCTTTATATATAACATATGAAGTAGCAGATTCTATGTAGGTTTATATTATAAAGAAATCAAGATTAAATAAAGGAAAAACTAAGAATGAATAACTTTACAACCAGAAGGGACTGCTTTACTATATGTGAATGCTCTATTAAAAATGTAAATGTAAGTGTTAAAGATTTACACTGACTTGGAGTCTCCAAGAGCTACTTTTGTAAACTGTCCTGACCCTCGCAGGCCCCTAGACGTTCTAAGGGAAGCAGCAGTAGTAACTAAAAAGTATGTTCTTCCAGAGGGAATATTATAATTGCAGTTCACAACAAAAGCTTTTCCCCAAATTTCTAACTGCTCATGTACTTGAAAACACTGCAAAAGGTCAATTCAGTAAAAATATGTCAGCATCAAATATTATGAGAATCACTTCCAGGATGGAAAATAAAGCTTAGAAAATCTGATCCAATAGATTTAGGACCAAAAAAAAAAATTGTAAAGGGGAAGACAGAATTGCCAAGGCTATTTTTCAGTATGTTAGAACAAAATAATGAGTAGAGGAAAGATATTTTCGGTATTTCTGACTGTGCTAGTGATAAGTTGTTTGTAAATTGGTGTATAACTACAGGAAGTAAGAGCAAATGTGATGAGATTCCCAAACTTTCCAAATCTGTTTTCTTTGAAGATTTATGTTCATTTTTTGAGACTAAACTCTGACATATTTTGTAAAGAAATTTTGGATTTCTTCTCTTTAAATTATTTTTCTAACAAAATGTGAATTAGCTTTGCTACACAAATATACTGTCAGTTGGATTTTTATTTTTACTGTTGATTTGGTTTATCAGTCATGTAATCTTAACGTTTTCCTTTATTGAAAGCTAATTAGCTGTGCCTGAAATAACAAAATAATAGTTGCATATTATTTGCTGTTGTTTTATACCAAATGGTAGCCACTGGCAACAAGGCAGAAGATGATTCTAAAATTCCAAATTATGTTCCTTTTCCCATTGCAGATGGTGTGTCCTTTGGCAACTTTCTTTGTGTATCTGCCTATTTTCGATTTGTAAAAATTAATACAATGCACTTGGTTTATGAAGAACTCAAAAAATTTAGATCTCCATTTTCTCTGCTGGGTGTATGTAAACTGTGGTTCTTTCTGAATTTAACAACATGTAATTATCATTGCTGTTTATACTATATATCTATGAAAGTTATGATCATATCTTTCAGATGAAAACTTTTTTCTCTCTCTCTTTATATATATGTATGTGTATATATTAGTTTGAAATGTATTTTTCAGTTTCTCCATTAAGTTTCTTTGTTTACAAAATTGCATAGTCACTTGTAGATACTTTACAGTAAATTTAAAAGTACATCTTCTTTGAAAAGGAAAAAACTTAGTGTAGTCTTATTGACTTTATTACATATTCTTACTCTTTGAAATAATATTGAACTTTCAGTATATTTCAAAAAATATATGATCAGTATTTATTTCTCAAAAAATTGAATGCTGTTTCTAAATTGCAATTTTATTATATTTGCTTATTTTGTGTGCATTTAACACATTTTGAAATTATGTGTGAGGTAATTTCCATTAGTTTGGTTTTAATTCAAACATTCTTGGGTATACTTATTTTTTATTAGATAAGATTCCATAATATCATACAACGATGTATCAATAATCTGTACCATATATAATATTTAAGGCTCCTTCGTTTATTTTTTTTTTGCAGAGTTAACTGTAAAAGGTAGAATAAATATGTGATATATCATTCATCATTTTTATATTCTAAATTTAGCAACTGCTCTCCTACATAATGATTAATAGTATAGATAGTACTGATTTCTTTTTTCTGCTCTGGTATAAATTTAGTTGTTAATCCAATAATGAAATTACTTCCATTCTCAATATTTTCAAATATCATTACAATTGCTATTTACTAGTTTCAGTGACAATCTAAGTTCCTCCTCAGATGCTTAAAGGAATCTTTATAGATTGGTATAAACAGAGAGCTCTAATGGTTAGAATTAAAATGGTAGCAATGACAAATCAACAATACACATAATAATAAATCATTACCTTCTCTATAAAGAAGAGAACAGAAACTCAAGTACATTAAAATAACGTCCTGAAAGATATTGGAAGTGTAGCAAGCTGACATTCATACCTAATAAAAAGATCTTACTAATATCATCTTGCAGTATTTATATTGTTCTATATAAATATTATGTTTCTATTCAGTGGAACAGAGAATTTATTAATCCAGAATTAATCCATTATTTTTCTCTCTAACTTACCAAAATTCATCTAAATAAAGGTAGAGTAGGAAAAAGAGATATTTGAGATAATGGCTGTATCTGTCGCCAGATCATAGAACGATACCTCGCAATTAGTAGGCACTCCCCAAATGAACTAACTGATACATATTTATAGATGTCTACAGACTAAGGTGAATTCGTGAATACTATAAAGATCCTAAGCTGTCTATCACAACACCATTTACCTTGCCATAAACTTCAGGGATGGCTAAAATATCAATTAGGATATTAGGCGACTGTTTAGTACCTTGGCATGCAAATCTATATTAGGGAACCACTGGGGATGCTACTAGTGAATTTTAAATATATTTATAATAAACACGGGAAGTACTTTCCAAATGGCTCCACTTTTAGTCCACTTTTCTAAAAAATGTTCAGATATTTAAAGAAAAATGGAAATGAGACTTGAGCACTAAGACATAAAACTTATCCCAAATTTGAATTTTATTAGTTTTGTTTTGCTGGTATAACTGGCTAACTTTTTTAAATACTTAAGGAAAGTAAGGATTGATGTTCTGTCTTACATTACTGTTCAGAGTCTGCCTTAATCGAGATACTGGTAAAATTTTCAGGCATTTCACAGATATGCTTCTGGTGTTTTAGCCTGGTGAGGTGTTTATCTATTTAGAAAGCTTTTCTGAGCACTATGTGCTTTCCTCTGGGTGTGAGAAAATCGGTTCATCCTTTTAATGAGAATGTTACCTCCGGGGAAAAAGTAATCCAGAAGGAATAATACATTCCTCAGGGCAGCTTCCTACACAGGGACACGCTTTTCTCTAGGGCTCACTGCATGTATATTTCAGTGGGAGAATTTTAATATTTTAAAATATCATTGCATTTAGTCATAAGGCACCATGACTATAGGATACAGTATTTTGTTGAATATATATTGACATATTTTTCTAAGGTTTTTTATACATCAATTATAATTTAGGAAATGTTATATATTCTTAAAAATTTACGTCTTCATATTTGAAGTACAATAAAATAGATTATTATTAATATGTTCTTTACATATTTTGTTAAACTTAGAGACAGAGAATAAGAGGCTTAAATGAAATGGCTTTAGAATTGCACTTATGGACCCCAAATAGCACAATTTTAGAAGTCTTTAAGCTGTTTCGATACCAAAATATAAACTCTTTCTCTCCAAACAAACTTACCTCATTTTAACCTTGAACATTTGGGTGATGAAGTATTTACTTCTTGCGGTTACTTAGAATATTTTGGAGAGTTCATGAGTTGAGAATGTGAAGCTGTTTGACTTTATAGCCATGTGTTTTAATACTTCATCATCATATGTAACTTTAATATATTTCAAAATTCCCTTCAGTCACTACTTGTGCCCATTAAAGAATATTGGAATACAGCTACATAACTCTATGGATTTTAAATACTTAGCTATTTTTTCTTTTAAAAACATTTATAATTTTCTTTCCAAATTAAGAACCAATTAGATATTAAATATATAATATTAAAACATTGGTATGTTAATATTGTGCTTTTGTTTGTAAAAGACTCACTCTCATAGCCAACAACTATAGTAAATAAATATTTGATTCATAAGATATAGCAACTATCAAAATATTTCAATGGAAATCTGATGGTAAATAAGAAAAATGCACTTCATTTTAAGAATACTAGCCTAATGTGGAATAATGAGGAATAACACTCAAAAAAGCACCTTTTTAAAATATCTAACATAATCAAGGTGAAAGTTAGATTTTTTAGGGGGGAAAGATCTTTTCCTCCTGCTATTTTCTCTTATTTCTTACTACCAAATCAGTTTCCTGTTATTAATATTCATTAACAATTGCTTAATTTGAACTGCTATTTATGATTTAAAGATGATATCACTATTTGTTACTTAAAATAAACATAATTGGTTGGCTTATTCATAAATAAATTTGATGTGGCTATTTGTGCATTCAAATAACATTTAAACTAGACTAATTAAGATCAGTTGTTTTTAAAATGAATTTCATTAAAACCTATTATACATCTTGGATATTAAAGCCATTTTATCATATGCTAGAACATATTAAATACTTTTAAAGAGAAAAAATTAATGGATATTCAATAATTTGAATCTCTTTTTAAACACTTGAACTGTGATTCTATGAACATTACTGAGATACAGATTTCTGTTTACCTATTGAATGTGGGTATTCATATGCATGACATAAATACTCTCTTAATTGTCTGAATTACACTTTTGTTTGTTGAACTGGAAAAAAATGACATAACATCTAGACAACTAAGTAAGAAAATTTAAGGTCTTCATATTGATAAAATATATCATATATTATGCACATTTTATAAATAACTTGAAAAGATACAATCATATGTATTGGCAGAAATTAAATACTTGTATTAAAGTTAAACACTGTAGATATTTTATTCAAATTTTATAAGGTTAAATTTCTATTTGCAAATATTTTTAAAATAAAATTACATTAAAAGTTAGTGTATTAAATGTGGTATGAATAATACTAAAAGCAACATTACTTACAATGCCAGAGAATGAAGATAAGCATTGTTTAATTATTTGAAAATAGTTGGAAAAAATATGTTTATGTGGGAAATTAGGCAAGTAACCGAAGTCTGATCTCTAGGTATTTTGCATGGTGATTCAATTAGTAGTGTGTATTTTCACATACTTTGTGTATTCATTTATTTTAATTAATTCCAATGTCTGACATACATGCTAAAGATAATCCCTTTAAAAATGTTATTTCAAAATCACAAAAAAAAGACATTAAACAATTATTTATGCATACTCTGCATCACAGCTATGACAAGCCTATAAATATCACAATGGGAGGAGCAATGTTTGATTTAATTTTGCTCCCAACTTATTTTACTTACTACTCATAAAGATTCCTTTCTATTTGAAAATTATTATGTGAAACAGGAAATTTCCCATGCAGTTGGAATGGGGGCTACAATGAAACAAAAGAAAATAAGAATGTCATTACGATAAAATGAAGAAAATTTTTAGAAAATAAACCTTAAATTAGTTTTTAAAAGTTCTGAATTTAGTATCTATCAGATAGTAAATAAATGCATACATAAATATGATAATCACATAAGAATTTTGGATAAATAATTCTAAACTAACTCTTAATCTCACTACATCATAATCTGTTGTAACATTGCTATTAGATTCATATTCAAAATGTTAGAGGTGTTGGATTGCATTCTACTTAATGTGTTTTTCTTCAGAAGAATCATGTTGCTGTAGCTGCTGCTATGTTTTCCCCTTAGAATCAATTCTGTAATTGAAATCCTATGTAGGTGTATCATCTGGACCTCTTGTTGCACTGGATCTATTGGTGCTATGAAGAAAGTCTCCATAAGATAAATAAATGTCATTTCTTATACCAAATACTTATTCAGTCATGAACTCTAAATATATCTATATTCTTATAATTGGGTAGCACCACTGCTTTAGCACTGGAATGGCACTATGTATTAACTAAAATTTGGGGTTTGGGGTCTCATGTTTTCCTCTTTAATTTTTTAATTTCCCAGTGGATATAGAAACTTGATGCAAAAGTTCCTATGAAAGTTCCTATGAATTATTCACATGAACCAGATTCGTGCTTTTACATCATTATTAGACTACATTTCATGGTATGTTATTATGGTTTCTATTGTTTAAATTGAATGTGATTCATGGATCTTTAAAATATTTATTCCTGTGTCACAATTACCCTATTTCTTTCATACATGGTATATAAAATAATATTTTTTGTCTGATAATTTTTTGTAATGCAATGAGCCAGCTAGAGTTGGTAACTATATCAAACAGAGTGCAAGGATATGGCATCTGTCCATATAGGGAAATCAAAGGTATTTTAAAGTGATTAATGATCTTTTTACATGTTGACAATATTCAATTCAGTGAAATGCCATATCCTTGATTATTTTTTCATAGTTGATTTATCAATCTATTACTTTGAGTTTTGAAAATATTTTATTGTTCTAGTTGTTCATAACTTTAGGAATTCACTCAGTCTGCTTGGGCTTAACCTGGGGAAACTGTGAAGTAGATAAATTATACTTCCTTTCAGACATGTTCTCTGTTTTTGGCTTTCCTTTTAACCTGCAGTTCACCAAAAAGTTACAATCATTTCGCTTCCAATTTATTCTTTCTAAAGTGTTAGTTTGTTCACGGCTTTGTGCTTCACGAGAGTGACATGATGAAGGTGCCTTAAAATCAGGATTTCAAGGCTATTAAACATACCTCTACCTACAGAACCCCAAGTTCTGTGACAACAGTGATAGTAGGAGATGTGGGACAGGAAACTAAACTCAGCACCACAGATAGAAACTATACAGATTAGCCCACTCCTCTTATGGGGGCCAAGCCTGCCAATCATGCAGAAAATGTAGCCACCTCAGAGTAACTAAACTGCCTTTTTGTGGTTTATATTTTCCATATTGGGTTAAAGAAACCAGAAAAGAAATTCAGTGTGTGTTACAGATGAGACTTAATCAAAAAACTATATTTTAATTGTCAAATCTAACTATTTCTAACTATTACATGTCAATGCCTTTTAAGAAAACTTTGTTTTAAACTGCATTTGCCACAGTTTTCATAAGGGATATAAATGGAAAAGATGGAGTGCATTTACAACAGTTATTAGTTTTTCCATAGATGCAACTAAATTTATTCTGATGTTAGTCTACAGTTTTAAAAATTGTCAAAGAAAATATACATAGTTTTTTTTGCATTATCTGGCTGATAGAGCAATTATGTATATTTACTTAATAAATTACAAACGGGTGAAATTATGGCTTGGTACTATACTATTGAGTTATAATTTATTTACTACTACAATGAGATCTTTTATTTCTACCTCCACAAATAATGCAATTTCATGAATAAGTAATTCTTTCCTTTAAAACTTTCATTTTAATTCTAATTTAAATAGCTTCTTAAATAAAAACATAACTCTTCAATAGTAATATGATTCTGTAATTTGAAATTTCTTGAATAAAACAGAAAGATACTGTACTTACCCTTTTTAAGTGTAATCTAGACTACAAAAATGCTTTTAGTCTTACAATTGGAATTATTAAAAAGAAAACTCAAACACAGGGCATTAAATAGCTTTCATATGAGGTAATCTAACAAGTATGATAAAATAATTAAGTACACATATTTTCAATATTTCAAGATCATTAGCATCTTTAACTTAAGCAATTTTAAACTGGTGTCATAAACTTACCTTTTGTGACTGCAAACATAGGAGAACTGAAGAAGCAAATGATCTTTTCTTTTAGCATGTTATGATACGTGTGTACATGTTTGTGTTATGCGAGTTTTACAGGAGGGGGTTGCTTGTTTCTTTTTTTACATTTTGCAAGCCGTCATGAATATTTTTATCATAAGCTTCACACACAAGAGCCTGCTGAAGATTTGAAGGAAGGGGCAGCACAATCTTCACAATCCTTGTGTCCCATCACTCACCAGCAGAAAATGATGCCAAGAAGACTTGTGGGCCATACTCTCCATTGGTCATAGTCTCAAGACACGGTGGGGGCTTACTAATGTGCAGTGGCTACACCTTGTTAACTGCATACATGTTTGTTATCTGATTACAGGAATGGTAAACAGGATGTTAGCAATAGCCACTCATCTTCAAATTTCACTGTCAAACATATCAATATTTCAAAAGATAGTTTTGATCCAGGAAACTGTTAATAAGATTTTGAGTAAATATAGCCAATGCACATCTGGCTTAAACAGAATTTTTTTTAATCTTTCCATTTTTATCCTTTTTACAAAAAGTGTAAAACTGGTTGCACGTAACTGAGATGAAACAAAAGAGCAAAGCCATGTGAAATGTTGACCTCTTACTGTGAATTAGTCTCCCTTTTCTGTTTGTTTTGCCTTGTTTCTTATAATATATATTTAGTGTGTCACAGCAGGATTATTTTTGACAACTTTTCTTGGAATGGTTATTTATTTGCATACTTCTCATTTTTTCTGTTACTTACCTAAAAAATGTTTGAAGTGTTGAAGTATCACAATATTCCTTATTATACTGAATTCCAGATCATTTGTTTTACTTTATACCAATTATATTATTGTGGATAATGATTGTCTACAAAATATAGCTCTTTTTTTTTCCTTTTTTGCATTCCAGTGCCCTACTTGCTATGTAATATTTTAGTTTTCCTTTTCCTTGATATTTTGCTTAATGTAGAGTTCATTTTTATCACAAGATTTACGTGACATTATGAAAGTCCTTGGTAAGTTAAAAAATGGAAAAGTCATTATTTGTCATTATTTAGAACACAAATTTGTTCTAAAAAATTATACTCTCTTTTATTTGTGTGTGTGTGTGTGTGCGTGCGTGTGTGTGTGTGTGTGTGTAAAACTAAATCTTGAAGATTGAGGAAGTTTATTCTTCATTTAATTTTGTTGCTTTGAGTACTCCTGAAGCCTGAAAAAAATACTTAGGAAAATAATATGAAAGATATCGTGTACAAGTGAAAGCTGCAATATATATTATGCAAGAATAATACATATTGTGTGTGTTTTCCCTGGGTCCTTTTCTGCTATTTTATTCCCCTAACCTCCTAAATTTTGTTAAGTCTGAATTACAAGTGGCTATCCATTTGGATAAGTGATTTTTAAAACTATACTGAACTGTGGACCACTTAAGATTCTACACCTGGACAATTTCAATAACCTGAGTCACTCAAAGATCTTACTTTGGAATAGCCACCTAAGACGAGTCATCAGTGTTTCTTGCCCCAAGCGTTTTCCCTGCTGCTGCGTTTGAAATCTCCTCCCCTCACTCTCCATTCTCAAGAATGCTGTCTAGGATTCTTCTCTCACCTCTTACACAATCACAGACTACCTGGGCTGCTGCAAGGTGGAGCCACTGGTGGTAAAGTGGAGTTAGAAAAACAGGAGAGTAAAGACAAAGAGCTGGAGAAGGGAGCTCCTTCTGTCACTTGTCAGCAGCCCCAGGACAGTTCATGCCAGGAACTTCCCAGTGCCCGCTGCATTTCTCCACTCACGCTTCCCAGAAAGTGCCCTGAGTGTGAGTGCAAACCTCTGGACCTATTTCTGTGATGATATTTCTTTGATATTTCCTTCTGACATGTAGATGGTTTTCCTTTGTCTGTCTGTTTGTTTGTAGCCCATGCATTTGGAACATGTTTTGTATGCATGAGTGTGTGTGTGTTTTGTTTGTTTCCACTACTCCCCGTATATGTACAAAAAGAGACTGGCAGGTGAAGAAGAAAAGTTAACTATTTAACCCTATCTCTGTTTTCTTAACACTACCAACAGTAGTAGATAGCTAAGCAGATAGGCAGAGAAACAGATAAATGGACCGTGCATTTGTTTTGGGTAGGGGAGACACTGTGTGCTTGTTGCTCTATTCTATTATTTGATGGATTAGGGAGGAAAGAAATCCTGAGTAGAAGTAAGGAGTTGTGGCAGGGGGAAGTATTAGTAAAAAGAAAAAATTGGGGTGAATATTAGTTGGTCTAAGATGTGTTGTCTTCAGGCACCTCATTTTATTCTCTGCTCCCTGGAGCTGCTGGTCTAACCCTAGTCCCTGAGCTGAGCGGCGATCTCCAGGACTTTGATCTCCTTTCCTCAGTGGCATTCAGTCTTACCTACCCTGGATTCCTTCTGCAGGCCTTGAAAGGCATAATAACTTTCTTAGAATTGGTAAAGACCCCTGTGCCTTTACATTTGGAGAAGGCAGAGCTTAATAATCTGTCATTTGATTGGAGATATGTGCCTGGTAACTTAGATCTTTGAATTATTTTTAATATTGCCATATATGGTTCTCTGTAATATCTACACAGGGTAATAAATACTTAAGGGGCATTATTGATTAGATCATTTTGTTGGCAATTATAAAAGTATGTTTTTATTGTTTGATTTATATGAGAAAAAATCAAAAAGGGACTATGGATGATAATGTTTTAAAATAACCCATTTGTAAATTCATTTTTGTGTATTTCTTAACCAAGTCACAAGTTTTTATTTAATCCAAATTTATTTGTTAGTGACAGAAATGTATATGTGCATGTAGAATTAAAATTGATAATACTTTTCATTTGAAATGCTGAGGTTTTGGAAAAAAATCATTGGTGACCCAGTAAAGTAAGTGATATATTTAAGAATGTACATCCTTGAAGATACTCTGTCATTGTAAAAGGGCATGGCCACAGCATTTTATGCAGTTATATGTAGATTCCAACAGAGCGATTTGGACACTTGCAATAGGTATCTTTACTTTTTTTAAAGCACACTATGAACAACTTGTGTGAATTCTTTTTCTGTTCAGACTAATACATTTAAATCTAAAGAATACTATGTCTCTGAGAATGGCTTTTTAAAATATTGATTTCATTTTAAAATGAAGGCTAGATTATTAAGCATTCATTACAACAAGCCTCTACCTCATCAGTTCTTAAGAAACCGCAGTGGCCTCGGACAGTTCTAGTTCGGGAACATTAACTTCATTTGGACTTCTTACTATCTAATGACAGCCAAGTCACGAAAAAGGCAACTCGCCTTAATAACTAAGCTGGCTTATGAATGGCTTTCTAAATAATTATTTAATAATACCATGAAATTATATTATTTCGATCATGTCAATGAGTCAGAGAATTTCTATATGAACATTTTTCAGCCTGATTTGGAGCAGAATATTTATTCCTGTGAGATGACAGCAGCAGACAGATTTTACTGACAAGAACGAATAGCTGCATTTGTGAAAAATCACTGTGTGAAGACCACAAGGCAATGAGAATAAGTGGCAGATAGTGAAATGCCTTCTGAGAACGAGAAGACAGCCACCACATGGCAGAAAACCACGTAAAGCAATATACCATATGTGTGACAAGTCAGGTGACTGTCATTCTGACCACTTTCAGAAGAAGCTTCAAGATAATGCAACTCTAAGGTATGTTATATTTAATGTTTAACATTTTCTCTTATTGCTAAAGTATGCAGGTCTGCATATTCAGCTGGGAGGTGAGGTCAGTAAAGTAACCAGGCACATTACATTTGTGACTTCTTGACAGCTGACAGTAGTCCTTGTTGGCAACTGGCCAGGTTTGATTGACCTTCAATATAGTGGCCAGATTTTATATTCTTTTTTTTTTTAAATAAGCAAATGAATGAACAAGTCTTGTCTTATTAGGTTAATACTCATTCATGGACAATCAAGGAAACTCTTCACAGGCAATGCTTATTTAAAAATGCTGAAATAGAGCTAGTCATCACTCTAAATACACTAGCTATCTGCACAGAGAAACATAGAAAAATAGATCATTTCAATATACCAGGATATAAATTTATAACTTTTTATCATCACTTTAATTTGGAAATTTGGCCAAAAGATTTACTTTTAAAGTATTAATCAAACACTGAAGCTTGGTCACTTTGAGTTATTTTTATTTTAATGATTTTGTTAATCGTATTTATATCAGCACATTTTGCTGAAACCGTACTAAGTACATATGTTTCTGAATTTTCTTCCCATCCCCTACTTGAATTCATCTTTGCTAACATTTCACTAGCTTGATTGGTTCTACTACTGAAATCATTAAAGAAAACACTGTATTTATTTATCTGAATCCATTACTTAAGAATCATGGTTCTTGTGCACATTTTAATTTCTTTCTTTTACACATAAAGAATTCAATTGATTTGGAATGTGGTATGTTTGGGTACTCAAAAGTGATTACTGAAAACAGAAGTAATCATAGAAATTGTGACCTGGACTTCATGCTAAGTTAACTACTATCTGGGAATCAACTAATGATCTAAGTGAAAGAAATTAGTTTCTGGGAGACACTACAATGAAAGTGTTCATTCTTCTCTTTCTCTTGGTTTCTCTTTCACCCAGTAAGTGACTGAAAATAATTAGTTAATTTCAGTTACAGAAACAGTTTGAAACCAGATAAGACTATAATTGATGTATCAGGTTTAAAAAAAATGATTTACTAACATTTTACTGTAGCTAAACTATTCAGACTAAAGATATTCTATGTTCTTTGGAATGTTTTGTTTGTAATTTCAGTTATGTCTCTGACTCAAGCTACATACCTATAGCAGAGACTTTTTTTTTAACAAAATTTACCAAAAAGTATTAGGTTATTCAAATACATATGCTTATATATTCAATTCAATGAATGCTAAGATATTAGAAAATTGTCAATTCTCTCCAAACCTGAGAAAAACTTCAAGTTTCAGTTTTGTAAGTTTGTGTAGATTCAGCCCGAACCTATCAGAATTTATAATGGTTAAAATTCAAGTAATCATGAGAATTTTATTTATTAATAGAAGGTAAGCAGTTCAAAACGTATTAACACATTTGACAGAATTTTAGAATTGTCCTCTATGTGTTTGGAATTAAAAGGAGTAATGAGTTTCATATATAAGATAATTAATACTGCAATTTTGACCAAATCCTTAAATTAAAATAAACAGGTTTTTTGAGAATTATGAGTTACCAGGAACTGTGCTGAACTATTTATCTTTTTTGATAGTTTATATCCAAATTTGCATATGTTTACAGCAAATGCAGACTACAATATTCTTGTAGATATAATTAGAACACTTTACTATCTTTTGCCAGAAAAATGTTCACTCTTTTAACTCTCCCTGAGAATACTACACATTAATGCACTTGTTGGCATGAAAATCAGTAGAGTAACATAAAGTGATGTTGCATAAAGTTGAATTTTTATATTTATTAACATTCGTCTATACTCAAAAGTCTTATTTCCTTCAAGTTTGGACAATTTCTTTTTATGAGGTAAAGGAAAATGTGTCATAAACTTAATTTCCACATCTAAATTGCAGGATTGTTGGTCCCTGAAAAATAAGATTCTTTTAATAGGAAATTAACCTATAGTAATAAAGTCTTAAAGCTTTCACTGCAACTAATTTTTGGAAAATCAGCAATGAGAAAAATGATTACTGTACAGCAGTAATAAGATATAGTGTATAGGTTTAGTCAACATATAATGTGGTATGATATAGTTTACCAATTTTTCATAGATTAATATAATATACCCCTTCATAGGAAGGGGAAACCAGAAGCAGCATCTAGAGGTTTTTTTTTACAATCATCTGCATTCCAAATTTTATGTAGATTTGTACTTGGAATCTTCAGGTTTATTTTAATACCAGCAATCTTTATGAACCCTGAAAATAAACGTTGATATCAGGATTAAAGGGCGAGCCCCTCTGCCTCCAAATTATTGTTCTTATCCTATGAATGCTAAAACCTAAAAATATGTAGAAAAGTAGATATATGAAAATATAACTGTGAAATCTCTTATAAAAATGGAAATAGGGTCTGTAAGAAAACAATGGGGAAAATGCATTACACTGGTGGTTGGAAAAAGTATCATGAAAGATGTGGTATCCTCAAATGCTTCAAAAATAAGATTTTGACAGGGAAAAGTGGGAAATCCTGATGTGTAGCAGCGGCCAAGGCATGGAAACCATAAATCACAGGGACACACCTGAGAGTAGGAAGCAGTCCTATTTAAATCTTAATGCTAGTGTTAGCTCAGTGGTTAATTTGCAGAGCATTCTGGAAAATCAGATTATTTTTCAAAAATGAAGAACCTCAAAGCAACATCAGGGAATTTCCAGAAAATTCAGACCAATTAAAAAATGTTGGGCAAGTTTCTGACGTAAATGAAATTTTCTTTTAGAAAAATAACTTGCAGAAGAGGGCAGATTGGCTAAAAAAAGGAGAAACACTGAAGAAAGGAACACTGCTTGGGTAGGCATTTCAGTAACACAACTGAAATAGAGAAAAAGAGACAGCGGAAAAGGAAATGAGGAAACATTTAACAAAGACAGTATATAGAAAGAATTGTCAGCTTTGGGCTATAGAGTGCATTTACTAGAACTTATAATCAAAGAACATAGAGCTTTTTGTTTGTTTGCTTTTTCTTTGTCTCTCTTATATCCCTAGCACTCAGATAAGAATCTGGAACAAAGGAGTAGGCAACCAGGAAACATTTTTTTTTCATGCTATTTCATTTTTTGCTGACAAATTTTGCAACAGAGAAACATGAATTTGATAATAAACCCGAGTAGAATAAAAGTTGTTTATCTGCATTACACTCAATGTCGATAACCTTAAAATACGTCTGTTTTAATTAAAGCAACAAACTTAAACTAGCTCTTATTTGCTAAAGATTATCCCAAGTCAAGTGAACTTGAAAAGTATTTGAGTTAGTTACTGTTATATTTCTGAGAACATTTTGGGGGGGGCGGGGTTAATTTTTATTGGAGTGCAGTTGATTTATAATGTTGTGTTAGTTTCAGGTGCACAGCAAAGTGAATCTGTTATAATATACATATATCCACTCTTTTTTTTTTTAGATTCGTTTCCCACATAGGCCATTACAGAGTACTGAGTAGAGTTCCCTGTGCTATACAGCAGGTTCTTATTAGTTATCTATTTTGTATATAATAGTGCATATATGTCAATCCCAATCTCCCAATTTATCCTTCCATCCCCTGGTAACCATAAGTTTGTTTTCTACCTCTGTGACTCTACTTCTGTTTTGTAAATAAGTTCATTTGTACCCTTTTTTTTTCCAGACTCCACACATAAGTATATCATATAATATTTGTCTTTCTGTGTCTGACTTATTTAACTCAATATGACAACTCTAGGTCCATCCATGTTGTTGCTGCAAATGGCATTATATTTTTCCTTTTTATGGCTGAGTAATATTCCATTGTATATATGTGCCGCATCTTCTTTATCCATTCATCTGTCAATGGACACTTAGGTTGCTTCCATGTCCTGGCTATTGTAAATAGAGCTGCAATGAACATTGTGGTACATGACTCTTTTTGAATTATGGTTTTCTCAAGGTATACGGCCAGGAGTGGGATTTCTGGGTCATATGGAAGTTCTATTTTTAGTTTTTTAAGGAACCTCCATACTGTTCTCCATAGTGGCTGTATTAATTTACATTCCCACCAACAGTGCAAGAGGGTTCTCTTTTCTCCACACCCTCTCCAGCATTTATTGTTTGTAGATTTTTTGATGATGGCCATTGTGACCGGTGTGAGGTGATACCTCATTGTAATTTTGATTTGCATTTCTCTAATGATTAGAGATGTCGAGCATCCTTTCATGAGTTTGTTGGCAATCTGTATATCTTCTTTGGAGAAATGTCTATTTAGGTCTTTTGCCCATTTTTTGATTGGGCTGCTTGTTTTTTGATATTGAGCTGCATGAGCTGTTTGTATATTTTGGAGATTAATCCCTTGTCTCTTGCTTCATTTGAAAATATTTTCTCCCATTCTAAGGGTTGTCTTTTTGTTTTGTTTATGGTGTCCTTTGCTGTGCAAAAGCTTTTAAGTTTAATTAGATCCCATTTGTTTATTTTTGTTTTTATTTTCATTACTCTAGGAGGTGGATCCAAAATGATCTTGCAGCAAAATCAGAAAACATTTTTGAATTAATAGATATAATGGGTGAAGGAGAAAGACCAGTCAAATATAAATGAAAATGGATGACAATTTTTGACATAAGGGATTGAGGTGTTGTTAGTTTTTTTTAATTTATTTTGTTTATTTTTGGCTGCGTTGGTTCTTTGCTGTGGGAAGTGGGGGCTACTCTTCATTTCACTGCTCAGGCTTCTCATTGCGGTGGCTTGTTGCAGAGCACGGGCTCCAGGCGCACAGGTTTCAGTAGTTGTGGCACACGGGCTCAGTAGTTGTGGCTCTTGGGCTCTAGAGCACAGGCTCCGTAGTTGTGGTGCATGGGCTTTGTTGCTCCACGGCATGTGGGATATTCCCGGACCAGGGCTCGCACCCATGTCCCCTGCATTGGCAGGCAGATTCTTAACCACTGCACCACCAGGGAAGCTCGGGAGGGAGGTGTTTTTAAAATATATTTTTCTGATTACAAATTTTGATGTCAGTAATAGTCCTCTCATTACTTCTATTTGCTGATTAGTTTTTGAAACTTCCTTTGAATCTTTCTGAGTGCGCATAACTCTACCACAGATAGAGAATGAAGAGTGGTAAATATTTTTATGTGCTATTTTTGTAGTTTTTACCTAATTAACTATGAACCGAAATATTTCATTTTTGTGAATTGCTGATCAGCACAGTGGATTTTAAGAATACCTCTTGGATATGCTCACAGTCTTAACCACTGGTAAAGATACATAACTGAATCTGCATGTGTTTTCCTGTGAGGGAATAAAGCAGAATGAAAATAAGTATTTTCCAATAAATGGAAAATACACTAAATATGTTCAATATAAGGGCCACTTTGATAAATCACTCTTGCTTTTGTGTGTGTGTGTACACACAAAATAAAATGTATATTTCATTTTCCTATTCACAGTAATAAACTTAATTACTTGAGTCTTCTGGTCTGCCAGTTGTATTAACCAGAGCAGGATTCTCATTTTTCATATGGGAGAAATTGTTTCTAAATTTCTCTAAGGCTGTCAAACATGTTAACATACAACCTTGAGTTAGCAAGATTCCTCCTGTGTTCTTTTGAGACTTGGAGGTTTAATGATTTCATTCCACAGAAGAGTTTAGGTAACATAATCCATATTTTTTAGTATTGTAATAGACTTCCTGCATCAAATTTTCAAAAACTAATTTCCCAGAGCATATTTTATAGTCTAAGTTGGATGAGTTCTTACTTCAGCTGCTCTTTTTCCTGAAAAGGAAATGGACATAGGGCAGCATAATTTTTTCTTGGTGCTGGAGGTGAGATTTTTCTTGCAGTGTGCTCTTTCTCATTCCTATTACCCCTGAAGTGCTCCTTAATCTCTTGTGCAACCTGTGTGCTACAAATAAAATGACAGTAGGATCAGGATTCAGCACCTGAAAATGAAGCTATCTGGGCAAGGACCTTATGATTTCTTGTAGGAGATATTGCTATAACAGCTGTGCTCTGGCCAGCTGGCCCCATTTGAACTCTGCACATGGAGTAGAGCCACATATGCAAATTTCCTTTCTAAGTGCATGTATAAATGTGCCCCTAGGCACTCATCCTGAGAGAGGAAGCAAAATTAAAAATGGAATATAAATTTTCCCAGGCTTCTATCTGAGCCTCAAACTGAGGCAGAAAAGACAGCAAACTCTGGGATGATCAGAAATGTTTAGATTCTGAATTTCTGAAACGTCTACCTAAAAGCTGAAGCACAAGGCGTGTGTTGTCATAGTTTCTTGGGAAAGAAAATAATTAGGAGGTGAAAGGTTTTCACTTTCGATTGAAGAAATTTGTGACTTGGTACATACACTGGACAGGATTTGGAAATCCAGGAGAGACATTTGTTTAACCAGACACTTCAAACTCAAGGTCATCAAGTCTGCCTTGTTCCTTGGCTGTCATCCCAGTATTTCATCATCTTCCCCTCCTTTTTCTTCTGTGTCCTTTTACACTTTCTACTGGATTTCTACTTTCAGTCTTTAAACATGCTTACATCCCATTTACATGCATTTTTCTAAAAGCTTTATTTGATCTAATGATTTCTCTAGCTATTGTGTCTCTCCTCTCTCTTCTTTTAACTAAACCTTATTTTTAAACCATGATCTGCCATTCACTTCTTAACTATTGTCAACCCATGTCAGTTGGATGTATGATTCTACAATCATTTTGACAATGCCTCCGATGATATCACTAGTATCTTTTTAATCCAGAAAAATGGCTTTTATCTAGTGGGCTTCCTTGCTGCATTTGACTCAGTTAATTGCTCCCATATTTCATGATCATGTGACGTTAGCTTCCAACTCCCTCTTATGATCCATCCTGCATCTGTGATCATTTCTTCTATCTTCATATTGAGGGTCATGTGTCCCTCTTCCCTTAATAATGGTGTTTCCCAGATGTCTAACTTTATTTTCCTAATCTTTCTTTTCTTTCCAGTTTTAAAGCTTTTGAGTCATCTAGGGAACTTATTAAAACTTCAAATGCTTTGGAGACCCCCTTACCCCACCTCTGTCATTCTGGTTCATGGGATCTGCAGCTCCTGCCAAGTGAAAGAGAAACCTACATACCCACTCTGGTGTATAGAGACCACTCCTGCTGAAAATGTACAAGGAGGCAGGTGAAGTAGAATTAACCCATACTCCATCATTTCATTTACCCTTCTCTTTCCTCAGATGCTGCCATTTTACCTTTGAATATTTCTCAAATCATTCTCTTTTATCCCTGATAATACTGTTCAAGTTTAGGCCATAAATTGGTTTTTTGAATTGTGGTAAAATATGCATAAAATATACATAACTTGGTACATAATGGTAACCATGGTTACCATGTAACCACTTTGAAGTATATAGTTCACTGACATTAAGTACGGTCACATTGTTATGCAGCCATCACCACCATCCACCTCCAGAACATTTTTTATCTTCCCAAACATAAGTTCTCTATGCATTAAACTATAACTCTCTATTCCCCCTTTCCCACAGCCCCTGAAAACCACCATTCTACTTTCTGTCTATATAACTTTGACTACTCTGAGTACCTCATCGAAGTGGAATCATATGGGAGTTGACCTTTTGTGAGTTGTTTACTTCACTTAGCATAAAGTCTTCAAGGTTTATCCATGCTGTAGCATGTTTCAGAATTTCCCTCCTTTTTAAGGCTAAATAACCACCCATTATATGTAAATATATAGGGATATACATAGATATATAGATATAGATATGTCACATTTTGTTTATCCATTCATCTATCAGTGGACACTTGGTTTGCTTCCATCTTTTGGCCAAGGTGAGTAATGTGCTGCTGTGAACATAGATGCACAAATATATGTTTCAGTCCCTGCTTTCAAATATTTTGGGAACTTACCCAGAGATGGGATTGCTGGATCATGTGGTAATTCTATCTGTAATTTTTTAAGGAAATGCCATACTGTTTTACATATCAGCTATACCATTTTACATTCCCACCAGCAATGCACAAGGGTTCTAATTTCTCCACATTCTCACCAACATTTGTCACTGTTTTCACTTTTGATAGTAGAGGCAGTCTCAATGGTATATCACTGTAGTTTTGATTTGTGATTCCCTAATGATTACTGAATTTGAACATATTTTCATATGCTCATTGGTTATGTGTATACTTTCTTTGTAGAAATGACTATCAAGTCCTCTGCTCATTTTTTAATTTTTTTTTTATTGTTGAGTTGTAGATGTTATTCATATATTCTGGATACTAATCTCTTAGTAGATATATGTTTTGCAAATATTTTCTCCCATTCCATGGGTTTTCTTTTTACCCTGTTGATA
The DNA here is from genome assembly GCF_059928025.1 of Delphinapterus leucas. NCBI lineage: Eukaryota > Metazoa > Chordata > Mammalia > Artiodactyla > Monodontidae > Delphinapterus > Delphinapterus leucas. Next base: position 20,973,042 of record NC_143146.1, on the reverse strand, counting down.
GTGTCCTCTGATGCACAAAATTTTTAAATTTTGATGTAGTTCAGTTTACCTATTTTCTTCTTTTGTTGCCTGTGCTTTCGGTGTCATAGCCAAGAAATAATCACTACATCCAATGTCATGAAGCTTTTCTCTTGTGTTCTCTTCTAAGAGTTTTATAGTTTTAGCACTTACCTTTAAGTCTCTGACCTATTTTGAGTTATTTTTTTGTATATGGCATAAGGTAAGGTCCAACTTCAGTTGTTTTTTGACATTTTGTTATAAATATGTATAATATAATATAGTATACTATATTATATATACTAAATATAATACAGTATATATTGTCTACCTCCATTCATTCATCCACTTTTTTATCAGAGTAATTTGTAAAAATTGTAAATCTGCTTATGCCATTCCCATGATTAAAAACTCTCTGATGTATCTCCTTTTCCTATAGGAAGAAGGCTAAGGTCCTTAAGATGGTAAATAAGATTTTCACTATTAAGGCCCTTGTCTCACTCACCCGCACACTCTCACGCAGCATTAACACATGATATGTAGTTTATTATCTCTCTGCATTTGGTAACACTGCCCCTTTCCCTAGAATGCCATCTCTGTCTTCTAGTTCATACCTTAGGCAGAAAGTCCTTCCTTATAACTCACCACTCTCTAAGCACCATACTCAGATAGGGCTCATTTCATGTGCACCATTAAATCTGATGCCTATCTCTTACAACGATCTCATCAGTTACTATATAATAAAAATGTTTGTCTGTCACTTTTCCATTGCTAGACCATGAGCTTTCCTAGGGAAAGGACTATGTTTTACTCATCTTTATAGCCGCTATGTCTTAGCATCTTAGGCTTAATATTAAATTAGTGGCTAAGTGGAATCTTGAGGAGCATGTAGTTTTTGAGATGAGCTAGGGTGAAAGAGGTTAGAAAGAGGGATAATAGAGGAACTATTTGCAAGGCTGCAATTTCTTAGGAAGGGCAAAGGTTAGGAGTAAAGACAGCATTTGAGAGCAGTTCAGTGCCTGTGAGACAGGAATCTGGATAAAGGCAAGAGAAAGGATATATATGTGGGGAGGGTCATCTGACTTTGGAGGTCAAGAACATCTAGGAAAATAAAGTATTTCTTTCTGGGCTAAATGCCAAATAGAAATATTGTTCAAAAAGAGGCATGGCGATTTCCCTATTAGGAAACAAAAATCGCTGTCAGCAGCAGTTGGTCAGCAGCAGCAGCCATAGATGTATTACCTATAAGAGAATGCAATTGTGACTATAGGGAAAACATAAATCCTGACTCAGCCTTGAAAGTACCTGGAAAAAAATACACACTGCCATTTGGCCACTCACCACCCAAATGGGTCTGAGCCATTTTGTTATTATAACATACACAGTAAGATTGAATATTAGGGGAAAAGGAAAATTATGATGGAGATAATTGTTTTTTTCAGGTGATTTAATCCAGTATTTATCTCAATCTACAATTATTTTGGATAAATATTCTAAACCAAGTATTCTTCTCATAAAACAATTTAAACATAATGCCTCAATTCAGATTATATTTTTTCTCATTTATTGAAATGGCAGATATTTTGTGTTGCTTTGTTTATGCTGAGGACTGAAATAATTACCTAATTTCAGATTTTTTATACTACAATTACATTAGTTTTATTTTAATTATTTTTAGTTGTGACTTTGAAATATTTTATGTGATTATACCTAAGTCACAATTGTTTATTATACATGTCACCTGGTTCCAAAATGAATTACTGAAAAATAGAAAAATCATGCTATAGCCTTCACCATAAATTTGATTGGAATGATAAAATCACATAATAATATTATTGCTTTTTAGGTCAAGTATCTTATCCTCTTTCATTTGTCAAATCCTATAAAAACTTCAAAAAATGCCATTCTTCCTCAGCTACCTCCTTTGTACTGGCTGTTAACTTGAAATATTCCCAGAAAACCGTGCTAATCTATCATTAGTCTTCTAAAAACATAGAACTATGGCACTGCTATTTCCAACGTATCAATAATAATAATGTCCACAATAATATATCTGCATGTTCCTTAATTTTTCAGTGATTTCGATCTACAATATTTACTTAATAATAAGTATTTATTTTAGTTGTAAAATCACAGTGTCATATTTTAAGGATTGCTCGTGCATTCATGCCTATATCACTTTCTTCAGAGAACATTATTTGGTTCATGCAATGAATCAAGCAGTGTATTAGAAATTAGGGAAAAAAATGGCAATTTGAGAGCTTAGGAAACTTGCCTAATAATACTATGAAAGATATCAGCAAAAAGCATTTTTTTCTTTTTGGTTAATAGTATGGAAAACCAATCTACTGGATGTAGAAGAACAAAGGGATAGAATAGCACAAAAGGAACTTTGTGCAGCTGTCTTCTGAGCTACATCTTGAATAAATAGTAAATCTTAGTAGTTTGGAAATTTTTTTAAGAATTTTGTGCTTTCTATGACAATACTTCTCTCTCTCTCTCTCTCTCTGTTTCTTTTTAAATTTTGGAGACATCAGTGATATTCCTTTGGTCTCTTTATTTCCAGACTGAAAAACCATATATATAATCATATAAGTGTCTTGTCATTGAATACTCAATCTCTTGAATTATTTTAATTCCTCCCTTTAAAATTCCTTTAAGTGATTCTTATTTTTAGTTTTTTCTAGAAATACATTGCTAAAACAGTTCAAATTTTAAGGTATTAATTAAAGAAACAGATGTCACCATGGTGCACAGTGAAGGAGCAGAACCTCTTATGAGCTGCCTGACCTCTACAGGTAGATGATTTTGCAAGCCCTGGGTCAGATGTAATTAAAGTTATATCTATATATCTGTGCTCACCTACCAATTTCTATGCTTGGCTATTCAACATAAATTCCATTGTGATTCTTCCCATGTGTTAGTCTGAAATTTAATAATGCAAAATTATTTATTTTTGTAGTATAGGTTTTTATCATATTTTCTATGTATCAATGTAGGACATTGAATGAAGTTATGCAAAACTAACATACATTACATGCCAAGGTATTTTAGTTTAGTTTTACTTGCAGATGACAGGGTAGAAGAAGAGTATCATAATAATTTAAGAATGCTGTATTAGGGCTTCCCTGGTGGCGCAGTGCTTGAGAGTCCGCCTGCCGATGCAGGGGACACGGGTTCGTGCCCCGGTCTGGGAAGATCCCACATGCCGCAGAGCGGCTAGGCTCGTGAGCCATGGCCGCTGAGCCTGCGTGTCCAGAGCCTGTGCTCCGCAACGGGAGAGGCCACAACGGGAGAGGCCACAATGGGAGAGGCCACAACGGGAGAGGCCACAACAGTGAGAGGCCCGCATACCGCAAAAGCAAAAACAAAACAAAAAAAAGAATGCTGTATTAAGCAAATTTATTTTACAGTCTTTCATATCCTACAGGTAAGTGACCTAACAGGCACTGAGCATTTCTCATATGCCAGAAAACAAAGGCAGAGGCTTTGCAAAATTATTTCATTTTGCCCTTAAAAAAAATCTGTAAAAGTATCTATTATCCTTATTTTGCAAAAGACGAAACTGAGGCATAGGGAAGTTAAGCAACCAGGTAATCAAGGTCATAAGGCAAACTAAGTTTGTTCGGCCGTAAACCCCATAATGATTCTACTCTCATATAACACCTAACTAGTAAGTTGACTTTTGTAATTAATATGAAATTACTAAACATACTAGACATAAGTAAGAAATACGTAGATTTAAAAAAATCGGGAATAACTCTGAAACTACGGTAAATATCATAGAATCTCACTTTTGTTCTGGAAAATCCTATTGTATCTTACAGCATCTAGTGACATAATGCACACTCTATAATATTGAAGTACAATATCAATTATAATTGGAAGATATTTTCATAGAATGCCAGTCAAATACATTTTGTGATAAGTGATACCCACATACCCTATACTTTAAGTAACACTGACTGTGATAAAATGAATAAGTTTCCCTCCAACCCCCCTAAAGACATCTGCATCTTAATCCCTGGAACTTAATCCCTGAATCCTGCAAATGAATATTTTACATGGTAAAAGGGACATCAAGTTAAATGTCTGAGATGGGGGGGTTATCCTAGATTATTGAGGTGGGACCTAAATGTAATCACAGAAGTCCTTAAAGAGGGAGGTAAGAAAAGTCAAAAGAGGAGGAAGGCAACGTAAGGAGGGAGACAGTGGTTGGAGTGGTGTAGCCAGGGAGTGCGGGCAACCTCTAGAAACTGGAAGAGGCAAGGTATGGATTCTCCTGGAACCTCTAGCAGGAAATGGCCCTATCAACAGCTGGATTTAGCCCATAAAGACTCCTTTTGGACTTCTAATATCCAGAACTGTAAGACAATAAATTTGTGTTGTTTACGGCAGTCATAGGAAATGAACACATATTAGAAATACTATTTAATTTCCAATTGTTTTTTGATGCTAAATATTGGATAATCTTAAGACATTAACTTGAGGTCCAACTGTTTTGTTATCATTTGTAGTAGACAGGGTTGAAAATGAAATCAAACCATAAAAAATATTTACCTGGGATGTTTTATGTTTAATTTATATTACTGTCAAAGACTAATTATGCTGCTGTAAGTACCAGTCCCAAAGTTTGAAAGTAACTTAAATGCAACTATTCATTGGTATAGTTATCCAGTGCACTGAAAAATTAATTGAGATTTTTAAATATAACTTGTAGTCATAAGAAGAGATCAAAAGAGGATCCTGGGAACTATAGACCAAATGTTTGCTGGGAAAACTTCAGGAATATGTAAAACAATTGAATAGAAACATAAAAATTGGTAGAAATTCAACATGGTTTTATAAGAATAAATTGTTTTTGATAAAATAGAATTCTTTGGAAAAGTAAATTAAAATGTATACATTTGGTTTCTATGATAATGTTCTTTTTTTTTTTTTTTGCGGTACGCGGGTCTCTCACTGTTGTGGCCTCTCCCATTGCGGAGCACAGGCTCCAGATGCGCAGGCTCAGTGGCCATGGCTCACGGGCCTAGCCGCTCCACGGCATGGGGGATCTTCCCGGACCGGGACACGAACCTGTGCCCCCTGCATCGGCAGGCGGACTCTCAATCACTGCGCCACCAGGGAAGCCCTATGATAACTTTCTTACAATTCAAAATTCTTTGTTTTTTGCGATGTTTCTAAAAGCCGTTTCACTAATAATCAGTCATTCCATAAGTGAGTACAGATTTTTAAAAGTGTTCTTTTGTTTTCAAAATGGAAAACTTACACTACGGACAGAAGTAGAGGTTGTTAGGAGGATGGAGCAGTCAAGTTTACACAGAGTTGGTGAGGAGACCACTTACACAGCATCTACAAGAGGAGGTGTACAGTAGGATTTTCAAATATGAAGACAAATATTAAAGAGTAAAACACCAAATCAATAAGTCAAAATGATAAAAAATAAACAGGGAAGATCACTCTGCTACCAGGCAATACATAAAGTGTCAGAAATATTATAAACTTAAAACTCTTTGCTATAACTGAATTATGAATTAAACTGACCTGAGAAACATTAAGCAGTGTCTCAGACATATAAAACCCATTGATAAATGGAAAGGAATCAAGAATTTTTTTTTAAAGAGTAGACTGGTTAAATGTACCAAAGAGATCCACTAAAACTAAATCAAAGTTATCAAATCTGCAAATAGTGATTATTGCATATACATGTATAGATTAGATCAGAAAAGTACAGGCCCAAGTGTTTATTAGGAAGAATATCCATTTTTCCATTTATAATCTATACCCCATTAACTTTCTTATTCTCACCATGATGAGTCTGTTGATTGACTGGGTTGTTTTTTTTTTTTTTAATAAATTTATTTATTTATTTATTTATTTATTTATGGCTGTGTTGGGTCTTCGTTTCTGTGTGTGGGCTTTCTCTAGTTGTGGCGAGCGGGGGCTACTCTTCGTTGTGGTGCACGGGCTTCTCATTGTCTTGGCTTCTCTTGTTGCCGAGCATGGGCTCTAGGTGCTCAGGCTTCAGTAGTTGTGGCACATGGGCTCAGTAGTTGTGGCACACGGGCTTAGTTGTTCCACGGCATGTGGGAATCTTCCCCAGCCATGACTCGACCCTGTGTCCCCTGCATTGGCAGGCGGATTCTTAACCACTGCGCCACCAGGGAAGGCCTACCCCATTAACTTCTTATTTAATTTACTGTGATTTGTAGTTATATTTCTGCACTGCATGTTAACTGATTTTGACATATACATATATATATATATATATATATATATATATGGCAAATTCAAATGGTTAATACAAACAGCTGCTTCTTGAAAAGATTACATGGCAAAATACCTCATCAATTCTCTTAAAAATTTAGACATTAACTCAAACTGAAAGAGTTAAAAAAAAATGGAAGAAAATTAGAAAAGGTGGTGCCAGAGGAGCTTCTTGACAAGCCACTCAATCATCTTCAATTTCTCTATGGGACTGTATTAAAAGTAAGATCTGCAAAACCAAGAAGGGTGATTCACATTAGGTAAAAGTTTTGTTAGTAATTTTATCATCCATTCAACACCTTCTCCAAACAATTGTCAGAAATTGGCTAATATTATTATGGGGTTTGAAAGAAGCAATTTAGGAAGGGAACATTGCCATAAGTTATAGTGCACCATAAAATCACATTTAGCAGTAATGCACTTTTGACCTTTTATTTTTAAAGTATATTTATAACATCCTTTTATGATAAAATATATTTAGGCAATTCCTAAAAACAATTTTAGAAACATCAGAGTGAAGAATTTGTTTATTCTTCTATGAGGAAACTAGTGACTTAAATATTTAAAATTTATTTATAAGTGAGATTTATTTGTCTATATTTTCTAAAAGGTAAAAATCTAAGAATGATTAAAACACATTTATTCAACAAATATGTATATTTAAACTATAATATATTAAGCACTCTGCTTGGTTTAGTGATTGCTAAACAACTAAACACATAACTTCTAGTCATAGGATTCCAGTCTAGTGAGGATCTTAATATAAGAGTGAGTCTAGTGAGTTTACTAACCTATCGACACACCTTATAATAATTATTATTGTGTTGATATCTATATTTCTTGTCTTTATATTGAATGGCATTGTGTTTTTATCAAAGTGCACACAAGCAAATTCTAAAACATTTAAATCATTTTTGAGTGTTGGTACTAATTTAGTTAATAATTATTGAGTGTCTTCCAAGTGCCAAAAACCATACTAAGCATTTAAATTCACTATACAGTTGTAACTATTAAATAAGAAAACAGCCCAATAACAGAAAGAGCCATTATTATCCTCATTTACCATTAAACATCTTGGAGACAGTAAATAATTTTCTCAAGCTCACAAAGAAATTAATTGGCAAAGTCAACGCTGAAACCCACATCTGCCTGCCCCAAATGTTCTGCTTTTAAATACTTCATTATACTGATGTCAAATTTTATTTTATGTTTTTATCATCCTGCCTACATAAATGTTTACGTTAAGTTGTGCCTTTCTGAAACATAAAATTCAATTTTACGCAGATGAAGGCAATAGAATCGATGAACTGCCAATAAGGATTTTGCCAAAAATCCCCAACTGTGTATAAATTTATACTATTCTTTCCTGTGTCATCAGTGTTCTCCTTGTGATCAAGGGCATAAGTTGGAAGCACTCTGTCTCATGTTAATGAGGTTAATTATTCTGACTAGGGCTATTGAACAGTGGTAAGTTAACTATGCTAGAGATAAAACTCAAGACTTTAATTATATTAATATCATGCTTTATTCTATAAGACTTTTTTTGTATAAACATTCACTATAAATAAGAGATTAAGAGTTGTTTCCAAAGCTAGCCTAATCTGATTCTACTTGAATTAATCATAAAATGTATATACCTTCACATACTGAAAAAGTGATCTGACCACTTCATGAAACAAGGATAAAGTGTGTGGGATACACACGTACAGGCATCACCATCCATGTGTCATCATTTTCCACATACCACCACTGTATTACTTGCTAATATTTTTTAAATGCCAGAAAGATCGATTTTGAGAATTTACATGATTCCTGTATCAAATATCTATATCAAAGAAAGTTTGGTACATTTTCAAAACTCTTAAAAGCTGAACTTGTTAAATAAGTATATTTTATTCAAAACTGCAAGGTTGGCTGAAAATGTAAAAAAAAAAAAGTCAGATATTTTTAGTGACTTAAACATTCATGATTTAAAATTAAATATTCAGTTTAATTGCTTTATACTCCAAAGAGATTTTAATAACCTCTACATCACTTAGTATGTTCCCACGTTGCATAAGACAATCGTAAAGACAGAAACATGAATACATCCTGGTCCTGTGTATCCAAAATCTTGTTAGAAAGTATTTGTGCCTCTAAACAGTCAATGAATTATACAAGAAAACTTTGAAGGCTTCCTTTATCTGTTAGAGAACCGTCACACTGATGGTTTCCAAATGTTTAAATTTTATCTAGAATGTTTGAATTGAAACACTCTGAAAGAAACAAGTTTTATAATTTGCTACCTACTCTGTTAGATAATATTTGTGATTTTCTTTCTTTAAAATTTCAAGAAATTTTAAAATTTTATTTCTAATACCTACGTGTGCTTCTTTCCTCTTAGCCATTTTTTTGAGTCTCCGGAATTTACATGAAGAATTTATATATTCTGTCATGACTTGTCTGTCTCTTCCCACACCTGTCACTTGTCTGATTAGGTGAACAGATGACTGTCTTCTCAATTACATTCTAGAACACCATCAAATTCTCCTACAATAACCTACTGGGTTTGCATCAATCTGAACCGTGTTCTCTTCTGCACTCAGTTAATTTTCCCCAATTTTCTCTTTTACCTCCTATTTTCACTTTTGTGTTCTCTGTATTCAGAGTTTATTCCTTCTATCAAGACAACACTTACTCCCTGAAATTGGCTCAGGTATTAATAATTTAAAACCCTCCTTCTTTTCTTATAAAATGAAACTTTGAAACTAACAGAAAGAAGTAAGATTCTCTTGAAAAACAATACTCTATCTTTAATTCACATGAGAAAAGGAAAGAGAGAAACAGGAAAATTCAGGACAGAGAAATTTCTCCTGTGAAACGATATAAGAACAAAAGAACAAGGATCTCAATTTTATATATACAAATATAATATATTCATTTGTTATGGTTGATATTTTCTGAAAAAGAGTACAAGTTAAAACATCAAGATATAAGCAATATATTATCTGCCCTAATTAGAAGCAAAATTATACATACTAATACACTTTCTTTCTTCAAATACATTTTTCCCACTCATCTCTTCTAATGATTGTTTTTCAGTTTATAATATCTTCTGTCTTTCCTGATCTTAAAAAATTTTTATCATAAACTGTGTTTAATAAAAAATTTATTTTTTCCGAGTCATTAACAGAGTAAAGTGAAAGATTTCAAACAAAATCCCAGAAAGACCAACCAGAAATTAGAATTTATCATTTTTCTCTGTCACAATTTCATATTTAACTTTGCTACCATCATCACAAATGATAATTTGTGAATCACAGTGCAATAGTTTTACAAATAATATTCTTAGAGTAGCTGTCATGATCAGAATACAAAAATACACATACACATTAGAGGAACAAAAATAATTTCAAAACTAGAAACTTACCTCCTCATGATTTTATAATATTTATTGGATTAAATTATCGAAACAATATAAACTACATTTAAATATTTTATTAATTTTTATAGGTAATATGAGGCTATGAAAATGATTTTCATGTAATTAAAATGTGTAATCTTGTGAATATTTTCCATAGACATAGACATTATACCATAATTATGATTTTGTGAAGTTTATTGAACTCCTATATGACAGAAATCAATATTTGGTAAGATTTAGAAATAGGTATGCTTCAAAAACTATATTATATTCATATTTATGCCAAGAACATTCCTGAAGCATTTAACTAAACTATCAATACTAGCCATGGTCTACAATTAGACAAGTGTGATTTGCCCTTTGAATTCCTCACAATCTACTGGAGAAATATTTTTATATTAATTCTGCAACAGCATTGACTCTCTTCCCTCAGTTTCCATGACATGCATCACCTGATTCTATATGAGCTAAATAATTTTTGGCATAAGGTTAATTGCCAAGGGAATTGGCAATGATTTATTTCTTCTTTCCAAGGAAAGAAGAAATACGATACAAATAAGAAGGGGAAAAAAATGGAATACTGATAGGTTTCAGTCATATAAGAAAACTCCCAATTGATACCATATCCACTGGTATAGTAACAGATGGCTAAAGTGTATATTGAAAATCTATGAGAATTAGCGATCCATGATGCTGAGTCCTTGTGAGCTAAATATTTTTGGCATCAATGTCAATTGCTTCTGTTGATCCCCTGTCGTAATGTGTTGCTACTTCATCCTAAAAATGGTGGATGTTCACATCAGGAGTTCAACCCATCTGGGAGAAAGAGAAGAGAGCTACCAGGTGTTGGAGTAGCCAATTAAAGCAACAAGTCAAAAATGAAAGAGTTAATCTTTAATCACTACGGCCATGGTATAAACAAGGATCTAAAAAAATGGAGGGAGTGCTGACTCCCCCTGTTCCACTTTACTCCATGGAATGGCTCCCACTGTTGAGGGAGCCCCAAACAAAAGGCTTCAGCAGTTTTCTGGACTGTGAGGTAGGGGCAGCGGGGAGGTCAAGGAGGAAGGGCTAGGAGTGGAAAAGTCCTGGGAACTGAGTCAGAGTGGGGAAAAGTGGCTTCAAGGTTGCCCCTCCTCCCACCATAAGGATGCCTCAGTGGGAGACGCTTGAAGAGGACCTCTGCCCAAGCCTCAGATAAAGAGACCCAGGAATGAAGGCACAGGGGCTATGAAGGCAAATATGCCACCAGCATGACTGGCAGAGGCCTGAGTCCTTGACTGCAACTGTCCTCAGAGATCGCAGTGTATCGGCTATGCACCAAGCCTAGTGTGGGAACAACAGCTTTTCCCCGTGAGGCATGACAGGTAAAGCCTTTGTAATTGCCTGAGAAAATCACACATAGATTTTTTTTTCTCTTTCTCAGTTACTTTATTTTTTTTAACATCTTTATTGGAGTATAATTGCTTTACAATGGTGTGTTAGTTTCTGCTGTATAACAAAGTAAATCAGCTATACCTATACATAATATCCCCATATCTCCTCCCTCTTGCATCTTCCTTCCACCCTCCTTATCCCACCCCTCTAGGTGGTCACAAAGCACCGAGCTGATCTCCCTGTGCTATGCAGCTGCTTCCCACTAGCTATCTATTTTACATTTGGTAGTGTATATATGTCCATGCCACTCTCTCACTTCGTCCCAGCTTACCCTTCCCCCTCCCAGTGTCCTCAAGTCCATTCTCAACATCTGTGTCTTTATTCCTGTCCTGCCCCTAGGTTCTTCATAAACATTTTTTTTTTTAGATTCCATATATAGCACATAGATTTTTAACCAGGAGCCAGACTCCTCAGTTTACATTGTGATACTTCAGTAACTGTGAGAATCATTGTGGAGAATCACCATTAGCACTGTAGAAGAAAGTAGCTGATAGCCTGCTTTAGGAGCTTCTCCAAATAATTCTTTACAAGTGTGGGTCAAGACTTAATCCTTACAGATAAAAAAGAGCAATTAAATAGAAAATTAAAGATACCAACTGAGTTGCATAGTTGTGTGTTCCCCGATGCATAGGCCTCTCTTTCAGTACTTGGGAAAATCTAGGACTCCCAGTAATTACTACATATTGCCTCCCGAATTTTGAGAAAAAGATGAGAGGAGCAGGGAAAGGAAACAGACCTAGGGGATGTGAAAGTGAATTAGGAAGACTGTTCAGTGGTCATACTAAGGTTATGTAATAAATTATTTCAAGTTTATCTAAAGAGAGGACAGAAAGAGCCAAGGCATTGAGATGGCAGAAGGAGTGTACGTATAAAAATAAATTTCAAATGAGTGACCCTGAATGCAGGAAAGGTAGCATAGGATTGCTTCTTTCTTCCTTCCATAACTCTGTAAGATCCAGGGGAAATTCACTAAACACAGGTTCAATTGTTTATCTTTTATACTCTATCTCTTGACCTGATAGTTGGAGAATCATTCATCCGGACATGAGAGTCCTTGAGAATGCGAATAGTTGTAAGTGCTGATTACATATGTATGTTTATAAGTATATATCTTGGTTCCAAGAGTTCCACACATGGAATGACTAAAACAGAACGGGGAGCTTCTGGCTCCTGCGGGCAGGATATAGATTCTAGGAGAAAAGAGCCATCGAAGCTGCCAGGGCATCCTTTGAGGCAAGTCAATGCAAATTTGAATGATAAATTCTGTTCTGAGGTGGGGGGACGGGCATGGAGATAGTCCTTAAGAGCCAATGCACTTTAATCCCACTTTGGAGGACGGTGCCCACCCACATCTCACTGTTGCCTAGGTGAATGACTCAGGATTGGGAAACAGCTTGTCTTCCCTGGGGAATCTCCACTGACAGATGTTACCAAGTTACAGAGAAAAGACAACCAGAAATAAAATGAGCCTGAAGGTTTTTTTTTTAAAAAAATGATGTTCACAGAAAATCAGGGTAAAATATAAATTAATTTCATCTTATATTTATAATAATTGGAACAATACATTTAGCTTCATATTGACTCTAACATAAATACATACTTAAAAGTTATTTAAAACCATATTTTATGAGATAATTTAAGTGGTTTTAAAAGATTAGAATATATCTTATATTTAGTTTGACAATCAGGTTCTTCCTCCTATGAAAGTGAATCTTTACATAATGGTCCAAAAATCTACTATTCCAATGTATTTAGTCTTTGTCAGACCAGCATTATGACTAACTGCAGGATATGAACACTGATACTTCTTAGATTTATATACTCAGGCAACCTCAAGTCCTTGTGCCAGAGTCTCAGTCCTATTCACCTTCTCTACAGAAATGAGTATATGCCTCTTTGCAGCCATTGACTAAGTTTGTCTCAAAACAGTACATGCAATATAATTTCATCTTTTCTTTCTTTTTTTTATATTCTATATTATGTAAAGTTCAAGTAAATTGTATGGGATATAAAAATATGAAACAGGTTATATATACAAGTCAGTGGCTTAAACTTTTTTGAAGAAATTATATAATGTAAAGAGAGCTTTCTAAAGTATAAGACACACAAAATGATATATGAAAAAATATATGCAATTCTATTACAGAAGTTAGCACAACTTATGGACTCAAAAATTCCAGGGATGGCTCTAAACCTGAGTAAAACAGGTGGAACAAATATAGCAAAAATAAATTTCAATTGGTAAATAACCTAAACTTTAATTGTAAAGTTGTAAAATAACAGAGACACGTTTCTAATTTGTCTAAGCATGACTCCAAAATCAAAGAGCATGAAGAAGATAAACGACATACAAGAAGATAAACTACATATAAATTAAAAATATTTCTATATATCTGAGAAATGGTAAACTAAATTAGAGGAAACTGGAGAAATACTTGATTACAACATACATTAAAAGTATAGTGTGTGTTTCCCTGATACATGAAGAAGCTCTACAAATTAGTAAAAAAGAAAAAGAGCATCTTAATAACAAAATACATAACTATATAGTCTATTCCTACAGAAGACTATAAAAAACAGTTTCAAATTTAAGTTTTCAAAGAAAGTAAAATAACAGTGGAGACAACTTTTTTTTCTATTATACTACCAGATATATATGCATACACACACTATGCTGAGTATGGTTCAGATAAAGGGCCAGGTTCACATAAAGGCATTGTGACATGAATACCAACATAAGCAAAAAATAAGTTTGTACATTCTTGTATGTACAATTTTAAGAACATGTTGTAAAAATGTACATAAAATTTGGACAAAGACTTAAATCTAAAGGTTCCTTATCTTAATGTTACTTATTGTAGCAAAGAATTACAAATATCTTTAACAAATTTGAAGTACGTTTTTAAACAAATGATGCTATTTCAGAATAATGAGTATTTAAAAGTGATGTTGCAGATTAATTCTCTTTATATGGAATATTTTAACTTATTTTACATGTGTTTTGACATAAAAACATATCCCAATAAATTATAATAATTTTTTATCTATAAAAATGACCCCACTGAATATTATCAGTGTTTTTTATGGCTAGTAGACTTATGCTAATTTTGATTCTTTAATTCCATGTTTTACAGTTTTTCTACAACAACATGTTTTCCTTTTAGAGTAAAATGTATTTAGTTCTGAACTACAGCAGAAGTATTTAATGCAGATAATCCTTGTGTTTTTAAATATATTGAATAAATATTAATTGAATTGCTGTTTTAAAATCAAATGGTGGACATAAATCACAGCAAGATTCTTTTTGACCCGCCTCCTAGAGAAATGGAAATAAAAACAAAAATAAACAAATGGGACCTAATGAAACTTCAAAGCTTTTGCACAGCAAAGGAAACCATAAACAAGACCAAAAGACAACCCTCAGAATGGGAGAAAATATTTGCAAATGAAGCAACTGACAAAGGATTAATCTCCAAAATTTGCAAGCAGTACATGCAGCTCAATATCGAAAAAACAAACAACCCAATCCAAAAATGTGCAGAAGACTTAAATAGACATTTCTCCAAAGAAGATATACAGATTGCCAACAAACACATGAAAGAATGCTCAACATCATTAATCATTAGAGAAATGCAAATCAAAACTACAATGAGATATCATCTCATACCAGTCAGAATGGCCGTCATCAAAAAATCTACAAACAGGGCTTCCCAGGTGGCACAGTGGTTAAGAATCTGCCTGCCAATGCAAGGGACACGGGTTCGAGCCCTGGCCCAGGAAGATCCCACATGCCACGGAGCAACTAAGCCCATGCGCCACAACTACTGAGCCTGAGCTGTAGAGCCCACAAGCCACAACTACTGAGCCCACGTGTTACAACTGCTGAAGCCTGTGCGCCTGGAGCCTGTGCTCTGCAACAAGAGAAGCCAACACAATGAGAAGCCCATGCACCGCAACAAAGAGTAGCCCCCACTCGCCACAACTAGAGGAAGCCTGCGTGCAACAACGAAGACCCAACACAGCCAAAAATAAATAAATTTATTTTTTAAAAAAATCTACAAACAATAAATGCTGGAGAGCATGTAGAGAAAAGGGAACCCTCTTGCACTGTTGGTGGGAATGTAAATTGATACAGCCACTATGGAGAACAGTATGGAGGTTCCTTACAAAACTAAAAATAGAACTACCATGGGACCCAGCAATCCCACTTCTGGGCATATACCCTGAGAAAACCATTATTCAGAAAGAGTCATATACCACAATGTTCATTGCAGCTCTATTTACAATAGCCAAGTCATGGAAGCAACCTAAGTGTCCATCAACAGATTAATGGCTAAAGAAGATGTGGCACATATGTACAATTGAATATTACTCAGCCATAAAGAGAAATGAAACTGAGTTATTTGTAGTGAGGTGGATGGACCTAGAGTCTGTCATACAGAATGAAGTAAGTCAGAAAGAGAAAAACAAATACCGTATGCTAACACATATATATTGAATCTAAAAAAAACAAAAAATGGTCATGAAGAACCTAGGGGCAAGACGCAGACCTACTAAAGAATGGACTTGACGACACGGAGAGGGGGAAGGGTAAGCTGGGATGAAGTGAGAGAGTGGCATGGACATATATACACTACCAAACGTAAAATAGATAGCTAGTGGGAATCAGCCGCAAAGCACAGGGAGATCAGCTCAGTGCTTTGTGACCACCTAGAGGGGTAGGTGGGAGGGAGGGAGACGCAAGAGGGAAGATATATGGGGATATATGTATGTGTATAACTGATTCACTTTATTATAAAGCAGAAACTAACACACCATTGTAAAGTAATTATACTCCAATAAAGATGTTAAAAAAAAAACCACACACACACACACACACACACACATAAAATTAGAAGAAAAAAAAAAAATCAAATGGTGCCCGAGAAATATTTTTTCAAGTTGTGTAACAGCAGAAACATTACACTTAGAATTTAATTTTTGAAACTCTAGGCATTTGATAATTATTAAATGATATGGGAAATGGCTAATACATAAAAACTTACTACACTACTTATAATCAGTATATGCAGACAACAACTGCAGGGAACACACAGGCTATCATTCTTCAGTTAGAAAAGTGAAGATGATTCTGCCACAAGTGTTAGCCCTCTAGCTAGGATGACTTTCCTGTCATAGATAATTATGGACATTAGCTGTCCTTGATAGCTTGTTATCAAAAGTGACATTGGGTTTGAGTGTATGAATGGGAGGGAAAAATAGAGAAGTGGCTGTTAAAATAAATTGTAATCAAATATAATTAAAGAAGATAGATTATTGAGTTTTTTAAAATAAGCCAAATGAGGTAGTGTGATTTCAATATAATATCTTTTGTTTTGAATATTAATCATATTTTACCATTTATAAAATTATTTTATTGAAATTCAATTTTTCCCCATGAGTAAAAGATAAAGATTGAGATGTACTGTTCTAACAATATAAATTTTTAATCCATTTACTATTTCTCAAATTTTGTATAGGAAAATATGTGTAAAAGTTTTTTAAATGAATCAGAAAAGGAAAAATAACTTGTGTTCATCTAAGAAAAGACACCATATTGTGTACTAAAACCTTGAAAATTATTTCTTAATGTACTTTTGGCCTACTTGTCATGATTAAGAGTATTTCAAATAAAATATTAATTTATTCATTTATAACAAAACTTTACATTTTACAGAATATAAAAATTTCTTCCCTGGCTATTTATCCTGATGAAATGTAAATATGTCGTTCTTTATCTGATAGCTGGGGGCATACAAATCCAAGTTTGGCCAGGAGGATCCCCACTTTATATGTGTTGGAATAGTCTGGACCATATAACTTGGAAATTATTCTTTTTGTTTTCATTTTTTAATTGTTATAGTAATATTCGCATTAAAATAAGCCAAAACGGGTTTGGTAGAACTCCACTTTGAAAATATAGCTTCTTTGGTGGTCTTTTCCAGTAGTCCAACTTTAAAACTTGGTTATATCTATAAGATTACTTGAGACCACAATTCTCTCTTTATGTGAGCCTTTTTGTGAAAATGTCAGCAAAGGTTACCCTCGGAAATATGGCTTGTTTGGCTGCTCATTAGTAAGACAAGGTGTGGATGTGTAGAAAAAAATGGTATTTTTGGTAATAGTTTTTTAAAATCAAATATGTTATAAGTTAATAAATATAAAAAAATTTACTCAAGACATAAACATTTCTTAGTTGTATTATATTTTTAAAACCTGTTCAATTTTCGAAGCTTTGCTGGTTGACGATAAATTATATAGTCAACCCTACCTATTACCATCATCCAAAAACATTGACTTTTTATTGTACCCAAAGTTCTGTGTGAATAAAAATCCCTCATAAATCTCTGAATGCTCTTTAACAATGAAATATCAAAAATGCCCCCAACTCTTTTATTATCGAGCTATTAAAGTTCTTGGCATGATGTTATCAGTAATTAGAACTCAAAATAACTTATTTATTCAAATTCTTCTAATTAATCTTTTATACATTTAAAAATATAACTTAAAAAATGTATGTACAGTACTACACATATAGCTGGAATTAAATGATTCATTTATTCAAAAAATATATATAACTTTTTAAATAGCTTTTTACATTACTTGGCAAATACACTAAAGGTTTTGTGTTGCCTGTTCTTTTGTATGATGGATGAAAATGTACTAAGCTCGCTAGCTTTTTGTTTTTGTATGTCTTTAAATACAGATATAGAGTCAAGACATCTCATTGCTTCAATTGAGTTGCTATGTAACAATGTTTCTATTAAAATTGTTTTCATTAATTTATCTTTTCACCATTTGCTGCAAATGAACAGTGAAGTGATTAAAAAATGAGAGATGCCAAAGACAAGAGGAAAAAACAAAAAAAAACAAAGAAAACAGATTCTGATTATACTAAACTGATCTTTTTACATTTTCAGGTGGACTTTGACTAAACACTGTTTTTCTTTCAGAAGTAAATTATAGAGCTATTTAGAAAAGCCACTCAAATGAATTCCTATGACCTCTAACTGGCTTTAGGAAGCTAATTCAAACTGAGAAGAATTAAAGAAATGCAAGATATAACCTTGAAACTAGAAAATTGATGCTCAAGTAATTCTGGAATTAATGATAATCTGATGTGTGAGATGTATGTCTAATATATTTGTCATAGGTCCATCTAAGATATTTAGAACAAAGTGTAAAAGCATCACTGTGGGTGGGGAAGGGGAAAAAAATGGAAAATGAGTAGCATCTTTTTCAAGAGTTTAAACTTCTGGAATGACTTCAAGGAAAGCAGAATTAGCAAACTATTATAGTAATTAAGCCTAGTTTAAACAAAAGATCTTCCCATGGCAAGGTCTGCATCTGAATAAAATGAATATAAGTAAGATATTACATTTCCTATTATTTTTGTTACTAAGTTACTATTGTCATCTTCCCTCATTTTGGAAAAGCACTAAAAGTAGAACATCTGCTTTTGATGAAATTGGTGTGCCAGTATTTCTGTTCAAATCCCAACCATAATTAAAGATTGCTATTCCTATCATCTCAAAAGATGTTTTGGAAATTACATCTCATTTTAAAAAATTACTCTCCTTTTTATCTAATAGTTATACTTCTTTTTGTTTCTCAAAAATAAAATAAAGTAAAATGACCTGTTCTGTAAAGGTTAAAGCCATTGTTCTAAATACTCTTTAGCACATGACAGATTTTTTATGATGGTTGTCTTAGTGAGTTTAGCTAATAAATGAATCTTCTAGACAACTTTCATATGCTTTCCCTTCTGAAAGTTTGTCAAACTGCAACATTATCCAAGAGCTCAGTTCTTTGATTTATGTTTAATAGTGCCAGGGAGGACTCTGCGTTTAAAAGAAAATGAAAGATTGAAAAAAAAAAAAAAAAGCTTTCAGTAAGTGTGGTTACAACTAAATTTTTTCACTTTTTATTCCTCAAACTTGGAAATTTTTTATTACCCAACCCTTTATTTTCTTCAATACCTTTAGTGAAACTGTCTAGAACTATCCTAATAGAATCTGATTACTTGCCATAAATCTAGAAAGAATGTCTTGACATCTTCACCTCTGATTCTCACTGACATCTGAAACTCAAAATGTACAGTATGAACCAAACGTTCAAGCCATTTCTTCCTACATTTCCTATTTCAGAAATTTGCCCCACTATCTGTGTCACATTGGTCCACTCTATTGATGACATCACTTTAATTGTGACCGATGAGCAAGAAATGGCAAGTGTTGTGAATGATTTGGTAACACACTCTAGAGGATGCAAGGCAAGCCCTACCAAGATTTAAGGGCTTGCCACATTGGTAATGTTCTTAGGGTCCAATTATCTGGGGCATGCTAGGACATTCCACACCAACGTAAAGGTTAAGTCATTGCACCTTGTGCCTCATACAACTAAGAGAAAACGTAAGGCTTGGAAGGTATCTTCAGGTTTTGATATCAGCATATTCCATACTGTAGAATACGGCCATCACCCATTTATTGGTGTGTAAGGCTGCTAGACTGAATACGGCAGGAAAAAGAAAAGGGTTTGTAGCTGTTCTAGACTGTGACATAAGAAGCCCTGTCACTTGGGCCCTATAACCCTACAGATTTCAGGGTACTTGAGGTATCTCTGGTAGAAAAAAATGGCATATGGATTTGCTAAGTACTTGCTAATACTGACAAGTCTTCATACAACAGTCAAAGTGCAGACAGACACTAGGACTCTGGAGTAAGGCGGTGCCAACTGCTGCAGAAAACTACAACATTTTAAAATCAGTTCTTGGCATGCTCCTGGCCCCTAGTAGAAAGGGTATCTGACTATGGGCCAGCAAGTGATCATGTGTCTTAAACGTTCCATCGTGAAGTAGATACTGATACTGTCAGAGCCACATAATTATGGGTGAGCTCAGAAGCAGACCATCAGAAAATGGAAGTGGGCTCAAGAGCACTTAGAGAGCACAAGCTGCACAAGTCAGGTGCCCAGCACCGCATGTCACCTAACAATATTGAACCAGTACCTCTCTCACAGCTGATGTCTATCCCTTAATGGCCTCCTCATGAGGAGCTGATGAAGGATGAAAGCATCTGAACTTGGTGCATGGATGGGTCAGCATGGTGTGAGCGTATGAGCTAAAAATGAGCTGCTTTTGCACTAAAGCTCATCTCAAACGTGGCCCTTTCTCAAAAGTGAAAGAGAGCAGTGAAGGAAATTCTCCCAATGGGTACAGGTTAAGTTTGTTTACGTGGAGACAGAAAAGACCTGGCAACAGAGATTGGCTTAGTTCGTTCGTCAGGGGACTGGGAAGAATGAGATTGAAATATTGATTACAAGAAGACCTGAGAAAGAATTGTGTAGATGGACCTACTGACATGGGGACAAAGTATAGAGATCTTTGTATCACAAATGAATGCCCACTAGAAGTGTCCCTAAACAAGTAAGTAGACAACAGATTCTCCAGTGAGTAGATTTCAGTCAGTCTCTGTCCTAGGCCAGTCCAGTGCTTATGCAGTGGAATCATAACTACCCGTACTATAGGGGCAGAGGTAGAGGCCCAATAGCATGGGCTCCTTCAAATCAAGGGCTATCTACTGGTGCCGCTGAATAAATAATTGCCAGCAATAGAGACCAAAACTGAACCCCAGTATGATACCCTCCTCAAGGGGAACAACCAGCCACTTGGTAGCAAGTTGATTATATCAGGTCCCTTCTACCCTAAATAGGTAATATTTCTTATTGATTGAGATTGACACATATTCTTGGACGAATTTGCTTTTTTTTTCTTGCAGTGCCTGCACCATCATTATCCAGGGGCTTCCAGAGTATCTCATCTCCATCCTGGGGTAGCATATAACATCTCCTCACTCCAAGGAATCCACTTTACAGCAAAGGAGATGTGGTAGCGAGCACATGATAATAAAATCCATTGTCTCCATCCACATACTGCATTCCCAAGTTGCTTCCTGACAGAGCAGTGGAATGGCCTTTTGAAAGCATAGCTGAGGAGCCAGTAAAGAAATGACATCCTCAGAAAATAGGCTCTACCTTGCAAGATAGAATATGTACCTTAAACCAATGGCTTATACGGCACTCTGTCCCCAAACGTACAATACATAGGTCTAGAAAACAATAGGTTTAAGTAGAAGTGACCCCACTCCACCACTGCCAGTGACCTGCTTGAGGGATTTGTGGCCCCTCACTCCTAGTTTCCAGACAAGGGGTGCTTCCACAGGGTGGACACAGTGAGAGTCCGACAGAACCTTAGGCTAACGCCACCATCTAACCAATTTGGCCTTCTTGTGCCAATAAACCAGCAAGAAAAGAAAGGAGTTACTGTTCTAGTCCAGGTCATTGACCCTGAGCATCATGAGGAAAAAAGACTGACACTACATAAGAGGAAGAAGGAAAAATAGTTTTACACTTAGATGATCCTTCAAATCATCTCTGGCTGCTCTCATCTCTGGTTTTAACTGTAAATAGGCAAGTGCGGTAATCTCAGCTTGATGAGGGTGTGGTGTCCAGTGGCTGACCCCTCACGAAGGTCTGGGTCAACCCACCAGATAAGCCAATGAAGCCGCCTAGCCAAGCAGAAGTACTAGTCTCCCAGTGGAAATCTAGATTTTTTGAGGGAAATCCTAAACAGGTGGTGGAGGGTGGCAACGATAAGCGGCAGAAAGAAACTTGAGAGCAACTGCAGCAGCAAGGGCTGTAGTTGATCCCACTTTTCCTCCTCATGTAAGTTTTTCCAGACATTGTGAAAAACCAGAATCAAGGAAAAGCTTGGTCAGAATGGAAGGAATTTAATGTAAGAGTTGAGTGATGAAGGAGGTGGAATGCCCCGTCCAGGTTCTTTATACAGGTGGTTGTTGTGACTGTTGGCCAATAACAACCCACAGTTTCTCCCTTCCCCAGAGAACCAAACAGGTCCAGACCAAACAGGAGCCACAAGACCTGGAGGAACCTATCCCACATTGGGAGTCAGACCTCAGCCAGTAACTGACTGAAGGCAATGAGTGATTGCCTCAAGGTGGGACTCACTCTGTGTTGCAGTTTGGTCCCCAAAGCTTCCTTGTGTGCTAAGATTCAAGATAGTCTAGAAGAAAAGTACATTCTTAGGGTTCCCCCCCTCCCACCTTCCCTGTCCTACTTTCCTCATTCCTTTTCTCTTGAGAGTACATCCCAGATCATTCACTTGATTAGGACCCCATCTCATGCTCTACTGCCAGGGAACTCCACCTAAGACCTAGCCATGCTTTTTAACATCTCAGCATTATTACATATGGTGTTTCCTCTATCCAGGGGCTATGCACTCCCCTTATCTAACAAATTCCTACCTATGCCACATATCAGTTAAATTGCCTTCTATTCAAGGAAGATTTCACAGATATTCAGAGTCAGGTGCCCATTTTGTCTCTTAGCTTTCCAGGCCTATCTTCTTGTTAGCACTGTCTCACATCTGTCTCATCATATTATAATTGTTTTTGTCTCCTGCAATGGAACAAGTATCGATTTTAATCCTCTTTTTTGTCTTGACTTGTCTTCTCTCTCTCTTCCCGCTCTTCCTTCTTTCCTTCCTTTCTTCCTTTTACCTCCTTTTATTCTTCTAACATATATTTGGTGCCACCTATGAAATGCTGTGCTAAAACTATGAGAAGTAGAAAAGTTTATAAATCATAATTTTAGTTTTACAGAACTTTACAACCCAGAGTTTTGGGTTTTTTTCAAGTACTTGAACTATACACACCAAAGAAAATTTTCTTTATGAAACATTTCTGTTTAACCAAAACTCCTATGACAATTCTTCTTCCATCCTCTATTTCAAAGTTAGAGTTTATCTTGTAGTACTTAATTAGGCTTGATCATTTCTTTTTCTTTGGATAAAAAAAAGTGAGTAAAGTGTGAATTTTTTAATAGAAGCTTCTTTAAAGGTTTACTTTAAAATAAATTTATTTCTCTTATTCAATCATGGATTTGTGAAAAATGGACATTTTGAGTCTTAAAAATTAAATTGACTTTTTTCATTTTTTATATATATAATTTTTATATACACACAGGATATAATGGACATGAAAAGTTTCCAGGAAACTTTTATTGTGACACACTATTTTATTTAATGAATTCTATTTTTTTTACTCTTATTATATGTTTCATTAAAAAAAATATAATCCCTGGAAGTAGAAACAGGCAATTTCTAGGCTACACAAATTGATCTACAGCATGAAAATGGTTGGTGTGATCCCAAATTTTACAATATTACTATACTTTATCAGACTAATAAATGTATATATGTATGTATTGTATATATGTCTACTGAATACATATTTTTATATAAGAAGAAATTAAATGGTGTCTAAATTTAAGAAATATTGCTTACCTTAGTGGAAAAGATATATACATAATCTTCTATCAAGTTCATATCCATCAATTCATCTGTTGTGTCAATGGTAATAAAATATATGATATGACTGATAGAAAAAGAAAAGTGGAATATGTATTACCTAGACTGCTGAATAGAAAGAAACTGAATAAGTTTGGAAAGCTATTTGTTCAAATTAATTAAATTTTAAAATGTGAATATGCTTTGAACCAGCAGATTTAGTTCTAGGAAGTGCTATGAAGATCTATGTACAGAGGGTTATATGTAGAAGTATATTAATTGCAGCAAGATTTGTAATAAAAATAATGAAATATATTAAATTTTCATCAATACAAAATTGCTAAATTTTTATCTCCATAAATTGAAATGCATACAGCTGCTTTAAAATTGAAGTGGATATTATTCATACATACTAAAAAGTATATACATATACATATATATATAAAATATATAAATTGATATATATATAAATGTATATATGTACACTCTATTTGTAGATATTTGTTTATCTATACACATATGTATTGCTGAAAGCCTGCTTTTGGTTTCAAGGTTCGTTGGATTCGCCGGCAAAATAACCACTCGTCTCACACAACTGAACAGATTTAATTTATTTATTTAATAGATGATTTAACTTAATTTCAATATACAGTCATTAGAAGGGGATGAATAAAAGTATTAGAGAGACATAACAGAGTATACTTCACCAGATTGGGCCGACACCTTCATCCAAATTCAAACAGCAGCTGGGAAGTCCCGAGTGACAGCAATCTGGACTACCAATTGGGAAGGGTCCCGGGCGGTGCATCCACCCCACTGGTTAGACTTCAAATTGTAGTTCTGGGGGCTTCCGTTTATAATTCCAGGCCACAAACTTATAGCATCAGTTTGCGCGCAAAAATGCAGCTCTGGTTCAATTGTAAAAATGCTGTTGATTTCACCGTGTGAGTCACAAGATTTTCCAGACCCCAGGGGACTGGCCAGGTCCCCAGGGCTCAAGAAATTCCAAGACCCACTCCCTTTCTTATCGTACGTGCTGCTTGACTTGTTAGTAACAATTGTTAGGTGTGCAGGCAGGCACATGGTCCAGGCAGGGTCACAAGTCAGTCAGAGGCCTGCTTTTGCATCTGAAGTCTGAACAAGACTACTTTACTAGTTTTCCCAACAACATATAGGCAATTTTTCCCAGACAGAATTTATAAAAGATAAGCTGCTAGTCATTACATATTGTATATTATTCTTTTTATACAGGACTATAGGGATAGTTATAGTTAAAATAATACATTACAATATCTATTGATTTTTAGTGGAAATAATTGACTACTTTTATAATTATTAAAAAAGCAATAACATACTTTATAACTTTGATCTAGCAGTTCTCTATTTAGATACCAATTATATGAAGATAGCCAAAAATTCACTGAAAGATTTATGTTCAAAGTGCTCATATAAGTGTTATTTTTAATTGTAAAAAAAGGGATCCAGTAACATGTTCAATTGCAGGACGATAGTTAGTAAATTATGGAGCATTCAAATAATGTATTTTAACCATTGAAAATACTTTAGAATGTAATTAATGATCTTAGGAAATGCTTACAACATAATTCTAATGAACAAAGAGAGGATAAAATTAATAAAACATATAATCAAGATTCTGTTTTTAAAGATTCTGTTATTACATGCATAAGCACATTAAATTTGGTAATAAAGTAAGAGTTAAGAGTGAGAATGACAGGGGCTTTCCTGGTGGCGCAATGGTTGAGAATCTGCCTGCTAAGGCAGGGGACACGGGTTCGAGCCCTGGTCTGGGAGGATCCCACATGCCGCGGAGCAACTAGGCCCGTGAGCCACAACAACTGAACCTGCACGTCTGGAGCCTGTGTTCCGCAATAGGAGAGGCCGCGATAGTGAGAGGCCCGCGCACCGCGATGAAGAGTGGCCCCCGCTTGCCACAACTAGAGAAAGCCCTCGCACAGAAACGAAGACCCAACACAGCAAAAATAAAATAAATAAATAATTTTTTTTTAAAAAAAGAGTGAGAATGACAAATTGACTTATTGGGAAAATCCTCCAAGGGATAATAGCTTAAGACACTGAAGAAATAAAGAGGAAGACAGGGGTTATGCAAATCAGAGAGCATCATCTTCCTGGAGCTTGAACATTATAGAGATGCTGAGAGGTCAAGTAAGAGTTTCCAGAAGAGTAAGTAGTGCTCTTAGGGTCAGTAATATAATATAAATCATCGCATTCCCAAACCCCCATCCTGTCTCAGGTCTCCTAAACACTCACCTTCCTATCATCCTGAAAAAATCTTCAGTAATACTACAAATATAATGACATACCTGGTGTGACTGAGTTTGGGGATGGGTAGGATTATGCTCTGAGCTGCAGTGTCGTGGTGTTGGGTGGGGGGAGGAAGAGATTAGATTCCCTAGGTAGATATAAGAGAGTGAAGGAGCCACGTGGGAATTCAAAAAAAAGAGAAAGAAAAAGAAAAGAAAAATCAGAAGTAGCTATACAGTGTGAGGGAGAACAATAAATTTTCTCCGCTGGTGGAACTGGGAGTTTGAGTCAAATTGTATTAAATCTCCGAGGATATGGAAATCCTAAAGCAACATTTGAGCAGAGGGAAAATAAACATAATATATACATTTCCTAAGTATTAAAACCTTTTTGTAATTCTTTACACCTTGACGGACTGGACTGTAGTGATTGATAAAGTTGTAAATGGAATTCTGCTTTGAGTCAAGTGGGCTAATTGTTCAGATATGTACTGGATTAAACTTTATCTATTGGTCTAATTAGAGACAGCTAGCATAAGGATTTACTTAAATCCTATAAAATGTCAATGTCTTCAGATATGAGGTAGCCATTAGTGATTACCTAGTGTATTAATTTGCTAGGGCTGCCATAGCAATATGCCATAGACTGGGTGGCTTAAACAAAAGAAATTAATTTTCTCACATGCAGTTCTGGAAGCTAGAAGTCCCAGATCAAGTTGCTAGCAAGTTTGGTTTCTCCAGAGGCCTCTGTCCTTATCTGCCTTCTTGCTGTGTCCTGCAGGGCCTGTGCCTGTCTCATGTCTCATGTCTTCCTTTTGTTATAAGGACACCAATCATATTAGATTAGGGCCCCACTCTTATAAACTCGTTTAACCTAAATTAAAACCCCTATCTCCAAATACAGCCACATTCTAAGGCACTGGGGTGTAGGACCTCAATATACAAATTTGAAAGGGAACAGAATTTAGTCCGTAAAACCTATAAAAGTTTGATGGGGGCTCTTCATTTGGATTAATTTATGACTTCATTAATTTCTTACATCCAAAAATCTGTTCACTGAATTTCTATCAAATGAAGTCTAAGTATGCATTGTTTAAAAACCTCCATTAAAAACAAGTATATTAAAAGTAAACCTGCCAAATAGAGGCATTTTTTTGTTGTTTTTTCTGGGGTTTTTTTGTTTGCTCTAGGCAGTGAGAAGAAAGAGCTAACAAAAAAAGCATAGATATATTACTCTTCTTGTTAAGTTTCTCAAGTAGATTGAGAATGATTTCAATCAGTCTGGTGCAGAAAAATCTATCAACCACCTTCCAGAAATAAAGGGGTGAACTATTCCAAAAATGACACTACCAGCTAGAACAGGTAAGGTCCAGGTCACTACTAGCATAACCTAATCTGAAGAGGGATTCTCTGAATAGGCAGCTTTCCAAATGAGACCTGAAAGAAAAACAAGAATTAGCTAATAACAGTGAAGAGGGCTTCCCTGTTGGCGCAGTGGTTGAGAGTCCGCCTGCTGATGCAGCGGACACAGGCTCGTGCCCTGGTCCGGGAGGATCCCACATGCCGCGGAGAGGCTGGGCCCGTGAGCCATGGCCACTGAGCCTGCGCGTCCGGAGCCTGTGCTCCGCAACGGGAGAGACCGCAACAGTCAAAGACAAGCGTACCGCAAAAAAAAAAAAAAAAAAGAAGAGTGAAGAACATTCCCAAGAGGATAATCCAATTACTGCCTTGAAACTGACAAAACAAATTGCTTTTAAATCAAAGTATCCTTTTTCCATTGCAAACAAAATGTTTATCTTTACCCTTTTGGTTTAGGTAAATAGAATAGCATCCCCACCTTCCCCTGTTTTACTTCATTAAAAAACCTGCAGTTTGGATTCCACATTGTTTCAATTATGGCCCAACTAGCTTGACTCTAATTTTCTGTGTTTATGTAATATATTCCTTAAATAAATGGGGCTGAAAATAAAACTATATGTCTTAAGTTTCTATAGTGCCTTGTATCATTAAACGTTTAATATTAATATAAAAGGAATTAAAATATCTAAAATTAAAGCAAAACTGCTACAGATCCAGGGTACACATACACTCTGACAGCTCATTAGTTTGGTAGCATGTTATACTGGAGAACATCTGGCATGCATCAGAGCTGTGAGCATACTCAAGGTAATGCTTTCTTTTTGAATAATATGTCACGGATAATTACCTATTTATTAAATCTTGCATACTGATGCAACTAAACCAATTCATTGGACACCTTGACTATCAATTATATTACCAAGGTCATGGAGCTATAGAACAGGGCCAGGGGCATGGCAGGCAGTCTGGAAGGATTAGGGGGAGAGTGGTCATTCAAATGGAACCAGAGTTTCATTAGTTGTTTTAAGCTTTGTTTTTTTCCCATGAAAGGCAGATGGAGCTTACTTTGCTCCATTCCCTCAATATAAATCAGATTTGGCCTGTGTGATAGCAGCACAGTATCCTGAAGCAGTAAATACAGCTGCAAGATTTGGGAAGTTTCTTTAGGCTCTTACACAGAGGTCCTAGAAGGTACTAGAGTTTTGGCTTTGGGTTTTGAGTCTAGGAAGCTGGCTCTATATTAACTGTTTCAAATTTCTTTACTCTTTTCCTTGTTGTTGAATGGACTCCAGACTCAAAATAAGAACTGTGGTTGGAAAGCCTCTGGCTTTCCAGAAATCTTTCTGGTGTATCCTGTCTCTTTTGCTAAGTGAACTCAACTAGGCTGAGCCTTGCCTTTTAAGTCAGTGCCAAGTATAGCAGTAGATCTTAGAAACCCAGAGTATAGTCGTTGCTATGAACATTATTAATTAATAAAGTTTTAATGGGGGTTCTGATTACATGGGAACTTTCCATATTGTTGGAAGAAAGCCCCCAAATTTGCTAAGAAGCCTGTACCTGGAATGTCTTGCCTTTTGGAAATCAAAATAACACTAATGTGGTTATAACGCTATTGATGTAGTAATCCCTGTGAGTCAAACTAAGGATGGAGGCACATTTAAAGAATGTAATACTTGGGACTTCCCTGGTGGTCCAAGGGTTAAGACTCTGCTTCTACTGCAGGGGGCATGGGTTCAATCCCTGGTCCAGAACTAAGATCCCACATGCTGTGCTGCCTACAAAAAAAAAAAAAAAAAAGAATATAATACTAGAATGTTTTCTGTATCTATAAGTCTGTTTCTGTTTTCTGGGTTTTTTTTAAATTTGTTCATTTATTTTGTCTTTCTCTGTCTACTTATTTCACTAAGCATAATACCCTCCAGGTCCAGAGAGCAATCTAGTGGTTACCAGAGGAGAGAGGGTTGGGAGGAGGGCTGAAATAGGTGAAAGGGCTTAAGAGGTACAAACTACCAGTAAAATAAATAAGTTACAAGGATGTAAATGTCCAGCACAGGGAATATAGTCAATATTTTATAATAACTATTTATGGTATGTAATCTATAAAAACTATTGAATCACTGTGTTGTGTACCTGAAACTAATATTGTTAGTCAACTGTACTTCAATAAATTTTTTAAAAGGAGGAAAAGAGAATATAATACAACCAGGTGAGTTATTTAGTAAATAAATACTAAATAAATAAAAGAAATCCATATTTTTTACTCCAGTCTCTTGTAGGATAGCAAAGGGATTTAATACACAACACCTGGAAACAATGGATCTAGTTTCCTCTTCTCCCAGAATCTCTTACACCCCACATTCTCTTAAGCCTCTCATTTTTCAACCTCCCTCCGCCATCACTACTCCGCTCTGGGATCCCAGCCCACTGGACTCTGACTCCTTCCTCCCCTCTCTCCCATCCTGCTCAGTCTGTCAGTCCCTCTCTCATGTCTGAGTATTATTTTGACTCATTCTCCGATTTGCTTGCGGAACAGGTGGATATGGCAGGCTCTTCTGGGTGCAGGTGGTAAAATTTAGGGATAGGTCAGGATTTGCATGAACAATTGTTTCACAATCGTTAGCAAGTTGAAGGAGGAGGGTATTTTCTCAATCTCTTTTTTTATTCCTCAGTGGTCACAATGAATATAAGAATTTTAGAGATAGAGAAAACTATCCTATCAGAGAACGTATGCATAGGTACAATAGCCTTGAAAACGGTAGAACTCATCACCAGTTAAAGTAAAAAGGGGACCTATTTATGAAAAGATTTGAGTTTTAGAGAATAGAAATTACATATATGAAAGGAAAATGAGGGATACCCTAAGGGAAAAATAGCAACAATGAAAGATGGTCTAGTTCTTTAAATACGGGACTGGAAAGAGATATTTAGTTGTAACTTGTGAGCTTGATATTGACTCAAGCTTAGGGAAGATTCAAGAGAGTGAACTTAGCCAGATGGTTACAGCAATTTCTGGAAGTCAAAAAATAAACCAATACTGGAATCAATTGAGGAACCTCTTTCAAATTGGTGAAGCAACGACATAATATGTTTGCGCCAACGTGGAAACTTTAAGCAAACAATAAACAAGGTTTTTCAGGCTCTATTCAGTGTGTTGCAGAATGATGCAGTTTGTGTGCGAAGGTGAGGAGAAGTAAGACTGGCACTTTTAATGAAAGAGCATGCTTGGGAAGTGTGTGGATTTATATTTAGAGGGAAGTACTAAGAAGATATGCACAAAAAGGAAGTCAAGGTTAAGTCCAGCTTTGTATTAGATACTATATCTACAATAAATAGGATAGCCACATACTTTGCTTTCCAAACTGGTACACTTGTGAGTGTGAAAGAGAGCACTATTAATAGTCATGTAAAAACAATAAATATAAACCAGCATTGACCTGAGTGAATTGGATGTGTGGTCCCTGTAACAACAGAGGTTGCATTTTGGATTAAATTATTCTTCTCAGTGGGGTATCAGTGCACATGATTTGTGCAAATAACACATATTTTTGTCAGTTAAATAACCCAATGACATAGCCTTACTACCCCCACTATGCTGAAAGGAAAAGGATATTAGGAAATGTATTTATGAAACAATAAGCATAGAAGAAGGAATTGTGGTTGTATGTCCAATTTTTGTACTAAGGATAGGTCAGCTAGATAGACCTAAGAGAAGGAGACTACATCATGTAAAGGTGAATAAGGCTGATGGTAGGATATTCACCTTGAAGATTCCAAAGCTCTTAGACAAAGCCAGGTGAGGGATATTAAATGACTGAGACTATCAGTAATGTGAAGCCCTGAAACTTACCTTTCATGTGATCTTCTCACTATGAAAATGGTCTCTGACACTGAGTAGAACAGGATTGATTGTGAACCAATCAGCCATGCTGTCTGAATACAGAGATTCGAAAATTTTAAGACTATGAGTTTCATTATAGCCTATAAGAGAAAAAATTAAAACACCACCATAATGAAAACAGACAGAACTGAAAGATGTATCCCAATTTCAAAAAGCCAATTTGTGAAAAAAAAAATGTGACTTGCTTAAAATAAATAAATGTGTTTAGGAAAATAAAAGCAAAGCCAGATAAAAGGTTAGATCATTTCCGCACATCTGAAAAGCAGATAGACTCATTAAACTAGTTCAAGTATGCTCTTTCTCATAGTTACAGTGGTCAGCTTACATTCCAGGTGATGGCAGTCAAAGATCAGATTCCTGGAAATTTCATTATTACTATTATGGTTTTTACTAGTTTCAATCTTCTTGGAATTTATGGCTAGAGGGAGTGAGAATACCAATTTGTAGGAACCACTTTACTTCTAAGGTAGGCAAGACTGTCATCAATTGAGTTAATTATCTTGTTATTGGAGAACTAATTAAAATAAGTATAATTAAATATTTTGCCAATAGGCTAAGATGTTTAGCAGTCGAAATTTCCAGTAGCACCAATGACTTCTGCCTGCGTTTATGATACCAGAAAAGGTATGGGGTGAGCACGAAAATACGTATTTGGGTATTCAGCCTTCCAACAGACAGAACATCTGTAGGCCCCAGGCAAATTGAAAACAATATGTTATTGCTATAGATTTACTATTGTCCCCAATTATTCACTTCTCACCTCCCTGTAAAGAATATTATATCCTGTCCCATTGCCCTGTGAATTGCCAAGAGTCTTCCCTGTAGGAGGAATACACTTTCTCAACAAATTGACATTGGTTTTGGCCATGTGAATGGACTTGGACAACTGGATATGAGCGTACATGAATGACGCCACTTACAAATTAAAGTTCTGAGATCATTTTCCTTTGTCATGAGAATGACATGTTCCAGGCAGAAGCTGCTCCTTCAGTGCAGAACTAGAAATGAAGCGGAGCCGCAAGAGCCAAGCTACAGGTGCTGGTGCTGTAACTTGGGAGAGAAATAATATGTTGCTGTAAGGCTCATGGTGAGATACAATGTAAGCCAGAAAAGATTTGGAAGTTTTTTTTTTTTAAACCAGAGCAAAGCTAACTAATACAAGTAACCTTCAAATAAGTGGTAGATACATGTAGGTTAATTGCAGTTTAAAGGAAATAAGGTAAATGTATCTTCTTTCTAAACTCTATATTGACATAATGTTGCAAAATTAAAATCTAATAATGCCTAGAGGCTTATGAATGAGTACAGTGAGTCTAAACACTTACCAAGTCTATCAGCCTTTAAGTTAATAATTTAGAACTACCCACAAATGTGGATCCGAGCCATGTTCTTTATTCCCTTGATTAAAAATTCGTTCTAATCCATACCAGTGAAGGAAAGACCTCAGTGCAAAGTTATATCGCACTGAAAGTAGGCAGAGGACATGAAGAGTTCCATCAGAAACCTTTTCTAGTTATATAAACACTTTCAAGAACAGAGCTACCATTTGTTAATTGAGAGTTTTCATGATCTCTTGTTAATACTTGTTAGCCAGAAATCACAGGGAGATTAGAACGTAACTACCCATATGTTGGAGGCACTTAAGGAAAATAATTGCTATTCTGACGTAGAGGAGTGCATCTTTCTCAGTGGGAAAATGGACTTCAGATGTACAATGTACTAAGTTCAGCTTATTTCCAGAAACCATCAGCCATGGAGAGATGGAGAGAAAAGCATCAGCTAATATGGAAATTAATGAAAGAGACAATAGCTGCATTTTGCTTGGCCTCATTAACATCTGATGAAACTTTTAACCTTCATGCAATAATAACTGCCAATATTATGATGATTGTAATTAAGTGCATGAGAGAGAAGACACGTGTGTTATATGTCTACAGAGGGCTTTGTGAAATTGAAGTGTCCCTGGTGAAAGAGGCATTGCTTGTTTCAAGGGAGTAGCATAAATCTAGAATTTGATTTCGGGTGGTGGTGATAGTGGCAGCAAAAATTCAGAACTAATTTTATTACTAATTCCATTAATGGCTTAAGCTGGATACATTTTTAGAAGGACCAATCTGTAATAACTGCCTAGTGGACATATCTATATGAAAATATTAAAGAGGCTGTGGTCTGATCGGGGGGCTGTGATCAAATGAGAATATTTGTATCCCACTATAAATGTAATTTATTTCATCTAGAGTAGGAAGACCTAGACACCTTTGATAGATGATATATATATAGATAGATGATAGATAGAGAGATAGATAGGGAGAGAGATAGGTGATAAAATATGCTGAAGGGGGCTGCAAATTCTATAAGAACATAAGGATTTCAGGAGTTAATGTCATTATAATTCCAGGGAGAAAATCATGGATCCCTGGAATTCAGTAGGCCTTGGAAATTGTGTCAGGATGCCTAGTTAGGTGTCCTATAAGACTTTGGAAGTAAAGGAAAATTTCCCCTGATGACAGTAAAAAGTTTCTATGAATCTAGGAGCAAAATGCTATTCTTATTTGGTGAATTGATAATCAGGTTCAGGCCCAAGTTGGGTTGAGCATACAGGTAGATACAAGATATAACTTCAAAATCACAACCAAATAAAAAGTGCAAAAAGTATGGGACATGCTAAGGCAAGTGTGAGGGTTAGGGAACATTGCAGAGCCGTTTTTCAGTTACATTAGAAGAATGCCTAGTGTTCTCAGGTTCATCAGGACCACCCTTTCTCACTAAAGGGAATTAACTCTGACCTTCCTTCAAACAAACAAACAAAAGAGCCCACTATGTGCCTCCATTTGGGCCGGTAGCAATCAATGATTAATCTCAAGTTCCTCACAAGGGAAAAGTCATGTGGTCTGAGGACACATTTCTGGGTCCAAAATATTTTCATATTTAAGGATAAATATAGGAAATGAAGCCTTCAAATATTTTGTGTTTTGGCTTGTGAGGATAGGTGGAGGGAGGGGGTCAAGGAAGTAGAGAATCTAAAATTGGACACTATCTACCCTATGCAACTTCTTGATTTTCGACAAAAATAAGAGGAGCTGAGGCAAGAAAACTGGGGACTCCATTAACCTATTTTTATTACCTTCATACTAATAAATTGGACCAGCATTTTATTTGTATTATAATAGCAGTAGTTTCTCCAGAATGAATAGAGGCTTTCCTCACCAAATATCAATCTAGTAAGGTCACTGCAGAGATTCTAGCCTGTGGATTTTCCTATAAAATACATTTCTCCAAAATGATTTACTAAAATGATGATCCACCTTCAGAGTAGAAAACTTGAGGGGATTATAATAATATTTATATTTATATATATATATGCCTTACATACTGTAGTAACCTGAAAGGAGTTGGGAAATTAGAAAATAAAATCATTTTAAAGGGGAAAAGATATATTTAGTTATACCATTTGACTTTTATGCTGGCATGAAACCTAGAAGAAATCATGCTCTTCCCTTTATGAGTTCTTGGAAATCCTTCCCGCCCCCCCACCCCCCATCCCCCACCCACACATGCCCTTGTTCTTTACACATTTACAAGTTACAGAGAGTCTCAATTTCTAATACACATAAGAATATGGATCTAATGTCTAATGGGTGTGACATGACACGAAACCTGATCTAACATTCCCAGATGAAGGAATATAAATTAGAATATATGCTTAGAGAATTTACATGTTTGTCTCAAACCCAAATGGCAAAGACAATTTTTTCCCTGAGTTGTATGTGGCTACAAACAATATCCACACAGGCATAGTTAAAGTCATAAAAGAAGTCCATTTCTGTAGTTCTGAAATCCCCTTCTGTGACTGTAGCATCCCTTGAAGATCTGTTGAATTTACCGAGATGACGGCTATTTTATCTATCTATCTATTATATATTATACATGTATATACTATTTACTCAAGATATTTATAAAAGAAATACAATAAATCTTTGCTGAATCAAATAATTAATTCATACTCTGGAACGAAAGGAAACACATTTTATAAAAGGCCAAGTAAAAATTGAACAGTCTTCTGGGAGAATAATATAAACTGGTGGTTTTGTAGACCATAGAGATGGTGCCTTCCTTCCTTCCTTCCTCCCTCCCTCCCTCCCTCCTTCCTTACTTCCTTCCTTCCCTGCTTTCTTTTCTATCTATCTCACATTTTCTACACCAACTTATATTTTTCTCCCTCTTCTTTTCTGTCCACTGGGGTTTATTTAGTTTTGACTTGTTATAAGGGTAACTGTAGGATCCTTGTCTTAACGAGGTGACTCCAAATCTTGTTTTTACTTGTCCATAACAAATTTTTTTTACATCTTTATTGGAGTATAATTGCTTTACAATAGTGTGTTAGTTTCTGCTTTATAACAAAGTGAATCAGTTATACATATACATATGTTTCCATAGCTCTTCCATCTTGTGTCTCCCTCCCTCCCACTGTCCCTATCCCACCCCTATAGGCGGTCACAAAGCACGAGCTGATCTCCCTGTGCTATGCGGCTGCTTCCCACTAGCTGTCTACCTTATGTTTGGTAGTGTATATATGTCCATGCCACTCTCTCACTTTGTCACAGCTTAGCCTTCCCCCTCCCCATATCCTCAAGTCCATTCTCTAGTAGGTCTGTGTCTTTATTCCTGTCTTACCCCTAGGTTCTTCATGACATTTTTTTTCCTTAAATTCCATATATATGTGTTAGCATACGGTATTTGTCTTTCTCTTTCTGACTTACTTCACTCTGTATGACAGACTCTAGATCCATTGGTATCCTTAACCATGGCATCTCTTTACCTGCGTCCAGAGATAGGATGGAGCTAGTGACCTGAAACTGAACCTCCACGATTCTGGAACCTGCTGGGATCTCCCTCCTTCTTTGATCTGTATCTGTCCCCAAATTATTTAAGGAGAGATTTGTACCTTTGTTTTCCAAATAAAGCAAATTAAAGTCTAATGGGATTTCACCACTGGAGAGCTTGAGAGGAACACTCACTAAGGGGATTTAATTTTAACACTAGGAAAGTTTATTAACATATAAAAAGAATCAGATCTTTCCTTTCATATGTTAGTACGTTTTTCTAAAAATTCTTCAATATACTTGTCTATTGTTTACTGCAGGTGCAATGGTCCTTAATGCGATAGAGTAATGTAAGCTCCTGTCCTAAGAATACTCAGTCAACTGAACTTTCTCAAATTCAGGGAAAAGACTAAAATCAATGAGGGTGATTCTAATTTATGAAAATATTTTAGGTATTGTATTTAATAAGAATTAAAAGTGAAGTAGTTTAATTGATTTTTGTCTTTGTTGTTTTAAATTTTTTCTCTTTAATATGAAATTATACTTAGTGTTGAGTCCAGAGTGATAGCTTCTAAAACTAGGAGAGAAAAAAAAATGACTTTCATAAATGTTGCTAGAATTTGGGATTCATAGCCCTTTAGAAATTTAGGAATTTAATGATGAGTAAAACAGATTCCATTTTGCTGTCATCAAAAAGTATAGTCTAGTGGGAGAAGCAGTTATTGAAAATAGTATGGTAAACATTGTGAAGGACAAATGCAGTGTGCTATAAATGAAGGATCTAACTTAGCCTAGATAACTGTCCTCTGTATTTTCCGGAAAAAAAAAAAGTTTTATTTTTTCATTGAGATCAAAAGGATGAGTGGTTAGCTAACAGAAAAGAGAAAGACAAAATAGTTTGGGCAGAGGGAACAGAGTGTGTCATGGTCTAAAGCAGGGAGCAGTATTGCTCACTAGCAGAAATGAAGGAAGGTCAGACAGAAAAGAAAAAATAGGAAAATGTTAGAAGATAAAGCTGGAGAGTGAAGTATAGACCCAATAATGACGGTCTTTGTACATGTTAAAAGTGGGGAAGCCATTGAAAGGTTATAAACAAGAAACACACATTTCTGGTTTTCTTAGCCTGGCATTCAAAGCCATAGCCCCACTCCCTGTCTACCAACTGACTCAAATTTCTGTGACAGAACATCTTAAGAGCTAAATATTGGATTTATTCATCTATGGAGAAGCATCAAGGATTAATTAGAAAAATTAGGATGATTCCCAATTTGCTACCACATGGCCAAGTAGGGCAAAAAGAAATTGTCCCTCGCTAACTCCTACTCCAGTGTGAGAAAACCCTGCTGATTTATTTTTGCCACTCCTGTATTGCAAACATCTGGTCCAAGTGGAACTTGATAATTGCATATTTAATAAGGAAAACAGGGAGAAGCATAGCATATACATTTTTCCCTTGGTAGTAGGCTCATATGGATGTAGCTCTGAATAGTTATAATAGCTAATTCTTTTATGCACCTGCAGCATTATGCTAATAATGTTACAGATATTGTCTCATTTAATATTTAAATGACTCAGTGGAATAGATACTGTTATTTGTTCAAAATAGAGACTTATGCACTAAACTACGTGGCCAGCATCATGTAATTAGTAACTGACAAAATCAGTATTGAACCAGAACTGAAATACAAGTATTTCCATTACAGAGACTGTACTTTAATCCTACACATTATTTGGGGCATTGTCAAAAGCAATAGGTTGAAACTCTTTTAAATGGATTCTGTAAAAAGTAGAATTTCCTTCACTATCAATATTTTAATCATGAAAGTCATATTTTCTTATCGGTAAACTATATTTGAGATGCAGAATAAAGATGTGTTAGGTAATTAACACTAAAATTTTAACATTGATTCAGAACTGTGATTTTTGAAAATATATTTAGTAACTTCAGTAACCAATTTTTAATTTTGCATCAATAATTCTGAAAGAAACATTACGGTTATAAACTGTGTAATTGGAAATTTCATCTCAACCGATAGTGAATAGAAATTTGTTGAGTTTTTCTTGAAGGAGTACAACATTATTTAACTTGTTCCATGGTCTCTCATTTCCTAAGTCACGCACACAAAAGTGGAGAAATTGCACTAATAGGAGTCGTACAATAACAAAGAGGTTTACCTTGAATTGAACCAGAATAATAAAATATTCTTTGTATAGGGTCTAAAGATCTTTTACGTCCACCCCTACTCCCATCTCTCCCTCTTCTTCTCTCCCTCTCATAATGGTACAAGGTTTCATATTAGTGGATGTAGCCTTACAGAAGTCAACTGATTGCTATTATAACATCTTCCACATTTCCAGGTAGAAATGCATTACTCTGTGTTTTGGATTATAGTAGGTCACTGTAAAAATTACCAATAAGTGAAAGTTATAATCCTGAATGATACAGGGGAAAAATTAATCAGACATGAATAAATAGCTCGTTAGGAATTACACGGCATTTCCGCCACAGTTTTCGTCCTTTTCCTTTCCCATTCTTCAGGCCTTCCCATTTCTCCTTTATCAAGATTTGAATCCTGAATGTGCTGCAAACACGGTCCTGGGCACTTATCTCTTGAGGGGCTTAAGTTTAGTTGAGGAGAAAAATACCTAAGCAAACAAACTGCAAAAGAAAGTAAAATATTTTACATAAAGAAAGTATTGCAAAGTGGATTTTCAACTGTACCACCTAGTATTTTGAAAAATGAGGTGATTTTCTAAATCAGCATTTTTGAAAACTGGGCACTAACAAAAAAAAAATGAAAGAGTGTGGTTTTAATTCAAAACTACCCGCTTAAATTATTGTATTTTGCAATCTAGAATCTCAGAGCTAAATTGCATCACCTTCTAAGTTGGAACCGGATTATTTGATTAGGCAGATGCAGGGAAGAAATTTTAAAACCTCTTTCTCATTGAAATACATATGCCATCTTTTTCCATTTCAATGATTATTCTTATGGAGAAGTTTGATAATGTTTAATAAATTAAATTTCATTTATAACATTTATATAGCAGTATACATGTATGACAACATCCTTTCTGAAACATTTACAAGTGAAGTAATTAATTTTATATTTTCACTAAAGTTTAGTTATTTCAAAGCATTTGACTTCAAAATGTTTACAACAAATTAGTGAAGATTTTTAGTCTCCTAATGATCAGCTCTGTGTGCTTCCCATTAAACTAGACTGACACTAGTTTTTTTTTCATTTTCAATTCCTATTGACATAATGGTATATATATTAGTTTGCTTTAACAAAGTGTCACAAAATGGGTACTTAAACAATAGAAATGTATCATTTCAGTTTTGAAAGTCTGAAGTCAAGATGTTGACAAGGTCAGTTCCTGCTGAGGGCTACGAGGGAAGGATCTGTTCTATGCCCCTCTTCTTTCTTGTAGAGGCTGTCTTCATATTCACATGGTGTTCTCCCACAAGTGCCTATTTACACATTCCCCCCTTTTGTAAGGACACTAGTTATATTGGATTAGGGCCACCCTAATGATCTCATGTTTACTTAGCCCATTACATTTGCAATGGCCCTAATTCCAAATAAGGTCATTTTCTGAGATATTGGGAGTTAGACTTCAACACATGAGTAGTGGGGAGACACTATTCAACCTATAACACCAACAAATTTTGTGTTTCAGTCCTTTTATTGTGGAAATAAATGAAAAATAATGTCATGATCTTTGGTCCTTTGGTTGCTCATTAACATAAGTACAATAAATTAGCACTTTTACCAACAAAATGTATTCTTTACCATCTGCAAAGGATTATAAGACTTTTTTTTTTTTCATTCTTTCTTGTACCCACCTGGGTACCAGGAATTTGGACCTGATGATTTAATATGCACTATAATATCAAAAAGTTTTGGTTTGTTATGTTTTGTGTCTGGGTGTTGGGGAAAGGGGATAGAGGTGTTGGGGGTTATTATATGTGTGCTTATTGAACAAATTACTTTTCAATTAGTTTTGGTCCCTCGGGATTATTTCCAAGTGTCATTATCACCCTCAAAGTATTATATTTGGGACATTTTGCTTTTCCTCACCCCACCCAACACGCAACCTCAGATTACAAAATGTGAAGTATAAAATCAGTAATAATTCTAGCTATAGATTAAGCCTCTCTTCATGCATTTTTAGTTATTTTTGGTGTTCCTATCATATTGAATTTATCACCCAAGTAGCAGAAACTTCTGTCTTTGGCAATATATCTTTCAAGTTGGAAATTAAAGATATAAAATGGTCAAGTGAAAGAAATCAGAGGTTGCAAGGGCCCTGGGATATGAACCAGCACTCCAGCTCTTTATCCTTTTGTCCTGACTTTCTGAGAAAGGCAGCTTTTCTCAGTATAAATGATGTTGCAGTCATTGTGCTTCTTCCTCTCAGTTTATGACGCTTCATAAAATTTTGTATAATTATATTCAATACTTTTTTAAAAAAAACCTTCTTTTATTTTCTTCTTTTTTTGTTTCAATTCAATATTCTTGCAACCACTTTTTTTCTATAACTTGGCTCATATTTTTTAGACATTTCAGAGAAGTCTTTATCACCACTTAAGTAAACAAAAATTAAGACAAAGATTAAAACATTTCCTCAGGCTCTTCAGCGTAGTGTGTAGGCTTCATCTTGACTTTAACAGATGTGTCTAAAATTAAGCATAGACTTTATACCTGACTCTTACATAATCTCAGAGCTGAAAGTGGGCATAACACAAATATAAATTAATCTAATCATACCCTCTTGTTATAGAGCCTGTCAGAGACAAGATTGAAATCTTAAAAATTACACTAGTGATTTTACTGTGTGGAACTTACTTAAACTCTCTAGGTTTCAGTTATCTCATCTGCAATATGAGGGTAATAATAACTACCTTTCAAAAATTTGTGCAGTGGCTAATAGAGATGACAAATGTAAAGTGCCTTGAATATTGTTTTAGTATATGATTAATAAGCACTTTACCGTTAAACAAAAGTCTTTAAAATGTTCTTTCCGTCTTCCTAATACAAACCAGCTAAGAATATTGTCTTTAGCAATAATCAGTTTTATACCATCTCCAGACATAAAATTAGCTTGGTAAATTTTATTTTCATTCCAGAGGTTAGATCTTAGCTCTCTTTCTCAAAACTCTTGTGACTTT
Source organism: Delphinapterus leucas (assembly GCF_059928025.1). NCBI lineage: Eukaryota > Metazoa > Chordata > Mammalia > Artiodactyla > Monodontidae > Delphinapterus > Delphinapterus leucas. Next base: position 20,931,994 of record NC_143146.1, on the reverse strand, counting down.
GAGCTAGCACTTCTCCTTCTGAGCCTCAGTTTACACATCTATAAAATGGGAATGATAATCACGACTAACGGGGGATTTCCCTGGTGGTCCAATGGTAAGGAATCCGCCTTCCAATGCAGGGGACACAGGTTCCATCCCTGGTCAGGAAACTAAGATCCCACATGCCACAGGGCAGCTAAGCCTGCACGCCACAACTACTGAGCCCACGTGCCACAACTAGAGAGGAGCCTGCGCACCACAACGAAGATCCTGTGTGTCACAACTAAGACCTGACACAGCCGAAAATAAAAAAAAAATAAGTAAATAAATCATGACTAACGGGACTACGGTGACAACTGGTTTTGAAAATAAATTGTAAATCATAAAGCACAATATAAATGTTTTATCCATTTATGGTCAGCTTTGTACCAATATTGCCATTATAACAGATGCAGCCAGACCTACTCAGAAATAGTGAGAAAAATGTAATTGTATACTCAGCTAGCAAGTATAAATTAACAGGTCAGTAGAATCTATCCACCAATTACTAAGATTTTCATCAGGCTCTATTCCAGTAGATTTGAATCAATTTAACATTACAATTCAAGTCATAAGTGGTTTACTATATAATTATGAACATTTCAAGGTTAATTCCTCCAAAATGAATTTATTAATCAGGCATATTATTTTTTTAGATGCATAAATAATTATCAAACAAATGGACACATATTTGAGCTTGACCAACTTTGCATATTAGGCTCGGAACTTTGAATCACAGAAGTATACATCAATCTAATGTATATATGAATATGAGGCTTATTAGCATTTAAAAATGTTTGCTCTTGTTTTTTAAATAGTCAATAGCACAGCAAGTCACTTTTATTACAGGCTGAGACTTCGGGGAACATATCTTCCTTCCTAAAAACTAGCAAATCAAATTTGCTTAATAAGTAGAGTGCTATTAAATATGTCTTCCTTCTTTGTGCATATTTTAAGTGGTAGTTTGTAAAATCTATCAACAGTTCCAAAGTAGCATTACTAAGGCATATACATGCTCAGTAATTCATGAAGATAAGTTGTGATTGATGCAGGAATTAAATGCAGAAATGTCTGGCAAACATTTGTGAAGAATGAGTATAAATTTACAATAATTTTAATAACTTGAGTAACATTTTCATTGAGCAAGAATAGTTTTCTGAGTTTCAAAAAAAAGGAATAGAAACTGGAACCAAATATATCAATAATTTATTTCTGATCTATAATATAAACACTATAAGCTTTAAGAGATTTCAGAAAGAAAAATGCTAAGAGTATGAAGGTAAGGGCTAGCCTTATTAGACATCAATAAAGAAAAGCGATGTAGTTTTAGATGGCTTACAAAATTACGTCAATTCATTTTTAATTGCTTTTTTCTTGAAAGGTCTTCTGAGAGAGTTTAATATGATATTTTAAGAATAAAATACCTTTCTTTTCCCATTCTCATATTTGATCATTAAAATTTTTAGTACCAAGGGAAAATTTCCATATTCCACTTTGAATCAGCTAAATTACATGAATAAATTTTTTATCTGTGACAAAGAGCTCACATGTTTCTAAACATAATTAATAACTGTCAAGTTAGTGAATTTCAAAATAAAAGATTATTTGGAATATGTATTATATGCTATTTTCTTTCTCTTGTTTTTTAATGGTTATTAGTAGAATAAATAGATCCAAAGCCAGAACAAATTGTTTTGGAATTTACCGTAACATGTTTAATTGATATGCTGAAGGAGAGTATTAATTTTCTACTACAATCGTTAAGAATAAATATCGGTGATAACGATGGCGAAGCAAAAGTAGAAGTTTATATTTCTGTTGGGCTGCACCCCACAGGCCTGCAAGCTCTGTGCTTGCCCAGCCTCAAGACTGAAGAAAGAGCCCGGAGTCAGCAACAGAGACACCAATGGTTTAATGGATGGATGGAGAGATCTTACATGTCCTGAACCAAGGTCCTGGAGAGACACCCCACCGTGGCAGTTGTCTCCTTTATGGGATGGGAATGGGAGTGCGGGGAGGGGGGCGTTTTACCAGTTATAGTGGGAATAGTTGCGTCAGCTTGGCTCATTCGTTACCCTGGAAATCAGCAGAGGGGCCGCTTTGATAAACTATCATAATACAGAAAGTTCTGATCTAAAGATTAGAACAATCACTAGCTGGGGCTGGGGGCCAGTATATAGGCATTTATTGATTAGGCATTATGATTAAGAGGGAAGGTCAGTCAGAAGAGGAGGGTGTGTTTAGCAAATTGATCAGGTTCAGAATCACCCATGGCATTTACTTGTCATGACTCTCCAGTTTCCTTCAAACTAGGATAGTGTTTCCTTGGTTTTCATGATGTTAAAACTTTTGGAGTTTAAGGAAATCATTTTGTAGAGCATTCCTCAATCTGAGTTTGCCTAATGCTTCCTCATGATTATCTATACAGGCTATGCATCTTTGCCAGAAGCTATGCTGAGTTCTCTTTGCATCTTTATTAGGTGGCATGTCATTTCTATTTTTCCTAACGCTGATAATGAGCACTTTGATCAGTTGATTAGTGGGGTCTGCCAAAGTTCTCCATTAGAGAGTCACTCTTTCTTCTTTTGCAATAGACAAGTATTTTGTAGACAGGTACCTTGACACAATGCAAATAGCCAAGTTCCTCATCAGACTTTTAATTTATTGTTTATTTTTATCAATATGGCTTCATGGTTTCCTATTTTATTCCATGAGTTAAAATCAATTAATATAATGTAATATAATAAATATATCAACTATACTTCAATAAAAAAATAAAATCAATTAATATTATTTATTTGGCCAATTGGAAGAGCCCCTTTAAACTGCTTCTGTAACCTTATCACCTTTGATTTCTCAACCTGCTGAAGCTCCTCTCTTCAGTCCTGTTAACACACATGCCTTCACTGCTGTGCGCCATTTAAGAGTTTTAGAACTGAATCGCTTAGAATGGTAAAGGAATGATGACATAGGAAATCAGGAGAAAGACAGTGTTTTCATTATTTAAAATGTTATTTTCTTGCTGATTTAGAAAGTTAAATACTTTTTTCAGCTGCTTTAATGTTCTTTTAGAAAACAGTGAATGTGATGGCAGTGGTGGTAATGATGGTGGTGATGGTGGGGTGAGTGTGTGTGTGTGTGCATTTTCTCCCAAAGAGGAGTGTTTTACAATTACAAATATTCTCTTATTAAGACTTATAGAGAACTAAAATTCAAAAACTTTAGAAAAATACCACTATGTAGCCAAATCTGAAATATTAACCATATATCTATAGCTCCTTTGATAATAAAATTATATTCCCACTCATAGCCTAAAAACAAAACAATCATCTTTGAATTCTCTCCTTTATCTTCTACAAAATTCTGTTAGTTTCATGTTTGCAGTACCTTTTATATCTCTTTTTATTTTCATTTTCTTTCATCTGAGCCTTGACTCTTTCCCCTGGTTTGCTGCAGTGCCGCAAAACTGGTCTTCCTACTACAATTTTTAGGCTTTTATCCTACATTGTGCTACCAAATTAATGTCATCTGCTCCCTGCTGTCAGAGGAATAAAGGCATTCAACAACTTCAAGGATCTCTTTTCTAACCTACTTACTCAATCTCTTCTTTCCCATTCTTTTTCAAAATCAGTCACCCTAGCTAAAGTAAAGACTTATTGTTCCTTTTGGAAACCCTTGGATTTCAAGGTCTGTATCTTTTCTTTCACTTTCACCAATGGCATTCTCTATTTAATTCTCCATTTGCTTAGATCTTCCCCAACATGTAAAACCTAGCTCAACTGCAATCTCCTCTGTGAAATGTTACATGAGTCTCCTGGGTAGAAGTGCATCCAGCCAATTTTTAACCAAACGATGTGTATTATTTCCCACCATGTATTTTATTTTTAAATTTATGAACAACTTAACATTTACAATGTGCTAAACACTATTCTCAGTGCTTTACAAATGCTCACTAATTTCATGCTCAAAACAACCCTATAAGTACTATTGTTAATCTAATTTTAAATATTAGGATCCACAGAGTTTTCAAACAATTCAGATCCACAACAGCTGACTCTTGAGACCATGTATTTAAATTTTATGCTGTGTGGCTGGTGTGACTTATATATAATTTTGCCTCATTTACAAGTAGATAAGGGAAAAATCTATTTATCAGTTAACCCTCCCCACACAGAACCTAGCTCATTGCATTGCATTTATAAGGCATTCAACTAGTTTTGATTAGATTTTAGGATATTGATTATTTTTACATGAGTCAATTATTTCATTAGGAATTACAAAATGGTTAATTTTTAACTCCACATATCTATAGAAATTTATTATCATCAATTAAGTAGTTATTTCAAATACAATTAACTTAAGAAAGTCAGGATGCCTGATTTTTTTTTCATTTTATTTAAAAATGCTTGGAGTAACTACTTCACACCACAGACAGCCTTTAATATTGATGGATGGGTTGGTTGTTTCAAATCATCCTTATGTACTCATGGGTTTTTACATATTTGAAGTGTTTAAATTAATGACAATTGTTCTTTTGTGTTTAAATTATACCATCTTGGGCTTCCTTGGTGGCGCAGTGGTTGAGAGTCCGCCTGCCGATGCATGGGACACGGGTTCGCGCCCCGGTCCGGGAAGATCCCACATGCCGCGGAGCGGCTGGGCCCGTGAGCCATGGCCGCTGAGCCTGCGCGTCCGGAGCCTGTGCTCCGCAACGGGAGAGGCCACAACAGTGAGAGGCCCGCGTACCGCAAAAAAAAAAAAGCACATTTTAAAGGATAACCTTAGCTAGTATTTGTTTGTAATACCATTATATTTTCAGTAATATACCCAAAGATTGTTATTTTTTATATATGCATAATGTGCTTTTCAAACTTTTTAAGCTACGGAATCCCTTATTGAGATAAAGGTTTACATAAAAGCTTAAAGTACAAATGAATGAAAGCAGAACTACTCTGGTTGGGGAGGTTTTTATATAAATTTTATTTCAGTAAGCTTGCCTAGAGCTCTTCTCACTCAGAGAATCATGTTACCAAAATGACTTTAAATAGAAACATAAAATAAAAAATAAGGCTTTGGTTTTTAAGTAAGAATGACTAGGGCCTAAACTGGTTGTTCCACTTTCTAGCTCTGTAAATCAGGGTAAAATTATGTAATCTGTCGGGGACATGACTTACTTGTGTGTAAATTCAGAACCTCAAGAGAGGATTTTACCATAAGAACGCAATAAAATCATGGTTTTGAAGGCATTTTATATATTCTAAGTTTCATATAAGTGAATATTGCAACTGTTTATATACTAAATCTTAATTTTCATTAACATTTTAAATTCTGATACTCCAGGATTGAGAACTGTCTCTTCGTCCTCTTCAAAAGAAAACTTACAGGATTCTCATATACATTCGGTTCCCAAGTGAATCTAAAACAATTGTGAATACCTAGGGCTTCTGTCTTTTAGGTGAAAATATGAGGCACTATTGGTAAAAGATGTTCATTCTCACCACTGGCTAAATGATTCTGTGTGAGTTATTGTGTAGTCAGGTGCAGTACTGCACCTATTGATACTTTAGGACCTAGGATATTTCATACATCCCTATAAACTCATAACATCTCTAAAATCTTTGCAGCAGGCAGCATGTCCATAAGCTATTAAGAAAAATCTGACACAGGAGATAATTTTACCCTCAAACATGATTTCAATCTTTGATAGAAAATGTCTCCTTCATGAAATAATAAGCCTCTTTTAAGATGATTTCACTTACAAGGTGATCTCACATTATAGACTTTGAAGAAGACATTTTAGAGAGGTGCCCTTGTCAGTGTAATTTAACTACATCAATGATGTGAGTAGATGTCTAAATTTTGGTTAATAAATAGCACACTGAGAGACAATGTACATACTGCTTCCTATTCACTGCTTTATGTCCAATATCATCCTTACTGCTAGCATTTGTTGAACTCAGACGAATGGAAATAAAATTATCCTAATAGAGGTTTAGCGAGATTATTCTGGATGTTATATTTTGGAAAAGTAAGAAGAATGAGGGATTGCAAGCTGAAAGCTCAATAAACATAAAAGACTCCAAAATCACAGAATATTTAACATGACTATATTTGAGTACAGACCATTGAAATTACTTTATTATTTATAACACTTCTAAGACTTAAGCAAATTATTATTTTATAATTATTCATTCCCCAAGAAGAAAATGGGTACAGGATCTTTCAGTAACGAAGTTGGAACATTGTAAAAGTAAATACAGCATTTGACAAGGAAGATGACATAGGTCTGTCCCGTCATTTGATGTAGAAACAAATGCTGCTTAACAAGGTTGAGTGTCTGGTATTATTTATCTCTGATAACACTTCTTGGAAGTCTTGTGCCTTAACAAAATGCTGTGTGATGACAGGTTATAATATAATCCCAAGATCAAAGCTATTTTGCTGGTACTTATCTGTTTCCATAATGTATTTTTTTAATTTATTATTTTATACAGCAGGTTCTAATTAGTCATCAATTTTATACACATCAGTGTATACATGTCAATCCCAATCTCCCAGTTCATCCCCGCCCCCACTGCTTTACCCCCTTGGTGTCCATAGGTTTGTTCTCTACATCTGTGTCTCAATTTCTGACCTGCAAACCGGTTCATCCATACCATTTTTCTAGATTCCACATATATGCGTTAATATACGGTATTTGTTTTTCTCTTTCTGACTTACTTCACTCTATATGACAGTCTCTAGATCCATCCATGTCTCTACAAATGACCCAGTTATACCCAATTATGAGTTCATATTGCAGTGGCTTCTCATTGCAGAGCACAGGCCCTAGGCATGCGGGCTTCAGTAGTTGGGGTATGTGGGCTCAGTAGTTGTGGCACACGGGCTTAGTTGCTCCATGGCACGTGGGATCTTCCCGGACCAGGGCTCGAACCCATGACCCCTGCATTGGCAGGCAGATTCTTAACCACTGCACCACCAGGAAAGTCCCTCAATTACTCTTAAAACAAAGAAAACAAAACTTTTTTCTCATGCTTACTTGCAAATTTCAGGACTTGTTTTTCTTTGTCAGTTATTTGTGAAGTAGCCATCCAACCTTGTAAACACTTTATAAACCCATTCAATAAATACAACATACTATTTTGGGTAGCAATACAACAATGGCAAAAATAATAAAAAGTGAGAAATATTATTAAACTTATTATGATTTATTATAATCGTTGTTTTGACAGAGTCTGATGCTAGATAAACCTTAAGGGAATTGTGAGTGGTCACGTGCATATAAGAAAAAGTATGTGAACTGAAAGGGGGAGGCCACCTGAAAAATAGGAAACTTCCACTTTAGCAGATAAATAGCTGGTACCTGAAAGGAGGAAAATAAACTAGCTTGGTTGCTAAGGGCAACTCTAAATGCTACTTCTTCAAGCACGATATTGTATTGGAAGATTCATATCTGTGCCTCTGCTATTTATTTATCTGCAAGTGATTAAGATGATGCTATTTTAAGTCAGGTGTTCACACAACTGTCAGCAATCATGAGTTGTGAAGCAGAGAGCATAAGCACGTGGGCTTAAGTTCTATACCTTATGTGATGCCCAAGGCACAAAAGTGAAAGACAGTGAAGGCTAGGAACATGAAGAAATGTGGGCTTCTTATCAAGCAGAATGTCACCCTTGTCAAGTAAGGCTGACATTTGCTATAATGTAACAGGATGCCCATCTGTTTTGGTCAAAATGCAATTGGTGTACAATGGAAAATTACCTGAGATTAACTTGACATATTTGCTGTTTTGCAACTCTTTGTCCAGTTACCTTACATAAAATAAGTCATGGATGTAAAAATAAATCAGGTTAAAACTACAATAGAAAATTTATAAGGCTGACTCAAATTTGTTCAGGTATAATTAGGACTACTAAAGTTGTGTAAGTTTGGCTGAATACTATTTCAAGTGAAATTTACAATTTATATTGCACAATATTCCATGGAATATAAACGTTTATAACTATATCTTTTCCAGCTTTGAGATATAATTGAGAAATAAAAATTGTATATATATTAAAGGTGCACAACACAATGTTTTTTGGGATTTTTTTGTGATACGCGGGCCTGTCGCTGTTGTGGCCTCTCCTGCTGCGGAGCACAGGCTCCGGACGCGCAGGCTCAGCGGCCATGGCTCACGGGCCCAGCCGCTCCGCGGCATGTGGGATCTTCCCGGACCGGGGCACGAACCCGTGTCCCCTGCATCGGCAGGCGGACTCTCAACCACTGCGCCACCAGGGAAGCCCACAACACAATATTTTGATATACAGATACATTGTGAAATGATTACTACTATCAAGCTGATTAACATATCCATCACCTTACATAGTTGTCTTCTTTTTTTGTGGTGATAACACTTAAGGCGTACTTTCTCTGCAAAATTTCATGTATACACTACAGTATTAATTATCTATTGTCACCATGCTATACACTAGATCTCCAGAACTTATTCATCCTGTATAACTGAAAGTTAGTATCCTTTAACCAACATCTCCCTATTTCCCCCACTTCCCAGCCCCTGGCAACCACCATTATACTCTCTGCTTCTGTGAATTCGACTTTTTTAGGTTCCATGTATAAATGAGATCATGCTGTAATTTAAAATCTTAAGCATTTAATATTGTTACTCTTACGGAAGTTGGAATGTTGACCTGTGCTGAAAAAAAAACCCTACCAATTCCATTTTTCTAATGAAATCATGGTCACTAAAAAAATAAAGTCTCATTACGACTTTGGCATCTGGTATTTTCCATTTGAACAAAAGGTTTTGTGATTACAGGATGGAATGTTAGATGCCTATAGACTGTGGTTTCCATTTTGCCACTGGAATGTGCATTCATTTGAAAGCACAGCCTCCTTTCATCTTCGTTTCCACCATGCCAGTCAATGCCTTTAGACAAGGTATTTTAATCTGTAGTGCCTCAGCTGCATTAACTATAATCTAGATATTAAAATTTGCAAAAATAACTTGACTCCTGGGCTTCCCTGGTGGCACAGTGGTTGAGACTCCTCATCCACTATAATCTAAAAAGCAATCCCTAATTTTTAGTATAAGAATAATATAAAGACTGTGAAAGGGAATTACCCAGATAGAGAATAAAGCTTAGACATAGTCTGGATGTAACATAAATAAACTTAACATCAAAGTTATCATTTTGCTTTGCACCTGAAAACAGATAAGTCACCAGCAGACCGCTGAGCACAGGTGTGATGTGCTCAATTCATCTGAGAGCCCTAAACAGAATAAACTTCTCTATTTAATTCTCTGTGAAGCCTGAGTCTATCTTTATGAAGCTCTTGACAGAGCGAACTTTTCTACAACCCTAAAAGTAGTTAGGTCCAAATTCAGTCCCATTGTTTGTGCCAATGAGATATAAAATATCTGCGGTATTACTTGGTACATCAACATCAATGGATTTGTTCTCAAAAAGCTGATAATGGAAGCATATTATATATTAACGTTCTGTACTTCTTAATAAAAGGGTGACTATAGCTGGTCCCAGTGAGACATGGTGAATTGACTTTTTTTAACCAGCTCAGCAGGGCAACTCCGAGCTTAGAACAATGGAACAAATACTTATGTCAGAGCAGGGGCTTTGGTGGGGGGGTAATTATAAAAGGTGTGGTTCTCAGGAACCACACTCAGAATCTTATTCAATAGGTCTTTTGGGGGCCCAGAAATCTCAATGCCTGACAAACCTAGATCCCCAGGTGTTCTTGTTGCAATCAAAGGTTTATAGACTGAAATTTTTTTAAAAGTCAGGTTTACTGAGGTACCTATTTACACAAATAAAAATCATCCTCTTTAAGAGCACAGTTTATAGAGTTAAATTTTTTTTTAAAGTCAGGTTTACTGAGGTATTATTTACATAAACAAAAATCATCCTCTTTAAGAGCACAGTTCTTCAAGCACATCCTCTTGAAGAATTGTGTGACCACCAGCATTAACAATATAGAGAACTTTTCCTCCTGCCTCTTTGCACTCAATGCCTCTTTCTGCCCCAGACAACTGACAACCAACCACTCATCTGTGTTTCTGTCGCTACAATTTTGCCTTTAGGAGAATGACACATAAAAGGAGGCACAGTATATGCATTCTAAGTGTTATTTCACTAACATTATGCTATTGTGATTCACCCATGCTGTTGCATGTATCAGTAATTCATTTATTCCCTTTTGATAACAGAGTAATATTTCATTTTAGGAGTGTACCACATTTCTTAATTCATCCACAAGTATGAGCACATTTGAATTTTTCAGATTTAGACAATTATGGGTACAGCTGCTACGAATATTAGAAAGTAAGTCTTTGCGTTGACAAACGTTTTTGCTTCTCTTGGAATTGCTAGTCATATAGTAGTTGTATGTTATGTTACAAGAGAGTGTCAAACTGCTTTCCAAGTAACTATGCCATTTTGTGTTCCCACCAGCAATGTGTAATAAAGCAATTTGCATACTTGTCAGAACATTTTTTTTGTCATTTTTATTTTAGCCATCAATATTTAAGGGTATCTCATTGTTTTAATTTGTATTTCTCTGTTGACTAATGATGATGTTGGCTGCCATCTACACACTTCCAAAGGCAAAGCATGTCTGTGTGTCCTGTCTCTCCTACAAGGGACTTGTCAGCATTTGGATTATGATTTTATAGGTTATCTGGCTTTTTCTCATTGTTAGAGTGGGGTTAATATTGTCTGTGGCTTTTAACATTTTAAGTGGAATCTGATGCAGACAGAAGTCTAACAAATACCTTTCTTAAAGGGCTTGAAGGAATTGAACACACCGAAAGAAGTCATGAAGTTCCATTTCTGTCAGTGGGTATCCATGTGAAAACTCAAGAATCTTTCTTAACTTCAGATGTATTTCTTACTCCCTGAGAAAAATAGCAGGATAATTGAGGAACTAATATATATATTTGTATCATTTAATAACTATCAAATCATTTATTACAGAAACATAGTGGAATCTTCTAAATGGTCCTGATAAGCCATTTCAATAAGCTCTGGGACTTGAGAATCAAGGTGTCAAATAAAGGAATAAAGGAAGGAAGGAAGGAAGGGACTGTGGGAGAAGGGAGAGTAGAAAATAAAGTTGGATATCACACATATTTTTCTCAAGTGCAAGAGTAGCAATAAGAATCATATATCTGTCTATATCTTAAATTATAATTAAGTCCAAAATATATGTAAAGAAGGTTTTAATCAGAAGGCTTTCTAATAGCTTCCACTTTTCTTTCTCTAACCTATCTTTATCATGGAATAATAATTTCCATGATATTCTCTTTATTCTCCATGGGCAATTCCAAATCACTAAAACAAATACATCAATTTTAAGAAGAGAGCAATGCTAAAGTGCTTATGAAGATTTAAGGAAAACTTTCCTGAAGCTAAAAAGTGAAGATGCCTATCAATTATTAATAAAGTACCCTCTGGGCCCCAATGCTGACCAGAGATGAAATATTTCATGCAATGAGTGAACAGAATGACCAAAACAACTATAAGCGTTTAGCATTCTTGTACACATGTATCCAGAGGTGTTGAAAGTGTTTAGTAAATGAAAAAAAAAAATAAGTATATCCAATTTTTTACTCTCTCAACAAACTGATAAAAGAAAAACTTACTTGAGCTAAAGTAATGGAACTGAGCCAAGAAAAAATTAAATTCCACACAGAGCGGGAAATAGAGTAGACAGATTTATCGAAGTATGCAATAGTCTCCCTAGGGGGTGTTAAAGGCTGGACCTGAATCATTTGAAAAGAGTCCAGGAAACACACACACACACACACACACACACCAATGAGAGACATGCTAGAAGGACTTATTTGTACTGTCTGGCAAATTGGTTAAATGTTTATTTACCTTCAATAATTTTGAAGAGCCATGATCATTAAAAAAGCCTCAGAGTAAGTATGTTTAGAAAGTACACTGCAGGATTAAAGAGTTAAAACTATATTAGATGTGAAGAAATTTTGAATTCATTTATATATAATATTGGAAAGGGAAAGGTTTTTTAATATCAGTGCACAAAAACTACTCATCATAATGAAAAAGTATGGTAAACTTCACTAATTTAAATTTGATTATCTTAGCAGTTAATGACCATAATAGGAAGTTATAAGATAATAATAATAATATGATAAATATGGCATTCAAAACAATAAGAGCCAATATTTACTGGACAATTATTACATGTCAAGTGCCCTACTCCCTACTTTATAAATATTAGTTCATTGAAATCATCTAACAACCAAAATGAAGTGCATAATATTATTGTCCACATTATGTAGATGTAAAAACTTGGTTAGATGTACAGTTGGCCCTTGGTATCCATGGGTTCTGCATCCGCGGGAGTACCAGCTATACTATGCCATTTTTAATAAGGGACTTGAGCATCCCTTGGATTTTGGTACCACAGCAATCCTGAAACCAATCCCCCATGGATACCAAGGGACTGTATGGACTTGCCCATGTTCACACAGCCCTTAAGTATTTACACAGTGTAACAAGATAAAAACCTAGGCCTGGGTATCCTAAATCAGTGCTTCTTGGAACTTAATGTGCATTTGGATCAACCAGGGATCTTGTTAAGATGCAAATTATGGTTCAGTATGTCTGGATTGGGGCTCAGGACTCTATTTCTAACAAGCTCCCAAGTGATGCTGATACTGCCTGTCCAAAAACCACGCTATGACTAGCAAGGCTACAGAGTATGACTTTTTACCACTAAAGTATAGTCCCTCACATATAGATATCAACTGAATCAATCATAGATAAGATACAGGTAACTATGGAGTGATGAGACTCTATTATGTGTTTATGATGAGTGATTAGGCTGGAATCAGCAATTCTAGGTAAGGAAATAAATGTAAAGTCTTCCAAAATTTAAAATGCAGAAGTGCAAAACTTCTTTGTATCCAATTGTATGTCTATACATTTATTATGGAAATAGATTCTTACATGTGCTTAAATATTTTTTAAAGTGTTTACTGCAGTGTTATTTGTAATAACAAAAAAAATGGAATTTTCCCAAGTATTTAGCAGTAGGAGACAGGTTAAATAAAGAAGAATAAATCTATCCAACAAAATATTGGGAAGCATTTAAAAAGTTACTTTATTGGAAAAGGACTCCATTTGTTTTGTAAGCCCAGTGTAGGTAGGGACTGTCTGTTTTATTCATGTCTGTAATGTCCATAAAGATGTAGCATGTCTTCTACACAGCAGGCATTCAAAACTCAACAATTTTTTTTGCCTGAATGAATATATGACTTCAAAGATATATGACTGAGTGAAAAAAATGTATAATAGTAGTTATAGGGTTTGGCGAGGGCGGAATCTGTAAATTTTGGGTAGAGGTAAAATTAAGCATTTATAGAGGTAAAATTATACTTTCATTTTATACTTCCTTCTCTGGTTTGATTAATGTCAGCTTTGATATTTGGAAAATAAAATTAGTTAAAATATACAAAAAGGAGAATCAGATATACCAAGAAGTTAGCATGTTAGTCCTTAGATTCCAGTCTTTCTTTTTTCATGGTTAAAAGCACATAACATAAAATTTACCATCTTAACCCCTTTTAAGTGTACAGTTCGACAGGCTAAGTATTTTCCCACTGTTGTGAAAGAGATCTCCAGGATCTTTTCACCCTGCAAATCTGAAACTCTATACCCATTAAACAACAACCACAGTCTCTTAAAGGAAGTGCTTCAAGCTACTGTGTTGAATCAAAGATAAATTTCCTTCCACACTTCTTCCAATATTTTATTCATACAGTTAAATTCGTACAGTCAAAATTAGCCTCAAGGCTTCCCCTTTCTCATTTTTTAGGAGTCCACTTCGTTTAATGCTGTTCTCCCAAATTTGAGGATAATCAAAGTGAATTAAATGTTATAAGTTGATTTGTGCCACGATCTAGTTCTGCATATCAATTTTATAATATTAAGTATTCCATAGAAATTGTGAGGTAATTTGGAGATTAAGAAGGGAGATACAACTGAAAGAAAATGTTCTACTGTGTATTCTAAATCTGTTTGACTGTGCTCCCAGTAATGGCTACTTCTATTCTTCAAGTCTGCCAAAATTTAGTTGTAAATAAAATAGAACCTGCTCAAAATCTACAGAGGCTAAATTATGAGTCCAGATCCTAGGGCTCTGTGATACAATTTATATGATTTACAACTACTATGTTTTTTTCAGTGTTAGAATATGTAAACACATCTATTTCTTGAGATTGAGTCAAATATTTCTTTTGTTCTTTAGGTTTTTGACTATTCAGTGGGATATATGGATATTGAGATGTTTCAAAATCCCTAGGACCACAAACTCCATCCAGAAGTCCTGATTTATGTCATTAAATGTTTGAGTCCTACAATTTTATCTTCTTCTGAGATAAATTCACCTCCAGATAATTTGCAGAAAATCATTCCAGGCTAAACACTAACACGTGATATGGCCAATACTTGTGTGTTACTAGAACTGCTGTTCCATTCAGCCTGTTTTCAATCTGTCAGGTTCCTTGTTTGTGTGCTGAAATCTGATGGCAATAGAGCTGCACTTTTTCACAGACAGGCTCTTTTGAGGGGAAATGTATTATAGGCAGAGGATACAAGTGGACAGTGTGGCCTTGAGTAAGGCCTTGGGATGTCAGATGTACTCATGGTCAAACAGAGGTCTCTAATTGGGAATCATGGCCCTGTTTTTAGCTAGGGTGCTGTGACTGAAGGCTATCTATACCATCCTCCACAATGGTTGCTCACAATCAACCTGGAATCTCCTGTTTTATTTTCTTAAATTTGTAATCTGCCTTATGGTGTACCATTTATTTGAATGACATATAATCAGCAAATTATAAATTTCTAAACCTGTATGTTAGCTATAAAGGAAAACAGGCTGAGTTTTAACTTCCTTTGGAATTTTAAACAATGCAGATAAGTCTAAAATTTTTATTTCAAAAGAATAATATGACACAAAAATTATCGGGAATAACATGGTCACAAATTTTTACATGAGAGATTTGTAACTGAAGCAATAGAAAAAAATAAGTATTTTCGAAACTGCAAAAAAAGTTGAGTTTGCAAACTAAAAATGAGTTAGATTAACCAATCATGAGAATGCACTTTCACAGAACACATAAAGGCAGTAATTCTCCAGGTGTGGTCTAGGGTCCAGAGTCATTAGCACGACAGGGGAAACTTTGATAAATGCAAATTCTCAGGCCCACTGTAGACCAACTGAATCCAATGGGGACAGGGCTTACTGATATGTTTTAAAGACGCCCTCCAGGAGATTCTGTCCCCTGGCACAGTTTTCGAATTACTGCTATAAACTATAAATCATTCACTACTCTTTGATCAGTGCAAGTAATCTTAACCTAAAAAAAGAAAGAAAAATCAACTGCACCAACTATACATTTGACGTTTCCTTCGGTAGCCCAAGTACAATTTTAATTGATATCTAATGTAGTCTTTGTTCTTAAATTTCTGTAGCTCAATCTGTAGCTTTGATAATAGTTCAATGGAATTTACTGTGCATTTCCATATACTCTTAAACTGAGTATTCAATGATCGTGGCTCATCAAGGTTAATTGTGACATTAATGATTTCTATTTCTACCCTCACCACTTGTGAGGCTGCAGGGGTGGCTGACAGCGCTCCAAGTGTGCAGTGCCCTCAGCTCTCCAGCTGAGCCCAGGATGCTGACAGTACAGGTTCAGGAAAGGGTCATTGTGCGAAGCTAATTTCCAGTAGCTAAGTGAGACAGTGATTCTTTCCACAAAGTGACTAATTATGAATACTACGGCAAGACTGATGTTCTTTTTCTTCCTGCTCTTTCCTCAATCCTATGTTTGAGACCATATAAACCCCAGTACTGCTGATTGGAACTTCATATGGGCAATCCGGTTGGCTCAGAGGAAACGCAGCATTTGAACTGAAATATCCATGAAATTGCTGTAAAGGCTAATTTGGGGGTGGGCAGTTTCAGGCAAATGTGAAAACAACTTTTGTTCTAGTATGACCCTAATAGGACTTAGGTAGTGGAACTAGACTAGGATTTGATAAGGTTACAACAAAAATAGTTATTTTCTAACACCAGATACAAGCAGTCCAATTACTGCTTAAGACTTAGATAGGCAGTGATGGTGTTTATTTAATAAGTGGGTGCTTGCAATTTTATGGAGTATAGATGTGATTTTTTTCATGCACTTTGATGCATCAGAAAATTCATAACGCTAACTTTATTTCCCATGGTAAAAACTTTCTGACTTTCATTGGGCATCTCACTAGCACTAGCAATGATGGGTTTCCTTGGTGCCATTTTTAATCTCATGATTTAATTTGGAGTGCATATTGTGCATTTGTGAGATGGACAGCAGAGATTCGATGTGCTCAGTTTTTAAGAAAATGTGTACTTAGTCAAAGCTGAGTCACTTATGCAATAACTAAACTTTCTTTTCATGTTGTGACACAGGAATTTTATTGAAATAAAGAACCAAGCATTCATTTAAGTGGAATTCAAAGACGCACTAAGGATTGCTACTCAAAGTGTAGCCTGAGGACCAGCGTATCAGCATCATTCAGAACTTGTCGGAAATGCATGATTTCAGGAATCACCGCAGACCAACCGAAATAGAATCTATTCTAACATGATTCCAATTGGTTAGTATGTTCATCAGAATTTCAGGTGCACAGTACTGGGGAGAAATAAATAATATTTGATTTATCCAGTCTGTTGTTATTCGTTACCAAAAATGAACATGCACTTTGATTTACTGAGGTTTTCAGCAGCCACTTTGGGGATTAAAATGTGCAGAAATTATCATGCCATCTATATAAAGCTTGAAGACCTAAGCATCTGCCATAAGTATATAAAAATTCATCTTTTTTTTTCCATCTTTTTTTTATACCTATTGGGTCAAATAGTTATTTGACATTGAACAGGTTAATTTTTCTGCTCTTAAATTTCCTCATCTGCAAAATGGGGACAACACTAATACTTCCATTACAAGGCTGTTTTGAGGATTATATGAATTATACATGTAAAATATTTGGAAGAGTTTGGACACATAGTAAACAGTCCTTACTCATTATTTTTAGTATTGCTTTTTGACATTAGGCACAGAAGGGTGATTTGCACTCTTCAGACCAAGTGAGAAAAGGGGCCAGGAACTAAGATGTGTGAGTCAGTAGGTGTGAGTTTAAAGTTACTACACAGAGGCCCTTTGGTTTGTCTCAATTCCTCATGACACCTTGGGATGAACAGAGCAAGGTAAGACAAAGCCAGCTGAGCCTCACTGGTCATCCTGGGTTGCTTGAAGTTTTTGATCGTAGCTGAGAAATTCACTTGGCACCCCTGAGGTCTGCCATAGGGCAGCCAAGTTCAGCAAGGGCAGCAGAAAGCGAAGCAGCAGTACTCACGCCAGCACTATTTTATAGCACCCTTCATCAAAGAGGGAGAACAAACCCCCAGAAAGATGGCTGATGGCATTAAAGATAAAACATGAAAGAAACAGAATTTTCTCTAGGACGTCGTTTTTTGTCTAGAGGGATTCCACAGAAAGCGTCCTGTAGTTGAAGGAGAAATCTGGCCAGAGGGGAAAAACTTCACTTGGTATTCTGGCCACCCTGGGTATTAGCTCAACTCTTGACTTTTAAAATAGTGTGTTTTTACTTCATATCGGGTTTCTAGAAAATTTACTTAGGATCAAACTTCTAGAAATATGCTTGTTTTAGGATAGGTGTATCCCTTGTTCAAATATAATAACAGAAAAAAAGATGTACAGATTGGATCTTCCTTGAAAAAGCAATTTCAGATAATGTTTCACAGAGAATTATAATGAAAGAGTGTAGCATTGCTTTCTTCTTAAAAAAGAAAAAAGAAAGAGGGAAAAAACACAACTAAAAATGACTCTGAAAATGAGGGCACTTTTTATATTTGCCATGTGGAAAGTGAAAATAGTTTATGACAGCGTTTATGGAATATTCAAGACTGTCTAGGGCTTCCCTGGTGGCGCAGTGGTTGAGGGTCCGCCTGCCGATGCAGGGGACACGGGTTCGTGCCCCGGTCCTGGAAAATCCCACATGCCACGGAGCGGCTGAGCCCGTGAGCCATGGCCGCTGAGCCTGCGCGTCCGGAGCCTGTGCTCCGCAGCGGGAGAGGCCACAACAGTGAGAGGCCCGCGTACCGCAAAAAAAAAAAAAAAAAAGACTGTCTACAAATACAAAGTGGAATAATGATGATGATGATGATCACATTAGAAACAAATGCTATTATATATTGGGCTTCTGTGAAGTGCAAATGACCATATGCATTGCTTCTGATACTAACAGGAAACTACAAGATAGATATCATTAGTATCAGGTAGTAGTATTTCTCATTTAAAGATGTGGAATATAATGTTCAGAGACATTACTTGTCCCAGGTCTCAGGCAAGGAAATACTAAGAGATAACTAGATGGGCCATTCCCATTAGTCTGCACCAACATCTTCCCATAAGTCAGGCCAGAGAAACTTCCTCACTAAGAATAATATTTCTGCTTTTTCCCCAAGCCATCCTGCTGCATTAATTCTCATATCAATATTCAGAGCCTCTACTGTGCTGATAATGAACTAAGTAAGCATTCAATTCAGGTGTATATGTATGACTCTGAAGTCCCTACTCTTAAAAATTTATTTTCCCACAATTGGTCATTGAAGACAGTCACCACTGTAGACATTCTCATTTTCTAGACAATCATTTCCATAGTGGAGACAAATTTCTATTTCTATCAGTATCAGCTAAACCATAGGGCAGAAATATGTGTAACGTCAATTGCTCCTACACATCAGAGATGATATGATGCTCTTCCGTGTTTCTTCTGAAAAATCTGGCTCCCTA
Source organism: Delphinapterus leucas (assembly GCF_059928025.1). Taxonomy (NCBI): domain Eukaryota; kingdom Metazoa; phylum Chordata; class Mammalia; order Artiodactyla; family Monodontidae; genus Delphinapterus; species Delphinapterus leucas. The sequence goes on along the minus strand of NC_143146.1, from coordinate 20,913,066 downwards.
GCGAATAAATACTTGGTGCTTGATACAGATTTGCTAATGATTAAAGGAAAAGACACAGTTAAGTTTCTCCCCTTAGAGTCATACAGTGCTGCTGAGAAGGGGCTCTCCCTTTCCCACAATAAAATAAATAGAAGTCAGTAGAGGGAAGATTTATACAATATTTGCTGTGGATCTTATCACAATCTTTTCTCTTCCCTCTCAAAAAAAAAAAAAAAGGGAAAGTTAAGCCCATTATGCTTGAATAAACTCTTAAATTTGCAAGGTATGAGCAACCACATTTCCATCTGCATCAGAACAATTAAATATAATTGTTTTTAAGTTCTTATAAGACAAAGTTCAGGACAGCCATTTTTCCAAATCTATAGTTTTCATACAAACAGCAAGAAAAAGTTCTCTCCGTTCACAGGTACTTACTTAGCACTGTGACTTTTCTCACTGAATTTTTTTCTTTAAAGCTTTCTGTTGTAGTCATGTTATTTTTGCAGCCTGTTTCATTTCTTTGAAAGTTCAAAACCCACATTTGGCCAAGGGGTTCCCAAATCACCTGAATGCAAAAGATGTTTTACCAGTCTGCATAATATCTACAGCAGGATGTGAATACTTATTGAAAGTAAGAGATGTTTAGGGGAGGAAATAGAAGGTATATGGCTAACATTTCCAGAAATTACTTATGAAAGCTTGATACATGTCTTTAGAGCAATAATATCTTGGGATTGACATGCCTGAGCCCATTTCCTAGGAAGTATCACTGTGTGAGTGTCCAGTGGATTGCACGGGGGTTGGGAGCAGGTGCAGAGCTCTGCCAGCTCAGCATGTACACTGCAGGGCACACAGCAGCCACGTGTCCCTGCTGTCTGCACTGCTTACTGGGTGAGGCTGTGCCTTTTTTTTTTTTTTTTTGCGGTACGCGGGCCTCTCACTGCTGTGGCCTCTCCCGCTGCGGAGCACAGGCTCCGGACGCGCAGGCCCAGCGGCCGTGGCTCACGGGCCCAGCCGCCCCACGGCATGCGGGATCCTCCCAGACCGGGGCACGAACCCGCGTCCCCTGCATCGGCAGGCGGACCCTCAACCACTGCGCCACCAGGGAAGCCCGAGGCTGTGCCTTTAATGAGGAAACATGCCTGTATGATAAATCCAGCTCAGCTTTGCAGATGCACTGGGACAAAAGAAATGACAGGAATATGAATGAAAAACTTGATAGATTTGGCCACACATAAATATAAAATGTCTACATGTTAAAATACAGAGAAAAAGGTCATTTCAATAGAAAAACAGAATAAGAAATATAACCTGACAACACTCAAGACATAAGAGAGCCAATAAACCTATGAAACATATTGAACTTTACTTGTAATCAAACAGAAAGGGATGCAAATAAAATAACAATGAGTCCCCACTGGAAAAGACCAAAAGGGAAAAGGTATTAGCAACGAGCAGAAAGCAAGCACTTTCATACACTGTTACTGAAAATGGAGGAAATACATGATAGATACATTTGAGGGGGAAATTGTCTATCTTATCTATTTATCTATCTTAAAATTAAAATGTGTATAATTTTGATACAGTAATATTGTTTACTGGAATTTGTCACAGAGACATTTTAAAATATGTTAAAAATTCATATACAAAGGAATTTATAGTATTTTTGGAAATATTAAAAATGGAAAAGGAGACAACCTAAGTGTTAAGAGTTTATATTTGTAGAAAAATTCATGGCAAATTATTTTGACATGGTACATGAACGTAGTCAAAATAATAATTTTAAAGAATACGTAAGGATATGGGGGAATAATTATAATGGTTATTAAGTTTAAAAAAGTTTGAAGACAACATGTAACTTATAACATCAATTACACAATTATAAGATATGAAAATTCAGCAACTATAAAAAACGATTTTGTCTGGATGTTCAAATTTTTCCTTAATTTAAAAAAATCAGATTCCTATAGGTAAATGTATCTAATGTACAGAAAGTTATATAATTAAGTGCTAAATTCTCCTAAACCGAATCTTCCTAACCTTCAGGTTTACTTGCCAGAATTGATAAATTAAAAATAGTTGTTTGCTTTTAGTTCCCGGAGATACATCCATAATGCTAGATACTAGTTTAATATCACTATTTGTCTCTCTGATAGATAAAGATTTAGCTAATTTATACGACTCCCCTGCCCCCCTCCACGCACCAACTCAATCCTTTTCCTACCAATACAGTCATATCATGCAGTTTAATTTTTCGGTTAGATAAAATATAAAAGTAAATAAAACATTTAAGCCACATTTCTTATTATCTCAACTACATATATTATCTCTTGACTTCTCACTTTGTTTGATGAGGCTATAAATGCCCTATTCCTTCATTTACTTCTCTTCCCCTCTTCTACCATCTATTTGTGACATTTATAAAATTATGTTTGCATCTGTAAGACAACCGCTGCTCTGTAACCACATTAACTTTTGTAATTTGTGTGGAGATTAAGCTTATATTTGAAAACAATTGGCGAGTATTGATTACGTCTTATTTTTCACTTTGAAGGTGGTATGATTCTTCTTCGACTACAACGTCATGATCACTTGTCAAAATAGAATATTTCCAGGATTAAGTCATTTTTCTTACGGGTGAGGTAGCCAGGATAATGAGCCTTGTGAACATTCAGCCGCAGGGAGCGTAGTAGCCGGAGACCCCAGAAGCTGTGCTCTGAAATCAGTGCTGGCCTGAGATGTGCACTGAGGCCAGGCTTCCAGGGACTGGTCCTAACCAATGACTGAGCTTGGGAGGGTCACTATGCAGGCACAGTCCGGGGCCACGTGGGGCTCTGCTCCGGGCTAGAATTGGCACAAGAACTCCCTGAAGACCTCGAAGTCCTCCTTCCCTCTCTTCTTCACAAAGACTCAGACTTGCATTGCCTTCCTTCCAAAAGCTCTTCTAGCCTTCCAGCTTCTCCCCATTTCTCACACAATCACTCACCCAACTGAAATCCTTGCAGGTTGAATCCTACCTTGGCGGCTGCTTCTCCTTGACTGAACATAGATGCCATTAATTCCTCAAAAGGATGCAATATTTTAATGTGCTTTATATTTTAACCCTCAGTTCTGTACATTTTCTTAGCAATATTATGTTAATTATTAATTATATCATCATTATTTAGATATTATACATTATTAAATAAAATATTAATACAATAACTATATTAGTAATTAACCATTTCCCTTTAATCTATGTTTTTATTACATAATCAGGTTTTATTTTCAAATTTCCAATTATACTGTGAATTCTGGTGCACACCATTTGCTCCATGCCCATGACCTCCCTCCCAGAGAACTCTGTCCTCCTGCTTCAACTGTTATTCTAGTATTTTCTTTTACTCATCTCCAAGTTTGAAATAACTATTGATTGGATCTCAAGATCTTTTCTTGACTTATTCCTTATTTCTTCTGAGGCACACACTAATTTCCTAAGAAAGGATGTGCCAGAAATAAATTTCTGAGTTTTTGGAATTTTATAATGGCTTTGTTCTGACTTAGATATTGTTGAGCCATCAGAGTTTTCAATTCTAGTTAGAAAATACTTTCCTTCAGATTTTGGACAGCCCGATTTCATTGTCTTGTAACACACACTATTGCTGATAAGAATTCAGAGACCAGTTTGTTTTCCTTTATTAACTGATAATCTTCTCCTCTATGAATTCTCTTATAATTTTTTTCTATATTATTCACATACTGAATTTCACAGCAATATATGAAAATATAAATTTTGTGTGCGTGTGTACAGTTGGCCAAAGTGTTTTTAAGATTCATGTTTCTCTTTAGCTTTTAGTAATTCTTACCTTTCATAATTGCCTGTTTTCTTTCCATTTTCTTTCTTGTCCATTTCTCAAATACCTTAAGTTTGAGAGTCAATCACCTGGGTTTATCCTCTGTGTCTTGTTACACATCCATTCTCAGTGTATTATTTATTTGGTCAATATAGAAAATACACCTTCTATTTATTCCATAACCAGTCATATTTCTTAAGAACCTCATGCCACTGGTGAGGAAACATATTTCAGATAATATCGTAGCTTTTTTCCTGTTAAAGTACTCTATTCATCGTTCAACTCCCCACCAGTGCTAGTTTAACTAGTTCTTCTTATGCAAATGAGTCTTAGATTATGTTCTCCTTTCTCTTCTCCAAATGACAATTGTTGATATGAGGGTGTCTCACTGTGTCTTTTTCATGATTAAGAGTCTCTCAGATTCACGCATATGCTCTGTGCTGTTTTCTGCTGTGAGGAGCTGGTCTGGTATGATTACTGGACAAATAACCACTGATTCTGAAGGTCGTGTTTGGCATATTGTGGGACAGGCCAACAGCAACAGCTAGGATCTGTGGTTCTGTCCATTTGCCTTTCATCTGAAAGTCCTCACACCCATATACTTCTTTTCTCCAACCCTAAACCTCTAACCTTTTACTCATTGTGTTCAGCAACTTCTTTTAACTTTTTGAGTTGATTAATCATTTCTCAACTGCTTGCTTACTGCACATAGGTTTGTGGTGGGGCAGAAAATTATCTCTGTATCTTAACTAATTGCTTCTCCCAAATGTTCTCATTCCTTATCTGGGTAATTTCTCAGAAACCTCAATGGACAGGGCACTGATGTGAAAGCCAAGGTTCCTCAGTGAGTCCATGGTTTTCCCTATGCTGGTTCAAGTACAACAGGACACTTGCTCTCAGTGCTTAGGTTCCCTAGTGCATTTAAAGTGCGCTTCGCTAAGATTAGGACCTGATGGACAAGGTGATAATTAAGTAGGGAAAACTCACCACGTTACCACTATCTTCTCCTTTCCTCTAATAATCCTCGAGAGCAGGAGTGAGAAGACTATTCTCTTATTTTTTCCTCCTTAAGTGTGATCTCATGATTCAGCCCAGCGGGAGGTAGAGTCAGGAGAGAAACCAGTCCTATGATAAAAAAGCACAAATCAGGAAGCATTTCACCAATACTGTATGTACCATCCGTCTTTCAGGCAACCCTGGAGGAGCACTTCTATCTACCCCTCCTGCTGAGTTTGGAACTTATTGAGATATAAGACAGAGGAACCAGAGAGCAAATGACCCCTTAATCACTGATAAAGCTGTTTGGTCAATGTGGCTTTAAGAATATGGCCACTTGGCTCTGAAATGCTTCACCACAGGGTTAAGCAGACTGGCCTGCCCAGTATTGGCAGAGCTGAACACAGTTGGCCTTCCTGACCTCTGAAGGAGTGGAGGAAAGTAGGCCTCCTGCAGACCATGTGGTCCCACAAGAAAACCTGGAGTGCCCTCAGCCGATTAAGCAAATGTGTGGCTCCTTGGAGCAGGCTGCAGCTGGATGTATTCTTCCCATACCTTTGCTGGAGTTCTGAAGAAGGAATGTGCTCCTTTTTCATGGAAATGTGAGGAATGGAAAGTAAATATTCTCCAATAATACTCTTCAGATTTGTTTTTCTTGCGAAGCTAAACAATTAATTCTATGATCAGCCCTGACTATAGCTGCTCACTTTTGTAGAGGGCAGGGGTGACTGATCAGGCTACCCCTATTTCCAGCTTCACCATGCCACTCGCCTGATGCCAACTTGGTTTCCATGTCACTCCTCCTGGACTCACTGGAAGGAAGTTAGTTTCTGCCCCAAAGGGTTTTTTTTTTTTTAACATCTTTATTGGGGTATAATTGCTTTACAATGATGTGTTAGTTTCTGCTTTACAACAAAGTGAATCAGCCATACATATACACATGTTCCCATATCTCCTCCCTCTTGCGTTTTGAAATGGGTTAGAACCTTTACTACTTCTGACCCCGAAGCATCAGCATCACCTGGGGGCTTCTTAGAAATAAAGAACTTGTTAGAAATGCAGAATTTCAGACCCAGCCCAGAACTACTTATCCTGTAGTTTAACTCCTTGAAAGTTAAATCCCCAGGTAATTCTTATGTACGTTAAAGTTGGAGAAGCATTGTTTTAGAACAAGTCATTAATTAAAGTACCTCAAAGGCTTTGCTAAACCCTAAACTGAATATTTCTCCCCAATCAGTTTTGCAACGCAAATTAGCCATACCACTGTCTTCAATGGACCTCACTAGAGGTTATGAGATGAAATTAAATTGTAGTGGATGAAATATAGATGAGATTAAATTAGCGCTATTGGAATGGCCTAATAGTAATCAGTCACACATTCTCCATATTTGAATTTAAGTTACCCCCATTATGGAGTTCAAAAAAGTATTACAATTCAAAAATTGAATCCCCTTACCCAAATATGAACATAAAACTTGAAAATATATCAAAGTCCATATTTCTTATTAAAGTAAATAATAAAAAAAATTCTAAAACTGAAACTCTTTGACCTTGTGAGCTAAAGTCGCTTTCCGAGATACTTGGGCAGATAACACACTCTGAAGGCTGGGCAGTGGATGCCTCTTCAGTAGCTGGTGCCAGAACTTGTCATCCACTTATTCCTGCTGTCTTCTCACTCAGAAAGTGGCATTTGAGGCATATGTGCCTTTTAGCAATGTGAGGAAATTTGCACTGGTGGTGGCCCAGTTCCCAGATCACGAGATCTCTTTCTTTCCTGTGTTACTGAGCTTAGTACAAAAAAGGGAAAAAAACCTTGTAACCAGTATCTCTACATAACACCTCGAGGCCCTGGACGTCTTTCTTCTTTCATCTCTTGAACATTTCCAGCCTGGAGTAGCATTTCTTTCTACTCTTTCTCTGTAGTAGAAGCTATGCCCTTATTTACTTTTTCTTCTCCTTTCACCCCTATACACTGAGGAGGGCTCAGATGAGTTTTTAGCAGTTTAACCTGAGTTCATTTTTGTTTTTCTGAACCACATACACAGCAAGCGATTTTGCTAGATAGAAAGACTTATTTTACTCTTTCTCTGGTGGTGTTAGACTTCTCTATTTCCCATTGAATTTGCTAGTTTTGCTTTCTGAGGCCACTTGGTTAGACAGAGCAAATTCTGGGTCTGCAAAAATCATAGTATTCAAAGAAATATTATATATCTTCACATCCCTTGTCTGACTCTTTCCCCAAGGAGATATTTTCCCATCAGACTAAGGATGAATGGATATGATTGTTATTACCCAGCCTGGCTCTTTCAAGGAGTTTTCTCTCTTTTGTGTCTGTTTCTTCAGAGCACAAGCAATGCTTCCTCACCTACATTACCTGGGTCACCTTGAAACTCACTCAGTAATTGTTTGGTTATATACACTAACCTTTCTAGTCTTCCTCTCTCAAAGTTGTCCATGTCTTCCCCAACTACTTAATATTTGTAAATATTTCTCTAACTACTTAGGCCTTATCTTCAAATTGTGATTCATATTTTTTAATATTTTTAATTTTTTAAATTGAGTATAGTTGATGTACAATATTATATAAGTTCCAGGTGTAAAACATAGTGACTCACAATTTTTAAAGGTTATACTCCACTTATAGTCATTATAGTATATTGACTATAATCCCTGTGTTGGACAATATATCATTGTAGCTTATTTTATACCCAATAGTTTGTACCTCTTACTCCCCTTCCCCTATATTTCCCCTCTCCTCTTCCCCCTCCCCACTGGTAACCATTAGTTTGTCCTCTATATCTGTGAGTCTGCTTCTTTTTTGCTATATTCGCTGGTTTATTTTTTAGATTTCACATGTAAGGGATATCATACAGTATTTGTCTTTCTCTGTCTGACTTAATTTCCTTAGCATAATAACCTCCAAGTCCATCCGTGTTGTAGCAAATGGCAAAATTTCACTCTTTTTTATGGCTGAGTAGTATTCCTATATATATATATATATATATATATATATATACACCACATCTTCTTTATCCATTCATATGTTTTTTTGTTTTTTGTTTTTTTGGCGGTACACGGGCCTCTCACTGTTGTGGCCTCTCCCATTGCAGAGCACAGGCTCTGGCACAGGCTCTGGACGTGCAGGCTCAGCGGCCATGGCTCACAGGCCCAGCCGTTCGGCGGCATGTGGGATCTTCCCGGACCAGGGCACGGACCCGCGTCCCCTGCATCGGCAGGCGGACCCTCAACCACTGCGCCACCAGGGAAGCCCCTATCCATTCATATGTTGACAGGCACTTAGGTTGCTTCTGTATCTTGGCAATTGTAAATAATGCTGCTATGAACATTGGGGTGCATGTATCTTTTCGAATTAGTGTTTTCTTTTTTTTTGGATATATACCCAGGAGTGGAATTTCTGAGTCATATGATAGTTCTATTTTTAGTTTTTTGATAAACCTCCATATTGTTTTCCACAGCGGCCACACCAATTTACATTCCCATCAACAGGGTATGAGGGTTCCCTTTTCTCCACATCCTTGCCTTTTTGATGATGGTCATTCTGACAGATGTGAGGTGATTGATCTTGTTTTAGGAATTTTTTATTTAATTAAATATTTAACAGGTTATCTCTCAAAATTTTTTGGACTCTTTCTGAGAGAAGGTTCCTAATCATTGAGATCTTGCTTTTTTCCTGCTGTTATTTATTTATTTGGGGGTATACCCAGCCACTCTTTCTGATCTAGTAGAAACCAAAACAGGTGTCCCCTCCTTAACACCTTCCTTAAAAGTATATGTCTTCTCTACTTTCTTATCTGTCTGGTTTCACCTCCAAGATGTCATTTGTCTCCTATCAAATGTGTATACCTTTTCCTTGAAAATGACAAGATTTCTCATGTGGAAATTCTCTCTTCCTCAAGCTTAATTAGCTTATATTTATTATGTGTTCGTTCTTCACTATTCCTGCTATCAAAAGCAAAGCATATTTTTAAATCAATCCAATCGCTCCTAGATTTCCTGAGAAATGAGACCCCTACAGACAGAATGTTCCAGCTCAGGCCTTTTAAATTGCTGTCTTAAGTCTTTGTACTTGCAGTGATTTTTATTGACATGTTTTTTGTCCTCAATAGGAGCTGATGGCATACACTTCACAATTAATGGACTCTTTTCCTATCATATTTTGTATAGTAAGATATACTGAGCTTATGTGGATGGAACCACAATCTGGATCTCTGAAACTTAAAACTTTAATCAGAGTTTCAGAAACAACTCAATTCTGGTACTGTTTGAGACCAAATAATGGGGTCCGACTCAAGAGTGTGTGTATGTTAAAAACTACATAAAGCCTAAACGAATATGGGGCGTCTGATCTGGCACTACTAGCTCACATATTGGACACTCGCAGGAAATTTAGCTGCCTTTGCAACGATAAGTTCTAATCTGAGGTAATGGCTGAGAAGTACAAGAAAAGCAGATAAAATTAATCCATACTTCAATGACTTAAACTGTAGTTTAATGAATTTTTGCTTGTTTTAAATGAGCATAAAGTAGGTCTCAGAGTCTCCTTTTGTTCAATATAATTTATCTACTTGATAAAATCTGTGTCAGCTTAGGTGGGGTCATGTTTAGGTCATGAGGGACCATCTTATGTCTTAGGTCAGATTGGTGTCATCTGCAGAGAATTCTATTCCTGCTTATTAAGGTCTGTGCAGGCTATGCTTAATAAGTTGAAGGCCCATTAAAAACAGCACTGAACGTCTAAAAACAGAAAATCCCCTATGGCTAAGCCACTGTGAAAGGTTGAATTCAAATGCCACATAGCCTTTACTCCCTAAGGCCTTTTATTAGTACTATAGCAGAAACATCAATCATCTTTGGTCCTCAAATACCAGTTCTTATATATTCTCAAGACTATGGGATGCAGGGCTTTCCATGAGCCAATAAAAAATACTCCTATCTACTCTGTCATACAGAGTGAGGTAAGTCAGAAAGAGAAAAACAAATATCATATGCTAACACATACACATGGAATCTAAAAAAAAAAAAAATTGGTTCTGAAGAACCTAGGGGCAGGACAGGAATAAAGACACACACATACAGAATGGACTTGAGGACATGGGGAGGGGGAAGGGTAAGCTGGGACGAAGTGAGAGAGTGGCATGGACATATATACACTACCAAATGTAAAATAGACAGCTAGTGGGAAGCAGCCTCATAGCTCAGGGAGATCAGCTCGGTGATTTGTGACCACCTAGAGGGGTGGGATAGGGAGGGTGGGAGGGAAATGCAAGAGGGAGGGGATATGGGGACATATTTATACGTATAGCTGATTCACTTTGTTATACAGCGGAAACTAACACACCATTGTAAAGCAATTATACTCCAATAAAGATGTTAAAAAAAACAGACATAGAACAGAAAAATGAAAGGTGACATACTAGGTTAATTATTGATAACACTGAGTAGAGAACAGAACTTCAGCTAACTTGGCAAATGTGCTTGCTTATCCTTCAGCCTGGAATTAGGTGGACTCAGTCATACAGTCCGTGGTGCCTTTGGGCACCTGCCTACCTCCCCGGGCAGGGCAAGAGCCAGACTCTCCAAGCTTCCCCCATGGAACAGCATAGGACGCACATGACTTGCGAAGCAGCTGGGCTCAAAAGGAAACCTGGAGGCACCAAGTCAACCACACTCATTTCTTCTCTTAAATGTATTGGTCAGATGCATTTCTCCCACACATTTCTCTCCTGGGGAGTGGAGCATAAAGTCACTCCTTTCTATGAAAGCAAGAGGAAAATGGGAATAAACACCTCCACTGTACTATGTAAATGTGGATGGAGACTGGTTTCTGCATTCAGTTGATTACTCTTTTCACTTACTTTTTAGCCAGTTATTTGGGAAAATACTTGAAAGTGGTAAATATTTTCCCTCTCCAAAGCATGAAAATATTTATTCATATTTTGGCAGTTTCAGTCAGTTTTCAATGGTTTTCATTTTAGCTGGGGCTCATTGAGTGAGGAGGTGACTGGCTTTCTAACAAGCCAGCTAGATCACTGAGCAAATTTGTGTTATCTGAGCAAAACTGGGAAAGGGAATTTTCTTAATGAGGTCAAAGATCTATGGTTCCAGTCCCAACTACAGTACTTGAGTTTGGGCAAGTGACAGTCATTTTATGCTGCTTTGTCTTTAAAATGAACACAAAACTTCAAAAGATTATTGTGATTATTAAACAATAAATATCTGTACATTGCATGGCATAATGATTAACATGTTATTCAAGTAAAGTTGGAGTTCTGATTCTCATCATTATCAACATCATTAAAACCCAAAGTTACTTTTTGATTTCATATATAAATGTTAATATTTTCATATGTGTAATATGCCAAAACACTGATAATTATTGAACCAACTACCTTAATGATCTCTTCTTTTTTTTATCTGCACAAGATATTGCTATTAATCACTGACCTGCCCTCCAATGAGAGTACTGCCCCCTCTATTCCTTTCTAGGCAGCTAAATGATAGTAGTTAAAATATGTCTCATGAGATTTTTCTGTCACCAATATCACTGCAAAGAGTGTATAATAATTCCTGCAACATTCATCTGAACAGCTGTGGACTCAGGGGTTCATGACCCTATGACAGAGGGTGTGTCTCTAAGTGTCTCTTTTTTTTTTTTTTTTTTTTTGTGGTACGCGGGCTTCTCACTGTTGTGGCCTCTCCCATTGCGGGGCACAGGCTCCGGACGCGCAGGCTCAGCGGCCATGGCTCACGGGCCCAGCCGCTCCGCGGCATGTGGGATCTTCCTGGACCGGGGCACGAACCCGTGTCCCCTGCATCGGCAGGCGGACTCCCAACCACTGCGCCACCAGGGAAGCCCTCTAAGTGTCTCTTTGAAGAGACAGTGAGAGCTGGAGTGATGAGAACAGGGCAAGGGAAAAAAAGCACAAGTCAGTCATGAGAAGGACAAGTGAACTGATTTAAAGGGATAAGCAGAGGATGAAAACTTCAGTATTTCTTAGTTCCACCATGGAAGCCATAGACATAAAATTTTCACAAGTTATTTTCTGGACTGCCAATTAGATTGACTATTATAAGGTAACCTTTGTTTAAGTACATCTACCTGGAGACATGAGGTGGCAGATGAAGTGTGAGTTTTAGGCTTGGATGTAAACAGAATTTTGTACATTTCTTCCATATACAGGATTACAAGACACAATGATGTTTGTCACTGCCCGAGACCTAGATATCCTTGACCAAATATTAGTTCCAGAAAATTGTGAGGCAATGACTTCTGTGATTATTTTGAGCCCGTGATCAAGTGGAAGTTGTTGTACTTAGTAATGAACAGATATTCTCAACGCAGCTTCAGGCAGGCATTCATGTTTGCTACTTAAAAAAATATTAGCCAAAAAATGGAGTAAATCCTTCAATAATTTCTGTTGTGTCTGCTAGGAATACATCCTTGGGAATATGTGCATTACTAAATTAAAAATATAGATGATTCCAACTGTTCTTAAAGATGCATAATATTCCACATTCTTAAATAAAATATCAAAGTTATTTGAATAAGTACCGGTCTGTATTTTTAATTTGTGAGATTTCAAAGATAGAAGACATAAAGATCACATTCTTTTTTTTCTACCTTTTTCACACTATTAAGGTAGCTGGTAGGACTGTTTGTCATATCTGCCAATGACAGTTTACAGTGTTAATAACAGTGACAATGAAAGTTACATTAGTGTTACTATTATTATTATTTTATCGCGGTGCGCGGGCCTCTCACTGTTGTGGCCTCTCCCGTTGCGGAGCACAGGCTCCAGACGCTCAGGCTCAGTAGTTGTGGATCACAGGCCTAGCCGCTCCGCGGCATGTAGGATCTTCCCAGACCGGGGCACGAACCCGTGTCCCCCGCATTGGCAGGAGGATTCTTAACCACTGCGCCACCAGGGAAGCCCACATTAGTGTTATATTTTTAAATCAAAATAGAAAATGCAGAATGCAAACCTATTGCATACATATATGAAAGCCTCCATTATGTGCAGGTACTCTGTTTTAAAAGGTCTGAATCAAATTATAATAATTAAGGGTTCTTACAGAATTTCATCAGAAAAAATTTAAACCTCTGTCAAAAATCTTGAAAAGCTAGCCATTAGGATGGAACACAATGAAATAATGGTATTGCAATAAGAATCTCATTAATGAACCCCTTTCTGAGTTTGCTCTTTCACTGAAGGTACACACTAGTTTTGCAATTATTTGGCAATGCATTACGCAGCATAAGTCATGACTTGGTGTTAGTCAAAGTTAATAGTTCCAAGATTTACCTAATTTGGTTTAAAATTAGATTTCAAATGCTCACATGCAAATGACAAAACACAATGATAGCATTGCCCTTTAGTTCTAGTTATTGTACTAAGAAAACAAGTCATCAAAAAAGCAATTGCTTTGGATAGAGAAAAATACACTAGAAATCTAGTCTATAACCTCTTTTTAGAAAAACATTAAGAAAGCATTATTAAAACTATTAAAATCATATAGGAAAGATAATAATTCCTAGTATGCTAAGAAATCTTAACATGACATGTATGGAATAATGTACATTTTAGTCAATACATCTTTATTTTGTTTTCTAGCAGAATGTTTTGATAGTATGACAAAAAGACGCTGCATTTGCTGATTTTTTTTAATAAAGTTCTGTGTAAATAAACAAAGGCATAATTGAGAAATTTACCTATAGTCCGTGAATTTACATATGAAATTCTTCGCCATTGGTTAGGGACAGTGGGATGGCAACCCCCCCAGATTTATTTCTTGGTTCATTTATATACTTGATATTAATCAAATATCTATTTTGAGCAAGTAGCACCTTCAACAAATACCTTCAACGGTATTTGTAGCACCTTCAACAAATACTGATTACTGTATTAAATCATTTAAATTCTATTCTATTATTGCTTTACCTTCTCATTTACTTTTGATCACACACTTTGACATTTCAACTAAGAGTGCACAGATATAAATTTGGTATTGATTTATTTGATATTCATTTTCCATCTAATGAAAACAACGTCTCTTTTTTTATTTGCTTTCATAGAATATGATTTTATCCTGACTCTTCTCAGCACTAAATTCCATCATGGCAGTGTAGGTATTTTGCTTATATATCTCTGGTAGGCAATGCAAATATTTAATGGAGTTCATGATGTATTTGACTCTACTATAACTTTATCCTTGTCAAACAAGGCAAATCAGTAGAATGAAAAGATCTTAAGGTCTTTTGACCTAGAAAACCTAGAATGTGAGTTTTACCTGTGATGTAGCACATCCAATAAAGATGAGACTCTATTTCAACATATTAAAAAAACGGGACCCAAAATATCTATCCACATGGATTTATTATGAAGTTTAAGTGAGATATTACATGTAAAAATATCAGTTTAATGCTTGCTTTGTAATCCAAATTTTAGTCCTCTCCTACACTTCATATGAAAAAGAGGCACCTACAGTCTGTTCTAATGAAGACAGAAAATGCCATCATGGATTCGCTCAAGAAAACAACATAAACTATCTGGATTCCTTAGAACTATAGAGTAGTTTAGCTCTCAGATGTTCAGGACATGGCATTCATGATGCAGATTGACCGTCTTTTTCTTTATCAGATAAATTGCCTAAATTCTCACAATATGGCATTTCTTTATGCATCTTTTCACCCTAGGTATCTCTTTTATTTAGGTTTACTTTACATAGTTTTATGTACTATTTTATTGAAATAAAATATCAGCGTTTCTCTCCAAAAGGAATTTAAAACTTGGGATGTGGGTTTTATCTACAAACAATACTGAACCTCATAATTAAGAGAGGTTTTGCATTTATCTTAGCACAGTTCCTGAAATATAGAAGGTTAGCTTTAAAACTATTATTGGGATAAATAAATGATATTGTTAATATAGTTATTCAGATGTGATGACAAATCATGCCTTGCTTTCATTTCTGGTCACTTATTTGCCTGAACAATCCTCATATTAACCCTAAAATAAAACAGAATTAGGTCAATCATTATATATATTTTTCTGACATTGGAACCTTAGCAAGGTAGACAAGTAGTTAATTATATTTTGGACCTTCTAAACACAAAATATTCAAATCAAGGGCTTCCCTGGTGGCGCAGTGGTTGAGAGTCCACCTGCCGATGCAGGGGACACGGGTTCGTGCCCCGGTCCGGGAAGATCCCACATGCCGCGGAGCGGCTGGGCCCGTGAGCCATGGCCGCTGACCCTGCGCGTCCGGAGCCTGTGCTCCGCAAGGAAGAGGCCCCAGCAGTGAGAGGCCCGCATACGGCCAAAAAAAAAAAAAAAAAAAAAAAAAAATTCAAATCAACCTGAACAAAATTCAAACTCACCTGATTGTATTAACATGGGACTGGTAATCAAAATCCTATAATTTTCATCACATAAAAGTATTCTAGCTTTGTCTGAATATTAGTAATTATAATATTTAGTTTCCTGAGAAATGTTATTAATAATAACCATCACATAGTATCTATGTCCTCAGTATCCTTGAAATGCAGATCAGTTTGTGTACTGAAATTGGTCAAAGCAGCGATTTATGTCTCCTCATTAAGTTGTACACATTGAGAAAATTTTTCCAAATGTGTTTATCTGACACAGAATAGGCCATTTTATGAACATACACTCAACAATTAAAATTTCTAATGTAACAAATATATTTAGATATTATATATGTACAGGTGTCTACAGTGTATCCTAGCTATTTTGTTATATTCATGAAAAACACTACTAACATTTTGAAGATTACAGAGCACAATGTTGAGAAATGTGTGAGTTATATGTAATAAGTATATAACAGTTCTATGTAAGTGATGATGATATTAGCAGACTATTCACTTTAAATGAGTTTTTGCTGATCATCCATATTTTATCAGCTCATCTCTCTCTCATTAAAGGATACTTTAGTGGTAGCTTCTGGAATGGAGCAAAACCCATGGCCTGTTCAAGGTTAAAAATCACAATTGAGATTTCATTAACTTCAGAATTTTATCATTCAAGCTAACAAAATTGAGGACAGTGTTATAGGTAAAATAGATATCCATGGATGTGGAGACTGATTAGACAATAACATAGAATTTAGAAGTGGAGTAAGTCTTAAAGATCACCTGTTTAATCAGTTTATTGTAACAGATTAGAAAACAGATTCTCCCCTTCCAAGAAAATATGTAACCTGTCCATGTGTATGTATCCCTTAGAGATTAAAGGCAGAGGCGAGGAGAAACTAGAACTTGATTGCCTTAATGATTATTATTTTATTTCCTGTTCTAACTCAGTTTACTTCCAGAGAACATAGAATAAAAAAAAGGTGATTTATTCTATAATAGACTTGTTTGAGCCACTCAAATTTCCCTATTTACCCTCATTTCTTAGTAATTAAAGAAAAAGTGAAGGGAAGCAGTGTCTTTGAGGGAAGGAATTCTTGATCATGAACCTGAAATGGACAGAGATAAAGGAGCAGGTTGATGAGCCAGGAAAAGGACGTCACCCTTTTGTGCCAGGTGTGCTTACGCATATTACCTTATGTACTCCTTACTGCAGCGTATAAGGTAAGTGTATTTTCCAACTTTTAGAGCTGAGGAAATGGCAGCTTTTCCAAAGTCATACAATTTTAAAAAAACCAATGACGCAAGAGGGAAGAGAGATGGGAACATATGTATATGTGTAACTGATTCACTTTGTTATAAAGCAGAAACTAACACACCATTGTAAAGCAACTATACTCCAATAAAGATATTAAAAAAACAGGGCTTCCCTGGTGGCGTAGTGGTTGAGAGTCCGCCTGCCGGTGCGGGGGACACGGGTTCGTGCCCCGGTCCGCGAAGATCCCACATGCTGTGGAGCGGCTGGGCCCGTGAGCATGGCTGCTGAGCCTGCGCGTCCAGAGCCTGTGCTCCGCAACGAGAGAGGCCACGAGAGTGATGAGACCCGCCTACCGCAAAAACAAACAAAAAAAGATGTAAAAAAATTAAATTTAAAAATAAACAATGGATTCGGGATTACAGTAAATCAGCAGTTGCTGTTTTTGGAGTGTCTGCAAAGGCATATTTGCATATATTATATCTAAATTTCATGCCAGCTCCAAAAGAGAAGTTCAATAGCTTGCCTAAGGTGTCAGGGAAAGTAAGCAAGCAATCTTGAATTTAAACCTGGAAGAGTCCGACCTCTTTGATGTTCTTGTTTCTAGACCACACCTGAGTTTCACTGTTATTTGACACTTTGCTGCTCCCAACATAACTGTCTTTGTTTGAATGGTGACAGAGTTATGCCTACCTTGAGAATTGTTGTATGAATAATTCGGAAAAAACATGTAAAACTGGGTTTTGAAAAAATAACAGTAATACATTTCCCCTGGTTGTACACAAAATTGAAATAAAAGAAAAAACGTTCTACTGAGATTCTGGTATGTGTTGTAGCTCCCAATTTACTGCTGCTCCCAGAATAAAATTAGGCTTTTAAAAATTACGTCCTTGAGAGTTTAAAATATTTAAAAAAATTAAACTATGTTTAAAAATATTAAGTGCACATGCTGCTTTTGTAGCCTTCTGCTATTAGAAAAGACAATGCAGCACAGTCTTCCAGGACTTTGCTGTGGAATACATTTTCAAAAGTTTTCTCTTTTTTTCTGAGAATACTCACAATCAGCTGGCAAACACTGAATTCTGCTTTTTAGTTGTCTTTAAACCATTAATTTCATTCTATGAATAAATCTTTAAATTCACTTCAAAATCAATTTTAATCTCTACTGCTGTATGGATTTAAATGTATTTCACTCAATAAATCTTCTATATATTTTAATCCAAGTTATGTAATTAATTATAGTGTTGTTTCATTGCCTTTCACACCATTCTCATATAAATCTCACATTATTCATCAAGACATCCGTTTCCTTACAAGCTCTTTGTAAGTAGAGAGGTTTTTTTAATGATTGAGGGTATTTACGTCCTGTAATATTGTCTTCAGAGATCATCACTTTTTACTAAACCTGCATTATAATTGATATGCTGATATGTACAAGTATTCATATAAAAGATGATCCCTTGTTTACAGGAAGACAGTAATATGCTAAAACAATAGATGAAATATGATTATATGTAGTGTCTCGTGGAAAATAAAAACATACATTGCTGCTAATCCTTTTTGCCATGGAAAATTTTAAAAACCAGCTCACAAAGTGACTCATCAAAACAGCTTGTACAAAACGGTTTGTGATCTGTATCTGTGGCATTGAGTTATGCTACAACTTCGTTTCCAGGTACAAACCATATTACTAATGTTTGTTTGCTTTTACATTCCTATTTTTTTTAAGATAATTTTGAACAGGATATTAAGCCTGCCCCTGTGATGTACGCTTTTCCTTCTTTTACTGTAACTACAGAACTATGTGCTCCTCAAGGCTATCTTTCAGACTCCGTAAGTAAATTAAATTTGTTTAAAGTAATTTATCTTTACTGCAATTAATAATCATACTTATCATAACTGACATTTCTTTTTTAGATGCTCACTTTGTAAGATAAAATACTTCAACGTCTTTATTAAAGGAAACATTTTTCTTTATGATTTTCCTACAAATCATCTTCCCATTTGTTCTGAAGATTTTATTGCCACAAATTATGACGTGTGGTCTTCCTATAAGAGGATCTTCATGAGGGGGAAAAAAAGAGGGAAAGTAAAAGCCTATGATCTTAAGCCTTCAGAAGCAGGGATAAAAAGGTAGCCCTGGGACTTTCCTGGTGGCTCAGAGTTTAAGAATCTGCTAAAATATCTACGTTTTTAACAGACCCTGAACTGTGTTGAACATAAATAAAATAAGAATAAAGTAACACATATCTAGGTTTTTCACACAAAAATATTCATCAATTACTCTGCTACTAGTTTTGGGTAATGTATACATAGATAAATAAATTTCCAGCAGATTAAATAACATGTATTTCATTCATATCAGGGCTTCTTGTTTTGATAAGTAGCCAAAAATTAAATGTGTTAGGCCAATTAAGAACTAGTTAAAAATAATCCAATTGAATAAAAACTCAAAGTAACTGTTAGTATAAGTGTGTATCATCTATATTTTTTTCTGTCTCTTTCATCTTCTATGGGCTGCTTTCTCAGAGAATGCTCACCATCTTTATTAACTCTGGAAACTTCAACAAAACAAAACAAACAGTTTGCAGCACTTCACTGCGGCCCTGATATGCATAAAATACATGTTATTAGGTTGTATTTGAACACACTTTCATGTAGTTAAACTATTATAAACTAAATATAATAAAATGTAATTGCAAATGATTCCAGTGATGTACTTAAAATTAGTTATCTTAAGTTCAATGAATCAATCATATTTGTTGTAATTATACATATATAGTATATATAATAAAATTTGTGTCTGTATATATAAATTAAATACATATAAAAACAATGGGTATTGTATATGGTATATGTTGAATAAACATTTGTTTAAATAATGAATGAATAAATGTATGATTGTATAAAGCCAGCATAACCGATAATGCTAGCTAGACTAGAAAAAGGCAAATGTGTGTGTCTTATTATCTTTTGCTTTACCAAAATATGAAAAATTGTTAAATAGTTTCTAAGGCTAACATATTTCAAAAATATACTTTATTACCATGAGTAGAAAATAAAACTAATCACTACATGATTCAAGTAGAAAGGATAAATTTCTAAGCATGGTAATTTAATTAAATGTAAAAGGGTCTTATGTGTCAATGCTAAAGATTCAAAGTTTAATTGAAAATTACTTATATATATTCAATTTTAAACTAAATTATATAAATAGCTTTCATTAATTTAATACATATAGTAATAAACAATGGAAGTTTCTCCTTAAATTTTTATTGTTTGTGTAATTTATCAAATTGAGAAGACAATAATAACTGATGACATATAATTTTTTAATGGCTTCTGTCTATTAAAATATATATAAATGTAAAATATACTCTGGGAATCCTTAATCCCTAGAGTGTCTGCTTACTCTGCAATATCATATACTCATGAATTTGTAATCCAAATTGGTATTTCTGTATACAAAAATTGACACTTTCATAAATAATTTAGTTTTTCTAGTCTTATAAATACAAAGTTGTTTGCACAATATGGAATATAAATGAATTTCCTGGCACTATCACTTGATGCTAGATTTCATAATTTGATTCCCAGAAAAGGATACATTTTCATAATATTCTTGGCTTATTTATGAGATAACAATTTTGTTGATAAATCATCGTCCTAAATGCATCTCTGTGTTTAAGATCTCTAAAACAACACAAGTTAAAATTTTTCTAATCCATAATTCATGAACAATAAATTTCTCTCCTGTTTGAGTTTTTTCTTTGGGATTTCATAAGATCAGGGTTTCTTGATGCAAATACTGGGAAAATCCTATTTTACTTCATTTTATTAATGTAAAATGTCTGCATTATTAATCATACACATGATCATAACTCAGACTCCTAGTAACCACTGAGGTTGCTAGAAGATATGACAAATGAATTATGCAAAAAGTAATAAGGTTATAAGGTAAGGAAAAGGCTAGGCTATGGTTCCCTTAAGCACGATGTGTAGATCCTGGTACTGGTTACCTATTAACATAATAATAATGCCGTGTGTGTGTGTGTGTGTGTGTGTGTGTGTGTGTGTGTGTGTACAAACCATAAAACTTAGAGGCTTAAAGCAATAAACATTTACTTAGCCTAGGAACAAGCAAGTCACAATTTAGGCTGATTCAGCTGAGTAGTTTTTCTGGTCTCATCCACATGTAGGCAGTTGGGGGTCTAGGAGGGTTTGGAGGTGACAGAGCCATATGTCTCTTATACTACAGTAGGTTAACTGGGCATATTCTCATGGGGGGGGCGGCATGGAGGCAGAGGTACAAAATCAAAGTCCTAAAATTCAAGCTTATTTAAGACTGTTTGTATTACAGTCCCCAGCATTTTATTGGCCTTAAACATGCCTCATGGTGGAGCCCAAAATCATGATAGAAGGTATAAAGTTACATAATAGAGTATGGACCCAGAGACTAGTAAAGAATTAGGACTACTAAAGCAATCAATGTACAACAGTCTTCTAAGCTTTTAATTAGGTAAGATACGATAAAAGCCTGTGAGTAAGATAGGCAAAGGATATATACAGGGGAAGGCTGTAGCCATTATTGTCAAAACAGAATTGAAAGGATTTGGAATTTTTTTGGTTGTGAGAGGTAAAGATGACTGTTAAGTAAAATACATCTTTGTGATTTATGATGTAGTTGTATAAGTTTCCTACAGTTGTCATAACACAGTACCACACACTGGGTGGTTAAACAAGAACAATTTGTTCTGTCAAAATTCTGGAGACTGAAAGTCCAGAATTCAGGGGTTGGCAGGGCCATACGTCCTTTGAAACCTTTAGGAGCAAATCTTTTCTTACTTCTTCTACTTTCTGGTATTTGTTGACAATCCTTGGCGCTCTTCGGCTTGTAGACACATCACTCAAACCTCTGTCCCAGTTGTCACAGGGCTGTCTTCTCCCTGTGTACTTTCTTTCTTCACATGGGGTTCCCTATGTTTCTCTCTTCTTTTAAGGACACTAGTCATTGGATTAAGGGTCCAAACTACTCCAGTATGACTTTATCCTGATTATGTCTACCAAGACGCTATTTGCAAATAAAGTCACATTCTGTGTTACTGAAGGTTAGAATTTCAACATATCTTTTTGAGGAACACAGTTCAACCCATAAAAATAGTGTCATTCATGAAAATAAGGTGTTGATAGGAAAAATGTATTCAGGGAAGTCATGGGGAAAAGCTGAGTTTGAATTCAGAGCATTCCAAATCTAAGCTTTCAGAATAATATCCAATTTAGAAACACAGGAAATATTTAGAAATGCAAGATTAATTTAGAGATGAGGATGGGGCTAGAGAGAAATATGAAACATTTGCCAAGGCAAAGCTTTTTCAATCTAAAGACTAATGCACGAGGGTAGGTACATAAAGCCAGAGGAAATTCTGGAGAAGGAAGAATGAGAGAGGTAGGGAGATATACAAAAATAGTATTATCATAAAATTAGGAAGAAAGTGTTTTACTTAGTCAACTAAGGACCAAATACAGTATTGTACCTGAAGAGACTCTAATAGACATTAGAGATTGTTTACAATGAACAAGGCGACAGTTAAACCAAGCCAAGTATAATCTTAATAATTATTAATTTAAAAAGGAGCCTAAATTGTAAAACTCTAAATTATTATAACTAGCAAATTAAGGAATAGTCCACGTGTGAATTTTAGAATTTATGCAACAGTACTTAACATAATTTTATCAAGAAGAGTTTCAACTAAAATCTTTAAAAATACCATTTATCTGCTTTTCAAGTAAGGATCTTGAAGGATCAGGAATAAAGAAAGCCAAGTTAATTTATTCTGATTATAGAATTCTAGCTCACAAAGCATATGGTAAATTTTGAAAATTAAAGTAAATATTCCCTTGAAATGCCTAGTTTTAGTGAAGTATCCACTGGAACTGGAATTGAAAATAACGGATAAAGTGAAATACATTTCATCATATTCTTAAGGAAAAGAAGTTTTGGAAGGAGGTAGCCCTTTTCTGAATCATTCCAGCATATTCTTCATTACTGTTCTATCACTGGGAAGCAGATTTCTCAAGGGAAATAAGGGCAACAGATTTGGACCCAGAATATAAATAATAAGTCTAAATCCTGGAAATACTTTTAAAAAACAAGCAACTAATTAAAAAGAAACCAAAGTGAGAAAAAGAATGTCAGTTGCTCAAATGCCCACCTTTGGAAGTGATTAGTTTTTACAGCCTGTCTTTTCCAAAGTATTCCTTGAAGATATTAATAACTGTGTGGGTTGTGTTTTAATTCCAAGCAGTTCTATTTGGAATGTTAGCACTGAAAATATGGCATTAAGGGATTAAAAAGAGTAATGATGCCAGTATTATTAAAGGAAAAAAACTTGCCAAATGTAAAACAGATAGCTAGTGGGAAGCAGCTACATAGCACAGGGAGATCAGCTCGGTGCTTTGTGACCACTTACAGGGGTGGGATGGGGGAGTGGGAGGGAGACGCAAGAGAGAGGAGATATGGGGACATATGTATATGTATAGATGATTCACTTTGTTATAAAGCAGAAACTAACACACCATTGTAAAGCAATTATACTCCAATGAAGTTGTTAAAAAAATTTTTTAAATAAAAAGGAATTTAGTGGTATTTAGTGGAAAAACATGAGATTAACAGGCTGCAGAACTAGCGAGTTACCTAATCTGATGCAAGTTACTCTCTTGCTTTAAAAAAGAGAAATGCTAAAAACCTGTTTACACTATTATTAAAAGGAGTAGCTGAAATGATGCATATAAAGTGCTTGATAGTATAAGCTCAACAATTGTTAGATTTTTACCTTTTAACTGAAAAATATCAAGTCTCTGCTTGCCATTTTTGTAACAAATAAAATATAGTCATAGAATCTGTAATCTATTTTGTGCATGGTTACTTATAAAAGTAGGTAAAAAGTTCATAATCTTTATTCAGTTAATTTATCTTTTAGCTTATTTCACTTACTATCTCTCAAGATTTAATTTAGGACCCTTACAATTCCACATGCCATATATAAGCAAAGTTTCCATTGTAGAACAGTTTTGATTCCTTTCTACCTTGTATTCATATTAAAGTTTTGATATTCTTAGGTATGCCTTTGAAAGCTAAGAAGAAGTATTTCACAAAGCATCATATTTATATTCCCTAAGTAATTGTATGTATTACTGTCATATAAAATAGGAACTTAATAAATAGTTGTTTGGTTATAAAATCATAGGTGTGAAAAGTAAGACAAGAAGCCCAAAGACCCATAGATGCCAATAAATGAAAATTCTGGGTAAAAGGAAGCAGTATTTGCATTTGTACCAATTTCCTTGTAGCTAGAGGGTTTTCTGGGGATTCTGCTGTTGGAGAAGAGCCCAGGTCCCTCTTGGCAGCTACTACATGCCTGGGGCAGCAGCTGGTTCATACGCTTATATATTGATTACCCTCCAGATGGATTGAAAAGATGAAGTAATTATGAATTATTATAGAAAATTAGGTTTTAAATTTTGACAACATGATGAAAACAAACTTTAAGTCATGGTATTTCTTAATTACAGTGACTAAGGATTTATTTTCCATTTATTAATAATGAATAATTTTAAAAATAAAAACTCAAGTACTATTGTCATAAACTTAAAAAATTTTTTCTATTCAGTGCTATAGAATTAAATTAAGTGCCCTACCAAACTTGTAAAGATATGATGGATACCCATGCAGATTTCTCCCATTCCTGAAAGTCCTATGTCCCTTTCTGCATTTGACTGGACACTAAAGTTTACTTTCTGGAAGTTACAGTGACAAGGAAGATATTGCCTTGAATTCTCTTACTCTATAACTACTTACTAAGAATCTTGATCATAATATATCTGCACAACATTTCTAAACAAAAACATATTATCATTAAAGGGAAGCAGGAACTCACAAATGCACACTAGCTTTATAAGTTTTAAAGCTTATTATTATCTTCAAGGTTTCGTTCACATATGCATCAATTCACTAAGTTGAGGAATAGTTAATATTTACCCAATACTAGAGTAGCTACTTTGGGGGACAAAGTCAATAAAACAGTGCAAGAAATTCCCTATTTTTGGAAATAACACATACAAACATGATACAACAGGATAGAGATTACTAAGTAAAACATGTACAAGAGCTGCGTACTGTGTTGAAAACTCTTTCCCCATTTGCAAAAAGTATCTCAAGGATTCGGTCAATCATTCGGTCAATGATTCAGTAAGCATTTCTCAGCCAAAGAAAGGTGAATGTGGCAAAATAGAGGGAAAGAAGTCATATAACATGTCTCTAATCTTAACTGAATGAGTAACAATTTCATTCAAATATTACCCAATTTCTAAAAGGTGTCAGGAAATCTGTGCCCCAAAACATTTTTAAAATAAATATTCCTGTTCTGTAAACATGAAATTCTTTTTTAAAAATTACCCATTGAGCACCTATTATGTGAATGATGAAGTCCAGTGAACATAAAAGTAAATATGATACCATCTCTCTCTCTGAGAAGCTCACTGTCTGATTGGTAGAAAACCACATAAATGATAAGCTTAGTGATAATGTTACAACACAAATATCTGAAATTACACATATATATGCACATGCATGTACATGTAAAATTATATGCTTGAATTATGCTTACATTTACATATATGTATCACAAAAATTATGGTGACATTCTCTCAGGTTTTCTAAATACATAACTAATTGCTTAGAGTCTTGATTATACCACAAAACCATCAATATTTCCTCAATAATTATTTAAAAAATATCAAATGGAAGCTACAGTCTTACAAATGCACAGCACCTCTTTCTGTTCAATCGTGTATGATGAGGGCATTCTTACCGTGTTGACCAGATTCCAAAGGCATATAATATGGTAGAGGACAATTAAAATTAGTATTCAATTCTGTTTTCATTTTTATGTAAAAATACATGATCAAGTTTCACAAGCAGGACAGAGATTAATTATTCTACCTATAGTGGATCTTCCTGGTGAGAAATAATCTTTACTACAAAGATAATTTCAGATCACCATTTTCTATACTCTGTACTCTGTACTCACATGACACCCTAATGACTATTTATAGAACTGGAACTTAACCAGATTCTAGGAACAATAGATTTGTATGTGTTGAATAATCTGTTGCCACCAATGCAAATTATTTTGTTCCTTTTGTGGACCAGATAGAGTATGCTAAAATACTCTGCTAATATTTCCCTTCCTGGAACTAAAACTACATTCATCTAATATTTTTTTTAAAGTGAAAACAGTATTTCAGAAAGTTTATGATCTTATTTTAGCATATTTAACACTGATTTTAAATCTATATATCTATTTTCATCAGAAATATCCTTACACTGAAAGATGTTTTTGTGAACAAAAATGATATAAAAAGAAAAAAAGTAAGACTTTTGAGCTTAATTGTTTTCTAGGTTCCTACTCATTTAACTTCACATGAATAAATTATATACTTTAATTTTAATATGAATAAATGCCACATATTCCATTTAACAAACAAAGTCATGTAGTGGCATTTACTATGAAATCTCTACTTTTTATTTTAATGCAAAACAATTGTTTTAATACCAAAACAATTCAAAGAAGATATTCAGGTAATTAAAACATCTCCTGTAAAATTCCAAGTGGAAAACACAAAAGACAGAGTTCATGAATGATAACTTACGACACTATGATTTTATTAAACAAAACACTACTTAAAATTCTAGTCAGTGTTTGATTTTCTTGTAAAGAAATGTGTTTGGCATAGTTTTACTAGTATTTTGTAGATTTATTTAGCAGATGTCATTTTGGCTCCATAAGTAATATTTGTTCTAAACTTTGAGATTTTACAAACATTTGCTTTTCAAAGGCAGCAGACACTTCTCTCATCTTCCACACTTAAAAAAAAAACATTTGAACCTACATTATGGACGATAGAGTGTCATTAAATGAACACTTACACAGTTTTAATAAATTTAGAAAGAATCCATCTATATGATGTTCCTGTATTATTGTCAAATTTTAAAAACTCTTATGGGAAACATATGAAATTTCTAATCAAGGTCAGAAACAATGCTTGTTTTCTTACGTATGAGATAATTTATGTATGATTTAAACCATTAGCACCAAATTACTGACATACAGATTATGGAAAATTACATGCAATTCAAAGAGCTCTGTTAAATATTAAGACAAATTTAGCCAGCTTTCGTTCCAAGACTTGATATTTCTAGGTTATTACTACATGAAGGATAAATAGACCATGATAAATAAGTTTGACAAGGATATTTTATTCAATGACTTGTTATTACATTTCCCTTAGATAATTGAAGCTGCCCACTAAAGAGTTTCTCTTTCCCTCTTGCACTCTTGAAAGGTAGCCCCCCTCTGGGTTGCCAAAGGAATCTTTTCTAAAGCGTACTTCAAATCATGTCACACTTGGAGTAAAATCCATGGATACTTCTTTAATGCTCTAAAGATATAGTTCACATTCCTCCTCATGGCTTACCAAGTCCTCTTCTGGCCCCATTTTCCCTCCCCACCTTTTATCTCTTGTTCCCAGAATATGAAGCCACAGGGTGGGGGGAGCAGGAAGCACTTCTCTTATTGCTCTCTGCTGCCTCTGGGCCCTTCCACATTGTTCTTTAAGTCATCAGTACTCTCTTTCCTCTTTATACATATGACTCTTTACAAAAGTCTTCCCTAATCCACCAAGTCCACCTAGGTGTCCTGCCTAAGTATACTAAGTAGGAGTTTTCATACTGCCCCATGGAGGCCATAGACGTGAAGTTTTAAAATACCTGTATCTGTATTAAAAACAATAATACCAATAAAAGGCGTAAGTATAGGTCACAGAATGTACACAGATTTTTTTTTTTTAATGACTCTAATTTGGTAGAGACTTCCATGTATATTATGAAGTAGACGAAAGGAACAATTTTAGATCAGGGTATTTCAGAGCAGGAAAACGTTTTAGAGATTAAATAGATTAGATCAGACTCTTTATTTTGTACAAGAGGAAATAAAACTATAAAAATGTCATCTAATTGGCTGGGGAGTTAAAACTTTTTTCTCTAGCTGGTTGCTGGTCAGACTATAATGCTAATTGATTAAGCCTAGGTCATTGTTATTTTGACATCCTGAAAAACTTGTTGTACCTTACAGTGAAGCATATCACATAATGAGATAAAAAAAAGTTTTTTTTTTTTTAATGAGGAAATAAGGGAATAGAAAAGTCAGGGCAGGGAAATATATAATAATAGTTATAGTGTCAAAGCACAAACTGAAAGCTGTGAAAACAAGTACCATTTTTTGAAGTGAGTAGAGCATCTGGTTATCAGATTCCTAGAAGGCCAAGTAAAATGAGAATTATCACTCATAATAAAATTTTCAATGTCTATTTAATAACACATAGGAATTTCTCAACAGCACAGTTTTCTTCTAAAGGATTTTTCATATACAAGGCACTTCATAATATAGAGGAGAATATACTCCACAGCATCATTAAAATAAAGACTTCGGCAAGTTTCAGAGTTCCCTGCCTTATAAAATATCTCAAAATAGAGTGATGGCATAATGCCAAACAGAGTTTGGTAAATGCACACCTGCAAAAGGCCTAAATAAGCAGCTCTTTTCTCTGTTGCTCTGGTTTGGAACAAAAATAAAATTAAGAATTGATAGGGGCTTCCCTGGTGGCGCAGTGGTTGAGAGTCCGCCTGCCGATGCAGGGGACACGGGTTCGTGCCCCGGTCCGGGAAGATCCCACATGCCGCGGAGCAGCTGGGCCCGTGAGCCATGGCCGCTGAGCCTGCGCGTCCGGAGCCTGTGCTCCGCAACGGGAGAGGCCGCAACAGTGAGAGGCCCGCGTACCGCAAAAAAAAAAAAAAAAGAATTGATAACAGATGGAAGGGCTGTATATCTTTTTAGAATTCTCCATGAATATTCATTCTCACAATAAAGATTTGCTTCAGAACTAGATGGACTAGAGTCCAAAATATGATATGGCTTTACTATACTCAAAGGAGATTAACAATTTCTAAGAATACAACTTTCTTGGAGTGAAGAATAGGGAGAAATAATAGCATATCATTGCCATTAATGATGCTAAGTAATTTTCCATATTACCAAACTAGCAACTAATGAATAGAAAAATGTATATGTTGCTTTTTTCCCCCCGGGGCATAAAGTTTACTAGGAAGTGAGTTTAGGATCACTACTTGGGGGAAATCAAGAAGCAGAAATAGGCAGATGGATACTTTAAACTATGATGCCTTAGCTGATTCTATAGAGAGTGTTGGACTTGGACCTGTGCTGGCTCTTAAGATTGCTACAGAAATGATGCCTGGGCACCAGAGCTTTATACGCCCATACAGACTTGCCATTGGATATAGCTAGAAATTTTTTTTAACCTAAATTTTCAATGTTTTTTCATAAACCAGTACACTCTATTCACAAAACTGTTCAATGTTCTCCATATCTGTGTAAATAACCCTCTTCTTGATTTTGTGTATTTTTTTTGAGCTTTTTATTGTCCAAAATTGTTTCAGTTATTGTTTTTACTTATAGACTTGTCTTTTCATTTTTAAATAATTTCTTTTGTTTTACAGTTTTTATTCGTTTGCTATTACCCCTCCCTATTCTCCACTCCAAGAAAGTTGTATTCTTAGAAATTGTTAGTTTCCTTTGTGTATTTTAGTAAATCCATATTATATTTTGGACTCTAGTCCACCTAGTTTCTGTTCTTTTTTCTGGCTTCAGTTCCATTGAATTTGTTTTGATCTTTGTTAAATCTTAAATGAAACTTCAGTTTACGTATTTTATTAATTCTTACTTTCATCAATATTTATTAATTGTACACCTCAGTTTTATCCTAAATACAGTTTTTTTCATGTTTTAAAATATCACTTATACCTCTAATTTAACAACTGTAAAATAAGTGGTATTTTGACACCCACTTAATTTAGATGTTACCATTCTTATACTTCTCTTTATACCTCATCACACTTTTAAAATAAAATTAATGACCATGCTAATATTATTAGATAATTTTTAGTTTCTCTTCTAAGAAAAAAAATCTCTTTAAATGAGTTTTTAGTACTTTTTAAGGCAATTCTTTAATTTTAAGTAATTTTATTTCTATGTTTAAAACTTTCTTATAATTTTAATATAATGACTGCCCTATTCCATATCTCTTATTTTGTTTTAGTTTTTGATACAGAAATTTTCATTTTCTAAGAAACACAAGCAAAGCTACAGTGAATACTCTATCAAACATAGACGGGTATAAGATGTTAAAAAGTTTAAATAGGTTGTACGATTTCTCCCACTTTACTTAATTGAGAATTTTACATTTTTAATACACAGGAAAGAAATCTTTGACTGGATATGAAAATATTGGGTCATATAGTTCAACTCCACAGAAATATAATTTAGTATGTAGATGCCACTTCATTTTATTTTGCCCAGTAAACATATTTTGATTTCCTTTGTAGGATCATTTCTTTAATTGTGGACGTCCAAAATTTTGCTGTGATACATCTAGGTATGGGCCTAGTTTTTCAAGCATGCTTCCTGGAATTAAGGTCCTCTCTCAGTCTACATTCTTTCTTCAGGAAATATTCTTTCTGTAATATCTGACAACTTAATTTTCAATTGTTCTTTGACTTATGAAGGAAAACCTGTTATTTCTACAATGGAAATGCATTCCATATGGCACAAACCCAATATATGTTTTCTCATAGTTGTAAATTATGAACTTATATTTGCATTCTAAGAAAGTTGCACCTTCATATGTTTTTATAAGATTTTTATAAGATATAAGATTCTTTTGAAGGAGGGACACAACACAATGACACTCACATAGGTGAAAAACAGATTTTTTTTTTTCTTGCATATAGTACGAAATGAGAGAAGGCTGCCAGGCAGGGCCACACAAGAAGCTGTACCACAGGACAGGGTGACAGCAAGCTGGAAGTGATAAAGCAGCATTTATATGGCAAGTGGGATGGGGTAAGGTAGGTTTTGATGGCTCCCTTTGGACTGGCCAACTTGAATAATTTTGCAGGCTCTGGGGATAGGGGCTGTTTCTGTTCTCTGGTACCTGGCACTAGGACAACTGGAGTGAGTGCATAGTAGCCCAGAGTGTGAAAGCCCAATATGGGATGTGGCTCAGGTGTGAACTTAGTCCATTGCCCAAGGAGGGGAACAGATTAGCCTCTAGCCAGGGTCTCAAAACTGGGTCATTCAAAAAAAAATGATATTACAACATGATTAGGTAATAAAACAAAACATAAATTCTGTTCTCTTCTGTTTTAAACTTTTTATTTATATTTTTATTGAAACCCTGCTGCCTTGCTGTCCTCTTTTTCTACCTTACAGCATGTTATTTTTATGTCAGCCTCTTCTCTCTTGCTTATTTTTCACTGGGATCTTTTTCTGCATCCTATTATTTATGCCAGACCACGCCATCTTTTAGGACACTTGGTGTGTATCTGTCTATTAATTTCTTCACTAGTCCTAGATATATTCAGAGATAGGGAAAAAAACATTTTCATTATAATAGTATGTGGGAAGACACACAAAGGTACATACATTTTGAGAATCAGTTCCCTAGATATTTTATCTTTTATTAATGAATCTAGAATTACAAGAGTCCAAAAATTATTTGTTAAATACTGTTTTTAGTGGATTTCGTAATTGAGAATCTCTTGTCTGAATTTGAGTTTGTGAATTATATATATTGTTATTTATCTGTGCTAGTCCCTTGTCACAGGTCAGAACTGAACACTGGATAATCGAGACTATAAATAATGAACTGTTGTAAGTGAAAAAGTTCACATAATTACATAGATTACATATTCTAAAGCCCTAAGAGCCAATTCACTGCACTGGTCTAATCAGAACGTTTATGTGAAAGAAGATTCTCTCTTTTACTGCATGTAGTTATCATTGAAATCTCCTTGCACGTACCAGCATATGTTTGACAAAGTATTTTATAAACTATAAATGCGTCATACAAATGTTAGACATTGTTACTTTGCTTATTTTCTCTGGCACATGGAAGTAAAAAATTAGGTTCAGTATGATTTGTGTGTAATTAGGCAGTGATAATGCTCTTATTATTTACATCAAAGAAACTCAAGGAAATTAGAAAGTAAATGTACTCTCATATTTCCATTGTCATTACAGATGTCCTGATAATTTTTTACTGCCAAAATGTTTACTAGAAAATCAGTCAGATAACTTGGGCGTATTCCAGGTTCTACCACTTACTAGTTTATTCAGTATTTATTTATGATT
Source organism: Delphinapterus leucas (assembly GCF_059928025.1). Lineage (NCBI taxonomy): Eukaryota > Metazoa > Chordata > Mammalia > Artiodactyla > Monodontidae > Delphinapterus > Delphinapterus leucas. The sequence continues at coordinate 20,881,287 of NC_143146.1, read as the reverse complement.
TATTTATCCTCTGAGAGCATTGTTTCTGCTCCTGGAAGACTTAATTTCGGAGTTAGTGAAGATCTCATAATCACAAGAAATGATCACCTGCATTTTTCAAATGAAGTAGAATCAACCCTCCAAATCTGCAGGTTCCACATCCGTGGATTCAACCAAGGAGGATCGAAAATATTTTTCAAAAGTTCCAGAAAATTCCAAAAAGCAAAATTGAATCTGCCACCCTCTAACAACTATTTACATAGCATTTACCTTGTATTAAGTATTATAAGTAAACTAGAGATGATTTCAAGTATATGGGAGGATGTGCTTAGCTAGGTTAAATACAAATACTACACCATTTTATATAAGGAACTTGAGCACCTGTAGAGTTTTGTAACCTAAGGGGTCTTGGAACCAATCCCCTGGGATACTGAGAGATGACTGTAACCACAGAACAGAAGGCTAAATAGGCCTAATCAAATGTGACAGCCACCGGAACAACCCATCCGTTTATCTTTGCATGTTCCACTGTGTACTGTCCTCTGTTTTGTAGATGATCTGAGGTGGAATATAGAAAACAAAAATGAAAGCCATAACATGCTATACAATTTGAAGGTTATTTGTATTAATATTAATAAAAATTTGATATTCCAAAAGAGTTTCACTCCATAATAGCATTTTAGTATTTGTAGTTATTCTGATCAATTCTTGTCACGTGAATGTTTGATATTTTCATATTAACAAAATGAAAGCAAGTTTTTGGAGAAAAATTTTACATCACTAAACAAAAAACAAATCCTATAAGAAAAAAACTACAATGTTAGAGCTGTCGGGTCATAATGAATATTCGTCACTTATTGCACGTATAGTGAGATCCATGTTGATAAATGATAGTCCTAGAAACTCACCTACAACTTCTAAGGAAAAACAACACTGAATATATTTAAACTTTCCACAGAGATATTTTAATACGAGTAAGAGTAAAATGGATTGTAAATTACTGACGGATAGAGCTCATGTTGAAGATGATGCCACATATTTTCAATGCATATTTAAAACTTTTATGGAAATCTACAGGGTGAATATCTAGCTATAAATATCATAACTTACTCCTGTAGGGTGGCAACTGCTGATCCTATTTTTTTAAATTGTCTTTTAACAAGCAAACCTCTTTTCTGTTGGAAAAGCATTTTCCTCTGGCATGCATTCTGTATGCTTCGTTTCCACTTTTATGCATTTTCAACAAGAGTGGCCCAAATGTGAAAGTTTTAGCATCATTTTTATATATCAGCATAAATTAATGGCTGACGATACATAATTTTTATTTACTCTTTCTCTATTTCAGTGTATTCTATACAAATCAATCTTTTGTCTTATCAAAGAGATTATTAACGATTCAGAATTGAAATCTGTTAAGGCTACTCATAATATGCAAATCATATCTGTATATGTATGTATGATTTATCAATGTGTTGAAAATACATATTATGTTCCAAAATTCTGAAATATTTCAACAATTTCTTAAGCACAGCAAATTAAGAAAGTAAAACTTGCTGGCAGGTTTTAAAATTTAAAACACACAAACCAAAATGGCTTTAACAGTCTTATAGGAAGTTTGAAAAACATAATTTCAGTCAAAAACCTAATTCTACAACTACTTACCACTGCAACATATGTTCAGTGGCTAATTCTTATGCCAACTGACTTTTTCCAACTGCTGCTAGGGTTTTTGAAAATGTTCAAGACTCTTTTATGTTTAGAATTGTTGGAGAATTCAGAGATGAAAAAGGCCATTCATTCCATGGCTGTCTGTACACATTTGCATAAAAAAAAGGAAAATAGAAATTCAAAGCATAGAATTCCTAATATGTGATAAATAGATCTTTGGTCTCAATTCTTTTTATTTCTCTTCTCTCTCCACTCCTCACTCCAATCAATCCTGGCTCCCTACCCAGCTGACAGAAAATTTTGTGTTGTTTTGGCCTAGAAAAATCTTTTACAAATACATTTCTACTTGAGAAAGTAGATATTGTCATTCATTTACTAGTCATTTATTGCCTATGTTCTCTGTGCCAGGCATTGTCTAGGGTAAGAATGCTATTAAAATAACAACAATAAAAATACAAAGTCTTTGTCTTCCTGGAATTTACTATCTAGTAGATGACACAAGCATTAATTAAGTACTTACAAAAATGCGCATAAAATTATGAGAAAAAAGAAGTGAACTTTCCGATTCCATTGTAAGGTACTTGAACCAGCAAAGGAGTCAAAAGAACAGACTTTCCTAAAGAAGCAACAACTGAACTGAGTTCTGAAACCAAAGTCGGGGTTAAATAGATAGAGCAAAATAGGGTTTAAGTAGGATGGAAGGCTGGAAAATCGCTTATGCACTAGTACCGTCTAACTTTTCTCCCATCTATCTCTCCTCCCATCTTAAGGCTCCCACAAGTCTTCTCAAACTATCAGTGAGATTTTTCTGTCGTATTTGCTGAAGGTATTCTCACTGACATTTCTTTTAAAATGTAAGAGAGAGTTCAGATGTTTCTTAGACATTGATACTCCTAAATGTTATTACTGATATTCAGCTTTTCCACTTCTGATGTGACATTTGGAGTACATTGTTGGCATAAATTTGTATTTCTTGCATTATTTTCTTTGACATTCTCTAAATTGAAAATCAATATGTAAAAGTTAAGAAATTCTATTGGTTACATTTAATTAAATATAATATACTAGGTTAAAATAGATTACTTAGAAGATGTGGATGTCATTTCTCTCTGATGGATAGTGGATCTCTTATTCACAGGTTTCACTCAGTATCAAAATTTTTTAAAAAGTGGTGATGTACATAAATTATGTCTAGGTCAGGAGCCGTAACTCCTAATTTCTTTCTAACAGTTTCTTACAAACATATATGTATATCCTTCTTATATATCCTTCATATATATATATATATCTTATATGTATCTTCTTATACATCTTCTATATATCTTAGTAATAAACCACTTAATACATGAAAAAACTTCAGTATGAGTTTCTTAGAGATAGCTTCTCAAAATCATAATTGAAAATGTTAAGATATATTTTGTTATGAACAATATGAATACTGGTTAAGAAAGCAAATTATTTAAACTTTCAGTGTTTCTGTTTCCTCATCTAGAATAGTTATAATAAAGAATATTCATAACTACATTTATATTATAAAGTAAACATCTTTTACTATGTTAAATATTTTATTTTATATTTAAAATATATAGTACATATATTTATATATTCACTATATATAAAATAATTATAATACTTTATAAAAATGATATAATGATTAAATTAGATAATTTATTTAAAAGTCTTATTGTAGCATATTTCCTGGCAAAAGTAAACATGATTTGTCGCCTATATTTATAACTCAATATATAAATAATTAAAGTCTTAGTCCATTTGGGCTGCTATAACAGCACACCATAGACTGGGTGAGTTGTAAATAAGAGATATTTATTTCTCTCAGTTCTAGAGGCCGGACGTCCAAGATCAGGATGCTGGCAGATTTGATGAGAACTCACTTCCAGGTTCATAGATGGCCATCTTCTCTCTGTATCCTCACGTGAGGGAAGGGAAGGAGGGACCCTCCTGGGGTCTCTTTTATAAGGGCACTAATCACATTCATAACAGTTCTACCCATGTGTAGCCAAGCAGAGCGGTCTGTGCATCTTACCACTGTAATTTGTTTATGGGGTGGAATGTGACCTGAGATCCTAAGATGGACTTGTCAGAGAAATTCTTGGTTTTTTTTGTTTTTTTGCTGGGCTTTTGGAAAAATACAGTCCTTTTCTGATAGGGTTTCTAAAGCAGAAAATTTGTAATCCGAGACTGTTGGTTCCCCTTATGAATATCTCACACAGGGATCCTTACCCAGAAGTGGAATATGGAGTTCTGACAACGCTGTTTGTCTCCCTAAAAAGAATTGCACCTGAAGTCAAACTAACCTCGGACTGCTATATATATGAGCCAATCATTTTTTTTGTTTTTTTCATGGTCTACCAGCATTGGTTTTCTGTCACTTTCAAATGAAAATTTTCTGAATATCATATATGTATTAGTAACAAACTCTATAACTTTACTTGCTCCAAGTCTATTCAATATGAAATACATAATGTTGTAGATCCTTCTTTGACACACCTGAAGATGAACAATAAAGACACATTTCACCTTTGTTTTATGTTTTGGAAATAAAAATAAGTAAAGTCTTCTTTTTGGAAGAAACATAAATTATGGAATGTCCCTGAGCTCAAAAGTTTAGTTGAATATCTGAAAATCTTCTAGCTTATTTTCATCCCTGCCATCACCTTTTCCAAATCCAACTTGTTATAGGAAATCAAAGTAGGTTATTTGTGGGAAAAAGTTGCTTCGAATTATTCCCTGTTGATCTCAGTTACTTAACACAGTTTCTACAAAGTCTAACTTTCTCCCAAGGAATAACTAATACCCGGAGAGAAGCCAGCTCTTTACACAGTAACATCACGATCATTTTCACCAAAAGGAAATGGACTGTGATTATTGAGGTATTGTTTCCCACGAGTCCTCAACAAGATGCACTAGGAAAGTAGTTTTGCCTGTTTCTTATTAGCAGTGTAATAGTGTGATGCATGGAAATGTACAGGCTGCTTATGGGGATAAAAGTATCATTTCCCTTTGGAAAAAGAATCTACCTAACTTATCTTTATGGGATCTCAGAAAGTTTATTTTAACTTATAACTTTTTAAACCAATAATATTGCTTCAAATAACATAAGTTATATCAACAAGTAGGATTTCAATTTACATATAACTAAAGTCACAGGCTTCATGACTTTGGGTTGTGGGCATAAATCCAAAATAACTCTGAAAAGAATAAATTAATGATATATTTTGGATGGTTATCTCAAAATGTTAGAAAAATATGGTAAAAATACCAATTTCTCTCTGCTGAATTAGAGTAGGGAAGAATAGAATAAGAGAAGCACATTTTGAAATATATAAATTAATATGAGAGTGAAGACGAGAAAATATTTAAAATTTCTAAAAAAATTTTTATAACCCTTTGAGGGATATAACAAAGAACAAATAAATTAATTATATTACAAGGTAAATGATCCTGATTTTAGTAATGTTATAACTTGTGTTCATTTACACATTACATCTTGCAGAAAGCTTTCACATTGAAGTATTAGCCAAATAGTTGAAAGACTGTAACTTCTGGAGATAGATAGGTCTGTATTTAAACCTTATTTTTTCCACTTACAAGTTATGTGGCCTTAGGAGATCACCTAGCTTCTCCGAATCTCAGTTTCCTCATCTGAAAAATAAATATAACAATATATACTTTAGAGTGTCTTCATAGTTCTAGTTGTATAATAAAGCACTGGTACAGACGTGATATTAAAAATGTGATCTGCATTGTTGTCTTAGTATTCTGCGAGACAAGCACAACAGAATTATACCTCCAGTTTAGCCATGAGACAAGAAAGCTAGCTTAGCTCTCTTCTGACTCCCAAACAATTGACCACGGAACTCTACCAACAGGCCTATGAGACACAGAGGATTTATAGTGGGGTTTCAGGTTGGGGATGAAGAGTGGAGACACCAGCACACTATGAGTGAGAGAATTGCCCCTGGGAAATCTAATGCATGAGTTGACTCTTTTTTTCTACATGAATTCAGTAAAGAACCAAAGTCATTGTTAGGATTGGCAAGTGAGAAAAGTGACTCAGAGCAAAAAAAGATGAATTCTAGATCATCACTTTCCAAAGTGTGGCTCATGGACCACTGAGTGTCTTTTTAATATTCCACGTGACAAAAGGCCAAGCACACATAAAGGACTTCTGTTGTTACCAAAGTACAATGGCTGACTCTAGGAAAAACACTTGCACAATTTTTTTGCTGTCAGCTGAACTGGCTGCTCTTTAAATGCAGCAACATGTTTACTTGAAAGAATAACTGATAGATAAACCACGGTTACTCTGAATTGAACAACTAGCAGGTATTTTCTCTAAAATAAACGAAGTGAGTCACTCACTGAAGTAAGACATCTGATAGTATTCGTTGGCAATGATAAAATTTGAACTTTCAAGCAAAAATTAGAATGCTGGAAATCTTTTATCCTCTACTGTGAGCTAACCAACTTTCCAAACCTTAAAGGCTTTCTGATGAGGTCGGTGGTCTTAACAACTATGGATTTTTGAAATTGTATACTGAACAAATGTTACAAAATTATACACAAGTAAATAAGTAAATAATCCATTCAAAGTGCAAGATAGAGCAGTGAACTTGAAGGTAACAGCATGTAAGATAAGTTGACGTGATTTCAGATTCTTTAGTGCAACTAACCTTTAAGAAACTACAACTTGTTAAATAACCTCAGTTTTCTGGAAGGCTATTATAAATACTTCTTCTTTTTCAAACTACATATCTGTGTGAGCCTATATTCTTCATCTCCCTCAAACAAAATGTCAAATCACAACAAACTGAATGCAGAGGCAGATATGAGAATATTGTCTTCCATTTAGCCAGCCATTAAGAAGATTTGCAAAAGCATAAAACACACTCATCTCAGTATACAATTTTCTTTTGAAAAATATGTTATTTTACACAAAAAATATAATTTATGTTAATACGTCTTTATTATTATTTTAAGTGATAGTAAATTATTTTAAACTTATCAGTATGACCCACCCTTCTCCTTGAGGCAGTACATGTAGAAGTATCAATTATAAAATGAAAGTAAAGTAATTACTGCACCATTGCCTGGACCATGCACGAAACCAGAAACAACAAAACACAAAAGAGCAAAATAACACAAATTGGGAAAGAATATTCCTCAAAAGAAATCTCTGGGATGAGTAGGATGAAAATCGTGACAATTTATCAAAAGATATAAAAATATCTCAGTAAACGGAGACTCCTATTTTTGCCGTACATTTTTAGAATTTTTCTATTATGGACATATGTTATTGATTTAATAATAAAAATACAGACAATCTAGCAGCCATTGTCACATCTAATGGTAAAGCAGAAGACACATTCTTATAAATAAAAGGATGACTCCTTCACCACTGTTAATAATGTTTTTGTAAGCTCTGTCCATACAGTACAGAAAATGGGACTGCAAGTCGAACAATTGAAAAGGGTAAAAGGCAACAATTATTTATTTTTTGTGGCATAGCAGTGTGCAAAAAGAATTATTTTTAAAAATTATTTTGAATATTTCACCCAATAATTTCACTTCCAGGAGATAATCACATCTAGGAAATAATCACACAAATGCAAAAAAAAAAGTATTTATTTCTGTTATTTGTAATAAATTTCTCTGAAACCAAAAGTTCAACAGTACTTTAATGTATCATTTATGGGTCTCTACTCATTATTTCTTAAGTGCATTATTCCAGTCACATTTTTGCCCCAGAATTCCACTTCTTGTCAAGGTCACCAATGGATCCCCCTTCCTCATTGTTAAATCCTGTCATCTGTTCTCAGTCCTCAGCTTACCTATGACTTTTTAGCACCCTCTGTTCTGCCACAATGGATATTTCCTCCTCCGTCATACAGTTTCTTCGTGAAACATACAATGCACCACCTCCCTTGGTTTAACTACTGACTCCTGGTTCTTTCTTTCCGGCTTCTCTGCTGGCTCCTACTTTTCTCTGTAACATCACTGAATTAGAAAACCACACAGTTTAATCCTTGGTCCTCTTCTCTTCTTTTGTTTTTTTTTTTTTTTTTTTTTGCGGTACGCGGGCCTCTCACCGTTGCGGCCTCTCCCGTTGCGGAGCACAGGCTCCGGACGCGCAGGCTCAGCGGCCATGGCTCACGGGCCCAGCCGCTCCGCGGCGTGTGGGATCCTCCCGGACCGGGGCACGAACCCGTGTCCCCTGCATCGGCAGGCGGACTCTCAACCACTAGCGCCACCAGGGAAGCCCCTCTTCTCTTCTTTATTTACATTTGCTCCCTTGGTGATCTCATCTGGTTTCAGGACTTTAAATATCAAATAGATGCTAATGACTGCCATATTCTCTCTCTAGATTCTGACCTCTCCTTGAACTTCTGACTCATACATTTAAACTGCCTTTTTAATATAGTGCCTTGGATAGTAAATAGACAGACATCTCAAGTTTAGTTTTTCCAAAACTGAATTTCAGATCTTCCTCCCAACACTGGGAAGGATGACAGTTTAACCAGTGAAGATAGTAGATAGTGTGGCAGACAGAGCAGATCATGCAGGTCCTGGTAATCTGTGTTTACAAATTATTCCTTTTATTAGAAGAGCATCAACAATCCTCGAGTTTGAAAAAAAATAATTAAAACATTTGGAAAGATAAAAAAATATTTTTTTCAGACTTTTATGAACTCCTGGTATTAGAGAGATAATACTTTTTCTATATTTCCTTCAGATTTCTTTAAAAATAAGAAGATAATCTTTTAGATACAATTGATGCTTTTCTTTTCACTCCATCCTTCCCTTTATTTTTTCCCTCTCCCTCTCCCTCCCCCACACCATCATCCTTCTCTCCCTATTTTTCTCACTCTTCTTGGCTAACATATTTCCTCCTAAAGTATTACCACATCCTCCTAACTTTATTATTGTATGTATCTATTTTACCTTGTCAAATAGAATATTGGGTACGTTATTTCTTTAACCTCATTCTAAACAATTTAAAGGTACCCCTCCCTGTCCATGCAAACATATGCATGTTGTTTTACATATTTTGTCCCAGAATTAGAGTTTGCTAAATTCTTTTCATAAGTGATTTACCCACTTACTCTATCAAAGTAAGTTCTTCCAGCTTCATAATGAGAGAGTCTAATGCTCCTTCCAAATTTCGTGAAACATCATGGAAACAGCGAGCTGTCCTCTTTCCTAACAAGAACTGGGTAATAAGATTGCCTTTGAGAGCTAAATCACCACACAATAGAGGTAATTAGCCATCTGTTGGGAGTAACTCAAATTGTCTCCAAATGTATTACTAAAAAGTGTTGGAATTCCTAAATACCCCATCAAACTGGCCTGTAATCATCTCAGGATGGGAGATTGGAATGGAGCAGTAATTTAAGTAGAAACCTAATCGACTATATGCAATCTGTTTGGAGAAAGAGAGCACATACTTGTAGCAACAAAGTGCTTAGAAAAAGTAAACCGAAAGAGTCAAATCCTGGCAAAGTGGTTAGCACTTTTAAGAACAAGCCCATGAATTAAAGCCATTTGATCCTACGGGCTGTTATTATCAAGGTAGGAAAGTATTTCCATTTTTCTCTCTTTAAAATTCTATTCTCACCATGCAGTTGGATACTCATATTGATTTTCATTAAAGGATGCAATGTGATGGTAATAGTACTACAAGCATTTCAGTTAGTGAAGGAACATTGATATTGCAGGAGCTTAGTATGCAACTAGAATTAAAGTAAACCTCTGCTTAAAAATTCAGGAAAACATTTGAAATCCATCTTTTTCATCAGCTCACCCACGTAAGGATTGGTGCTTACCATGTGTCAGAATAATCTTGAATGGCCAGATATTTGCTTTAAAAAATGACCTTTGCTTTCTTCTGTTTTATCTTAAGTAGTTACTTTTAGCCAAACATTCCAGTAACTCTCTTCAATCAAAATGCTGAAAGTAGACCTGAAATTCTGAGAGTCTCCCAAAGTGGGGATACTAATTGACTCTACAATTTGAGTATGAATGAAAAATAAAAGAATATTCTAGAAGACAGACATGAAAAGAATCTCACCTCCTACTACTTGGCTTGGGGTTTCTAAGAGCTATATAAGCAAGTTCAACGCAAGTTCAAAATGTACTACTTTTGGACAAGCTTGAGCTCATGCTTTTTTCTTGGCTGAACCCAGGTAATAATGACACCCAAATTATCATGAACCTGATTATCTATGTAGCTCCTGCTTAGGAAAATATTCTGAAACCTGTAGCATCATTCATATCATAATTTAATTTATGGCTGTTTCTTGTGTTAAATAAGGAGCATTCTGGCTTATATATGTTTGTTATAAATGCATGACAGCACCAGAGAGACATGGAAGCAATATTCTGGGCTTCGTATCAATATTGTTTGAGAACTAATGTCTGGGACATGGCAGGGACTCAATAATTACTTGTTGAAATAAAGGGATAAATGTGAGATTTCTTTTTCTATAATATGTTTATACCAACTCCATGAGATACTAAAATTGCCCCTTTAAGAATTATTTCACAAAAAATGAGGAAACTGAATTTTAGGAAGAAAAGTTTAAGTAGTTGGCCCTAAGAAAACGAACTATGAAGTGGCATAATAGAGATCCAACCCCAGGTCAGCTGGATTCAAAGCCTGCATTCTTTTCCCAATGCCCATGTTCCAAAATTACTTCTTTCAACTCTTTTCTCTTCAAAAGCCTCATTTCAATATTCTTTTAAATAAAGCTGTTACTAGAGAATAGTAATTAACAAGTATTTTTATATGCTATTCAGACTGCACCATAAACTGCATTAAATTCAACTCTCCAGCAATTCAAGTTTGCTGGAGAGAAGGAGAAATTGAGCCATATCCAAGATAAGTCTCTTTTGATGTAATTCTTGTGCATGGATTAATGATATATAGCCATAAAAATGTTTTATTCAGTCTTATGTCATCATCATCACCATTATATTTTGCATATATTTATTGTTTACATTTATAAGGTTACAAGTTCTTTATTGCTTTTGAAAATTTTTCTCATTCAGCGTAATTCTTACAATAACCATGGTTCAGAAATATAATCTCTACTTTATGAATAACAATTTTGAGATTCAGAGAACTTAAGATATGTGTCTAGGATTTACGTTAGGTTCTATATGGTTTCAGAAATTCATTTCCTACATATCCACTGCCTCCCATTCGTGATACATGAAAGATATAATGGTGCCACTTTATAATCTTTCTCAAAAGACAAGTGATTGAAATCTCAACATCTGCCTTTTTATAGGAAGGTGGATTTGGATACTAGATGGAACATTTAAAGGCTTAGACATTTCATAAATACATGAAAAATCTCTGGCATGCCGTTGGTGACCTTGCTTAATTTTCTTTATACATTGCCTAGCCTTTTCCAAGTTCTAGCTGTATTTTGAATTATCACACATCCCATTTCTTCCTCTGAAATTTTAAATTCTGTTGCCTTTGCATTTTGGATGTCATAAAGTTAAAACCAAATTCTAATTAGTTTTTGTGCATGTGTGTCTTGGCCCACTCAGAGGTGCATGCAATAATGCAAAACTGTCTGAAGAACATCTCTATTTATTAATGGCAAACCACATTAAAAGGGATAGTGAGGAAATTGAACCCACAAACAGTTATTAAGTACCTACTAATATCAATAATTTATGGTAGATGTTTTGAGCAAACAAAATTAGTGACTTTAATTGAAGGGATTGAAGGGTAGCAGAATATGCCACCCCAAAATATGCCACTTTGGCATAAGGATTATTTCGAGTTGAAGGCAATTGAGAAGAAGCAGATACAAGAAAAGCTCTCTGCCTTCCCCTTATTTATCTAAAAGCAGGACATAAATTTACAAGGGTGTCCCTCTTCCCCTCTCTACCAGGAAAAACAAAGGTTAATCCCTGGAGAGAACTTTAGACCCTTATCAATGGAAAGGGCACCGAGGACTTGAATCTGCACAGCAAATCGTCCTCTTGTTGGCTATACTTTTCCTGGCAATCACATTATAACTGGGCTCTGCCACACCTATCTTTTATTTTGTCTTTAGTTGACAATGTTATTTAAAGCAGAGTTCTCAGCCACCTCTGAGATTTACTCATTTTCCCCTGGATATCCCTCACATATACATAAGGTACATATTAATAAACTTATGTTGGTTTTTCTCTTGTTAATCTGTCTTTTATTATAGGGATCTCAACAAAGAACTAAGAATGAGTAGAGGGAAAATTATTTTTTTCTTTTCTGCACAATCTTCAGGGAGTATGTTCTACTGGGAGATTTAATAGAGGTGTATATCTCTTGCTGGAATAGCATACTAATAAGACAATGGGGCGGCAGTTGCTATAGTTCTACAGAGAACATTACCAAACCATTTACAGTTCAGGCACACACTAATCACCAATAGATATGGTTACATAAAAAGGACTTGAATAGACATTTCTCCAGAAGACATACAAGTGGACAACAGGTATATGAAAAGAGGCTCGACATCACAAATCTTCAGGGAAATGCAGGTCAAACCCATGACGAGATCACCTCACACCTATTAGGATGGCTATTATCGAAATACCTAAAGACAACAAGTGTTGGTGGGGAAGTGGAGAAATAGGAACACTTGTACAATATCGGTGAGAAAACAAAATGATGTAACTGCTATGGAAAACAGTATGGAGTTTCCTCAAAAAATAAAAAATAGAACTACCATGTGATCCAACAATCCCTGGGTATTTATCCAAAAGAACTGAAATCAGGATCTCGCAGAGATATTAGCACTCCCATGTGCATTGCAGCACTATTCACTATAGCCAAGAGATTGATACAACCCAAATGTTGACAGATGAATGGATAAAGGAAATATGGTGCATACATACAATGGGACATTATTCAATCACACAAAAAATGAAACCCTGCTATTTACAACAGCATGGATGAACACGGAGGGCATTATGCTAAGTGAAATAAACCGGACAGAGAAATACTGCATGGTATCACTTATATGTGGAATCTAAATAAAACAAAACAAAATGGGTCTAACTCAAAAATAGAGTAGACTGATGGCTGCCAGAGGCTGGGGGCGGGGGCAGGGGCGAAATGGGAAGATAAACTTTCATTTACACAAGATGGATAATTTCTAGAAATCTGTTTACAGCATTGTGACTGTAGTTAACATTACAGTATTGTACACTTAAAAGCCTGTAAAGAGGGTAAATTTCAAGTTGAGTGCTCTTACCACAGTAAAGATGAAAAAATAAAATAAAATAAAAACAGCATAGAGACAGAAAGCAACATGGTGTTTGGAAGAAGGGAATAGAGAGTTATTGTTTAATGAGTATAGAATTTCAGTTTTATAAGATGAAAAGGTTCTGCAGATGGATGGTGGTAATGGTTGCACAACAGTATGAATGTATTTAATACAACTGAACTGTACACTCAAAAGTGGTGAAGACAGTAGATGTTATGCTATGTATATTTTACCACAATAAAAAAATTGAACTAAATTTTAAAAATCAATGCAAATTTAGCCTTCTACACCATCATACATCTATGGTCTGCTTTTAATACAAACAACCACACACAAAAACAAACAAAACAAAAAGCTCTTTCAGTGGTTCAGAGCCATAAAGTCAGCTTTGTTGGCGAAAATAGCAACAAAGTCAAAGATCCAATGAACTGAAGGGACTGTAGAGTTCTAGCGATCATCTTTAAACTTGGAAACTTGTACTGTTAAGCTAAATACCAACTATATTGACACAATGCCAACAGATAAGGGAAGGGTGAAAATTAATGAATAACACAGATTCTTCCCAAACTGCCCTAATGTTTGTTGGCATGAGCTGATACTCTTTAAATTTACAATGAGTATCTTATGAAACACAAGATATTTTATGGCCATAGTTATATTATACAATTTGTTATACAACTTAAAAGGAAATGTTTCAGCATTAACTAAAACTTGAATATTTTATTCTTGAATAAATCTATAATGGGAAGGACAGTTTCAAAACTCACTTTGATTTCTCTCAACATATATAAATATAATTTTATTAATATAAATTGTAAATATTTAATTGCCCATTTGAATATCATTAAAGAATCCAATTTTTTTCATTACCATGGAGGTGGGAATTATTTCATAGTTTCAAAGAGGTAACTTTTTCATCAGGGATGTCTAATGAAGAATATTAAATATATTTTAACATTAGTAAATTAATCTAAGTATGATAGACAAACCAAATATTTATCATATTCACAAAATATCATACAATAAAATCACATTTTTGCCAGTATCTAAAAATTATAAATATTAAGTAATAGTTTTCTTTAGCTTAATGCACAGGAACAATGATTCACTTTCTTCCAGCCTATGAAAAGGTGGCCAGAGAGATAGATATAGATCTGGGGTTGTCTGTTGTTGTCACTCTTCTTGCCAGAGGGTTTTCACTATAAAACATATCTGACCAAAGAGAAAAACAAATATCGTATCTTAAGACATATATGTGGAACCTAGAAAAATGGTACAGATGAACCGGTTTGCAGGGCAGAAATAAAGACACAGATGTAGAGAACAAACGTATGGACACCAAGGGGAATAAGTGGCGGGGGGTTGTGGTAGTGGGATGAACTGGGAGGTTGGGATTGACATATATACACTAATATGCATAAAATAGATAACTAATAAGAACCTGCTGTAAAAAAAATAAATAAAATTAAATTAAAAAATAAAAAAAAACACCCGTATCTGACCATGACGAAGGAGTCAGAAGAGAGGGTGAAAAGGTAAAAGTACACAGAAGCAAGAAGTTCAAGCTCTATTGGACATAAGTGTAACAGAAGGCAAATTTCTTTCCCTAGGATAAATCAGATATTATACACATTAGGGGTGGGGTTCTATCATTGTTTTAATACTTAGCTTTCTCTTATTTATTTATTTTTTTTGTGGTACGTGGGTCTCTCTCTGCTGTGGCCTCTCCCGTTGCGGAGCACAGGCCCCGGACGCGCAGGCTCAGTGGCCATGGCTCACGGGCCCAGCCACTCTGTGGCATGTGGGATCCTCCCGGACCGGGGCACGAACCCATGTCCCCTGTATCGGCAGGCGGACTCTCAACCACTGCGCCACCAGGGAAGCCCTCTCTTATATTTTATGTTTATTTTCTTCTTATTAATCTTGCTTTCTGATTTCTATGAAAACTCTACTCAAAATATTATATATTAAGCTTGGTCTTTTTTTGTCTAAACCCTTAACCTTGTTTGACTTTATTTACAATAGCTACAATATGGAAACAACCTAAGCATTCTCCCCTAAGCCTTTATAACTCTTCTTCTACATTAAACCAAGGCTGGTCCGGCATTTCCAATTCACTCACTGTGGCTATCTTTTGGCTCATGTTCCAGACAACAAACCAAACTGTTAGCACCCTTTCTAAATACCAGAGCTGCAACATTAAAGACAGAATCTTTGCTTACTGAACACATGTCAATAAATTCAATCTGATCCAACCTTATGTTGCTTCCACCATCATCCCACACTCTTGCTGTTCATCTGCTACCAAGAAACACGTTGCTGCCCAATGCACGTAGAAGCCAAGTAGGCCCTTGAGGAATGTCTTAGTTCATTTGGGATAATGCAGTCTCCTTGCTAGGTGCCAAAAGTTCTTACCTGATTTGGTGGACTGAGCCTGAAACAGGACAATGTCATGTAGATATAGCAAAGGGAACTAGTTGGTAGAAACCTATTAAAGTTGCTCCTAAAAAATAGAAATGGGCACTGCTTAAGCAATATCCACATTCTTGTTTAGAATCAAGATATGATTTTCGATGAGTAACATTTTATAACAGCTACAGCAAAAATGAGTCAAGGCATACAAATAAGGCCACTGGAGATATTTTACTGCAGTAGAGGTAAAAAGCCACAAGTTTCTACAATCATCCATAGCCATGTAAAGCATAATGAACAACTGAATAATTATGGGCAGGGCATTTGCCCCCTATAAATAAAAGTTTCCACTACTTCAGATGATAAAAGTCCCAAGACCAATATTCTTTGGGAATGTCAATAATAGGGCACATCTAGATAAAATATGAGGTCAGAATTTTTAAGTGGTCTTGATATGAGGTCAATTCAAGTTTGTGTTGTGTAGCCAGTACTCTTGGAAAATCAGAAAGTTTTTGTCTGTGGGCGTTGCATGTAAAAAAGCTGGATTCAATATGAAAAAAAAACTGATAAGGGTGATATGACATGTGAGAGTTATAAACTGGACATATGGTCACCTCAGAATTGGAAAGCTATGTTTCACTATGTTAAAACATAAACCGATGCATATTAATAATTTTACATTTATTTGAGCAAAAGTCAATTGAAATTGGGCAGCACTAAAATGGAAGTGGTTAGGAGCATTCCGCCCACAGGAGCCAAGGGAAAGATTTAGAGAAAGTGAGGAATCAAAGAAAGGAAGTTGTTGGACTGGCTATAGCCTAGTTGACTGCTTGTGCCTGGCTGTCCTGAGAGTTTTGATTTTGTAACCTGAAGGCATTTACAAGCTTAGATTTTTGGTTGCTTATGTAGGCTGACAGGGCATGAAAGCTTCCTCAGACTAATGGCCTACTGATTTAATTTAACAAGTATTAAAAAGTGTGCTGATGTGCTTCCCTGGTGGCGCAGTGGTTGAGAGTCCGCCTGCCGATGCAGGGGACACGGGTTCGTGCCCCGGTCCGGGAAGATCCCACATGCCGCGGAGCGGCTGGGCCCGTGAGCCGTGTCCGCCGAGCCTGCGCGTCCGGAGCCTGTGCTCCACAACGGGAGAGGCCACAACAGGGAGAGCCCCGCGTACCGGGGGGAAAAAAAAAAAAAAAGAGTGCTGATGCTCTGTATAGAATGTCTTTAGTTACCAATAAGCCTAGAGCTTTGACAGAGACACATTGATGCTACTGGTTCCTGGAGAGAAGAAAAATAATAAATTGTGTAATAACAGTGAATAAACTCTGGAACTATAGACAAATACAACTTAAATAAAAACCTTCACCCATCTGGTTAGCACCCCCATCTTCTCTCTCTCGTTTTCATTTTTTTCCTTGTGGTATCTGGTTTGCAAATACTCTTCAAACACTAGGAAGATACATTTGATAAATAAATGAATCAAATAAATAAGTACATAAATAAATACAATTAAAATAAGGAATCAATTTATGACAGAATATAACTAACCCAATATTTTTCAGTCTCAAAATAATTGAAATCAACAGTCTTTTTCTTTCACATTTCCCTATTATGACTTGTAGCCTATGATTTCAAATAAAATTTTGTTCAAAGTTGAATCAAAGTATTTGGGGCTTATAAACTTCTACTCCCATAGAATATTTTCATGATTTACCTCATTCTGTAGAGGCTACAGATATTGTTTAGTATAAAATACCCCCATCACCAAATTCCAAGATCACACCTTCAGACTCATAACACTCCTGCGTAAGTATTCGGTATTTCGGCCTTTAAACTGCAATTCCATAAGCACGTCTTCACTCCTCAGACTTTTGCACGTGGCTAAGAAATTTCACTAAGAAATGCTCCATCCACTCAAGTTCCTTTGATCTGTATCCTCATCCTCAAAATTCAGTTAAATGCTACCTCTTCTGGGGACTATTCCCGGACAACTCAGGGTAAAATCTGAATTCTCTGTGTTTCCAAGTAGATACACTTTTTCTGAATACTAACCAAAGTAAATTTTAATTGTGGGGGTTATTTTTCTCCTTTTGAAAACTTTTTTTATGAATTGCTTAAATGAAGGTTCGACCTTGGTTCTTTTCCATAGCCTCAATGTCTGTATTAGATCTTCCGACACTACTGAATTAAAAAGCAAGGGCTAGTACTGATAAATGTTTTCTTCAACAATCAGTGATTAGTCACCAGTCAAGACATGTGCCCCAAATCCCCATATGTCTTTGCTTTAGTCAACCTCCTCCAATGTCCCCTTCTGTCTGCAGATTTAGATTTTGGCTGCACTCCTGCATCTTTGTCTGCCCCTCTCAACACAGAATAAAGGGAGAGGAAGAGAGGAAAGGTGAACATTAAGTCAGAGTATTTTGTCTCTCCAGTAGCCACCCCATCAATGTATGAAAATGCAGTCATATGTGCTCTTCCTGTAAAACAACTCCCTTTCAATCGTCATTTTCAAAGAGTATTGAGAGCCATGAAGCCTTAAATGCTGTTTGATGAGGCCAGTAGGGGAGATCTTTCTCTCGCTGGGAAGTTTCCTTGCAAAGTTCTTTTACCTGAACCAGCTGCCTTTTCTCATACATTGTGTATTGTAGTGTTTCTTTGCACAGGGAGTAGAGCAGACTCATCATACTCATGCTACCAAAGTGTATCAGCACATAAAAATTTAATTGTGCTAGAGTTATGTATACATTGTCCTACTGGAATATCTGTCAGATGCTATGTCAGCAGGAGAGTTGTGATATGCAGTAGAGCAGGGGTTCAACCAACTGTAAGTAAGAGGTTAGACAAGCTTAACATGAACCAAAGCCAAAGAGTTTCCTGTATTGGCCGGAATTCATTATGACTTTGCCTCATCAATACAAAAGCAAGTGATGTCGGTCCAGTAATAGATTTACTTTCAGAGTCGCCCATATAGAAGTGTCACAAAGGGAACATAGGATACTGGTGAAATGTCTTTTAAAATGTTATGAGACATTTGGTATGCTAGGTATAGTTCCCAATGTCATCATTGCTAAGTACTTTAGTATTAACAGTTCTTAATTCTTTCAGGTACATTGCCAGAGTATTCAAAGTGAGCTGCAAATACGAGTTTAGGTTGTCAAACCAAGGCTTTATAAAAATCTTCCTGTGTAATCTCATGCTCTATTTTTAGCTGTGCATTCAAAACCAAAAAAATAGAATCAATACACTAGGGACAGTGGAAATTTGTGTATGAAGAAATCAGAGTAAAGTAATGATCCAAATTATATAATGTTTTGAGGGTGCAGGAATTTTTCTCAAACATTATACACAGAAGTGCATATTTTTGCAATCTTCCTGGAAAGCCAACTGGCATTTTAGAAAAAAAAAACCCGACAATATGTTCATTATTTTTCTCCAGATCATTCAAATTCTCTAAATTTACTGTAAGGGAATAATTAGGACTATATTCAAATTCTAATGGCTGGTGATGATATTCTCCCCAGAATTGTGCATAATAACAGAAAAGTAGAACTAATGTTAATGCTGAAAAGTAGAGAAATATTTGAATGAATGTTATAATGATTATATAAATCACTATCAGGCAAATACATCATGTTTCAAAAATTATTTAATGACATAGAGGAAGCAAGATAATAATATGGGAAATATATTTTACTGTGACATTTTGAAAATTAATATTTCTAATATGCATACATAACACATGTAAATGAGCTCTACTGTATGTTTCTGTGTAATAGGATCATGGAAAAGTTCAAAATTTTTTTTACATTGCCCATATTTTCAAATCTCTGTGTATTACTGTTAGGAATAGCAAAGATGTAGTGGTTTCTAGAACATGTTCACATGCTCACATGCACACGAGCTAGATGTAGCACTCATGACTCCAACATGCAAGTACCTGGAAATATCAAAGTCCACCAACTTCAAGATAAATATCGAGCAAGCATAAAAACTCAACTGTATTTTTAGAAGAAAAACAAGATGTTTTATGGTTATTACCTCGTTGCAATTCCTTACTTTTTACCATCTGATAACCTCAAATCTTAAACAGATTACACTGTTGAATGTTTAATTACCTATATGTTCATACATTGTTCTTTTTTTTTTTTTAACTTAAGGGGTAGTGGTTTTTTTGTTTGTTTTTGTTTTATTATTATTTATTTATTTATTTACTTATTTTTGGCTGTGTTGGGTCTTCGTTTCTGTGTGAGGGCTTTCTCTAGTTGCGGCGAGTGGGGGCCACTCTTCATCGTGTTGCGCGGGCCTCTCACTGTCGTGGCCTCTCTTGTTGTGGAGCACAGGCTCCAGACGCGCAGGCTCAGCAGTTGTGGCTCACGGGCCCAGTTGCTCCGCGGCATGTGGCATCTTCCCAGACCAGGGCTCGAACCCGTGTCCCCTGCATTGGCAGGCAGATTCTCAACCACTGCACCACCAGGGAAACCCCATACATTGTTCTTTAAGCGAGGCAAGCAGTCAGATTCAGGACAAACAATGTTAAGTCTGAACAGAACTTGGATCTACAACATCCCAAATCAAACACTTGATTTATCCTGGTTTCATTCAAAAAGAGAACATGTAGTTTAGAGAAAACAGACTGAAAGAGGGACCCAATGTGCCCCCGCCCCCCGCCACCAAATGATTATGATTTGGTCATGTTTTTACAGGGATAGAGTAAGGTGAGTGCTCAAATTAACTTTAGGAAGATCATAAAACCTAAAATTGAACTCAAAGTGAGGTAGGAGCTGACACATTTTAAAATATTAGTAATATGATTACATGGGAAACCAGCTTTATTAGTTTGGATTCATTCCTGGAATGACATTTTTCAATATCTTGCATAGTAATATAAAAATCCTTCTATTACAATCAGTCTGGTGACTAAAATGCAAAAAGTATGCAATATAATAGAATACACACACATACCTTAGGTATTATTGTACCATTCCAGAAAACTTTGTACTATTCTGGATAATACCGTTATCATTCTGGACAACTTGTTTTATTCTGAGTAAAATCTTCATAAATTTAAGTTCTGTTATCAGAAAAACATACTGACCATAGCTGCTCATAACCATGCTTTCCTTATACGTAATAGTATAAAATTAACATTTGTGCTCTTGTTTTCAGTTAGGTACAAGTAGGTAGTACAGGATGAAAATTCATCAACATAGTTTTGATTATAATTAAAAGACTGAAGACAAGTGCTTTAATTTTTTCCCCATTTTTTAAGGGGTGAATGTGTTTGTGCATTTAAGTATGTGTCTGCATGTGTGTGTGTTTGTGCATGTGAAGCACAACTGAGGGATAAGAC
Source organism: Delphinapterus leucas (assembly GCF_059928025.1). NCBI lineage: Eukaryota > Metazoa > Chordata > Mammalia > Artiodactyla > Monodontidae > Delphinapterus > Delphinapterus leucas. The sequence goes on along the minus strand of NC_143146.1, from coordinate 20,860,590 downwards.
ACATACAGTCAGTAAGTTTTGTTACAGCTGCTGCTGTGGACCTGACGGTTTGTGTTCACCTGCTCCCCAGATTCATATTTTGAAACCTAATCCTCCAGGTGAAGGTGTTTGGAGGTAAGGCCTTTGGGAGGTGTTTAGATCATGAAGGTGGTGCCCTCAGGAATGGAATTAGTGCTTTTATAAGGAGCTGAAGAGACCGAAGTTCTCCCCTTCTACCATGTGTGAGGGAGGACACAGAGAGAAGCGGGCTGCCTATGAAACAAAGAGGGCCCTCACCAGACAGCTAATCTGCCAGCACCTTGATGCTGGACTTCCCAGCCCCCATAACTGTGAAAACTACATTTCTGCTGGTTATAAGCCACCCAATCTGTGGTATTTGGTATAGCAACCTGAACAGACTAAGACAGTTGCTAATTATAATCATCATTTTTAAAGGTGGAGACAGGAAGTTGCATCAAAATCTCCAGTGGCAGAGAGAGGGGCTAATTGGAAAATGCAAAAAACACTTAAGGTCATTTTGACACATCATATACAAATGCATTCCCTTGCCCCTGGAGAATGTCATTTTAAACAGGAAATCTGAACTCCTACGAAAGAAGAAAACATTTTTCTTAGACTGACATTTAAAATATAGATGTATTTTTAAATATACACACAAATATAAAACAATAAAATTATGTTTTGTAATTAATACACTTGCTATATTTAATATAAGTAAAAAATAAAAGCAAGTATTTAGTTTTCTTTATACTTTTCACTGATTATATTTTTATATATGTAAACATATGCATATATATGCACATATCAGATACATACATGTTCACATAGACACACAGATAGACATAGGATGAGACAGAAAGGCAGAGAATCAGAAAGTAGAGACTGAGAGAGAAAGATACAAAGAAAGACAGAAAAAATGTTTCTCTGTGTTGATGGATTTTTTTCCAAGAAGAAAAGACCCCCTTATTAATTCTTCCATATTCACATATCCATTCGTTCACTCATTCATTGTTAGCTTTTTATTAATTTTGTGGTAAGCGATGACTTAGGCTTTGGGACTATAATAAAATTTTATTTTTGTGATCAATACACTAGTTAGAGTTGTGAAAATCAATGCACATATTAAAATTTCAAATATTGGTTGATGCTTTAAATTATTCAAATAAGCAAAATAGCTCATAATTTAAGTATAATTTACTTGTATATAATATTCTACATGTACACTTGTATATGAAAATATATCTAACATTCAATATATCTTATCTATTTTGTCAGTTCTGATTCTCATATTTTTCTTAAATTTGCATAGAGTTAGGACTTTCATATATATTTGTGGCTAAGTGTAGGGATTAAATGATCATTTTAGTCTGTTCAAAGTAGTGTTAAGGATATAGAAAAACTAACCTAAGGCAGAATGTTGACTAGTAAACAACTGAATGTTTCACAAAATTATTTGCCTATTAGTGCTAATTATTGTCCTAAATAAACCTAGGGGGCAATAAACAAGCAAAAAGTGTTTATTTGTAATCAAAAAATTGCAATTCGGGGCTCACAGATTCTGGTAGCAACCCAAACAGTGTCCCAGCTAGGGAGTAAATTCAGAGGCTTTTGGAGACAAAGAAGGGAAGTTTGCACTGCGAGGAATTTTCATTGGAGTTGGAGACAGGACGTAGTCTTAGCTAAACAGGATTGAGTGCTATGGCTATCACTAGAGGGAGGTAAAAGGTCTTTACTGTGGCAAGCTGCAGGTGTTCTTGCAAAGCCCTTGGAATATTTGTGGTTTGGCCCAGTTCTAAAGTTCACGCTTCCATCCAATGAGGAAATGCATAAGGTCCACCTTCTTAATGGCCTCCCAGCTCCATGTTAAAACCCCTTGACATAGTGACTACATTTTATTTCACATTTCACATTATGAATTTATCACCTCTCAGCTCGAAATCCAAATGTGATTGCAAAAAGTGGAGCCAAGCCCTTTAAATATTTTCCTTTTACCATTGGGCATGATATTACAGTTTTTCAGAAGAGAATGCTGGAGCAACAGGGCAGGACTGCCTTTCCCGGTTCCAGTGTGCTCTCCTCAGCAGGCTCCTTGAGCAAACAACACATCTCCAGTGCCCAGCTCCTGCACTGTATTTGCCTTTTCAGCTCCAGGCTCTTGAAGCACACAGGAATTCAACAGTAGATTCCTGCAGCCTGTTCAGCTTCTCCAGCATGAGGTTCCTGCAGAGTGGGTGCCTTTTCCAAAGCTCAACAGCTGCAGCATACATGGCTTCTCCAGTGTTTGGTCCGTGCAGAACAGGCAGTTTCTCTAGAGCCTGCCTCCTTCCGTGTACATGGGTTCCTGTAGCACATGGGTTCCTGAGAGCCAGCAGTGGCTACTCCAGCATCCAGGTTCTGCAGTACAGGGTGGTCTGCAGAACTCAGAGACCAACAGATTCCCCTGGCAGCTCCCTTCGGTGTTTCTGTAGTACAGTACTAGCAGTGAGGCACCTTCCATGAATGACTTTCTCTGGCACCTAGAGGTTGGATTTCTAGCAAGCTCTACCAGTACATATCTATGGTGGAGTCGGGGTGAGGGAGAATGTGCTCATTTTCCAGTAGTGGCTGCATCTTATATCTGTGTTCCCATATTCTTTATAGAGTTCTCCTTACTTCTCTCTACTTCTTACTGGCCAATATGTCTTTACTCCAATCCCTTGTTGCAGTTAATCATTCTTTAAACTCCCTGTTCAAATAACTGTGTGGTTTCTCTCTCCCAATTGAACCCTAATGAATACACAATTGATTAATTACAATGATTACAATAACCAGACTAAATACACCGATCTGGTTAATTTTTAGTTATTAATTTTATTTCATATCCTTTAAACTAGACAAGTCACGAAACAATGAATGTGATACAATCAGTTCTATGCCTCATATTTCTATAGGATTATTGACAAACTAAGTCAATTCTAAGGATGGTGGTCAGAATGGTGAAACATCACAAAACCATATGTGTTTGTGTGAACTCAGGCTCTTTCACTGGAAAACCTTGGAGGAGATAACCCTCTTTAAATATTTGAAGTTTTATTATGTGCCTAAAAAATTAGATTTGTTGTATAATCAATTGAAAAAAATGGGTATAATTTAAGGGAAGTTAAATGTTGTTGTAATAATAAGGAAGAACTTCTAACAACTGGCTGGGTTAAAATGGGGCAATAATTCCTCTTGTCACTAGAAATGACTAAATTAAGTCCAGGTGCCTGGACCTGAACATCACTTAAAATAGTACAAAAAAAAAAAAAATAGTACCCAAAAACATAGGATACTTGGGATTTTTTTTTCTGAAAGTTGTTCAAGATCTTTACATTAAAAACTATAGCTGAGGGCTTCCCTGGTGGCGCAGTGGTTGAGAGTCTGCCTGCCGATCCAGGGGACACGGGTTCGTGCCCCGGTCCGGGAAGATCCCACATGCCGCGGAGCGGCTGGGCCCGTGAGCCATGGCCGCTGAGCCTGCGTGTCCGGAGCCTGTGCTCCGCAACGGGAGAGGCCACGACAGTGAGAGGCCCGCGTACCACAAAAAAAAAAAAAAAAAAAAAAAAAAAAAACTATAGCTGAGGGATCTTCCCTGGTGGTCCAGTGGTAAGGAATCTGCCTTACCATGCCGGGGACGCGGGTTCGATCCCTGACCAGGGAACTAAGATCCCACATGCCGCAGGGCAACTAAGCCTGCACACCACAACTACTAAGCTTGTGCGCCTCGCCTAGAGCCCACATGCCGCAAACTACAGAGCCCACGCAATCTAGAGCCTGCGCACCACAACTACAGAGCCCACGCACCCTGAAGCCTGCGCGTCACAACTGGAGAAGAGAAAACCCACACGCCACAACTAGAGAGGAGTCCGTATGCTGCAACGAGGAGCCCACACGCCGCAACGAGAGATCCGGCATGCTGCAACTAAGACCTGACACAGTCAAAAATAAAGAAAAAACAAACAAACAAAAACTATAGCTGAGGTGAATCTTTTTAAGTCCTAAATAAATGAGAGATATATATCACATTCATGAATTAAAAGACTCAAAATTTTTAACCTGTTAAGTATTCCCAAGGTTATGTACAGATTTAATGCAATTTCAAAATTTCAGTAGGTTTTTTTGTGAATAATGGCAAACTGATTCTTAACATAAATGGAATGAAAAAGTTCTAGAATAACCAAAACAAGCTCATCAAAGAAGAACAAAATAAGAAAACTCTCTTTTTCTGACTTCAAGTTTTACTGTTAAGCTATAGTAAACAAAACAGTGTGGTTTAGCAAAAAGACAAATAACTCAGTTAAACAGAGTAGAGGGTTCAAAAATAGGCCACCTTCTACTTATATCATGATCCAGTGATTTTTTTCAAGGGTGTTAAAACAATCCAATGGGGAAAGAAACTCTCTTCAACAAATGGTGTTAGAATCACCAAATAGCCATACAAAAAAGAAGACAAAACAAACCTTGACCTTTAACTCACACAAAATACAAAAAGTAATTCAAAACAGGTCCTCTCAAATTCAAGGCCTAACACCCAAGACATAAACATTGAAGTTAAAAGCCAAAACTATAACTATTCTAGAAGAAAACATAGAATATATCTGTAACTTAAGCAGGCAATTATTTCATTTTCAGATTATCAAGATTAAAAATTTCTGTTCACCAACCTCTTATAAGAAATTAGCCAGTAGCAGTGCATACCAACAATAATTGTCTACCTGCTGAAAGCATTATATCTAGAAGCTAAGAACTTTGAGAGGACAATATTAGCAGTGATAAGATTTCAATGACACAAGATAAAAGGAGATATTTAGGATGGGTTTGAGGAAATGCCATATTTGAAATGCCAGTAAAAAAGGAATTGGAGTTGCGTTTAATTTACCCTTTTCTCAACAAATAATGATTTTTAAGGGAGAGATAACAGGAAGACCTGAAAATTTGGCAGTAGATGTGATAGTTAATTTTATGTGTTAACTTGACAGAGCCATGGGGTGCCCAGATATCTGGCCAATAACTGGTTGTGTCTGTGAGAGTGATTTTGGATGAGATTAACATCCGAGTCAGGAGACTGAGTAACGCAGACTGCCCTGTCTAATATGGTTGACCATCATCCAATCAGCTGAAGGCCAGTATGGAACAAAAAGGCTGATCCTCCTGAGAGAGGAAAGTCATGCTGCCTAACTGCTAAACTGAAATGCTGGTCATTTCCTGCCTCTGGACTTGAACTGAAAAATCAGGCTTTTGGACTAGAACTTATCCTATTGGCTCTTCTGGTTCTCGGGCCTTCCTCCTGGGTCTCCAGATGGCTAACTACAGATCTTGGGGCTTCCCAGCCTCCATAACCGCATGAGCCAATTTATTATAATGAATCTCCTTCTCCCTCTCCCTCCCTCTCCCTCCCTCCCTCCCTCTCTCTCTCCCTCTCTCTCTCTCTCTCCCCCTTTCTCTCTCTCAATAGCTAGTTAGATATAGATATAAACATATATAGATATGTAGATCCGTTTGGTTCTGTTTTTCTGGAGAACACTGACCAATATAGGAGTGATATTTTAGAACAGCAGTATCCTATACAGAAAAGAGAAGAAGGCTATCGACCTCTCAACAGCAGATACAGAACACTGCTGTCCCATGTACTTTCCACCTCAAAACAGATTCATAGATAAAAGTTGGCTCTATGCAGGTTCTAGGAAAGACAGTGATGGCAGTGGAAACAGAAGCGTGGCAGAAGCATAACTGGTTATTCACACAGAAAGGATATGTGTTAGCAGAAAAATCCCTAGTGTTCTTTAGAATAGCACTAAAGTTTGTCCGGACATAGGCTGACTCACTGCAACAGCCCTTCCTTTGGAGTTATTTTTTATGAAACATTTGAATGACAGTGACCCTGACTTTTACTTAGTTTGAAGCAGATCACATATATTCATATAATAGAAATAATAGAACAACCATAAACTCACCACCCAGATAAAGAAGTCAAGTTTAAATCCAAGTCCCCTGTGTACGCCTCCCAATCCATCTCGTTCCTCCTCTGCTCTTACTGTACAAAAGGCAATTATCATCTGGAATTTGGTATACATGAGTTCAATAGGTGTTTTCAAATTTTGTTACTTATTTATCACAAAACAACACCTAACATGGTTTTGGGTGTTTTTAATTCTTGAATTGGATTTTATTACATTGCCTATATCCTTCTGCAACCTGGTATTTTTCACTCAGTTCTGTGTTAGTGAGATCTCTCCATGTTGATAAGTTCAGTTCACTCGTTTTCTTCCACCTTAGTTTTGTGCAACAGTTGATAGGGATAAACTGATGAACTTCCATTTTGATCATTTTGCTTTTTTTCTTTTCTCTTTTAGTGAAATTGAAAGTACCCTGATGAGTATTTCAGGCATTTTCTGGGTAGGAGAACTGACTTTGGCAGGAGTTTGTATGCCACAGTTGTTTTCTCCTTTCAGAGCTGAGCTGAAGTGTTAATTACTTATTCCAACTGGCAGTCTTGCAAAAATTTCTTTGAAAGCAAGGGCTGAAATTGTGGGGATAGTAGCTGTGAAACAAGAGCACAGCAACCTGCTTTTATACCAAACAAGGTAAAAAAAAAAAATGGACAAAAGCTATGTCTCTAAAATTGACCCAAAGTTTTAAACAGAACAAAAGGAGATATATACAGATCTCAAAAAGACTGAAAGTGGTATAGATAGAATGAGCTTCTGTAGTCCCGCCATTTAATCCACATAGAGAGACAACACTCTTTTCCCAGCTCAGAGAATGTGGGATATTTTGGAGATACTACCAAAGGATTTGAATTCTCTAGCCTCCATCTGTATGCCCAGATAGTGTATTTTCTCTGTACATAAATGGAATGATTATAATAATAATAATAGCAACATTATTTGAGTTCTTAGTGTAGTCTGTGCCCATTGGCATTTTAAGAACTTTATATATAATTGATTTATTCCTTACAATAATTCTATGAAGTAGAAACTATTATTTTTCCTATTTGCAAGTGAAGAACTTGAGCACAAAGAGATTAGTTACCCAGTTCAAGTATACAAATCTTAAAAAAAAAAAAAGCCAAAGGTGAAGTCCATGCTAGAATTTGCTCACTTTATTTAGATGCTATTGGCAGTTCCCTCTCCTTACAATTTCTGTTAATCCCTGGAGAAGAACTCTACACTGTAGGAATGATCTCACTTAGATCCCTTTCCAACCTGTTCAAATATGGGCCTCTTAGATGTCCTGAAGGCCAAGCCAGATATACCAAGATAAAGTGAAAAGAGCTTGGGTTTGATTAGACTTGAATTTATTTTAAATCTAGATTTATCATTTACTAATTGAAAGACTATCAATCTTCTCATTTTTAGGGTGGAATAATAATAGTACTTCACTCATTGTTGTGATGACTAAATGAATTCATGTGTACAGAGTTGTGTTGAGTGGGTTTCCTGAAAGTGGTTGTAAGACTCATAACCAAGAACAAAGTATGTGAAGGGCCCAGTGTTTTAATCTTAGGGAACTGCCAGGTCTTAGAGCTAGCTAAAATCCCAAAGATAATCTTAAAGGTACAATTTCAATAGGAACAGCCTTACCACCACTTTTGTCACCGCCTCTATGAATCTAAGTATAAAAATGGAAGGGGGGGCTTCCCTGGTGGCGCAGTGGTTGAGAGTCCGCCTGACGATGCAGGGGACACGGGTTCGTGCCCCGGTCCAGGAAGATTCCACATGCCACGGAGCAGCTGGGCCCGTGAGCCATGGCCGCTGAGCCTGCGCGTCCGGAGCCTGTGCTCCGCAACGGGAGAGGCCCCAACAGTGAGAGGCCCGCGTACCGCAAAAAAAAAAAAATGGAAGGAGGCCAGGGACAGGCTTTGGGTTGGACACAGTTCATAAAGAAGTTATCGTTTTGCCTTTCCTTCCACAAGGGAGAGAAACATCAAGAGAATATCTCATGAAGTCAGTGGCTGTCTGCACAGAGTCTAATGTTCATTTTCAGGTTCAATGTCTGCTAATTCACTGAATACGCTAGCTTTCTCAGGGCTGCCAGAGATGGACAAGACTACGGGAAGCCTTGGCAGGTGGAAGAGTGGGGAGAACCGAGGATAAGGTCATCCAGCACCAAAACCCCACTCCAAAGACTCACAGATAACTGATCCATCTTGTCCATAGGGTTCCAGGATGCAGGCCACAAAGAGGAGCACTGATAGGTTTGTGAAGGATGAAATAGGGTGATATAAAATAGAAAGGCTCTTGCTTGATTTGGCCCGGCACTTCCTGTGGGGGCAGCCAGAAATTGATACGAACTGTCAGTGGACCAGCATTACCTGCTCTGACCACACTTTGGATTCAGCCTTTACCAGCAGGGCCTTCTTATGCCACCATCAGTCCCAAATGGATACGTAGGAAATGAACTAGGAAAGTAACGAGTAACCAGGGAGCAGACATCAAATTTACTAGAGAGCCACCAAAGGAGATGACATGTGTTTTCCCTTAGTACCTTCCCCTTCACAACCTGAACGGTAACCAGAGGAAGATATGGTGGCAGGTGAAAGAGCATATTTTTGTCTTCCCTGAAACTCTAGGTTCCTCTAGCTCTCAGCCTGCACTGGTGGGGGATTGGATATGAGAGAGAAAAGCTTTGAGTAAAATGTGAAATTGAAAATATGAAACACAAAAGTAAAGTTGTAAGATCTAAAAGTATCTGTTTCAATAACCATTAAGTATCTAAAATGTACAGAATTAAACTGATAAGCCATTAAGGAAGTTAGCTACGTAGTGAGAAGGGTGGGGTTATTGCTAGAACATTGCTGGTAGCCATACTGGAGAAATAACATAAGCAAGTCTTCAAATACCTGCAAGCTAAACTCGCATACTTAATCAACGTGCCAGTTATTGAGCTGTTGCCTTGCCCTCCAAATTCAGCCTCCTGTATCCTGTGTTGTGTTGCTGAGGCTGGGGCTATGCAAACCACAGGTCTCATCTATCACCTGGGTCCTTGTGATTCTACAAATAGGGGAAAACAGTGGGGACTGAAAGATCGGAAGAGAGAAGAGAGCTGCCCCTTCCGTTTGTGTGTTATAACTGTCAGTATCCCCGCTGCAATATCTCTTCACCTTTTCACTAACTCTAATTTCTAGATTTCTGGGAATTCTCAGCAGCAGCTGGACAATGCCAGGCCATCAGAGATCTAAGTCACAGATCCACAGAACCCCTCCTCCTGACTTGTACGTTCTAATATACCCAAATTTTTCTTTTTCTTCTCCCAGTCTTAGAGTCTTAGAGGTGATATTTGCTTCTTACAGTTATTTTAACGGTATTAACTCAGAATTTGGTTAATGAATTTTCCAACACTAGTTTAATCATTTTCTTATATTAACCAGTCTCTTAAAATGACTGGTGTGTGTGTGTGTGTGTGTGTGTGTGTGTGTGTGTGTTTACGTTCTTGACTGGACACTGAATGATAGAAGCTGTAGACAGTAGCTACAGGCTTGACACATAGTAGGTACTTAGTTAATATCAGTTCCTGTCCCCTAGCTGGAGGTGGAAATACAAGTTGAAATTTTACTGTGCTATTCTCTTCCCGTGAGTATTTACTTGACTAGTAATAGGAGCATGGTTTTCATATTAGGGCCATGAGAATTTCTACCCAAGATATAATCCTGATATGATGATATATGATAGTGAATACATGTATACTCATTTTATATATATAATGTGTGTGTATATATACATATGTATTTACTATCATATATGTGTATATATACACATCACTATATATGCATACATATACATATATATTATAAATATATAATATATAAAAATGTACAAAATATATATCTCATATATATGAGAGAGAGCAAAAGAAAGGGGGGAACATTACTTTTAATAATGGTAAAAGTATTTACATGTTAAAGATTTCTGTAGTGAGATTGCTTGGACAAATGATATTACAAAGCCATATGTATAAATCTGATAAACAGAGATGTCAAGATCCCTGCATTTTTAAACCTTACATCTGGTAACTGTAGCTACCTAAATTTCTATGCATTAAAAGTTACTACCTAGGTCACGCCATAAAGGACTTAATGTTTAATCAATGCATAATGAAGGAATGTGCTTTATAATCTTGTCTCTGAGCTTGGTGCTTTTTCCCTGTTGGATTGTTGGTCCACTGTTTTGCCACATCTATATAAAGTCTTCCTGGTTTTGGAATGTGAATTTTCTGACATTATATTTTCATCTTTAGCAGTTTTAATTAACTTTAGCGCTTGACTTAATTTATTTTTCTCTTTTACCTTTTGTCATGATTATGTTTTTTATTCTGATGCTTCCACATTGCTTGATGAACAGCTCAAACATCTGAGAATGACGAGAACCCAAGTTGCTTAACAAGGTTGAAAACTCATTTTGCAGTAAGGAAACAGATGATACTTATGTCACCCCAATGAATCTGAAGTCTGTAATCTTTGAGCATTTTAGATTTTTGTACCTGAAATCCCTGGGTAACAATTAGTTTCTAACAACGTACTTTAATCTTCCTATAGCAATCTCTGATCACTCATAAATTTATCTATTCACATAGAACAATACATAAAAAATGAAACAGACTTATCTTTCACCAGCTGTAACCTCCAAGGGAACAAAGTTTTTGATTTTCCATCATCCCATGGGTCCACACAATAGAAATAGATATTTACTTAACGGGTCTCAGAGGACTGTTTGGAACAAAGTATCAGATGGATAAAAGAAAAAACAAAACAATAAAGAGACCAGGAAGAACCTTCAAAACCAAAGACCATTTGCTACCATTTGTTATCATTTCTGAAAGATCCACATATACAAGTAGGCATAAATATTTGTGTATGTGCAAAATATGAAATATTTAGGTTCATTTCTATGTATTCAAGTACAACTACTATAGCATCAACAGCTAAAATCTACTATAACACTTAGGGAAACATGTTTAGCACTGTCTTCTATCTCACCAATCCATACTGAGCTGTATGAAAGCAAGTTTTATATTCTAAACTCTACAAACCTAGTAAAAGACTAGTGGATATGCATTGAATAAATCCATAAACTGTCTTTTAATAATTTATTCATTCATTTGTTATATATTTATTAACTATCTAATTTATGACAGGCAAAGTAAATAGAGGAGGAAAAAAACAACAAAACAATAGAAACACTGACTGAAACTCACTGCTTTCATAGTGCTTGTATATTAATGGAGTGATACATACAATATCAATTAATTAAGTAACATATATAGTGTATCAGATAGTAATGAGTGTCATGGAGATGAACAAAGCAAGTAAGCTGTGTGGAGCGGGTGTATGTGTGTTTGTATGTGGTGTGTAATTTTTGAAGGGGTCAGGAAGACCTCACAGAGAAGAGACCTTTGAATAAGCACCCTAAGTACATAGGTAAAAAGAATGAGTTGTAATTAAAGGTGAAGGAAGGGGCAAGTGCAAAGGCCTTGAGGCATCAGTGTGCCAGGAGGACTTAGAGAATGAGAATGAGAAGGCCTGCACATTTGAAGTTCAGTGAGCAACAGGGGTGATCAGAGAGACAGTTGGAATGTAGGTTCTGCAGCTTCCCTTTAGCATTATAATGACTTTAAATTTTGCTCAAAATGAATTTGGAAACCATTGGAAAGTTTTAAGCAGAGGAGACTAACCAGATTAAGGATGGAAGCAAGAAGGCTGGGTGAAAAGCTATTGCTTGCCTACAGGATGGCAGGGATGGTTATGGGAAATCGTTGGGTTCTGTTGTATCTTGAAGGTAATTCCAACAGAATTTGCTAATGGATATGATATGGGGTATGAGGGAAGGGAATGAATCAGGATGATATAAACATTAGCTAATAGTTCATTGATCACCTATGATGAACCTGTCACTGTTTTGTTTTACTTGTGTTATTTAATTTTATTAAAAAAGCATTTCCTAACAGAAGTTATTATTTTCCTCATTTATAGATGAGGAAATTAAGATACTGAGAGAGTCTAGAACTTGCTTATGTCTGAAGCTTGCACAGGACAGATCCTGGATTCTGATCCAGACTAGCAGTCTGGCTCTGCTGTTCAGCTGTCAATCACTGGGCTCTACTGCTTCTTCATGATGGCTCATGGCTCCCAAAGTCTTTGTTTTGTGAAACTGAAAGAATATACTTGCTACTGAGTAATATGGGGAAGACTGGGGGGAAAAAAATTTAGGGAGAAAATGAAGAATTTGGTTTTGAAGATGTTTGAAATGTCAGGGAGGGAGTTGGATACACAGGTCTGCAAGTAAAAATGGGGATCATGTTGTAGGGATAAAATGGGGCATCATCAGACCGTGGATGACAGTATTTAATAGACAAAGGTCTTACAGGAAGTGAGTCTAGGTAGATTGTTCTCTTGCTGGGTCAACTCTCCATTCTACTATTTCATCACTTTTTTAAACCAGAGAAAGAAAGAGAACAGAAATAACAACAACAAAGAAGATGAAACAGCCTTTGGAGCATATTATATGTCATATTAGAAATGTTCTCCCTTGAAAATCTAATTATGGATCTGCTCTTCATTGTGCTTTCCTGTGACTTAAATAATTAAGAACACTTGTGACCAACAAACACCTTTTTGTGTTCTTTTATTTTAATGTGTTAAGATAAAATCATTTTGAAAATGAAATTAAGTTTCATTTTGAAATGTATGGGAATGAAAGGCAGAGCTTTCCTTTCTAACAATGATAAAATAACTTGAAAACAAATACATCACCTCACACAATGAACTAACTGTGGAATTTAATGTAAGGTTAATTCTTATGCAACCATCATTAGGCATGTATGTTACAGAAATATGAGAAAACCTGATTGTGACACTGTATTATTTGCCCTACATTTTTATTGCCCAAAGGAAATGAAAAAATAAATAAAGTAAATCTGCAATGAAATTCTATTTTATTTAACCACTATATTGTTAGTACATACTATGTACCAGGCACTGTTGTCTAAACATGTTACAAATATTAACATATGTAACCCTTCTGACAATTCTATACAGGTGGAACTCTTCTATCACTAATTTACAGATTTTTAAAAATAATGGAGACACAGGGGCTTCCCTGGTGGCGCAGTGGTTGAGGGTCTGCCTGCCGATGCAGGGGACACAGGTTCGTGCCCCGGTCCGGGAGGATCCCACATGCCGCGGAGCGGCTGAGCCTGTGAGCCACAGCCGCTGAGCCTGCGCGTCCGGAGCCCGTGCTCCGCAATGGGAGAGGCCACAACAGTGAGAGGCCCGTGTACCACAAAAAAAAAAAAAAACAACTGGAGACACAGATTGGTTAAGCGGGCTCAGAGACACAGGCCCAGAAGTTGGTGGAGCCCGGATTTGAACTGACACAGACTGGCAAAGATCCATGGTTTTCATTCATAGGAAAATGTTGTTCTAATTGATTATTGACTTTTCTCATATTTGCCTTATTTATATGTTGATGACTTGGATGTATATGTTAAAGATTTAGGAAGAGACATTTGCATTTTAATTTGAGTTAGGCTTTTGATGCGCTATATCTTCTACTGACGTTCAAGATAGTGATGACATTGCTTCAGCTTCCCTGGAGAGAGGCCTCGCTTTATGCAATGCTCTTTATAAACTCTCCTGTCTACTCACTCTTACACTTTCTCCTCTCTGTCCCCTACTCCCTCCAGAAGACTAAGAAAAGTAGGTGTGGTTAATTACACTGTCCATTCACCTTTCAGACAAATGATCAGAAGTCTAAAGTGGAAAGAAATTAAGAGATCTATTAATCCAATTCCCTAATCTTTTTATGGGAGGAAACTGAAGCAGAAAGTTATCCAAATTTATTCAGGTAACACTTGGCCTCAGTGAGGACTTAATCTAAAATAGCACTGGCAGACTTATTCTATAAAGGACCAAAGAATAAATTGTCTGTGCTTTGTGGGCCACACACTGTCTGTCCTATATTCTTCCTTGTTTGCTTTACAATCCTTTAAATTGTTAAAAAATAAGACAAAGAAAAAAAACATTTTTTAGGTCTCAAGGTTGTGCAAAATCAGGCTTCAGGCTTGATTTGCTCACTACACCTCCAATCCAATTTTTTAAAAAATTGCCCAATTCTAACTTTACATTGGATTATAAGCCTAATTATTCTTTCCCTCTATTCACCTTTCTACAAATACTTATTAAGCACATACTACTTGCTGGGCCCCATCCCCAATGCTGTGGTACTCCAGACAGACAGAGGCTCTGTACTTATGGTTGTAGGACAGAAAATAAGTATATCTGCAAGTAAACAGAATTATATTCAGATATTAATAAGTGCAGTAAAGAAAATCAAACAAGGTACTAGGATAGGTTGGACATGGAGGGTAAGGCCTACTTTATCTCCGGTGGTTAGGGAAAACCTCTCTGAGAAGATGCATTTCAGATATGCATGAACACATCAGCAAGATAAGGAAATGTCAATACATGGGGCTGTTGACACGAGCTGAGTAGTCTAAAACCAGAGGCTAGCACTTAGGTGCACTTGAAAGCTTGGCCCACTTTCTAGAGGAGTCGGGATGCTGGTAGCTGTCAATGTCAAGAATTTTGGAACTTGTAGTGTGTTGGTGAAAGAATTCAGTTAACAAAGAACCCAGATCAGAGTTGAAAGTGTTCAAGAAACAGGCAGAGAGCAAACCAGTATCTCTGGGCTACAGTTAATTGAGAAGGGTTGTGATGCATAAGATTGGGAGGTAGAAATGCCTCTGTTATAGGGTTTGCAATTTATTATCATTGCAATGATGAATTACTGCAAGCTTAAAGCACGGGAGGAATGCCATCAGATTCATGTTTTCAAAAAAATCACTCTGGAGAATGCAAGAATGCAAGAGCAGAATTTGAAAATGTATATGCGATTCCTAAAAAACAATCCAAGCAAAGGCACCAAAAATGCTCTATGATACATAATTTATTTTCAGAAATAGACATCTAAGCACAGACTTATTTTAAGTTACTATTTATAATATATTCCAGAATTTTAGGCTTCTATTTAAAAAAAAAAGCCATTTATCCATTATCTGTTCAGCAAAAAGGAGAGAAGAAAAAGGAGAGCATTTTTTTGTGGTATAAACATGAGAAATACAGCAACAAGAATTGTCTTAATTTTAATAATTTGTGTTTTCCAAAACATTAGAAATTGACAGATTCCGGAAACTCAGGTGCGACAAGTTGTATTGATTTTCTTTGGGTAATTAATTTGTGTGCCTTTATAAAGAACTATTTAATGATATTTTTACTTAAAACTGAAAAAGCCTAACAATAGTTAAAAGAACATGTGATGTGCACCAAGGACTGTTCTTCCTTTGAATCTACTGATTTCTAGTATAATCATAATTGATGCATTTTGTTAAAAAGGAAAATGAGGTTCTGCTTGCTTGTCTTTCCAAAGTTATGCCTGAATACTAAAAGGAAATAAAGAGGAAACAAATTAGCAAAGAAAGAAAACAGAAAAAAGGAGGTATTATTAGAGAAATGCAAATCAAAGCTACAATGAGGTATCACCTCACACCAGTTAGAATGGGCATCCTCAGAAAATCTACAAACAATAAGTGCCGGAGAGGGTGTGGAGAAAAGGGAACCCTCTTGCACTGTTGGTGGGAATGTAAACTGATACAGCCACTATGGAGAACAGCATGGAGTTTCCTTAAAAAACTAAAAATTGAATTACCATATGACACAGCAATCCCACTGCTGGGCATATACTCTGAGAAAACCATAATTCAAAAAGAGTCATGTACCATAATGTTCACTGCAGCACTATTTACAATAGCCAGGACATGGAAGCAACCGAAATGCCCACTGACAGACGAATGGATAAAGAAGATGTGGTACATATATATAATCGAGTATTACTCAGCCATAAAAAGGAATGAAATTGGGACATTTGTAGAGACGTGGATGGACCTAGAGTCTGTCATACAGAGCGAAGTAAGTCAGAAAGACAAAAACAAATATCGTATGTTAACGCATATATGTGGAATCTAGAAAAATGGTACAGATAAACTGGTTTGCAAGGCAGAAATAGAGACACAGATGTAGAGAACAAACTTATGGACACCAAGGGTGGAAAATGGGGTGGATGGTGGTGGAATGAACTGGGAGATTAGACTGACATGTATACACTAATATGTATAAACTAGATAACTAATAAGAACCTGCTGTATAAAAAATGAAAAAAATGAAAAAGAAGGTAATAAATAGAAACAATATTAATCAATTACTGACAAAGACAATTATTTAAATTGCTGTTTATGTGGGGCATGTTTGCTTGATGCACTAAGAGGAAGCTAAGTTCTTATTTGTTGTCAGGGAAAATGTATTTAGCTACACAATAAAACCTGGTTTTAAACCTGTTACTCTTCTAGCGCTGCCCCCATTAGTAAACAAGTAAGTGGTTTAACCACTTCTGCCCCCTCTCAGACACCCTCACACCAGTACACTAATATGCTTTCTGTACACAGTAGCTACTACCAAGAGTGATCTGTTCAGAAATCAAGCCAGACCTTTAAACGTGGCTACTTAAAATTCTTCCGTATAGTTTCTAAAATTCTGTCTTATTCAAACTGTGCTTTAGCCTACACCTCCCCAAATGAGTTGATTCCCTCTACCTCTCAAACCAACCCCTTTCACCCCCAGTTCCACACAACAACCAACTTCTCATTCCTGAAGTCCAGGGAGAGCTCCTTGATCACAATCACCCTGGTTAAAGCCCTCTTTACTATCCATTACAGCATCTATTTTTATTTTCTCCATAGTCTTTTCTTTTAATCTGTGATTATCTTGAATATAGATATTGGGTTATGCTGGTCTCCTTCCCTCCCTGACTATACTAAGGGAGAACATGTCTGTTCACCTTCTTCATTCATTGGCATAAAGTGCTATGTGGTAAATGTTCACCAAAACTGTGAGCCGTAGAACCCATTATACCATTGGAAAAGAAAATGACAGGACATTCCTGATTCTCTGTTTCAGAAATGTAAAATGATATATAATTTCATTTGTTCACACTTCTGGGCAGAAAGGTCACTTGAAGAACACCTTACCTGATTTCTCTGCTGACTGCCACCTTCTCTATATCCATTGACAATATGCATAATAATATGAACAGAAAAATACTGAAAACCCTAGAATTGTGCTAAAGTAAATGAAGGTACCATGAAGTCACCATGTGTGTTGGTGACTGAGGAATTCCTCCTACATCCTGTACCTATGAAAGCCTTGGCACATTGTTTCTCAGGAAAAAACACAGCATTGTTAGCAAGTAAGTGTTAAAGAACCATGAGGAATAACACTGACATAAATTAATTTGGAGGGATAAGATCAATATGTGAGGTAGGCAGTAGAGACTAGGGAAAAGGTTTTATTTGAATTAACTAATAGTAGTTTCTGAAATCAGTAGTATTTGGCAAAAGCATCGAACCATCCCTGGGGTCATGTAGCAGCTAGGCTCAGCAACAACCTTGTGGTGTGATAAGAGCTTAACCTTAACAGTGAACCCGAGAGGTCTGTGATCTCGAACTAGCCAATAAAGGAAAATGAAACAGAAGGAGGTCAGATACAGGAAAATATTTACTTTATCCTGATAGTGCTGATAATGATGGTAATAAGAATAATAGCTAACGACAAGAGGACTTCTCTGAAGACTGTCTAAGCGCTTGGCATATACATGGACTCAACTCTCACCACATTGTTATGATACAATTGCTATGTTTATCCTCAGTCCATAGATGAAGAAATGTAAAGAGAGGTGAGAAAACTTTCTCAAGACCCTGTACTAGCAGGTGGTAGAGCCTGAGCTCCTCAGTATGATATGCTGCCTTGATTGTTGGTTTAACCAAAAGAAGAGATTCAAAAATGGCAATGTGCCAAATAATGCTTCCTGATGAGACTTATGGGTTTTAGTTACCTATCCTCACTCTTTGGATGACTAAAATCGTTCTATAAATGATCCCAAATTCTCTGTATAACGTCTAGGAGAAACTTTCCACCCATACACAGGTGGATAACAAGGAAACCAAAGAGAATATTATTATGTAGTTGATGTCCTAGTTCTAGAGAGTCAATTGCCTAAAATTAGTAAAAAGGGGAAACACTAAAAACAAAAGTAAAACAAAAAATGG
The DNA here is from genome assembly GCF_059928025.1 of Delphinapterus leucas. Lineage (NCBI taxonomy): Eukaryota > Metazoa > Chordata > Mammalia > Artiodactyla > Monodontidae > Delphinapterus > Delphinapterus leucas. The sequence goes on along the minus strand of NC_143146.1, from coordinate 20,842,419 downwards.
TTGGTTTTGGTCCCTCAAAACACAGTAACATTTGAAGACAACAGAAGGACTATTTCCTGCTTTCAAAGAGAGACCATTCTAGTCAACCCAACTACCTAAGACTATCTGAGGTCAATGATTGATAGATTTGAGCATATAATATGAAAATGTCTGTACTACGTGTAAATGACTTAACAAACAAATATAGGGAAGAACAATGTGGAAAATCATTTGAAACATAGTTATCATCACTATTCTGCATAGAATTCTTACAAAAAACAATGAGTGAAGGTAAGGGCACATGAATAGATGGTCTTCACAAAGTACAAGAAAAGGATCCATTATTTAGCTTATTATTAAAATGCAACTTAAAACTTAGACACAGTTTTTATTTTTCCTATTAATGGATGTCAAAGAAGATTATTTGAAGCTTTCCCTATCAATATAGATGACATGATTTAAAGCTGGATATTGGGAGTACACATGATGTTATCATAAAACACAATTGTTCACTTGTTGTTTACATACCTCCTTCCCTTCTGGATCATTTGGAATATCTAAGTGTCTAAGAAAAATATTAAACTATTGCAAATTATTGTCATTTGAACACGAAAGTTAAAGTTTCTAGATGGTGATTAAAAATTGTTTATATAAAAATTCTAAGGATGGGGGCTTCCCTGGTGGCACAGTGGTTAAGAATCCACCTATCAAGGCAGGGGACACGGGTTCGAGCCCTGGTCCGGGAAGATCCCACATGCCGTGGAGCAACTAAGTCCATGCACCACAACTACTGAGCCTGTGCTCTAGAGCCCGGGAGCCACAACTACTGAAGCCTGTGCACCTAGAGCCCATGCTCCGCAATAAGAGAAGCCACCGCAATGAGAAGCCCATGCACCGCAATGAAGAGTAGTCCCCGCTCACTGCAACTAGAGAAAGCCTGCATGCAGCAACAAGGACCCAATGCAGCCAAAATAAAACAAGTAAATTTGTTAAAAAAAAAATTCTAAGGATGAAAATAAGTAAATTTGTTAAAAAAAAATTCTAAGGATGAAAGTAATAGTAAGGAAGAAAAATTATGGCTTCAAAAGAGAAAATCAATTAAATATATTAATGATGACATGAGGCTCACAAATACATTTATTCTTTTGCTTTGGAAATTAAAGAGCAAATTATGACAATAGTTTTTAAGAATGTTACTATTAATTTCTCTGACAACAGATAAAAATTACATATTGCAATATAAATCATAAAAGCCTAGGTTTTACATTGCCTTGAATTAAAATTTGGGGGTGGTATGATTTCTTTGTCCAAATTGACTGCCCATTCCAGAAATTGAGAACATAATTTCTCTTGTACCTACCATGATAGAGGAAATAGAATGTTTTTTATAAACCTATTAATTTATTAAATGATTCAAAAAACAGGACTAAAATAAAAGAACATTTAAAAGATGAAGAACGGACCTCCCTGGTGGCTCAGTGGTTAAGAATCTGCCTGCCAATGCAGGGGACATGGTTTTGAACCCTGGTGCGGGAAGATCCCACATGCCTTGGAGCAACTAAGCCCGTGCACCACAACTACTGAAGCCCGCGTGCCTAGAGTCCATGCTCCACAACAAGAGAAGCCACCACAATGAGAAGCCCGTGCACTGCAACGAAGAGTAGTCCCCGCTCGCCGCAACTAGAGAAAGCCCGTGCACAGCAACGAAGACCCAACCAGCCAAAATAAATACATAAATAAATGAAATTTTAAAAAGTTAAAAAAATAAAAGATGAAGAATAGACTAAGACGCATGGTTTTCTATAAATTCAAAATGAATGAATATAAATTGTGTGTGTATGTACATGTAAGTCACAGAAATTTAACAGTACTCTGCATATGAATATTTGGTAGTCGAATTCTCCCCGCCTTCCTAATTTCCATTTTTCAATTGATTGATTTAATTTTTACGCAATAAACATAGCTTTAAATCATACAACCTGTTAGCAACTGTATTAGAAGCAGGGAAGAGCCAGATGAAAAAGAAATGGTCCTTAAACTCATCATTAGTTAGGTTGTCAATAAAAACTTGATATCAAAGAATTAAAATCTAATTTATAAGTAATGTAATACATATACAAAACAGTAACAAAACAAGAGAGGATGTGGTGAAGGAAAAGGTAAAATGACTCTAAGATTGCCCAATATTTTAACATAAATAAGACATTAAAGGACTCTAACTCATAATTTATTAATTTTAATGTGGAAAAATTCCCTGTAAAATATTAAAACACATTTTTAAACAAAAAATGAGAAATAGGAATATATACAGTGTCTAGCTTGGTGCCTGCCATAATGTCACACTAGAATAAATATTTTATTTTGGAATAAATGAAGGAGTTTGAACACTAAGGCACTACTGTAAACTGCAATATGACTTTCAAAATGTTCATTTCCCCACTTGAAGATTAGATAATAAAATTGATACTGAAGTTTGCTTATTAATCTTGTTAATCCCCCGAAAGAAACTGCTCCACTGACTGTTTTGATACTGTGGGAAAAGAAGTCAAATCTTCAAAGTCTGCCAGAACCTCATAGTTACTACTTAAAATGTATTTTGCTGCTTACCTTTCTTTTTCTTTTTTTTTTTAATGAACAGCTAGTTTCTGAAGTAGACACACACAATTTGGCACAGTTCTCTACATTTCAGCACAATATGGTTGAATTGGCAGTCTCTGCTCAGAGGAAGCCATTATTGTTTCAATACCAAAACTTCATTAATCAAATCCCTACAGAATGAGATCTTTACAAGGCAGAAATAAGACTAATTGTGTGATGAGGGCACTGTTATGTTGATCTTTGTACTTGAAGAATATTTACGATAGAGAAAATATGGCTAAATAGATTTAATGCATATGACTTTTCTTTCATAATTCATTATGAATAAACAAGTTTTCCAAAATTGTTTTTAATAATGGTAAGTTAAATAATTTTTTACTATCCACATGTATTGTATATAAATTAATTAAAAACATTTTTTTCTATGCTTCCGGGTGGCATAAACTATAAGAGTAGATCACAAACATTAAATTTTTTAAAAAGTCTATAGGCTTTGTTTGTTGAATTAGGTATTGTATTTTATAAACTCTTCAGTTAGCCAGAATTTAACAAGCATCAATCTGGATGATAAACATTTCTCCATATGCAAAAACTTTTTTTACCGGTTACTTTTTGGTAATATTTTCATAAATAAATGATATATTTCCTACATTAGCAAAGTATAAGAACATACTAAATGTATTTCCGTGAGAACTCAGTCACTATTATGAATCATATTTGTACTAGCTTATAAAATAGATGTTAAAATGTTAAGCGAAATATTTTAACTTGTAGAAAAAAATCACAGTGGGCCCGAATCGTCTCTAAACACAGACACATACACACACACACCACACACACATGAGATTACACATATTTAATTTCGGGCACCATTAACATGTAAAATTCAAAATGCATGTATTTAATACTTGAAAGAGTTGGAAGTTCTAGCTGAATCCTAGATTCTAACACAGACTATGATAAGACCTATCATTTGGCCAATAGGCACATGAGAAGATGCTGAACATCGCTAATTATGAGAGAAATGCAAATGAAAACTACAATGAGTTACTACCTCACACCGGTCAGAATGACCATCATTAAAAAGTCAACAGGGGCTTCCCTGGTGGTGCAGTGGTTGAGAGTCCGCCTGCCAATGCAGGGGACACGGGTTCGTGCCCCTGTTCGCGAGGATCCCACATGCCGCGGAGCGGCTGGGCCCGCGAGCCGTGGCCGCTGAGCCTGCGCGTCCGGAGCCTGTGCTCCGCAACGGGAGAGGCCACAGCAGTGAGAGGCCCGCGTACCGCAACAACAACAACAACAAAAAAGTCTACAAATAACAGATGCTGGAGAGGGTGTGAAGAAAAAGGAACCCTCCTACACTGTTGGTGGGAATGTAAGTTGGTGCCACCACTGTGGAAAATAGTATGGAGGTTCCTTAAAAAACTAAAAATAGAATTACCATATGATCCAGCAATCCCACTCCTGGGCATATACCCGGACAAAACTATAATTTGAAAAGATACATGCACCCCTATGTTCATAGAAGCACTATTTACGATAGCCAAGAATTGGAAGCAACCTAAATGTCCATAGACAGATGAATGGATAAAGAAGCTGTGATATATATATATATGATATATATATATATATATATATACACATACACAATGTAATATTACTCAGCCATTCAAAAAAATGAAATAATGCCATTTGCAGCAACATGGATGGAACTAGAGATTATCATATTAAGTGAAGTAAGTCAGAAAGAGAAAGATAAATACCATATGATATCACTTACATGTGGAATCTAAAATATGACACAATGAACCTACCTATGAAACAGAAATAGACACACAGACATACAGACCTGTGGTTGCCAAGGGGGGCAGGCAGAGATGCAGTGGGAGGTTGGGGTTAGCAGTTGCAAACTATTATGTATAGAATGGATAAGCAGCAGGTCCTACTGTTTAGCACAGGGAACAATATTCAATACCTGTGATAAACCATATGAAAAATAATATAAAAAAGTATGTGTGTATATATATATGTATAACTAAATCACTTGGATGTACAGCAGAAATTAACACAACATTGTAAATCAACGACACTTCAAAAAAAAAGACCTATCATTGAGTTAAAAATATAGTTAAGGAAAATTACATATAATATATATAAAATTTTAAACACACAACACAGGTCACAGTGTTTAAAATGAGAACAAAAAAATTAAGATATTTCAAAATATTGTAGATGTTGAACATTCAGTAAATACATTATTAATTTGTATGTATGATTTTATACTTTGAATGAAATTCAACATTGTTTGGAAGAGACAATACATGAGAAAAATCCTTTAAAATTTCTAAAATAAAAGTATCTGAGTAACTAATTGTGATTCATAACTGGTATAATTCACTTTATAGTGCTAATATTGGCAAAAGGTGAAACTATTATCGAATATCAAAATTCTTGTGATTTTTAAATTTTGATTTGTATTCTTTGCTATTTTCTTACAGACTTAGCTCCCCGAGACCACTCCCAAATACAGAGTATATATTCCTTGTCTGAATGTTTTATTCTTCTTATTATTTAATACCAAAGTTTTTACATCATAGGAGTTCACAATGTGTTTTCTCAAGTGTTTCATTAAAATATAATTATTTTGTATGCTGTTGTGTACCTAGAATGTAAAATTATGGTGTAATTAATCAGAAGAAATATTACTTCTTCTAAGCTTCAATCATAAGAACAAGAACAAAATGTTTGTAGGGCTATCAAGATTTTACATATGCATGCATAGTCATTTTGCTTAAAAATATTACATCTACCAGTGTAGACTTTCATAATTATTATCAGAATTATTATCAGAATTATTATCAGAATGAGTTTTAAAGATATTGCAAAATTAGGAGATAAACTGTTAAGTAACAGATTACTTGAAAACCCATGATTTCTCTCATCTTCAGCATTCCTGATTATCTAATTTGTGTCCAAATTTTAGTTCAAAAACTACCTGGAAATGCTAATCTAATGTAAAATTCAGTAAATTTCTTTTGCTCATAATGAATAGTTTTCTATTTTAATGACTCAGAGGTAGGGACCACCTCTGGTCTCTCCTGAAATCTGCATTGTTGAAGAATAGCTTGAGATACTTTTGTTATCCTGCCCATATTCCCCATTCTTCCTGGGAGCTCATCTGTTGACTGCTTTCTCTGTGTGAGAACATTCTCTGAATGCAGGAACCCCTGCTGTGTCCCTCTAAAGGCCAGCATTGGGGCAAGGGAAAAATCAACCAAAGAGCATCAGGAGTTCTGGGGCATGTTCTTTACAGTTTTTCAGAGGATCCCTAGAGGCACTGGAACCGGTTACCTACAATAGTAACCCAATCACAGATATACACCCTATTTGCTTTGCTTGTTTCTCTGTCTAAATTTTATACCCTTTCCCTTCACATTTCTTTCTGAGATCATTTCCTTATTAAAATATCTACACTTAAACCCTTGTTTCAGGTTTTGTTTTTTGGGGGAAACCCAGACTAAAACAGCTGTGAACAGAAATGTTTCTAGAAGGCAAATCCTCAAGATGGGTTCTAGAATGTGATCACTTGCTTATCCGGTGGTAAAAGAATTCATTGTTGCATAAAATAAGTGTGATAATTGTTCAATTGCTGCAACTTCATAATTATTAAGACTCTCACCTTCTGGAAATTGGGACTGGGGCACAGCTGAAGCCGAAGCACTGGCTTATACAATACCTTTAGCACTTGAAATATACAGGACAGTGGTAATTAGAGGCATTGTGAAGTTGGGTAGCTTTTGGCTACCCTCTTAGAAGCCTTGAAAAAGGGAAGAATGGTTTTGGGTCATCCAACTATCAACTCAAACATTACTGTAAAAGCCAAAAAGCCCCCATCTCAGTCTTTGAAGAGGCCATCATCTCCTTCACCTGGAGGGAAGACTATGCAGAAACAGGCTCAATATTTGATCGTAAGAGTGGCAAGATCAGTGCCCTGATGTGAAAATCGTGGGAGTCTGGGTTTGGGGACTTTTGGTAGGATATGCTTAAGAACCTTGAATCCACGCATTCATGTAAACCCTTAGGCTGATAAGAGTACTCCTTTTCCTTTTTCTAGAGTTGAGTAACCTCCTGATTTTTGGAGACCTGCAAAGACCACATCTGAATCGATGCCTTGTAAGTTGATATTTGTCCTGGTCAAGATTTTCCCATCACCTGCTCTCACTGCTCCTAGACCAATAACTTAAGATCAAGGCTCAATATGGGGGACTTCCCTGGTGGTCCAGTGGTTAAGGCTCCACACTTCCACTGTGGGTTCAATCCCTGGACAGGGAACTAAGATCCCACATGCTGAATGGCCAAAAAGTAAAATAAATAAAAATAAATCAATAAATATTTCTTAAATATCTTAAAAAAAAAACCAACAACCTCAATTTGGCCCCAAAGAAGAAATGAAAGGAAACAGATTATTCCAAAAGGCCTGCAGAATTTTGCTAATATTTACCAGAATGGATCAGGAGAACATGTAAGTGAGTTTCTTCTAAACATGTTGGAGCAGGGGTATATAAATAAAAGGCAGGATAGGGGAGAGTAAATATATATGGAAGGACTCTTATGACTCACAGATGAATTCTCTAGCAAGGATGCCCGAAAATGGAACTTTGAATCCTGGAGATGATAATGGCTTATAGTGAACGGGATGGACATGCTAGAATATCCTTGGCAGAGTCTTGAGGAAGTGATCAGAAGGCTCAGATATACGGACGTAACTGAATAGATTTATTACGTAATACCAGAGAACCCCTTTATTGATTATGTTCCCCCAGGGGCCCGAAAGACACTCCCTCACTAAAGCAATGAGGAATGTGCTAGTGAGGGGAATGCTGGAACTGTGAAAAGTTCAGTCATAGCTGTCCACCATAGCTCAGATTGGATAATGGGAGGTAAATCTTTGAAACTGTGCTTACTAGTGTTAATGCAAACAAGAAGGCCAGTAGCAGCACCTCACTTTATCAGAGGCAAGTTGGGTCTAATTCCAATGGGTGCAGCACACTTGAAGTGGCAACCAGCGACCTGACTTAAAGGGATTTATGGCAGTGACTAATAGACTATGGTGTTTCTAGGGGCAAGATAGGCAGCCAATGAAGATATTGCTTGGCATATATCTTCTTATATCTGGCTTATAGATGCCAGACAGATGGAGAATTGTTAAGGAAAAGAATGATGCTGGCAGCCATAAAAGGAACTCATGATTTTTTTCCCCCAGTTTTTAGACCTAGGGTAATTCCCAGACATAAGACAATCAATGAAAGGAAACTAGATCCTCTTGAGACAGGGCCCTGCGATGCCAACATACATTTTTATAGTAGCTGCTCTCCCAAGCCTTCTCAATGGAACATATGGCATTTACCAAAGTAATTATGCACCAGGGGAAGGTTAACTCATAGATATTTAGGAAAATGTTTGCTAGTGGGTCTTACCTGGCATTAGACAAGGCAGTCGCAAATGTAATCACAGTCCCACTTTAGAGTGGGGTCATAAACGGTGTCCTGGCCCATACTCATCTCATGGTGGGATGAATGAGTCTGTCTCATTCTGTGGTCATTTCTCCTTTTCTTAACTGCACATTGAGGATGAATATGCATACCAGCTCACGGAAATCTTAGAGTATTGGTTTCTTACTCTATAGGATGCAAATTATCATGATAGGAAAGGCCAAGTGGAAGTCACTTTAGACCACTGAAACTGCCTCCACTGGCAAAGCTAATTAGAAGCATAGTCATGTCCTAAGTGGAATGGTAGAGTTTTGACATATTCAAAGACTTTAAAGTTATAGGTTTGCTGCTGTATCAGCCCTGCCTGCAAACACTAGATGTACAATGGGTGGTGACTGCAGATTACTATAAACTTAACCTAGTGATAACCTCAAGGCATCAGTACTTAATAACTTTCTTGCCTAAAGGCTATGTTAACTCTGCTGTTCTCTACCACAAAAAAGTAAAGGCCTTGGGCTTCCCTGGTGGCTCAGTGGTTGAGAGTCCGCCTGCCGATGCAGGGGACACGGGTTCGTGCCCCGGTCCGGGAAGATCCCACGTGCCAAGGAGCGGCTGGGCCCGTGAGCCATGGCCGCCGAGCCTGCGCGTCCAGAGCCTGTGCTCCACAACGGGAGAGGCCACAACAGTGAGAGGCCCGCGTACCGCAAAATAAAAAAGAAAAAGAAAAAAATCAATGCTGGAAATCAGAAAAAAAGAAAAAATACTGTAAATGGAAAATAAGAAGAGAGACAGGTGAAATCAGTCTTAAATTCTAGCACTAATCGAATATATAGAAGACTTTTAAACTGAACTATTAAAATTCAGATGTTTTAAAATTACATTTAAAAAAACAAACAGAATTCAGCCATATATTATTTTCAGGAGATACACTTAACACAGAGACACAGAAGTTTCAAAACATAAATGATAAAAAAAATCATATCCAACAAATGTCAATTAACCGTCAGCTGTGTACTACTTTTGACAAAATAGAATTTAATGCAAACGATATCAAAAGACACAAAAGAAAATATACACATTGGTAAAATAAATAATAGAGCAGAAACATTTAATCATCATAAAATATATGCCTCTAACAATATATTTGAAAAAATTATAAAGCTACAATTGAAAGCTACGGAAACAGGAAGATCCTCAAAGGCATTTAACAAACCTGTCTCGGAAACAAATAGGTCAAGTTGAAATAAAACAGGTTGTGTTACTAAAGATAAAATATTATTACAAATAATGCACATATATGTTATACATAATAATTGTATTAATTACATATATGCATATATGTGCAAGATATGTACATGTATGTATGTATTTAAATGTACATATGCACACATAGCACATAAAACTATTAATATGTTTGCACTACCAATATGAACAACTCCACATTCAACAGAGAACGCACTATTTTTAACTATGCACAAAAAATTTCAAAGATTATTTAATAAAGAGTCTTCAATGAATTCCACAAGCCATTACAGACTTTATCCTTCTTTGATGTAAGATCATACAGATTATATTCTCTTCCATGCAAAATATAATAACTTTAAAACCATCAGTATGCTAATTGCTGCCAAATGTATTTCTCCATCCTAATCTCTTTTGGATCCAAATTTTAGAACCCCCTGCCTACTTGGTCCTTCCACTTGAATGTTTAATAGATACCTCAAACACGATATGTCCAAAACTTAACTTCAGACATTAGCTCAGACTTGCTCCACCCACCATTTACCCCATCTCAGATGATGGGGTGAATTCAGTTGCTCTTTTGCTGATACTGAATTTTTTTTTTTTTTTTTCGGTACATGGGCCTCCCACTGTTGTGGCCTCTCGCGTTGTGGAGCACAGCCTCCAGACGCGCAGGCTCAGCGGCCATGGCTCACGGGCCCAGCCGCTCCGCGGCATGTGGGATCTTCCCAGACCGGGGTGCGAACCCGTGTCCCCTGCATCGGCAGGCGGACTCTCAACCACTGCACCACAAGGGAAGCCCAAAAGTTATGCTGTCTTAATAAAAAGATGCTCAACATCTCTAATTATTAAAGAAATGCAAATCAAAACCACAATGAGATATCACTTCACACCTGTCAGAATGGCCATCACCAAAAAGTGTATAAATAACAAATGTTGGAGAGGATGTGAAGAAAAGGGAACCCTCATACATTGTTGGCTGGAATGTAAATTGATGCAGTCACAATGGAAAACAGTATGGAAGTTCCTTAGAAAACTAAAAAGAGAACTACCATATGATCCAGCAATTTCACTCTTGAATATATGTCCAGAAAAAAACTAAAACATTAATTCAAAAAGATATAAGCATCCCAATGTTCACTGCAGCCCTATTTACAATAGCCAAGATACAGAAGGAAGCAACCTAAGTGTCCATCAACAGATTAATGGATAATGAAGATGTGGTGTATATATATATATATATATATACATAAATATATATACACATATATATTTATATATATATATAATAATAATATATATAGTATACACCAGAATATTACTCTGCCATAAACAGAATGAAATACTGCTATTTGCAGCAATGTTGATGGGCTTAGAGAATACTGTGCTTGGCGAAATAAGTCAGAAAGAGAAAGACAAATACTATATGATATCACTTATATGTAGAATCCGAAAAATAATACAAATGAATGCATATACAATACAGAAACAGATTCACAGACATAAAAACAAAATTGTGGTTACCAAAGGGGAGAAGGAAGGTGGGGAGGGACAAATTAGGGATATGGGATTAACAGGTATAAACTACTCTATACTGTAAAATAAATAAGCATCAAGGATTTACTGTATAGCACAGGGAATTATACCCATTATCTTGTAATAACCTATAATGGAATACAATCTACAAAAATACTGAATCACTATGCTGTACACCTGAAACTAACATAAAATTGTCAATCAACTATACTTCAAAAAATAATTAATTTAAAAAATAAACAAAAACCAAAACAAAGAGTTATGCTTTCTTTCTAACCACAGTTTAGCTGCATATTGCCAATTTCAATGTGCAGTATTTTCAATATTAATAATTTCAATATTTTCTAACTTTATTATTTCTCCTATCCAAGGGATATTTAGGAGTGCAGTTCTTAATTTCCAAACATTTTGAGAATTTCTAATTTTTTAAAAGTTTTGTTCCAGCTTAATTTCATGTCAGGGTAAAATAATGAATGATTTAAAATTTTTGAAATGTGTTGAGACTTATTTTAAGCATTTGGTCAATTGCTGTAAAAGTTCCATAAATACTTGAAAAAAAAGATACATTCTGAAACTTTGAGTAAATGGTCTCTATTTTATTCTGCGTTCGTGAATTTTAACAATGGAATTCTTTGTCTTCTTCCTGAAGATCACCTTTTAGTATTAGTATTTTTTCGTGCAGACGCGGGTAACAACCTGTTGATAATTTGTGTTTGCTTAAAATATCTTTGTCTCACTTTTTCAATGGTTATTTCCCTGTATATAGGATTTTAAGCTAAGAGTTCTTTCTTTCAGCACTTGAAAATACAACTCTTTTGTTTTCTGGCATTCAGTAGTTCTTTTGAGATGTCAGCTGCCTGTCTCCCGTATGTTGTCCCTCTGAAAGTAAGATGCCATCCCCACCCAAACCCCACCATCTCTAGCTACTTTTAAGATGTCCCTTTGTATTTGGTTTTGGCACTTTGACTATGATGTGCCTGGGTATGCTTTTCTTCATATTTTTGCTGCTGAAAGTTTGCTGAGCATCTTAAATCTCTAGCTTTGTGTCTTTCATCAATTTTATGAAATCCTTAGCCATTGTTTTGTGAAATATGTTTTTATACCTTTACTCCATTTTCTTTATTTTCCTTTTCTGAGACTCCAATTATGCATATGACAGATCTTCTCACATTAGATGCTATGTCCCTAACCCTCTTTTCTATACTCTTAGTCTTTTTGATCTTTGGGCAATATTCTGCAGATTCTTTTCTGATCTATATTCTGTTCTATTTCTTCTATAAACAGCTAGATCGAATATACTGTAAACAGAGTTATGGAATTTTGTTTTTCTAGTTATCCACTAAAATCTTCAAATTTGTCTTTTTCTTTCTTGCACATTTTAAGTGTATTTTATAGTCTGCTTCTAGTAACCTTGTTGTACAGATACACTCCTGTTTTTTGTTTTTTGTTTTTTTTTTTTTTTTTTTTTGCGGTATGCGGGCCTCTCACTGCTGTGGCCTCTCCCGAACGCACAGCCCAAGCAGCCATGGCTCACGGGCCCAGCCGCTCTGTGGCATGTGGGATCTTACCGGACCGGGGCACGAACCCGTGTCCCCTGCATCGGCAGGTGGACTCTCAACCACTGCGCCACCAGGGAAGCCCTACACTCCTGTTTTTGATCATGTAAACTTGTCTCCAAAGTGCCTCGTTATTTTTCATTGATTTTCAGAATCAAGTATGAAAAATACATATATAATTTAAAACTTTGGATATTTATACCTTCCAATGGAGAAGATTTATATTTACTTTTTGCAGGAGGCTAGGGTATAGTACTTCAGCAACATTATTGACAATTTAGCAATATTATTCAGAACTAATTTAATTTTAAGTTGGTTTTCAGATCTTGTGAGAATCAGACTATTTCCACTTCATCCTTTAAGGTTTCCACATAAACTCTGTTTACCAGCTAACCCTGACACCCCACCTTCAGAGGGTCCTAAAGCCCTCTTTCATCCAACTAGATCAGGAGTTGGCAAACTAGATTTTCTTCGACTAAGATCGGAAGGCAAATCTGGCATGCTGCTTGTTTTTGTATGTAGATTTTAATGGAACACAGTCATGCCCATCCATTCACATATTACCTACAGCTGCTTTCTCACTATAATAGCAGCAGATTTGAAAAGCATGGCAGAGACCTTAAGGGTCACAAAACCTAAAATATTTATTATTTAGTCCTTTACAGAAAAAGTTGGCTGATCCTGGAATTGGCTGTTGACCCTGACAGAAAAGCAGAAAACCCAAGTGTTTATAGTTTCTCTTGGTGTCCTGTATCTCTAAAAACCTTGATCCATACATTCTGACACTGTCTTATTAGCACTCTCAAATTGTGAAACAGAGAGTGTTTTCCCCCCCACCCCATGCTATTTATCCAGTCTTTCTCAGTGGGAGAGTCATCCAAAACACTCAGTCCAGCACCACCCCAAGTGGAAGCCTCTTCTAGACTCTAAGAGAGAAGCAGAGGGATAGCTTTAGTAGGTAGCCTTTTAATGTGGTTTACTATGAGTAAAGCATGAAACTAAAATCTGTTGGGTAATATAAAAGATGGAAAACCCCTTCTCTTGATGAATTAAAATCTATTTGTATATTATGTAGTGATAATACATTATGCATCCTTTAATCCTCTCATAATAAGTAGGATGTGATGGTCATACTGATTGGGCCAAGTAAGGCCATATTGGTGCTTTGTGAGGTCCATGGAGTCCTTCTAGAGGTCTGTCTATGAATTTTAGAATATTCAAAAATGTTCATTAATATGGACGAATATCAACAGCCTTGTGAATATGACTTTTATTTAAGTAGACTGTCAGAAACCAGGCTCTACCACTTCCTACCATTATGCTCAAATTTTCTGAGCCTAATTATCTTCCTCCTTTTAAAAATGAACTTAATAATACTTTGTAGAATTGACTTGAGAACTAAATGAGATGACACACACAGCATGCCTACCAGAGGGTCAAACCCTATCCTCTTATTTTATCTGAAGCAAGATGCAGGATAATGGGCCACCTCCCTGCTCCATATTAGAACACCTGGAAGATAATGCAGATGCCTATGACTAACCCAGACCAATTAATTCAGAATCTTTCAAGGGTAAGCTGGGGTATCCCCAAGTGATTCCTCTGTTCATTCAGGGTTAAGCACAACTGAATAAGTAAAGAAATTTCAAGCTAGACAGATCTGGGTTCAGATTTCTCCACCACTGTGTGCACTCTTAGTTCAATGGCATTTTATCATTTTGATTTTATTTCTCAATATCCCAATTTATAAAGTATGGATAACATCACTTTGCAATACTACTGAGAAATTAGCAAATGATGTATGTAAATGTCCTGACACACAGTAGTTACTTGATACATGGAAGCTTTTACTATCTCTATTAGTCCGTTCTTTCCTGACAAATTTATGTTTCCATTACTCTGTGTTTCTACCTTGATTATTCTCTTCAGCTGCAGATTTCCCTAGATCTTTGCTGCTTACTTCTCATCATTCTTCTTGTCATTTAATTGCTCTGAAGGTTTTTCTTAATCATCAAAGCTAAGGTAACCATTTGTACATAAGGATCCTCCATTTAGTTAGTCTATCTTTGTATTTTTCATGTTACTTAACTGTCCATGAAATTATCTTTTCTTTTCTGTGTATGTACTTGTCTCTCCCTTTGCAATATGAGTCTTATCATTTTAATCCCAGTGCTTAGAACAAACATGGCTTAGAAGGCATTCAATAATTGCATGTAGACTGAGTGCATTAAATTCTGATCTAAAACTACAACTAAAGAACACTATGTTTGCTAACTCTATACAAAATTTTTTAACTTATCTCAATTAGGTGTGCATACAATATCTGTGAATTTGTCTAACATTTCTCTTAGAATATATGCTCCTTGAGTTTACAGTCAATTTATTTTGCATGGTGATCCACTCAGCACCTAGCAATAAATATGATAATAAATAAATCAACCAATTTGTCCTATAAAAGACAAAAATGGCTGATGAGAACAAAAAAAATTACTTAGGGCATATGAAATATATTAAAATTGTTAAAGCTACATTTGTGCCAGGATTAAAATACATAGAAGCAATAGGGTATAATAGATATGATCTTATGCTGTTGACGTACAGAAAGAAAATTCTAGCTGGACACTGCAGCACTAAGGGCTCATTATGCCTAACCCATATTCCTGGGAACTTGCTGTCTGCTCCTGCTTGCATCCTACTTCCAGAATCGGCATTTGTATACCTGAAGGTTTTTTTTTTTCCTTTTTCACCAGTGAAAAGCAAGACTGTTCACATGTGATTGGTCCAGGAATTAAAACAGACAGGAGCATCCCTCAATTAATAACACAATATTTGCTCTAAAATTACCCCAGCTTTCTTGTCTCGGCTGTGATAACTCTTAGGTGTGGCATTTGCACTGTCTCCAGATTTTCCTCATTATATTGAGTCACGCACGGTGTTAGCTAATGGTGAGCCCTCTCTTTTTTTTTTTTTTTTTTTTGTCTCTGGTGGGGTTTTTTTTGCGGTACGCGGGCCTCTCACCGTTGTGGGCTCTCCCGTTGCGAAGCACAGGCTCTGGACGCACAGGCTCAGCGGCCATGGCCCACGGGCCCAGCCGCTCCGCGGCATGCGGGATCCTCCCAGACCGGGGCACGAACCCGTGTCCCCTGCATCGGCAGGCGGACTCTCAACCACTGCGCCACCAGGGAAGCCCCGGTGAGCCCTCTCTTGACTGTCTTTGCTTGCGTGTAATCACTTACGCACTCCCCTACCAGATTTATCTGCATTTCACGAATAAACTCCTTGTTCTGGAATCCTAGTTTTGAGGTCTTCTACTTATTAACTCTGTAATTTTGGATGAATAAATTATCTAACATTTGCCTCAGTTTGTTCATCTATAAACTACAGATATAAAATCATCTGTCTCACCACTTTGCTGTAGGATTTAAATAAGTTGATGCATGCAAAACACTTAGAAGCAAGCCTGGCATGTATTAAGCTCTCAATAAATGGTATTGTCTTATCGTTATCTGACTTCACTTTGGCTGATGCCAAGGGCTCTGCATAGATTATCTAACCTTTACATACATAGATTATGTAACCTTTATAACAGCCATAGACTGATATTTAAACGGGTTAAGTAACTTACTTGAAGTCTTAGAAAAGATGTGAAAATGGAAGCTAAGTCTGTGTCACTCCCCAATAAAATTTCTTAAATGAAGCCTTTTAGTGTTATTTTAAATTTTATTTTTAATAATAGCAAATTATTTGGCATATTGGCTGGTAATTTATAGATATCTGATGATTAGATAGGTAAGGGAAGTATACACGTATGATGTAGATTTGGAAAATAGTTTTCAAATTTTAGTATGCACAAGATTCACTAGGTGGACTTTTAAAACTCAGATTCCTAGTCTCACACCTCGGAATATAGATTCAATTGGTATGGGATGATATCTGCATTTTTAACAAGCACGCTGATTCTAAAGCGAGCCTTTCAAGGAACACATTAAGAAGTATACTCATAGTGGTTTTTTTAAATTGATAGCTTCTGACCATAGTATTAGGATTACATTAAAGGTCCTAAAGGGCATGTGTGGCTTTCAGAACATATTTTATAAAATTGCAACACTTTTTGTAACCCATTCTACCAGCCACGGAAAAACTCCAATTCCTAAAATGGGAGGACTAACCTATGTTTGCATTAATAAGTTAAGGAAACCTCATTAGAATGACACATTAAAGACAACTTTTAAAGGTTTTAGATTTGTTTTGTTTTGTTTTTTAAACACTCTGGGAACATTTGGATCTTCTGCGAAAGACAGTTTGCTTATTCTCACAGTGAATAGGCCTTATGGTTTCAACCTACATAAAAATTCAGGGAAAAGCACTTTTTAAGCACCTTGCTTGCAGTTACCACATAGAGTCAGTGGGAGGTTGAGCCATTGCACTTTAAGAATAGAGAGAAACAAAAAAACAGGATGTGATGTTTGGGTTCTTTGTATTCTGTACTGTGTACAATTCTAAAGGTTAAAATGTAGCATTATAATTCTCAGAATTATAAGGAAGTATGTACTAGTTCCCCACCCCCCTCCCCCCTGCAAAGATTTCTTGCAAAGGAATGTTTATTAGAAAATGCTTTAACTCCCTGATTCTTTGATCATCCCTACTAGCTGGAAAGTATCTCTGGATTTTCTGGTAGAGCCAAACACTTGTTTCCTCTCACTGATTAAATAAATGAGATGCTGCAGGAACTTCTGTTTCCCTTCTATTTCCATTGGGAATTTGTTTCTCTTAAATGAAAGTAGCAAATGGCTACATGATTTAAATTGTAACTTTGTACCAAGACATTATTTACAAATCCTCAAGACTAAAAAAATTGTATAGTGAAAGAAAACATGAAAAGCAAATAATGTAGTGAGACTATATTGTGCTTTTCTACCAAATCAACAAATAAATTTTAAGCCTATTCCTGCTCATTTTCTTCCACTGTCTCTTGTAGTTGGCAGCTAGAGTGTTTAAGTCAAACAATAACTGGATTATGAATGTCTGCCAATTTCCTTCTTTCTTTGCTAGCAAACACAGTTTTTAGATTCCTAGCTGAGTCAACTCATTCCTACACTGAATGGAAAAATTAACCCATGCAGAAGAAACTGACAAAAGCCATGCTTAGTAGTGCTGGAAGGTTTATGAATTACTGTATACTTTTATATAAGGGAATGAGATTTGCCATTAAAAATAATGAACTTTAAAACTATGTATACAACATATATTGCATTTGGTACTTATCAATTAATGAATAATTATTTATTGTTGAGTTTGCATATCTTACTATTTACATTCACCAATAGTCTGTACTTTTAACAAACAATAATTTGCAGAACAGAGCACTACCATTTGATTTTTTTTCCTCTTCTTGCTTGTGTACACAATACATTTACCACAAAAAATCAGTTAATAAATAATACTTTGGTCATCTGATACTTTCTGAATCAGCGTAGGCACAAGTTTTTCTCTAATACTGGCATAAGGGGCAATGAACTGAGAGATAACTTTATAATTAGGTTCATTTTGCTTTATCAGTAACTAAATCTTTGAGGCAGCACAAGCAAGATGTATCTTGAACAGAATAATTTTCTATAGAGAAAATGTCATAAGCAATTTTCATTACTATTTCTATGACCAACACATATTTTTATGTGTTTGTACAATTTGATTATATTAATCAAGTTCTTTATATGAAAAAGAGAAGAACCTCTTACAGACAAAAGAACACTAACCTACTTTTTAGAGTAATAGTTCCTCAAGTGTGGTCCCAGTAGATTTTATGTAGGTTACTCAGGATTGGATAATGATTTTTAAAAAAGGAGAATGAAAATAGCTTAAAGGTGGTACTACTGAGATTTGAGGTAAAAGAACTAAATTAAACTGACAAAGTAGTGGGCACCTTACTGTGGGCCTGACAATGATCACCTCATCTGATTTTTTTTTCCTGCTGCAATTCCAAATTGCTATATGTAATGAGAGGTTGCAGAGCGAGATGGAATGAGAATAAATGCTATGGAGAAGACAATAAATAAAACTCAATGCTTACAATGTGAAAGGCACTGCACATACTACTGGGGGGATATAAAGATGAATAGTCTCTGATATCAAGAGTTCTTTATGATCAGAGTTCCTATTTACAAGCTGAAACTCTGGCATTAGGGGCAGACGCACGTATTTATATTTACTGATGTTCTCCAACTGGGGTGGTAACCATGTGTCCCTTACTAAGTTACTGTGTTCGCTGAGCCTGGAAGTAAGGTCCAACTCTTTCTAGATATCAATCTAGACAACTAGACCAGCTGATAACTATCAACTCTGAAATAAATTTTCTTCATCATCCCTAGAAGAGGGAACACCAAATTTTCTCATGTTTTCCAGCCATAGCTAATTTGAAGAAACAGGGGCAAGAGATCTTTATGCTGTATCTTTGTAATGACTATAAACCTTAAACAGTTGTTGCAGAATAAGCTGTGTGCCGTTCCACAATTTTCCCCAGCAATACCATGATAAACAAAGTAATATAATACACAATTTTTGAGGATCTAAAAGTGTATTCAAGACGAGTTCACAAAAATATTTTGAATTACAAGGGGAAGCCTAGACCCATGATTGATACAAGACTGATATGAATTCAACAGGCCCAACAAAAGGGCAAATTTATGCTTGACTAAGTTAGGGTAATAGTGCATTCGGAAAAAATTCTTTAAAAAATGTAAGAGTATTTTTAAAATATCTATACTTTAAGCTGAGTGGGGTGATGATACCCATTAAATAAGAAAAGACATATCTGAAAAAAATGGAAATTGTTTTAATGAAAATATAGCCATTTGGGAAAAAATAGGAAGTCTTAAAAATTGTGCACAGCTAATATCAGAATTGGCAAACAAGATGGCAGAATTGAAGAAATGTTTCAAAATGCATCAAGAGAGTTAGAGGGATAGAAAATATAAACCAGATGCAAAATTTAAGAGATGAAGAGCTTACTAATAAAATCTGAATTATTGGCATTCTCTAAACTGTGAACAGAGAATAGAAGAGACTGAATGACAGAAAATTATTTGGAATTAAAGAAAGATATTAATCCCCATAGTTGAAAATTGGATGTATACTGAGAAGGATGCATTTTAAGCATGTTAAGCACATATACATTGAATAATAATACTAATAAGAAGAATAAACCCTGGAAATAAGAGGGTAAGGACAAACCCAGAAAAGCAATTAGAGTGAAAATGAGGTTAGCTGTGATGGAATGGCAAAAAGATTGACTCAGATTTCTAATCTGAGCAAAAGAGACTTGAGTAATATCTTTCAAATATTGAATAAAAAGTTGAACCTAGAATCCTGTAACAAGCTATATTTTCCTTCATGAGTGACAGTGAAATAAAAGTACTTTAGACATACAGTACTAAGAATTTTTACTGCTCACAGGCCCACTATTATTAAAGCATATACTCCAATAAAAATGTTACATGGACTAAAATTGGAAAAGAAAGAAAGGTACAATTATCCAAAGTGATCATAGAAATTAGTCAGTGATATAAATCTAAGTCATAATTATGAAATAATAAGTATTTATTGTCTTAAAATATGACAAAATAACATAATTTAAAAGCATGGAAATTGAGGAGGTGTAAATTGGCAGGAAGTTAAAGTTCTTTGTTAGGATACCTAAATATTTAAAATGAATGTGTATGCTAATAATATAATGATAGTCATTAAAAGAATAAAAGTAAATTGTGTAGATTTCACACAGGTGGTGATATATAGAAATTTTAAAATGAGATCTATGAAAATTCAGGAAAAATAAGCAAAGAATATACACAATAAATAGGAACCAATAAGTTAGAATAAATCTAAACGTATTAGCAATGAAAGTTCATATAAAGAGACTAAACTCTGCAATTTAAAACCAGAGACCTTCTGATTGAGTTTTTAAAATCCAGGTATATGCCCTTTAGGGGAAGTTGGAAATAAAATCTGATTCTGAAAACTAATGGTTAGAATTGTTAGACCTCTATGAGAAGAGAGGAGTTGTCAGTAGTGCTTTGGGTCTCCTACAGAACCTTCATGAGACCACTTTCTGGCACTGTGTTTAGTCCATGCTTTGGGGTCAATGACTGTCAGGTTGGTATTTCTTCAGCCACTTCCCTAGCCTCTGCTTAGCAGGGAAACCCAAGACACTATAAACCACTGCTAACTGACTATCATGGTTCTCTTTCTTGTTAGGAAATGTCTATGTCAAATCTGCAGTCTCCTTCTGGAATTACTTCTATTTCCTACACAAAGTCTCACCTATTTTTATAAAAGACAAAATTCTGACTTCAAATAACAATGGTCATTATAGGAAATTTTTTACATGGCAAGAGCTAAAAATTAATGTATTTTAAAAGAACTTGAGTGAATAAAATGAGACAAAGTATTAAATATTAGATGGTCAGCTTCTTTAATTAGTATGTGGAGGCTCAGAAATAAAATTCTAAATCTAAGATCAGATCACTCAAAGGCTGTATCCTTCTGAAACTTGCCCTCCCTGCATCATTCTTTCTAATCAGACATGTCTGCACAACACGTATAGTCTTTTTGTTCCTTCTGCTTCTTTCTCTGACCTTCTAAATTAGCTACACATTGTTTAGGTTTTCTCAGGAAAGGAACAATCATTTTATAAAATTGCTAGACCACAAGGTAGAAGGTAGATCTATAGAAGCTGAATTTAAATTCCAGATCTAAAGTCAAGTTAAGAACTGTAATTAAGGATTTTCTTAATCCTTAGGAAGATAAGCAGAAATTTTCTGTAGAATTTAAAGTGTTGTTACATAGTCATTGTTCCAGATTATTAGATGCAACAACTTATTCACTTATTAACTCTTCAAATGGAGAAAAGCAATTAAAATCAGCAATATAGGGAAAAGAAGACTTAAGTAACCCAGCTTTGCAAAAATTTCAAATTGCCTTAATAATGAAAAACAGGAAATAGACTACATAAGGACATTTCAGAAATCTTACAAATGTGGGAAATTCTTCTAATTACGATAGATAATGTCTATCGTAATTTTGAAAAAAACAAAAAACAAATATGTCTTAAAGGGTGCTTTGAACACCTCCAAGTGGCTTTGGTACATGTGCTTCCTCTAAGATATCTATAGATATCTATAGATATATGTGTGTGTGTGTGTGTATATATATATATATATATATATATATATATATATATACACTGATAATAGTATGTTTATTTTCTGGTAACAGTGTCCTTTAATTAAAGGGTGATATTTAAATATATTGGCTATGATGCAGCAGTTAAAAGTAAATACTTAAAACTATGGACACTAGCATAGATAGATCTAAAATCAGACTTTTAAGTGAAAAAATACACTCAACAGTATATTTTCATGATACAAAGATAACGATGCCATTTACATAAATTTTAAGGCACAGACCAAGAATAATAAATTGTACATGTTTGCATATGTAAGGAAAAGTGGAAAAATGTACACAGGAAAGGTATATCACATAATGATGAAAGTGACTGTCTTGGGGATTGAATAAACAGAGGTTTGTGCTGGTTGTCAAAAGATACTTTGATTTTATAAGTAATGTTCATTTTATTTTTTTTGAAAACTTGAGGGAAATAAGACCAACATATGCGTGCTGTTTCACTGATCAAGATGGCTCTGTTATGTTTAACTTCCCCGAGACACGTTAACACTAGCAGATAAGGAGGAAGGCAGAAAGTTTTAATGAGAACTTCAGACAAGAAAAACATCTCTGCGGGACATAAGGATAAAAACATGGTGAGCAGGCTGAAGTGGTAGACCTGCTGGGCTTTTAATTCAAATAGTATAATAAAGGAGTTTAAAATGTTTCTCTTAAGATGGGAGACTGATCCAGGTATATGTGGAAAGCCAGAGACCATGGATACATTTTTTCAATTTATGAAAAGACAGTGGGAAAAATACTTGGGCTGACTTTCCCTGGAAGCTATGTATATGGACTTAGAGAAGGACAACAAAGACAGAACTTGGAGACAATGAATTGAGCCAAGATACTCAATATCACTGTCAATGCAAAAGAAGAAAAAAAAGGCAAAGATCATATACTTGTAGTCAAACAGAGCTGTGTTTAGTACTTGATGTGACATGGGGGACTGCAAACCATGGGAACCAAGGGGATTAGCAGGCACTTGTTATACGATTTGGGCAGCCCTAAGTGAGTGGAAGGAGGGTTCAAAGAAAATGGGAGTTTCTGGAGTGGGTGCTGTCAGTGACCATGTGTCATAATGATTTCTATATAGGATGTTAGAGGAATGAAGCTGAGCCGAGTCGCCTTTGGAAAAGAAGTAGAAGCCACTCAAGTTAGCTGGTGGGGAGGGATGCTTAGTCATTTATGTGGTTGTGCTATGTATTTGTTTTCATGATTTTTGATTACAGCATGGTCTTGTTTTTGTCTCATTCCATCAATGATAACAGATAACTCATATCTGATGTTGATATTCTTTGAAAATGTTTATTTCCAGCAAGGGAACATTACAACCTATCTGACGGGAACTAGACCAAATGCCAGATGTCACCTCTCAAGACTGCACTTTTTCTTTCTCATCGCCATGGGGCAGCGCTGACATGCTAAGACTTGTTTCTATATGGGCGCTATAGAGGTTTTAGAGGAAGTAATTGCCTAGTTGAATACTGGAGGGGGATGCACAAGTAATGCAGGGCCAAAATATATATAAATGTATTTTTACTCAAAATGTAGGGATAAACCCAAATTCCAAAATCCACGAAGAAATGCAATAATAAGGAAGACAAATTAGTAATTTTTAAAATGTACTCCAAATTATTTTATTGGAAAATTCTGAATAACAACTTTTAAATAACTAGGTATAGGCTATTTGAGGAGAGAAAGAAGTCGTAATTTCCTTAGAAAATTGCAAAATAGTAGCAATGGTTGCTGATTCTGAGTATAGCAATATAAGTGATTTATTTTATTATTCTTTATATACTTATGCTTTTCTGTATTTTTTTAAATTCCTCAAAAACCAAGTTCCTGAAAGCTTTACAGGAAAACTGAATATCTAGCATGGATTTAGCATCTATGAACCAGTTCTTTTCATGCTCAGTTATGAAAATGTGGGAGATCTGACGTTACCCTCAAGAGCCTGATGGTGGAGTTGGGATGACACATTGTATATACAAAGGCAAAGAAAATATAGCAGAGAAGTTAAGTAGTGGAGGCTATAGAAATTCATCAAATGAACACAGAAGCAAAAGAAGAATTTTATTACTTTAAGTAGTGAAAAGGGTTTTTTCCCTCCCTTGGTCATAAAGAAATCTCTGTCAGTCTAATTTGCAGAAAAATAAGAGTCTGAATGTTTATTTGTAGATTATTATTAGAGATAGTATTTAATTAAATCACATGTAAGTTACCTCATACATAACATGTATGCTAAGATTGAGTGTGGATGAATTTTTCAACTATTCTATAAAATAAATGGAAAGAAGAGATATATTTCATTATCCAGTGTAATGGAATTTTTAAACTTTTATTTTATATTGGAGTATAATTGAAGAATGTTGTTAGTTTCAGGTTTACAGCAAAGTGATTCAGTTATACATACATGTATCTATTCTTTTTCAAATTCTTTTCCCATTTACGTTGTTACATAATATTAAGCAGAGTTCCCTGTGCTACACAGTAGGTCCTCGTTGGAGGACCATTTTAAATATAGCATTTTATACCTGTCAATGGAATTCTGCATTGTAAAATTTCTTTGTTCTTACACTTTATAGTTTATTCCTCCTACCATGTCAATATAATTAGTTACACATACCAAATATGTTCTTTCATTTATCCATTTTCTTTTAGAAATCTCAGTGGTTGCACCACCCAAATGCACCCTTCAGGGCAGAGGTGTCCATTTCATCAGGTGCTGGGGGCTCACAGCACAGTGCCTTCCCAGGTTTGCCTTGGTTTAAGGTAGTGGCCTAATTCAAGGAAATGTCCCTCTTCCTGGAGACAGCCAGTTCCATTGAGTGGATGCTGAGGGATTAAAAGTCCTGGGTCCAAAGAAGACATACAGATGTCCAAGAGGCACATGAAAAGATGCTCAACATTGCTAATTGCCAGAGAAATGCAAATCAAAGCTACAATGAGGTGCCACCTCAACAGGTCAAAATGGCCACCATTAAAAAGTCTACAAATAACAAATGTTGGAGATGGTGTGGAGAAAAGGAACCCTCCTACACTGTTGGTGGGAATGTAAATTGATGCTGCCGCTATGGAAAACAGTATGGAGGTTCCTCAAAAAACTAAAAATAAAGTTGTCATATGATCCAGCAATCCCACTCCTGGGCATATATCAAGACAAAACTATAATTCAAAAAGTGACATGCATCCCTATGTTCATAGCAGCACTATCCACAATAGCCAAGATATAGAAACAACCTAAATGTCCATAGACAGAGGAATGGATAAAGAAGATATGGTACATATTTACAATGAAATACTACTCAGCCATAAAAAAATGAAATAATGCCATTTGCAGCAACATGGATGGACCTAGAGATTATCATACTAAATGAAGTAAGTCAGAAAGAGAAAGACAAATATCATATGATATCACTTATATGTGGAATCTAAAATATGACACAAATGAACTTATCTATGAAACAGAAACAGACTCACAGACATAGAGAACAGACTTGTGGTTGCTAAGGGGGAGGGAGAGTGGGGCAGGGATGGATTAGGAGTTTGGGATCAGATGCAAACTATTATATACAGAATGGATAAACAACAATGTCATACTGTATAGCATGAAAAAATATATTCAATATCCTGTAATAAATCATAACTGAAAAGAACATGAAAAGGAATATATGTATATAAATAACTGAATAATTTTGCTGTATGGCAGAAATTAACACAACACTGTAAATCAACTATGCTTCAATAATAATAATAAAAAATTCTGGGCCCTTTACTTCAATGAAGGACATCTTTGAAGGTCCATCTCAGTTCCAGAGTGGCCCACGGGATGGGCTGACACTCTGTGACCACTATATACCAGCTTAACTTTTTCCCCTGCCCAACTTTGCTTCCCTTTACCCCTTCCTTACCTTAGTTCCAGAGATCACCCAGCGAAAAACTTCCTGTATGTGAAATTTCTACTTCAGGAAATCTTCTTTAAAAAAAATGTCTGCAATCTATAAATAGAAATGGAAATCTAGTACAAATTTGAACGCAAATTTGTATTTTTTGCTCAAATGTTTTACATTATTAATGTTTGTTACCAAATAAAAATGTTTAGCTTCATTTATAACTAATGTATAAATATTAAATCTAAGAATAAGTTAGATTTTTTTTCCATTTTTGTGTCATTTAATTCAGATTTTTTTCAATGTTCTTCCTTTGGAAAATTCAGATAAAGCTAGAGATTTCCTGATTTCCACATTGAAATGCTGGATCACAGGAAATATTAAATAGCTTTTTGGGAAAGATGCTGAAAAGGATAAATTGCACAACCATATTCTTTCATCACAGAATCCTTAAATAATATGAAAAATCACGCTGCAAATGAAAATCTCATCAAGTTTTCATAGTAAAAATGTAAATAAAAAGACCTTTTGCTAAGTTTATCCTTTTGTCATCATGGAAAGTATCATCTTGTTATCAAGGAAAAAATCTTGTCATGTATATTTGTCAACTTTTAAAATATATGAAACAAAAATTCACCTCCAATTCCTTGATTCCCACTTACATGTTCCTCCACGAACTTAATAGCTTTATTGAGATCTAATTTGTATCCCATACGCCTCACCCATTTAAAGTGTAGAGTCAATATTTTTTAGTATATACAAAGATATGTTCAACCATCACCACAGTCAATAGCAGAACATTTTTTCACCTCAAAAAGAAACCCTTTCCTTTTAGCTGTCCCTTCCCTCTAGTTATAATATAATCTAATAATCTAAATATTAATCTGCTTTTTGTGGCTGTATTTTATATTAATGGAAATATATAGTACATATAGTATGTGGTCTTTTTTGACTGGTTTCTTTCACTTATAATGTTTTCAGGGTTCCTTCATGGAACTCTGTATTAGTAATTCATTTTTTTATTGCTAAACTCTATATATTGCCTATACATATACATATATACACATACACATATATACTCACATTATTTTATACAACTGTTTCTTAAATCAGTAAAGAGAAGAAAGGAGAAAAAATATGTCTTCCTGGTGTCTATTACAATTACATAACTAGCTTTATCAGTGCCCTTTGTTTGATCCTGATGATGGGGGGATAAATTAATGTTTTTCATTTCAACGAACTTCCATGAAGTTGAGAAAAGGATTTATAAATGTATAGATATTATAATAGGGGTGACTGATCATAGCAGGGACACAGAGTAGCGAGTGATCTTTTTAATCAAGGATTTTATAAAGACCTCAGAATGTAAGTGACATGAAATGACTTTTATGAGTAAGAGAGGTATTCAAGATGCATCTGAAAAGATTTGTGAAAAGGCATATCATATTTGTTAAACAGTATGAAATGGTGTTATGGCTGCTCCTTGATTAGGAGAAGAGCAAGGTATATTCACAATATGCTACACATCCCTCAGATAAAATTATATAATAGACAACTACATGATATGGTTGTACTTGTTTCATCTACATCATTTATAACATGAAATATTTTCATTTCTGTTTGCTTTCAGCCCCACAAATGATAAAAGAATGCAGTTGGAACTTTATGTATAGATACTGGAATATTATTATATTTGAATGAACTTTTCAAAGTCTTCTACATCTTTATGGGCTCTTCAATTAAAAAATTAACAGAAGCAAATTATTCACCCTCCTATTTAGATTTCTTGTTTCACTGTCACGTGGAAAGTGCAGAAAACATATGAAGGAGTTTTAATATCTTATGCTTTCCTTAATGCTCAGTTGAAAAGTACAGTTTTCTCAAAACTGAGTATTGAAATATATTTTTAAATTTTAACCATTTGAAGATTTTAGAGTATTTAAGATAAAGGATATAAGAAGGAAGCATAGAAATGTACTTAATTTTGATACACTACAATGTTTCACTGGGCTCCCCAGACAAGCTATTTGTTCTAGGGCTCAATATAATTTCCAGAGTTAATATCAATAGAATTTAATGAAATTCTAATTGCCCACCAAAAAAAAGTCATATTGAAAATGATTGAGAGTGAGTTAAATGAGCCCCCAAATTACTGTTTTTAAAATAGTTTTCAAAATGGGAAATTAATCATTTTTATCATTTAATTTTTAGATATAAGAAATTGAAAGCTACAAAAATTCACCCTGAAAATATCTGCAAAAAATAAATTTAATGCAGAATTCTGATAATTGATCAAATCACAGGTGGCATTCTACATGTAAAGATATCTCTCTTAATTAATTCCCTTCCAAAAAATTATCTCTCTTCTTAGAAGAGAGAACATGTACATGCTCCTATCTTTTTTCTTCATGCTGTATGTAATATGATGCTCATCAATAGTTCCAACAAAGCAGTAGTAATGATTTGAAAATTTATGTTATTAGAGTGCCTATGCTATAGCTTAAATGAACAGCTATGTGATGGAGATTAAAAGAATCAATCTCCTCAAAGAATGAGGAAAGTGATCAGATGAAAGAAATAACTAATTACTTTAAATTCCTTTAAGTGTTGCTTTGATTATTAGTGATTTGCCATCAAATAAATGTTTCCATTTAGAATTTTTTTTTTTTTTTTTTTTTTTTTGTGGTACGCGGGCCTCTCACTGTTGTGGCCTCTCCCATTGTGGAGCACAGGCTCCAGACGCGCAGGCTCAGCGGCCATGGCTCACGGACCCAGCTGCTCCGCAACATGTGGGATCTTCCCGGTTGGGGGCAAGAACCTGTGTCCCCTGCATCGGCAGGCGGACTCTCAACCACTGTGCCACGAGGGAAGCCCCTAGAATTATTTTTATTATTTACTTCATGATAATGCTATGATTAAGTTTATTTTTCAATTTATATGTCACAATATGACATCAAAAAGCTAGAAAAATTTAATAATGAAATCCTAAATGAATGTCATAATCCAATAAGTAAATTGAATCCTCAGATTCAGAATTCCCAGGTCCACTGACTCCTGCGTTACCCCACAGTGTGTTGTGTGGATAGAATGTGGACAAGATACCAGTGTTACATGGTATGATCCTCACAAATTGTGGGTAGGTAGAAACTGAGATAACAGAATTAATGGGAGAAAAAAAAGAAAAAAGCCTCAACTGTGCTTTAATTATTCCTGAATGCACATCTTGGTTTCCAAATACATATCTTTATTTCCAGAAATTTTTCCTTTCACATATTCTGTGGCATTTTCTCAGGTGACTGGTGATCAAGGAATAATGAAAAAACACATTGAAAATAAACAAACCAAAACAAAACTGAACTACCTTGGACATTTGTCCCAGCAAATGAATAAGTTCATGGAAACTAAATCCATTGCCAAAACCACTGACCATGTTAACAAGAAACAGTGCAGAAGAGGGAAAAAAGAAGTGTGTGCGTGTGCGTGTGTGTCTGTGTGTGTGTATATGTGTGTGTTGACCTAGACGGCATTAAAGTTCTCCTGTTTTGACTAAACTTTAGACAGGCTTTTTCCTGAATATAGTCTTCTCACCTCCCGATTCTTAGAGCATTTACTTTAGAAAATGTGGGATTGTAAATTTTTCCTCCACCCCTTTGAGATGTAAATCTTGTTCCAGCCTCCTGAAAGGAACTCAGGAATGTCTTTCTCAAGGACCTGGGAGCCATCCCTTTGAAATGTGATCATTGAGGAAGAGAGTGCCTTGTAATCAACTTCTCTTACCACTTTCCCCTAAAGTCCTGCACTGGTTTTCCACAGTCTCAACCATCCAGTGCTCCTGTTTTTCCGTTTCAGCAGAGTTGAGTTCTGTCTCCGTGTCTATGCCAATAGTCCTGACTCTGTAAAAATAAAGTCTCATTTTAAATGGAGTCAGGAAGCCCAGATGGGGACGCTCTCACTCACATAACCACTTGTTGCAGCCTGCATAACCAGCAGGGAAAAGGAAGATAAGAATGTTACCTTTCTTCTGGTACAAGGGAGGACGTTTTCACATAGGAATTTTACCTCCTGCTTTTAAAAAAATGCAAGGAAGATCTCTCTGCCCTTAGCAACAACACTAACCACCCCTTGAAGCCAAGGAGAAACCTCCACAACTTGGAGCTCTTGTTTTCCAATGAACTTTTCTTCAAAGCAACCCTGCCCAGTTTCCTTCTGAAACCTAATAAAAGCAAGCCCCTCTCCTTTGTTCTCTGGATTTGCCTGTCCTGAATTACAATTCTCTGCTATTCCCAATATTTCCTTCTCTTTACCAAACAAAATTAAAGGGCAATATGTTTTTTGACCACTAGACGGTGAATGTCTTAATTTCACTTTGTTCACTTAATTGCCCTGAAACATTAGACTAAATGACGACTAATATTCTTTAATCTTTTATTACGATAAGAATGCCATCACTAATATATTATATATACACATAATATAAAATTATTTGAAAGATTATATAGACATTCATGCTATTAATAATTATTGATCCACAACTGCTGCTTTGAGCGTTAAAATTATTTTTGTGACTTCCATTTTAAGTACTATGGGTTCAAAACCATTTACATGCTTGTTTACATCTTTTCTGCATGCAATATAACAATCTTATATAAGAAAAACTGCAGTGTTCTATTTGCAAATGGATGAATTAAGTTTACTTCAAATGGAATTATACAATATCTTCCCTATGTTCCCAGGTTCCAAAGACAACCTTCTTGTGTTTCTGTTTACTTAAAGGGATTCCAGTTGTAGATCAGTGGTCCTATGTGGCTGTAACACATCTCTGATAGACACAAAGGAGCACATGCCTGAAAGTAGCTTCAATTTAGGATTATTACACTCAGAAGTTTTTGATGGGCTTTCATCTTGTACCCTTATCTGGAATATCAACATGGCCAGTTTATCTGCTATCTTCTATATATAAAAATTCCTATATCAGAATGGGAAATACTTGTGCAAGTAAAATGAAACAATATTGGAAATCATAAAAGTTACAGATTATAGATATCATGCTCCCTAAATTTGGTCTAAACCTATTTCATTATTCCACAGCCATATTACTTATTATTTCTGTCCTCACATTGCACTAGAGACATTCATGAATTATCAGTTGCAATGGAGTTAAGGGCACAGTTCAGTGTGATCTTGAGCATTTCTTTTCTTCTGTACACATTAAAGAATCTTCACTGAAATATCAAAAGGTCTGACGTGTTTTTACATTTTCTTTGAGTTAGGCTTGGCAGCCAAGTGTGGCTTACAGTGATAAGCTCCTTGTGCTTCAGCCCATCAATCCTGGGCAGTAAAACTACTGAAGAGTTAAACATTTAAATCAGAGAGATGAAAATCAAGCCATAACTACTATCCATGTCAGGTATTTCGGAGGACTTTGTTATTTTACTCTAGCTAGATGGGTGTGGAGGTACATTCTCCTTTACTAAAGCAGATAACTTTACAACAATTAAAGTATAAAGAACATGGCCAACTCTCTTGTTTAATAAATGAAGATTATGAAATAAAAAATTCCTACAGATAATGTAAGGGCAAAATCCATATATATCCTCTTTGTTCAAATGTCTTATCTTCATGAAACCCCTAAACCCCAACTTTTTCCCCTAACCAAGACTGCAAACTCTTGATTGATCCCTATTTTCCCATTCTTCATCTGGATTCTCCTGTATTGTATTAATAGTTCAGTGCAGACCAGGCAGTGCAAACATTTCAAACACATTATCCTTACCAATACCAATTCCTTCAATTCTTAGATCAGCATATTCACAATGAAGTATCCTACATGAAGAATACTGATCACAGAATACTGGAGTCAAGTGATTGCAGTCTACATTTTAGCTGTCACTTACTTTCCATCTTGAGGTCTTGGAACACACACCACATGATAACTGTGTACCTCACAGTTTCAGGTAAGAATACTGGAACCTTACTCACAGTCTCCATAGAATTAAATAAGGAATTGTAAATTTGAAGCACTATGCAAATATAAGCTAACATTATTGTTCAGTCCTCCATGAAAGAAGCTGAAAATAGGCAGAAAAAAAATCGTATTATTTCTCTATAAGTTAGTCACTTCTAAATTCAGACAGACCATTAGTGCTACTTTTCTTTTATTCATATTCATCACCAGTTTACTCTATTATGCATGTTTTTCTCACCTCATTGAGTACTGAGGTTTGTTAATCAATTCATTTCAATAAACTATTATTTAGAGTTTCAAGCTTTCTATACATCTGCATTGCCTCCTACTTCACAGAGGAAATACAGGCCATCAGATGTGAAGGCTTTCATTGTGTCTAGATGGGAAGACACTTCTTAAACTTCACTTATTTTTCACTTTTCCCCTGTGCTCTGAGGAAATGTGGACTGCTGCTCATTTCTGATAGCACTGGGCACCTCACTATTTCAAATTATATGGTCAATATTTTCTGTATCTTCATTTTTATCCTCTTTATTGGGTGATATTTCTCAGGCTTACAAACAAATTCAATTTATCCCTATCCTAATAAAGCCTTCTTCTGACCTTCATGGCCATTCAAGTTACTGCCATTTCATTTTTCTTTTCCTCACTAGAAACCATTTTACTATTTTTATATTTAAAAAAAATTTGAAATGAACTCTAACAGAGAAGAGTTGCAAGTATAGTACAATTGACATTCTTTTCCTGAGCTGCTGGAAAAAAAAGTTGCCAATATTATGTCCCATCACACTTAATATAAAAGTGTATATTTCCTACTAATGGGGACCTTCTCTTATATAATTACAACACAGCCTTCAAAATCAGGAAACCATCATTAATACATTGCTAACATCTAATTGTCGTACCCCATTCGTAGCTAACAAATTGTCCCAATAATATTATTTAGAGCAAAATAATATAGTACATTATCTCATGTTGTATTTAATTTTCATGTCTCTTTAATCTCCTTCAATCTGGATCAAGTCCAGAGTCTCTTCTTGTCTTTTGTGTCCTTGAGCCCTTTGAGGATTAAAGGAAACTTATTTTGGTTAATGCCTATCAATTTGAATTTGACTATTTTGAATTTTGACTGATTTGAATATTTCCGTATGATGAGGTTCAGTTTATGTATCTTTGGCAGGAGTATCATCACTGATGTTGTGTTCTCCTTGCTTCATCTTATCAAGTAGTACATGACTGTTTTTTTTTTCCCAATACTGGTGATGTTGAACACTTGATTAAGCTGGTGTCTGCCAGGCATCTCCACTGTA
The DNA here is from genome assembly GCF_059928025.1 of Delphinapterus leucas. Classification (NCBI taxonomy): domain Eukaryota; kingdom Metazoa; phylum Chordata; class Mammalia; order Artiodactyla; family Monodontidae; genus Delphinapterus; species Delphinapterus leucas. The sequence goes on along the minus strand of NC_143146.1, from coordinate 20,809,629 downwards.
AAGTTATACATTTTTTCTTTTAAATTTATAAGTAATTATTTGAAAAAATTTGAATCTTTATAAATTTTCTAAATTTCATCAAACTTTCATGTTATTCATTTTATTTACATAAGTATGGATTTTTGGATAACTGTATTGTTCCATGGATTATAATCTATTAATAATATTAATTATTTTAAAGCTTTACTTATTCAAGATTTGGCCAGTGATAGCCCTCAAGCTAGCTCATGTGTCCAAATAGTATGGAGGTTCCTCAAAAAGGAAGGACAGAGTTTCTATAGCAAGTTATGACATGTTCCATAATTTAACAATGTTTTAACAATGAAACAGGTAAACAGGTACACACATGACATCTGAAGTTATCACCAAATACCATATAAAAACATTTTGCAATTTACTTTACATTAAATATTCATCTTTATACAGGAAAATCATGGATCCAAAATCCATTTAAATAGTAAGTGAATCATGTATATATAATTTTAACTTAGATTTACAGGATAATGTTGAAACAGGACCTTGATGAAGGGTTGAAAATTAATTTAAAAAATATAACTTATTTATTTTCATATATATGTATATATATTTATAAATTAAGATTCTTGAATTTTAAAAACTGTCTTCTTCAATTTCTATCATATTTCCCCTGGAAGATTATACTTGACAATTTCTACATTTCTATGCATTAAAATATCATAGAGAACACTAAGTTCTAGTCAAGATGAAGTCACCTGGACCAGATTTACTCTCCTTCCTAAAACAGATAAAATATATGTAACAATAGATTTCAAGACACTAGACATAAGGAAATGAAAAGCAGTGATCCCTAAGCGATGAGAAACAAATGAGATGAGTCCTAAGATGCTCTCAGTTTACTACATTGAGAGAATTTCCTAAGTGCAGTGTTGAATTTGGAGCCTAGGTTGAATCCTCCTAGTTTCTGGGGTGAAAGAGATGGAGTTAAGTCTTTGTAGAAGACAAGGCAGCTCGTTTGCAGAAGAGCAGACCTAAGCGAGATGCTTTGAAAGAGTCCTCCTCAAGTATTTAGCAGAGTACTGCTTAATGCATGTTGGTGAAGAAACTACTGGAACCTGGGGAAAGAGCCATCTGTTCTCATAGGGAATATAGTACCTGGAGTTAACACAGAGTCTGGAATAGTGCCAGTTATCACCTGTGAAAGAAGTGGAATGCTCACACACTGCTGGAGGGCATAGAAAGTGGTGCTACCACTTTGGTAAAGAGTTTTGTATTTTGTTATAAAGTTAAGCAAACACCCACCTTCTGATCCAACCATTCTACTCCTAGACCCAAGAGAAATCAAAGCCTAGGTCCTTACAAAGACTTTTATACATAAGAGCTGTATCTCTATTAACCATAATCTGGAAACATCTCAGGTAAATGGATAAACAAATTTTGGTATATCCATTAAATATGATTCTACTGAGCAATAAAAATGAATGAACGGTTAATACATGCTACAACATGAATGAATCCCTAATTATCCTGTGTAAGAGTAGCCAGACAAAAAGTACATAACATGTAGTTCAATTTATTCAAAATTTTAGAAACTGTAAGATAATCTACTGTGACAGAAAGTAGATCAGTTATTTCTTGGAGGCTGAGAAAGGGGCTCCTATGGGGAGAGATTATACTGAAGCATGAGGACAATTTTTGGGGTGTTGTATCTGTTGATTATCTTGATTATGATGACATTTCGCAGGTGTATGTCAAAATTTATCAAATTACATATTTTAAATATGTGTGATGTTTTTGCATTTTGAATTATATTTCAAAAAAGCTGCTTTTTAAAAGCAAAGAAGCAATTTAAACATTCCCTTGGTGCAGCACCACCATCAACCCATTCTCAATTAGGCAAGTTTAAAAAGAAGCAGCAAGCTCATTTGTCATATTGAAATCCTTAAAAATCAGTACACTGTTATTAATTCAAATTATGTAAATAGATATTTAGTATAAAGAGTGCTATTTATAATTTCAGAATGCCATAATTTTAAATTTAACTAGTCGCTGGTATGTGTAAGGTACATAGCTTTGTAAGATTTTTCTTTTCCCTTGTATTTGTTCTGATTGTATTCCTTGAAATGCAAGTTGTGTCTGCTGAATCTAGCCATAAACAATTAAGCTATATTTTTATGCCTTTTAATTTTTGTTTTATTTTTCTGGTAATTTGTTTCTATTGGTCAAGAAGCTTTCGCACAGACAGGTTGGGGAAGGACTGAATTTGACCCCTCATTTCTCTATTAACCTTCCAGGGCTGATGAGGAATGCTTCTAAGGTTTGCTGCTTCAGTAGCTCTCAAATTTGACTTTTTTTGGATACCAATAAGCATTATTTTTCCTTCTCTCCTATTTTTCCTCCCTTCCTTCTTTCCATCCTTCTTTCGTTGCCCTACATGTAAAAAATATATATTTCAAGTATTTTAGTAGCCTTTGAGCCAGTTTTTATGCTTTCACCAACCAGTTCTTCATTGTCTGTAATGTGGTATCTTTTAATGGTTAATTTATTATAATTTCCCTTATTAAATATGAGCAACTTTTGGCAAAAATTCTGACCCCTCCAGCAGTGGCGCCTAGCAGATGTTTAAAAAGAGTCAAAATAATTCAACAACATTGTAAAACAAGACAATATTTTTTTCTCTTAAAATAATATATTTTAGTAATTCTACCATTACTCAGCAAAAATCACAGGAAGCAAGTGATCATAGGGGCTCATGTAATTTGGACAGATTTCATTTGTCAATTCACACATGGTATATCTCCTCAAATGTGATTTTTTTAAGTAAACATATTTTTAGTCCTAGTGTTTAAGTCAAATTAGGAATATGTATCAAAAGTTGACTTAAAGAGCACACATCTAAACAACTGTAAGTTGTTAGGTTTAATTTCATGTATTTAGCTAAAGCATTAAATCATTTTGGCTTGGTAAAGAATCTAAAAGCAGTTCGTAGAGTCATCATGTAGAAATACCAAGGTTTTATTGAGAGTATAAAAGAAGATTTCTCATCTAAGAGTATGTATAGAATACATCTAAAAGTGCATTTAAAAATCAATATTACATTTTGTGTTTAATGCAGGTCAGTGACAGCGTATCTCAGTGGAACCAAAGACCATTTTCCTTGAAGGTAGCACAGAAATTCTCTATTTCTTAATGCACATTACAGTTCACTGAACTTCTCCGTTATCTAATTCTGAAATGCCTTTGGTTCATGACAAGCAGTTTCATAGACAGTGAGATTCTCAAAATTGAATAGGATGGCAACCAAATTTCTGGTCACTACCCAAGTATTCTTTTAACAAGTGGTGTCTTTCATCTTGGAGCCCTATGCTATTCAACAAAATATTTATTCAAGTTATCAAGAAGCACTTCATATGTAAAATAAAGTTTCTATTTTGTTTCATAAAGGGATATTGCTCTTTCAACTCTATTCCCATTTTAATGCATTCATGTTCTTTTCATTTTATGTATATTTACTTATTGTTTTTATTTTACATCTTTTTTTCTACCCATCCAGCGCATAAAATTCATGATAACTGAAAATGACTGGATATTTTCCAAAGTCCACTTCTCTTCTGACCTAAAAACCATGATAGTAGGTAGTTAATGAGTACATCCTCAAAAAAAAAAATCTAATTCATGCTTTTAGTTGGTACCTAGGGATCTGTTAGCCCACTGTGATACAATGTTAGCCCCATATCATTATTTTAAGCTCATTCATAAGACGTTAGAAATTTTAAGATTTTTAAATAGTGTAATCATATTTCTGTGTTTCTCTTTGCACCCTGTGAAATAAAAGAACGTTATAAATTTGTAGTTGCTTAAAAAAATCATCCCGTGTTTTGGATGTATTTGTTAAAATTGCATGTTTTCAGGTTACCATATACCCTAGTAAAGATTCTTAAAAATCTCTGTACATGAGCCCCTTGGACAATCTGGTGAGGACTATGGGCCACTTTTCAGAATAATTTTTAAATACATTAAATTAAAGATATAACTTTGCAAAGGAACTAGATTATGTAAAATTCACTTATCAAGTTAATAAAACCAAAAAGTAGAATTGGGTGTAGAACTTAATGTGGTAAAATAAGATATAGCAATACATTTAATAACAATGATAATTCTGAAGCAGTGATGAGCAGAAATAATGAATTGAGATATCTACAAAAGTTTCAATAATATATTAACATTTCTTTGAGTTTTACTGCTGACAAATATAATGCTACTTTGATTTATTGCATATGTTTGAAAGAAATAACATAACTCTGTTAGAGGTTAGTTAAAATGAAGCTTTAATTCTTCCCATTTAACTTCACAAACTCCCGAACTCAATCCACAGATGACTTTGTAGTCTGTGGACCCTTGTTACAGTATTTTAGTTTTCCTATTAGAAACTCCATAATGACAAAAACAATGAGATTTTCTTCAGCTCTTAAACTGTGAGATGTGCATTTTTACTCCTCTTGTATTATCTATATTCTATCAATTTTTTAAAATAGTGTATGCTTTTGAGTCCCATAACTCAGAGGTGAAATGAACATTTATCATTTGTTAGCTGCCTAAAATTGGGCAAGTCATTTGCTTTCCAACTGTGCTTTCCCACATACTTCTTGTAAAAGTTTTGTGAGAATCAGAAATAATTACTGTGAAAACCTAGTACTTCATGTGGCAAAAATAAATAGTATCTTTGAAAAAAGGTTCAGTACAAATCAGAACTTATTCATGTGGCATGTTAGTCCACACCAGTATAGAGCTTATTAATTCACTTCTGAATTTACAGAAACTAGAGAATAAAAGAGAGCGCTGGAGGGTTAAAAGGAAGGAGAAGAGGTGAATTGAATGACAAAAGAACTTGGAGGTGTTTTCTATAAATCAGTCCCCAGGAGAAGTGAATCTGATTACAACCAGAGGACTGAATCACAATGACAAGCTTAGGGCCTTCTTGCTCTTGGTGTGAAAGGGAGCATGAGATGTGAGGTGAGGCTCACACATGGTCCATTTTCCTCTAGGTCTTCCTGACTTCTAGTCATTCAGCCTGAATCTGTTATTCATCCCTCTGTGTTCATGGGGCATTTGGAGAAGCATCTTAGCATATATCCAGATTTCCATCAATGACAGATTAACTTAATAATATTGTTAAGATTTATTAGAAAATAATAGTTAATACGTACATAGCACTTCTATATATGGCACTCTGTTTTGAAGTTAACAATATCTATAATCCTCACAGCAAAAATGAGATAGGTACCCTTAACATCCCGGTTTTAGATGACAGAATTGAGGCACAGTTGGACTAGGTAACTTGCCTGAACTCATTTTCTATCAAAGCATGCAAAGTACCCAAGACTTTCAAATCACAACTACTTGGTGAAAGTCAGGTGGAGAAATACAGAATATTTTATGTATAACTCTCATTTATAAAATTTTTGTGCACTACCTCATAACATTTTTTGAAATGTTGTTTTTCCATTGCTGTTAAGAACACAAAACAGTATAAAACATGGAGTCTGGCCTTACATTGTCCACATTTTAGTAGGGTAAGTACATACTTAAGTAAATATAGCAAAAGGTATAAATTGGAATTTTATAACAGGTAATAAGAAAAATAAAATAACACTTAAAATTACATAGTAGCTTACTACCTTCTTTTTAGATATGATTATAGTCAAGTGTTGATATTCAAAGCACATTAAAAATCAAGCAAAGCACGAGAAGTTGGGAACATATGGAGCATTTTTCAACAGTGACAAGCCTGGTAAGAATCATTCATAAACTGTTCTGAAGTTTTAACTCTTGCTCTTCATCTGTTTTGTAAGGCATTACAATTAACATATAAAATCTAAAGACAGCATTCCATAATTAAACACTCAGTGGATTAAAAAATGAGGAAGTTCATATCATTTGCATGTCTCCAGGAACACCTGCATTTATTTCCAGGATCTTCTAGTAAAGAGGAACACAGCTGCTAATGTTGTGACTAATGAAAAATATAAAGTCACGAAGGACTGGCTATATTATGTATATTTCTACTACCCTAAATAGTTTTCTTTGGGTCCAGAATTTATATTACATATTATTTTGACTAGTGATTCATTTTGAAGTAATAATATGATGTTGGCTGATGTATTAGTCAGTTGAGGCTGCCATAACAAAGTATCATAGAGCTGGTGGCTTAAACAACAGACATTCATTTCTCAAAGTTCTGGAGGCTGGGAAGTCCAAGATGAAGGTGCCCGAAGACTCAGTTCATGGTAAGGACTCTCTTCCTAGCTGGCAGATGAGAAGCAACTTTGCTGCTTGTTTACCTCCAATTAATCTCACTCACATTAAAAAAAAGAAAAATCTGTTTCTGTTCTTCATTCTTTTGTTAGCTAAGTTCTGCATTTAAAATACTTATGTAAAATTAAGCAGCATTTCATGGGTTTTAAATAAGATAAGTAATCAGGGTATCTACACCCATGCATTTTGAATGATATAAAATTGAAGATGTTAATAAGTGCTTTAGGTACTATGTAAACTTCTTAATTTCCTTATTACCTATTTCAATCTGAATTATGTGAATAACAAATATAGTCCCCAATACATAGACATTAAGCATACGTACATATTTCTACTTATTTTTGATAAAAATGGATTTTCAACAATAACATTTGTATTCATAAATAAATTAACTAAAATGAATCATGTATTTTCTTGGTATAATTTTTTTTCGCAAAAAAGTACTAAGATGAAAACATCGCAGTAGAACAATGTAATAATGAAGATATTCAATGAATTGTTGAAAATGACTCCAAGAAAGCCAGAAAGGACAATGATTTGACAGTACAATCTGCTGGCATGACTTCTAATCAAATACCATCAATGTTACAAAAAGAATGCCTTCCTTGAATATAGTAGCTCTTCATAAGAAGAAAATGAAATTGTAAAGAATCATTAGGTATACTGTCTTACTTTTAGTCTTTGAAATTCCAAAGCACCACAAAGGTTTGAGACACAACCAAGAGCTTGGGCAGGGTAGAACGGTAAGGTTCATCTCCTACTGAGGCCATTCCATCAAAACTGGGAGAGGTGGCTGTTTTATCTAATGTATAGAAACCAACACAGAGAGTCACAGAAGATAAAGGAACAGAAGAATATGTTCTAACTGAAAGAACAAGATACAACCCCACATAACATATTTTAAACAATGATAAAAAGACATAGGTACCGCTTGTTAAAAAAACCTTTTCTCATTTTAATTATGATAATCTACTCAATACAATATTTACTGAATATTTTCCCCTTATGTAGAAATATGCTACAGTTTCTTACTATTGGAAAAATGGTAAAATTCTGAGATGTTGATGAAAACATTACACAGCCTAAATGTGCTAATTAGTATATAATTTTACCTATTATTAATATACTTGTCAATTCTAATGTATAACTGCATCAATATTAAAATGGAATTTTAAAAAGAAAGCAAAAATATTATTTATGTAAGAATAAGAAAAAAAATTTATTTCACATATAGTAGGTGTGTTTATTTTTTTATTCATTATATCAAAAAATTGGCAAGAAAAAAATTGGCAATGTATCTTAAAAGATTACTAAGTGTCCTTAAATATAAGCACTGAAAGTAGCTTATTCATCAAGGGGCCAACAATTCTTGAGGTTAACATATTTGAAATTTGCATAGGCTTATGTTAAATATGATTTAATATTCAATTCATTTTAACAAAATATATTTATCATTTTAAAAGAAACTTTAAGATGAATTAGTATTCTCCAGAAAATAAACTTACAAATTACAAGAAAATTAAATGAAGTTATAGTGCATTTTATGGAGTTCCAGTCAAAAAGATGAAATTCCTCTTTTAAATTAACCATAATAGTTTAAAAGTCTACATAAGATATTCTGGTTTCCAATAATTTCCAATAATGGGTGATTGAGATAGTCAAAGTGATGATAATTTATGACTGTTGATTTAAAAAAAATTATTTTATTTATGGCTGCATTGGGTCTTCACTGCTGAGCACAGACTTCCTCTAGTTGCAGCAAGTGGGGGATACTCCTAGTTGCGGTGAGCGGGTTTCTCATTGCGGTGGCCTCTCCCGCTGAGGAGCACGGGCTCTAGGCGTGTGGGCCTCAGTAGTTGTGGCTCACGGGTTCCAGAGCACAGGCTCAGTAGTTGTGGCGCACAGGCCCAGCTGCTCTGTGGCATGTGGGATCTTCCCGGACTAGGGCTCGAACCCATGTCCCCTGCATTGGCAGGCAGACTCCCAAACACTGCACCACCAGGGAAGCCCCTAATTGTTGATTATTTTATGACATTGTATTTACATAGAACTAAACTAAAGGTAAGATTAAATAATTACTCATGTGATTTAAATAATGGATTATATCAAACTAAATAAATCAGATAAAATATTGCGGTGGAGGATTATCTGAATTGGAGATGTATTTAAATTTCAACTGCTATTTAAGAGATGATCATACATGACTATTTAATACTAAAATAAGGTAAACAATGTCTGTGAGACTGATGAGGCAGAGGAAAAGAAGTCTTACTTATTTCAAAGTCAGATTTAAAAATTCTGGAAAGCTGTTTATGAGATTTAACACTATCATTTTGTATAATATTATTCATATGCATTTTACTAATTTTTATTAGTGTAATATTAATACTTATTTAATACATATTAACTCCTTTGAATGAACAGATTTTAATTAAATTGAGGTCTTCTTTTTTCTTTTTTTTTTTTTGAGGAGTATCAGTGCTTTGATTCCCAAAAATATATTACACACTGCTAAAAACACAGGTTAACTGAATTAATTGTCTTAATTTGAGCTCCCTTCACCAAATGAGGCTAAAAAAGTCAAATCCTTGAGTTAAAGGTATTTTAAGGTAGAACTTTGTATGCATCTGTGTGATTTCCACTTCAAGCCCTTCTTGACAGATTCTGCATTAACAGACTAACCTAATAATAACCCTGGACCAATGTGCCTTTGAAATTAATCACAAGAGTGCTGAATACCAATGACTAAAACGGGCATAGCACAACGGCTCTTGTACAGTGGTTCCAAAATGAAACAGGAGCTTTATTTTTGAATTCACATGGCATGAAAAAGCTCTCTTCTTTCAAAAGCATTTTATGATGTAAACTTTCATTGAATTAATACTATTTGATAACTTCCCTTTACATTCAATCTGTTTATCTACACATATGTGTACTTTGTTTCTCTAGAAGGATAATTTCAGAACCAATAATGGTGGTTTTCTTAATAAAAACCAGTTTTCTTAATAAAAACTTAATGTATCACATTACATTCCATTACAGCACACTCTAATTAAATTCCTTTTTATTTCAGTCTGTCTCAGAGGGTTAGGGAAGCTCAAGAATGTTTAACAAAATTCAACAAAGCAACTACCTGAAGTTGATACATTAACCTTGGCACTGAAAGTTACTTTATTCAATCCACATATGCCAGAAACACCATTATACAATGACCTAAAAACAACAGTATTTCACTTTAACTGGAGAGGTTGTAAATGAATAACGATCATTTCTAACTCATTATATGCATTATGTATTTTGCCCTCGGAAATGTTAAAGAAAAACAATCACCAACTGTAAAAGCGTGTCTTACTTGGATGTAAAAGCTAAAATATACCTTTTCTTGATAATAAGGAGGATGGATAGATTTTAATACTTGTGTAATCATTTACAGCAAACACATGCCTCACAAATTGAAAAATATATATTGATACATTTTGTTCCTCCATTTGGAATTCGAAGAGGGAACATGTAATTTTAAAGAGAAGATTAGCCTTCCTATTGAACATGCCCCCAGGCTTATGCCCAGAGAAAGAACTCATTCCAATGGGGGTGGGGAGGTGGGAGGTAATAAGGCTAAAGGCCAGATCTCTTTCCTTGTTTGGTTCTAAAGAGTCATGGGGCTCTTTTCTGTCATAACAATCATATCTATACAGGCCCACCGTCCCACCATGGCTTATCCAAATCTTTACAGCTGCCACATAAAATTTAGATTTCTAAATTTTTCATATTTTAGGAAGGCAATAGCTTATATGTACTCTATACTATATATCATCCCTAGTTATAATAACGTACTCCATTTTTTTTGGCAGTGAGACAAAAATATCCATATATCCATACTAGATTAGGTAAATAATGACCATAAGTAAACTTATGTCAGTTCTGGCAAAAGATTTTATGTAGGTTTCAAGTTTTTCTGCCCATTGAAGAGCTTTTTGATTTTGCAATATTTGATTCAGAACTGTAGACTCATGTGGCCATGTTTTGAAGGCCATTTATACTTTCCATTCTGGTGCACCCACCCCTAATTTCTTGACCATTCTATTATATGATGGCCAAATAAAGCCAAATAAAGGATGAAAGAGAGGGTTCAACCTCCTATAAAGCTGGATGAGTCAGATATGGAGCACAGCCTCCAGGTTCAAATACATTAGTTTGAATCCAGTTTCATTTATTGGTTATTACTCAAGTGGTCAGTTCATTTGGTTTGCCTGTTGAAGCCTCTGAAAATTTCCAGCTATGCTACTTTTTGTTCTTTTGGCAGTAGCTGAAGGAGCTGCCCTAAATAAATCTTCATCTTTATGGACTCAAACTGTCTACCTCCCCTTCCCCTCCACCCCCCAACCACCAACAGTTAAGAAGAATTTTTTTTTTTTTTTCGGTACGCGGGCCTCTCACTGTTGTGGTCTCTCCCGTTGCGGAGCACAGGCTCTGGACGCGCAGGCTCAGCGGCCATGGCTCACGGGCCCAGCCACTCCGCGGCACGTGGGATCTTGCAGGACCGGGGCGCGAACCCGTGTCCCCTGAATCGGCAGGCGGACTCTCAACTACTGCGCCACCAGGGAAGCCCAAGAAGGATTATTCTTTAAACTCCTAAGTTGTCTGAATGGCAGCTGATCCTCGCCACCCCTCTCCTTTCTCTCCTATAGGTTGTAACAATTTCTTTTCTGGCTGCCTTACCCCTTAATTGCTTTAACAGATTTCCATCTCTTCTTTTTTCATCCAGCTTTCTATCTATTTGAATAAGGGATTTTAAAAGAAGAGCAATGGGGGAAAAGAAATGGATATCCTCAGATTTTAACACTCATGAATGTTAAGTCTATATCCCATCTTAAGCGATTTCAACAGTAGAATGGCAAAAGGCACATCTGCTTTAGGGAAGATAAAATGGTGAGTGTTTGAGTGAGTTGAGAGTTGTTCAGTGTGGTAACAAAAACAACAGTTTGGACACTGTTGAACTAGTTAAGCCAAGACAAGGAGTAGATGATCTAAATTCTAGTGATAGGAACACAAAGCAAAGATTGGATGCCAGAAAGATTCCAAGGTGAAAACATCTGGCTATGTTCCTCGTTAGACCTGGGGTGAAAAAGTGCAAATATAAATTCAAACATCTCACAAAAGCAAAAGTTAAAGCAATGGAACACGAAAGAATAGGATTCTGAAAGAACATCTCAAGAGCTCATAAAATATGTGACTTATAGGGCACATTTGAAGGAATAGCACAGATTTTTCAAGACAACAACTAAAATAGAAAAAAAATATGGTTATGTTTTGAGGAAAAAATGAAATTTGAAATCTTTCCTTTTATAAAAATGCATTCATATTACTTATTATTATTTTCTTTATTATGGCTTATTAGGTTATTTCATATAGATACTTTGGACATGTATAAATGTCTTGTGTCTTCTATGAAGTGCATACCATTTTAGTTATACATTGTATGTATATATATTAGACAAATGTAAGTAGAAAAGATTGAGTTATAGACAGTTTTAGCTAAGGCAGGTATTTCTGAAAACATATATGATTTATTTCATACAAGTTAATCGAGGAGAAATCAGTATTGCGCCCTGATGGACTGGAAAAATGTCACAAGAGAAATACTAATTCAACAGACAGGATCCATCTTTGCCCAAGAAATAAAGCTTCTGAATGACACTACATATATAATTAGATGTTAATGAGACATAATTAAGGATATAAATACTACAAGTGAGGAGAGTTTGATGGACACAGTGCGGGGGTGGGGAGATGTTATGAGAAAGATGTGACCAATTGAAAGGAAAATATGGAGTAATAGAAACAAATGCTTCTCTATTCCTACCTAATACATAGATTTATACTCTGTGTCACTGTGAATGCTAGGATGCATCTGAGTATGTGCTCCCAGAAGATGAATGGGTGCTCTAATAGAGATAAAAGTTCCTCTGATTTCTGTTACCACCTTGTTACAAAGGAAGTCTAACTGCATAAAGCATATTCAATAAAACTACCTTTCTAGAATTTCTTTTAGTGGTATTGATTCAAATCCTTGTAGTGGCACAAAACTTGTTAAATAAATATTCAGTTACATTTCAGGGTGCACATTGGAAAGTTAAAAATGTTTTCATTTAGGGGTTGGTCCTGGGCTAGTTAAAAAATTTGATTCGTATGTTAAGCAATTGTATGAAACGACTTACACTGTCTTTCACCTAACAGTTCCAGTGTTATAACAGTCTCATAATTACTTGGCTTCCATATTTTCTTTAATCCAGTAGTTATCAATGTGCGATCTAAGGACCCCTGAGGGCCTCAAGGTCTTCCTTGTTCCAACTACAGATCTGTGTGAAACAGAATTTTCTTTATAGACTTAACCCAAAACATTATATGACAACAGAATTGATGCAGAAGGAAATAAAGTTTAGCTGTCTTCTATAAAGATATTTATTAAAGAAATCCCAAACATGCAAGACAATCTCCTAATTTTTCTGTTTTCAAAAACATAGTTCTATTTTATAAAAAATGTTATTTATGTTAACACGTAGTGAGTTTAAAATACCTGTTTTAAATATTTCTCCATTTTTATTTCTAAATTTATAAATCTAGGAAGATATAACCCATATAAACACAATCACTTTGGGGTCTTCAATAATTTTTTAAGAGTGTTAATGCTGTAAATGGGGCCTGGGATGGAGTAGTTTGAGGACCGTCACTAGAATCCATCCTGGGCACCATCACCAGGGTGGTGGGATTTAACCATGCTGGTTAGTCTCTTGTGGCTTTCCACAGTTTTCAACAGTGTCCTTCTTTTTATTTTTTATTTACTTTTCTTTTCCTTCTTTATTTATTTCAAAAATTATTTTATTTAAATTTTGCAGCTTTATTGAGATACAACTTTGTCTTTCAATATGCTTGTTGATCCTTGGGATCTAGTGGTAGATTCCAAATGGCCCAGTCGAAATCACTGATGGACAATATTGGATCTGCACCTCTTGACAGTCCATAGAGCATTCCCACACCTACTTCATTTATATTCCCCAAGCAGGCTGTAATCATTTTGAATTTGAAAGTTTTGCTCGCTCCAGTCCTTCTGTAATATTGTTCTTGTCCTCGCTGAATATCTAAAATTTATTCATATATCATTTACCTGATCTATATAGCACTCTAAAAGCCTCACTAAAAATACCAGTTCAAACTGATCTCCATCTGTCTGCTGAACACACACAGAGTAGGTATTAGATTCCTAATAAGACACACTGAATATTGCTTACTTTTATAAAGTAAGCATTGTGTTTGCTGCTGAGGATGTTACGTTACTATAAGGACAATGTGATGGACTAACCTGGGAAGGTACAAGTGTCTTGAGAGCACAATAGAGAAATTTGAAAATGAATTATAATGGACACATAGTATTTAACCGTATAATGGGAAAAGGTGGAGGTGGGAAAGAAAATTCACGTAGAAATTAATGTATAACTGTCTCAGAGTGAGAAATAGTATGGAAATTACAAATACAGCTGTCACTACAAGGTAAAGTGAACAGAGAACAGGGTTCAGGTCATGAAAGAGTTTATATGATATGTTAATTATTTTTGACATTAATGTGGAGGTAATTTGTAGTGCCCTTAGTGTATAAATGAAAGGCTAACATATTCATATGTTTCTTTTCTATGCTTTCTTTTCTGTGCAAAAAATCTATGGAAGTCTAATGAATGAGTTTTATCTTGCAAATACTCACCTATAAGCAAATGGAATTGACATCAAAAGTAGCTGGATATTAAAGATAATGATACAATAAGTTAATTAAAGTAATTATTGAAGATGCTGCTTCCAAACTTTTGCCTATAATATCCAAAATAAAGAGAGAATTTTCAATTTTTCAAATTCATGTTAAATTGCTTGTACTTAAACCATTTCAGTCCCTCTAGTTTATCAAATTACCAGAAGGCTCTTCTTTCTGCAAATCACCTGAGTTACCAATCTAGAGTGACCACCATTTCTAAAGTTACCTATACATCAAATAATGTAGTCTATTTTTAAAAATGCCCTTACATCATCTTTCATACATTTTGGGGTGAAGCACTCTAAGTTAGAAGTATAGAGTTAACATTATAAAAGATCCATTAATCCACAATAATGTGGAATAAATTTTTTATTCTCTTTCCTGAAACTTTTTTTTTAATGAGGGGTTGTTAAGCCGCTCTGTAAAATATTGAACCATAGCAGCAAGGTACATTCATGGCAATGTATCAGCTGAATTCATTTGGAATTGGAAAATGTGTGTGTTCACTGGAGCAGTTAAAATGATGCACAAAACAGGCTAATTTATTAGAATAAAGTCAAACTAAATCTCAATTAGAAGAAAGACCACAATTAATTGTTTGAGGAGAGTCCTCAGGGTAAGGGTAGAAAAGACTCTATAAATTCTTTACAGTTACACATTTCCACCCCAAATTTAAAGAAAAATCCTTTGCTCGTTGAATTCAACCTCACTTAATGATTTCAGTTTTATATACATCCCCATGTAAAATAAATTTTAACATCTCAAATCTCTACTTGATTTTAAGGTCATTAGTTTAATGAGATACTACCTAAGATATTTTATTAATAATCATCTCCCACGTCAGCCTTTAGTTCTTATTCATTGTTTCCCTATTTATGTAGCACAACTCTAGCTCAGTCTCCTGAAACCTAAACAGTTTAAAGGGAATCTGAAAAACCAGTTTTAAATGTTATATGTGAACCTTTATAAATGTCTACCATATCTCATATAATTTTGTTTTAACAAGGTTATCTATATTAGATTTAGGTTTGTCCCAAGCAAAAATGTACCTTATTTATAATATTTTCTTCTGATAATTAGGAATAAATTTTCTGAGTATTACCTCTGAATTTGCTATAGCTCATAAGACATTTTTAATTGAACAAAACCCCAGTGGAACTCCTATAAGCATGTGGGTATTATTCAAAAAGAAGTTTTGCTAAGAGACTTGAAATTTTAATCAAATGGCTTTGGGGATGGAGATAAGAGAAGAGGAAGGAGAAAAACAGAGATTCAGTTCAAAGAATTTTAGTAATTATGGAGGCAACAGATAATACTTTAAGCTAAAGATAAAAAATGGAAGAAGCATTTTTCTTAGTTTTTACTGATTAAGTCAATGAAATTTGAAATTCCAGTAACAGTTATGTATTGAACTTATCTATGTACTAAATACTTTGAAGTTTATAAACTGTAAGTAGATAAAGAATTTGGCATTGCTCCATACCAAAGAGGCAAAATGACTGAAAGTAAATATATATTAACATTAAATATAATCAAAGATATATGCAAAAAGTATAAGGATATGAAACTTACTCATCTGAGGTCTTTCTAAAATAATGTAAATCAGGGCAAATTTCTGAAGAGTAAAGGGATAATAATTTCTTCTTATATATGGCTTCAAGACCTGTTGCTCACATATAAAACACATATCGCCCCTACTTCATCACTTAATTTAAACTGGAATTAAATTCTTTTCAAAGCATATGTCTCTTGGAGATAAACTGAAGTTATCACTTATTTAACACAGGGCTAGTTCACTCTTCAATCTCCAAGGTAAATGCTGGCCTCATGTATACAAGATTTACTAAATAATTATAGCATGGAAGCACAAACAACAACATACACAATATATTAACTTTATAATCAAGCATGGATATTAGGTATATATAAAATAAAATCTATAATCAACATAGTAAAAAAATAGTGTTTTACAATTACGCAGCACCCTTATTTTTTTTTAATTTAACAAAGAGTTGAGCCATTTGCTACTAAGATTCTATAACTCTAAACAATATGTTTCTAACAATATAATTTTTGTTTAATTTTAAGCATAAATTTAAAATAAGCGATTGTGTAATTTAAAGAAATCTTATTTTATAAACATTACTAATACACTTGAAAATATCAGACATTGAGGGATATGGAATTTATGATTTCAGTTAACACTGATATACAGTTTATACTTTTCATTCTGCTTAACTAAAGTCAATTGGGAGGCAACTGGATGCATATTTACTTCTACAAATTTTTTCTCATACAATCTTTAAGAGAAAACAATATAAGTAATACATAATTTTTTGAATAAATATTTAATTGAGTAAGCTTACTAATTAATTTATCCAAAGATAATACTTTTTCTTCTATTTTAGATTTATATTTTGAAATAAAATACAGAATTTATATGAAGAAGGTATGAATCTATTTGAAGAAAAGATTAAATTCCCTGCTAAGGACTGCTAATTAATGTTGAGTTGACTTACAAGATATTTAAGTTTATATATAAAGTGATTAGAAATCTCTTTTCTCAGGAATCTAAAAACATTTATGGGATACAAGGTTCTTCAATATACGTAAATCAATGTGATACACCATATTAACAAACTGAAGAATGAAAACCACATGATAATCTCAATAGATGCAGAAAAAGCTTTCGACAAAATTCAACAACCATTTCTGATAAAAAAAAATCTCCAGAAAGTGGGCATAGAGGGAACCTACTTCAACATAATAAAGGCCAAATATGACACACCCACAGAAAACATTATTCTCAGTGGTGAAAAACCAAAAGCATTTCCTCTAAGATCAGGAACAAGACAAGCGTGTCCACTATCACCACTATTATTCAACATAGTCATGGAAGTCCTAGCCGTAGCAATCAGAGAAGAAAAAGAAATAAAAGGAATACAAATTAGAAAAGAAGAAGTAAAACTGTCACTGTTTGCAGATGACATGACACTATACATAGAAAATCCTAAAGATGCCACCAGAAAACTACTAGAGCTAATCAATGAATTTAGTAAAGTCACAGAATACAGAATTAATACACAGAAATCTCTTGCATTCCTATACACTAACAATGAAAGATCAGAAAGAGAAATTAAGGAAACAATCCCGTTTACCATTGCAACAAAAGGAATAAAATACCTAGGAATAAACTTACCTAAGGAGGCAAAAGGCTTGTATGCAGAAAACTATCAGATACTGATGAAAGAAATCAAAGACAACACAAACAGATGGAGAGATATACTATGTTCTTGGATTGGAAGAATCAATATTGTGAAAATGACTATAATATCCAAAGCAACCTACAGATTCAGTGCAATCCCTATCAAATTACCAATGGCATTTTTCACAGAACTAGAACAGAAAATTTTACAATTTGTATGGAAACACAAAAGAACCCGAATAGCCAAAGCAATCTTGAGAAAAAAAAACAGAACTAGAGGAATCAGTTTCCCTGACTTCAGACTACACTATAAAGCTACAGTAATCAAGACAAAATGGTACTGGCACAAAAACAGAAATATACACCAATAGAACATGACAGAAAGCCCAGAGATACAACCCACACACCTATGGTCACCTAATCTATGACAAAGGAGGCAAGAATATACAATGGAGAAAAGACAGCCTCTTCAATAAGTGGTACTGGGAAAACTGAACAGCTACATGTAAAAGAATGAAATTAGAACACTTCCTAACACTATACACAAAAATAAACTCCAAATGGATTAAAGACCTGAACATAAGGCCAGACACTATAAAACTCTTAGAGGAAAACATAGGCAGAACACACTCTGACATAAATTGCAGCAAGATCTTTTTTGACCCACTTCCTAGAGTAATGAAAGTAAAAACAAAAATAAAAAATGGGACCTAATTAAACTTAAAAGTTTTTGCACAGCAAAGGAAACCATAAACAAAATGAAAAGGCAACCCTCAGAATGAGAGAAAATATTTGCAAACGAAGCAGTTGACAAAGGATTAATACCCAAAATATATAAACAGCTCATGCAGCTCAATATCAAAAAAACAAACAACCCAATCCAAAAATGGGCAGAAGACCGAAATAGACATTTCTCCAAAGAAGACATACAGATGGTCAACAAACACATGAAAAGATGCTCAACATCACTAAACATTAGAGAAATGCAAATCAAAACCACAATGAGGTATCACTGCACACCCGTCAGAATGGCCATCATCAAAAAATCTACAAACTGGAGAGGGTGTGGAGAAAAGGGAACCCTGTTGCACTGTTGGGGGAATGTAAATTGATACAGCTACTATGGAGAACAGTATGGAGGTTCCTTAAAAAACTACAAATAGAACTACCATATGACCCAGCAATCCCACTACTGGGCATATACCCATAGAAAACCATAATTCAAAAAGACATATGCACACCAATGTTCACTGCAGCACTATTTACAATAGCCAGGACATGGAAGCAACCTAAATGTTCATCAACAGAGAAATGGATAAAGAAGATGTGGTACAATGGAATGTTACTCAGCCATAAAAAGGAACAAAATTGGGTCATTTGTAGAGACGTGGATGGACCAGAGACTGTGATACAGAGTGAAGTAATTCAGAAAGAGAAAAATATTGTATATTAATGCATATATGTAGAATCTAGAAAAATGGTATAGATGATCTTATTTGCAAAGCAGAAATACAGACACAGACGTAGAGAACAAACGTATGGATACCAAGGGGGAAGGGGGGATGGGATGAATTGGGAGATTGGGATTGATTTATATACACTATTGATACTATGTATAAAATAGATAACTAGTGAGAACCTACTGTATAGCTCAGGGAACTCTACTCAATGCTCTGTGATGATGTAAATGGGAAGGAAAACAAAAAAAGAGGGGAGATATATATATATATATGTATAGCTGATTCACTTTGCTGTACAGTAGAAACTAACACAACATTGTAGAGCAACTATGCTCCAATAAAAATTAATTAAAAAAATAAAAAATAAAAACATTTATGAAATTACTCAAAGAACTTACTGGAGGAAAAGTAAGTACATGTCTAAAAATCTGTATATGTCCCACTACTTTTTTAGTTTATGTTTTGTATAATATATACATTATTATATATATTATATGTAATTATATACAACTGTTTTATCTAAATTGCATAGTTTTCAAAATGTTTACCTATTATCTGAAATAGGAGAAATTTTCAAATCTTCCTTTTGCAAAGAAACCTGTATACTGTGTGCTAGGAGGGACTTGATATGTTATGAAATAGAGGAGTTAAGTGCAATTGAAATGAGGAAATGTAGAAATACTGCTTAAGTAGAATCAGTACAATTTGTAACTAAGTAGATGTAAGTAAAAATGAAAAGAAGGAAAAGAAGCATGAGACTGAAGTCTGAATACAGAATAACAGCACTGAATACATGAATACCTGGAGATAGATAGTGCATACTTAAGAATAAGAAATTATGGGGATAAGTTGCTTTTGGGTATGTTTGTTTGTTTGCTTGCTTGTTTACTTTCTAGATGTAGATACAAATAGTTTGGAAATATGCATTTAGATCTTAAGAAATAAGTGATCACTGTAGATTCAAATTTAAGAATAAGGTACAGAGAAGTAATTTTCATATATATATACATGAAATGGATACATGAGGAGAAATATACAAGGGGGTAAAGATAATGAGAGAATATTCAATTAGCAGTCTGGTTATAGAGAAATATCAGAACAAAAATGACTGGTAGAGTCTATTAGGTGTCCATAATCTTGAGTCACTGTGAATAAGAGTTGCAAAACAGAATAAAACTTAATGAATATTATTTGAAGAGCTCTAGGGAGAATATATACAGCTGCAAATCTCAGACATAGTCAAATATTGCTACACAATATAAGAGGTGCATCCTGCCAATAAAAAACAATCAATGCTGGAGAAAAAGGTGGAATCGGATACACAAGCTGATACCAGAAGATTCTTTGGACTGCATTCCCAACAGCAGCAACAAGCTGAACTGAAGGAAGTATTTAAGAAAAGATATATCAACAGAGCTCAGCTTTTCAGCAAGACCAATTTTAGGAAACATTCTACTGACTGGAAGAAGCCCAAGCTGCCAGTCCAGGTGGGCTGCAGATATGTCAATCAGATTTCTCAAAAAGCAGAAAGCAGGGAAACAATAAAGCAATAATTTCCAACAGAATTTTATACCCTCTTAAACTATCACAAGTTATTTTCAGGCCCTCCAAGATCTCTGGAGATACATTGTTTAGTTACACTCTCACTTCTGTCATTTGCTAGCCCTATGATTTAGGGCAGTTAAGTTTTTCTGTATTTACCTCAGAATGTTCATGTATAAATGTTTTCAATTATTAAAAATTAACTTTTTACTTGAATTATTAAAGGTAAAGCACTTAGTGAAATGCCAGGAAATACTAAGCAGTATATAAGTGTGTCATTATTATTGTAGCTTTTATTAATGGTGTTTTCAAACATGTCAGATACACAGTAAGCCTGGAGACACTGATCCCAGGTTGAAGCATAAAGCTCATGGAGATATTTCTTCAAGAACAAGAAATTACTAAAATATTTAAGGTATTGAGAGGAAATTGAGTCAGCTGGGAAAACTATATTGCTAGGTTCATAAAAAAACTAATCAGTGGAAGAAATCATAATATAGCTTACACCATGATGGAGGTACCTTACACTGGAACATCATTCTGCTGGACCTGGTGATGGAGGAAGAAAACATACTCTCATAAGGATTTGATACTCTCATCTATATAAGTCCCCACCCCCTTCCATGCTGAAGAGCCACTTAAAATCAGAGAGCTCTTCTGGGTATTTTTTTCCTGCAATACTGCTGAATGCACTCAAACGGCTCCAGTGTTCTAGGGACATGTTAGTTTCCTTAGACTTGTGCCTTATAAGGTCAGCTAGTGGAAGGAAAAAAAAATGACTAGACGTATGAGGAGGGAGAGGAAAAGTACACATCTTCTAATTTATTTCTCAATAATTAACAGTACATGTTCCCATGGGAACTCTTGGTAATGAATGGCTCTGTCTTCACCCCAAATTCTCACGCTCTTAAAACTTGTAGCTTTTATTTTATCTTTTTAATAATATAAAAATTCCCAACATATCGTTAATTCCTTGAGAACATGCATAATATCAGGACATGTATGTACAACTCTGTATGTCCAGTACAAAGTTTTGCATATAATAAATGGTCAAAAAGGTTTTTAAATGAATGTTGATACAATTTCCAATTTAAATTTAACTTGAAAATAAATTCATAGTGGGCAGGATCTCTACTATGAATTCTTTCCATCTCCACAGATCACACAACATTCCATATAGTTCAGTTGTAAGGACTTTGGATTTCAGTAACAGAAAAACAATTCTAACCAGCTCAAGAAAACAGTAACGTTTTGCAGCTTGCATATCTGTGAAATCAAAGAGAAAGCTCCTGCTTAAGGCATGAATAGGTCCTAGAGTTCAAAAGGTGTCATCAGTTGTCTATCTCTTCCACTTTGGTCCATTTTATATATTTTAAAAAAATTAATTCTTAAGCAGGTCTTCTTCACACGTTGGCCTTAATATCCACTGGCAGCCCAAGGATAAGCTGGTTCTCAGTCAACCATTTCAAAAAGAGAGATTCCCTTCTTTGTAGAATCAGTAATGATGCCATAAATAGGATTCTTAATTATCTAGTGTTGTATAACCTTTAATCCAATCACTATATCCAGGAGGAATGTGGTATTATTGGCTATCCTCTGTCATTTACCTACCGAAAGGAATGCAGGACAATGATAATCTTGACACCGTCTGCTGGGGGGAAGGGGACAGTTCCTGAAAGAAAACAATATGAACAGTCAAGAAATAACTGAAGTACATTTTACACAGTCTAATTTTAATTGTTGATCTTCTATTCTCTAGTATTAATAGACTTGAAGCACCTATATTTCCCTTGTATTTTTATAATTCTTCCATGTGAGCATGGGCATTCTAGATATCTACTGCTGCATAACTAACTGCAAAAATTTAGTGGTTCAAAACAAACTTTAATTTGCTCATGATTTTGTGGAGGGGTCCAGTTAGCAGGTCATGTCTGAGCCCATGCGGCAGAAAATGGAATGCCTGGAGCTGGTGGATCCATTTACTACATGGTTTCCTTATTTACACATCTTAGTGCTCTTGCTCTCTTCCTCTCTGTATTACTTCTGATTTTCTAAGGGATACATGGGACTTGGTTTTTTTTCTATTTTTTGTTTTTGTTTTTTGTGTTTTTTTTGCAGTACACGGGCCTCTCACTGTTGTGGCCTCTCCCGTTGCGGACCACAGGCTCCGGACACGCAGGCTCAGCGGCCATGGCTCACGAGCCCAGCCGCTCCGTGGCATGTGGGATCTTCCCGGACCGGGGCACGAACCCATGTCCCCTGCATCGGCAGGCGGACTCTCAACCACTGCGCTACCAGGGAAGCCCTGTTTATTTTATTTTATTTTATTTTTTTAATGGAACCTTTGTCTCAAGGTAAGTGCTCTTCATATAGGGTTCCTAGAAAATGTAACATGCTAGGCAATTAAAGACTATGCTTCCTGCTGGTCCAGCATTACTTCTGCAATATTTTACTGGTCAGATTCAAGTGAGTGAAGTACACTACTCCAGCTCTTGATAGGGGAGAGACAAGTTCATATTGCATACGGACATGCGAGAAGAGAGATACTGTGATGTTTTATGAACAGAGGTGGCTGCTATGGGTAAATTAGATCTATTTGGGTAAGAAAATCAGAATTTGATGACTCACACATTGTGATTACCATTCGATCAGCAAGAGTTGTAACAGCTGATTATTATTTTAACTGCTAAAATTATTAACGGTGTGTACGTTCCTATAAATTTCTTTTAGAGAACTAATAATCAGGGCTCTATGTCAAAAGTTGATTACTGATTAACACCATGATACCATACAAGCTTCTTGATTGGCCTTTAAAAGCATCTCTTTAAAAAGATCTCACACTGTGTGACTGGAGGGAGTGCCACTTTCCCTAATGACAAGTTTGGGGTTTTTTTTTAACGTTCTTTCTTCTTTTAAAAATTTTATTTTATTTATTTATTTTGGGCTGTGTTTGTGCTGTGTGCGGGCTTTCTCTAGTTGCGGTGAGAGGGGGCTACTGTTCATTGCCATGCCCAGGCTTCTCATGGCGGTGGCTTCTCTTGTTGCTGAGCACGGGCTCTAGGCGTGTGGGCTTCAGTAGTTGTGGCACGTGGGCTCAGTAGTTGTGGCTCACGGGCTTAGTTGCTCCGTGGCATGTGGGATCTCCCCAGGCCAGCGTTCGAACCCGTGTCCCCTGCACTGGCAGGCAGATTCTTAACCACTGCACCACCAGGGAAACCCCTCTAATCACAAGTTTTTAAAAAATGTACACACGCATATTATCTTAAAAAGCATAATATGATAGGTATATTCTTTGAACAATAAATACTACAAAAATATGAATCATACACTATGTCCATTATCAATGTTACTGTCATATGACAATATTTAATGTTTTCTTGTAGGAGGATTAAAATGATTATAGCTCATATGTCATTGGATTCCACTATAAATTCTAAAGTAAGATTATTAATTATTTTTGCCACTTTCCTTCCC
Source organism: Delphinapterus leucas (assembly GCF_059928025.1). Taxonomy (NCBI): domain Eukaryota; kingdom Metazoa; phylum Chordata; class Mammalia; order Artiodactyla; family Monodontidae; genus Delphinapterus; species Delphinapterus leucas. The sequence continues at coordinate 20,785,856 of NC_143146.1, read as the reverse complement.
AGAACCTTTAAAATCTGAAGTAAAGATTTTATCCAAGAAAATATTTTAAAACCCATGTTTAAAGTGTGTAAATATTAAGGACTAAAGAATCGCTGTTTATTTTCAGAGAAACGTTTTTTTAAAGTCATACACATAAGTACCGAAACAATACATATTTTTTCTCAATTAGATGTACCATTTTTTTCTGAAAGTGAGGAAAGTGTTATAACACATAATACAAAAGAGCAATCTATGCATGTCTCATCAACCACTGAAAATGTGCAGAACTGCTGGTCCTAAGAAACTTGAGAGAAGTTTGAGTGGTCATAGCAGCTATTCTTTCAAGCTTCCATGCATGTAGGAAGTAGATTATCACAAAAGGGTCTAGAAATAAGTTTTCAAAACCTGTGATAATTCAGAAAATGAAAAGGAGATAGAAAATATTAGTATTGAAATATTAATAAAATGCAAGATGCAAAAATGTATTACTGGGCTTCCCTGGTGGCGCAGTGGTTGAGAGTCTGCCTGCTGATGCAGGGGACACGCGTTCGTGCCCCGGTCCGGGAGGATCCCACATGCCGCGGAGAGGCTGGGCCCGTGAGCCATGGCCGCTGAGCCTGCGCGTCCGGAGCCTGTGCTCCTCAACAGGAGAGGCCACAGCGGTGAGAGGCCTCTGACAATTTTCATTACAAAAGCATTAGAAGTTACTGAAAGTTATTCTGAAATGCTTGGTAACTGCATATTTCAATTATTCTGTTGCTTAGAATAACCTTCTATATACATGATTAGAAAATAGTGGGAGCTGAAGGAATATATGTTTGATACGGATTCTCATAAAATAAATATAAATTAGTTGTGAATATTCATCTCACTGAATTTGTTTCTGCAGAATAACTGAATTTATGAGTTTCCTTAAAAATGCTATAAGTTAAATAGTATAGCTACTGAACATTTTATTTTATGTGAGACAATGCATGACTACTTCAACATATGGTGGAATGTTCAACTTCATCAGCAAATTATTAAATAAAAAAATAAAATAAAATTTAAGTATATTTGTTGATTATCAAATTGGAAAAACATTAAGATGACTTATTCATTGTTATCAAGGTGTTATGTTAAATTCAAAGTATCTATAATGTGTCTGGAGAAAAGTATATCCAGCTATCTTTGCCAGAAGATATATCAATGTGCTTTGGAAAACAGATGGATCAAATATAGCACATTTTAAAATTACTTGAACAGCAATATTGCTGTTTCTGATCTGCAAGACATAAAATTGGATGTCGCTTTTAGGCAAAAAGTTCAATATTTATAAAAACAAAACAAATGTATTAGGTTATATCCACAAACATAAATATACAAACAAATTAATAAGGTAAAAATTGTATTCATGAAAGAATGGTTAATATAAAGGAGAATATAAATTTTATCATATTGTGATCTCCAAAGTCTAGATCCACTTACCTATCTATCAATCTGCGTCTCTGTATGTGTGAACACGTGTGCGAGTGTGGGTGTGTGTGATTAATTACTTGCTCTTTTGAAGATGTCATTCCTGCCTAGAGGTGCTAGTTCACTGGTGACATGTAAAAGAATTAAATATACTGGAGAGAAGTCTAGAAATGAATATACATACTCATTCTGAAAGCAGTGTTTGTGTACTATATGGCCTGTTTAACTTAATTACAGATATAGAAATTGGGGCAGGAGAGTGTTCAGGAAATACAATATAAATATATAAAATTCTTCTAAACTTGAGAAGAAAAACTATAAATTACTTAAAGCATTAAATGAGTAATAAAATACAGTACAGCACTGCAACTATAGTTGATAATACTGTATTGCATATTTGAGAGTTGCTAAAAGAGTAGATCTTAAAAGTTCTCATTACAAGAAAAAAAATTCTGTAACTATGTATGTTGATGAATGTCAGCTAGACTTACTGTAGTGATCATTTTGCAGTATAGACAAATATAGAATCATTATGTTGTACACCTGAAACTAATATATTGTATGTCAGTTATGTCAATTATGCTTCAATTTTCAATCAAAAAGAATATATAACCATAAGAATCAGAAAAACCTCATTTGATCTTTTTTTGGCATATATGCTATTTTATGAGGGGTACAGATTCACATTTAATGAGTATGGTTTGCATTTGGGAATCCTTGAGAGAAAAAAAAAGTGTTTCAATTATTTTTCTGTGAAGGAGGAAAACCAAAATGAAAGTAACACTTCCATTATGGGTTTAGAGTTCAGGTACTGCATGCAGAATTAAGATGAGCAAGAAACCTTAAATAATTTTTACTAATATTCTTTTAAAATCATTGTTCACCTATTATTAGGTAATATTAAAGTTACAATGAATGTTAATGTGACTCAATTCCTTGGATAGTAGAAAAACTGTTCTCTTAAAAGTGATTCACACACTCTGGTTCTTGCAAACCTGAATGAAGAGGACGTCTTAAAAATAAAGTTGAAGCTTACTGTAAATGAATAAATAATTAAAATAGATAAACATCTAAATAAGGACAACAATTAGAAACCTGGAATAATCAGCATCACAAATTTCTTAGAAGTCCAATAGTCCAGAACTATTTTTATTTTCCCATGTATATATACTCAAAGAAACCCTTATTTATCACCAACAATGTGTTTCAGCAACTATGCCTTTATCCTTTGGAAAGAAGCTAGATTCTCTGCCAAAGCATATCATATCAAATGTTAAAACAAGGACTACGTGAATTCTTGAACACATAGAGTATGTAATATATGACTTCACCTGTGCCCTCTACATAGACAAATACTACTGACCCACTAAAGAACAACCCTGCTATAGTGTTGGACCAAAGAATAAGGACTGTTTTTACAAAATCAGGCAGTGAAGTTCCATGTAGCCTCTTATGAGAGGGGCACGAACCCGTGTCCCCTGCATCAGCAGGCGGACTCTCAACCACTGCGCCACCAGGGAAGCCCTAGAACACTTTTTGATAAATAATGTTTATATATTTAGGGTTTTGAAATTATATAAAAACTTAAACTACTCTATATTTTGCGTTTCTGAAAATGGTTTTCCTAACCTACTAATTTTCTAATTTTATATTTGACCTCGATTCCATCAAAATCCTACTCTTCTTCTTTTGTATTATATATAATCTTATAAAACATCTTTAGTTATTTATGAATAGAGTACAATTGTATATGTATGTTAAAATAAATATTTTATCTTGGGGTTGTGGTTTTAAAGCTGAGAATAATAGATGCAAAGTAATCCCATGTGCTAATCTAAAACAAGGTGCAGGAAGATCTGTGAAGGACTTGCAAGGAGTGTGGGAAAATGCTGGGTGTTTTTTTTTTAGAAACATTATTGAAATATGATTCACGTACCACAAAATTCACCCATAGAGTATACTATTAAATGGTATTTACAGAGTTTGTGCACCTGTCACTACAATCAATTTTTAGAACAGTTTCCTCACCCTAAAAGAAACACCAAACCCACTGACAGTCAGTCCTCACCTATGCCCTTCCAGTCCTGTGCACTGATCTATTTTCTATCTTTATAGATTTACTTATTTTTGATATTTCATATTAATTCATTAATCATACCATATGTGTTATTCTGTGTCTTTGCATGTTTCATTACTAAGCATGTTTTCAATGTTCATCCATGTTGTAGTATGTATCAGTACTTCATTCCTTTTTATTGCCAAATAATATCCGATTGTATGGATATACCACATTTTGTATATCCATTCATCATTGATAAATATTTGGGTTGTTTCCACCTTTTGACTATTATGATTTAACCTATGAACATTCATGTAATGTTTTTGTTTGGATGGGCATATGTTTTCATACCCGTCGTGGGTATATAACTAGGAAGAGAACTTCTGGGGTATATGTAACTTTATGCTTAATATTTTGAGGAACCGCCCAACTGCCAAAAAAAGTAGTTTAGAAAACCATTAATTATCATGCAATTTGAACATACAAGAGAGTTTTTAATTAGAATCTATTGGACAGATAAGTCAGTAATGAGGATTTGTTTGGTGCACTTTTCCGTTTTGTTGGGAGTGGGCAGGCAGTGTCCTTGCTCATGTTTCTCCAAGTGACAAGGTCTAGATACACCTATGGAAAATACCGTCTATGTCTTATAAAACATGGTGTACTCAGGATTAGGTACTTATCTCTCTTGTGAAAAATGCTAATAATTGGCAAATCAGGGAGAGGAGCCCCATCAAAAATCATGTGTTGAGAGGTAATTACAGGCAGCTAACCAGGAACATGCCATCTGTGCCAGAGGTCTGCATGTGAGGGTCTTCAGAAGAAAAAGGCCTGAGAAACCACAAATACACAAAGAAAGAATAAATATTTCATTATCTGCCAGACAGAGGCCCCCGAGAAAATGCTTGTATTATTCAGGTTACAGGTTTTCTGTCAGTTATCCTTCTTCTTTTCCCCTCTCCTCACCTCCATATTCCATCCCAATCTTGGATTTGCAAAGGCTGTCTAAGAAAAAGGGAAGGAGGAAAAGAAGAAAAGCTATTAAACTGAACTCCTTTGAATTCCTCAAACTTTGTGTTACCTCTTACACCCAGGATGTTGAACTTGCCAGGCACATACGCTCTCCTTGTTTTGCCTGGCTAATGCCGAAGCTGAAGGTTTCACTTTACATCACCTTGTCCAACCAATCTTTCCTAAAATTCCCCACATTTCTACCTTTGAGAACAGGCCAAATGTCACATACATTAGACAGTGTATTGACCTTGTAATCAAAGACATAGGATCGAGTTATAATTTTTTCCTTTTATTGCTTAATTGTTTGATCACCTTTTTTTTTGGAATGCACTTAACTGCCTTAGTCTTTTCATCTGCAAAATGACTATGTTGGGTAAGATGACAGTACTGCTTTTCCTGTCAGCTCTGATTAGAAGGCTCAGCTGTAGTATAGCTATTTGTTAGGAAGTGTCCATTTACATTTGATTGAGTTGTAGATTTTGTTACAGCTTCAATTAGTGAAGCCTAGAAGGGATATCATTGATGTGCATCATCACTTTAATTTGTTTATTCTGTCTTGAATGATTGAAGGGTATTTCCTCCCACTACTTACATTCACTCCACTCAAGTATTTAAGTGCTTCCAATTGTTTAATATTCATGTAGTTAATGCCTTTTCTGAGAGCTTTCAATATTATTTTTTCCTTGACTGTATTATAAGAAGTGAAAATACCAAATTTTAAAATGTCTGTATTTGTTCTGATTTTTATCTTCTCTCTCAAGTATTTCTGGCTGTTCTTTTTCCCTTTGGCACTACTGAATGTATCATAATAAAACTGGGGATTTAAGGAGTATCCATTTATCATGTGTGCTTTCCCATTTATTGTTTTATAATAGATAATATCAGTTTATGAACTCATGAATTTTTTATACAGAGATTAATATCTTTTTTGCTATGCTGAGTAGTTGAATCTGATGAATGTTGATTTTATTATTATACAACATAGGAAAATAGAGTGTTTATTCTTATTTAATTTATACGAGATAATTTTCATTTTTATACACTGAGGCTTATAATAATTTTTGGATATATATCTTAAAAAACATCTACACTGTGTTTAAAATTTTACCTAGTATCAGAAAAAATTTGACTTCTAAAAATATATATTTATGGGGCAGAGTCAAGATGGCAGTGTGGAAAGATGCAAAGTTCACATCTCTCCACAGCCAGGGCTGGACTCTGGTGGGGGACGCTGACACCCAAGGAGATGGGAAGAACCCCCCAAGTGAACTGGTAGGATGTGAGGGGACTGAGAGGGGAGGACAAGTGGAGGCCTGAGAGGACTGGCGCCCCTGAGGGGTGGCTGAGAGGGGGGAGGGGTTCCCACACCTGGAGGGACCCACATGGACTCAGATCAGCAGGGAGTAGGCACAGCGTTTTCCCTGCCCAATCGGCCAGGGAAGTTTGCCCGGCTCTCGGGCCAGGTCCTACACCCCCAGAGGTCCCCTCCAGGCTGGGTTGGTCTTGGGGGCTTAGGAGGGAGGCTGGGGGGATCAGGAGAGGCAGGTGGAAGGGGACCTCTGGGACGGGAGGAGCAGGAAAGAAGTAGAGGGCATTTGCCCTTCCCACTTGAGCCCTGCTGGGCTCCCAGGTGGGGATGCCCCACGCTCTGAGACCAGAGGGAGGCATGCCTGGGCCCCTTTTGTTCTGTGAACTTAAGCTCCACCCCCCACAACACCCCACCCACCACACCCCGCCACCTTTTCCAGCCCTGTGGGTCCTAAGCATAGGCCCCATCCACTGCCCAAACCTCACCACTGCTTAGGCCCCACACTCTCCAACCAAGCCCTTTTCCACCTTTTTTGTTTTTCTTCTCCTCCTCTTTTTTACTATTGTGGTTCTACTTTACCTTCTGGTTGTTGTTTCATCTATATTTTTATATTTTTTCTAAAATAGCTGTTAGTTTCCTAGTCTAATTTTATTTTTTACTTAGTTATTGTTCTCCTTTCTTTTTTTTTTTTTTTCCTGCCCCACATGGCTTGCAGGACCTTGGTTCACGAGCTGGGGATTGGGCCGAAGCTCCTGCGGTGGGAGCTCCTAGTCCGAACCACTGGACTTACAGAGAATCTCAGACCCCAGTGAATATTCATCGGAGTGAGGCCTCCTGGAGGTCCTGACCTCAGCACCAAGACCCAGCTCTATCCAACAGCCTACAAACTGCAGTGTTGGAAGCCTCAGGCCAAACAACCAGTAAGACAGGGACACAATCCCACTTATGAAAAAAAAAGGAAAAAAAAAATGAGATGGCAAAAAAAATATGTCACAGATGAAGGAGTAAGGTAAAAACCTACAAGACCAAATAAATGAAGAGGAAATAGGCAATCTACCTGAAAAACAATTCAGACTAATGATAGTAAAGATGATCCAGAATCTCGGAAATAGAATGAAGGCACAGATTGACAAAATACAAAAATGTTTAACAAAGATCTAGAAGAACTAAAGAACGAACAAACAGAGATGAACAACACAAATGACTGAAATGAAAAATACCCTAGAAGGAAGCAATAACAGAATAACTGAGGCAGAAGAAGGAATAAGTGAGCTGGAAGACAAAATGGTGGAAATAATTGCCGAGGAGCAGAATAAAGAAAAAAGGATGAAAAGAATTGAAGACAATCTCAGAGACCTCTGGGACAACACTAAATGCACCAACATTCAAAGTACAGGGGTCCCAGAAGAAGAAGAGAAAAAGAAAGGGTCTGAGAAAATATTTGAAGAGGTTATACTGGAAAACTTCCCTAACATGGGAAAGGAAATAGTCACCCAAGTCCAGGAAGCACAGAGAGTCCCATACAGGATAAACCCTAGGAGAAACACACCAAGATAAATATTAATCAAACTAACAAAAATTAAATTCAAAGAAAAAATATTAAAAGCCATAGGGGAAAAACAAAAAATAACATACAAAGGAATTCCCATAAGGTTAACAGCTGATTTTTCAGCAGAAACTCTGCAGGCCAGAAGGGAGTGGCAGGATGTACTTAAAGTGATGAACGAGAAAAACCTACAACCAAGATTACTCTACCTAGCAAGGATCTCATTCAGACTTGATGGAGAAATCAAAAGCTTTTCAGACAAGCAAAAGCTAAGAGAATTCAGCACCAACAAAACAGCTTTACAACAAACGCTAAAGAAACTTCTCTAGGCAGGAAACACAAGAGAAGAAAACCCCCCCCAAAAAACCCCACAACAATTAAGAAGATGGTAATAGCAACATACATATTGATAATGACCTTGAATGTAAATGGATTAAATACCCCAACCAAAAGACACAGACTGGCTGAATGGATACAAAAACAAGACCCATATATATGCTGTCTACAAGAGACCCATTTCAGGCCTAGGGACACATACAGACTGATAGTGAAGGGATGGAAAAAGATATCCCATGCAAATGGAAATCAAAAGAAAGCTGGAGTAGCAATAGTTGTATCAGATAAAATAGACTATAAAATAAAGACTGTTACAAGAGCTAAGGAAGGACACTACGTAATGATCAAGGGAATCAATCCAAGAAGATATAACAATTATAAATGTTTATGCACCCAACACAGGAGCACTTCGAGACATAAGGCAAATGCTAACAACCATGAAAGGGGAAATCGACAGTAACACAATAATAGTAGGGGACTTTAACACCCCACTTACACCAATGGACAGATCATCCAAACAGAAAATAAACAAGGAAACACAAGCTTTAAGTGACAAAATAGACAAGATAGATTTAATTGATATTTATAGAACATTCCACCTGAAAGTGGCAGAATACATTATCTTCTAAAGTGCACATGAAACATTCTGCAGGACAGATCACATCTTGTGTCACAAATCAAGCCTCAGAAAATTTAAGAAAACTGAAATTGTACCAAGCATCTCTTCTGACCACAATGCTATGGGACTGGAAATCAGTTACAGGAAAAAAACTGTAAAAACCACAAATACATGGAGGCTAAACAGTGCGCTACTAAATAACCAAGAGATCACTGAAGCAATCAAAGAATAAAAAAATACAAAACAAATGACAACAAAAACACAATGACCCAAAACCTATGGGATGCAGCAAAAGCAATTCTAAGAGGGAAGTTTATAGCAATTCAATCTCACCTCAAGAAACAAGAAAAATCTCAAATAAACACTAACCCTACACCTAAAGCAACTAGAGAGAGAAGAACAAGGAAAACCCAAAGTCAGTAGAAGGAAAGAAATCAAAGATCAGAGCAGAAATAACTGAAATAGAAACGAAGAAAACAATAGCAAAGATCAGTAAAACTAAAAGCTGGTTCTTTGAGAAGATAAACAAAACTGATAGACCCTTAGCCAGACTCATCAAGAAAAAATGGGAGAGGACCCAAATCAATAAAATTAGAAATGAAAAAGGAGAAATCACAACTGACACTGCAGAAATACAAAGGATTATAAGAGACTACCACAACAACTAAATGGCAATAAAGTGGACAACCAGGAAGAAATGGGTAAATTCTTGGAAAGGTACAATTTTCCAAGACTAAACCAGGAAGATTAGAAAATAAAAACAGACGTATCACAAGTAATGAAATTGAAACTGTAATTAAAAATCTTCCAACAAACCAAAGTCCAGGACCAGATGGCTTCACAGGAGAATTCTATCAAACAGTTAGGGAAGAGCTAACACTGATCTTTCTCAAACTCTTCCAAAAAATTTCAGAGGGAGGAACACTCCCAAATTCATTCTACAAAGCCACCATCACCCTGATACCAAAACCAGAAAAAGATAACACACAAAAAGAAAATTATAGACCAATATCACTGATGAACATAGATGCAAAAATCCTCAACAAAATACTACCAAAAAGAATCCAACAACATATTAAAAGGATCATACACCACAATCAAGTGGGATTTATCCCAGGGATGCAAGGATTCTTCAATGTATGCAAATCAATCAATGTGCACACCATATTAATAAATTAAGGAATAATAACCACATGATCATCTCAATAGATGCAGAAAAAGTTTTTGACAAAATTCAACACAATTTTATGATAAAAAGTTGCCAGAAAAAGGGGCATAGTGGAAACTACCTGAACATAATAAAGGTCATATATGACAAACCCACAGCAAACATCATACTCAATGGTGAAAAACTGAAAGCATTTTCACTAACATCAGGAACAAGACAAGGATGTCCACTCTTGCCACTCTTATTCAACATAGTTTTGGAAGTTCTAGCCATGGCAATTAGAGAAGAAAAAGAAATAAAAGGAATACAAATTGGAAAAGAAGAAGTAAAACTGTCACTGTTTGCAGATAACATGATATTATACATAGAAAATCCTAAGGATGGCACCAGAAAACTACTAGAACTAAGCAATGAATTTGGTAAGGTTACAGGATACAAAATTAATGCCCAGAAATCTTTGGTATTCCTATACATTAACAACAAAAAAATCAGAAAGGGAAATTAAGGAAACAATCCCATTTACCACTGCAACAAAAAGAATAAAATACCTAGGTACAAACCTACCTAAGGAGGCGAAAGACTTGTACTCAGAAAACTATGAAACACTAATGAAAGAAATCAAAGATGACAAAACCAGATGGAGAAATATACCATGTTCTTGGATTGGAAGAATCAATAGGGTGAAAATGACTATACTACCCAAAGCAATCTACAGATTCAATTGGATCCCTATCAAACTAACAATGGCATTCTTCACAGAATTAGAACAAAAATTTTACAATTTGTATGGAAACACAAAAGACCCCATACAGCCAAAGCAATCTTGAGAAAGGAAAACGGAGCTGTAGGAATCAGGCTCCCTGACTTCAGACTATACTACAAAGCTATAGTAATCAAGACAGTATGGTACTGGCACAAAAACAGAAACATATCAATGGTACAGGACAGAAAGCCAAGAGATAAACCCATGCACATATGGTAACCTAATTTATGACAAAGGAGGCAAGAACATACAATGGAGAAAAGACAGACTCTTCAATAAGTGGTACTGGGAAAACTGGACAGCTACATGTAAAAGAATGAAATTAGAATGCTACCTAACACCATACACAAAAATAAACTCCAAATGGATTAAAGACCTAAATGTAAGACCAGACACTATAAAACTCTTAGAGGAAAACAGGAAAAACACTCTTTGACATAAAGCACAGCAAGATCTTTTTTGACTCACCTCTTAGAGTAATGGAAATAAAAACAAAAATAAACAAAAGGGACCTAATTAAACTTCAAAGCTTTTGCATAGCAAAGGAAACCATAAACAAAACAAAAAGATAAACCTCAGAATAGGAGAAAATATTTTCAAACGAAGCAGCTGACAAAGGATTAATATCCAAAATATATAAACAGCTCATGCAGATCAATATCAAAAAAACAAACAACTCAATCCAAAAATGGGCAGAAGACCTAAATAGACATTTCACCAAAGAAGACACAGAGATGGCCAAGAGGCACATGAAGAGATGCTCAACATCACTAATTATTAGAAAAATGCAAATCAAACTACAACGAGGTATCACCTCACACCGGTCAGAATGGCCATCATCAAAAAATCTAGAAACAATAAATGCTGGAGAGGGTATGGTGAAAAAGGAACCCTCTTGCACTATTGGTAGGAATGTAAATTGATACAGTTACTATGGAGAACAGTATGGAGATTCCTTAAAAACTAAAAATACAACTACCATATGACCCAGCAATCCCACTACTGGGCATATACCCTGAGAAAAGCATAATTCAAAAAGAGACATGCACCACGATGTTCACTGCAGCACTATTTACAATAGGCAGGACATGGAACCAACCTAAATGTCCATCGACAGACGAATGGATAAAGAAGATGTGGCACATATATACAATGGAATATTATTCAGCCATAAAAAGAAACGAAACTGAGTTATTTGTCGTGAGGTTGATGGACCTAGAGTCTGTCATACAGAGAGAAGTAAGTCAGAAAGAGAAAAACAAATACCGTATGCTCACACATATATATGGAATCTAAAAAAAAAAAAAAGTACTGATGAACCTAGTGGCAGGGCAGGAATAAAGATGTAGATGTAGAGAATGGACTTGAGGACACGGGGGATGGGGACGGGGAAGCTGGGGCGAAGTGAGAGTAGCGTCGACATATATACACTATGGAATGTAAAATAGTTAGCTAGTGGAAAGCAGCCACATAGCACAGGGAGATCAGCTCAGTGCTTTGCGATGACCTAGAGACATGGGATAGGGAGGGTGGGAGGGAGGCTCAAGAGGGAGAGGATATGGGGACATGTGTATGCATATGGCTGATTCACTTTGTTGTACAACAGGAACTAACACAGTATTGTGAAGCAATTATACTCCAATAAAGATCTATTAAAAATATATATATATTTATGAATATATGACAGGTGTTTAGTAAAATAATATTAAAGGCCTTCTAAAACTCAGACAGTATTAATAAACTAATTATTTTTAAATATTTCAAAACGTGAAGTACACATTGATCAACTCTTTAACTCCTTTAACTGTGCTTGTATTATTTACTTCTATTTTAATATTTTTGATATATTTTGCGGTTGAAAACAAACCACATGCTGTCAGAAGCAAAAAAAAAAGGGCAGAAAACTAAATCTCTCATACTCAAATGCTTTTAGTCTGACATTACAAAGTAGTTGCCGAGTTTATTATGCTAGATATTTGTAGCACTAGGATAATTAATAATGTGACTTTCCCTGCATTGATAGGGTGATAACACATTTGAGTTTTCTCAGTGTAAGTCTTTTCTCAGAATATTGGTTGCTAGGGCTGTTGTGACATACTCTGCTTTGGCTCTGAAATAAGCTCTATAATCTAGTTTCCAAGAAGATGAATAGAAGCCAACATTCCTTGTCATTTTTGATTTATCAATAGATTGATTGATTTAATATTTATTTGGCACTATTTTCCACAGTGTAGAGTCCCACTCACATCCCCAGTAAGAAGTAACCAAGCACAGGAAGACAAATTAACTCTTTCAGATATTACATTTTCAAGCCAACCAACTTCCACTTCCAAAAGTAAATGCATCTTGTGAGACAACTGTAATAAATTATAGCCTGAATTATATTGTTAGGGTCAAATGTTGCAAAATTCAAAGGTATTAAAAGAATATTCGGTTGATTAAGAGAAATGGTGTCAGGTTCTAGAGAATAGATATCCTACATATTATATCACACGTTACAATATATGAAACAAAAAAAAACCCCATATACAAATGAATATTTTAGACGTTCACCCACATTGAAATAAGAAATTTTAAAAAATAATACTTCATTATTTAGGACACCTGTTGGAGAATTACAGTTTGTAATAATATTTTAAAATATCTAGTACACAATGAGTGCTATATGTCAAGTGATACTCTAAGCATTTAAATACGTTATTTAGTTTATAGTTGGCATAAATATTTACCTTATTCCTACCCATATCAACTATTTGCTCATCTTGCATCCCAATGAAAAACATAATTCCTGCCTGTGAATTGAGCCATATTTACTGTTTGCATTTTCATAAGAAAACATAAGTGGAAAATAATGTAAGAAATGAATGAAGTATAAAGCTAGAAATACACTTGGCAAAACATCATTATTTTTACTAATAACTGGTTCATATTGTAAGTGCCTTTATGTTTTGTAGCTTGAGGGAATAATTGCTAGTTTTGTGTTTGTCAGATACAGTAAAAACTTAGAAAAAGATATGTGTGCATAAATGTACTTATTTGTTTAATTGTGAATTAAATTAAATAATTTGTGAATAAGTTCTCTTTTTTGTTCTCTTTTAGTATCTTCAGAAAAATCTTTTTTCATGATTGCCTGGTGATGATTTATTTTCTAAAATTTTTAATATTTTGAATGTTATAATAGGTGTTACCCTATTCTTCTACTTTCTCTAATGTTAAGTTTCTATAAATTATTTCCTCTGAAAGGAAAGTATACAAGATTTTAGGAGGGAAATGGAATAGTGCATATACAGAAAAAGAATACTTTAAAGAATTTAATGCATTATGTCTGAAAATTATCTGGTGAGGCTTCTCAATCAAGAGGTAAATTCATGGAGATTTTTTTTGTTTTAGTTAAAGTTAGTCTCTATCCAATGTTTTGGCAAAGCAGACAAGTATAATCTAATAAGAGCATGAGTAGAAAGTCTGTATAAAATGAAGTCTGTTCTGTTACCAAACAAAGATCCCCTGGCATTCCAGGATGGTATACTGACTCTTCCTATACATAAATATATATGCAAAGTGAATCTTGTTATTTCTAAAAGTCTCAACTACCCTAAATCACCTATAAGCATAGAACAATATATTTCATTTATATTTGAAAAATTTAAAGGATTATAGACATAGCTATTCTTCATAGAAATGCATTCTTTATAAAACATTGTTATTTTGAACTAAATCCAAGGATATCTGTAATAGGATGAATTCATGTATCCCTAGAATAGTAGATTACAGAGACTTCAATGCAGTCATATTCAAAATTTCAGTCATATAATGAGTCATATTCATTATTTCACTGGAATAACAAAACATACAATTAATTTATCAAGCAAGTAAATAAAAATGCCATTTTGTATTTTTCTCTATAAACAAAGCAACTTTAATGCCCTCCTTCTATTTTTAGTCAATCATGTAATGGGTATAGTACATTGAATCAGAAACTGGTACAAATTAACAACCTGTCTCTCTCAAGCCTTTTACACATAAGCAAATATATGTTTTGTTTTGTTTTGTTTTTGCGGTACACAAGCCTCTCACTGCTGTGGCCTCTCCCGTTGCGGAGCACAGGCTCCGGATGTGCAGGCTCAGCAGCCATGGCTCACGGGCCCAGCCGCTCCGCGGCATGTGGGATCTTCCCGGACCAGGGCACGAACCCGTGTCCCCTGCATCAGCAGGCAGACTCTCAACCACTGCGCCACCAGGGAAGCCCTATATGTTTCTTTAATAAACCTTTAGACAGTGTCCTGAGCTTATTTTAGAATCCATATATGTAATAAGTAAAATACTTGTTAGTATCTATACTTCTGCATTTTCCTTCATATTAATAGGTAAGTATTGCCAGGGGATGTTGTAAAGGTCAAGTTACCACATGCCCTGGCGTACTACCCATTTTGTAGCACTCTATAATTATCCGGTTCTGAGTTTACTGTCATCATTATGATATAAAAGGAAAGCAAACTACAGTAGGAGGGAATCTGTCACTGCCAATAACAAAACAGTATGTGGTGGAACCGTTCAAATAAAGAAACTGTAATACAATTCATCCTTAGCCTTGCTTATTTTGACTTTTGTTAGTGATATACAAGATATTTACAATAGAATACATTTTACTATCAAGGTTGCAGAGATTGTATGGGTCTATATTTGCTTAAACTTTTTTATTTAAAACCCTGTTAATAATAGAGCAGACACTGTGCTTATGATATATTTACCTTCATTTTTTCCTATTGTTGCCTGAAAAGAAAAAAAAGCTATGATGTACACTTAATGTTAGACAAAACACTGAGAGTTGTATGACTGTGATTTTAAAAAGGAAAACTGGTTATATGGAGTTTCTCTGTGAGCCTATTCATTTACTGTCAGAGTAGTAGGGCACTTTATAGGAAGATCTTTTCACATACAAATTTCTCATAAAAAATGTGTTATAATAAAATAAGTTCAGGTCCTCTTGAGATTAGTCTTTTCATTTACTTATTTTTCTTATAGACAATTTGCTTTGAAAGTTAAACATCTGAAAACACTCAAATTTAACATATCACCCTTTAGAAATCATGATAAAATGTTTTAAATGTCATGTAATGATATTTCATATAGAAGGGATTGCTCCCTCAAGCAATATTTATTAGATGCCTTCCAAGTACTCACTGTATTTCACATGTAACATAAAGATGAAGAGTAACCCTTAGACCTTGAGATCACCCGGCATAAAGCAGGGAAAATGCTCTTTTTCTTGTCTTGTTGAGGTATAATTTGCCTACAACAAATCTAAGTAAACAGTTTATTAAGTAACCACCAAATTGATCAAGTTATAGAACATTCTGATCAGTCAGAAAATTTCTTCTTATCCTTTTCCTGTCAATCCTCTTCTCTGACCCCATAGGAAACCACTGTTCCTTCCACCATAGCTTAGAGTTGCCTGTTCTAGAACTTGGAATAAATGTAATGTGAAAGTATATGTTTTCTTTTTTTGTATCTTCTTTCGCTTTTTTTATTGTCATGTGGCATTCAACTATATGGATATGCTATAATCTATTTATCGAAGACTGCTCATTTCAAATCACTAAGGTGAATGTTGATAGGCAGGGCTAAACAGAGCATTAATAAGACAAGGAGGAGACTTGGCAGACAAGTAGAGGTTATGCAAGCAGGAAGATGTACCTGCCCCCATTGTTTCCCAGGGACTGAGGGGTATATATATTTTTAATTTTGACTAGAGGAAGCAAATGCATAAATCTGGAGAGAAGTTTGATGCCTGAGCAAAATTTACTCTCATATCTAATATGCCTCTTAGATTTTAAAAATGACTAATAATTTTGTGTAATGTTTTTATATGTTCTTTTTAATTACCTTAACACTATTTATGCATTGGATCAAGGAAAATGCGTTTTTGGCTATTCTACTCTGATAAAATGTAAATACAATAACTTTTTACTCATGTCTCTTTTGTTTACAATGACTTATAAATTAAAAACATCTCCAGACATGGGACTTCCCTGGCAGTCCAGTGGTTAAGACACCATGCTTCTACTGCAGGGGGCACGGGTTCAATCCCTGGTCAGGGAATTAAGATCCTGCATGCCGTGCAGTTCGGCCAAAAAAATTTTTTTTAATAAAAAATAGAAAAAAGCATTGCAGTTTACCCTCTTAAAAACAACAACAAAACTCTATGCACACAATCGTGACCAACTGCTGAATTTAACCTATGTACATTATGAAGCAATTGCAGAAAAGTATTTCTGATTCTGTAATTCATTCTGCATAGAGTTAAAATCCTAATTTTTGGATTTTGGCAAATGTATCTTCTGTATAGATTAATATGATGATGTGATTTTTCTTTTTTATCCTGTTACTATGGTGAATTCCATCAACTGATTTTCAATTTGAAGTAGTCTCGCATCCTTGGAAAAAATCCATTTTTGCTTGGTATATTATTCTTTTCATATGTTGATGAATTTTACTTACTAAAATTTTTAAGAAATTTTGTGCCTATATTCATGAAGGACATTTCTCTCTTGTTTTCTGTTCTTTATGGTCTTTGTCTGATTTTGGTTTCAGGGTAATACTATCTTCATAAAATGAGCAAGGAATTGTTTTCTTCTTTTTTTTTCTGGAAGAAATAGTATATAATTTATGTAATTCTTCAGATGGTTGGTAGAATTCTCCAGTAACACTATCTGAGCCTGGGAATATTTTTTAAAATTAAAAATTCAATTTCTTCATAGACATAACCAATTACAGAATGCTTACTAATTCAAGTGGTATATGTTTGCCAAGACTTGAAAATAGTTTACTCATGCTGATATTGTTTAGGGAGAAATAATTTGCCTTTTAAAATGGATTTTGTGATTTAAAACTAGGACATCAAAAGGAAATATAATGTTTTATTTGGCATTTCCAGTTTCATCAGAATCATGTAGTGTGTATCTCTGCATGTGCTAATGGAACGTATTGGTCACAGACATTTTAATAAATGTGGAAGAGACTCATAATTTATTGGTAGACAACCTAAGATCTAAAATGGAAGGTAATAAGTACCTATTTTTTCTGCTGTCATACAGATTATCCTGGTTATAAATGATCTAGTTTAGAGCTCTTATTTACTGTCCCATTATGTTATTTTACTACATACCAGGGATATTTTAAAAATCAGTATAATTTGACAAAAATTCTTATCTATCAGATGTGAATTTCTCTAAGACTTCCTTAAGCCAAACTCTTGGATAGAATACATTTGTGTGGCTCCACAGAATTTCTCACTTATCACAGCACTTGTCAACCTATATTATAATGACCTGTTAACTGTGGGGACTGGCCTCATGATCTTGAGGGTGTGTACTGTATGACCTTCAAGAACTGAGCTGTCTTATCTAGTAGCTAGTAGCCACATGAGTCTACTTAAATTAAAATTAATTTAAATAAATAAATAACTAATACAATTAAATAACATTAAAAGTTTAGCTTTTTAATCATACCAGCCACATTTCAAGTGCTCAGTATGCACATGTGACCAGGGGCTACTGGACAGTGCAGATATAGAACATTTCCACCATCTCATAAAGTTCCATTGAAAGGTGATTCTCTAGAATATAGGGTCTGTGAAAACAAGGAAAAGGAATTTTGCCTGTTTTGTATCACAATTAAAGTCCCAGATATGTGGTATGCACTTAATAAACATTTGTATATTGATATCACCAAAAAAAACCCCAAAACCCCCTAATTTTAGTAAGTAAATTAATGGAGTTGACAACATACTACTGTTTTTTTCCAGGAAGATTGCCTAATATATTTTTTGCTGTTACATGTTTTAAAGGTATACTGGTGTCTTTTAAACTGTACAGGCTTTTAGAAATACCGTAACAGAGGTATTCACCTGTCACATATATATTTATTGATATGATAAAGGAAGGCATTATAATCCTAACAAATGTCTATATACTTTAGAATACTTATCAACTATATTATATTAGTATAAATTAAACAAATATTTACGTTAAAATGATGATGCAAAAATTTAGAAGCGCTTAGAACCATATTGAGGACTGATATATTCACAATTGTCCTATATTCTTAAATAATCATTTAAGCCATTCATACTGAATAGAATTTGCTAGTGTCTAATAAAAAGGCCTACATTCATTCAGTTATGTAGTAAGACATGAAAGATTTGATGGGGAGAAGAAATCATTTCTAATTCATGTAAAGTATAAGGGTGCTGGAATATCTAGTTGCTTCTACTTGAAAAACAGTTACATTCCTCAATGTCATAATCCTAGAAGATATCTGAAGAATGCTAATAATACACCATTTATGCTGTAGTCACTATGTCTTGTGATAATATTAAAAAGAGAACATTAATATACTTTTCAGATTGTTTTGTGATTCTATAGACTATGAATATATATGCATGATTCTACTGTGTTATTCATTAATTCTTTTAGCAAATATTTATTAAGTACATATTAGACACTAGACACTATTCTAGGGACTGGTAATATATAGTAAAAAAGAAGTAGAAAACACATAAATAAATCATTTTAAGTAGTGATATGAGTTATGGGAAAAATTCAGCAAAGTCAGAGACATAGGGAGGGCCTGTGATGGGGAGATTTCTTTTCTTTACGCGGGGTGGTGAAAGCAGGCTTCCCTCAATAAGTGATATTTAAGCAACAAACTTGAAGAAAGGGAATGAACCAGGAAATATCTAGAAAATAGTTCTCCAGGTAAATGGTGTAACACATTCAAAGCCCCTGTGGTAAAAACATACTTGGCATGTCTAAGGGCTGCAAGAAGTGGAATGAGCAAGGTGAAGACTGAGGCTAAAAGTAGTGAGTGGGGGTGTGGGTAGTGAGAAGGAATGAGAGAAGGAGGGGTTAAGGGGGCTTAAGCAACTGGATGAATGAAGCTCCCATTAACCAATGTGTGAAAACCTGAAGATGAAGCAGGTTTGAGATCTCTGAATAAGGAGTTCCAAATTAGATTTATTAAGGTTGAGATGTTGTCAGACATCCCACTGTAGCAGTTGAGATGATTATTGTACATAGATTCCAGAATACAATACAGAATTGTGGACTGGAGATAAAAAGTTAACACTCATTATTGTAGAGTTGGAATTTAAAGTCTTGAAAATGGATACAATCACCACAGGAGGAAAGAGAGAAAGAACAGAGATGTCCAGGGACTGGAGCATGGTTCAGAAACCATTGTTTAGAGATGATCTAAAAACCTGGAGAGGACTCAAAGCTGAAAGATGTGAAAAGGCCACTCAGTAGGGACAGTGGCTTTGCTAGAGGATTGGCAGCCCCTGAAAACCCGTGGCCGGATAGGAAGCAAGCCAGAAGACAAAGTACCTTGAAATACATCTCCCCGACCCCCAATCTCCTCCTATCTCATGCCATCTGTTGATCCCAGTAGGAAACCAGAAGGGCAGGAGGCTGAGTTGAAGCAGTCCCTAGAGGATAAATTTCTAGGACAGATCAAGGGGAAATAAGGTAATAATAGATCAGTAGAGGGAAAGGGAGACTATCTAGCACACATGGAATGCAGAGCAAGTTGGATTTAAATAGGGTTGGTGATGATTCTAGAAAGTGTGGTGGAGGAAGAGAGGACAAGGAAATTGAAGATATACATAAGAAAGTCATAATAATAATAATGGAATATGCACTCCATTAAGGAGGAAAGTAGGAAAAGGAAAGAGAAATAGTTAACAACAGTAGGATCAATAGATTATACCTATAGGTCCTGGGATATTTGAAGAACTGCTGGAGTCAGGTTACTATAGAAAGTGGTCAGGAAAGAAAGGAGGTGGTGATAAGAGAGGGTGATGCTCACCCTGGTTGCAGTTATTGTTGGGGTCATTGTACGATGACGGAAACGTGTGGCTGAGGAAGATTAAAGAACAAATAATTAGAGGAATTAGTCTGGGTTTGGAGATAAAGATGAATTCATCTTGTCAAGAACCTGAAATGATCTAAAATCTTTCTCATGTTAATGTGGAAGCCAAGAGTGGTGGCATCTGATCAAGAAGTAGCTAATTATGGGGACATCTTTACTAATAAATGTGTGTGTATTCCTATAATTCTTTTTACAATTAGCTCATATTAGCAAAATGAAGAAAAGAAAAACTAAGGTCAGACTGTTTAGGTGTATTTTCCAGAAGATATCGGTATTATTTTGGTCATATTTTGATTTTGCTTAGGAATGTCTGTTAGATCAGAAGTATTTCTCACTACTTAGTGACTATTTTGTATATGATTCTTTTGAATAATAAACATCACGACTTATTAACTCTGCCTTTTGAGGAAATAAGCTGATGTACTTGTGTTTGAAAAGAAGGGAGAGTCAGGAATAGACAAATTTCTTGTGGGTAGAAATTAATAGAAAGGAACCACTATAACAGTGGGAGACTTGGGCAGGCAAGCTATCTGTTTCCTCAATGTTCTGAGTCTTGAAAAGACACTTTTAATTTTCTCAGACTAAGACTAGGGAAAACCCAAGAGCAATGAAGTCATGTCACGGACCAGGAGAGCTCAGCAAGATCCTGTCACCAGCCATATCCATCTTCAAGAACAGAAGCCCAGACGTTGAGAATATATACTCTGGGAACAGGGACAGGAATATAGGAACATAGCCATGGAAGAAAGGGAAGGTAGGATCATGGTGGGATGGGTAGTTGCTGCCATGCCTAATTATGTTCACAAACACAAGAAATATTTTTCTAATTTTGATTTTTTTTTAATTGTGTGGTTTGACAAAAAAGATTTGGATAAATTAGTCTGCCTCAGGCAACTTGCTGCTGATTCTCTGTTTCCTGTTAGATATTATTGGAGGAAAGGAGCACACTGGGGAGGGAGGAGGGTTTGGAGCACAACTGATTGGACTTTTATTGTCTGTAGATACAAAGTTGGAGTAGACGACAGCTGCATTTATACATTTCCTCTGTGATTGCTCTTTTTCCTTCCCTTTCCTTTAATTCAACCCCAAGCAAAAATGTGTTGTGGTTTATCGACTAGGAGAGTAAGTTTAGTAACCTCAGAACAATGTCTATTCCAATCTTGCTGAAATATTTTGGGGTACTAAACACATTGACAAAAGAAGGAAACATGATTAGATTTGATCATATGTCTTTTTTTGTAAAATTAATATTTTCTTTATATCACCCAGTTTTACTTTTTGTTATAGTACTTGTCATTCTCTGAGTTTGTACACTTAAGTTATAATGTACTTGCTTCTAGTATTTTTCTTCCCAAATAAAAATGACTGAAAGGACCCTGTTTGCCTTGTTTAGCCCTGTATGCTTAGATCTTGGAATGAAACTAGGCAGAGAATGAATGAATGAATGATGAATGAGTGCTACATTTTCAAATTTTTGATCCAGAAATGCACTCAGGCAGCATATTCACTAGGAAAGACTTCTTTCAAGAAATACTGTCAAAGGTTTAGTTCTTTCATGGCTCATGTTTTAAGGAAATAACTCTACTACAAATTCAATTCAACTAAACATAAGCCTTTGAAGTACTTCTACATGAAACCTCATCCACGTATACCTGTAAAATGCAAAGATGGAAACCATAGAGTTTAAAATGGTGTTACATTGTAAAAGAAATTCAATAAAATAAAATAATTTATGTATATATTTAATATACATATATTTGTCTACAGTTTAGATATCTTTTCTAAAAATAATTGGAGAATGTTTAGATTCCTTCATCAATTACTTTGAAAAGAAAACAATTATTATTATTGAATGCTCCAACTATTTCATTCTGTTGCTGCCAGAAATAAAAGAGCAAACTCGATTTCAATATAACAATTCACATTCTGAATGCTTTATTAGCCAAATTCTGTGATAGTTATTTATTCCAGTGTTTCCTCCAAAAGGTATATAACTCCATTAGTTTTTGGATCATACCAAAGGATTACTCAAGATGATCTTACTTTAAATGAAGAGGAATATTATGATTCTAAATATAATGATTCAGTGATTTTTAATGCACAAAAGCAGAATAGAGTCCAATACACTTACTAATCTATGTCACAAGTGACAAGATTATCACCAAAAATTACCCAGAAAGTATAATCATAAATTATATAATGTCCATTAATATTGGTTCGAAGGGACATTCTAATAGGCAAACAGGTTCACATAGTGATGAAACCAGCAGTTCCTTAAAATTTTAATATAAGGTAGATCTACTTTATTTTAAATAATTTTCTTTAATAATCAATTAAATGAGATAAAAATATGTTTTCTTTTTTGAAAAGCTACACTGTGAAAAATTTGATAGAGCAAATAATTTGCTTTGAGAAAAATGGCCTATTATGTAGAATATGAAAGATAAAATTAGATTTCATTTATCCACCCTCATTTTGAGAACTCTATTGTCAAGTGTTATAATATCTCTTGGTTTGACATGTGTTCTCAGCTTCAAAAAATAGCAAATAGTTGAAGACACTTTTTGATATCACTGGAAAAAGTCATTGCTTAGTCACTGAACTTAGAAAGTTCTGGAAATGCAAATAAATTGAACATAACCATCTGCATTTGCTAACATAAACTGAGGCAGAATCTCATTACAGAAAAGTGTTTAATTGAATGTCATTTAATATTTAAAAATCATAAAGACAAATTGTTATATTTTCATCAGATCTATAGGAAATTATACAAGTTTATTGCAATAATAACTTATTTTATCCAGCCAAACTGGATTTTCCTTGCAAATTCTTCCTCTATTTTAACCCTCATGAAAATCTGTCCCAAATTTCAATATATATTCACATATGTGCATATAAAGCCATATAAATGTTTGTTGGTATGTCTTATGTCCTGTTTCCTGCCACTATCTTCACCTTGGTCCAAATTTGTTCGTACCTGGGTTACTGTTTCTTTCTGTCTTTCACAACTTCATTTACAGGCTTGTCTGATTCTCCTTACATAGAACACAGTCAGTACCACCCAATCACCTTACTCAACTGAACTAAATCCTATTATGGCTTTCAAATGCCATTTTGAAATCTACACTTATTTCCCTGGCTCTTATGGCTCTATATAGCGTTCCCTGTCTTTCGTATTTGCGTGTGGAATCTCACAAAAATTGTTTCTGGCTAAGGATTTGATTAACCTCAAAAGGAACAAGGCAATGGTTGTATCAGGTAACTCTTCATTCAGAAATGCCTGTCCTTTTAGAATGAATCAACTGCCTGTTAAAATTTTGGGTATGATATAAGCTGGAAGCAAAACCCTTGTGAGTTTGGGGTTTTAAGTCAATGGTATAATACATTTTAAATCAGTGGTATAATATGATCCTCTTTCCCTATTGCCTGACTACATTGGTACAGTAACCAAACCATGAAGGTAGGAGTGGTACTCTCAGGATTATAAACAGTGACACACTTCCCAAAATTTTTCTGTTTTCCCCAAATGGCATTAGGCTACATGTTTAAAAGTATCTGCGTGAAGGGGGGAAAACGGTTTCCCCCAAGAGCCATAATAACGTCTTATCAAATTGGAAGCAGGCAATTCCAATGACCTCACCTTAATTTGACCTCAGCTTCTGCTGAGCAGATGTCCATGTAGGACAGCAGAGAAACATATTTTGAAGTTAAGGCTGCACTTCCGCTGCCAGCAGAATCATCACAGCCTATGTTTTTTCTCATTTTGTGGAAGCCAAAGTCCCTCTATGGGACACCTAGCTTAATGAATTTTGAGAGTGCAGGATACCTTTAAGAAGGCTTGGATGAGAATAAAGAAGGTTTGTTTCTAGAGCCGTTGCGTGCGGTGCCATTACCCAGAGTTCTCAACTTCTTTATCATTGAAGAAAAAGCAGCAGCTACCATAGGCCAGTTGCATGTTGACAATGCAGAATTGCTGAAAGCAACTTATATTTTCTTAAAGTGTATGTAAAACTTTTCTTCAATTTATCATGTTAATAAAAAAAATTGTATCAATCGGGGTTTTTCAGAGAAACAGAACCAATAGGATAGGTAAATAAATGGACTGATAGCTAAAATATAAATATAAGTTTATATATTGTATTATACATAAACATGTTAATATATGTGATTATCTTAATCTTATATATGTGTGTGCGTATACATATACAAAGGAATTGGTTCACATAATTGTGGCAAGTATTGGGGTTGACAAGTATGAAATCCGTAAGGCAGGCCAGGATCTCAAGAAAGATTTCTATGCCGAAGCTAGAGGCAGAATTTCTTCTTTCCTCCGAAACCCCTGTTTTTGATCTTTAGGCCTTAAATTGATTGAATGAAGCCCACCCACATTACTCACAGTAATCTACATTATTTAAAGTAAACTGATTTTAGGTGTTAATCACATCTACAAATAACTTCATAGCAACATCTAGACTATGGTATCAGGTTGTTGACCAAACAACCTGACACCATAGCTCCTAAAGCCATCACCCTGGGAGTTAGGACTTCAATTTAGGAATTTGGGGTGGGGGGACACACAAACATTCAGTACATAACAGTGCTCATTTCCTCTATATTATTTCTCCACCATGTAAAAACATGTACACACTTCAAGAACCTGCACTTCTATGTTTTCATAGAATTTTGTATCTCTCATTGATGTTACCTTTTATCGAAATGGATATTATATAGTTTTTCACTGTACTTACAATTGAATAAAGAGATGAGCTGCTTTGCAGAAGTCATCTACATATATATATATAATCAATCTATGATTATCACTAGATATGAGGCATACATCTATTTAATAAAATTAAAATATTCAAGTATATTTCTCTGCTCTTATTACTATTTAGTAATATTGCTATTTATATTTCATCACAAACTTCCTCTTTAGATCCTTGACTATAAGATAGATTCCCTCTATGCTATATAGATTCCCTCATGGAAGATTAAGACTGATCATATCTTAGTCAATTCAGTTCTGTCAATGTCTTATTGAATTATTATGGAGACAAAAACTTAAAAGCATATTGAGAAATACTCTTCTCTTTTAATAAAATCAAGTAATTCTAGAAGTGCACAGGTTTCCTAGGGCTGCTAAATGTATGCCCATAAATACAGACTGCCTACTTCAATCCTCCATGGTGATCCAATTGCTTTGAGTAGCCTTAATCTTAATCACTAAAGAAACAATGTTTTCCATTTATTGAGGTCATGGGCAGACTGCTTTCTCTTATAACTAGAAAACTTTTGGTGATGGATATTATGTAGTGACAAATTTTGGACCATCATTCTTTAAACTGGCCCTGATTTTCAGTGTTTCTTTAATGCAGGAACAAAAGGGAGGCTAAAATTTTTCTAAGAGTGTATTCTGAATAATAAAACAAGATGCCTACCTCAGCAGTCTTGCCCTATAAACATGATCCTCTTTGAGAGTTTGCCACACTCCTGATCATTTTAAACTTTGATTGTTTCATACAGTTCTATTTCTCACTAGGTGGCTTATTTTTCATTAGATTTTTAAACATTTAAGGTGTGCTCAATACAGAAATGTAAATATTGTTACTTTATCTTTTTTTTATTCTGCACAGGGAAATAAAAATAAAATGAATCATAAAAAATTTGCCACTTGGTTTTAATCATTAATACAAATTGATACCTACTTCATTTAATTAGAAAAATGCATTCTAAACTAAAACATACATGGGTTTAATTATCCATATTTCCGTAGTGAGATAACAATATTCCTTAGGAAATTCCCTATACAGTGCTTTACAGATTTCTAAAAGATGTTTAATTACTCGTTTCATTCCATTTCCTGTTCCGTCTGCCCTTCTGGATTACAAGGTTATATAATTTGGAGTATTCAGAGTCTTTCTCAAGAATTAAATCCAACCTTTCTTACTTCCTCTAATTAAACCACAGGCACAGAATTGATATAATTCCTTCATATTTATGAATACTGGACTGAGTAGCACTTGATGTTTAGGTATCCTTTTGTGCTGCTTTTGTTCTTTGAGGTTTGAATATCAAATATCATTTTTATTTAATATTTGCTGAATATTTTAACTTAAGGAAATTCAGGTAACAGAAGTATTTGTTAAAAATAACTGAATATTTTCTTTGCAACACTTTTGGGCTAAATCTACATTTGAATGTAGTTTAAATCTTCCCTTTCTCAGCTAATTCAGAAACCATGAGAGTTGTAAATATTTAGTATATAATTCAAAGTTTCTGCTGCATTTTGATACAAAAAGGGAGATTAACTAAGTCAAAATCTTTGTTTTAGGGAGAAAATGAAGCCTACTGAGAAATGCTTCTAAATGGTGCATAACTGTTTTATGAATCAGGCAGAATGAGTTGGTGTAGGGTTATAAAGCAATTAATGTTATTCATTGGGCCTGGAGTAGTAAAGTAAGAGTTCAGTGCTAATAGCATTTCATCACTGGAAGTCACAGAGAACAGGAACCTATTTATCACTGAGCTCTAACTGCAAGTACAATTTATGGCTGGAAGTTTGTGTTTCTGTTATGCTGACAGGACAAATAAAATGTGTAAAGAATTAATTTTCTGGAAGTCAGGTCAACAGTGAAGACATTTAAAAAGGATAGGATAAAACCAAAAACAGGGAAGAAATTGCTTCAACGCTGAGTCACACTGGTGAACTGTATTATCAAATAAAGTTAATCAATTCAGTAGTAATTTAAACATTTCTTCTAAGTTTCAATGAATATAATGTAAGTCACTGGAGATTAAAAAAGGCTTTGAATTTTATATTCATTAGTTTACAGCTTACAGCATATAAACACTGACTTCATTTATAGTATGCAGTTTGCTTGAGTAAATTACCAGAAGCATCAAAAGAAACTGAAGCACAGCCAGCATTAAATGGATACAGCAGACACTACTAATTACGAGAGCATTTTAATATTTAGGATACTTCATTATTCACTGGGCAGAGAATATAAGCAACCAGTCACATTACACATTTTTATGGCAGGACTGAAAACATTTTAATATTAAAATCAGAAACGAAAACAACATTTTAGAAGAAAAGAAACTGAGAGAAAAATCATAATACATATTACCTCATTGCATAATGGTGCAAAGTTTATGACCTGAACTATGAAGTAATTGTGTATTCAACTGCCTGCCTAGATGTGACAGGGTGAAAAGCTTGAGCTTATAGTGGTAAAAGAGATTTTTGGAGCAAGAGAAAAATGTGTTAAATGCTGCCAAATCTAGATTTCAAGTCTCTATAACTAGATTTTATGTTATACAGTAGTCTAATTTGACAAAGTGATAATAGACTTCAGCGAGAGAAGAACCAAATTATACTGGCTCTGAATAGAAAATCTCATTTGAAGACGCAACTACTCTCATGTTTGGCTAGAGTATTACACTTTAATGAGAAACAGGCACTCAGATGCCAATCAGCAAGTCTAGACACTATTTCAATATTGTGTGACCAGATGAGAACTCTAAATTTGATTCTTATGTTCTGAGAATTAATATTCAACATTCATGGTGTAACAGACCTCTGTACATTTTCCTTGTCCTGCTCTGAAGGAGAATAGGAATATTTCTGCCTCTGTTCTTTCACACTTTTACCCACAGATGCTTTGATACTGATATAGTTCTAATCATGGAATTCACTTGCTTAAACTCCATCAGTGGATTCCAATTACTCTCAGGATACAGCTAAAAATCCTTAACATTATCCACAAAGTCTTCCATTGTCAGTTCCCACTTAACCTTCCAGTTTTATCTTCTATCTGTACACAATGACTGTACTGAAAATACTTAACATTGGTAAAGCACAGGCATGGAACTCCCAGGAGAGACTCCAGCTAATGGGCCCATGCTGTGCCAGGCACTATCTCTTAAGTTTTTGGATCTTGGGTGGTTGGAGGATTTCTACGTGAGACTAGGAGTACATGAGGGCCTCAGGGGTAAAGACCCTTTATGGCTCTTTCCTCAGCCACCCTCCTTCTAATCATACTAATACTTCCTCTGACATATAAAGGTGTTAAACTCCTTCCAATCATTGAGATCTTCATATCTGGTGTTTCCACTTCCTGAAAAATCTCTTCTGCCCCCCTAACATTTTCATCTGGCTAAGTATTTCACATCTTCCAGGTCTCAAAGTGTTACTTGATCTTCATCACAGACTGGATTAAGTTTCTCCAGTTTTTTTCCTCAGATACTATCCTGTACTTTGCTTGCACAAAATAAACTGATCTTATTAGATATTATTTCAATAATTACTTACTTAGCATCATTCTGACTCTAAAGCAATGGTTTTTGTATGGTGGAGCTATAATCACCTGGGTTCATAGTCAAAAATGCCAATACTTGGAGTCCACTCTACAACTAATGTATCAGGTTCTTTTTGCCATGGCTCAAGCGTTGATAGTTTAGCAAGATCCTTGGTGATTCTTAAGCAAGTTACAATTTAAGAACCACTCTGTTGAAGACAGCACTTAAGAACACTTTGCTCACTTAGCACAGAGTACAGAGCGTAGCGTACAATTGGTACTTGAAATTTTGTTGAATGAAGAATGTACATCAAAATTAGTTCACTTACATGAGTTCAGTTTCAAGTGTCAGCTTGTGAACTTATATAATATGGAATAAGCTGGGAATTGAGTTAAAGCTTGGTTATAATAAAAATTTTATGCCACATTTCAATAATCATTGATGCTGAATCCTTCAACAGGAGAGCTTTTCCTGCTTCAAGGCAGCTGTGGGGTAGATGCCATATTATAAGCTCTAAATTATTGGTCAGTATTAATCTATCACTTCCCACATGTTTTTTCTTCCTTGCTTCCTCCTTCTCATCTTTTTCCTTCACCTTTTATTTGTTTATCTCTATTTATATGTTACCTTTTCATACCTTATTAACTCCTCAACTTACATGTTAGACCTCTCTGGTTCCCAATGGTACCCAAGCATATGGTTTCAATCTTCTGTAGCTCTCAAACCTAAGAAAATAAGAAGGTTAATAGTGTGTGTGAAAAAAAGCATTGAAAATATAAAGTGCTATACCAATGATGATTGCTGTTTTGACATATAAACCAGAGGACTACGTTTTTAGTACTAGTGATGACCTTTTTATACTTACAAATTTATAATACACGTCAAATAAGACAGCATCAATTCCCAAATCAATTAAATTCGGAGTAACAAGATCTGTATTTGCATGTTATTATATTTTGAGGCTCAGTTAAGTTTTGAGGTTCCTTTAAGTTACTGTACAAAGGTTTTATAAAACATTATTTATTCTGACACATATAGTCATAGTCCTGTGCAGGTAAACCCCAAAATAGTTTACTGTGTAAGATTACCATTCAATAAACCCATAAAAAGTACCTATGTATCTCTGAGTGAAAGATTTGGAGTTTTTCTACTTCTGGCAATGTTAATGTTAAGATAATGGAGTATTAGATTATGAAGAACCTTAAAGACCTTCTAGGCTAAGTGAGAATTGCACAGGTAAATATGAAGAACTTAGGGAATTGGTCAGTTCAGTGATTTGTTCAACTAAGAAGCAGCAGAAATGAGATGAGAAGTCATAACCCCTGACTCCCAGTAAAATTTTCATTTCACCACATGATAAAGGATTTTTACTTATATTACCTAACTATCAAAAGTGTCTATAGCCTATGTCACTCACGGAAAATACTCATAGCTATGTCTATTAGGTTTCTAAGCAAAGGGACTGCAGTTATTTTCTGATTACTAGAGTTTGCCAAATGACAACATCTTTTCAAGCAATAGGTTAGCTTGAATGTAATATATATTTCAGTTTTCAAAGCTACAAATTTAACAAACATAAACTATCTCATTTTCACAGAGAGGAAAGTTGCCAGTAAAATATGATATAAATCTTTTTACAAATTAGAGACATATGCCCTCTTGTAAAAAGTCCTTTTCCTCTTGACAAAAGTCAAGCCTTTAGAATCATTAGCACTTCTGGAGCTTATTTGAAAACAGGTATTTGTCAATCAAATTCATAAAGATATGCCCTTAACTGTTGTGCATGTAAATTGGAATACACTTTCATTTTTATTGTAAGGATTTATCCTTGGCCAAAACTGATATACGCCCTTAGGGTGATGATTTTTACATGTTTTATTAAGAACCCTTACAAATAGAAAACAATTCTTCTCCTGTTCTAGAGGAATAGTCCAAGATGGGCAAGATATATTAAATCACTGAGCCTCCAATTAGAGAACTTGACATTAGATGATAGTCAAAATGATAAGAATATTCCAGAAAAGGTCACAATTTTGAATACATTTTCCTTCTACAATATTTTCTGTTTAAATTCTTTAGTTCAATTAAACATTATCTACGAAACATGCTTTTATTATGATATTTTGACTGATAAAAAAAGAAAATCCATCCCTACAAGCTATGAGGCTACAGTGTAAATTTTATATCACCATGCTAGGACTGGAGAATAGTCTCTCCATTTTATTGCCCCACATTTTATATGTTGACTATATGTGCTATATTATTAAAAGAAGGACATGGATATTAATTTTGAATGAATGTGAGTTGTTTTAGAAATTTTTAAAATATAACATACACTTATCCGAATGTTTCAGTGTGGTGGTGATAGAAATAATCAAAAAGAATCTCTAATCATGTTTATTAATATAAACTTTTAGTGCCTATTCTACATAGCCATATGACATCAAGGGCTGCAATGGTTTATATCTGTGTTTATTTGCTTTCAGGATGTTAATGCTAGCTCCTTCACTTAATGGACACTAGATTAAGTCACCTGATTTGAACTTGACTCTGTCATAGCTGTTGTGAAATTCAGCTTGAAAACAAATCATATATTATCTCTGAGGTTAATGAAATCTTTAATTAATTCCTATTCTTGGTTTTACTCATTTCTTACAGTCTCTAATCTAGTAAGCAATAAAGTATTTTTGAGACTCATGATGTCAAGAGAAGGGCACCCATCATTAATTAATACCTGTCATGACTTAATGTATTACTGAAGACTGCCAAGTGTGAGAAAGCTCATGTTATAAGAAATCATAAAATGGACAATTATGCCCTCATCTGGAAGTCGTTCTTGGCTTTCCAGAATACGTGAACAGAGGTTTTTGAGGACGGTTCCTGAATCTTCATTACTTCCTTTTACACTAGTCAAAGAGTGAAAATTTGACTTTTGAACTCCAACATTTACTTATCAAAATTAACTTTTTCTTTAAAATGAGAGTAAAGCAGCACAAGATTTTCACACATTACATTTTATTAACACTTTGAAAACAATTTAAAATTACATGTTTTTATGTTGTTTGAACTAATGTGACCATTGCCAAATTAGACGAGAATTAGATTGTTTTTACATTTTGATCTCTGTATTAATGATAAACCAATAATAAGATAGCCTCTATTGATTTGTACCCCTTGGAAAATTTAATAATCATTTAACAAAAATGTTTACTTTAGTATAAATACGAAGATAAATCTTTATTGTAATATATATTCTAATGTTACATATGTATTCTAATATTATGTAACATAAAATGTAATATAATATGATATGATATGATATGTAGTGGGTTTGTCAACAACATATCTTATGAGTTTCACAAAAACTACTGTACCACAGTAGGTATAAAAATACTCCAAAATAGTTTCCAATAAAAAATAAAAGTTAAAAACTTTGTAGATCTCTCTTCCTGTGCAATTTTTCTTGCTAATTTTCACTTTTAAGTTAATCACTTTAAATCAAAATAGCAACAATGGTGATTACTGCATGGTGATGGAAAAGCTGTATTTTATAAGTGACAAAAGCCGACTGGTTCCCTACATTGCAAACAAAGCTATTTTTAATGCAAATTTAATAATATCATTAAATTTATAAAACCTGTTTTACTTCTCATTATTCATAGGCCCAAAACACACACCTTCAAACTGGCCTTTGAGACCCAGTATTTCTAGTCCTTGTAAAACATCCTACTTTTATCTCCCATTTTTCCTTTTCCAGCTTGAACGCTCAGGTCTCACTGCCTTGGTGTGGGGTCCTGAAACATTCCATGCTCTTCATCTGCTTTCACGTATATTTTTCTTCTTCTAGAAATTCTCTGTGCAGAGCTCTGCTTCCCCAACATTGAACTTTATGTACTTAACTTCTAAAAATTCTTTATATTACAGCTAAAAGTCACTTTTGCAGTAAACCTTCCCTCATCTTCCAAACTAGTGAGGTGTGCTTTATATGCTTTTAAAGCAGTAATTTATAGCTTTGTTTTTATAACAATTATCTGTATTTTGTGATTTTTAATTATTTGGATGACTATTTGTCTTCTGCCACTAGGCTGTGAACTGTCAAAGGGTAGAATGTCGCATTTTTTCTAACCTTTTTATTACCAAAGCCTGAACATAGCAGGCACTAAATAAGTTCAGTCTAAATGAACGAATGAATGGGTAGTGGACACCTCAGAAAATGCTAATTTATTTTATATTGAGATATTAAGAAAGATTCTAAATAATACAGTATCTTCGGATGTCTCTAGTATCTATAAAAATGAGGTCCTCGCACACAAAATTACACCAAATTTAAACTGGTTTTGAGATAAAAATCTCATTAACTGAACTAGAATAAATTCACGTCCTGCACATGTATCTGTTAGATTATATCTATGCTTGCCTAACCCAAGCATACTGCAATAGTTACTTTCTATTCCTAGTTGTTTTTTGTTGTTGTTGATGGGGATTATTTATTTACCCAGTCATTTCTGATGACAGAGACTTGAAACTATTAGTAAATTCTTGAACATGACATTCTGACAATGTCAGAATATGAATTCACTGAAATTTCCATTCCTGACTTTCTACTCTATATAGGAAGAAGAGAATAATTTTGACTTACTCTCAACTGAAATAAATGAGTTAATAAAGCTGAGGATCTCAGAATCCCCTGAGGAGAGAATTTTCAACTGCATGTTTTTAAGCATCACTCTCCTGAGGGAATTTTGAAATGCAAAACACCGCTTCAGTGATGTGCCCTATCCAGCCTCTAAACTTCTAAGAGGTTCACTGCAAAAGTTCAGCATTGCTGCTGCTGGAGGTGCATCAGACTTCTTATGTGTTTTATGGTTGCAAAAATGTTGAAAACTATTGACTTAAATAGGAGAGCTAGGCTATAAGAGAAAGGTAAAGCATTATGGGAAACTCAATACTTTCAGCTAGATATTTAATAAGCAGCCTTTCTCTTCCTATTCCGCTATCACTGTCATGGGTAAACCTTTAGATGACTAATAACGAGGATTTATCCCTATCTCTCAAGCTTCCATGACAATCAAAATTTCTTTATTTTCAAATTTAATTTAAAACTACTTCTTTTAGTTTTCTCTGATTTTAGAGAACAATGATAACTATATTTAGTAAAAGGAAAAATAAGGTTTTAAAACTCAAGAAAATAAGGAGTTGTCTATAGCTTTTATTTCAATCTTAGACAAATCTACACCGAGGTAAACCCTGCTCAGAATCTGTGTTTGTCTTTTCAACTGAAGAGCTTTAAACTGGAGATGCAAGTGATAGATGGGTAAAATCGTTACATATTTATAGCATGCTGATTGGAACTAATTACAGAAGCACATAAATGTGGAATTTATTTTCAATAGAGCTGGCATCAAATTTATAGTACCATTTGCATTCAGTTAACTCTACAAGGAATCTTTCTCCATTTTTAACTTTGAGACAATAAAATATTTTTTTCTCAACCAATTGCTAAATGGCAGCCTTGAATTCCAAATTCAACTTTGATGTTCCACTGACATGAGAAACCAAGAAAGTAAATTAATTTTTCTAACCAGGAAGACACACAGAAAAATTAATGTTTACCTCAGAGTTTGGACATGTACACAATAAGAAGTTTCAATGTCTTTTATTTTACAGGGTGTCTAATACACGTTAGACTTCTTCACAAACATGCTGGCTCTTTTTCTCTTCAGTCATTCTACGTTTGCACTTTCCCATCCTCTTGAAATTATATTTTCTTCTCGTGATTATTTTCAGTGAAATGTGAGCAGAAGTGGTTTGTCTCATTTCTAGGTGGACTATTTAAAATCCAGAGGATGTTTTCTAACACTATTTTTTCCTCCTGAGGCAGTATTTCTAAGAGCAGCTACTTTGCGAGGATAACAATGACACACATCAGAGACTTTTTAAAATAACTCTTTTAAATATGTGACTTGCATAAGGAATTAAGAAAGAAAAATAAAGACAAACAAAGGCAACCATTTATTTTTATTTTAAACTTTAACCCACTAAGTGTTTGGGCATCTTTGTTATCACCTAATCTTGCCTGATTGATTCATACCCCTTTCAACTTTGGTCAAACTATGATAAAACGTGGCTGAAAACATAAAATTTTGCTCAAAAATTCCCCCAAACATGCTTGCATAAAACACTCATTTGTTCACCATTCCAGAAGGTGATTTTAGTTCTTGTTATTAAGATGGATTACAGAAACCTTTGAAGGTTACTTTTAACAGAACTTGGGGCTTATGTTGCATTTTTAAATAAAACTTGTCAGTAATCATTGTATTTCTGTATATAGGTATATTGTGTAATTAAGGAGGTCATAATATAACTTTCTAAATTCCATACATTTATGTTTTATTGTTTGCTGACTTTTTGTGATCAGTGTAGCATACTTTCATCTCACACATCTCATTCATATTTCAGTCTAACACCACTAGTGTCTACATAATTCTGTTAGGCTTACTATTAAAACCTACTGAATAAAAATCACATAACTTTAATTAGTTTCTATCATTAGACTGCCTCGCAAATACCTTTACCTGTCTCCTCCTTTCTTTTCTGATGTACGCATATAGTCTATCCACGGCCCTGGTTATTTCCAGTCATCCTCCCCCTCTGGCTTGGGGAGATTATTACTATGTGAACAGCACAATAAATAAAATATAAATCAGCAACCTCAACTGAGTCCTCAACAAATAAAGGAAATTTTGCCACATTGCCACATTTCTTTGGTCATTTCTTTTCCTAATTTTCTAAAATAACTTGGTTATATCTTCTCTATTCTACTTAAATCTTACTTTTTGGCCTTCCTTTCCTCTTAGTCTCACATATCATGAAGATAACAGATACTTAGCAAGAAACTTTCTCCACTTTCAGGCTCCAAATCTATAACTCTACTTGCTTCCATCCTTATCCCTTTCTTTCCTCCTGATTCAAAATAGCACAAGTGATTGCATTTATCAAAGGTGAATTGTTCTTCATATGCAATGCAGTCCATCTGCTGCTACCTTCTGCATCTGCCCTGCATTCCATTCACTTCTGCCTGGTCAAGATCCTCATTTATTTCCTCTCCTTTCTTCCTCTAACAGTGACGTCCTTCTCGAAGCATTCAGACATGCCTTAGAACAGGGGTCCCTAGCTCCTCCCCTGCGGTACCAGTCCGCGGCCTGTTAGGAACCGGGCCGCGCAGCAGGAGGTGAGCAGCGGGCAAGCGAGCGAAGCTTCATCTGCCGCTCCCCATCGCTCCCCGTCGCTCCCCACCGCTCGCATTACCGCCTGAACCATCCCCCACCCATTCCGTGGAAAAACTGT
The DNA here is from genome assembly GCF_059928025.1 of Delphinapterus leucas. NCBI lineage: Eukaryota > Metazoa > Chordata > Mammalia > Artiodactyla > Monodontidae > Delphinapterus > Delphinapterus leucas. The sequence goes on along the minus strand of NC_143146.1, from coordinate 20,750,036 downwards.
CTTCTACAAAACCGGTCCCTGGTGCCAAAAAGGTTGAGGACCACTGCCTTAGAAGGCTTAGAGGGCTGTAAAGACTAAATGATACAGTATATAAAGAAAATTTTTTTTGCGGTACGCGGGCCTCTCACTGTTGTGGCCTCTCCCGTTGCGGAGCACAGGCTCTGGACGCGCAGGCTCAGCGGCCATGGCTCACGGGCCCAGCCGCTCCGCGGCATGTGGGACCTTCCCGGACTGGGGCACGAACCCGTGTCCCCTGCATCGGCAGGCGAACTCTCAACCACTGCACCACCAGGGAAGCCCGGAAATAAACATTTATCCCAAGTAACTCAGAAAATATCTTCTCTCCATTTGCTAAGTTAGAGAGATTTAATTACAAAATCTCTTCATTTATGAATCACAATAAAGAATACAAATTTAAAATTAATAATTATAGAAAACAGCCAATTCATCTGAATCCTTTCAAATGCATTTTCTTAGCGCAATCATCAAATATGCAAAAATAATTAACTTCTCTCTGTGCTACCCATATACTACCATTAGTCCATCCAATCTATAACACATTCTCCCATCACTACATGGCCCATTTCTTACAAGTTAATCCATGCAAAGGAAACTTCCTCAAATCTTAAAACACACCATGCTCTTGAAAAGGGCAGAAGAACAATCATAATTCCCTAGGAACATCAGTCAACTACAGCTCTCCTTTTCACTGGAAAAGTTTACTAAGGATCCACAGAAGAAAAAAAGGGTGACTAGGTTATGTTAATTTGAAAAAATATATTCCTAGGTTCTTCAGATATACTCCATAAGATAACTCCACCCCTACTCCCCATTTATAACCAGTGTTGTGACATCTCTTGTTTGGAGGCTTTAACAATTTTTTAAAAAGTATTTTATTAATATTATATTAAAACAGTCAATCTCCTGACTCCTTTCTTATAATATCATATCTTTAAAGACTAAAAAGTTGTCACATTAGTTTGTACATACAGATAGCAGAGATTTAATAAATATTCTTAAAAACATTTCTGGCATTAAGGTGTATCTTACTTCACAATAGTTAATAATGCAATAATGCTCCTGTAAGAATATTTAGCAATTTAATGTGATATTTTCTGTAAATCATATACAGAATATACTACATATTTGATTTCAATGCACTATTCTCAGAAAATATTATTTTAAATGTTCTAAGCATGGATGGTTCCTAATATAACATGTGATATATCTCAACACATTTCTCTAGAGAATTTTTTCTGTTTTTTATCTATGAATGAAATAATTTCAGAAGTGTGAACAACTTGAATTCAGATATTCTCTGTGAGAAGCTGGCAAAAAATATGTAGTCCATTTTACAGCAATAACAGCAATAACAGCTTGGAGATAAAATCTATAAAATAGTTATTTTTGTATAATACTTATGTGTCTTTGTACATACTCCATGTTGCACAATATGAATAGCGTTGGGGGGCATTCATAATAAGCAAAGCCTTGAAAGAAAGTAGGTTGACCAGAAAAGATTTGCGTTAACCATCAAATCAAGGATGGATAGAAGAGAAAACTACAAGAAGTGTGGCTACGGGCTCAGTTAATAAACAACCTGTTGTTGATCTCTCGCATCTAAAATTTTTGCGTGTGTGTCTGTTACTTTCTGCTTTTTAGTTCTGTAACTTGGCTTTACTCTCTTTTGTTCTAGATCTTTAGAAAACAAACTCCTTTCCTGACATTGATATCTTGTTGTTCTGCATAGTTAACCCTTATCATCAAGTTCTCAGTGTTAGTTGCAAAACCTGTTTATACACAATTTGGCTTGATTGCTTCTCTGGATTGGTATTTGAGTTTGACGTTGTTGACACTGAACTATATGGTGATTACTCCATCTTCAAAAAAGAGAGGACTCATTCTTGAGACTCTCACAGTTTGTTTGATGGTATAAAACTGATCACGTACCAAACTTGGTATATTTTATACCACAGTTCCACTGGGTAAAGTGAACACAGAGCGTTTCACAGAATATATAAGTATATATTGAATGCAAAATTGGAAAGAGGTATTTATAAAATTGAAAATCAGAAAGAAAAAATCTGATTTTGTAAGAAAACTGCTCTACTTTTAACTGTCTTCCAAGTAGACTGATTAAACCCATATGTGGAACTACAAGATTCTGAAAGATGGACATTTATTACCAAATCAGTATAGCACAGTATTATATTTCAGATTTTTAAAGTTTCTTCTTGAACATTAACAGCATTTGGGGACTCATTATTTTTAAAGGAAAACACATATACTGCTTTTGTAGCTACATCAGTTAGGCATGATAAATAAAACTCCAAAAGTTCAGCAGCTTAGCCCTGTAGAGTTTATTCTTGTTCTCATTTCAGTCAAAGAGGGTGGCTGTGTCAGTGAATGAGCTTCAGGGGCCACGACTCTTTCCATTTCTTAGTGCATCTGTAACCTCTTCATTCAGTGGCAGGTTGGCAAAGAGAAGTTAGAGAAGCATGACTCATTTCCTACGTGCCTCGACACAGAAGTGTCACTTACCATTTCCACTCAAATTTCATCAATAAAACCTAGTCATATGGCCCCATTTGGTCTCCAGGGAGCTGGAAGGTCATATGGCCCCATTTGGTCTCCAGGGAGCTGGAAGGTATAAAGCTGGTGAGCTGCCTCTCATGTAAATATGTCAAGTATTATTAATCTAAGTTACATTGTTTACCATTTCCTTTTTAGGATCCTAAATGCTACTTTGATTAAGTTGGGGCATTATACCAAAGGTCTTTTATCAGCGAAAAGAAAAATGTTCAATTTTGCCTTAATACAAATTAAATTACTATTCTGGTTCCAGGTGAACAGAAATAATTATTGATATCTATGTGGCTTTTGTCTGCATCTGACTCTTTTTCTTCAAAATTAAACATGAAAATGAAAGCATTGCTCTCAACGGTTTATTTTCCCTCTTAAAATAAATGACATGAATTACTTCTCCTTTCAAAATTATCTTTCCCCAAGTGTTGCTGATGGCTTCTTTTTAAAATGCTTTGCATTAGCAACTGCCATCCAGATGAAAAGCCCATTTGGACCTGACATTAATTTTACACTCAGTGCATAATACTCGACCTTGTCATTAGGTCAACTATAAACTGCCACGGCTGAAACGCAATTTTTCTACTACATTTGCTATTTGTCCTTCTCTTATTTGTACCCTGAGGTGTACAGGTGCCCTCTACTGTCATCACTGTCCCTTTCTTATATTCCTCTTTGACTCATTAGCTCTCATCATTAATGTACCTTTTGTTTATAAAAGATAAAGTTGCTTCTAGCATAAATCTACTGTTTTTTTCTCCCATTATGTCTTAAAACAAGGAAGCAAACAAAAAACGAACAAACTCTAGTAGCCAAAACGCTCAGAAGTTTATGATAATGAAGTCCATATATCCACTAACTTCCGGTAAGCTGCTATGTGGCAGCATGGGTGTTCCCTCTTTCTTTTCTGTGGTCTGGCTTTCAGGCCATGCTTGTTTTTATACTGTAACATGCTTTGAATGCTGTTTCACAATTATTTATTTTGAAGCCATCTTCATATGAGCAACTAAATATTTCCTATGGTTCATGCAAATATGCTCTTGAACAACTTGTATACTTCTCTGCCATGATGACATATTTTTATCTCCAAAAACTGGAGATGAGTTAACATTAAATGCACATAAACACACACACAGACACACACAAACTATGAAAATTTTGTATAATGAAGGTTCACCATTTTGGAGTCCACAATTTTTGTAAATAATGATAGCATCATTTTTCTATAACTCCCCAAAGCAGAAATAGACCAAATTGTATGACTCTATCATTAATACCAATTTTATGTGATTATTCTTTTAAGTCCAAAAATATATATCATTCTTTCTTTCATCTCTTTGGATAGTCAATAACCATCTACTTGTCATGTTGATTGATTTTTCCTCACTTGATATTCAGCTGAACCTTCTTTGAGGACTACGTTTTCTTTGCAAGGGTTAGGCCGTGGAACATTGCACAGATATTTGTGACACCACTCTAAATGCATGGTGACAAAGCAAGAGAAGAGGAGGAGGAGGAGCAGGGGAACAAAGATGAGCAAGAGAAAGAAGAAGGAGAAAAAGAAGAGGAAGAAAAGGAGAGGACGGGAAGGAGAGGGACAGGAAGATGGAGACTAAATGTGCCCATTTAAGTTTAGAAAATGGTGCATAAAAGAAATGATGAGGGCTTCCCTGGCGGCGCAGTGATTGAGAGTCCGCCTGCCGATGCAGGGGACACAGATTCGTGCCCCAGTCCGGGAAGATTCCACATGCCGCGGAGCGGCTGGGCCCGTGAGCCATGGCCGCTGGGCCTGCGCGTCCGGAGCCTGTGCTCTGCAACGGGAGAGGCCACAACAGAGAGAGGCCCGCGTACCGCAAAAAAAAAAAAAGTTTAAAACAAAAAATAAAAAAAGAAATGATGAGAATATTTATTGGGGAAAAGAATAAAAGAGCAATCCTTGGAAATTAAAGCTACAATTTTTTTTGAATAGAGACTGTGTGTGGGGCTATCCTACTTAGGAAGTAGGGAATTAAGTTACTTATTTATGCATTTATTTTGTTTGAAATTAGATTATGATTTGGTTTAATTTAGTTTTCACAAATGTGAATATAATTTTGTAATTAATTTATCTAGCCATTAATAATAATAAGAGAGAAATTTCATGCAAATTATTTAACATTTAAGGAATGCCTTAAGAGTAAAGGTACCATACCATATCATACCATATTATATTATAAATTATTTCTGCTGCTATATTCCACTTCTTTTCAGTAATTCCAGCAATTCACAAAGAAGTTCATTAAATGTATGTTGAATAAATAACTGAATTCATATAGCTATATAAGTAGTAGATATTTAATTATAAAATTTCTTCACACTTCTGACATAGCAAAAAATTAAACATAATTGAAAGTATATGGAAATCATTGATAAAAATATTTTACTTATGGGGCAGATTTTTTCCATAAAGGCTTTCATTGATGAAATATTTTCTAAAGGAACCCAAGTGTGCTGCAAATTGAAATGAAAAAGATAAATCAATAGAAGTTAGCAGTATAAGGGAAAACAGTGATGATGGGGATGCTGGAGAAAGCTACATAATTAGTCTTACAAGGTACTATTCCCGTTAACAAATAACTCACTTTGACTATCTTCTTTTTCGCTCTCAACTCTTAAAGATTTGGTATCCTGCTTCAAACATGGATATCCTTACAGTAGTTAGTTTCTATTGAAAACAGTGTTCAAAAAAAAAAAAAGCATAATACTTTTTTTAAACTATCAAGTCAATGTGGTACAAATTATCAGTCTGAATATGGTATATAATTCAGAAAGAGGCAGATAACTGGAAAAAAATGGTGTTCTGGAGTCCTGAACAGAGCCAAGGTGAAGGAAGTAAGACTCAGAGAAATAAAGAGCCAAAGGGCAAACACAAAATTAAAATCTCTGTGGTGAGTTCACTGAAAGCGTCAATCCGAAGAGACCAAGGCCAAGGCTGGAATCACATCATGCATATGTACCAGGCTACTGAGTTTATCTTGTTGGGGTATGAAAGTAAATAGTAGCTGATCATTGATGCTACTGTTTATTTATTTATTTTTATTGGCATATAACTGATTTACAATGTTGTATCAGTTTCAGGTGTACAGCAACAAGGAACTCTACTCACTATTCTGGAATAACTTACATGGAAAAAAAATGTATAAAAGAATGGATATATGTATATGTATAACTGATCCACTTTGCTGATCATTGATTCTAATGTCTTAAGAAGTGATAAAGAGTAGTGAGGACTGTGGCTGCCGACGGGAGAGGAAGTACATATCCTACCGACTGCGGACAGTCTTTAAGCAGCTACAACTGATTGCTGCCATGTGGGAATCCAGGTTCAGTGCAGTCACATTTTCAGAGTTCTCAAAAGGAATTAACAGTATTAATTTTTTATGAAATTTACAAACTTAGGTTCCACAGAATGATTGTGTGTGTATACACACACACAGACACACACACAAACATACACACATTTCCACACCTCTAGCTAGGCTAGTAAGAATATTCTTCTCATTTACATGCAATATGGAATCGTGAAGAGTTATATGTCACTTTTAAATACTCTTCGCAAAACTTCTGCCAATGTCACTTGGCTTCTCTTTTTGCAATTTCTTTTTCTGTTCCGTGAACCTCCACACTAACTTCAACATGATGACACTAAACAAGAGTAGTTTATTGTCAATTCAGCTTTCTGCAGTTGAAGTCATGCACAGACTGAGTACTTCATTATCTTCAGCATTAAGTTGTATCCTCAAAAAGTCCATAGTCAAGTATAGTTTTATAAGAAGTTAAATTTAAAAATTCTACACTTTCATGTCTCTTAATAACTACTTTAAGTTCTTCACATAATTTTTTGAACATTTGAGAATGTAAATATATTTATCTATGCTCACAAAATACCAATATTCATTGGTTGATCTTAATACCTCCACCACTGTTTTGAGACTACTCACTTGTAATATTGTTTAGACAGGAACCATACTCTCCTTCCTTGAAGAGAACCCATGCAAAGTTGCTTCCTGAACTGATCCCTTTTGTCTCTCCACCCAGTCAAAGAAAATGGTAACAATATTTCAATTATATTTATAGTATTCTACTTTAAAATGCTAAGAATCTACTCTATAATTGGCACAGGATTCGTTTTGTAGACCTTTACAACATAAGAAATGAAAAATCAAAGTTATGATATTTGTGGCTGCAAGTTAAAGAAAATTAAAAAACATGTCTGGAAGGGCAATTCCAGGTATGGTTAATTCCATGGCTAAATAAGAACGTAGTCCTCAGTTCTGCCCTCCTCAGCATGTTTATTCTCTACAAGTAGTTCTAAGACTGCAGTCCCATTTCAAGGTGTCACATGCAGAGGACAGGATCAAGAAGCAGATAAAAGAACATCTCTGTATTTTATCTGCTTCAGGAATAAAAAAATTCCTTCATAGATTGCTTTCTTTGAACTGTTTTATACTTCTGAATTGCCACAACTTTGTCAGACGCCTTTGCCTAAAACAATCATTCACTAAGAGAAATAAGACCACTATTTTTGGCCAAAAAAAAAAAATGTTTCTGAAGAGAGGCAGAGAGCATCTTTGAAAGATACGGCAAATTGGAAGATTATGAACCAATTTGGGGTTTTGATAGAAAGGAAGATATCTAAGAGAGAGATATAAGGAAACAACCAAGGATGAATGCCAACAAAGTGGCGACTCGGGCTGTTTTCCCTTGTCCCTTATTTGAAAACTCTTAAGTAAAATGGTGTTTACTCTACAGTATCAAATATCAGAGGCTAAGAATGTTCTCTGTTCTTGACCACAATGTGAGTAAAATTTTTATCTATGTTCCAATTTAAATTTACATTTTTTTCTGATGAGGTATAATTAAGAAGAAAATTAATTAAGATTTATTCTCAGATGTTTTGGCTTGCTCCAAATTGCACAGACTTAACAAAAAAAGAAAACATTACTTTTAATAAAATGAGCCAAGAATTTTTTAATCTAATTTCTCCCAAATATGCCATTTTGGAAGATTCCTGGTAGAAGCAATATTAATAATTACACTACTAATGTTGTAAGAGGTGTGGAACTTGTGTATAATGGCCACAGGACAGATAAATTTTTTCCATGCGTCATTATAAATAGAAGGTGTGAGGATTTCTTTTAAGTATGGGTGTTAATTTTTCGTAATTAAATTTACCCATCTCTGGAAAGGATAATAATACATACTATAATTATTATTAGATTAAGTGATACGTTACTTTTCTAGGATAAGGAATTGTGCCTGACACACAACTGGCACTCTCTATATAATTGTCATTTTCCAAGAGTCTCCAAAAACTAGGATCAAATTCCTTCTACTATTATGTGTTAATGAATTTTATTTCCATATCTTATACTTTCCACATATTAAAAGTATTTGAAGTCTAATGCTATGGAAGATGATTGTATTTTTATTGTTCAAGGTGTTCAGGTCTGATGTAGGTAATATTCATTGATTTGAAGCATAGTAGTATCTCACACCATGATAGAGTTCTTATAAATCTGAAATTTTATACTTTATTAGAACCTTTTTTTATAATACCAAACTCTGAGTAAGATACTAATGGATAGGATTACAGTGGAAGATGGTGCTAATTTCCTTTTAAAAGTAAACTGCATTATTGCCTAAAATATTTTATGGTTTTAATATAATATTACACTAATGGAAAATGGAAACTAACCATGAATAAATGTAGTTCACAGTGGTACATTAATCTGTGTTTTATAAAATACAGCTTTATATAATTTACTCTGTGAGCTGCGGAATGAGGAAATTCTCCACTTGTCAAAAGTATTATTTTATATGTTAATCCCACACTCCTAATTTATCCTCCATCCTTTCCCCTTTGGTATATATACACACTACTATACATAAAACAGATAAACAAAAAGGACCTACTGTATAGCACAGGGAACTATATTTAGTATAATAACGTATAATGGAAAAGAATCTGAAAAAGAATATATATGCATATATGTATACATATGTATAAATATATATGTATATATATGCATATATATATTTGTCTATACTTGATTTAATATAAATAGAATCACACAACATAAACTCTTTCTTTTTTTTTTTGTGGTATGTGGGCCTCTCACCGTTGTGGCCTCTCCCGTTGCGGAGAACAAGCTCCGGACGCGCGGGCTCAGCGGCCATGGCCCACGGGCCCAGCTGCTCCGCGGCATGCGGAATCCTCCCGGACTGGGGCACGAACCCGTGTCCCCTGCATCGGCAGGCGGACTCTCAACCACTGCGCCACTGGGGAAGCCCCATAAACTCTTTTTTATTTCACTTCATTCACCAACATTATATACGCGAGTTTCACTCCATATGTACCAACTAATAATTTAATCTTTTTCATTTCTGTATAGAATTCCAAGATAGAAAGATACATGATTTACTCATGCTACCCATTATTGAACATTTGTGTTATTACAAGTTGGGGCTATTATAAGTAAAACTTCTATCCATCTGTTTTGGTGCATTTCAGTTGGGCATATACTAAGAAATATAATTGCTGATTCTAAGCATATGAATGAGTATTGCCAACTTCTTTCAAATAGGTACTAACAAAACATTTTCTTCATAATGGTTTTATAAATTTTTATTCTCACCAGTAATATAGTAGCTGCTCTGTTACTCCACATCCCCAATAACTCATGGTATTTTCAGTTTTACTTATCAGACATTCTGAAGGGGTACGCTGTGATTGTTGTGATACTAATTTGCGTTTCTATGATGAATAATGATGATGAAACATTTCCATAAGTTTTTTTCTAACTATTATCTTCTTGTGAATTACATGTTCAATTATTTTCAGCCTGTCTTTTTCCTGATTTATAAGAATGTCCCTGTTTGTGGCTGTGATAGTCCTTATCATTCCCATTACTGATCAGGTCTTTCAAAATGAGAAATTAAAAATTTTTTTTTAGAAGTTTTAAAATTTAATGAAGCACAGTGTTTCAACATTTTGTTTTAGTTACTGCTTACAATACACTATTTAATGAATCTATGCATAGACCAAGTTAATGAAGACATTCTTATGTTTTCCTCTAGAAGTTTGATCACTTAAGATTTAACATTTAAGTCTACACACCAACTAAAATTAATTTATGCTTATTTGAAAGGGCAAGTGGATTTTTTTTTTCCTTCATGTATATCCAATTGATTGAAAAGAACTTTTTTTCTCCAGGAAATCTGCCTTTGTCAAAATTAGTGAAGCCCCTGTCAAAAATAAAAGTGAAGCCTTTGTCAAAAAATCAGTTAAAAATTAATGTGTGAGTCTCTAATTGGACTCTGTATTCTGTCTCATTGGACCATTTGTCCTTGAGCCAATATCACATTGTCTGAATTACCATATATTTATAGAAAGTCATGGTAAGTGGTAATATATGTCCTCCAGCTTTATTTTACTTCAAAATTATCTTGGTTCTTTTGGGTCATCTGCATCTCCATCTACACACTATAATCATACTTTAAATTTCTAAAAAAGAAAAATTCCAGCTGGAATTTTGATTGGAGTTGCACAGAATCTTTAGTGAAATTTCGGGAGAAATGGCATTTTATTAGTACTAGTCTAACAGTCCATGAACTTGAAATAACTCCATTTATTTAGATATACTTTCTGTAAATGAAAGTATAATTTTGAGTATACAGACATTGTGCATTTAAAATATGTTTACCAAACACATTCCTAGGTGTTTAATGTTTTGGGCGCTGTAACAAATGGAGTTATCTATTTAAAATTTATACCCATTTTTTATTGCTAGGGTAAAGAAATATAATTGACAAATATATATTTATTTACCTTGTATCCAGCTAAGTTCAGTCATGACTTCCTATGGTTTGTTTGTAGTATTTCTGTTTTTTGGGGGGTGTGTGTGTGATTTTCTAAGACATTATCATGATATATGAAAAACCAATATTTTTTTTCAGTTTTAACAGCTATTGTTGCTTTGCCTTGCTTTATTATATTGGATAAGACTCACAGTAAAATACTGACAAGATGTGGTGATAATGAATAACCATTTTTCTCTGACTCAGGAGCAAAATATTAAATAATGATATCTATATATTTGTTATATATATACCATACCATATTAAGGAACTTTCCTATTTCTGTGATAAAATGAAGGGTGTGTCTTGAATTTTATCAAATGCAGCTTATTCATCTAATTATATTGTTTTCTCCTTTAATGTGGAAAATACTGATTAAATTTCAAATGTTATGACAAACTTCTACTCTTCAAACTACTTTTTTACAATATATTAATATTTTTGTATATCTCTGGATTATTTCTGCTAGTTTTGTTTACAATTTCCAATGTATTTTTGAGAGAAACTGGATTGCAAATTTTATTTTATACACAGGAAAAGTTTGAATAAGATTACTAGTATTTCTTCCTTAAATGTTTGGAAAAAATTTATTTGTGAAGCCAACTGGACTTGGAGTAATCTGTGAAAACATTTATTTCTATTTATTTTTTAGAATTTATTATACTGTGCTTTCTGAAGAAATCTGCCCATGTAAAATAAATTTTCAAAACTTAGTTGCATAAGTTATTGTAATATGCTCAAATTTCTATATTGTAATACCCTCAAATTTTTCAGAATCTGAAGTACTTTTTAATTTTTTATCCATAATATTGGTAGTCTGAGTTTTCCCTCTCTGTTATTTTGCCTTTCTAGGGTTTTCTTTCTATTTTACTAGTCTTTTTCAAAAACCATGTTGTATACTGTTGACTTTCTCTACTATACTTCTGGTTGCTAAGTTATTGAATTTTGTTTTTATTTTTATTATTTTCCTTCACTATTATTGCTTTATTATTTATTTATTTGTTTGCTTCGTACACTGGAAGTTTACATCATTGATTTTTTTCTTAGAATGAATTTACTTATTAGAACAGTTTTAGGTTTATAGAAAAATTGTGAAGATAGTACAGAGTTCACATATACTTTGCACCCAATTTACATCATTTTTTAATATTGTAATTAGTGTGGTGTACTTGTTACAGTTAATGAAGCAATACTGATACATTATTATTAAAGTCTGTGGTTTATTCATATCTCCTTAGCATGTGTTAAGGTTTGTTCTTTGTGCTGTACATTCCTATGGGGTTTGATAAATGTATAATCTCATGAATCCACCACTACAGTATCCTAACAGAACAGTTTCATCATCTTGAAATATCTCCTGTGATTCACCTGTTCTTTCCTTAATCCCCCTAAACACATGGCAACCAATGACCATTTTACTCTCTCTACAGTTTTGCTCCTTCCAGAATATCATGTAATTGTATAAAATGTAGACTTTTCAGACTGCCTTTTTTTTCATTTAGCAATAAGCATTAATAAGTGACTTACCTATGTATTTGTACAGCTTGATACTGAATGTAATTTTATCAGTGACTATTCCATTGTATGGATTTAACTGTTTGTAAACTCACCCACTGAACACCATTTTATTGCTTCCAGTTCGTTTTTGGTGATTATGAATAAAGCTGCTAAAAATATTTGTGTGAAGGTTTTTGGTAAGATTATGTGTTATTTAAAAAATTTTTTTTAAGTCAGTTGGGTAAATACCTAGAGGAAGGACTGCTAAATAATATGGTAAGATTATGTGTTTACCTTTTCTTGACTTGCAAGTTATCTTGTAAAGTGTCTGTACTATTTACATTCCCTCCAGCAATAAATGAGTCTCAGTTTTTTCTACATCCTTGCCAGCAATTGATAGTGTCAGTCTTTGGATTTTAGCTAATGCAATAGTTTTTTAGGATAAATTATTGGTGTTTTAACTGCATTACTCTAAAGACAAAACATGTAAGTTTTCACATGCTTATTTTCCATCAGTATATTTTCTTCAATAAAGTGTCATTTTAGATCTTTCTCCCATTTTAAATTGAATTGTGTTTCCTGTTGAGTTTTAAGGGTTTTTTTGGATACCAATCTTTTATCAACTCTTTTTGAAAATGTTTTCTCCCAATCTATGACTTGTATTTTTATTCTCATAATATTGTCTTTCACAGAGCAAAAGATTTTAATTTCAATAAAATCCAGTCTATCAATGTTTTTTTTCATAGATCATGCTTTTGATGCTGTATCTAGAATATCATCACCAAATGCAAGGCCATGCAAATTTCCCTTTGTGTTTTCTTCTAGAAGTTTAATGGTTTGAGTTTTATATTTAGGAACTCTATGATTCATTTTGAGTTAATTTTTGTGAATGATATAAAAACTGTTTCTAGGTTCATATTTTTTTTCTATATGGATGCCAAGTTGTTGAAAAGACTTTTTTCTCTTTTGCATTGCTTCGGCTCCTTTGTCAAATATTTGTTGGTGATATATGTGTGGGGCTATTTTATAGCTCTGTTTTCTTTTCCAGCGATCCGTGTGTCTGGAATTTAACCAAGACCATATTGTAAGGATTAATATAGCTTTATGCTAAGTCTTAAAGTTGAGTAGTGTTAAGTCCTCCAACTTTGTTCTTCTTCTACATTATTGTTTTGGCTATTATCAATTTTTGCTTCTAGATAAATATTTTAAAATAACTTTGTTGATGCCTCCAAAATATCTTGCTGGGATACTGAGGTGGCATCATATCTACAGATCAAGTGGGAAAGAACTGACATTTCAAAAATATTGAGTCTTCCAGTACATGAACATGGGATACCTTTCCAATTATTTAGACATTCTTTGGTTTATTTCATCAGAGTTTTCCAACTTTCTACATATATAACTTGTTAGATTTATATTTAATAATTTCTCCTTTTTGGTGCCACTGTAATATATTTCTTTCTTTCTTTTTTTTTTTTTTATAAATTTAGTTATTTTTGGCTGCGTTGGGTCTTCGTAGCTGCTTGTGGGCTTTCCCTAGTTGCAGCGAGCAGGGGCCACTCCTTGTTGTGGCGCAAGGGCCTCTCACTGCGGTGGCTTCTCCCATTGCGGAGCACGGGATCCAGACGTGTGGGCCTAAGCAGTTGCAGCACATAGGCTTAGTTGCTCCGCGGCACGTGGGATCCTCCCGGACCAGGGCTCGAACCCATGTCCCCTGCATTGGCAGGAGGACTCCCAACCACTGCGCCACCAGGGAAGCCCTATATTTATTTCTAACTTAAAATTCCTGTTACTCATTGCTGGTATACACAAAAAGAAATTGACTAAAAAAATGATTTTTTTCATTAAAAAATTTTTTTTAACTTAATTTTATTTTTTTATACAACAGGTCCTTATTAGTCATCAATTGTATACATATTAGTGTATACATGTCAATTGCAATCTCTCAATTCATCACACCACCAACCCCACACCCCACCGCTTTCCCCCCTTGGCGTCCATACGTTTGTTCTCTACATCTGTGTCTCAATTTCTGCCCTGCAAACTGGTTCATCTGTACCATTTTTCTAGGTTCCACATATATGCGTTAATATACAATATTTGTTTTTCTCTTTCTGACTTACTTCACTCTGTAGGATAGTCTCTTGATCCACCCACGTCTCTACAAATGACCCAATTTCATTCCTTTTTATGGCTGAGTAATATTCCATTGTATATATGTACCATATCTTCTTTATCCATTTGTCTGTTGATGGGCATTTAGGTTGCTTCCATGACCTGGCTATTGTAAATAGTGCTGCAATGAACATTGGGGTGCATGTGTCTTTCTGAATTATGGCTTTTTCTGGGTATATGCCCAGCAGTGGGATTGCTGGATCATATGGTAATTCTATTTTTAGTTTTTTAAGGAACCTCCATACTGTTCTCCGTAGTGGCTGTATCAATTTACATTCCCACTAACAGTGCAAGAGGGTTCCCTTTTCTCCACACCCTCTCCAGCATTTGTTTGTAGATTTTCTGATAATGCCCATTCTAACTGGTGTGAGGTGATACCTCATTGTAGTTTTGATTTGCATTTCTCTAATAATTAGTGATGTTGACCAGCTTTTCATGTGCTTCTTGGACATCTGTATGTCTTCTTTGGAGAAATGTCTATTTATTTCTTCTGCCCATTTTTGGACTGGGTTGTCTGTTTTCTTAATATTGAGCTGAATGAGGTGTTTATATATTTTGGAGATAAATCCTTTGTCCGATGATTTGTTTGCAAATATTTTCTCCCATTTTGAGAGTTGCCTTTTCGTCTTGTTTATGGTTTCCTTTGCTGTGCAAAAGCTTTGAAGTTTCAATAGGTCCCAGTGGTTTATTTTTGTTTTTATTTCCATTACTCTAGGAGGTGGATTAAAAAAGATCTTGCCATGATTTATGTCAAAGAGTGTTCTTCCTATTTTTTCCTCTGAGAGTTTTATAGTGTCCAGTCTTACGTTTAGGTCTTTAATCCAATTTGAGTTTATTTTTGTATATGGTGTTAGGGAGTGTTCTAATTTCATTCTTTTACATGTAGCTGTCCAGTTTTCCCAGCACCACTTACTGAAGAGACTGTCTTTTCTCCATTGTATATCCTTGCTTCCTTTGTCATAGATTAGTTGACCATAGGTGTGTGGGTTTATCTCTGGGCTTTCCACCTTGTTCCATTGATCTATGTTTCTATTTTTGTGCCAGTACCATATTGTCTTGATTACTGTAGCTTTGTAGTATAGTCTGAAGTCAGGGTGTCTGATTCCTCCAGCTGTTTTTTTCCCTCAAGACTGCTTTGGCTATTCAGGGTCTTTCATGTCTCCATACAAATTTTAAGATTTTTTGTTCTAGTTCTGTAAAAAATGCCATTGGTAATTTGATAGGGATTGCATTGAATCTGTAGATTGCTTTGGGTAGCAGAGTCATTTTCACAATATTGATTCTTCCAATCCAAGAACATGGTATATCTCTCCATCTGTTGGTATCATCTTTAATTTCTTTCATCAGTATCTTATACTTTTCTGCATACAGGTCTTTTGTCTCCCTAGGTAGGTTTATTCCTAGGTATTTTATTCTTTTTGTTGCAATGGTAAATGGGAGTGTTTCCTTAATTTCTCTTTCAGATATTTCATCATTAGGGTATAGGAATGCAAGAGATTTCTGTGCATTAATTTTGTATCCTGCAGCTTTACCAAATTCATTGATTAGCTCTAGTAGTTTTCTGGTGGCATCTTTAGGATACTCTATATATAGTATCACGTCATCTGCAAACAGTGACAGCTTTACTTCTTCTTTTCCAATTTGTATTCCTTTTATTTCTTTTTCTTCTCTGATTGCTGTGTCTAGAACTTCCAAAACTATGTTGAATAACAGTGGTGAGAGTGGACATCTTTGTCTTGTTCCTGATCTTAGAGGAAATGCTTTCAGTTTTTCACCATTGAGAATGATGTTTGCTGTGGGTTTGTATGTTCAGGTAGGCTGCCTCTATGCCCACTTTCTGGAGAGTTTTTATCATAAATCGGTGTTGAATTTTGTCAAAAGGTTTTCTGCATCTATTGAGATGATCATATGGTTTTTATTCTTCAATTTGTTAATATGGTGTATCACATTGACTGATTTGCGTATATTGAAGAATCCTTGCATCCCTGGGATAAATCCCACTTGATCATGGTGTATGATTCTTATAATGTGTTGTTGGATTCTGTTTGCTAGTATTTTGTTGAGGATTTTTGCATCTATATTCATCAGTGATATTGGTCTGTAATTTTCTTTTTTTGTAGTATCTTTGTCTGGTTTTGGTATCAGGCTGATGGTGGCCTCATAGAATGAGTTTGGGAGTGTTCCTTCCTCTGCAATTTTTTGGAAGTGTTTGAGAAAGATGGGTGTTAGCTCTTCTCTAAATGTTTGATAGAATACACCTGTGAAGCCATCTGGTCGTAGACTTTTATTTTTTGGAAGATTTTTAATCACAGTTTCAATCTCATTACTTGTGATTCGTCTGTTCATATTTTCTATTTCTTCCTGGTTCAGTCTTGGAAGGTTATACCTTTCTAAGAATTTGTCCATTTCTTCCAGGTTGTCCATTTTATTGGCATAGAGTTGCTTGTAGCAGCCTCTTATAATCCTTTGTATTTCTGCGGGTCTGTTGTAACTTCTCCTTTTTCATTTCTGATTTTATTGATTTGACTCCTCTCCCTCTTTTTCTTGATGAATCTGGCTAATGGTTTATCAATTTTGTTTATCTTCTCAACGAACAAGCTTTTAGTTTTATTGATCTTTGCTATTGTTTTCTTTGTTTCTATTTATTTCTGCTCTGATGTTTATGATTTCTTTCCTTCTGCTAACTTTGGGTTTTGTTTGTTCTTCTTTCTCTAGTTCCTCTAGGTGTAAGTTTAGATTGTTTATTTGAGATTTTTCTTGTTTCTTGAGGTAGGCTTGTATCACTGTAAACTTCCCTCTTAGAAGTGCTTTTGCTGCATCCCATAAGTTTTGGATTGTCGTGTTTTCATTGTCATTTGTCTCCAGGTATTTCCTGATTTCCTCTTTGACTTCTTCAGTGATCTATTGGTTATTTGGTATCGTATTGTTTAGCCTCCATGTGTTTGTGTTTTTTACGTTTTTTTTTCCCCTGTGGTTCATTTCTAATCTCACAGTGTTTTGGTCAGAAAAGATGCTTGATATGATTTCAATTTTCTTAAATTTACTGTGGCTTGGGCTTCCCCAGTGGCACAGAGGTTAAGAATCCACCTGCCAATGCAGGGGACACGGGTTCGAGCCCTGGTCCGGAAAGATCCCACATGCCACAGAGTGCCACAACTACTGAGCCTGTGCACCACAACTACTGAGCCCACGTGCCACAACTACTGAAGCCCACGCACCTAGAGCCTGTGCTCCGCAACTAGAGAAGGCACCACAATGAGAAGCCTGCCCACCGCAATGAAGAGTACCCCCTGCTCACCCCACAACTAGAGAAAGCCCGTGTGCAGCAACGAAGACCCAACACAGCCAAAAATAAATAAATGAATAAATAAATTTATTTTAAAAAAATTTACTGTGGCTTGATTTGTGACCCAAGATGTGATCTACCTTGGAGAATGTTCTGTGCACACTTGAGAAGAAAGTGTAATCTGCTGTTTTACGATGGAATGTCCTATAAATATCAATTAAATCTGTCTGGTCTATTGTGTCATTTAAAGCTTGTGTTTCCTTATTTTCTGTTTGGATGATCTGTCCATTGGTGTAAGTGAGGTGGTAATGTCTCCCACTATTACTGTGTTACTGTCGATTTCCTCTTTTATAGCTGTTAGCAGTTGCCTTATGTATTGAGGTGCTCCTATATTGGGTGCATACATATTTGATTGTTATATCTTCTTCTTGGATTGATCCCTTGACCATTATGTAGTGTCCTTCCTTGTGTCTTGTAACATTTTTTATTCTAAAGTCTATTTTATCTGATATGAGTATTGCTACTCCAGCTTTTTTGATTGCCATTTGCATGGAATATCTTTTTCCATCGCCTCACTTTCAGTCTGTATATGTCCCCAGGTCTGAAGTGGGTCTCTTGTAGACAGCATATATATATGGGTCTTGTTTTTGTATCCATTCAGCAAGCCTGTGTCTTTTTGTTGGAGCATTTAATCCATTATCTGGCATTGATCTTTTTATCCAGAATTACGCTTCCTACTCCTGATACCTTCTCTACACGCTCAAGTACACCATGCGCTCTGCACTCACTCTTGCAGCTCCCTTATACATCATGCTCCCTCCTTGGCCTCTTTGTTGTTGTTCCTTCTTCCTAGACTTGTGTTCAATGCATAATCCATAATCCATCTTTAGAGCTAATATTCTTGTATTCTCTATGTCTCATTACACTTCTGATTGAAAGCCTTCTCAGGAATTTGATCTGCTGCTCACTGATGTGTTTCCACAGCACTCCAACATTACTTTAATATAGTTGCTATCACTCTATATGGTATTACTCTACTTGCTTTTCATATCACCAAATACACAATAAGCTCCTTGCAGTCTGAAGGTAGTTTTCCAAAGCACCAACAAATTAACTTCAAACTCAATGTATATAATAAATGTTTGCCGAATGAATTAACAGATGAATGTATTCCACAATATTAGTTGATTTACTAAAAAAATATATGATGATATGGTCAAGTGAAGAGAAACTGAAAAGTAAAAATAGCTTAAAATAGTCATTTTGGGTGAAGATAATGTAGTTTTAATTTTATTCTGTACTCCTATTGTTTTATGCAAAAAATTACTTGTAAAATCATAGCTCTACCCTTTTAAGAGCATATGAATAATGAATACTCCTTTTACACACCATTAGCAATTAAGTTTTCAGGTAAGTTAGCTGTCATGTTGAAAAGAGCACAGATATCAGATTATGGGATGCCAAGCAGATAAGAATACATCCTAGGGTGCTTCCCTGGTGGTGCAATGGTTGAGAATTTGCCTGCCAATGCAAGGGACACGAGTTCGATCCCTGGTCTGGGAAGATCCCACATGCCACGGAGCGACTAGGCCCGTGTGCCACAACTACCGAGCCTGTGCGTCTGGAGCCTATGCTCCACAACAAGAGAGGCCGCGACAGTGAGAGGCCCGTGCACCGCGATAAAGAGTGGCCCCCGCTGGCCACAACTAGAGAAAGCCCTCGCACAGAAACGAAGACCCAACACAGCCCAAAGTAAATAAATTTATATATAAAAAAAAAAAGAATACATGCTGGGCACATCTTCACAAAACATTAGAGATTCAGTGGGTTGTCCTGGAAACATAAGGAACAACAGAGTGAAAGAGGAAGGAAACAATCTTAACCAACAGGGACCTACTGTATAGCACATGGAACTCTGTTCAATATTTTGTAATAACCTAAATGGGAAAAGAACTTGAAAAAGAATAGACACATGTATATGTATAACTGAATCACTTTGCTGTACACCTGAAACTAACACAACATTGTTAATCAACTATACTCCAATATAAGATTTTAAAAAGCATGTTTAATTAAAAAGTCAAGCTATAATAACACATAGATGGAGAGAGAATTCTGAAAAGTTTTTTAAATATGCTTTTTTTTTTTTGCCTGTGACTTATTTACTTTATTTATATACTTTTTTTACATCTTTATTGGAGTATAATTGCTTTACAATGGTGTGTTAGTTTTTGCTTTATAACAAAGTGAATCAGTTATACATATACATATGTTCCCATATCTCTTCCCTCTTGCATCTACCTCCTTCCCACCCTCCCTATCCCACCCCTCCAGGCCGTCACAAAGCACCGAGCTGATCTCCCTGTGCTATGTGGCTGCTTCCCACTAGCTATCTACCTTACGTTTGGTAGTGTATATATGTCCATGCCTCTCTCTCGCTTTGTCACAGCTTACGCTTCCCCTTCCCCATATCCTCAAGTCCGTTAGAAAGACAAATACCGTACGCTAACACATATATATGGAATTTAAGAGAAAAAAAATGTCATGAAGAACCTACGGGTAAGACAGGAATAAAGACACAGACCTACTAAAATGTGCTTTTAATAACATAATTTTAAGTAATGAATTAAATGTCATTAAAATACCAATACAGTAGGATTACTAGTGGGACAGTTTTTTTTTTTTTTTTTTTTTTGGGACAGTTTTTTAAAAAAATAACATGGGTATAGCTCTCTCCGTGCAATTGTAAAATTTACTCTGAAAATGAAAACGGAAATAAAAAGTTTTTTTTCCTGTTTGATCATTTTACTTACTTTTCTGATACATTCCTTTGTTATGCTCTATTTTTCACTTTAAAACAGCATGTTTTTGTTCTCTACATCTGTGGGTCTGCTTCTTTTTTGTTATGCTCACTGGTTCGTTGTATTTTAAACTAGTAAAGTAGTAGTTACCAGTGGGGGGGGGCGGACATAGGGATAGGGGAGTAAGAGGTACAAACTATTAGGTTTAAAATAAGCTACAAGGATATACTGTACAACACGGGGAATATAAACAGTATTTTACAATAACTACAGATGCAATATAACCTTTAAAATTGTGAATCACTATATTGTACACCTGTAACTTATATAATATTATAAACTATACCTCAATTAAAAAAAACAGTATGTTTGTATCTTTCCTCAATAATCACATGAATGTGAAGGCTTCTGTTTTTGCTACCGTGGATTTCATAAAACAAAGAACACAGTATATTTGAAGTTTTCACTAACATTATTTTTCCTAATAATTCTTTTCTAAGAATTATGATTTTAAAATTATGCCAAGAAATATAGTCAGTGGTAAAAAAAAATTACAAACTCAGCCTTACTCTTTTGGCAATGATTCTAGACTGCCACTTCTGATGTTTATAAATTATAAAATGTCTCTTTTAACTTCTAGGTTCCAAGAGCATTAGATTAAAATTCTCTCTTGTTCAAGGATAATCCTAGTGAGCACAACCAAAACAGCAACTTCAAAGAGGAAGCTTCTCTCTTTCTACTATGCAGCTGTGCTGGCTGGCTCCATTGTTTACTAACGCAATCATTCTGAAAGAGCTAAATTCCTTCTGTATTTAAATTTCACCATTTTCTCTTTTATTTACTAGAGAAAGAATAGGCATCTATGCACTTCTCCATCTATTGTCTAGAAGTTTCACCTTTATCTTCCACAAAACCTTCAACTTGGTCATTTTATTAAAAGGAAATAGAAGTAAGTAAAGGATACAGACTAACATAATAGAGATGTGTATACTTTTTCCATTGATATCAACTTACCCTACCCCCAAAAAAACAATAAAAACCAATAATATAAGTGAATTTATTGTATAATATAATTATATAATTATAATAACATAATTATTAATAATTCTATATTCCCTTCTATTTCCCTTAGCTGTCATTCATTTATGCATTCAGCAAACATTTATCAAATGTTTATCATATGTCTGGCACTGAGCTAGTCACTGTGATGTGCCCATGAGGATGACAAAAATGTGACGGACGTCTGGACAGAGGATATGGATAAGCAAAAACAGCCCACAAAAGGGCCAATAAACTCAGTTCAGGGATCACAAAAGTTTGAGAAACTTAAGACCTAGATTATGAGTAGCTGATGGATAGGCAAAATGGGGCAAGAAGAAGGAGACAAGTATTTAAACCAGAGAGAACGTCTTTGAAAGTACAAAAGTGAGGTGAAAAAAATAACCAAAGATCAATTTTGTATGGCTGGTAAAGAAACAGTGAGAAAATGGCAAATCTGACTAGCTAGGATTATGCAATGAAGAATTTATAGGCTTTGTTGAAGCATTTGGACTTTATCCTAAATTTAATGTGAAGCCAGTTGGCGGGGTGGGGGGGGCGGGTGGTGGTGGTGACAATTTATGTTTAGGAAAATTCACCCAGCCTGCCTTCAGGGAAACAATCGAAGACTGTCACTTATCCAAACAAGAATTAACAGTTGCCTGCACTATATATGTAATAACAAGGAAGGCTGGAAGAAGTGGAGGAGCTGAGAATATTTAAAGACGGAGTCAATCGAATTTAGTGACTGACTGATAATGAGAGACATGTGAATGGTTATGCCTGATTTCTGAGTTTGGCAATTAGATTTATGGTGCTGCCAATCACTGGGAAAGCAATCTTAGGTAAGGAGATAAGTTTGCTAAGTAAGGTAATTCAGTCAATTTAAAAGAAGATAGTTTATTGGTATTTAAATTTCTCAAATTGCATTAAAATTTTTGGCAATAGTGTCAGTCTAAAACATGTGATGTAACTTTTTCATGTATCTTCATAGCACCTCTGTATGGAGGAGAGAAAATCTCTAAAAGACATGATGTCAGTGGTGAGAAACTCTGGTTAACTATACTTTAGGGAGATAGATTGGCTTATTTGGCATTAATTTAAATTCTTCACCTGGTATAGCCTATAAAGAATATAAAGTCAAAGAGTACATCCAAAACCTCCAAGAGTAAATATTTAAGTCAGATATAATTTCTGCAGGGTCTAGTTACTAAAATGCCAATTTTGTGTTAGTTCTAAGTACATAATTCTTGGACACATCTTTGATCTATTGGTTTTAGGATTGAACACAGAGAAAATAGAAATTACTGGATTAACTGTCCTTGCCCTATTCTAAAGAGGGAGTAAAATTCTGATAGTGTTATGCTTTCTACTGGCATAATGTTAACAAATTGTCTGACAGAATTTTTTCCATTAGGAATAGCACGCTCATATTCTTAATGTTTGGTCGGTAAATAACAAATATGTTTCTGTACCATAAATATGTTTGATTGTTTGATGATAATTTAAGAAAAATTAGCTGCAGTGTCCTTTATTATAAAAGAACAAAAAAAGGTAAAATCTTCCAGTAAATTCATTATAACAAAACTTCATTGTCTCAAGAGTACAAAATTAGAAATTAACTCTGGCAAGTATGAATATTTTTCCAAAGTGTTCTAGTACAAAATATATTAACACTACTAAGTTTCCCTTTGCTCTGCTGCAAGGAGATTAAAACTTCAATACTTAGATTCTAACTATTTACAGAAAGAGCTTCTAACGATCAGCATATTAAAGAAAAAGGGTGTTTACTGAAGCACATCTGTTGCTCTATCCTCATAGAGTCCAAAGGTATCTTACAAGTACATGCTGGTCCTTCATTTAAAATAGCTTATTGCTTACTAACTACAATAAGTTTTGGATAACTCTGTTCAAGAATGAAAGTATAGCACATTTTAAATGTGTACAGACAGACTTCTAGCAGACAGTTATTTCTCAAGAATGATCTTGTAAAAAAATTAAACTCCTTACTTTTCATATTTTTTCACCAGGTCACGTGGGAAAATTCTCATTCAATTCTCATGTAACCAGTGAGGAGGATATACCCAAAACAATGTGCACATTTTAAAAAAATTTCTTACTTAAGGCACATTCAAATATTTCCATTTGCATGTTTACAACACTTTTCAAGGTAATCACCAGATAAAACAGGTTTACAGATAAATTACTCTAAAATTACCTGTATACAACAACCATTCAAGTTACTTTTCCTTTTATATTTTGCAAAATAAAGCAGTGCAGTTTAATTATCATGCTCACAATTCTCATCTTTTCAAGATAGTAGAAAACCAGGGCACTTTGAAACTGATGTAAAATTTGAGTTTTATAATGATCTATATGAAGTAACGTTTTCTCCCTCCCTACCCCCAATCTACCTATCTATCTATCTATCTATCTACCATAGGAGGTTTTATAAAATGGTCCCACAGATCTGCCCCCCTCTACCTGCAGTGTACAACTCTGTATAATCCTGAGTGTGGGTAGCACCTGGTCACTAGCAGTCTGACAAAAGTAGCTCTGGAAAGAACTGTTCTGACAGTTTTTAGAATGGGATTGAAACAAGGGTGGGCCTGTCTCTGTGTGGCCTCTCCCGTTGTGGAGCACAGGCTCTGGGCGCGCAGGCTCAGCGACCATGGCTCACGGGCCCAGCCACTCTGCGGCATGTGGGATCTTCCCGGACCGGGGCACGAACCCGTGTCCCCTGCCTCTGTAGGCGGCCTCCCAACCACTGCGCCACCAGGGAAGCCCCAAAATGTAGGTTTTTGTATGGGCAGAGAATATAAGCCTTGTGAGTGGCAGGAATAGGCTTGAGAACTTAGAACTTAAATTCCAGATGACTTTTTCCCACTGTTCCATGATGTTTTCTCAAGTTATGTTTGGGTTTCGTATTGTTCATAGATCCTCAGTAAAGTACGAAGGGAAAGACAATATTTTAGAGTTCACAAGCCACTGAGTTCTAGAGACATTCTAAGTAATTTCTTCCTGTTAGCTAGGCTTCCCAGAGCTGCTCACATCATGACAAGTCTCACTAAGTGCTTCTCTTAAGCAGGTATCAGATGAATGCCTTGGTTTCCATTATGGAAATAAGAGCCTACTTTATGGTTGTGGGTAGAATTTAAGCTACATGAGAATACGGAGTTTGTTTATTTCTGTATGCTTAGTAAATAGAATAGCACTCAGCACACAAGATATTCAATACATGGCTGTAGGAAAATAAACACACACACATATTACACACCCATATATGTTATTATACATTGCCCTTTTTTAAAGAACTCCATATATCACTAGATGGCGGTTTAGCATAAAACTATAAAAAGTAAGTCTAGATTTCTGTATACAGATGGGCTAAAAATAAACGCTATTATAGATAATGAGTCCTATTATTGCTTATTTAAGTAGAAGACTTAAGTCAACCTTTAAAAGTATTACAATTTTTACAGAAGTACTTTTTACATTGATTGAAGATTTAAGGGAAAAAAAAACTTGCTTGGTTTCAAAGAAATAGATTTTCCCTTAACAGTAAATCTTAGTTCTAAAGGCACTCCATATTATAAAGTTAAAAAGTATTTTATTGTACAGTTTATGAGAGTTGACCACGCACATGAATTACCTCTTCTCCCAATGAAACGCTGAAAAATGCTAAAGAAATTTTCACACACACACACACACACACACACACGCACACACAAACACACATATCAGCTCGAAGAAAGGGAGGAAAGAGAACAGTCATGTGAAGGAGAGACATTAGGGGAAAATAAAGTAGATGGGAGTATGTAATACGTAAACCACAGCAAGATAAACAGACCAAAAAGGCAGGCGTTCTTTCTTTGGCACACTAAGAATTTCCAGTCTTGGCAGTTTCAGAGATTGGGTAGCAAGTGAAACAGAAGTCAAGTTGACTCTTTTGAGGACTGTTTATAGCTTTTAAAGGCAGTGTCCTACTTTTATGTGACAAGTGAAATTTTAGCCCAATGAAAGCAAAGAAGAAATTCAAAATATCTCCAAGGATGGAAAAAAAAAGCCTACCTGGGCTTCCCTGGTGGCGCAGTGGTTGAGAGTCTGCCTGCCGATGCAGGGGACACGGGTTCGTGCCCCGGTCCAGGAAGATCCCACACGCCGAGGAGCACCTAGGCCCGTGAGCCATGGCTGCTGAGCCTGCGCATCAGGGCCTGTACTCTGCAACTGGAGAGGCCACAACAGTGAGAGGCCCGCGTATTGCAAAAAAAAAAAAAAAGGTTCCTCTATTTTCTTCTCTTTTCATTCCAGGTCTTATATTAGAAATTAACAATTTATTTTGGTGTACAGATTTATATAATATATTATTGAGTAAGGAACTGAAGCCATTTGCAAATACAACTTTGTTATCTTATACAAATTTTTTAGTTTTGTATACTCTTTCATTTAAAGTCATGTATCATTTACCCAGTCTTGTGTCACTTTGAAGAATTTTTGATGAAGTGTCAGGAAATTAAATAAGCAGTCATGAAACTCTTCAATACAGAATAACTGGAAGTGACTTCAATTAGCAATAATCTCAACATTAGCCAAAATACTAAAGTCATTCACACACCCATGTACACAGAGAATGTTCAAATAAGTAAGCATATTAAGAATACAGAGTCAGGTTCCCCCCATTAATGAAGCAATTTGCAAATATGAAGGGATGTTGTCACATCAGCATTAGAAATATCAACGTTAAGGTAATAACTAAGAACATTTCATGCATATTAATATATATGTATTTTTGTGTATATGAGTATATATGTGTATATACACATGGATATGGCTACATATATATTCCCTGACTATGTACATAGACAAGGCCTGGGAGCAGTGACACCATAAAAGCAAAGAACACATTTAGTTCTCAGATCTTCCACCCCTCTACCCCCTTTCCCTACACCCACCGATGCCCCTTTCCGTGCCTGGGCATCCTCCTTACTGTGCTCAGATTTTAACGCAATGCGTTGGCCATTTCCTGCAAGGACCCCCTCCTTAACCCTGTTGGGCTTGAACACTCCACCCCAGTTGTCCCCTTGCAGAATGCCCTTCTCACCCTGATGAATTTCTTCCACACCTGATTGCACCTACACGTGTAGGTCCTGCTCAGTTTCTGAATTCCTGTGCTTGGCTGACTCCTCCCCCACTCCCACAACCTTCCTCCTCAGCCTAGTCTCTCACAGTCTGCACTGTGTCATGTCTCCTCCTGCCCCTGCCCTGGCGCGTGGACACCTTCCTAGTCCATCCCATTTGATCTTCCTGCCCCTTGTAGAAAGTGCCTTGGCTCTGGCAGGCTGCCCTGGGTCCCCATCCTGCTTAGATGCCCTTTTCACATTAACTGGGCACCTCAGCGTCATACAAGAATCTCCCCACAGCACGCTTCTCATCGCTCTCTCACTCCCCTGACAACCCCTCTGGGACACTGCCTTCCCCCATCCCCAACTTAGATGCTGGCCCTGCTGTGCCACACCTTAGAAAGAAATAGTTGAGGAAGGGAAGAGAAGGAAAGGGAAGGAGAGGATGAGGGAGTTTTCAAAGAGAAAGATGACAAGGAAGAGGAGGAGCCCAATGTAAGCTCAAAGGTGATCAATTATAATGTTTAATTCAGGTTAAAATTTTTTAATGAATTATCTTTACATCTTTAATGAAGCTGTATCAGAAGTACAGTAACTAGTTTAGGGTTCCATATGGAAAAGAAAATATTTACTAACGAATATCTATAAAACAGTGACCAGAGGATCAAATGTGAGGAAAATCATGTCATAAAAATTTCTGAAGTCACAAGATTTGTCACAGACAAGAGATTTTTGGACCATGGTTGTATGATCTAAGTATTTCAAGGACTGTCATATGTAAAGGTATTATAATTATTCTCTGTGGTTCTGGGGTAACAATTAGGGTTAATGGGTAAAGCATAAATTAAAGTTATTATAAATATAGTTGATCCCATAATAATATCAAAGAGTTCCAATAGAATATCCAACGTTGATGCTTAATGAATCCTGGATTGCAATACAAATGCTTCATATATATTAGTTCTCCTAGGAATTTGTTTAATATATGAGAAAACATGATTTTAATTAATTTGCCCAAGGTCAAATTTATCAAATTGGTACATCCAGGAATCAAATCTCTCACAAAATGATTCTATAGTCCATGTTCCTAAATAAAAATTAAAAGGTTGTTCTAAATATAAGAGCCATTTAAAAATATGATAGGTATTGGGACTGACATGTACACACTATTACGCATAAAATAGATAACTAATAAGGACCCACTGTAGAGCACAGGGCACTCTACTCAATACTCTGTAATGGCCTATATGGGAAAAGAATCTAAAAAAGAGTGGCTATATATATATGTATAACTGATTCACTTTGCTGTACACCTAAAACTAACACAACATTGTAAATCAACTATACTTCAACAAAAATTTTTTAAAAATGAAAAAAAGTTACATATTAATATGAGTCTATGCTTCCATAATTTTCCTCACTTGATACGTCCTACACGCTTACCTATAAAAAACTTTGATTAGTACAAAAGCAAGAACACATTGGATAAGTTGTAAGACTCTGGAAAGAGTCTTTCTTCAAATACAAATTATGTGAAAATTCTTCTAGCTATCGTTTAGATGAAACAAGATGAACAAAAATTAAGAAGGATCAGACAGAAACTTTACTTCCTGAAGTACTTCTGCAATGCCATAAGAATTCAGAAAAACAATATAAACAGAAGTTCACCAGTAACTTCTGGAAAGAGAAAAATTACTCCACTCGGCAGTTTGCTCCGCAAGCAGATCTGGTTTGGTTTGGTGTGATATCACATAAAGAACGTGTAGCATCCACCATTGCTGTATCTGTCAGAGCTCTCCCCAACACAGACTGTTTCTCCATACTTCCTCATTCTTGTGAATGTGGAAAACCACTTAAATTTTGAAAACCACTTTAAATTTTGAAAAAGTTTTACAAAATTGGGTAAATAAACTGTATCGGCATTTTACGCCATTCAATAGTTTAATTAACTGGATACTATGTCTAATTAAAGCGAAAATAAATGGGACTCCATTTATTTTTATTTTCCAAATGCTCACATTTACCTTGCCTTTTCAGACATTATTTAAACATTTATTTTTTGGTTTGTTTATTTTTGTCTGTTTGTCTTTGGCTCACACATGGAATGAACAGAGGAAACGTGAAATAAGATGGCAGAGAGAGAGGACAAAAATAGAAGGAATGAGAGAAAACGTCATGAGGTAAGTTTAGATGTTATGAGGTGAGTTAGGGACTAGAAACAAGCTATAAATAATGGTCGAATATGTGAAAAGTTTTAAAGTGGTGTTAACAGAAATGTATCAGACTCAGTTATGGGATGGCACATGGGCAATCATCATTTAGTGGAGGATCTGGGGCAAGACAGACAGGCACATACAGTTTTCCCTTATCTCCAGGGCATGGGCTGATGCTAGGGTGGAAGGGTGAAGGGAGGGGGAAGAAAGAAAAGAATTTAATCTCTGTACTGGAATACATGTGGAGTGGAAGGGAAAAACAGTATACACATGATATTTATCTAAATAACATTATACAGATATTTATCTAAATATCTGTGCTTATTGAAAGGATGTGGGTGGCTGAGAAAGAGAAACAGACTTATGAAATTTAAATCAAATTGTTTATAACCGAGGAAAGCTCATATACCTTACATATTATACTTCTTTTATATATTTTAGTTGTATAAGCTGAGCTAATGTTATAGAAATTTAACTTAATATGATTTAAAATAAGAAACTTAATGTTTATCTTTTAAAATAATCCAGATAGTTCATAAATTTTTTTATTTCCAGTAGCATACTTTTCCTAATTAACTATTTTTCAAGAAAATTTATAGAGCATACAATACCTTAAGATCTATTTACATGACCTCTTAGATCCTCTGAATATACATTCAAAGCGAAACGTTCAAAAGGTAACAGATATTATCACATAGCTGGATTAGAGCTTTTTGACATTAAACCTTTTAAAACACCAGTGTTTCAAAGTCTGAAACACTAGTAGGCTCAGTTGTAGGATATAGAGCTAAAAAGAATATCTACGACAAGGAGAGTGTTTTGCAAATTGGAGCTGCTAATGAAAGAACAGTTCACATGAGTATTATATTAATAATACCATTTCTCTTCAGCTTGAAATCCACCATGCGTTGCTCATATTCTTTGATACACAGGTTTGAGTTCCAACAACTAGGTCTCTCTTGTTATCCCTCTGACAGATAGTTAAATTGAATAGCAGGCAGTTTTCTCAGTGGGTGTCTTCAAATGAGACCTTAATAACTCAGTACCTGCATCTTGTCCATGAAAGTAGAATTTGGATTTATACACTACATGAAGCATGTCACTATGTTGAGATTTGTATAATACCAAACTAAATTTAACAGTGAATTCTGTCCCCCCATAGCGTCAGGATTACCAAAGGGGCACTGTGATACTGTGTAAGCATTATCTTGAATACCTGCCTCAATCACTGGCACAGCATACTCAATATGCTTATGAATAAAAAATAGATGTTAGCTTCACTTCATTTTTATAATAATATACTAATCAAAAACAATGTATTTCTTTTACTCTACTCTGTAGAAATTATAAGCTTAATGGGCAAATACTCATACAGCTAGAATATTCTCACTGAGGAAAAATGTATTCATAAAACACCAGGTAATGAGGAAAATAAATTATGCTTTTTTGCTCCCCTAATAATGCTAGGATGCTAGGAATTCAGTAAATTCAGACCCTACAATTTACACAGATAAATTGGAGGGTCAATACTAGAATTAAAAGATGGAGGAAAGAGCTTTGTTACTCCTAGAGCAAAACAAAACTAATTTAGAAGAAAGAAGATAACAATGAATTTATAAACATTTCAGTTTTTCTCGAGTGTTAGAAAATAACACACTGCATAATTATTTGTAATAATATAAACTAAAAAACAAAACTAATAGAATATGAATAAAACATGCCAAAGAACACACTAGATGCAAATAAGTAGTATACATTTGCTATTCAAGTTGAGCCTGTTGTTTACATGTAAATAAAAAACGTCAAATTTTAAATAATCACATTAAAATTTATTTTCATTTGAAATGAAATATATACATTATAAACTGTTTTACTATGAGAATATTATACAATTATCCAAACTTTGGGATGATAGATGGGTATTGGGTATGGACAGTGAACAAAGAGGAGCAAGGACCTCACTCTCTCTCTTTTGGAAGTAAATGTAATTCTTTGGATGTATAGGTCTTATGTGCTAATCATTAAGAACTTATTTACTAATAAATCCTTTCAATTGTTGCTCTTTGCATTTTTAAAACAAAACTACTGACTGACATATTTTTGAACCAGTGTGAGTAATTTTCCTTATTCTGCATAACTTTGTGCTGTTTTGGCCAAAGGGATACATTTGCAAGGTGAAGAGTCTATTATGTGATGCCATCTGTTACTTTACATAATATTCTTTTTGCTTGATGTGCTGTGTAAGGATCACACCCTCAAACTTGACCTCATCAGCATCATGATCTAGATAATGGATCTAGTTAGTACCAATGTAACTCATTCATATTCTATTGC
The DNA here is from genome assembly GCF_059928025.1 of Delphinapterus leucas. Lineage (NCBI taxonomy): Eukaryota > Metazoa > Chordata > Mammalia > Artiodactyla > Monodontidae > Delphinapterus > Delphinapterus leucas. Next base: position 20,719,090 of record NC_143146.1, on the reverse strand, counting down.
TGAACACATTGCAGTCTCAACTCATATTTGATTAAATTTCCATTAATCATTATTAAAGATTCCTCTGTGCAAATGAAATGGCATTTAGTTCATTTAACATGTAATTGAGTTCTAATTGAGCAGCAACTGTTTCATAGAATTGTTAAGTACTTTGAATGTAAAATAACACAGCTACCAATTTTGTCAGTAAAGTTTTATGTACCACTCATTCTGTTTGCTCATTAAATTCTATTTCTAGATACTGGACCAATAGTTATTGATTTATCCTTATTAATATTCTCCTCATCACTAATCTCATTCTTCATCCAGTTATGGAATATCAAGCTTTCAGGGAAATAAATTATACCTTTGAATATCTTTTTAAAATCACATACTTTCAGTTCTTCATGGACAGATTAATATCCTTATTTACTGTAAAATAAAAGTAGACATGGGCTCTTCTGTCAGGGAAAATTCTTTCTCTTAGAAGATACTATCTCTGGCTTCTGAGCAGTGTCTTCAAACAGAAGAAAAAGTATTTTATTTAACGTGTTCACAATCATAAATCAAAGTTTCCTTTTCAAGTTTTTACTATCTGTTCCCAGGTTGAAAATGGAAGTGCCCATACAAACAACGTTGGGTTTTTGTTTTCATATTTTTGTTTTTACGTTCATATTCTGTATGTTTAAGACCCAATTTCATTTTCCTTAATTTTTATTATCAACTAATTCTCATTATTCATGGATTCCATATTTGTGAATTCACCCATTTGCTAAAACTTATGTGTAACCTCAAAATCAACATTAGCCTCACCTTCATGGTCACCCATGGGTACGCATCCAGTGGCGAAAAACTGAGTGACCTGTCGCACACATTCCCAGCTGAAGTCAAACAAGGCAAAGCCCTGCAAACAAATGTCCCTTTCACAATCTATTTAGTGTCATATTTCTTACAATTTTATGCTTTTTGTTGGTGATTTCACTGTTTAAAATGGTACCAAGCAGAGTGCTGATATACTGCTTAGTTTCCCTAAGTGCAAAAGGCAGTGATGTGCCTTATGAAGAAAATGCATGGGTTAGATAAGCTTCATTCAGGCATGAGTTATAGGGCTGTTGTCTGTGAGTTCAATGCTAATGAATCAATATATTTAATGTATATTAAATAAGGTGTCTTTAAACAAAACACACATTAGAAAGTTTATGCAGGGCTTCCCTGGTGGCGCAGTGGTTGAGAGTCTGCCTGCCGATGCAGGGGACACGGGTTCGTACCCCAGTCCGGGAAGATCCCACATGCCGCGGAGCGGCTGGGCCCCTGAGCCATGGCCGCTGAGCCTGCGCGTCTGGAGCCTGTGCTCCGCAATGGGAGAGGCCACAACAGTGAGAGGCCCGCGTACCACAAAAAAAAAAAAAAAAGTTTTCGCATTGATTGCTTGATGAAAATGTTGTGACCAGAGGCTCACGGGATCCTAACCCTCTATTTCCCCTAGGAGCAAGGTTTCAGTGTTTTAAAATCATTGTTCATGATGAATTTGTAGAACATAACTAACGCAAATAGTGAAAATCAACTCTATTAATAAGGATATCCAGAAAGTCAGAGAAATGTAGAACATAGTTCAGAAGAAGATCCAATAAAATCAGCATTGATAGCAAATCTTGCTCTAGCTATAGCCTGTGAAGTGTTTCAGCCAGAATCTCTAGAGCCAGACTGCCTGGACTTGAATTCTGACACCATCACCGGCCAGTCCTACGATCATGACCATGTAATTAAAATTCCTGTGCCTCATTTGACAAACAAGGATAATAATGATTCTTGCCATTTAAGAAGAATGGTATGGATTAAGGGAAATGCTGTTTGTAGTACACTTAAAACTGTGCCTGGTAAATGAGAAATATTATGCAAGTATTTTTAAATTATCCAACATTATTAAGGGGAAAATATACATAACCAGATACAAATTCTTTTTCCCCTAAATGCATATGAATAACAGTTTTTAATTTTACAGACCATCTCAATCAAGTGAAAATATTTTTCATGCATGTGAGAGTAGCTAAGAGTACCTGGAACGTAACTTCTTATTCCCTGACTTTACAGCTCTTCTTCTAGCGTGAATCACCTCACAGATGAAAGGGCTACATCCCTAGGGCTTCTCTAGCTCACATTTGGGGTATGGTAGAGCTGATGTTAAAGCTGTGATGGAGAGCAAATGATAACTTAATGACTGACCAAAAAAGAATCACCCATCAGAGAAACTCAGGATGGGGGATCGACATAGCATTTTTAATAGTCTAGTTATTTCTAAATCTCAAAAAGCTGACTTATTTAACTTAACCAAATAAGACTATATTTAAACCAGTTTCAATGCTCCCTGTGTTAATCTCACTTCCTGACTGCCCACTATATAGCATAATAGCTTGTCTATGCCTCTAACATTCTCTTCTACTTCTCAATTATTCTCAGATGTGTCTTAATACATTATAAGACATTTCAGTTCACTACCTGCATGTGTTTGCCAGGCTGCAGCACAGGTAGGGAGAACCTAGAAAGAACCCTGGGGTCTTGCTGAACTGTGGAGATGAGGGCACAGAGTTCAGGAAGGCAAAGGTGGCTGGAATTGCTGGGCAGATTATCTGACAAGAGTAAGCTACATAGGGAAAAGAGCTCCAGGTATGTACTGAGGCCGCCCATTGAGTCCTGCCGAGAACTGGTCTGCATCTGTGTGAGTGGAAACTCCCCAAGACAAGGGAAAGACATACCATGAGGCACCTAGTAGACCAACAATTCCTAGAGCTTCCACAGAGCTGGGAATCGTTTTGTGTTTCCATCAGCTAGAGTGAAGAGACCTTGCACTATACAAGGCACTGGGAAGAATTCTCAGAAGCATCGTGTCTTAGAAGTGGGGTGAATCAGTACCAAATAAGACAAGGTTGTTCTGGATATGTTAAGCAAACGGTTGAAAAAATGATATATCATGGCAAGACAAAGCAAAAGTCACCTGATGTAGCCGACCAAGGCATATTTCTGGGGATAAAGAGAGACACTACAAAATGTAAAAGGGGTAAATTCATTAAGAAGGCATAACAATCCTAAATGTGTATGTATCTAATAAAAGACCATCAACAAATATGAAGCAAATACTCATAGAACTAAAAAGAAAGATGGATCCCATTTATTTCAAGTAATTTAATTGCAAATTGTATTATGTATAATTTTTATTACCTCTTTTCCTCCATCTTAAAACAAGCACTCTGAGCCCAGATATTTTGTCTGTTTTGTTCTCAATACATATTTGTGAATAAATATAAATAGAATGGTATTTTGAAGCAAAGTTTCCCTTCAAATTTGCCATTTCATTTTTTGTGCTATTATTATTCTAAATTGCTTCCACATTTTAAAGAATAATTTCAAACTTCCTAAAACTCTCTTTTCCCCAAATAACCATCTCAGAATTGTTGATTTTTTTATTAAAGTAGAGTTGATATACGGTAATATTATATAAGTTACAGGTGTATAATTTAGTGATTCACAATTTTTAAAGGTAATACTCCATCTACAGTCACTATAAGATATTGGCTATATTCCCCATGTTGTACAATATATCCTTGCAGCTTATTTTATACCTAACAGTTTGTACCTCTTAATCCCCTAACCCTATACTACTGCTCCTCCCACAATGGTAACCACTAGTTTTTCTCCATATCTGTGAGTCTACTTCTTTTTTGTTATATTCACTAGTTTGTTGTATTTTTAGATTCCACATATAAGTGATATCATACAGTATCTGTCTTTGTCTGACTTATTTCACTTAGCATAATACCCTCTAAGTCCATCCATGTTGCTACAAATGGCAAAATTTCATTATTTTTTATGGCTGAGTAGTATTCCATTGTGTATGTGTCTATATAAATAATGCTGCTGTGAACATTAGGGTTCATGTATCTTTTTGAACTAGTGTTCAGACCTGGACTTTTTGAGTGTCTGACACACAGAATGGCTTCCTTCTCACATGTTACAACGACGATAAGAGAGTCAGGCCTCCTCTTGCCTAAATTATCAGTTCCACTGCTGTATCTGCTTTCCAGCTTCCAAAATGTATTATTTTCTCCTCTCTCCTCAATATCCTATTTTTGTAAATGTGGTTGGTTTAGATCGACAAGACCATAAATTTTATGTGATAGTGTAAAAAGGAAGAGATAAATGTATGCGGTGAGGCAACTAACAGAATTAGGGACATTGCAAATATAAATACATTTTCTGTACTTCAGCCTTCATTTCACATTTAAAAGGGAAATAGAGTAGTTTATTGGAAATCAAGGTCTAGGGTTTGAAGTCTGTTTCTCTTTTAAAGCAGATTTGGTACATGAAAATTAACTTTCAAAAATGTTAGGATATAAATATTTACTTAAAAATAAAATTCTTCACCTTGCAAAATATTTCACTTTGGAATTACAGTAACACCTCTCTTAAATACATTTAATATGTGATCCAATTTCTTAGACTGTAAAAATATACATGGCTTTTCAGAAATATATTATTCTGTAAAATGATGCATATTTATATTGAAAATTCTAAGGCCGGCACTAGGATGATGATTTTAGAAATTACCTTCTTTATTTTGTTAAAGGGAAAAACCAAAGGCCCAAAATGGCATCACTTGTGCTAAAGCTCACTAAGCATAGATTTAACCTAACTGCAATTTCAACCTTCACCAGAAATGTAACTCTAGTCAGCTAGTCTGAAACTTTCTGGTCAACAACCATGAGGTAATCTGTCTTTATGCCCCAGAGGAAGAAAAAGCAATCTGTATGGTAAGACCCCTGCTATTCCCTTCTCCCCATTCACCAAAAGAAGATGTGCTGGCCTAAAAATAATTCCTTCTTGCTTTTTGCTAATAGCTCCCTTGTGCCACCCTTCTCCCTATAAAAATCTTTCATTTTCTGCAACCCTTCAGAGTGCCCTTCTGGTTGCTAGATGGGAGGCTGTCTAATTCATGAATTGACTAGTAAAGCCAATTAGATCTTCAAATTTCCTTAGCTGAACTTCCAATGGCATTAGGGGATAACAAAGAATACAAGCATGGCACCCTGAGAACACTTTTGAGTTCACTGTCTTTCTTGACATTTCTGAGGGTCGTTGGTGAGTTCCTCTTGGTTAGGCTCTGCTCTTTTTGTATTAGAGCTCCCCATCTAACTGGCTTTCCTTTATGGGGGCAGATCAGCTTGAGCTGGCAGACGATTCTGCCCAGAGCCAAGCCCCCTATCCTTTTAGACAGCAATGCCCTAGGTGAAAAACCCCAGCCCTTAGCTCTGTCCCTGGATTCCATGTTGGGAACTGCTGACGGTTGAGTCTGTGATTGCCCATTGGTCTGGAGTCTTTCCCCATATTCCACGGTGGGAATTGCTGGTGGCAGCTGCAGTTCTTCATTTGTGTGGAATTGGTCCACAGTCCCCATTCTTCGAGGACTGATGGTTCAACTATTTCCCCCAGTCAAAGTTCCATAGGAATTGGTGCTTAGCAGCCAGAGTTGGACTGGGTCTGATTTAAGAGCTGGACTGGGTCCTGGATCAGACTGGGTCCAATTTGAGCTGGACTGGGTCCAGTGGGAGGCTTCAGGTTGATATTAAATAAAGGCTAGTTGCTAATGAGAATTTCAGAAGTACCCAGAAATTGATTAGTGTGGCTCTGAGAAATCCAAAGTCCTAGCTAAAAGAAAGGGGGAATCTTTATATCCAAAGAGTTGAGTGTGCCACCTTCTGGCACACCTGCTTATTTTATGTTTAAGAGCTGTGGTCCTGGAAGCTACAGATATTGAGCAAAATGGCAAAGTTTTACTAACAACAATCCTGAATTACAATGGCCATTATTGGGAACGTTCCAAATAGATAATATCATTTAGAAAGTGCACATAGAAATAAGGATTATGCAGAAACCTCCAAATTTCAAACCTACTATGAAATTTCAAAATAGCTTCACTGAAAAATTCATTACAAAAGAGTAATAAAAAATTAAAGAGATAAAATGTGCCTAAAACAGAAGACTGTAAGACTGACCTATAAGGCTGATATAACTTCTACTGCTCCCCTCTATCCTCCTTTATTTGGATACTACACATTTTAAAATTAGACCACCCAAGGCTACAGGCAATCCTCTTCAGAAATCTTTCACTTCTAGGTCAAAGGCCAACCTATGGGTCATAGTTTAAGAATTTCTTAAAGCCACAGAAGTTTTATAAATGAATTACCTCCTGAGATTAGTGGATAAAAAGGGCAGAAAATAAAATGGAGGCCACCAGGGTCTGACTGAACTCTGATCATAGCTGATATCCAAAGCCTGGTAGGAATTTTTTCAGGCCTTCTCCCCTAAACTAAACGTACCCAGAGAAAAAGAAACATTCAACAATAGGTGGATAGGTGAGTCAGTCCTTTTTGCCAATCCAAAAACATCCCCTATTATCTCAAAATACTTGTAGTATTGGGATATTAGAAACAGAATTGTCCTGAAAATATGCCCCCCCAAAAGTCCATCCTGGAGAAATCCTGGATCCCTTTGTGAGGTAGGTTTTCTACCCCCAGCTTTTCTAGGACCTAAAAGCCATTCTTTGAAATGGAAATATTTTTCATCAGAAGGAAAAAGAAAAAAAAGGAGGTACTTGGAAATCGGGCTAATAAGTCTTACAAATCTTCTCTACAAATATTCGTAATTATAAGATCTCTGTGTCTATGTGTCTGTCTGTATGATACGTATGTATGTTGCAGATGTGTGGTATTCTCCTACCTTCAGATGGTATTACCAAAATTAATTTGTAAAAGAGCTCTATTTAATTGGGTTGAGGGTCAAGAATTTATAAAGATTGGCTATTCTAAATCTCATCAGGAATAGAGAAACTAACCCAAATGGTTCTTTCAGGTTCATGTGATCTAAAATAATCTTTAGTAAATAAAAGCTAGTTCGTTGGTTGGTTTAATTAAAACAGACATGTCTTTAGAGTTATCAGCATTAAATATAATACTTTTATTCTGCCTAGTCTTACAAATTTGTCAGCAAAAAATTAACTCGGTATGAAGAAGTTTTCCTACGTAATCGTTGGGAGAAAATGACTTAAATAGATGTAACTGTGATAAGAGTTTATAGATAAACTTTTTTAGCAACAATTATATTTTATGGTACACACAGTTAAAAATATCTTCCAAAGTATTTTTTGGTAACTTGAAAGCTTAGAGTTTTGTTAAGTCAAGTTAAATGATGGAAATCTGTTGAACAGAGTATTTTCAAATAACAAAAAACTGAAACATCAATGAATATAGGTTTTTCTACTTTTGGCTTCTTAATATAGATAAGATGTATAAGATGTTCAGTGCCATGCTGAGAAATTTTCTATGAGAAAGCACATTTTTTAGAAATTATAAAAGTATTTATAATCTTGTCAATCTAAAGAATGTTAATGTAAGAAACAGTTCACAATTGTTTAGCTCTTAAACTTTCACTAGAAATTACAGTTTCTAAGGGTTAAGAGTTCTAAGCTAAGAGTTAAAGCTACTAAAAACATAAAAGGAAACATCTTTGTATGCAAGGAAAGCAGGATGTGTTTTTGTCTAAGAAAAGGTATGAGGAATGAAGATGCATTGTGTTAAGGAAAATGAGACTAATTTTGTCTAAATTAGAACTTCAGGTTATGAAGGACACTTCAAACTAAAAGTATACAAAAGGTTGAAAAGAAAAAGAAAGGATCTTTACCCTGTGTAATCAAGCTGGCTAAAATGGAATTGTTATTATAAGGATTATTAAAATTAAGACTTAATATCAATAAAATTAAGCTTTAATATCAATAGTGTAGTCATGTAAAACTGGAACTTAATTTTCTTTCATCTGCTAAATAGACAATTAAATATTATTTCATATTGATCTGTGATCTTATTTAGTCAAGTGTCCCAACCTTTTGATATCTTTGACAAACTTCCCAAAATCAAATTCTAAAAATAAAGTGTTTTTTTTTTGACTTGGAAGAAACTTTAGAATTTTTCCAGAGGGCCCCTGGAACATTCTAAAAGATTTGTTAAACTAATTAGGCTTACTTGATACATTAAATTACATGGGAAGCATTGTCAAATAAGAGGTAACATTAAGCCTTCCTTATGTTGTATCTGTATAGGTGTGTGTTATATGTGTTCCAGAAATTGTGTGAAATTCCTACAAGTCTGATATGTCCTGGCATAAAATTTTGTCTCTCATCATAATTGAAGCTCACACTAAAAGGAGTGAAACTGAGCATGAGGGAAATGCCCTAGCTGACTTTGATACAAAGTCAGTGGCAACAGATTCTATCAAAATTGTGGCATATGTGGTGTGAAGTCTAATGAATGAAGTCCATTCTGCTTCTGCAAAAATGACCCCCTTACTGCCAGACTTTTGCCATTCTGATATCCTTGTAACATGGCAACAGTCTGCTCCTAAATCAGAGAAACTAAAATGGGTAAACAATGGCTGTAAATTGAACAGTCAGGCTATAAGAAACCTAAGATGGCCACTTGGTTCTTCCCAGCTCCCCGGCAATTGCCATTTATCTCTTTTTACATTCCTTCACTCCCCCAACAGTGCATTTAAGAAAAACCATTTTTGTCCCTAGGGGCCTCAGACCTCCTCCTTCTGGACCCTTGAACATCTGCAGCTGGACTTCAACTGCCACTTAGCATGGGTTATCAGTAATACATGCTTGCTGTTGCATGTATGTTTCCCGAATGGGTTGAAGCGTTCCCCTGTCCCCCGAAGCATTCTCCTTACTTCTTTTCTGATGTTCTAGTCTTAGGGTGATTGCAGCAGCTTTCCCTGCTGGTCAGCGGTTGTGAACATGCAGTTAAAACTTTTGAGAGAATACAATGCACCAGGGGGATTACTGTTCTAAGTAGTATAATTTCTACTGTTTGGAGTGCATTTCATTGCTATATTCCCCAAGACACAAAATCATTCAAAGAAAAACCCCACTGAAGGAGTGACCCTAAGTCAAGTGGCTTACTAGGTGACCATATATAACTGAGTTTCAACTTCCCCAGAAGTGCCAACCAGGTAGGCCCAAGGAGAATAACCACCACAGACAAAGACAAGACCTGTAGAGGCACAAACCGTTCCCGTTAAGGAAGTACTGTTAGTGGAGTCATTCACAAAGACTGATGCACTTACCCATTCAAGCCAGGGGTCAGTCATGTTTTTAGCACATGTAAGAAGAGAATCTCCTAGCCTGAAATAACGAGTCATCCTAAATTTCAGCGCTTACCCCACTTAGCAATGGCCTGGGAGATACAGATGAGTATCATCTTTCCAGGCTCATGCCAGAGTGAAAGGGTTTCATGTTTAGCTAAAGTAGGAAGCCCACTAAATTCTGTTTGCCTAGCCTTGATGGCTATTAAGGCTATCAGAGTCTGTTCTTCCATTATCTCCTTCTATCTTCTCTACTTTACTCTTTATCTCCTCTGCCCTTCCCCAGAGTCCTAAACCCTGTACTCTTGAGATCCTTGAGAGCTTGGTCATTTTTCTGGCTCATACACAGTAATTATTCTGCTTCATTTTGGAGAGCATCATCATTTTGGTTTCACCTTGGAGGACTGGCAGCAGTTTTTTACTAGGTCCCCCTGTGTTACTGCAACTTCCAGATTCTTTAAAGTAGATCTTCTACAAAAGCCCCACACAAACCATCCCCTTTGTAATGCTGACCACACTGACAGCAGAGCTTGCATGAATCATGCTCACGGAGTCTATTTCTTTACTCCTGCCCAAGTCAAGCAGAAACAAGAAAAGAGAGGTTGAGGCAGAATGAAAATCTTGTTCTGCCCTATGTGCTTTAGAATTTTTAACTTAGTCTTAAATTTACTTCTATCACAAATGGCCATAAAGATTAGAAACAGGATCTTCAAAGTCAGCAGAAATTCAACATGTTTATAGGATACTTATATTACTAATTACTTTTGTATATGAAAATACATGTTATAAATATAAATATATAACATATATAAATACTTATAATTCCATCAAATAAAAACCAAGCAAATGGGCTTCTCCTGAGAAATTAACCTCTTAAATAGAAAATATATTTTTATGAGTGACTTCTTTTATCAAGATCATAATGAAGTAGTAGGGGAGAATAATTTGCTATCCCAAAATGTGTCTCTTTGGCATGAGGATTAATTTAGGCTGATTCTTTTTAAGAAACAGAAGACTTGAGAAAGTCTTTCTTTTTACCTCCCCCTTAGTTGCCTAAGAGTTTAGATAAAGGGCCTGTCCCCTGAAAAGAGCTATTAACAGAGCTATTTGCAAAGAATATGGGCTAGGTTTGGTGGGGGAAACTCTGCAAAGCCTAGAGATCAGAGTCCACTCTGTGTCTTGTTGTCTCTGTATGGCCCAGTAAATATTTGTTTACCAAACAATTGCTTATCCAGCTCCCTGTGAATTGCCTTCTTCCCCCTTTGAAGGCCCAAACCACTACCCCCAACATCCTCTTTTGTCTTTAGCTAAAGATGGTATTTAATATGAGGGATTCAGTCATTTCGGTGAGTTACTTTTCCTGGGTCTCTCCCATGAATAAATGTTGTTAAACTTTAGTTTGATTTTCTTCTGTTAATCTGTCATTACGTCAATTTAATTCATAAACCAGCCAGAAGAACCTAGAAGGGTAGAAGATTTCTTCCTCCCTGTCAAAGTCCATAATGAGGTCCATTGTTCTACTCTACGCTGCACATTAAGGAAAGATGTGGGGAGGGGAGTTGGTAGAAAAACAGACCCCTGGAGATGTTAAAAGTATAGCTTTGTCACACCAAGGAAGTGTAGCCATTTGCTTGCTCATATCCAACTTTCCTTGTGTTATGTTACTGTTTTTTAATTGACTAAGTGGACCAGGGTTTAAGACGGCTATGTAGATCCAGCAATGCCTATCTTCTTTAGGTAAAACTGAACATGTGAGTTCAAAGGTTTTGCAATAGGAGATAGGACACTACTTTGGACTAAAGCACATTTTCTTATTTTATTTTATTATTTTTGGCTGCATTGGGTCTTCATTGTGGTATGTGGGCTTCTCACTGTGGTGGCTTCTCTTGTTGCGGAGCACGGGCTCTAGGCACGTAGGCTTCAGTAGTCACAGCACGCAGGCTCGTAGTTGTGACATGCGGGATCTAGAGCACGCAGGCTTCAGCAGTTGCGGCGCATGGACTCAGTAGTTGTGGCTCGCGGGCTCTAAAGTGCAGGCTCAGTAGTTGTGGTGCATGGGCTTAGTTGCTCCGCAGCATGTGGGATCTTCCCGGCCCAGGGATCGAACCTGTGTCCCCTGCACTGGCAGGTGGATTCTTAACCACTGCGCTACCAGGGAAGTCCCTAAAGCACATTTTCTAATATAGTTTTACTCTCAGCCTAAAAAATTTGCTCTTTCTTTCTGTATGCTTTTCTTTGAGAATCCTTATAGGATGGAGGCATCGTATTTGGCACATAAATCCCAAACTTTAGTAATCTTTAGTAATCTGTACACAATACAGAGCAAAGTGTCAGGATTGATGGTAATGGTACTCAGCAAGTACAAATTCAGAATGTGTATATACAGGATCACAATTAACTAGTACTGGGGTTGATGATTTAGATAGAAAAACCGACTGAAACCCAATTTTCTAACTTCTTTTAGTGAATTCAATTTCAGGGAAAAGTTGGACAATTACACTGGGGAGACACAAAATTCTCATGACTAAACTTTGCAGCTAAAACATAATCAAACTACAAGGATATGATATAGAGTGGAGGTATATACATATTTTTAGTTAGAAAAAACATGTTTTATAATTTTATGCTAAAAAATTCCTTACAGGAAAGGAACAGGTGTAATTCTTTGTATTATCTTTTTTTTTTTTTTTTTTTTTTTTTTTGCGGTACGCAGGCCTCTCACTGTTGTGGCCTCTCCCATTGCGGAGCACAGGCTCCAGACGTGCAGGCTCAGCGGCCATGGCTCACGGGCCCAGCTGCTCCGTGGCATGTGGGATCTTCCCGGACCGGGGCACGAACCCATGTCCCCTGCATCGGCAGGCAGACTCTCAACCACTGCGCAACCAGGGAAGCCCTGTATTACCTTTATTACCTTGCACAAGAGCTGACCTGAGATAGATTTTAAATAAACCTACTCCAAATTAAGAAAAAAGCACTGTGACGAGAAAGAATAAATGTTATTCAATATTTATCAATATGTATGTGCCAAACATTCTGCTAAGTGCAGGAAATGCAAATTTTAAATATCATTTCTCTTGACCTAAGGTCTTCCAATTTTACTAGAGGAAAGAATGAAGAAAGGAGGAAGAAGAGAGGAGAGTGTTCAATGAAAGTAATATAGAAGTGGAAAAAAACACAAGACATAAAAAATGCACAATAAGGACGAAATAACAATGTAATGATGAGAAGGAAAAAGGAAAGAAGCCAAGTGGTGAATACTGAAGAGATGAGAGGGTGTTGCAAAGGAAGGATAAATGCAACAAGAAGCCACAGAGGAATAACAAAGAAAGAAAGCATTAGGGGCAAATTAGACTGAAAAGGAGGAGCAAAGGAAATAGAAATACAATGTTCCTACATCTGCTGTAATTAATTCACCGAAATAGATGACATGTGCTTTTACTCTGATAGGTTTAGTAGCAGCTAACTTGAAATTAAGATATGTAATTTTGAGATTTTTTTTCAACACGTTCAATTGGTGGCACTGATTGAATAAATGCCCACTAGTAAACCAGTAATGATCAGAATTTAGAAGATAAATACTTGACAGAAACCTGCTGTAATAACATTTGCTATCTTATGTAACAAATGCAAAACTTCCATTAACTCCAATTTAAATCAAACTGACAGGTTTCACTAAGAATTTGCTATGAACACTAAAAATTCTTGTAAAATTAAGTAAGAAATAAAGCTTCCATTATAAAATAGGAAAAATACAGATGAAATAAAATGTAGATGCTAGTTATTTTTTCCATTGGGGGTTTATAATTAGTCCTAAAATATGTATATATGTGTAATAATGTGGTTTGTACCCAGAGGCATTCTCTCTCTTTCTCTCATACAAACACACAGCTCTTCTATCTGGATAATTTTAATCACTGTTGATACTCTTTATAACTGTCATTACCATCCTCATTTATTTTTCTCTGTGACTAATTGCTCCCCACTGTTAGAATGTAATGAGATCTGATAATAAAGACAAAAAAAACATCCACTGGCTTCTCTCCCCTGTTCTCTGCATCCCTTACCAAAATTCATCCTGAGTTTTTTAAGCTAAAGAAAAAAAAAAAAAAAAAAGATTAGAGGCTCTGTCTCCTGACTGCAACAATCTGTATTCATCATTGTTGCACAGTAAAGAATACCAGATTGGTCCAGCCCCTGGCATTGCTTATTTGTATAGCCCATGCCTCCAGCACTGGGTACCAACTAGCCCCAGGTATGATCTTGTCCCAGGTGGATCTAAGTACACCTGCTGTACTTTGAGAAATTCTAAAATCTAAAATTGTCCAGTGAAAATGAAACACATGCAGTCTAGGTTATTACCTTTAGTAGATTGTTATTTCAGAATATGCTAAAGCGTGTGGAATGAGCTGTTCACTAATATCTAGGATTGACAAAGTCTGGAAATGTGCCTAGAAATCAAAATCTATCATAATGCCATTATAAAAATGAGAATGAGAAAATAATTGCTACTGTGTTGAGAAAATAAATGTTGTTTATTATCATTTGTTGAATCTTCATCTGAAATATTTTATAATTGTACAATGATCGACATGCAAATAATTCTCATCATTGTGGGGTAAAGCCACAATTAAATTATTACAACCTGAATAAAGACAACAGAATAAGCCAGCAAATATTCGTAAATACATACTTTGAGAAAAGTGTAATTTTTTGTTTCTGAAGATTTAACTGAGTTCCCTAAACAGCCAGAGGACTTTTTTAGATTGGTAAGGAGGAAGAATCCAGGAGGGTTTCACTAAGTGGCAACCCATATTAGTGTCCTGTTTCACGTAAATATATATACCCTATGTGAGTTAACTATTGTCATAAACGTCAAGATTAATCATTTTAAAGCATGCTTCTATATGTAAAAATTAATTTAATCTCTCTCTGATATTCTGCTCCACCACAATACAGTAAAAATGCTGCTTTTTTGCATTTTCCCGTTTTGCTCCGCAGTTACCTATGATTTTCAAATAAATTAGTGTGTCTCCTGAGTATGCCACCCCTTTACACCACTGAGTCCTTACTCATGGAGTTCCAAAACCTTCAGAATAACTCATCAGTTTCCATGACATCTGGATACTACTTACTTCTCCAGTCTCCTCAGCATCGAGTTATTTTCAAAAACCCTACTTGCTTAAAATCTTATTAGATTAGATCATGAATTCTCAAAAAGGGGTGATATTTTCCCCAAAGGGGATAAAATCATTCTGAGTGGGCAAACTATTCTTAGATATTACACTGGTTGTGGGTCTCTGAAGCTTAAATGTACACATCCAAATTTTCATCCTTAAGTGTTTAATTTCATGGGGTGGGGTGGTGATTGAGAAAAAAATTTCTAAAAAATCGCCTTGTGGGGAACGGAGTGTTAATAAAAAGAAGATTGAGGAAACACTGGACTAGATTGTCTTTCCCTAACTCCACATACATTTGTAAAGTTCTGTGTCAATATTCATGTTTATTTCTCTATCTGGAACAACTTTATTTACCACTTGGTTAGCTCTCCTTAGGAAATCATCCCATTTTTCTAGATACAGCTCAAATGTTAACAGCTTCCATGTATACATTCATTCATTTCACCTTCCCTAGGAAGAATTATGTTTTTTAACTTGTGTTCCCATAACATTTTAAGGTACTTTTGCATCACTATATACATAAATATTTATTTATATATTGCTCTTTCCCCATGAGAATATAAGCTCATAATCTTAGGGGTTGCGTGTTTTCATCTTTGTAATCCCTAGCTCTAAAGGGCACATCCGATAGGTAGTATGAATTTAGCAACTGATAACTGTATTGTTTTCCTCCATCCATACAGAACATTTAGCTTAGTGCCTTGTACATATAGGTGATGAACAAACACTTATGTATTTAATTTATTGTTTAAAAATCTTTATTGGAGTATAATTGCTTTACAATGGTGTGTTAGTTTCTGCTTTATAACAAAGTGAATGAGCTATACATATACATATTTAAAAATGCATGATAATTGGATAAAATACCTCTATTTTCCATAATTTCTCCCTGTCGATCTATAACTCATCTTTCAAACTTTGTTTCCAAAGTTAACTATTCAATTGAGTGTTTTCCATATTTCCTTTGAGTTTAGATATCATTTATATATACAATATCATTTATGTATATAAAAATTTTATCTTGTTTAATAGAGCTTTACATATATTTCTCAAGATTTTTGATTCACAGAGTTTTTAAGAATTGTGTCATACACATATCATTTACTCTTCCTCAACGTATAATGCACCGGAGGTTCACTATTCATGATATCATATTGAATATATTATATTACATCACGATTAAAATAGACAAGCTTGTCATAAATGAATAAAAGTATTTAGAAAATTTCCTTTTGAAAATGGTATGATAGCTCTTTAAACAAGCGCGTAGGTACTGTATTAGTGGGAAGGAGTTTTGTTTTTACAGAGAAGAGCTTATGAGAAGGCATGTATGTAAGTGAGAAAGTAAGTAAACAGGTCCAAGAATACCAAGGGTGTTGTTAGCAGAGTAGGCAAGATGGGGAAAAAAATTAAGATAAGAAGGGCCCTTTTAAAAGAAAAGTAACAACTGAAATTTGATGATTTTGATGTGAGAGAGGAATAGGTAAATATACAGCTTTGCTTAATTCTAGATAAATTGTAGCCCATTCTGCTCACCAAGTATAAAAGAATATCAAAGTCAAATTTAGGTTTCTAGAACAGAGAGGTAAACTGAGTATGTGCTTTACAAATTATATTGGCCTCTTAGGGCTCTGTATAATGAGCATGAGACTGTGTAGATGACAACACAAAGTCCTGCATGAGAGAAAAACGTGAAACCTATACGTACATCCACCTGTATCTATCTATGTATATCTCTATCCATTGATCAATAAATATAAATTCACTATATATCTATAATGGATACATTATATTTATCATATATATGTTTTACACAGTATATATTTATATGTATATATTTAATAATGAATATAAAGCATTATGATAGGTTATATATTTATTAGTTATTAAAATGTCTTCTAATTATAGAAGAAATTTAACTTAAAGGGAATACTTCTTTATCTCCAAGTGTTTATGAAAACATGACGTGAGCATATTAATAATGAAGGTCAAATTATAAATCTAGGCTTTCTGTAAGCTAACTTATAAATGGCATTTTAAAGAAAAATCAAACATATCAACTAGATCACTCAGAGTTGTCAAAGGGAAAGTTTAAGATACCAACAAAAGAGAAAATCTTTGCATATTTACTTAAATCACAAAGGCAGACAAATGTAATTACAAAAGCCAATGGAGAAATTTAATATCAGAGCAAAATAATACAAAAGGTTAAAAGTTATTAAAGTGCCAACTGAATGTTAGAGAGATGTAGGAACTTTATAAACACTCTTCAAATAGGCTTATTTTTCAGAATGGAAGAGATTATAAAACTACAAGGAGCCAATATGTGTGAAGAAAACAAGAAATAATGAAAAGATTGTAATTAAGATTTATATTTGATACCACGGTATTGCACATTTCTTGAAATGATAGTGTAAATCCTCCTATATTTCAAAATGTTCTTCAATTTCTAGCATAAGCATAAATGATACTTGTACTTCTTACATAACAAAATTATAAAACATATCTTTAATCTAGTTGAAAATAATATAAAAGCTCCTTCTAGGCTGGAATAAAAAGCTCCATCACACACTTTAGCAGAGTAGAATTCTAAGTAAATTGGGGGTAGAAATCAAATAAATATACTTAGAACAGTTAGTTCAATCAGCATTCTCAGTACGCTGCAGTCTTCCTTGTTGAATAAAAATTTGAAAGATCACCTTCAATCTTTTCACTCGTTAAGAATTTCACTTATCACATATACAAAATGTTCTCCTATCCCGGTAATTAACACATTTCTTGGTAGCAGCCCAGTAAGGAAAAACAGTTTCCTCCTTTATTCTGCTGTGGACTTCATCTCAAAGGACGCCCCTCTTTGCCCACCCTAATTAAGAAAACTGGCATATGAAACTTTCTGCAGATGGATTAACAGCAGGGGCTGCATAGATTTCCTTCATAGGCTTAACGGTTCTATCAGCAGCCCACATCACTTGAAAATCAGGAGGGCTGTCTACACTTCATAAGTTTTCCGGAACCCCACAGATTCCTGCCAATGCTTCCTCTACAATGACTACTCAGATTCCTCTCAAAGTTCTCCAGAATACTCTTGTACATCTCAGTTTTTTTCTAACGCCATTTTATCTTTATTTTCTTTTCCCCTGGCTCGCACACACTGGTGCTGATCTGGCCCGGAGATGATTTCTGCTCTCTTAACAGTCATACTTCAGAACTTCAGGCGACTGGGTTGAAGAAGATAATGAGCAAAATGGAGTAACTTCCAGCTAAAAAAGTTCACCTGATTCACTTTTTTTAATCTTGGAGAGCAACTAGAATGCTTCTGTGTGTGTAATATTAATACATATATATATACATATATAATTTTTTCTTTTCCAAGTTTCACCTATAGATGCAGATATCCTGGCTTAGTTCTACCCAATTTATATTTGTCTCCTAAACAGCAAAACAAAAACAAGTATCATAATTTCATCCCAGGTTCTTCCATAGGATATCTCATTCTTCTTTCATTTTTGTGAGAACATGACTAATGCATCCTCACTCTAGTTTTCTTACCTCCTCTTAGTTCTCGTCAAAGATGGAGCCTGCTGTAGAATAAGTAGAGCTGATAGGTGTGTTGTGCTTTGAACAAGCTCTCAGGGTCTCCGTGGCACCTCGTCTTCGCTTACAAGCTCTAATGTAAAGACAGATGGAGAGAAACTTACATGTAAAGACTGATTTCTGTTATTCCTCATTTTTACATCAACAGTACTTAGAAAATCTTGAAAGGCTTCTGCATGTATGATGAGACATTCAAATTTTCAGTCAATACAGGAAAATATCTAAGAATTTAGAATAATTTAAGGAAATAAATGTTATATCAGTCAGAACTATTACTTGTATAAAACATACCTATTTTAATTACTAAAGCAAAAGGCATGTAATTAAGCCTCTTAACTCTCACAATCTCCAGGAAGGCCAGAAAGCTGGGTTTGGAGGTTACACAGCCAGGAAGGACATCTAAACCACATAAGCGTAGATGGTACCATGGTGCATCACTCAGTTCGCCCCTTCTCTGACCAAGATGCTAGCATTCTTGGTTGCTAAAGGCTCAAAGATGATCTATCTCAAGGAATTACCCTATGCCAAGGGTAGCTGCCTCACCCAAGACTGCACCTCACCTCACAACTAACCCACATCCAATGACTGATTTTTAAGTATACAAAGCCTGTTCCACCCCTTCTTTATCTCAATTTGGAGAAACTCTAAATTGCTATCCCAGCTCCGGAGCATCCCATGGGATAGGCTGAGGGTTCTGATTCAACTTCGTGGCAGTTCTCCTTCTCTCCAATCCTGCATCCTTCACTCTTTTAAAACTATGGTACGTAAAAGCACTCACTACTAACCTTTGGCTGGTTTATCTCCATATCAGAACCTGTTTCTCAGGGAATCCCACCTACACATGGAAAGCTTTTATACCAGCCTGATCCCATGGATGCTGCCCTGGTCAGAGACATAACTGGCACCACTTCAGTGAGCAATGGATACCAGAAATTGCCACTGACATACCATAAGGCCACAGTCCTGACTAAAAAATGTACTTGCATGTCACCTGTATCCTCAGATTGCTAACTTCCAAGTGAAAGTCTCTATTAAAATTTTAGAGATCGTTTAGTCCATTTCCTTGGGTAGGCTTTATTAGCAGCTATGCTTCATGACTTGTCAGTATTTTTTTTTTTTTTTCTGGCGGTACGCGGGCCTTTCACTGTTGTGGCCTCTCCCGTTGCGGAGCACAGGCTCCGGACGCGCAGGCTCAGTGGCCATGGCTCACGGGCCCAGCCGCTCCGCGGCACGTGGGATCCTCCCGGACCGAGGCACGAACCCGCGTCCCCTGCATCGGCAGGAGGACTCCCAACCACTGCGCCACAAGGGAAGCCCTGGAAAATCTTTTGTTTTATTTTCTAAATAAAAAGTATTATGCAAACCACACATATTTCTCACAGGCACCCCTCCCAAGTATTAATAGTAATGATTTAATACAAGATACACATTAAGAGATCAGATTTGAGTGAAAGATCCTACGTAAGTTGTTAACCAACTACAAGTAAGTAAAAAAAAAAGATCCTTTGATATAATGTCTTTTATTGCATAACATCTGTGGATATTTCTAGTGTTCCACCATTCTGTAATTCCAGATAATGCTGTTAAAATTAATTATGATAAACTTCAGTTGGAGCACTAATGTAAACAATCTTCAGTTTGGCAGCCAACAGAAGATATTCTTTCAAGGCAGCAGGAGAAACCAGCACCCTTTACAGGATAAATGTTGATGAATTTAGTAAGCAACGAGACTGGCTGGAGGCAACATTAGAAGAACTGCAACATCTGAGTGTGGCTTGTCCCCAATTCTTCAGTTTTCCCTCATGTGCTCCAGCCATCTTGGTCAAAAGAATCTTTCCAGCTCCAGGCTTAATTGTGTTCATGTTTCTGAGTACATTCTGACTGTAGGGAATCATAGTTTTATCCAAGAAACAGTCTCATGACTTTGCGTCTTGTCCAAATGCTGAGATGCAAGGTATATTATCCACTATGGATTCCTGGGCTCCAACATTGTTTCTTTATTGCCATAAACCACAAGGTGATAACTGGGCCCCAATTTTATCCCTGTAACACAGCACTCCTTCCCTTCAAGTTATCTTATTTCTCAAAAGTGGGCTTCTGTGTGTATTCCCTTATTCCCCTTGCTCTTGCTTTCCCCATCACAAGCAGATAATTAACTCTCTATTATTTTGTTCCCAACTAATTATTCTCTACTGAGAATATTTACTGAGTACCTAAAATATGGTATACAATGTGTTGTTTAACCAGTACAATTCTACTATGATGTATGAATTTTGTTATCATAGACAGATGAAAAATATCCTCAGAGAAATCAAATAAGTAATCCAAAGCCATACTGCTTAACAATGTTGGAGCCTGGATATTAAATGTATATTTTATTCCACAATTTTCTCTTGAAAGATCCAGTTGTGGACAATTACCTAATCTTATCTTTCTCCCCGATTGAGATAAATTGCTTTAATTTTGACTGAGGTCACTATGGGACCTTGATGCTAACTTATTTCTAGTTATCCAATCTGTACCCTCAGTAACTCTGCTATCCAAATCTTGTGGGCTTCAACACTCCTCCATCATAACCCAGAGCAAAGTTCCTATTAATTGGTATTCAAAGTAAACTATACATTTAATCCCAGTCTATTTTATTTCATTCATTAGCCTCTGCACCAGTGTTGTTACCTAGAGCCTTCAGATAAGATATATTAGGTTGGCCAAAAGTTTGTTCGGATTTTTCAGTAACATCTTATGGAAAACCCTAACAAACTTTTTGGCCAACCCAATATTTGAGTCATATTGATACATTTTGCCAGCTACCCCAAATCCATGTCATTTAACATCCTGGAGAATCCTTCTCCAGGATGATAAACTTTCTCTTGCTACTCTTTGTTCCTCTCAACAGAGAGAAAGAAACAATTATTTTAGATTAATTTTTAGTGAAATGTTGCTTCACTAAGGATTAGATGTAATTTAAAGAAAATTTAAAAGATTTTTAAAAATTGTATTTTGGAAACTTTAAAGCATATGAAGAGGTGAGAAAACAGTACAAGCAGCTCTCATTTACCAAGCAGCCAACTTCAACAGTTAATTCATTAGCAATCTGGTTTCATCTTTACCTCCTTGGAGTATATGGAAGCAAGTGTCCAAAAATCATATGATTCACCTACAAATAATTCAATACATATTTCTAAATGATTAGATTTAAAAAATGTATAACCACAATACCATTTATTGCATCAACACATTAATAATAACACCTTAATACCACATTGCCCTATTTTTTCTTTCTTTCTTTTCTTTTCTTCTTCTTTAAGTTGGTTTGTATGAGTATCTAAACAAGTCCACATATTGCATTGGATCAATAGGTTTCTGAATACTATTTTAATCTGTAGGTTTCATGTCTTCTTTTATTTTTCTTGTAATTAAAAAAATGTTCCGTTATTGCTAACAAAACTAGGTCATTTGTCCTGTACGTGTCTCACACGCTGGATATTGCATCCCTTGGTGCCATTTAATTTTTCCTTCCATTTCCTGTACTTCAAATAAACTGACAGTTTTGGTTTGATCCAACTCAGATTTTACATTTTGGACTATAAGAGTCACAGGAAGTATTTAATATTTCCTGTCACAGAAATATTGCATGCAGTCTTATCTCTTCCTCTTTTTCTGTTAATATTGATCAGTGGGTTCAAGTGTAGTTAGCCTAATCCTCGTTAGCCTCTTTCCTAATAATTTAGGCAGTCATTGAGAATCACTTTCTATGTGAATAACTTCATTAGTGATTGCCATATGATGATATTCCAATTCTAGCATACTTTTCACTGTTTATTAGCTGGAATGCTTAATTTAGAAAATAACTTCATCAATTATTTAACTTTAGTTTGTTCAAAAATATTAGGATGAATGCTTGAGTTTACTTCTCAGTTTCAGAACACTTTGGTTTCCTAGTATCCACCAAATATGACTGAGTTTTTTATTAAGTGACATTATCAATTCATTAACTTATCATATTTTATTAATTATTAATTTCAATAATTTTTTCATTTGGTTCCACTTGTTTGGCTGCTCAAACTATGTCATCCCAATAATAGAAGCCTCTTCAAACTGCAACATGAGTCCTTTTGATATGCTCCTGGTATTTTTTGATAGATTCCTTGATTTGGGCAATGTTTAACCAATTTTTACATTTTTTGCACTATATCTGGATTTAGCCATTTCTTTGAAGACCTTTGATTCATTTCAGTGGAGACCACAGTCTGTTTGCCACAGTGCCCATTGCTACTGGGTTGGCCATTGTTTTATATGAGGCTTGGAAAGATATATGTATACAAAGGAGAAAGAGTGTGTGTGTGTGAGTGTGTGTGTGTGCGTGTGTGTGTGTATTGAAAATAATATTTTTCCATTGCTAAAGCTGAACTAATAAATGTCATCACCAATATAGATACTCTAGTTATTGAAATATTATGTGGTGGTAGGATATTCTTTTCCCTTTTGAATTAAGCACTTTTACCAACTTCTCATAAGTCAAGCGTTTGTATCTTAACCCACTCATTTGTAAAATGAAAAAAGTTATATTTCTTTTCATCTGTATGCCAGCGTTATGATGCCACATTTATAAAAACATGGAAATGTTCCAAAAATAAAAATGCTGCCATCAGCTTTCAATCACTGGTAGACAGCTTTCTCTTTGGTATATCTTAACTTTCAAAATTATTGACCAGGAACTGCTAAATGATTTACTTTATTGACAAAATTTTCTGAAAATGATCCAGAAAAAAAAAGAATAAACCACAGCTGTAAGACTAGTTAATAGCCAAGGAGTGCGGTTACAACAATCAAAGAGGATGCAATCACTGACATACATCTGCCCAAGTGCAAAGGGAATAATTAAGATACCTAATGAATTCCATTGCAAAAAGCAGGATGCTATATTGTGCGTCAGACTGAAGCATAAGACTCAGGACCTGTAAAGACCATTTCGAACAACGGGAGCATCTATAGAGGAGTGTTTGATGACATTTTTGAAGCATCTGTGATGAGATGGGTCACTCACCCAGACTTCAACTATCTCACCCTCACTGGGGTTCAGCGGAAGAACTTTGAAGCAACCCAATGAATAGCTGCTATTGACATTTTCTAAAAATAAGACGTGAGAAAGAAAAGTTCCAACAAACTTCTTCAATTCATTTCAACTCAATAAACATTTTTGAAGGCTCACTAATGTGCACTGTCTATACTGCTCTTTGCATCTCTCCTGTCTATTAAAGGTTCTTCGTGCTTCAGATCCCTGTCAGATCTATCCTTCACGCTGCTGATATAATAATCTTTTTCAAACGTACCCCTGATAGGGTCACTTTCCCACCTCAAATCCCCAGGATAAAATCCAATACCTTTAGCAAGACACAAAATGTCATTAATGATTTGTCTCCTCCATCTCCTCTTATATCTCTTACTTATCCCCATGCCCTCGACATGCAAAGCTATTTATATGTCTTCTGGTGTTCTGCTCATTTGAGTCTTTTGTGCAATCCTTGTGCTATATCCTCTTCCTGAAATGGTCATCCATCTTCACAGGACTATATACTAATTGGCCTCTAGATAACCACATGTTGTCTTTTACCTAAAGTCTTGTATGATTTTTCAAGTTTGCTTAAATATTTGAGGGCTCTCTCCATTGGAATATGAGCAATTATAATGTAGGATGCTGGATAATGTTTCTTTGTATAATGAACCTTCTACAATTGTACCAGTAAAAACCATTTTTTTAGATGAGTGATTTACTTAATTTTTAAATCAGTCTTACAATGTGTCAAACAGTTGCCCTTTCATCAGAGAAGTCCTTGGTATCTGAAAGCCTTATACAGAAATTCTATTTCATGGGGATCTGAAAGAGAACATTTCTTAGTAGAAAGCTTTATAACTGCCTGAAAACAATGAATGTGAAGTATGAAATAGATTACACAGAGAAGTTTTATACTTGTCAGGAAGGAGACTGATTAGCTTTCTGAATCTTCAGAGGGGCAGTTCATTATTTTATGGTTTCTAGCATAAAGGAGATACCCAAATTTAAATCCAAGTAACAAAAGGATTCCATAAGCAAATACAAGATGCATTTGCATTGACAGGCATCATTGTCTCATTGCCTCTGTAGGGTGCCAAGACATCATCCAGGCTACCTTGCCTCTCATGCCACAGAAAAAGCAGAAGACTTGGGGATTAGGTGACTTTCCAAAGTCAAATATTTGCGTAGTGGAAGAAACTGAAACATGCCTCAGATTCTGGAGCCTTAATCCACCGTGCATTTTACCATAACGAAGACTATCACATTGTAACGAATATATATCACAGTAAATCACTTTCATTAGATATTATCAGCTCTAAGATAAAAAATCATTATTGATTAGCATTTAATCTTAGATTCAAAAATTAATTAAAATGATTGTTATACCTTTTTTTACATATATATTTAAAAGCCTCCTCTTTTACGTTGTTTTTTCAAATTGAATTATGTTTTAGAACTTTATATAAGCAGCTTTACAGACCTTTACAAGAAGTAGTCTGTTTGATAGCCATGTGAAAGAAATGCATTTGTCTTACAGTACTGAGCAAGGTTAGTACGTTATAAACAAAATTAATGATGGTAGAAGGGAGCAACCAACTTTCTATATGAGAAGAGGTTATTTGAAAGGAAATAAATGAACATAAATAAGCAAAAATACGAGAAGAATGAAGACTTGAGAAAGGTAAAAGAAGGTAGAAATGAATGAGGCATTATAATGTATAATACTGTTAATAAATATTAAGTAGAGGGTATAGAAATGAAGGTGATAATGATATAAGAAAATATTTTTATATCTGAAGGCACAGTAAAAAAGAATAATTCAGTGATATGTCAAGGCTGGCAGTTTCAAACAATATCAAATAACACTAAATGTTATCACTGTGTAAAAGAGGTGGTTGTAGAATCTCTGAAGGATTTTAATAAATTTCAGATTAACACTAATCTGCTTGAAATGCAGAGATTCAAAGTCAGTTGCAGGAAGAAGGCAAAACTGAAAGAACCTTCAAAACTACTCTTTACTATGTAGACATAGGTAAAGGAAAGAAGTCAGTATTTAATATAATATGATATGATATAATATAGAGAAAGTGATGGTTCAAAATTACACAGTACATGCTTGGTGATATAGATGACTTGATATGATACAAGAATAAAACAGTAGGACCTTCAAGATGGTGGAAGAGTAAGACATGGAGATCACCTTCCTCCCCACAAATACATCAAAAATACACCCACATGTGGAACAACTCCTACTGAACACCTACTGAATACTGGCAGAAGATGTCAGATGTCCCAAAAGGCAAGAAACGCCCCACGTACCTGGCCGTGTGGCTGACAGGGTCTTGTTGCTCCGGCCTGGTGTCAGGCCTGAGCTTCTGAGGTGAAAGGGCCAAGTTCAGGACACTGGACCACCAGAGACATCCCAGCCCCACGTAATATCAGTCAGTGAGAGCTCTCCCAGAGATCTCCATCTCAACACTAAGACCCAGCTGCACTCACCGACCAGAAAACGCCAGTGCTGGACACCCCATGCCAAGCAACTAGCAAGACAGTAACACAACCCCACCCCTTAGCAGAGAGGCTGCCTAAAATCAAAATAAGCTCACAGACACCCCAAAACACACCATGGGACACAGTTCTGTCCACCAGAAAGACAAGATCCAGCCACATCCACCAGAACACAGGCACCAGTCCCCTCCAGCAGGAAACCTACACAACGTCCACTGAACCAACCTTACCCACTGGGGGCAGACACCAAAAACAATGGGAACTACGAACTTGCAGCCTGTGAAAAGGAGACCCAAACACAGTAAGATAAGCAAAATGAGAAGACAGAGAAATATGCAGCAGATGAAGGAGTAAGGTAAAAACTCACCAGACCAAACAAATGAAGAGGAAATGGGCAGTCTACCTGAAAAAGAATTCAGAGTAATGATAGTAAAGATGATCCAAAATCTTGGAAATAGAATGGAGAAAATACAAGAAACATTTAATAAGGACCAAAAAGAAACAGAGAGCAAACAAAAAATGATAACACAATAAATGAAACTAAAAATTCTCCAGAATGAATCAATAGCAGAAAAACTGAGGCAGAAGAACGGATAAGTGTGCTGGAAGATAAAATAGTGGAAATAACTACTGCAGAATAGAATAACGAAAAAAGAATGAAAAGAATTGAGGACAGTCTCAGAGACCTCTGGGACATTAAATGCACCAACATTCGAATTATAGGGGTACCAGAAGAAGAAGGGAAAAACAAAGGGACTGAGAAAATATTTGAAGAGATTATAGTTGAAAACTTCCCTAATATGGGAAAGGAAAGAGTCAATCAAGTCCAGGAAGTGCAGAAAGTCCCATACAGGATAAATCCAAGGAGAAACATGCCAAGTCACATATTAACCAAACTATCAAAAATTAAATATAAAGAAAAAATATTAAAAGCAGCATGGGAAAAGCAACAAAAAATATACAAGGGAATCCCCATAAGGTTAACAGCTGATCTTTCAGCAGAAACTCTACAAGCCAGAAGGGAGTGGTAGGACATATTGAAAGTGATGAAAGGGAAAAACCGAAAACCAAGATTACTCTACCCAGCAAGGATCTCATTCAGATTCGATGGAGAAATTAAAACCTTTACAGACAAGCAGAAGCTAAAAGAATCCATCACCACCAAACAAGTTTTACAACAAATGCTAAAGGAACTTCTCTAGGCAGGAAACACGAAAAGAACTACAATAACAAACCCAAAACAATTAAGAAAATGGCAATAGGAACACACATATCGATAATTACCTTAAATGTAAATGGATTAAATGCTGCAACCAAAAGACACAGACTGGCTGAATGGATATAAAAACAACACCTGCATATATGCTAGCTACAACAGACCCGCTTCAGACCTAGGGACACATACAGACTGAGAGTGAGGGGATGGAAAAAGATATTCCATGCAAATGGAAACCAAAAGAAAGCTGGAGTAGCAATTCTCACATCAGACAAAATAGAATTTAAAATAAAGACTATTACAAGAGACAATGAAGGACACTACATAATGATCAAGGGATCAATCCAAGAGAAGACAAAACAATTGTAAATATTTATGCACCCAACATAGGAGCACCTCAACACATAAGGCAAATGCTAACAGCCATAAAAAGGGAAATCAACAGTAACACAGTAATAGTAGGGGACTTTAACACCCCACTTTCACCAGTGGACAGATCAACCAAAATGCAAATAAATAATGAAACACAAGGTTTAAATGACACATTAAACAAGATGGACTTAATTGATATTTATAGGACATTCAATCCAAAAACAACAGAACACAACTTCTTCTCAAGTGCTTATGGAACATTCTCCAAGATAGATCATATCTTGGGTCACAAATCAAGCCTTGGTAAATTTAAGAGAGTTGAAATCATATCACGTATCTTTTCAGAGCACAGCTCTATGAGACTATGTACCAATTACAGGGAAAAAGAAACAGTAAAAAATACAAACACATGGAGGCTAAACAATATGCTACTAAATAACCAAGAGATCACTGAGGAAATCAAAGAGGAAATCAAAAAATACCTAGAAACAAATGACAATTAAAACAATATGACCCAAAACCTATGGGATGCAGCAAAAGCAGTTCTAAGAGGGAAGTTTATAGCAATACAATCTTACCTCAAGAAACAAGAAAAATCTCAAATAAACAACCTACCATTACACCTAAACAATCAGAGAAAGAAGAACAAAAAACCCACAAAGTTTGCAGAAGGAAAGGAATCCTAAAGATCATATCAGAAATAAATAAGATAGAAATGAAGGAAACAATAGCAAAGATCAATAAAACTAAAAGCTGGTTCTTTGAGAAGACAAACAAAATTGATAAACCATTAGCCAGATTCATCAAGAAAAAAATGGAGAAGACTCAAACCAACAGAATTAGAAGTGAAAAAGGAGAAGTAACAACTGACAATGCAGAAATACAAAAGATCATGAGAGACTACTACAAGCAACTGTATGCCAATCAAATGGACAACATGGAAGAAATGGACAAATTCTTAGAAAAGCACAACCTTCTGAGACTGAACCGGGAAGAAATAGAAAATATAAACAGACTAATCACAAGCACTGATTGAAACTGTGATTAAAAATCTTCCAACAAACAAAAGTCCAGGATCAGATGGCTTCACAGGTGAATTCTATCAAACATTTAGAGAAGAGCTAACACCTATCCTTCTCAAACTATTCCAAAAAATTGCAGAGGAAAGAACACTCCCAAACGCATTCTACAGAGCCACGACCACCCTGATACCAAAACCAGACAAAGAAATCACAAAAAAAGAAAACTATAGACCAATATCACTGATGAACACAGATGCAAAAATCCTCAACAAAATAATGGCAAACAGTATCCAACAGCACATTAAAAGGATCATACACCATGATCAAGTGGGGTTTATCCCAGGAATGCAAGGATTCTTCAATATACGCAAATCAATCAATGTGATACAACATATAAACAAACTGAAGAATAAAAACCATATGACAATCTCAATAGATTCAGGAAAAGCTTTTGACAATACTCAACACCCATTTATGATAAAAACTCCAGAAAGGAGTCATAGAGGGAACCTACCTCAACATAAGAAAGGCCATATATGACAAACCCACAGCAAACATCAATCTCAATGGTGAAAAACTGAAAGCATTTCTTCTAAGATCAGGAACTAGACAAGGTTGCCCACTCTCACCATTATTATTTAACATAGTTTTGGAAGTTTTAGCCATGACAATCAGAGAAGAAAAAGAAACAAAAGGAATCCAAATCGGAAAAGAAGTAAAATTGTCACTGTTTGCAGATGACATGATACTATACATAGAGAATCCTAAAGATGCTACCAGAAAACTACTAGAGCTAATCAATGAATTTGCTAAAGTAGTAGGATATAAAATTAATGGACAGAAACCTCTTGCATTCCTATACAGAAATGATGAAAAATATGAAAGAGAAAGTAAGGAAACACTCCCATTTACCCTTGCAACAAAAAGAAAAAAATACCTAGGAATAAACCTACCTAAGGGGACAAAAGACCTGTATGCAGAAAACTACAGGTCACTGATGGAAGAAATTCAAGATGACACAAACACATGGAGAAATATACCATGTTCTTGTGAAAATGACTATACTACCCAAAGCAATATACAGATTCAATGCAATCCCCATCAAACTACCAATGGCGTTTTTCACAGAACTGGAACAAAAAATTGTACAATTTCTGTGGAAACACAAAAGACCCCAAAGAGCCAAAGCAATCTTGAGAAAGAGACATGGAGCTGGAGGAATCAGGCTCCCTGACTTCTGACTATACTACGAAGTTACAGTAATCAAGACGGTATGATACTGGCACAAAAACAGAAATATAGATCAATGGAACAGGATAGGAAGCCCAGAGATAAACCCACGCACATATGGTCACCTTATCTTTGATAAAGGAGGCAAGAATATACAATGGAGAAAAGACAGCCTCTTCCATAAGTGGTGCTGGGAAAACTGGAGAGCTACATGTAAAAGAATGAAATTAGAACACTACCTAACACCATATACAAAAATAAACTCAGAATGCATTAAAGACCTAAATTAAGGCCAGACACTATAAAACACTTAGAGGAAAACATAGGCAGAACATTCTATGACATAAATCACAGCAAGAACCTTTTTGACCCACCTCCTAGAGAAATGGAAATAAAAATAAACAAATGGGATTTAATGAAACTTAAAAGTTTTTTGCACAGCAAAGGAAACCATAAAAAAGATGAAAACACAACCCTCAAAATGGGAGAAAATATTTGCAAACGAAGCAAAAGGATTAATCTCCAAAATTTACAAGCAGGTCACGCAGCTCAACACTGAAGAAACAAACAACCCTATACAAAAATGGAGAGAAGACCTAAATAGACATTTCTTCAAAGAAGATATACAGATTGCCAACAAACACATGAAAGGATGCTCAACATAATTAATCATTAGAGAAATGCAAATCAAAACTACAGTGAGGTATGACCTCACACTGGTCAGAATGGCCATCCGCAAAAAATCTACAAACAATAAATGCTGGAGAGGGTGTAGAGAAAAGGGAACCCTCTCGCACTGTTGGTGGAAATGTAAATTGGTACAGCCACTATGGAGAACAGTATGGAGGTTCCTTAAAAAACTAAAACTAGAACTACCAAATGACCCAGCAATCCCACTACTGGGCATATACCCTGAGAAAACCGTAACTCAAAAAGAGACATGTACCACAATGTTCATTGCAGCACTATTTACAACAGCCAGGACATGGAAGCAACCTACGTGCCCATCGACAGATGAATGGATAAAGAAGACGTGGCACATATAGATAATGGAATATTACTCAGCCATAAAAAGAAACGAAATTGAGTTATTCGTAGTGAGGTGGATGGAGTAAAGTAAGTCAGAAAGAGAAAAACAGATACCATATGCTAACACGTATATATGGAGTCTAAAAAAAAAAAAATAGGTTCTGAAGAACGTAGGGGCAGGACAGAAATAAAGACACAGATGTAGAGGAGAATGGACTTGAGGACACGGGGAGGGGGAACAGTAAGCTGGGACGAAGTGAGAGAGTGGCATTGACATATATACCCTACAAAATTTAAAACAGATAGCTAGTGGGAAGCAGGTGCATAGCAGAGGGAGATCAGCTTGGTGCTTTGTGACCACCTAGAGGGGTGGGATATGGAGGGTGGGAGGGAGACGCAAGAGGGAGGGGATATGGGGATGTATGTATATGTATAGCTGATTCACTTTATTATACAGCAGAAACTAACACAACAACGTAAAGCAATTATACTCCAATAAAGATGTTAAAAAAAAAAGAATAAAGCAAACAAATACATTCCCTGAGGATGTCCTTTAATGTTAATGCCCTCTTTTTTGAAATTACTTAACATCTATATATTGATGGTTTTTCTCTCTACTTGTAATTATGCTACATTTGCCTTTTAATTCTATCATGAAAATGGCCTGTTAAATTAATATTATTCTATATTGTTTCCCATTCAGGATATTGCTCTAAT
Source organism: Delphinapterus leucas (assembly GCF_059928025.1). Lineage (NCBI taxonomy): Eukaryota > Metazoa > Chordata > Mammalia > Artiodactyla > Monodontidae > Delphinapterus > Delphinapterus leucas. The sequence goes on along the minus strand of NC_143146.1, from coordinate 20,688,001 downwards.
GACTCTCCTGTCCCTTCACCTTGCAAAATAGTAAATTTAAAAATCACTGTCTGTCTTCTATCGTAGAATTTTCCCCATCTCTTAAGCACTCATAAGAAAGTCTTAAAATAGCAATTCTCTCCCAAGATTTCAATGGCTGCTGGTTTGTTACAGAGGCTGCTAATTTATCTTTGCTTCCTTCCACTGACATTTAATAATCTCTCTCATGGGAAGCAATTTCTTCTAATGGTAAAATGTTACTCATTGTACTCCACTACTGGGTAATATTAAAAATCTTATTCATTTGAACTAATAATTTCCCTTTCTTTAGTATATACTGGAAAGTTAATGAAAACTAGATTTTTTTAAAATTTAGAGCCAATGTCATGTACCTCATAATAAATTTCCCCAAATTTAATGCATAAAATATTGAGAGCCTCAGGTATATTTTAATTTTATAAATCTCTCTTTGCATGATCTGCTTCACTTTTAAGACAGGTTTATAGGTTAAGCAGATGTACATATCTTTGAATCTTCAAATGTTTAAGGTAAACTATGCAGTCTAAATAAAAGTAAGAAGCTTGCATTAGAGTTTTTAAAGGAATACAAAATACTAAAAAAAAATTTTCCATGTAGATAGAAAAGTTACTCTATTTTTGAGAGCTGGATCCAGTACTAGTTGTATAATTATAATTTTCTTTAATTTTTTTATATTTATCTTTCTATATTGAAATTGATTAATGAATAAATTATGAATAATAAGTTTACCAAGGCCATCATAAGAAATTAGGTCTTTTTGGAGATGTTTATCACTTCCAGTGGAACTGGAATACAAATTGACTTGTTTGTAAGGTTGTAAACACATATACTTTTTCCAAAATTTGAATATAATAGAGATATTATAAATGAGATGCATTATCTACTATAAATAAGATAACCTAATACAAAATTTTAACATACTCATGAATGATAGCTAAGAAGTTTTTTATATTCCTTTTTTGTATTAGATTTATCATAGTACCAGCATTTTCATATTTTTATTGAGACTTTTTCAAAAGCATACTGACATTATATCGGATGTGTAATCATCTCTTACAGATACTACAAACTCTGGAGTCTGCTCGAGCAGGACAGGGGTTTACGACAGGTTCATTCACTGCCATATCACTGGCACCTAGAAGAGTACCTAACACATTATGGGGGCTCAATAAGTATGTAGAATGAATAAAAAAGTCAATAAATGGATATTGACTTAAAAGCAAATTAATTGCCACATATAATTCAATTTTCAAAATTGCATTTTTTTCTCTGACAAGAACACATGATTACTGCCCTCAAAAACTTTACCTTAGACTATTTTATGAGCTCTAAAATCTGAAAATCCATAAACATGCATATACATGACTCTACTAGTCAGTTCACTAATAGTTACCAAAATTCAGTTGAGAGGTCTAAACAAAGACGAAATCACACTCATCCAGGCCATAGAACATAAACAATTACAGTTCTGATATCCTCTAGGTCCAAGGTTGCATTTAACAGAATCTTAAAGCAAGGCCACAGCCCTCTTATTTTGACTCTCCACCCTACGGGGTATTAATTTCACTATAGGTGGTCCATTTAGCTTGACAAGATATTCCAGTTTTCTCTTGCAATTATTTAAGCACCATTTTAGCAACAGTACTTTAAGTCTGATACCAAAATAAAGTTCTAACATTCACTGCTTTGTTAAATTCAAACTGTAGCATAAAAAGCAATAAATCCTGAAAACAAATCTGTCAAACTTTAAACTAGAGGTTAACATGTATTTTTTGAGATATACTTTGGTTCTGCTATGCAAGAGTTTATACTCTAAGTTGAAAAACAGTTACAGAATAATAAAAGGCATCATTGCGTGTTGGTATACTTTTCAACTGCCCCACATATGTCCTATTTGGGGAGAAACTCCTTTTTTGTGAGTCATAGTGGGAGGCAAGGAGGTCAGATCTCCTCTCTCCTTAGCCCCTTGCAGGCAGCTATGGCTTAAGTGCGTGGCAGAGATTCACTGGGTACTTCCATCCAGAACTTCGAACATCTCCTCAGAACTCAGAGTGGTTGAAGAATCAGGAAGCAATCTCTGCACAACCATAGTTAAAGCAGAGCAGAGAACAGTTCATTGCCAAAGTGGTGGTATAGGAAATGTGACCTGGATACAGAGCAGATTCCAAGAAAGCCCTTGCTGGAATGGGTGGTTAAGCAAATATTCTTCCCTTGTTTGGACATTTTCCACTGGACTTTTGCCTTCTAAGTCTAAACTTGCCTTTAAAAAGCCAGTCCATTCTTCTGGTGTCAAATATCACACGTGATTTTCTCAAGCTGATAATAATTATTTTTGTTTTCCTTTAATGTCTTTGAAAGCATTATTCAGTTTCTTAAAGACTTCTTCCCGAGTTACACCTTGCTTTTTTTGACATCACCCACTACCCAGACAGAGCCAGCTTTACACAGGCCTTTCACTTCAGCAACTTTTGCTCTCTCCTCCATAAGATATCTGTGATTCCTAGTTTTATTCTTAACATTTATTTTCTAGGAGACATTTGTTTTTCCTGGATAAGCCTTAATAGTGGTTGATGAATTTCATTACTAATTTCAAAGAACCAACTTTTGGCTTTGCTGATCCTCTTCATTTGCCTGTTTTCCATTTTATTTATTTATTTTCATTATTAACTTTAATAACTCATTGGAGTTATTCTTTTGTGGTTTTTCTAACCTTATTAGAGTTCAACGTTCTTTTCTAAAGTATGCATTTAAAGCTATACATTTTCCTTTACATAAAATTTTGTTGCATCTCCCAAGTTTTGATATGTATTATCTTCCACTGCTAAGAAGCTTGTATCTTTTCATTATATAGGGCTGTCCAATAGATATTCTACAAACAGAGAAGTATATAAAGGGTACTGTCCAGTATGTTGGTCACTAGCCCTATGTGGTTATTGAACACTTGAATGTGTCCAGTGCACCTGAAGAAACTGAATTTTTGATAATATTTTCTTTATTGAACAGTTAACACCCACCTCATTGGACAGCTTGGTGTAAGAAAGAAATGAGGCATTAGCTGGTAGAGGATGGTTATGTAACAGAAAAGTTTTAAAGCAGAAGTTATTTCATCAGGGTTGTAGGTTTATAGGCTGATATAAATAACCTAGTAGAGAGGCAAATCCCGATGATTCAGAAGAGGGCAAATCACACAAGTTACGTCCTAAGTACCAAACGTGAATGAGTATAGAATAGAATGTACAAGGGGAAGATTTTGCCTCAGATATATTGCTAACGTACTTTTAAAAATTTTATGAAGAGCCTAAATATTCATCCAAAGTAGCAGGAGATGAACTGGAATGTGCAGTACACACAGTGATGTGATGATGGGAGTACACAATCTCTTCCATACCCAATCTCCCCTTCTTAATTACTGAATAATCCTTGTATTACTGAAGTTGGACAATATTTCCAGTTTAAAACTAAATGTCTCAGCCACCCTTGCAATAGCTTTGGCCAGTGAGAGTAAGTATGATTCACTGTTTGTGATCAATGAAACAAGCAATTTCTCCCTGACACATTTTTCTATCTTCTTCTCTACAACAGCAAGAGTAGACGGAAGCTCCATCAGGAATCACCTACAGGCATACCTTGGAGATATTGTGGGTTTGGTTCCAGACCACCACAATAAAGCAAATATCACAATAAAGTGAGTCATACAAATTTTTTTCCCAGTGTATATAAAAGTTATGTTTACACTATTCTGTAGTCTAAGTGTGCAATAGCATTATGTCTAAAAAGACAATGTATATATCTTAGTGAAAAAAATACTTCATTGATATAAAATGTTAATCATCAGCTGAGCCTTCATTGTGTTGGAATCTTTTTGCTGGTGGAGGGTATTGTCTCAATGTTGATGGCTGCTGACTGATCACAGTGGTGAGTACTGAAGGCTGGGGTAGCTGTAGCAATTTCTTAAATTAAGACAATGAAGTTTGCTGCATCGATCGACTCTTCCCTAAATGAATGATTTCTCTGTAGCATGCAATGCTGCTGTTTGATAGCACTTTAGCCACAGTAGAACTTATTTCAACACTGGAAATTCTGTCAAACCTTATCGATGCTTTGTCAACTAAGTTTATGCCAGATTCTAAATACTTGGTTGTTATTTCAACAATCTTCACAGCATCTTCACCGGAGAAGATTCCATCTCCAGAAACCACTTTCTTTGCTCATTTATAGGAAACAACTCCTCATCTGTGAAAGTTTTATCATGAGATTGGAGCATTTCAGTCACATTGTTAGGCCCCACTTCTAATTCTAGTTCTCTTGCTACTTCCACCACATCTGCAATTACTTCCTCCACTGAAATCCTGGACTCCTCAAAATCATCCATGAAGGCTGAAGGCTGGAATCAACATCTTCCAAACTCCTATTAATGTTGATATTTTGACCTCTTTCCATGAATCACAAATGTTCTTAATGGCATCTAGAATGGTGAATCCTTTCCAGAAGGTTTTCAATTTACTTTGCCCACATACATCAGAGAAAGCACTGTCTGTGGCAGCTATAGCCTTAGGAAATGTATTTCTTAAATAATAAGACTTGAAAGTTGAAATTACTCTTTGATCCATGGGCTGCAGAATGGATGTTGTGTTAGCAGGCATGAAAACAACATTAATCTTGTACATCTCCATTAGAGCTCTTGGGTGACCAGGTGCATTGTTGATGAGCAGTAATATTTTGAAACAAATTTTTTTTTTTTTTTTTCTGAGCAGTGGGTCTCAACAGTGTGCTTAAAATATTCAGTAAACCATGTTCTAAACAGGTGTGCTGTCATTCAGGTAGAGTATACTTAGCATAATTCTTAAAGACCCTAGGATTTTTGGAATGGTAAATAAGCTTTGGCTTCAACTTACAAGTCACCAGCTGCATTAGCCCCTAATAAGAGAGTCAGCCTGTCCTTTGAAGCTTTGAAGCCAGGCACTGACTCCTCCTCTCTAGCTGTGAAAGCCCTAGATGGCATCTTCTTGCAGTATAAGGCTGTCTAGTCTACATTGGAAATCTGTGGTTCAGTGTGTAGCCACCTTCATTAATGATCTTGGTTACATCTTCTAGATATCTCACCACAGCTTCTACAATACATCGGCACTTGCTGCTTCACCTTGTACTTTTATGTTAAGGAGACAGCTTTTTTCCTTAAAGCTCAGGAGCCCAGCTCTGCTAGCTTCAGACTTTTCTTCTGCAGCTTCCTCACCTCTCTCAGCCTTCACAGAATTGGACAGAGTTAAGGCCTTGCTCTGGATTAGCCTTTGGCTTAAGGGAATGTTGCGGAGGCTTTGATCTTCTTCCCAGAACACTGAAACTCTGCATCAGTCATAAGGCTGTTTAATTTCTTATCATTCAGGTGTTCACTGGAGTAGCACTTTTAATTTCCTTCAAGAACTTTTCTTTTGCATTCACAACTTGGCTAACTGTTAGGTGCAAGAGGCCTAGCTTTCAGCCTATCTTAGATTTCGATACGCCTTCCTTGCTAAGCTTAATCATTTCCAGCTTTTGATTTAAAGTGAGAGATGTGCAATTCTTCCTTTCACTTGAACGCTTAGGGGTCATTAGAGGGTTATTAACTGGCCTAATTTCAACATTGTTTTGTCTCAGGAAATAGGGAGGTCTGAGGAGAGGGAGAGAGACTGGGGAACGGCCATTCGGTGGAGCAGTCAACACACAAAATATTTATTAAGTTTGCCATCTCTAATGGGCTCAGTTTGTGGCACCCCAAAACAATTACAATAGTGACATCAAATATCACTGATCATGGATCTCCATACCAAATATAACTATAATGAAAATTTTTGAAATATTGCAAGAATTACCAAAATATGATAAAGAGACACAAAATGAACAAATGCTTTAGAAAAATGGCTCCACTAATGCAGGGTTGCCACAAACTTCAATTTGTAGAAAACGCAGTACCTGTGAAGTACAATAAAGGGAAGTGCAGTAAAACGAGGTCTGCCTGTATCTCTGATGTACTGAGACTGGAAGGTACTCATCGCTAGTCTCTAATAAGTATGATGTCACCAAAAGAAGATGTGGACTGTCTACTTCCAAATATGTTTTACCTAAATGAAAAATAAGCCTCTAACTTGCTTACACCTTTTAAAAATGTTTTCTAAACACAATTCTTGAAATAGATATAATTTGGAAGTGTTGGTAGTAACACAAACTAAAATGTGGCTGAACAAAAGTGATGACAAGACATTACGTGAGTTCACATGGTTCAAGATAGAGTTGGTATAATAATAATAATAATAAACATTTGGTCAAACCATTACTTGATGTAGTTTTGCAAACAGACTACATTCTTACTGAGACTGTAAAACCAAAGAAAATGGTAGGGAATGTTTAGAATATTCCATATGATGGCTCCTTTTTGCTGTTTTCAGCAAAGTTCTTGAACAAAAATATGAATTCAGGATAAAGTTATCTAAGCTGTAAGCAAGAGTAAAAGGAAATCCTGTTCGGATAGTGGGGATGCTCTCTGCCTGTGCCCTGATATCAACGATCACTAAGAGTACTGTGATTTGGAGCCAGCTGGGGAAAAGGCCAACTGCTGCTGCTCTGTAGCCCAAACTGAAGCTCTTAAAGCAGTTATTGCAGGGAGGTAAGATTGGCAGGAGAGAAACTATATCCACCAGACTTTTAAAAACATCTTCCACTAATAATCCCTGCCATATATTGACATTAAGTGCACTGATGATGACCATATTAAAAATTTTGTCTTAATTATAGTTTTATGTGGTTGCAGGGTAACTGCCAACTTCAGGCATGGGAAGACAAAGGGAACACAGTAAGTAGAACACAAGAAACTTTGTGCTTGAAAGTTATACCTAGACAATTTCTTGGTTATAATTACTCATCCAAGGAATTGCCCAGAAGTAAAGAACTAGGTTACTTTACAGGAATCTGAAAGTATTAACTTCAAAAAACAACTAAATCCTGGGTGGCTATACATACACTTGTGCACGTGACTATACAGCCCTTAGAAAAATCCTAGACCTCCCCAAACTGTACTAGTCTGTGAAGTGTTCTCTTAAACCTCTTTTTCCTCAATGCCCATCTCAGAATGAGTCACAGAGGTAATGAAGAAACACCTGAATGACGAAGAGACACATGCACAGAGGAGAACCAGAAAGTGAAGGCCTCGTTTTACTGCCACGGTAAGACGTGTCAGTGAGTCCTCACGAGTATGTTTTGATAATTGTTCTGAACCAGTGCCTGGTGCGTGTTTTCTCTTCTTCTCTTTTCTGGTTGGGAAGGTTGTGTGTGTGTGTGTGTGTGTGTGTGTATGTGTGTGTATGCGTACATGTGTGGGAGAGAGAGATTTGTCTCTACATTCTCTACTATGGTATGTTGGGTGTGATGGGGCCAAATATATTGTTTTGCAGATTATATGTTCCTTCTCCTCAGGAAAAAACAACATCCACATGAGATGGAGAGGACTACACATCACTCAGAGACCTCATAGTTTGAATCAAAATTCTGAGGAGCAGGGGACTGTCACAGAGATTACCAGTCACCTATCCAGTATCCATTTTCCCCATCTTCCTTAGACATAGAATCATGCTGTGATTAGTGCTGCTCTGTACTCAGACTTCAACGAGGATGGGAAGATGATAAAATATAATTGGAGGAAATGGGTTAGAGCTTCAAAAGAGGTGATTCAGCTAGGGATGGGTACTTTTCTCCCTGCCCTTTCTTTTTCTGCTTCGAATTCAGAAGTCATGATTGCAAGTCCTGCAATCATTTGGCGCCCATGAGTCAAACTTGAATGTAAAAGCCCTTTGTTAAGAAAAGCAGAGAAGTAAAAGGAACTGTTAAGAATAAGAGAGCAGAGAAGTAAAAGGAATATAATTCTGTGATTACTAAGGAGATGTCATGGCATTCCTGGACTCTGTCCTCACTGATTTATATGAGATAGAAAAATAAAAGTAGCGGGGGAACAATTTCTTTGTCCTAGTCACAGTTTGGGGAGGTCTCTGGACTGAATGCCAGTTTAGTTTCCTCGCTGATGGAATGTAGTTCTCTTCTGATGACTTTTGTTTTAAGTGAGATAAGAAACAAACTTTTCAGCTGACAGTGAGAAGGATATTGAAGGGATGGGGGTTTGAAAAGAGTGATGCTGTGAAATAGAATTTTAGGAGAATGGGAGAAGAGACTAATTCACATGTTACTATTATTTTATTTAATATTCATTATTAAATAATATATATGTAGTAGAAATATCAGGCAGTACTAAACACGTCTGAGTTAAGTCATGGATTTAAATTGAAACTAGATAGTAAATTTGTATGTTCTATACCTGCCATCATTAGCTAGAGTAAACAAAGAACTGAATTAACCTCTTATGGTTTTGCCAGGCAGAAAGGGGCAAAAATATCACTTATTACTATTGTCCATGTTCTGTATGTATCACATTCAAATATTCTAAGAGGTTATATCTTGTTGGATAGTCACTATTATTGCCATGGAGCAAAGCAACTATGCAGGCCTCTTAAGAGTTTTCTTCTCCTCCTGAGCTGGCCTTTCTAAGTCCAATTAACTCTGCTAGGCATTATAATGTAACAGTTGACAGTGGTTTATGTATTTACTCCCAAAAGGAATGTAGACATGGAAGGTTCTTGTGGCATAATCATAATCCACCTATTCAAGCATATATTATGCCCTATAAAATGCAGAGTTAGCAATTATACTTATTGATTGAAAATGTTATTGAAGCTGCCTTTACTAGAGCACTGAGAACTAGTTTGTATTGAAATTTTATTTGGAAACAATAAAAATCTTCACTGAAAACAACTATTTATCTACTTTTCCTCTCCAATTTTGCCTTACTTGGTATGAAGTTTTTACCTTTTACATTCAAAATTACATAAATTCTAACTTGCATATTGCTCAATTCTTACAACAGGAATTAGTTTCATAGTGTTGAAATTTAAAGTATATGCTTAAGTTCTTCTATAAGAAAAAATAAAAAGTAAAAAGTCTTCCTTAATTCAGATTAAAACAGAATTGTACTTTTTAAGAAACACACCTTAGTCCATTCTGACTACAGCATTTAATTAGACTGAAGATACATTTAAAAAATAAAAAGCACTGAATTATCAGTATTTTACTGAATGAGTAAGTGAATGTTGCAATATAATAATTTTTGTTTTATAATTGTTAAGTTGCTGAAACACAAACAGGAAAACAGGCCAATGAAACTATACCAGGAAAAAGAAGTTACATATTGGCTATACATTTTGGTCATATATATTTTTTAATCAAGTGACCAAAACTGAACATTTATTGATTTTATAAAAGTAAATTTCTAATATAAAGAAGACTTCTGAAAATAATGCTCAAAAATCAAGTTTTGAAAAATACCTAAAATTATTGAACATATTTTTAAAAAGCTATCCAAAGCAGAAGTATACGTCTTTATGTACTTAGTTGAGAACATTTTCTGAATAGATGACTAAAAACTTTAAATAAGATCAAAATATGATTTTATTTTACTGACAATAGCTAAGGCTATAAGAATATCTGACTCTCTGCAAACTGGATGAATGATGTAGCATCTATAAATAGCAGGACATTTGCTAAAAACTTCTTTAAGCAAGCAACAGGGAATTAATATCTGAGACGGTATTCATTAGCAAGAATTATTTTAATTATCATTGTTTCTTACTACTTAAAATTTAAGATTACTGAAAATTAATAAGATCATCAATTCAAATTTGTTCCAGATTTTGACAGTATTTCTTGACTTACTGGGTAAATATTATGCATGAAATTATACATCTTAAGCTTAGTCAGGCAAAGTCAAATGCTTACATGATGTTTTTGTGAAGAGGAGAGAGAAAAGCAAACTTGGTAATAATCCAATTAGGCTGATGTTAAGTGAATGAATTCTAGGCATCTGTAGTGTAGGAGATAATCTTCAGGATTCAGAGTTTTCCAAATTAGACAATAAACTGAGACTCAGGTTTAAGGTTGGCAACATTGTGTTTCGTCATTAAAATAAGTTAAATGTACTTTTATACATATACACACACAGAAATTCATATATACATATCATTCACAATAAAAATGTAATAATGGAAAAATGTGTAACACCATGAAAGTAAAAAAGGCAACACTTTAAAACATAGGACATTTCTGAAAATATATACCTTTACTTTATGAAACTTCCCTTGTGTTTGCTTTTCTCTCTTTACTGAGGATATGTAAAACTTTTATATGGTCAGGTGCTGGTCAACAGGTTAGCATTAGGATCTACTGCTACAGTGGACAGAATTTTAGACAGAGTCAGCAGACCAAACCTGAATTAAGCCTTTGCTATTTACTAATATTCTTGTCAGTGGAGTTACATTTAAAGCCATCATTTCCTTTCTTGTTAAAGAAAAACAAACAATAAAACATTCTTTCTAATTCAAAAAGATGTATAAAGTAAAATTTCTTTGTGAAAGCATATTGTGAATAGTACAGTTTAATAGACTAGCTATTACTTTTCCCTAAATAGTGTTTATAATGGATGAAGGCTAAACTAGAAGAAACTCTCTAGTGCTAAAGTATCACAGGGTGCTACATTTGATCTGGAGTATAAATAGCATTGTTACTAGAAAGGACAATGGAACAGGACTTGATTTAAATTAATGGTTCACATATGGGTCTCAATTGCTTTATCAGTAGCACGGGTTCTGAATCTAGAAAACAGTTCTAAACTGGTTTACACAGGTTCTGTAAAGCTCCTAAAATTGGGCAAAAACTATCAATTTTCTGAGGATGTGGATTCATTTTTTAAAAAATATTAAGGAACATATATGTATAAATGAGAGTTTTCTTATTGTAGGAAGAAGTCAAACAAATAACTTAGACGTTCAGAATACACATTCTTTTCAAGTTCACATGGGATGTTCTCTAGGATAGATCACATTCTAGGCCACAAAACAAATCTCAATAGATTTAAGAGGATAAAAATTATATCAAGCATTTTTTCTGACAACAGCAGTATGAAACCAGAACGCAATTATAGGAAGAAAAATGGGAAAAGCACAAACACATGGAGACTAAACAACATGCAACTGAAAAACAAATGGGTCAATGAAAAAATCAAAGAAGAAATCAGAAAATACCTTGACACAAATGAAAATGGAAACACAACACTTCAGAATCCATGGGATGCAGTAAAAGCAGTTCTAAGAGACAAGTTCATAGTGATACAGGCCTTCCTCAAGAAACAACAAAAATCTCAAATAACCTAACCTATCATCTAAAGGAATTAGAAAAAGAAGAAAAAACAAAGCCCAAAGTCAGGAGAAGCAAGGAAACAATAAAGATCAGAGAGAAAATAAATAACATAGAGATTTTTAAAAACAGTAGAAAACATCAATGAAACATAGAGCTGTTTTTTTTGGAAAGATAAACACAATTAACAAAACTTTAGCCAGGCTTATCAAGAAGACAGGACCCAAATAAAATAAGTGATGAAAGAGGATAAGTAACAACCAATGCCAGAGATACAAAAAATAACTAAGAGAATACTACAAATAGTTATATGCCAACAAACTAGACAACCTAGAAAAAATGGACAAATCTCTAGAAATATACAACCTGCCAAGGCTGAATCAGGAAGAAACAGATGATCCAAACAGACCAATCACAAATAGTGAAATTGATTTGTAATTAAAAAACAGAAATCAAACAAAAAATCACCTCCCAGAAAACAAAGTCCAGGACCAGACGACTTCACAAGGAAATTCTATGAAACATATAAAGAAGAGCTAATATCTGTTCTTCTCAAACTATTCCAAAATATTGAAGAAGACAGAATACTGCCAAATACATTCTATGAGGCATTCATTACCCTGATACTGAAACCAAAGACACTACAAAAAGAAAATTACAGCTGATATCTCTGATGAATATTGATGCAAAAATCCTAAACAAATATTAGCTAACTGAATTCAACAATATATAAAAGTATCATACACCATGAACAAGAGGGATTCATTACAGGGGTGGTTCAATATTTGCAAATCAACCAATATGATGCAACACATTAACACAAGAAAAAATAAAAATCACATAATCATCTCGACAAATAACTTAGATGTTGATACAGCTGCATATTTGTCAAATTTTTCCACACCACAAAACAGAAATAAATTCATCAGATGAAAATAAAGTTTCAAATATATACTTACTTAATAATGAACAGAATTAGTTAACACAAAATTAAGTATAAACACATTTAAATCTCAGCAGAAATGTAGAGAAAATAGATGGAATTATGTAATTATGGAGGACATAAATTCATCTCTCTCAGTACAAGAGACAGAAAAAAGATTTATCAGCATAATAAATGAGGCATACCTTAAGGATATATCTTAGACTTGGAACCCTCATATTAGAAAATAAAATATCTTTCCAAATACTCATGAAACATTTAATATTGTTAAAATTTTAACTTACAATAAGTTCAGTAATTGTAAATGCATAAATGTGGATATAATACAGACAATACTCTGATTACAAAATACCATAACTCCCAAAAATACACAGAAAAATTTACAGGGCAAATCTACCAAACCTTCAAAACTCAAAAAATTCCAGTGTTATTTAAATTGTTTGTAAAGAGAAGAAAAAGAAAGAAAAGATCCAAAAACATTTTATTGGGTCAGTATGAGACAGACACCAAAAATTCCTAAGTGTGGGGCAGAAGAATGCTAGAGATTTAGCTTACTATGGCAATATAATAATTCTAAAAACAATGTTAGTAAACAGAATCTAGCAGATCATTAAAGAATACTATATCATGAACAAGATGAGTTTACTTCAGAAATACACAGATGAGCTGGACACACTATTATACTAATCTTTTAATATAATTATAACATTTTAATATGTACACATATTTTAAATAGTTATTGAGAATAGCATGATGATTTTCATAGATGCTGAATAAGAATATTAAAAATTTCTTTAATTAAAAATTAAAAATTTAATACCTGTACTTGACTTTTTAAAAAACCCAGTAAAACTGATATCAAAGGATACTTTCTTCTTCTTCTTCTTAATTATTTATTATTATTATTTTTAATAATAATAAAATTTTTATTTTTAATAATAAAATAATAAAATATTTTATTATTTTATTAATAATAATAAAATATTTTATTATTAAATAATAAAATTTAATAATAAAAATAATTATTTTAATAATAATTATTATTTTTTCCCATTGCGGAGCACAGGCTCCAGACGCACAGGCCCAGCGGCCGTGGCTCACGGGCACAGCCGCTCCACGGCATGTGGGACCCTCCCGGACTGGGGCAAGAACCTGTGTCCCCTGCGTCAGCAGGCAGACTCCCAACCACTGCGCCACCAGGGAAGCCCCAAAGGATACTTTCTTAATAAGCCATATACAAGTTAGATAATCAGATCATTTGTAAAAAGAAAAAAAAAAGGTATTCCCAATAAAGTCAGAAACAAAAAATTATTCCTGTCATCTCTACCACAATTTTCATTATCTGTAGATATCAGTAAATAAAATTAGGCAAAAATAAAAATATAAATAATGAATATTTGAACAGAAAAATGAAAACTAAACCTCTTATAGGTGGTATGAAAATGTATATAAAAGCCCAGGTCAATCAACTGAAAAGTGCCACAAAAGACATTTACAAGGAACATACAAAATTGTTATCTGGAAGTCATTAGCCTTTGCATATAAAAATAACCACCATTCAAAATTTATAATGGGACAACAATTTATTATGGTGTGTGCACACATACACACAAGTGTACACATACAGCAACATAAGACACATAAAGTTAACAAAAAAGGTACAAAACCTGTATTAGGGAAATGTAAAACATACATGAAGGAAAAATATAAATTTAAAAAATGCATTTCATGCTATTGAATAAGAATATCCACCTGCATAAAGTTGCTAATTTTCCTTAGATTATTTGATAATTTAATGTGCATCCTCCAATATCGAAGGCTTTTAATTCTGATATTAAAGATGATGCTCACTCTAAAGCTCAGACAGAAAAATTAACAGTCAAAAGTAGCCAAGTAAACTCTAAAAAAGAAAAGCAATGAATCAGAACTAGCTCTATAAGGTACTTAAGATATTATAAATCCTCTGTAAAATAGTGTGGTACGACTCTGTGAATAGACAGACCAAAGGTTCAAAGAGACTGTCCAGAAATGTATCCCAATCATCAGAATTTAATATATAATAAAAGTGGCATTTCAAATTAACAATGGAAAGATTGATTTTTAAAAAATCAATAATGTTTGATAACTAATTAGTTATTTGAAAAAATAATGATGTGGATCCATCCCTCAAGTTGTATACCAGGGCAAATTATAAGTGACTTAATTTTATTTTATTTATTTATTTTAATTAATTTATTTTATTTATTTATTTTTGGCTGCATTGGGCCTTTATTGCTGCATGTTGGCTTTCTCTAGCTGCAGAGAGAGGGGGCTACTGTTTGTTGTGGTGCATGGGCTTCTCACTATGGTGGCTTCTCTTGTTGCGGAGCATGGGCTCTAGGTGCGCTGGCTCAGTAGTTGTGGCGCATGGGCTTAGGTGCTCAGCGGCATGTGGGATCTTCCTGGACCAGGGTTCGAACCTGTGTCCCCTACACTGGCAGGCTGATTATTAACCACTGTGCCACCAGGGAAGCCCCGTGACTCAATTTTAAATGTAAGAAAACTAAAATGGAAAAGGAATAAGAAAAATTGGTAAATTACCTTTACCCTTAAAGTAAGCTTGGCTTTTAACCTTTAAGTCAAGGTTCACATCTTTCAATCTTGAACTGAGTCTTGAGTTTTAGTCTTGAAGTGAAAGACTTTCTATTTGTCAAGGAAAATTTGAAATCAATTCAGAAATTTTAACTATATATACATTTTTCTTAATTTCTTTTTTTTTAACATCTTTATTGGAGTATAATTGCTTTACAACGGTGTTAGTTTCTGCTTTATAACAAAGTGAATCAGCTACACATATACATGTATCCCCATATCTATTCCCTCTTGCATCTCCCTCCCTCCCACCCTCCCTATCCCACCCCTCTAGGTGGTTACAAAGCACCGAGCTGATCTCCCTGTGCTATGCGGCTGGTTCCCACTAGCTATCGATTTTACATTTGGTAGTGTATATGTGTCCGTGCCCCTCTCTCACTTTGTTCCAGTTTAACCTTCCCCCTCCCCATGTCCTCAAGTCCATTCTCTAGTAGGTCTGCATCTTTATTCATGTTCTGCCCCTAGGTTCTTCATGACCATTTTTCTTTTAGATTCCATATATATGTGTTAGCATATGGTATTTATTTATCTCTTTCTGACTTACTGCACTCTGTATGACAGACTCTAGGTCCATTCAACTCACTACAAATAACTCAAGTTTGTTTCTTTTTATGGCTGAGTAATATTCCATTGTATATATGTGCCACATCTTCTTTATCCATTCATTTGTTGATGGACACTTAGGTTGCTTCCATATCCTGGCTATTGTAAATAGAGCTGCAGTGAACACTGTGGTACATGACTCTTTTTGAATTATGGTTTTCTCAGGGTATATGCCCAGTAGTGGGATTGCTGGGTCGTATGGTAGTTCTATTTTTAGTTTTTTAAGGAACCTCCATACTGTTCTCCATAGTGGCTGTATCAATTTACATTCCCACTAACAGTGCATGAGAGTTTCATTTTCTCCACACCCTTTCCAGGATTTACTGTTTGTAGATTTTTTGATGTTGGCCATTCTGACTGGTGTGAGATGATATCTCATTGTAGTTTTGATTTGCATTTCTCTAATGATTAATGATGTTGAGCATTCTTTCATGTGTTTGTTGGCAATCTGTATATCTTCTTTGGAGAAATGTCTACTTAGGTCTTCTGCCCATTTTTGGATTAGGTTGTTTGATTTTTTGATATTGAGCTGCATGAGTTACTTGCAAATTTTGGAGATTAATCCTTTGTCAGTTGCTTCATTTGCAAATATTTTGTATCACTCTGAGGGTTGTCTTTTCATCTTGTTTACGGTTTTCTTTGCTGTGCAAAAGCTTTTGAGTTTCATTAGGTCCCATTTGTTTATCTTTGTTTTTATTTCCATTTCTCTAGGAGGTGGGTCAGCAATTCTTAGCAAACCCCCAACTCAGTGCAGTCCTGATGATGCTACCTGAAGAGTCTTCTTTTAAAAAATTTTATTCAATTTATTTAAACTAAAAAATGTTTAAATGTTCATCATATCTTACAGTTGCAAGACCAGTTTTCTGAACGACAAACTCAGTTTTTAATTTTTTGGGTGGCTGATATAAAATAAAAATTGAATTCATAATGTTTACAGGTCTCTTATATCAAATATATGGCATTGTTTAGGAAAGAAAAGAAGCCAATGAACTGAAAAGGAGATGTTTATTCCAATAATTATAAGTATGCGAAACCACGTCCCCCTAAAACAGTTCCCCTGCTGAGGTTATGATTGATCTCTCTGCCCAAAACTTTATTCATTTTCTTGTCTTGCTCCTGTTCCCCTCAGGATTGAGGACTATCAAAGAAAAGGGGGTATTAAAACCAAGCAGGACCCTGTGGGGCTTTCTGGATACAGAAGTCCCTCCATGTTTCTTGTTGGTAGAAAAAAGTCTTTAGTTTCCTAGGCCTTATCCAAGTTCCAAACAGCAGACTTAAGCAGTTAATGATTAGACTCAATCATCAGTTTTCCCTGAAGGGATATAGATAACAATCTGATGCATATCTTCGAGTTGTGCTGCAGAAACTAAGAGCCCCCCACCCAGTGGAGGATGGTGACTACATGCAGACCACAAGCACTAGACCCAGACTGGTTGGAACCAGAAGAAGCTGATGACTGAGATTCCTGAAATATCACCCTGTTACCTCACAACCAACCAATCAGAAGAAGGTCCACGAGCTAATCAGACATCCTATAACCCTCCCCCTAACACTGTCCTTTTTTTTTGAATAAATTTGTTTATTTTTGTCTGCATTGGGTCTTCGTTGCTGCATGTGGGCTTTCTCTAGTTGAAGCGAGCAGGTGCTCTCTTCACTGCAGTGTGCAGGCTTCTCATTGTGGTGGCTTCTCTTGTTGCAGAGCATGGGCTCTAGGTGAATGGGCTCAGTAGTTGTGGCTCGCAGGCTCTAGAGCGCAGGCTCAGTAGTTGTGGTGCATGGGCTTACTTGCTCTGTGGCATGTGGCATCTTCCCAGACCAGGCATCAAACCTGTGCCCCCTGCGTTGGCAGGTGGATTCTTAACCACTGTGCCACCAGGGAAGTCCCCCTAACACTGTCTTTAAAAACCCTTGCCAATAGGGAGTTCAGCTCTTCTGTGCATGAGCTGTCTTTCCTCCTTGCCTGGCACCCTGCAAATAAACCCCTACTTTGCTGCAAACACTTGCTTTCAGAGTTTGGCTTTCTGTTCTGTGGGCACACAAGCCTTTGCTCTATGACATATGTTGAACCCTCAAATCATATTAAGTTTCCTTTTTCAGTGGAAGCAGCCATCCCTCCACATTCTGAGGTGTGGTAGAGTTCATTGATGGGGTGAGTTAATGATATTTCTGCATCCATACACTTCTTTCTTATAAACTTGTAGTCCACTACCCCACTCCCACCGTGACTCTGGTATTAACCATATGACTTGGTTTGGAAAACCAGATATTAGTAAATGTGACACAAACAGAAGGATGAAAAAGTCCTTGCTCATTTCTACTTGTTCTCCATGCTCCTCTGCATTTACCATGAAAACATGTCCAAACTAGTTTCTTAAAGAAGAAGACCATGTGAGGCAGAAGTGAAGGGCCTTAATCAAGGTTACCTGTGATATTGTGATTTATAACGAGAAATATATCTTTGTCCCATTTCTGACACAATGCTCCTAAAACCCTTAGAATTTCCTAAGTGGTGAGACTCATAAAAGAGTCTTTTGTTACGTAAATAAGGTGACTTCCAGAAAGCACCTAAGGATGGGGGTGGTTGCCTGGAGAGCCAACCATGTGATTAGAGGGTTGGAACTTTCAGTCCTACCCACTGATCTCTGGGGAGGGGAATAGGCTGGAGGCTGAATCAACTGCCAATGGCCAATGATATGATCAATCACACCTATATAATGAAGGCTTCATTTAAAAAAAAAAAAAAGGACTGGGTTCAAAGAGTTTTTGGGTTGGTGAATACATGGAGATTTCAGGGGAGTGAAGAATTTGGAAAGGGCATGGATGCTCTGCACCCCTTCTCCTTGCCTTGCCCTGTGCATCTCTTCCATCTGGCTGTTCCTGATAAACTGGTGGTCTAATAAGTAAAATGTTTCTATCTGAGTTCTGTGAATTGCTCTAGCAAATTAATTGAACCCAAGATGGGGGTTGCTGGAACCTCTGTTCTACATCTCGTCAGTCAGAAGCACAGGTGATAACTTGGACTTACTATAGAAGTCTGAAATGGGAGTGGGGGAGGGTGGCAGTCTTGTAGGACTCAGCCCTTAACCTGTGGGATCAGATGCTATTCCCAGATAGGTAGTGCCAGACGTGAGTTGTTTGGTGGTGTGGGAGAACCCAACTGGATTTGGACTGCTATTTACTACCATCCTAAGCAGTCATCTCTCAGCCTACCTGCCAGCTGACTAAGACACAGGAACAAGTCCAAATTAGGCTAGGGCTAGTGTACAAAACCGTTCTTTGTGGTCCAACTGTGAAAGCAGCTGTAATATGTGTAAAAAGCACACTGATATAAAATTTGAGATGTAATCCTGACAGCATATGCATAAATTTGTCTTCTCCCTAAGCTAGTCAAGAGCCTTAGCTTAAGTGATGTCAGGTAGGTTAAGGGCCATTTGTTTCATATACATTTTGAGTGCCAAAAACAACAATCAATCTAGTTTTCCTTTTCTTTATTTGTTTCTTTCTTCCCTTTCCTTTTCCTTTTCTTTCTTCTTCTCTTCCAATTAATAATTAAATACTTAGCCTCCATAGCATAAAAAAAAAAAATCCCTCCAAATTACACCTTAAAATCATGGTTGGATTCAACTCTATAATATATTTCACATAAATTGCTCCATGGTATTATGCTTAACCTTAAAAAAATAATTAGTGAATGCCCTTAAGTTAAATAGTGAAAAGGGAAAAATGTTTTCATATATATATAAATACTTTATATAAATTATTAGTGCATTTAAAAATAACCAATCACTTATGGGAGGCAATAATTAATACAGACAGTAAATGTATTTGGAGGTCATCTTCATTTAATTAAATTGTTACTGAATATACACAACCATTACTATATACTAAGCATGTTAAAAATCTACATTTTATTCTTCAATATGACAATATATTTGAATAAGCAAGCAAGAATATAAGAAAGACTTTATTTAGGTATTCATATTTTGGTTTACATATTTGGGAACTGAACCTAATTGGTATACTGAGAAAAAGGTGATTACCTATGTTTTTTTTATATTTCTTTTATTTCATTCCACAATCAAAAATTATATTTAATGAAATAAAGACGAAAATAAGGGTGGGTTTCTTCTCATATTATTTTAAAAATCCAAGTTTTCAAAACCTATACTAGTTATTTTCTTTAGCCTGACAGAGGATATTTTAAGGTTATTTACACACACACATATAATATACATAGAATATATATATATGTAATAACATTATATACATATATAATATACTTTACTTGGAAAGCGGGTGCTATTAAACATTATCATTTAACTGTAAATTAACAAAGTATTCTTGTAATGAAAATTTTTTATCCTAAAATTTATGTTATAAATACTACTAATATAAAAAATCCTTTTGAGATAAACAGTAACTCCTCTCCCAATTACCACCACTCCAGGTGCTATATACCTGCTACACAGAATGGTAGAAATAGAAAATGTTAAGTTTTAAATGATTTTGATTACTTGTTTTTGATTTACACTTTCCCTTATAATTTGAGTGAAAATATACTCTGTAGAAATACATGAAATGCTATTTCTTAGATTTCCTCTGAGGGTACAGAATCTGGAGATATATCTCTCATGAAATTTTGTTCTGAAAAGAAGTAATTTCCTAACTATATCCCCACTAGCCAAAGGACATATGAGGTTTCCTAAAGCACTTTTACTTCTGCTGGTTTAAAGAAAATATACAATAACTGTAATACAACAGGACCTGTGCTATGTCCTGGAAATGTAGAGATGAAATATGCAAAACATTCTCCCTGTAGGAGGTCACAGCCTAGGGAGGAAGACAGACAAGCAGTCATAGTTATAATGGATGAAAATACATATTATATTTGAAAAACTCAACATACTCTACAGGAACTCTTCCCACCAAGACAGAACTTACTAAAGCAATTAGTCACTTGGAATTGAGAGATAAAAGGCAAGGCAACATGCAAGCTTGCTTCATTCCCCAAGATGTGAACTGAATGCAGGCCCAGACTTAATGTGAATTTTGAGAAGGAAAATGACCTAAAACTTTGTCAAAGGGTCATTACTTCATATTATTTTTATGTGATTAGTTTTACTTATCCACAGAGAGTGCAAAGAACTATAAAGTGTGCAGAAGTAGAATTCTGTTGTAAATATCTTTAGTAGCTATCCTGTGTCAGCCAAATAGAGATGCAACACAAATAATAATAAAAAAATTTATAAAATTTATGTAGAAATAATGTCATTTGGTGGCTTAGGGATATTACGCAGAACTGTTTCATGGAATCATCCAGCTGGAAGAGGAAGAACAACCATTGAATTTAACTACTTCATGCATTACAGATTTAAAAAACAGACCTGAGAAATTAATAATTTGCCCAAGGTCAAGCAATGAGTCTTCTTGGTTCTCAGTTCAATCTGTCCATTTTAGGACTCTAATGGAAGCTCAGAGGTAAAAGAGAACTAATTCTATTGCATCCAGAGAAAAAAAGGAAGCAAATATTTTTCAAAAGTCTTATTTGGCCTGTAATTTTACTGCCTTCTCCATTATGTTTCAGAGAATCTAAGCAGTGAGTTCTGAACACAAAAATAGAATGTCTATGGTTTTATTCATATTTAGGAGCAGTAGTTTGAAGGAAGTGAAGCTGCAGTACTTTTCCACGTTACTTAGCAACTGGTATGAGTCAAGAAAAGTCACTGAAACTAACAGGCACTGGTGGGAGCATGACAAATGACATCTGAAAAAAAAATCCTATGGGGTCTATCTACCTGTCTACTATCAACATGCTATTAAGAAATAAAATAAGGGTCATTCCTACATTAATGATGTAAATTCAGTTTTAAAGACTGTGCAGGGAGGTAACCACAGCACCTGGCACAGTGCCTATCAGATAGATTCTCCAGTCAGATTTATTGAACTGAATTATTAGCCAAATATTTCTGGCCTGAACAACTGATTCAGTTTATAGAAGGTAAGTTTGCACCTTCGCATTGACAATTGGGGGAAATTTATTAACAGCATGTTTATGGTTTGCCAAAATGAAAAATAGGAAATATTTTTAGATATTTAAAATGCCCCTAAAAATCCCCATATCAGAATATGCACAACTAAAATACAGAAGACTTTTAGGTAAGAAGAAATAAAGGCTAAAAATGAGACACTGTATAAAAAAAATTAAAGAAGCTATAAGAGAATAATAATATATGTTACTTGATATTTAGAAAAGTATTTTGCTTTCAAAAGTAAGAAATGTTCTCTAAAATCACAGAGGAAGACATTATTTCCAAATAGAACACTATAATATTTAAAATTTGAGAACAACACAGATTACATGAAAAAAAATGAATGCATACTGTGAAACATTTTTAAAATACTAGAAAGAATATGTTTTAGCGAAGTTTGTAGGAACCCAAAATATACTGAAATTTCTTTATATTGTCATATATAGAGTTTACCTGAAAAAATAAATTATAAAAAGTTAAAGGATATTACTTCAGTGACTGCGATCTACAAACATTTTAAATCAATACAGTCAATAACTTGAACTAAGCTTTTTCTTTCTCCAAATGTAAAGCAGATGCGCCTGTCTAAAATCAATCTTTGAGCTATCCACACCCCTCCTGCATCACTGCCTTCACCTTAATAGAGGACCCATCATTTCTTACCTGAACTACAAAAATAGCCTTCTAGTGACATCATTACTGCTTCCCCAAATGTCCTTCAGAAATATCCAGAGTCAGAGTGATGTTTATAAAACATATCATATACATATTATTAGATCAATCACTTCCTTTCAATTGTTTCAAATGTCCTGTATAGCTCTCTAACTTCATCTCATAAACCACTTACTAAGCTTAGCTATTCAGCCCTTTTTTTCAGTTCCTGTTCTAGAATCCCTCAGGATCTGGCTGTAGGTTTAAAATTACCTTTCACTATTATTTTTAATTTCTTTCAAAATGTGCATGCAGGTTTTCCCTACAAACAGGCTCACTTTACCTCAGGGCCTATTTTATTTGCTGTTCTTTCTGTCTGGTATATTTCTCCCTACATCTCTGAAGATACAGTCTCAACTCAAATATTAAGTCTTTAGAGATTTCCCCTCCCCTCCCCTCCAAATGCTAAATAGGTTCTGCTCCTAAATAGCTACTGTATAATATACCACCTTTTAATTTATTTTTGAACATACTGATATCATACTAATTAAGCATTTAATTTATTTTTACTTGTTTATTGTCCCTAGGCCCCTATCAATTTGCAAGGCTCTTAAAACAGAGTGTTCCTAGGAATCATTCATTGGTATCAAGAATATGTGAGTTGCACATTTTGCATCCAATAAATTTTAGATGGCTACATGAATAGTAATCAATACAAACACTAATTGGTGGAGTGGAAATAGACAAACATAGGACATAATGTGAAATAAAAGGAGTAGACAAAAAAGAATATAAGACTGTTTAAAATGCTGGCTTTCAAACTGCAGGAGTAGAAGAGCTGTTCTCACTTGCAAAGGAAGCTTTAGGGCTGGGGCATGATGACCCATGCTCTTTTCTCCACGGTAGTAAATGCAGAAACCTAGTTTTGAGACGATGGCATCGTGTGCCCTTAATCTCATAAGAAGTCTGTGGACAGACTTCAGGGAGTCAACGCATCCATTTAAATTATACACAAAATGTTGAGTGGATATGTACTTCTCTGAGAAGAATGCTCATAGTTTCATCAGAACTTCAAAGAGATCCTTCATCTCTTTGCTATCATCACAACCTCTGGCAACCCCACAAAACAAGTAAACCAAACAAAGATCAAAACAAAAACAAGACACCTTTGTTTATATAAAGGTAGAAGAATTTCACTCCAAGTTGCAATGAGTGACACTAAATTAAAATCCAAGTCGCATTACTAATCTTCATACTCTTCCTAGAGTAATGTGTTCAGTATATTTTATCTTTTCTAAATAGAGGGCATTTTTGCATTTAGTCATTTGTGTTTAACATTATCAAGTAATGAGGTTCTAAAACTAATTCATCTCTTCACAAGAATTTAATAATATTACTGTAATGAAAAATTACAGAGGACAGGAAACCTCATGTGCCCACATTTACTTAGAATACTAGAGGTAACAGGGGTTCTGACTAAGAGCACAGCCCCAAAACAGATCCTGGATTTGAATCCTGATTACAGGTAGTTATAACCTTGGATGAATTTCTTTACAGCCTTGTGCTGCAGTTTCCTCATCTGTAGAATTAGGACTGTA
The DNA here is from genome assembly GCF_059928025.1 of Delphinapterus leucas. Classification (NCBI taxonomy): domain Eukaryota; kingdom Metazoa; phylum Chordata; class Mammalia; order Artiodactyla; family Monodontidae; genus Delphinapterus; species Delphinapterus leucas. The sequence goes on along the minus strand of NC_143146.1, from coordinate 20,664,263 downwards.
ACAGTGCCTGCTTATAATTATTGTGAGAATTTAGTGTATGGGAAACAGGCAGTGTGGTATAAAGTATAAGAGTTCTCATTTTGCATGGCTCTGATATGCAGTAGTTTCACTTACATGGTTTATTTAAGTAACATCAACCTCCCAAAACACATTTCAAATTTCAGTTACCATGCTATAGGAGTACTTGCATTAAATACAATCTTCACTGCTCACTCTTCAGTACAAAAATCTCTACAGAAACAACAGATGTACATCATGATCGGTGGCCATTCACACTTCTTTCAAAGTCTGTTGGTGATTGGTCCCTGCACGTGTTATTCAGTTCACACACAGGAAGCAAAAGCATTTACTTGGGTCTCCTCCTCTGGCAGAGAAAAACCCATGTGACATTTTATAAAAATGGATAATTGAAAGAGGAAATTGGACAACAAAGATAAAAGTGCAGCAAATAAATAAAAAGAATTAACATAAAGTGAAATTAGAATCATAATGTAAATGAAGTTCCAGGAAATAGCTATTAATTTATGTAAGTAAAATGGTTGTGAACAAAAAGGATTAAGATATCCCAGAGGAAGCAAGGCTGGCAAAAAACTTCATGTTAAAGAAATTCTCAGAGGCATTTCACAACATTGAAAGCAAAAAGGATGAAATGTTGGAAGCTGATCCCAACTTAGGAAAATAACAATCTGCCAAGGCACAGAAAGGATGCTCACTCTGTGTCACATATTTAACAACATAAAGTAGAAGGTAAGCAATGTCCAAACTGCTCCTGATAAGTCTTTGACAAAGAATAAAACTTTGATTCTCAATGTTTCAATGTTTTAAATTGCAATGTACTAAATAAATGTTAATTTTAATAATTCTATTTTTCTGTACATCTATAACATAGTTAGAGAGTTTTAAATGTTTTGACAAAAATTTTTAAAGGTCATAGAACAATTGCAATGTTTCCCATAGATTATGATTTCTTTGCATGATTTAGCTTATATGGTCATTTTTACAGTGTGGCACTACCATGCAAAGAGCTGCATGTATTAAGTAAATATTAGCTACAGATTATCGATATAATTTTATTTATTATATCAATATTATCTGCCTTGGCCATTTTTCAGGGTTTTTTTCTACTGTTCGATTTCACCTTGCTTGTACAGATTTGCATAAGTCCTTTGTTAATTAAAGTACCTAATTCTTTTCTGTTAAAATAGCGAAAATATATTCCCCTTTCAGATTTTAGTTCATTCTTGAGCTTGAGTATGGTATTTTTTTCATGCAGAAATTTAAAATTTTTAATTAGTGAAATTGTTTAGCCTTTTCTTTTTGGCTTCTGTACTAGACATACTAGTTAGGTAGCCATTGAGAAATTGATTAACCTCTCAATTTTTTGTTTTATTATCTATAAAGATTACTACCTACCTCCGACGGTTATTGTGAGAATTAAGTATGTGTATATGTGCTAGGTCTTATAACATGCTGTCCCATAGGAAGAACTGTGTATATCAAAGTTATTCTATTATTAGCAAGTACAAGTAAGTCTATTAGATGTTGAATCAGAGCTAAAAAGACATGCTTGCTATCCTTAGAAGGCTCACAGTCTCGTGGGAGACAGAGGAGTGACAGTGCTTTAATAGTGGTAAGGGTTAGAATAGAGATGAAAAACACACAGGACTAACAGAGCATCCCTGAACATAAGCCAGTCCACATTGTTGGCACCAGGAAGTGATTCCAGACAAGGTGACAATCATACTGAAATTAAGGTGAAGAAAGACTTTTAAAACAGTGACAACAGGATGTGCAAAGAAAGAAATGTGCACACAAAGAATGCCAAAATATGGGAAGTACATGAGGCTGAAGATGGCTGGGAAAAAAGTAAGGTGTCTGAGTGTCTGGAATTAATGCTCCTAACACTCCAGTAAAGAAAGAAAAGGATACATTATAAAGTGTCAGGTAAGTCATTATAGGAACAGTTGAAAGATACTGCACAGTAGATGGTCACAAACGTATTTGCAATTTAGAAAAATCAACCTGGGAGTGAAAAGAAGATTGGCTCAAGTAGAAACAAGACATAGCAAAACTAGGTTGTCAGAAGCAGTTGGAGGAATGATCCACAGTAAAGATGATGGGAACCTGAATGAAGGCAGTAGTGATAGCTATGTGGAATGGGGAAGAATTGGGGAGATATTAAGAAAGTAAACTTACACACTTGATACTAAAGGGGTTTCACAGCCAAAAAGAGGCTGAATTTAAAGGTGAATTCCTAAGAGAAAAAAAAATCTGATTATGGAATTCAGTAGCATCCAATCTTATTGTAATATATGACCCTTCTTTTTTAAATTGATACTACTTTTAAAAGTAGGCTTAGCAATATCTCTTTTATTTCAACTATACTGCAACATATTTAACTACAAATAAAGATATTTTCCTATGAAGATTACCTGGAGGAATTTTTTTAGAAAAAGCGACGAATTACCTAACAGTGCTTTATCTCAAAAGGTTTACGTTTCTGTAACAAAGAAATTCTCAGCTCTTAAGAGCACAGTGTGCCATTTTGGATACACCTGATTCACGTGCATCTCAACACCCTTTTCATGAGGACCCCCAGGAGAAAGTACTGTCTGACTTAACTATGAAGTATAGTGTACTCCTCCTTAGCAATTGTTTTGTTTGTATCTCATGGACATTGTAAATTTTACAACTTAGAAGCCTTTTTAATTATAAGCCAGATCTATTTTTGTGGTTTATCTACAGTAGACTTGTGGGTATTATGACATTGTTTTCCTGAAATGGCACTCTTATCTTTTTTCATTTTATGCACCCTTGTAAGATATATAAAATCATTTTGGAAACAATATGTGACATGCATAATAGATAAAAATAATTCCCATGGCTTGATTCTTTCTTCATTGGGAAATGTGTTTTCTATTCATTAAAGGCGGAAGAGATCTTTCTATCCCTTCCGTACATTCTGTCAAATCCTTCTATGTAGGATCACTTTCCAAGGAGGTGATGGTTTGGACATAACAAACTTTACAGAAAAGTATCTGTGGTACACAGCTACTACCTCTATGATTCTGAAAGCTTTATCCAGTTTCTGCCTAGAACTATACCTGAGAAAATGATGATGCCTTTTGATACATGTGAAGGAGAACAGCCACTAGAGGTGCTCACCTACTGTAGAGACCAACGTCCTTTCTCACTGTGTAGTCAGACTCTGGGCTGCCCCCTCTCAATTAATGTTAAGGCTGAGGTATAAAGTGTGAATTAGAGCAAAAGTTTCACTGATACCCACTGTTTGACATTCCCTGAGTATTTCTAAATGCTCCTTACAAAACTCTACTGGGAATTTCAGATTCATTATGCTATGCAAGAATGACCTAATTCAAAAGCATTTCTGCTTTGATAACTTATCTACCTTTAAAAATCACATTTCTTATTTCTATTTTCTGGCTGCATAGGAGATAACAGAGAACATATTTGACAGTGCAAAATATCATTGATGGTGATAGAGAAAATCCTATAGCTTCGAACTAGAGCATAAAAATGACAAATCTATTACATGGGTTTTTTTTCTCCCTCTCCATCTTTACATATTTGGTCTTAACATGGATATAATTCATATAAAGGCAGGATTGTGATACAACAGTTACTAGGGCTTAAAAGTCTGCTACTACAAAATGAAATGTATATTGTACATGACAACAGAGGGGAAGAGGCTGTCTTAAAGAGAATTGTGACATTTTCTTCCATGTATTCTCTTTAGGGTACAAGATCCTGCATTCATATTTTATCTTCTCAGGGTACAAAAAAAATTGCTTGGAAACAAGTTGTAAGTAAATCCTATTCTATTCTTAGTATTAGAGCTTGCTAAACTTATTCTCTTAATTAAGAATAAATATCAATGAAATACATGATGAAACTGATTTTGGTGTGACATTTAAACAAGCTCCTCTACTATAGGAAAAAAGAAATTTAAAAATCTCTGAAAATGGGTTCCAGTAGAGGATCATATGAAACTAAATGGTCTCTCTTGGTCAGAAGTAACAGTGGAAGGAAGTTTTCAGGGGGCTTGGGTTATTTTTATTATTATCAATATCTAGGGAAAGTGCTAGATTTTGTAGCCACAGCTTCTCTATACTTGGTATATAAACTCTGATATTTCTTTAAAATAATGTTGAAGAGGTTAAATTGAAACAATATGCTTAAAGGCTTTTGAGATATGTGTGGAAATTCTAGAACATGATGCCTGAACTTTGTTCCATTCTCCTTTGATTCTAATTCTATGGTACTTTCCTTTTATCATACAACAAATCCTGTCATTTTTGGGCAGTTGGTTGCAGCTGAGGCATGCATAAAACTGGTAAAGAATATCCTCAGTAAGGCGCTAGATGGACTGGAGAACAGGGCAACCAAAAAAAGTTTTGAGCTTTGGTTCCCAGGCTAAAGTCAAGGAATATGTGTGATTATTCCCTCACCGTAACTGCTCATTTAAAAAAAAAAAAAAAGTGCAAATGGTTGTTGAGTTTGTGAATTTAGTCTTTCCTGCTTTGACACTGCGAGAATATAGGGATTTTGGAGAGCAGCAAACTTTTCTCTGGGGCCTGCACAGAGCACTGACAGCTTGCCCTTTAATGCAAGGAGATAGAGTCAAACTCCGTTGTCTTTGTACTTTCAGGGTTTCCACAGTGAGGGGTACTGTCTTCAACAGACCCAAGTTTCTAGGAGCCCAGAAGAAATATAATAGCCCACCAAAGGTGGCCCAGCAGCCAAAGAGACGGTAATCAGGCAGAGTAATCAGAGCATACACTTACTGCAACTGAACTATCTAATGAGCGAAGGATTGAATAAAACAAAAACAAACAAACCAAAAACCAGGAAAAGAACATAAGGAGATCAGTGAGTGGCACAAAATCCAAAACTCAAACCAAAACAGAAAACAAAAAACACCCCCCCACACCCCCCAGCAGTAACTAAAAATAATAAGAGCCTTCCCCTTCCCCCAAAAAGGCTACTCTGGAGATTAAAAGCATAATTTCATCTCAAATTTAACTTCAAGAATCAAAGGACAGAGTGAGCTCTGTTGAGATCCAGCTATGAGATCTAGAACAAGAGTTAGCAAAGTTTTTCTGTCAAGGGCCAGATAATAAATATTTTGTCTTTGTTGTAGCTTGCAAGTAGGATAAGGTCTCAGGTCTTGACAATAAGTACAAAGACAATTTTTCAAAAATATTTAATAAGAGAACATTCATAGTAGCAGAAAATAAGATGCAGGCCAACAAATAAGTAAATGACTGACTAGATTAGAGTACATCTATATCATCTTCATATAGTATATGTTATAATATATAATTTACCCAAGGGAAATGGTGATAGCTTTTGAGTAGAGGGGAAAGCTCAGGAATGAAGGGGGGCCAGACACTAAAAAAAAAAAAATCATCAAAACCCATGTATAAAAAGAAAATATCATACAACATTAATTTATAGTTATAATATTATTGCATTGTTTGTATCCAGTATGTTATGTTTATCCTTGCTCTGCTCAAAATATCGTTATTTACACAAGACAGTCACATGAGGAATGATGCACTTGAAGTCTAAGAAGATTGGAGGATGGATGTTAGAGAAAGAAAGTCCTCAGGAATGCATGAGTCAGTCACCTCATTATATACACTTGAGGGAATTATCAGGCAATAGGCTGTAGAGAATGTGAGCAGATCTGCAACGTATTAACGGGCAGTGCAAAATAATTTTACTTAGGATTTCTAAAAGCGTTTAAAAGAAACCAGTCCCAGCGTCATTATGCCAGTTCTGTTTGTGCATGACAGCCAGGTTACACAGGTTTGTCTTTGTCCTGGATTGGTGGGTAGGAGTTCACAATCAAAATCAAAACAACAAGAAACAACACTGAAGGACACGCACTTAGAAGACCTCGAAATCTTTTCTAGCTCTAAGGTGATGCTCTAGCTGCTGCATCTGCTGATGACTCTTAAGGGTTCTCTTTGGGGTCTTAGCCTAGTATTTGACTTATTTTTTCTATTCTAACAATTGTGGTTCAGTTTCTCTGAACAAACAACAAAACACAAACAAACAAAAAAAACTACCTAGCATTTAGCAGGATGAGTTTGTTAATGTTTTTAATTTTTAAAATTATATAAAAAGATTTTCATTATGGTAGGAATAGCATGCATGTCAACTGGAACAGATACCAGTTTTTGATGACTTTTATAGAATTCTGGTGCCTTACATTGCATTGTCTCCTTTCCAACACAACACAGTCACTAATGGTCATGAATTCAAACACAAGTACAGAAAATAAAGTAACTCGGGATTTGCCTTTGAAGATAAGGGCATGGGTGTTTGTGTGTGTGTGTGTACACTTCCACCATGTTGACTTGTACATCTCTTCATTTGGTTTGTTTTTATTGTTTTTATCAGAAATATAAGATTGCTATTCAAAATGACCTCTGACCATGCATTTAATAGAAATCAGTCTGTGCTACTATTGCTATTCCGACCGCTAGAAAGAAAAAAAATAATGGACTGGTGAAATCAGTTTCGCTGAAATTTTGATAGCAGGGGAAGCCATATGATTGACATTACAAGTGTGATGGGGAAGAAGGTGGTTTTTATATATATAGTAATAAACACAGAATAAAAGGGGCCTGGGGGAAATACAAACATACCAACACTCTTTATATTTTATAGAAATATTTCCTCAGCATTTCTTTGGTTTAAGATCTTTGACTTTTCCTCCAGTTTTCAAAGCTTATTTCATCTCAGGCATTCTAAATGGCAAATGTTAAGCTTTTTTATGAATATGTATTTGTATTCTAAAATTTCAGTCTCTTGAAGACCCAATACTAAACATTCTGAGGTGTTTAGGGTAAGTTCCTTTCATTGCTTCTTTGTTCACCTATTTGATGTGATTAGCATTTTAACTAAAAGAGAATAACTTTAATAATATAAATATATCTTCCTTGGTAAGTAGGAAAAAGGTGCAAACAGCAAATGATGACTCTTAACCAATCTGACTGAATGTTAATTACAACCCTACCTCTTGCTAGCTCTTTACATTCGAGCAAGTTTTAAAATACCTCTGCTACACAATTTTTTAATCACAAAATGAGGATAATAATATAACCTAAAGCAGAGTCCTGTTGTAAATAATAGGATAGTACATGGATAGGATAAATAACGGAATAGTACATGGATAGGATAAATAATAGGATAATATATGTAAACATCTTGAAAAGAATCCTTACATAAAGTGCTCAATAAATGCTATTATTGTTATTACATGGTAAATATGTCTCATTCTTAGAACTTCCAAGGCAAGCAGCCAAATGTGAGAAATACTCTTACTGTCATTTAGTTTCACTACTTCATTTCAAATATTTAAAATTAACATTCGGTTCCTATGGATCTTTATTCAAGTTGACCAGAAACAGGCTTTAATACCTCTAGAATAAAGCCAGAGATATAAACAAGGAGATTCAGATGAAGAGGTGAGGGCCAAGAGAGGGTTAAGACATGCAGTTAAGATTTACTGAGTATCTGTACTTCCTTAAGTTATTAATCTAGGTAAGACTTCTCAGAGACAACCACCTTATGTGTTTCAAATAGTTTAAACTCTAGGCTGCCATCACTCTTAGTTAAAGGTTGAGGTTACCGCTGATTTAGCCTTTATCCTACCATTGCAAGAGAAGCTATTTCCTAGGAATAAGCTTTCACTCCATGTTACATGGGTGGTTCATGGCATTGGGTTCCTTGGCCAGTGAAAACATAGGTGCAGCATATCAAGCTGACATATTCTTTAGGTATTGTAATGGACTGAACTGTGTCACCCCAAAATTCATATGTTGAAGCCATAATACCTAGTACCTCAGAACATGACTATATTTGGAGATAGGGCCTTTAAAAAGACAATTAAGGTTAAATGAAGTCATAATGGTGGGGCCCTAATCCATTAAGATTGGTGTCTTTATAAGAAAAAGGAGACACCAGGGGCATACACACAGAGGAAAGTCCATGTGAGGACACAGCAAGGAGATGACTGTCTGCAAGCCAGGGAGAGAGGTCTCAGGGGAAACCAAGCCTGCCTCCAGAACGGAGAGAAAATAAATTTCTGTTGTTTAAGCCACCCAGTTTATGGTATTACTTATGACAGTCTTAGCAAACTAATATAGGTATTAAACATGATGGGAAAGGACTCCAGGACATGGATGTACTGCCATTGTGCAATAGCTCTTACTGTGTTATTGTGATGCTTCCCAAAACAATCATATCTGGATAGGGAGCTATATGGGGAAATCTTCCACAAATACCAGGAGCCCTCTACATTCTATGTAATGTTTCTTCAATTAATAGAGAAAAAATGTCCTATGGACTTTGCTTTAATCACTTCTTCCCATACCCTTATCTCCCAGTATTAACCTAAGCATGCAGGGACTTGGGAACTGTAGGCAAGTGAGATTAAAGGTCTGCTTCTTCTGTCTCCAGGCTTCTCTATAAAGGTCATAAAACCTGGAGCTGAGCTGAGGCCAAATACTGCTCTCTAGCCAGTTCAAGACAATACTAGGTTAATAACACAAAAGGGCTTAGATTTCAGCTGCTTTGGTCAGACCTGAAGAGCCTAGGAGACCAAAGTAGTACTTACCATTTCTATCACTTCCACAAAATTCTCTAGGAAGTGTAGGCTCTCCTCCTAGCTCCTGTGTATGAGTAGCTGTTTTACCACAAATCTTGAGGCTCAATGCCATCAGGTCTTTTAGTGGCTGATATATCAGCTTCTGGTCATGTTAAACCTGAAGAATGAAAGCCTTTTGAACTCCATATGGCATGGATCTCCTTCTCTTTGAATCTTCCCCTTTGCCTATCTTCTTTTAAGTTCTGGTTGAAGGGCCTAGAGATTTTGAATAGCAGTTGTGTGGAAATGGGACACATAGTAGCCTGATGGGTTGGACTTACAGCTAGATGGGTTGGAATTACAGTTCTTGGATTACAAGAACTCCAAAACATCTGTACCAGCTCAAGATCTACTATGTCATTACTTAGTAGGATGTAGATTGCATCATGTGTAACAAATGTTGCAACCATCCTCTCTTAAGGAAGAATCTTGCAGGATCTTGATCACTATTGCCTTTAGTATGGTTATTAAGCCCATCCTATCTCTTTAAAGTTACCTCTGCATCACCTGCTGTGGAACAGGTTTCTAGAGCTTACCCAAAATCAGTTTCCTGTTCTTCCTGGGCACAAAAAGACTGAGATTTCTAGGTAGGCTTCAATTCTCAAAACAATATTAGGAAGCTATCAGTTTTATCTCCATTTTACACATGAAGAAACTGAGGTATTAATATAACAGCATAATGACTTGTTCCAGGTCACAAGCTGGCTGGTGGACCTGACATTGAAACGCAAGCAGTTTCCAAGCCTGCATCCTTAAGCACCCATTTATTGCCTACTGCTCTTTTTGCACAAATTAATTTCTCAGATTCCTTTCAGTCTCGTGTTGTATTCCACAAACTTGTTTATGATTTTAACCGTGGTAAAATTACATTGGTTAAAAACACTGTAGAGGAACGGTAAAGGGTAGGCAGGTTGTGAATGGTAGATAAGGAACCTGTGCTAACAGGAGGGTAATTTAGCTTTTAATGTAGGAAATCACGTTGGAAACTCCACCTCCTTACTAGATAGACAAATATTGCTATTGGACCTATCAAATACTCAAGTAAGAAACTAATTAGACATCTGATTCAAAGAGCAGTAAATGACTTTGAGTATGTATCTGACAAAATGGCCATTTAATTGATGAACATCTTCCTAACTAACCTTGGATCATTTCTTTAAGCTTAGGCATCTTGTAAAATGCACCAAAGGGAGCACATGTTCATTTAAGCTACAGGCTATTAGAGATGATCTAAGCCTGGCATATCCTTCTTAATATTACACTATCACAGCCTGTCAGATTTTACCTTTGGATTCCTGGATTTATGAACAGATCTTTTTCTGCACTGTTTCTATTTTCAGTTCAGACTCCATGCTTATTGAATCAGGAAGAACTTTTAAAGGAGATATTTATGTCTAGCTAATCTGACATCTGACTCTTCTAGGAGTTCTTACTTGCTTCAAAGCTTCCTAACTAGTTTCCCTGATTCTATTCTTGATTCCCTCTATCCATTCTCCAAACAGCGTCCAGGGTGATTCTAAAAGTGATAAATAAGCACATAAGTAAATAAATTAAATCATGTCATTTTCCACTTAAATTCCTTTAGTGGCTTTCCTTCACATTTAAAATAAAATTCCAACCCCTCATTATAGTCTACAAAGCTCTGCTTTATCTCATCACAGGTTACCTCATGGGAAATCAAGACTTACTATAAAGCTACATTAATCAAGATAGTGTAGTATTGGCAAAAGAATAGGCAAATAGACCAATGGAACAGAATATGGAGACTATAAATAGAACCACACAAAATATTACCAACTGATCTTTGACCAAGAAGCAAATGCAATTCAATGGAGAAAGGATAGTTTTTTTCAACAGATGGTGCTGGAACAATTGTATATATACATGCAGAACAATGAATGTAGACATACATATTACACCTTTTGTAAAAAAAAAAAAGTAAATTATAGACATAAATGTAAAACACACACACACACAAAATCTCCTAGAAGGTAACACAGGAGGAAACACAGATGCCCTTGGGTTAAGATACCACACCAGACATACTCTCTATGAAAAATCAAACAAAACTTGGACCACATGGAAATGAAAAACTTCTGCTCTGTGAAAGAAACTTTTAAGAGAGTGAAAAGACAAGCCACATACTGGGAGAAAATATTTGAAAACACACATCTGACAAAGGACTGATAAAGTATACAAAGGACCCTTAAAACTTAACAGTAAGAATACAAAGCTCAATAAAAATAAGCAAAAGATCAAAGCAAGCATCTTGCCACAAAAGATACATGGATGACAAAGAAGCAAATGAAAAGATACCCAACATTTCACGTTCTTAAAGAATAGTAAATTAAGACAGCAATGAGATATCATTACACACCTGTTAGAATGTCTAAAACACAAAACACTGACAAAATGCCAGTGAAGATGTGGAGCAGTACGAACTCTCATTCTTTGCTGGTGGAAATGCAAAATGGTATTCATTTTGGAAGACAGTCTTGCAGCTTCTTAGAAAGTTAAAAATAATCTTATCGTATAGTCCAGCAATTGTATTTTTACCCAAAGGACTTGAAAATTTACATCCATACAAAAACCTGCACACAAATGCTTATACCAGCATTACTGATAATTGTCAGGACTTCAAAGCAGCCAAAATATCCTTCAGTAGGTGAATAGATAAACTGTGGTCCACCTATGCAATGGGAATATTATTCAGTGCTCAAAAGAAATGAGCTTGATAATAATGCACATTATTAAGCAAAAGAAGCCAATCTGAAAATTCTATATACTGTAATTCCAACTATAGGACATTCTGGAAAAGTCAAAACTATAGATACAATAAAAGGGTCAATGGTTGCTAGGGCTTGGGTGGAGAGAGGAAGGGATGAATACTTGGAACATGGGGGATTCTTAGGTTAGTGAAACTATTCTATATTGTAACGGTGGATATATGACTTTATGCATTTATCAAGACTCTTGCAACACTAAGTGTGAATCCTTAATATAAACTATGGGCTTTAGTTGATAATAATGTATCAATAATAGTCTGTCAATTGTAACAAATCATGTAACATTAATGCAATATAATAATAAGGAAATTTGTGGGGGGAAAAGAGGTGGCATATGAAACTGTGTTTTCTGCTCAGTTCTTCTGTAAAACTGAAATTGCTCTAAAAAGCAAAGTCTATTAATTAAAAATATATGACATATAGGTAAGTAATAATGTACTTGGTAAGTGCCATTGGAAGTCAGAGAAGGAATAGATGAGGGTAACCTGGAAATATCTGTCCATTGATGAAGGTGGGATTTGGGATTTGGATAGTCTCCAAGTTCCTTAGAATGTAGGTAGGTAGAAAAGAGGAAAGCATTCCAGATGAGGGCAAATATAGCACAAGCTGGTGAAAAATTCTTTGAAATGTCACATAAGCTATCAAAATGACCACTGAGGTCACCTGCTACTACGGTCTGAATATTTGTGTCCCCCAAAATTCAGATGTTGAAATCTTAATGTCTGATGTGGTGATATTAGGAACTGGGGCCTTTGGGCTCTTTACTCAGCAAGGGAATTAGTGTTCTCATAAAGGGGTCCCACAGAGCTCCCTAGCCCTTTTCACCATGTGAAGTTACAAGCCGAAGTCTGCAACCTGGAAAAGGGCTCTCACCTGACCAGGCCTGTGCCTGGATCTTAGACTTCCAGCCTCCAGAACTGTGAGAAATAAATTTGTCCTTTATCGCCCCTCAGTCTGTGGTATCTTGTTAGAGCAGCCTGAATGAAACAAAACACCTGCTTTTTCAAAAGACTCACCACTAGTGTTTGTCAAGATTTCAGAAACAGGATGAGCTTTTTTCCTCCCAAGTACTGAGGATGGACTTGTGTATTCATTCAATTAGGCAGCATAGGACAGACTAAAGTCAACTGGTCTACTGGGTGACTGAAAGTGGTCCTGTATCCTACCTCTGTTAACTACAAACACCTGTGTCAACTACAGCCACCTGTGTAATTTTACCACCACCAAAAGGAATGCGAACATAAACAAAAGAACCTACTAGTTGACAAATTTTTCAGTCTGGGGAGCAGCTGTTTCTGTCCCTTCTCCCACAACGTCCCCACCACTAAACCCTGGCCCCCAGCGTCACAGTTTCTTAGTAAGTATTCTCTGAAACAACCACACCTAGGTGATTTTTCCAATAAGCTCCCACTTAAACTCCATGGTAATTTGTAACCAAATCACACAAGCATCCTCCCTACTAAGAAAAGACATTATAATACGTATGCCAAAGGTTTAAAGTGACTGCAAAATTCTCAAGCTTAGAAAAATGGGAAGCGTCGGGCAATTGGATTATTGGTCTTTCAGAGCTAATTATGGGTCTCCTGGCCCTGCACTGGATCTAGCCTGGATTCCCTACCTTCAATTTCCCCCACCCTCCCAACTTCCCTTAGGAGACCATATAGATGTCCTTAGCAGCCGGCCCTCATACCTTCCAACATTGCTCTCCTGGGCCAGATAAAGATTTGTTTGTTCTTTGCAGGAAGGAATATGTGAAAAATTAGGTGCATTTATTACCACGACATCATTTTAGCATTTATGTTCCAGTCCCAGTGACTAAATGGCCATTAGTTTGTGTAATTCTCACAAAAAACGCCGTGAAGTGGGTACTGGTATCACCTCCATGTCACTGGGGACGAAAGAGGCACAGAACGGTTAAATAATGTAACCAAAGAGTTCCTAAGGATGGTTTGAACCCAGGTGGTGTGAGTTGACCAAGTGCTTACCCCTTCTCTTGCATGGTGATAGTCGGTCATCCTTGGGATGAAGGAGGGCTTGGGGGTGAGGCCCACTGAAATACTTGCACTCGACTGCCTGCTGCAGGAGCCCTGGAAGGTGGAGCCCTGGAAGGTGGAGCCCTGGAAGGTGGGGCCGCACCCGCCCTGAGCTCCTGCCGTTTGCGCATGCCTGACGACCCCGAGACAACGACCCCACGTTCGGCGTGCCCTACGTGTGCGTGCTGGAGCCTCTACGTGCCGCCTGCCCCAGGTGAGCCCCAGTCCCATTTGCGCCTGCGCAGGCCTCAACGTGATGTGCGCCTCACGGGCCACCTAGCTCCACTTGCGCTGGCCGGGCCTACGCGTTCAGACCGCGGTTGGGCGCGGAGCCTGGTCGGAGCCCCGCCCTCGGGGTTCCGGTTAATTGGCGTCCCTGGTGGGGCACAGACCTCACCGCTGAGAAGTTGCCGTTGGGCAGCCACAGCCCTGACCATGGCGCTGACGACAGAGACCCTCCTAACCTCTCGGCTTTCCGGGACCCGCGACCCGGCGCAGAGGCCCGCGGGTAGGTGCCCCTGACCTCTTTGGGGACTTGGCGGGGGTGGAGAAGCGAGCCAGGGCTACCGCGCGGGACAGGTGGGCAGCCGAGTGCTGGACACGCCCTGTACCCACCGGGCCCCACGCGCCCGCAGTAAATAGCCGGCCCTGCGACTTCTAGAACCCGGCAGAGCGGAGGTCACTCTGTCGGCGGCCACGTAGTGTAGGCGGATGGGATTCCCTTCTGGCTGATGGGTTGCTCTCACAGCGCAGCTTATGCTTGTTACTCAAACTTTAACTTCACGGCGGACGTGTTTGTCTTTGTGCACAGTGTGCCCGGCACTCGAGTAGGTTTCCTCAGCATTACTTGTGGCAAGTACGAGGATATCTGGAATTTGTAGAGCTCATTGTCCCCGTCTCAGCCTTTAACCTTGGCTTCCACCGCAATATGACGAGGGATCCAGTATCTCTCTCGCCTGCCTCGTTCTCTAGGCTGTTAGGTTTCTGATGTCAGGCCCCTCTCCCCAGACCCTTCCTGAGGGAGATATAAATTCTCTTGGTAGGAACTCAGCATGAAATATATTAGTTGCACTTATTGTGGATAAATAATATTTCAATGTATATAAGTTTTTGACTTTCTAATACTGACAGGATATTAGGATAAAAGTTGGTAGATGTCATCAACCAGCTATATGTTATCTTTGGGGGGCATTTTGCCTAGGAGCTTGGTTTCTTCAAATGTGCAAACCAGTGAATTGAATCAGATGAGCAGTTCCAAAATCTTGGTTCTGGCATATCTGTAACTCAGTAAATGGGTGTGATTCATATGACTGTTAAGATGTCCGGATAACAGTTAGCTCTTTTTTTCTTTTAAATAAGTTACAACTCTTCCCCTTTCTGAAGCTACAGTTTGGGGTGATCTAGGTATTGGGTTCTCCATCTGACAAAAGGCTTTCATTTGCAAAATGCCAACGAGTAAAACTGTCTGATTCAAGGCAGCAGTGGTCAGCGAATGGCTTAGGTCAAGTGGATGCGTCCAGTCTTGCATTTGAGTTACTGATTTTCCTTTTAATCTTCAAAATGCTAATGATAAGTTGAAAGAGAACCATCTGAATTTTGCCTTGTTTTACATTGTAGAATGAGTTTATTTCACTATTCAAGAATTTAAAACCTCTTCAAATGATAATTGCAAATAGTCTTGAGAAGTCTTCAGGTTCACTGAGTGAAGGAAATTGCCAGTCTTCACTTAGTGGAAAACATGGCACCTGTTTTCTCTAACAGCTGACATACTAATTCTGGGTTGTGGGTGTTTGTGAATACATTCCTAGATGATATTCCTAAGGGAATATGTGTTCAGAAGTCAAGTTGATGGTTCTCAGTGGGAGGAGTGGAAGTGATGGTTAGTGGATTTAAACCCAAAAAAAGGACCACTGTCCGCTGCACACAAGGTACAGTGGGCAGGGAAGGCCCACTGTAATTTCTCACTTGTTTGCTAGAGTTGGATTCACTGTCTGCTGGCATTTGTTTATCGCTCTTCCATATTTAGGTGCTCGTCACAGTTCTAGTGACACAGTAATGGCAGCCAGTGTTTCTGAGTTCCTTACTGTGTTAGTTTCCTAGGGCTGCCATAATAAGGTGCCACAAACTTGGTGGCTTAAAACAACAGATTTATTGTCTCCCAGTGCTGGCAGCTAGGAATCCATAATCAAGGAGTCAGCAGGCCTCAGCTCCGCCGAAGGGTCTAAGGGAGAATCTTTCCTTGCTGCTGCTTAGCTTCCGGTTGTTTTCAGCAATGCTTGGTATTCCTTCACTTGAAGATGTCACGGCAATCTCTGCCTCTGTCATTTTGCTGTCTTCTCCCTGCCTCTTCTTTTATAAAGACACCAGTGCTATTGGATTAGGGACAATCATAATGACTTGATTGATTACATCTGCAAAGATCCTGTTTCCAAATAAGATCACATTCACAGGCACCTGGGTTAGGACTTCAGCATATTTTGGTCAGAAACAATTCAAGTCAGAACTCTTACTGCTCCTCTTCTGTGTGGTCTGGCAAGTGGCTTTGTACTTCTGATTCTCTATTTGTAACTCTTCTGTACTCCTAAGGGGGCTGTAAAGACCAGGGACATGATTTATGTAAAAGAAATAAGGTCTTACACCAACCTTCAGCCAGTATTTCAAAGATACTTTTTTTTTTTTTTTAACGTCGACACATAACAGCACGAAAATGGTATGATGTTCTGTTATTCTTTTCTATTATAACCGAATTCTTTGCATTTGCCTGGTATCGCTTTTCAGGGGAGCTCAAAGTAATCCCATATGCTCTCATTAAGCTGTTTGATTTAAAGCAGGGGCCAGTTCTTTTGTTTATGAACACTTAATTGTTTTTGTTAGTAGAGATTTACGTATTTTACCAGTCTGCAGCATTTACCTGTTTTCAGTGGCAATCTCAGTCTTCAGCATGAACTCTAATGCCATGTAGAAGGAAAAGTAAACTTTGCATTAGCAAAAACAATATTCAGTAAATGCGTTGTAGTCTTGATCATAGTATAGGAAGGTTTTTCCACTCAGGGCACCCAGTTTTAACACCCATAGCACTTTTTTTTTTTTACATTTATTTTCATGAGCTTCTGGTTACTGTCCAGTAAATATGGTTCTTTTATCCGTAATGTTTTTCAAACCTCTTTTGGAAAAATTCTTAGAACTCATATCCTAAATGTTTTAGGCCTAAACATATTTTCTGATAGAGTTAAATCGTCTGCTATGTCACATCTTGTCTTCTGTGTCCTGATAGTCTTTAGTAGATTGATTACTCTTTGGAGTTTGATACCATTATCCATCCGGGTGGTAAGAGTAGGTAAAGGGAAAATTCATTTAGTGGGGACCGTTTAGATGAGTTCAGAGGAAGGAGGAAGCATATAAATGCCTCCCTTTTAATCACTTAAATATTAGAATAGATTTAGAATTATAAAAGTCATGAAGTTAATACATACTGTTTCCTTGATACCTCATGCCAAGTTTTTTATTAACATCTTACATCAGTATGGTATATGTAACAAGTAATGAACTGATATTGATTATTAACTAAAGTCCATAATATTTAGATTTCCTTAGATTTTACATAATGTCCATTTTCTGTTCCAGGATCCCATCCAGTATTATACTACATTACATTGAATTGTCATGTGTCTTTAGGTTTCTCTGTGCTGGAACACTCCCCTATTTTTGATTCTACATCCATTGATTCCTGGTCACTGTCCTGGCCACTTTGCATATATTTTCTCATTTGCTCCTTACAATAACTGAGAGAAGTAAAATTAGTTCTGTTTTGCAACAGAACAGTTACACAGTTTGTCCAAGGTTGCATTATTAGAAAATGATGGATCCACGGGTTGAACCTAGGGCCTTGAAACTCTAAAATCCATGCTCTTGTCTTATTCTTTGTATTTGTAGCAGTTAGCACTGTGTCTGCTGCATTAGCACAGATTTCCGTATCTGAACATTATTTAAGTCAACCTAAGTTTTCTTAACTTGAGCAGTCTTGGTGTTTTCTTTGTTGTGGGGACTGTCCTGTGCATTGTAAGATGATTAACAGTATCCCTTCCCTCCCCCTACGCATTAGATGCTAGTAACACCTGCCTTCCCGCCTTCTTGCAGCCACATGGTGTGACAACCAAAAACATCTCCAGACGTTGCTATGTTTCCCATGGGGGCGTAAAATCACCCACTGAGAACCAGTGGGTTAACACTTCTTAGAAAATGTTTTAAGTAGCTGGTAATAATCTATAACAAGTATTGAATAAAGTGCTGTATTCTGAGGCAATGGAACAATTTGAACTTCTAAAAACTATAAGGACGTTTTAAAGAAGTAATGCATAGCTCACTATTAGTTTTGTGGGAAAACATGGGGTGTATGATTTTGTTCTAGTTTAAAGTCTGAGAATGAAAATCAAATTGTTACATATTTAGAGTTTGTTTAGTAAGTGTGTATGTTCATCTTGCATTGGGATCCAATTTTATAATGTGTGTATTGATCTACTTTTAAGGATTTTAATATCTCACTATTTGATGTGATATAGAATTTTTTTTGCCCTTAAGTAGTTTTCACAGCAGGACCATAATTGATGTTGAATGTGTGGATCAGAGTTGATGCTGATTATCCCCTTGTAACTTTTGAGTAAATGTAATTTAGCATGACGTGTCTGCTTTATGACTTGAGTTTTTTAAAGGAATTATTATTTAGTGTGCGTTCTTAGCAAAGATGATTTTTAGTAGTATTACAGATGCTTTCAGTGTTTAATAAAAGGTATTACAGATGTTATCAGTGTTTAGTAAAAGTATTAAACATATGAAACAATGTTAAACTTTTTTGCTTGAACCAAATACATAGGAAGGACAGGTCCTTCCTTGAATAGCTATTTTTTCAAGCAAAGAGAAGGGTGAGATTGCTTGAAAATGTTAGCTAGCTCAGGTTCATATAGTGCTTAAGAGCATGTGTAGGATGCTGTATAGCATAAAACAACTTCTGAGCCCTCTTGCTAAACCTTCTAAAAGCTTGTATCTGACAGGGTCATATTTGTTCCTGTGCTTCATTTCTTAGTTATAGATCTCTTCTAGTCTGTTGGGTATTCAATGTTCATATCTAAATGGAGGGAGGTAAACTCTCTAGGATTTACTTATCCTAGGATTACTCTGAATTCTTAGGATTGCTTATATCCAAAACTAACCTTAAACAGTGTTCAACACTTGAATCAGTAATTGAAGAATTCAGCCTACAAAGATTAAATCTAATATCCAGAGTTATTGAAACTGGTCACTAGACTCTTTGATTTCTTTGGTCGTGATGTGCTTAGAAGCCACTTGACCGGGTGTGAATAAGGAAGCATCAAGATGTACAATAATGACAGACTTTAAAGACTTGTCCACATCATATGCAGGTGAAATTCAAGGACAAGCTTAAGCTTAAATTCTGATTGCTGGACTTAAATTGTTCACTGTATGTTTCTCTGGTCTCTTGAATACTGTTTAGAAATAAAAATAACTCATCCTACTGGGCTAATGGTCTGCTATACCAATATTCATTTCAACTCTTATTTTATCTTAGATGATAATTATGTAGTTTCCATTCAGCATGCAGTGGATCTGTATTATTTGGCAACATCAGCATTAAAAAACAGGTTAACCTGGTATAGGTGTTGGCATGTTTACTTGTCAAGACCAGGGCCCATGATGTATTAAAGTACTTGTGTGAACATGATCTAGTATGGGTGTGTGGGTGATCATGCTTGAGGGGAAATGTTAAGATGCTGAATTGTATCATGTCTGGAGGAATCTGGAAACAGTGTGTGGTTCACAGGTGCATACTATCCTGTTCTAACCTGTTAAATCTTCTGTATAGTGTTATTCAACCTGCAAAACTTCGATTTCAGGCAGCAGGTTAATATGGGGAAACTCACTCTTTACCTCTAATTCCCCTGCAGAGAGTATCCTTTTTCCATGTTATTGAGGCTTATATTTCTCTCTTCATCAGCACTTTTATCCCCTTCAAGTTGTCTTATTGATCTCAAATTAGTAGATGACTCAGCCTTACCTTTTAGAATTTGTAGGCTAACCTATTTACAGCTCAAGCGTTAGGATTTTTGTTTCAACTTCAATATTATTCCTAGTCCAGAAGTCAGTTTTACTGGGATTTAAAATGCAGTCTGATTTCTACAAGTTTAAATCTTGTCTGTCTTTCTTTCCTGTGTTACCTCTTAAACGTGTGTATATGGATAGTATTTATCATACCAATTTATTATTCCCTACCTTTTTTCAGGAAAAGTGACTGATATATTTGTATTTCAGTAGTTTAGCTAAAGATTTACAAGTCCTAGAATTGTTTTTCTCTTCTAATGCTTGTGGTTCTCTTAAAGCTATCTCTCTTTCCTAAGTCTCCAATGAAATATTAACACTAAAATTATTTGATAACTGATTTTTAATGTTTAAGGTTTATGAAAAGGTAGTATAAATTTACTAGCAATATAACTGAGGTGTTATGGACCGAATGTTTGTTACCGTACAAAATTCACATGTTGAAGCCCTAACCACCAGTGTAGCTGTATTTGGAGATGTGATCTCTAAGGAAGTAACTAAGGTTTCATGGGGTCATAGGGTAGGGCCCCGATTCAATAGAATTAGTGTTCTTAGAGAGCTCTCCTCAGCTGCCCCAACAAGAACCAAAAAGAAAAAAAAAAAAGCCATGTGAAGGCAGCCTTCTTCAAGGCAGCCAAGGACAGAGTTTTCACCAGGAACCAAACTAGCCAGAGCCTTGATCTGGCATATCTATCATCCAGAACTAGAACAAATTTCTGTTATCTGAGCCACCCAATTTTAAGTAGTTGTTTTTGTTGTTGTTAGGACAGCCCGACCAGAATAATACATGAGGGCAAGTTTGTTGAACTCAGCCTTAATTTCCTCAAAGTAAGATTTAGCTACTATTTCAAAAGAAGTTCATGAGCATTAAATGAGAGAAAGCAGAGCCTTATCACATTGAAGTACTGAAATATTAACAATAATAAAAGGAAGATTTGAAAAAATTATTAGAGAGTAGATATTGCATTCATTTAAATGTCAGTTATAATCTCTGGTATTTTAGGAAGCTGTGTTGCTAACACTCATTTTATTTGGACATTGTGGATGAAGGTAGTACTGCTACTCATGGGTTTTAGACACCAGGAATGGCCTGGGCTTATTTTGAGATTCCATCAAAAGCCTGCTTGTGGCTCCTTCCAGTAGAGACTAAACCTTATTACCTGTGGTAAATCTATTTCCAGCTTGACTTATCTGGTTAATTCTCCATAATTCAATTCTTGAAACTGCTTGCAAGCTATCTGGAAGACTGGCAACAATTACTTTCCTTCTTAATACTTGCTTATGAAGTCTCTTAAGTATTTTGAAAATTAAAAACAATCTTACTGATTATTTTAAACTAAGAACATAGTAATGGGTAAGTTGTAAATCACACCTTTTTGGTATTGGGATACAAGTACAATAAGTGGCTTTATATATGTGTATATTAGAAGCTTTTCATGGTAAAGATGTTAAAATTGCTAGTAAGTATATAACAGTTATGCTATAAGTGAACAAGGTATATGGTTCACTGCACTCCTTATATTTATTACAATACGATGAATTACAAGTGATCCACTTAAAACTTATGACTAGTTCATTAAAGGGAGTTCTAATATTCTTCAGGAAATTATGCTTTCACTTTACACATTTATCAGAAAAGGTAAGGAGGCAATTTTAAGTAGTCGTTTCTCTAATTTTAATTCCCCTTAATTCCTTATTATTCTCCTGGTGCCTATTGTTTTCCTTTTAATGATATTTGAGGACAATCATAACTTCTCATTCTCTGACAAAATATCCAAAAAATAAAGGAAGGAATATACTTGACAAAAACGGCAGCCTAAAAATTAGCACCGCTGAATTTTTTAGAGGCTCCCTGAAAAGTGTAATATAAAAGCAAGGCCAGCAAGGTCATGATTGACTCAGTTCCATTGACTTACTGAAAACTAAGGTCAATTATCTTGTTTCTCCTTTTCTTTGTAGTTTTGGGAAATATCAATTAATACAATGGGGAATGTGATAGGAAAACTTTGAAACCTGTGCTGTTTTTCATTTGGCTAAAATCTTCATTTCTGGGCCCACCTTATCTTTGCAATAGGTCTTAAGTTCTTATTCTGAACCAAGTGGTTAATTTTCACTGTTCGAAATGTACTTAACTCATAAGCCTGCATAATAGGAAGCTTAAAATGTTAGTCTATTGCTGAAAATGTTTACAGATAATATATCTAAAAGACATATATAAAATTGATAAATACCTTGAAGTCACGCAGACCCTGAGATCAAATCTCATTACCACCTCCCATAAAGGTTGTAACTTTTATTTAAGCTGAGTCTAAAGATGATACCTACCTCTGAGGGTTGCTATGAAAATGAGAATTTGTGAAAGGAACTTAAACATTGCCTTGCATATAACTGATACCTGCCCCAAGTCCTACCTGAACTGCCCCCACTCTTACCCCAAACGCCAGCTCCGCTCTCTGATTTCACTCCTCTCCTCTCACTTGTTTATGCCCCTCAGGCCACGGTGGCCCCACTCCTGCTCTAGCAGAGCACATGCCCCCTCAGTCTTTGCTCTCCCTGCTCTTTCCCCAGATACCTTGCACAACTGGCTTCCTCCATTCTTCAGGTTAAAAGGAGATATCACTTTCTCAGAGAGGTGACATCTCATCTAAAATATCATTATCTTCCTTACCCTTTTTCTTCTCAGCACTGAAGTAACACATTTACATTTTGTCTATATCCTTTCACAAAGTATGTGTCCATGGGACAGAGACTCTTCTGTTCACTGCTGTATCCTGGCACATCGAACATCATTTGGCATGTAGTAGGTACTACATTTTCAAAATGAATTTCTATTAAATCTTTGGAAAAGACAAAATGTCTGCATTTGAAGGTAGTAGATTCACAGGAATACTGTATCAAGACAGACAAAGGGAACAAACTATATTCACCTCCCAGGTTAGTATGTAAGATTATCTTGGGGGATACTGACAGGATCTTTTTCTACCTTTTATGAAAGGCTGACTGATGTTACTTTCTAAATAGCAAATTAGGTCAGGATCTGAGTTCATGGGAAATAGTCACTGTATTCATAAAATACAGTGAGCTTTTGTTTACTGGTTGTGTCCTATAATTCTTCTTTGTTCATATATTTAATGATTAACAAAGTCTGCTTCAAGTTGCAGTTTAAAAATAGTAGATGTTAAAGATTTTGTATGAAAGTAGCATGGTAAAAGAGAGAAGGTGAAGGCAGGCAGGCGGGAGCCAGGATGCAGTGTGCTTCATGTGACATATTAAGGGGTTTGGACTTGATCCTACAGGTGTTGAGGCCACAGAAGAATTTTAAGCAGGAGATTGTATCTTAAAAAGGTCATCCTTGCAGCTTTATGGACAGACACTTGGGGAAAGTCAGGAGTCTGTTGCAATACTGCAGTTTATAGAAGATGAGGGTTGAACTAATCACAGCATACTAGTTGTTGATTACAATAGGAGGCTTTTTAAAAATTTTATTGGAGTATAGTTGATTTACAATGTGTTTCTGCTGTACAGCAAACCTACGTATATATTCCATAAGAATTTAAATCATGTTTTTAGAATTAAAAGTAACTTAAATTTTGGAGTTCTCTATATATTACAATACAAAATCAAAATTTGTGCCGTAAGTTACCTTTAAAATCTAACTACATTTTATATACTTGATGAAACTGATGGCCAGAGAGGTGAAGTGACCTAGTCAAGATAACACATGACACACGGGTCATGACAGACTTAGTTGTCCTGATTCTATAACAATGGATTGGTTTTAACTAGATAACACATTAGAAAGTTAGCCATTTATTTCTTGAAATGAATTTTTTTCTGAAGCTACTCAGGTGGCATTTTACTAGAAATAGTGTTAATTATTTTGGAACTTTAACTTGTTTCCCTCTATTCTTGCCTAGCCAAAATCAGATGATGGATCTTATAGAGCTTTGAAATAAGCAGCATTGTGTTGGAAAGATAACGGTCTAGGATTTGGGTCTGGAATATAGTGCTGGCTGTGACCTGAGCAAATAAATTAGTTTGATTCTCCATTATGAATTTTAAAGAGGAGATTTTTTTTTTGGTGTCCTTTTCAGAAATCTAATAGGTTTTGTTTATAGCTTAAAAACAAACATTAAAACATTAAGCTGAACTTATTGGTGATATGTAACTCAGTTATATGTTAAAAAGCTTTACACAGATATCTAAGTGTGTAGAAATTTTAGCTGCTTGCAAACATGAAATAGCTAGTAAATTAGATACTGTGTTTTATTTTTTCCCTTGTTTTTTAAAATAACTCCTCAGTAGGGAAGATGAGTACCTCTCTGCAGCAACTGACTGCTTGGAATACCTTCCAGGCCAGATGGTGTTGGACATGAGCAGAAACTTTACAAAGCAACCAAATAGAACAGACTTAGTGAAAGAACTTCTGTTTGATGCTTTAGCAAATTTTAGAGTATTAGGGAACCTCTGTTAGATCACTTGTCTGAAGTTCATAGTGCAATTTCAGAGTTCTTAGGTAAGATCTTACTGGATAATAGAACTTGTCTTTTGGGGAAACAGAAAAATGCTAATTGTTCTTTACAGTAATCGAAATATTCAAGCTAGGTGTGAATCTGGATTAATCTTTTATATCACCAAATAGGCAGTGTTCAAATTCTCATCTCAAGTGATTGACAGGTTTTTTTTTTTCAAACAAGGATTCAAATACGGTCCATAAATTGCAATTGGTAAATTTGCTTCTTGAGTCTCTCTTAATCTATAGATCTTTCTTTCCCTCTTATTTATTTTATTGTGGTTATTGAATAAGCCCATTGGTTGTCCTTGAGTTTCCCATAGTATAGATTTTGCTGATTGCAAGCCCCTTTATCAAATATTTTTCTGTGTCATGTATTTCTTGTAAATTGGTCATTAAAGGTCAGAGGCTTTAACAACTTTTTAAACAAGTTAACAATTATTTTGGAACTACTGCATTGTCAAAGTATAGTTGGTCAGTAGATGGTTGTACAATTTGTCAGTTATTACAATACAATTTTATAAAGATGAATTTTCTGAAACCAAATGGTTAAAAAGAGACTAAGTTTGATCTATTTTAAACTTAGACTTTAATGAGGTGTGAAAACTTAAATGATGCATCAATATGCTAGTATGTCATAATCTTTCTTTAAGATCTTATACTGGCTGGTCTTTAAATGGGAGGTTGAGGATTCAAATTTATAATATAATCTATTCTAATGAAGCAGGAAATAACTTGTTATAAAAAGTTATAAGAACTTGTGAACTTCTTGCATACTATAGATAAGAGAATGCAGCTCTTAACAGTGAGGTGAAAGATTGTTCATGATTCGGGAATGAGGAGGTCTTTCAGAAGTAAGCTGCTGAAATTCTAGTGAAAGGGTTGACAGAGCAACTCTGTACTTTTGACTTGCAATCTCTGTTTTGCACATAAGTGAATATCATTATTAGACAATCAAAGCTTGTACCTTTCAAGGGAAGACAGGACTAACTGCTTAGTTATATTCATGTTCCAGAAGCAGCATTCTCACAGACATGATGATATCATGGAAAATATTCTGGTAAAACCAGTTTTACTAGTTAAAGTTGGTCATTTTTACTGTAAGAATTACCAAAGTTTAAAACTGGACATCAGTGCTACCCGAAGTGCCTTGGACAACTCTCCTGTGTTTATTAGAGCTGTCAGTCATGCTGCTGCCTGCCCACATCCATCCATGTTGCCTTCTGGGGGAACCTCTCCTGCTCATACGCATGAAGTCTAGATGACTTGGGAGCCCTGCCACTGCTCTGGCCGAGTAGATAGTGCTGAGCATCTGAGCCAAGAGCAGTCTACCTGTAGGCTAGTGAGACTGACCTAGCACAAGAATTGACTTGGCCAGTCAAAATATATATGATGATAACAACTGAGAAAACAGAGAAACCAGTATGTAGTGTAGAGAGGAGTAGAGTAGGGTTAAGCAGCAGATGTGATGAGGGAGATCCTGTGTGGCCTGAGGTGGTGACAGTAGTAGTTGAATTTTAGAGAAGCTGCCAGCTCTTCCAAGCCCTATGTAGTATGTGTTTTGTTTTTTCTTGAGGTAACTTGAGTTTACAATCCTTGTGGCCATAGATCAAACTGCAGTGTGTCAGTGTGCTTCAAGATCCATCAAATGCAGATAAACCATTCCAAATCAAAATGAGTATTGTCACAATGTTCTGTCCACGAAAACATTATACTAATCCTTCAAGGAAGGTAGAGGAGTCTTTCACAGGAGGTGGAAAGTGGAGGTTAAAACTCAGATCTGGTTGTAGCCTGGAGCACATTAGAATCACCTAGGCAGCTTTTCAAAACCCTTACCTGGCATCAGATTCAGAGCTCTCACATGGTAGTGTTAGAACCTAGCCCCCCAGGAGGCTCTAAAATGTAGGGTTGAGAACCACTAATCTAGAGATGTTATGGTACATAAGTTTGGACATAAGTCACAATTTGTGAATCTTAATTTCAGTTAGTAAATATCTTAAGGATTTTTTTCTCCTGAAGTGAATCCCCATCTGTTAACTTCTAACTTCTGTTTTTTAAAGTATATAAATACTTGATTTAATGTGCCAATTAGTAAATGGTTTGAAGGTACTGAATTGCAGTCAGCTTCAGTGTTTTAGGGATAAACGCCTACATGTGATCTATGTAGTAGTGTTTGAAAGCACTAATTCCACACTGTCTTTTATTCTAGTTAATTTTTAAGAAGCTTTGTAGACTAGATGTTAGAGACTTACTACCTTTCGTGAACTTTAGTTATGCTATTAAAGCTTTTATAAGTAAACAATTGAATATTTTAATGCTACAAGTACAGTAAGAACCCTTGCATAATTTTGTTTTAAAATTGTTTTTATGTATATATGAGTGTTTGTATGTGTTCTTGGGAAGTGATTGAATGGGAGGAAGAAGGGAGTAGATAACACATGCTGCTTGGTAACAAACATGCTGCTTGGTAACATGTATACATCCATGTATACCTGGCTTTCATTTAATACTGGATACTGAGCATTAAATATCTTGAAAAATGTTTATAACTGCCTAGTATTTAATAGAGCATATGTTTGCACTTTTATTAGCATTGAAATTATCCAATTTTCTTTATCATAATCTTTTAGATACTTGTTATAAATTAAGTGCATCTCTATCTCCCATAAATTTCTGGAACTAGTACTTAAGCTATGCATATTTAAGGCTCTTGATGCATGTTTTCTCTTGTATTTATTAACCATTATTTTGGAAAGTGTAATAGAACATATACTATTCAGTGTGTGTATTTCTAAAATAATCAGAAAAAGTTCTTCTGATTTTTATATAAAAACCTATTATATATTTAGGAAACAATATACTTAAACTAGAGAAATTGTAGAAGTAATAGTTCGTAGACAATGCTTTGATCTCCCAGTCCCTTTTTAGATCTAACCAGAGCATTTATAGAACTCTAGTAGTTTGTCATTCTTGTATATTTCTCCTCCACAATGTTTCCATCAGTTCTTTAAATATTCTGAATATTTCTCTCAAAATTTTTACTATTTAATTTCTATCGATATAAAATGTAGGACCATTTATTATAGTTTTGTATTAGAAAAGATACTGCTGTTTGTAAATTTTACAAATACACTATTGCCTATCTTAATCCACTGATTTAAGTTTTATGTACATAAAAATACCTTTATATAAAAACAAAAAATTTTGCCTTTTTCACCCTAATATCTTTTTACATAATTAAATTTTCTAAAAGCTTTGATATTCGTTCTCCGTAGAACTATGTAAATCTGAAAAATAACACATCCTAATGTGATCTCTGGAGCTGAGAGTTACGCTTCTGGTCTTTAACCTGTTTTTTAAAGATGAACATTTGTGAATATGTATACACTTTGAACTATCTGTATGAATATAGTACTTTTCATATTAAACGTGAAAACAAAGTCCTTTGAAGTGATGCCAACCAGATCTGAGACATGAAATGGTTCTAAAACTTACTTAGTTTTTCACAAACTTGTCTCACTTTTCTTTTAATCATAGTGTCAGTTGATCATTGAGACTTACTGATAAGCCAAAATATGCCAAAATAACCCTTTTCCTTTGAGATTTTAAATCTACACTCGGAAGCTCTCTTTATGAATGTTCGCCAGATTATCATTTTAGCCCATGGCATTGATCACCTGTATATACTTGAATTTAAAACTTCTCAATGTATGTATAACACTGATTATTGGTCAGTAAAAGCACCAAGTCAAGCAATAACTTTTAGCTTATGCTAGTTTATGTGGCATGCTGATAAAAACTAAGGAATAGTCTTATGTTGAGTTTACTGGTTTGAATTACAAATATATATTAACAGGTTGCTTTGTTGAAATTTGGCATACATAGGATAATTGCCATTATACCAATATTGTAGCCTGTTGAGCCTTTTGTTGTTGGGAGTCATTTTTGTCATTGATGTGTATCACAGAAAAAACAGTGTTACTGCATGCATGATTTTTACTTTTACATGGCTTAAATCACGTAGTGGGGAGGATAGATTCTTCTCAGAATAGCTACAACTAAATGAAGAACTAATCAATAATTGTAAAAATGTGCATAACTTTATGTATAACCTACCAAAAAACCTGTATAATTATGTATGAAGTATAACTTGAAACTTAAAGTAATTCAACTCAAACATTAATTTTGTGGTTATTTGGTACTCTGTAGTACGAAGATCAATAAAATATAGCTCCTGTCCACTAGTAACTCAATCTTCTGTTGTAATTTTGTACGTATATTATTATAAATACCTTCCTGTAGGGTTGTAAGCTGCAGCTGAGTTAGAGAATATTTGCATTCTAAGGACTATAATGTCAGTTTAACTGAACTATTTCACTTACGGAGAAAATCTTAAACTTGTCTACCAGAAATTCTTCGTTGAAGATCTTGATCTTAGTCTTGCGATATATTCCACTTACACTGCTCCACTCATATCAAAATCATGATTCCATGATCAAGTAATCTCCAATTTACCAGAGATTATAGTTATTTAACTTATAGCTCTGCAATGTTCTGGTCATAGTGTTGTCATTTATTCCTTTTTACAAGTGAACCTGACATTTTATATAAACTGTCTTATATATGCTTTAAAACACACAGATGTGTATATCCAGCATTTAATGTTTGCCCTTATTGTTATGTATTATGTAGTAGTAGTGGTATATTTGCATTATATAAGTGTCGGTACAGTTTATAAGAATCATTGAATAGCAACCCATCTGTGGAGAAGCATTTTAAATCAGTTAATTCATTTGTTTAAATACTATTATCATAGTTTCTAAATTCTACTAGTTGAATTCTTCACTCTCTTAATACGTAGCTTTCAGTACTTCAGAGCACAGGTGAACCCCAGTTTAAGCCAGTTAATTCCTTTGTTTTTATTGTCTTGTTTTAAATGTCTTTAGTATGAGGCATTACACTTTCTTTATCCCTGTTAGCACTCTTTCAGATGCTCATAGCATGAGAGCATTTATTCTTTGTACTTTTCTGAGAGAATGAATTTTAGGGGAAAAAAAAGAAATTGGCAAAAGTGATTCTTAACACTTTCAGGAAAGTGGTAATATCATATGGCCATTAGGTCAAGTGATTGAAAAGAGACCTGCAAGGACTACACAATTCTCCTTAGCATTCATTCTGACTTGCTGTGTTCCTAGAAATATAACTGTCTAGTACAGAATTTTATTAACGAGATAATGGAAAACATATTAAAAAGTGATGTTTGCAACATGCGTAACCATAATTTTCCTGGAAATATAAGTTACCCAGGCATGAACTCAGAAATTTAAGTATTAAATTAAAAAGTAATTCTTTTTCAAAAGAATTACCTCATTGCAAAGGCAGGAGTTTGGATTGAAATGGCAGTAAACTGAAAATTGCTTTATATACCTAGGCATAATATGATTAGTATAAGAATTTTGTTTCTTGTTTTTTCCTTTTTCATTTCTCTCTAAAAGTTTTGGGGATTTCTGGTGTGTTTGATTTACAAGGACTTCCTTAAATCCTGTAATCGTTGTTTATCATTCTGTGTCTATTGCATTTCAAATTGATCTAAAATCTTTTAATATACTTTCTTTTCATTACTGTAATGAAAAGAGATTATCAAGTGAAGGCATTATTTGTTCTTAGAAGAAAGAACACTTGATATCAACCAATCAGTTGAAAAGATTAATTGAAGATTTCAAAATACTCAGAACCAGAATGTGTACTGTGAAGGGTTTTACCATATTTTTAAGATGGTTGCCTCCCAAAGCATAATTCAATCAAGAGAGATTAATACACTTCTCTATTAGGGAAGCTTATATTATAGGACAGCATATAATAAAATAACATATTTGAATATATGTAGTAAATTATCCACTGTTGGAAATTTATTCTTCTGAATTTCCTTAATGTTTAAATTATCTTTTCATTCATTAATAATGTAAATCAGAATTTCAGATCATTTCATTCTCACTCAGGTAGGGGTACCTAATTTTTCACATCGTCTAGCAGATTAACGCCACTCACCTGAATGTTCACTCAGTGAGAATGTTAAGCAGTCTTCTGTAAATTGGAGTACTTCAGAAGTGCTTTGCAGATTTTTTCTGTGCTAACTAGGCACTTGAGAAGCATTTTTAGTGTTTCTAGAATTCCCTTGACTATGTGTCAATCAGACTTGGAAAATGGTTTTCTAAACCACTCTTTTCTGTCTCATCTTCCCTTTAAAAATACCATTTTAATCCATGAATATAATAATGTATATGAAAGACAGTTCTTAAAATTATTTTGATTTTTTTCCTTCTAAATCCTTTTTAAAATCAAGACTTAAAACATAATTTTGGGGCTTCCCTGGTGGCACAGTGGTTGAGAGTCCGCCTGCCGAGGCAGGGGACATGGGTTCATGCCCCGGTCCGGGAAGATCCCACATGCCGCGGAGTGGCTGGGCCTGTGAGCCATGGCCGCTGAGCCTGTGTGTCCGGAGCCTGTGCTCCGCAACGGGAGAGGCCACAACAGTGAGAGGCCCGTGTACCGCAAAAACAAAAACAAAAAAACAAAAAAAACCCCCATAATCTTGTAAGATCTTAATTTTTTCCTTTATCCCTTACTGTGTGATCAGTTATATTTCATAAGTTACATATTCCTAAATATTCATTAAATGTGAAGCATAACATTGTTCATTAGCTTCATTAAATAACTAGAATATCTAAAATTCTTTCAAATACTCTATATTCAGTAGGTTAAGTTCTTAATTGTAGTTTATTTAAAAATACTGTTGCAAGTGCTTTTAATTTTTTATTAATTTTTTTATTGGAATATAGTTGATCTACAATGTTGTTAGTTTCTGCTGTACAGCAAAGTGAGTCATACCTACACATATATTCACTTTTTTAGATTCTGTTCCCATATAGATCATTACAGAGTATTGAATAGGTTTCCCTGTGCTATTCAGTAGGTTCTTATTAGTTATCTATTCTATATATAGTAGTGTGGATATGTCAATCCCAATCTCCTAATTTATCCCTCCCCCTCTTTCCCCCACTGCTTAACGGTAAGTTCATTTCTACATCTGTGACTCAACTTCTTTTTTGTAAATAGGTTCTCTTGTATTATTTCTTTAGAGTCTACATATAAGCAATATCATATAATATTTGTCTTTTTTTGTCTGACTTCACTCAGTATGACAATCTTTAGGTACATCCTTGTCATTGCAGGTGGCATTATTTCATTCTTTTTTATGGCTGAGTAATATTCCATTGTATATATGTACCACGTCTTAGAAAGCCCAGAGATAACACACACCTATTGTTACCTAATCTATGAAAAAGGAGGCAAGAATTTACAGTGGAGAAAAGACAGCCTCTTCAATAAGTGGTGCTGTGAAAACTGGACAGCTACATGTAAAAGAATGAAATTATAACATTCTCTAACACCATACACAAAAATAAACTCAGAATGGATTAAAGACCTAAATGTAAGACCAGATAGTATAAAACTCTTAGAGGAAAACATAGGCAGAAGACTCTCTGACACAAATTGCAGCAAGATTTTTTTGATCCACCTCCGAGAATAATGAAAATAAAAACAAAAATAAACAAATGGGACCTAATTAAACGTAAAAGCTTTTGCACAGCAAAGGAATCCATCAGCAAAATGAAAAGAAAACCCACAGAATGGGAGAAAATATTTGCAAACGAAGTGACCGACAAGGGATTAATCTCCAAAATATACAAACAGTTCATGTAGTTCGATATCAAAACAAAACAAAAACAACCCAATCAAAAATGGGCCGAAGATCTAAATAGATATTTTTCCAAGGAGGACATACAGATGGGCAAGAAGCACATGAAAAGATGTTCAACATCACTAATTATTAGAGAAATGCACATCAAAACTACACTGAGGTATCACCTCACACTGGTCAGAATGGCTATCATCAAAAAAAATCTACAAACATTAAATGCTGGAGAGGGTGTGGAGAAAAGGGAACCCTCCTACAGTGTTGGTGGAAATGTAAATTGGTACAGCCACTATGGAGAACAGTATGGAGGTTCCTTGAAAAACTAAAAATAGAGCTACCATATGATCCAGCAATCCCACTCCAGGGCATATAGCCAGAGTAAACCTCCATTCCAATCTCTAAAACCATAGATGGAAGAAATGACTCAGAAATTAAATGACTGCCCCAAGTTCTTTAGCTAAAATTTGAACCAGATCTCTGGTTTACCAATCCGTGAATACTTTATTTGTTTCATGATTTGCATGGATAGTCTCTCTGAGAATCTATAGCATTAATATAAGAGTTTGAAATACAGAAGAACACACCTACATACTCTGAAACATTTGAACCCACACTTTTTTTGTTTTCCTGTTATTTAAAATGAAAAGTATTCTTTAGAGGAGTTCATAATAAAGTATAGATACTGGTGAATTAGAACAAAAAGATGTTTAATACTGGCACAGAGGAAGTGTGGTCTTAGAGCTCAAATTGAAGAAGGGAAGTTACTTATTATCTGACCAAAAACAACTACATAAATGAAGAAGAGCCAAGTCCACTGTAGAGCACTTCCAGATATATTGAGTGGAGTTGTCCAGTATTTATGGACTGTGGCTATAGGGGAAGAATAAAGCTTCATCTATAACTTAGTAGTATGGATATAACAATTGAAGTAGTCTTTATATGTATAAGACAAGTATTAACTGCAAGTTCTTTGTCTAAGGCTTCACAGGAGTATTTGGAACATAGCCCAGAATAGACCAAGATTATCATGGTCACAAAAGATTAGTATAGCATGGGCTGTGAGAAGGAATATTAGCCTGAATAAACAAAGATTATCTCCCTAGCTAAGATTTGATTTTTCACCAATTCTTTAGTGAGGAAGTCCAGCTGTCTCATTATCTAGGGATCTTTGTTCCAAAAGCCAGAAACTGACTCTGGCTAACTTAGAGAAAGGGAATGTTTTTGGCAGTATATTAGCTACCCCCAGATTCAATGGGAAGTCTTAAAAACCAAACATGAAAAAATGTTACCATTTCATTAAAGCTGCTGCTGGGTCTTCCCACCACAGGAAACTTGGTCTGAATTTAGGAAATTCAGGGAAACCAATTAATGATCACTTACAAGGAGGTGGTAAAATAAAATTCAAATTACATGGTGCATGAGCCCATAGCAATGGCATTTACACTTTAATGCTCAGTAGGGACACAACTCATTTCCTCCTTTCTGAGCACAGTTTTCTTTTCAAGTAGCTAAGGATACAGTGGAGTTACTTATCCTCCTTTTCATAGTAATATCAAGAGGATGTGAATCATGCAAAGAACAGCCAAACTTCTCACTGTGGAGTGAGGGCAGGAAGAGTGACTGTAGTTGAATATGAAGGAATATGTGGTTCTGTATTTTTGAAAACAAAGGTATTAATATATAAATAAATGCAACATTTTAAATTAAAAAGTCCTCTAGCTTCAGTTCCACCTCTGCATATTCTAACCTGAGGATTTTCTTAATATACTGTTACTCAAAAGATTTGGGACCTAATTAGGTCGTTTTTCAAATTATACTATAAATGTATACTCTGTTTACAATGAAATAATACCCTACAATTCAGTGACCTAAACAGTAAGCAGTTATTACTATTCATGATTCTAAGTCTCAGTGTTGTCTTTGCTAAGCTTATTCATGTGTATACAGTTTGCTGTGCGTTGTACAGACAGATTCCCCAGCTTTGGCTGGGTGCTTCCCCATGTTTGGGTTAGTTGACTGGTCGGCTGGTCTAGGACAGCCTTGGCTGGGGCAGCTGAGCTTTCTACCATGTGGCTTCTTAACTACTACTGGGCTGCCTCAAGTTTGTTCACATGACAGTAGCAGATACCAAGAGTAGTGCTAGGCTCGAAACTGCCAAACTGTCTTCCCACTGAGAGACTGAATATAACTATTGGACAGTGGCAAGACTATATATAAAAATGGAATTCTGACTCACAGTCTGCAGCAACCAGTCCAGAAAGTCAGTCCATTATCTATAGAAACCAGTTTAGGAAGCAAACTGCTGTCTCTATCAACCAGCCCTGGAGGGCAAACAATAACCCTGAAACAGTCAGCCCTGAGTGGCTAGGACTTGATTCATAACTGACAGCTTCCCTGATTTTTGTCCCTACCTCCACCTTCAGACCCACTGGAGAAAGCCGAATTATGTACCCCTAACCAGTCACGTAAGATGTCCCTCTCCTAGTTAGCCTGCCTGCAGTTTCCCTACCTCAGCAACCACTAATGAGGGCATATCCGAAACCTTCCCCTTTTTTGCCCACTGGAAAGCTTTCCCACTCTTCCTGCGCAATGCAAGCAACAGTGGCTGACTCCCTTGCCATAGCAAACTGTAATTAAATAAGTTTTCCTTGTTCTCATTTAGATGGTCTTCATTTATTTTTCACAGCACCATTTTTTTTTGGCCGGAGTCATGAAGTCAGCCAGATTCAGTGCATGGGGAAAGAGGTTCTACCTCTTAATGGGATGAGCCACAGAGTCACATTTTAGAAAAAACATGGCTACATGGAGGGGGTATTTTTGCAATCAATCTACCATACTTACCTCTGTGGGCAAAAAACTTTAGAATAATCCTGAATTCTTGATGTTCTATTTTAATCTACCAATTAAAGGAAGACAAAGGAAATAACTGCTTCTAATTTTAATATTTTAAGAGTTTCATATTAATGACTCAGTAAATTTTATAATGCTCCCCCTCTTTTTCCTGAATGGGTTTCTTACGTTTACTGATTTTTGAGAAAATGATTTTCTGCAAAACTTATTCTCATTGCATTTAAGGCAGTGAAGAACATGCATTAAGAAGTAGCGCAGGATATTAATTCTCACTCAAGAGGTTTTGCTCCACTTAAACTTCATTTCAGGGCCTTCTACCATATTCCCCGGTAGACTGCCCTTTTCTATTTGTTAACACAGGTTTTCATACCATTGAAGTGACAGCATCTTATAATGAACTTTGATTCTGAGCTTTGGGAAAAAATAACAAGAACTAAAACCTTCACTGAGCAATTTTCTTATTGGGTAACATGCAGCACTTACTGCCAGAACCAGGGAGACAATTTTCTGACTGATTTGAAAAGCTATGAGAAAGAAAAAATCTGAAGAAACAGCACATCTGCACAAATTCTTCCTTAATTGTTTATGTACAGTTAAACTTCAATAAAATAACTGTGACTCTCAAAATTCTGTGCCTCAGTAGAGACATTAGTCTATGTCTCTCTGGCAAGTACTGTTTGTGCAAACTCATCAAATAACATTGTTTATATTTAGGCCAACTGTATTCACAAAAGACGCCTACATTTTCTGGTAATTTGGTTAAAATTATAATGGTGAACACTTCATGTGTAAAGTATTTTTCTCTGAGGGAGGATCAGAACAAAGCGAAATGTAAATGAAAAACACAATTGTTGAAATTAGTCTAAGATTCTAAAACATGAGTTTAGTGTGCTGTAAACTTCACATTTGAGTATATTATGAAGAAAAAGCAGTTACCTCAATCTCTTATCAGTTTATAAGGCAAATTTTCCCATGACTTGTGAAATTTTAACATATTAAAAGATAGAAATCCTATAAATTTAAAAATATTTCTATATCAAAGCAAAAGTGTTGTTGGTAAGAACTAGAAAATAAACTATAAATGCAATTTTAAAATCACCTGAAATTACAGCTAGCGTAACAGATAAAGGAATGTTTCATTGTGGTTTTGATTTGCATTTTCCTGATGAGTGATATAGACCGTCTTCTCACGTTTCTGTTGGCCACCTGTGTGTCTTTGGAAAAACATCTACTCAAGTCCTCCACCCATTTTAAAAATCAGCTTGTTTTTTGATGAGTTGTGTGAGTTCTTTGTATATTTTGGATATTAACTACTTATTAGCTATATCATTTGCGAATATCATCTCCCATTCAGTAGGCTGCCATTTTGTTTTGTTGATAGTTTCCTTCACTGTGCAAAAAGCTTTTTAGTTTTTGGTCCCATATATTTTTGCTTTTGTTTCCCTTGTCTGAAGAACCAGATCCAAAAAATATTACTAAGACTGATGTAAGTATCCTGCCTTTGTTTTCTAAAAGTTTTATGGTTCTAGGTATTACGTTTAGTTCTTTAGTACATTTTGAATTTATTTTTGTATATGGTGTGAAGAGGTAGTCTAGTTTGAATTCTTCTGCATGTAGCCGTCCAGTTTTCCCAGTGCCGTTTACTGAAGAGTCTGTCTTTTCCCCATTGTATATTCCTGTCTTCTTTGTTGTGGATCAATTGACCATATAAGTGTGGGTTTATTTCTGGGCTGTCTATTCTGTTTCATTGATCTGCGTGTCCGTTTTTTGTGCCAGTCAGTACAATAATGTTTTGATTACTGTAGCTTTTGTAGTATGGCTTGAAATCAGAGAGCATGATGCCTCCAGCTTTAAGATTCCT
The DNA here is from genome assembly GCF_059928025.1 of Delphinapterus leucas. NCBI lineage: Eukaryota > Metazoa > Chordata > Mammalia > Artiodactyla > Monodontidae > Delphinapterus > Delphinapterus leucas. The sequence goes on along the minus strand of NC_143146.1, from coordinate 20,627,670 downwards.
TTGGCTATTTGGAGGTCTTTAATGGTTCTGTTCAATTTTTAGGATTTTTATGTATTGACTTTGCATCCTGCAACTTTACTGAATTTGTTTATTCTAACCATTTTTTGGTGGAGTCTTTGGGTTTTCTGTGTATAATATCATTTATTGAAATGAACTCCTTATATAAAACACATTTAACTTTTGTCATAATCATGGCAAATATTTTACTTTTTAAAAGTACCCATTTACTAAACTGGATAAATACATTTGTAAATCTGAAGAACCGACACAAACCCAATTTGCTTTTAACTGCAAAGAAACTGGGGAAAATCAGTGAATACAAATCAGTGAATGGCCCAGACCTGGATCTTGAAGATAGAAGATTCTTTCATGTTTTTTCCTGCCTGTTTTGCCTCAAGTTCGACCACATACCTGCTTCCAAAGAAAAGCAGTTTCAGGTCTCACTATGCTCAAAAGCCTGTGTTCCATGGTGTACATGAGCACAGGATATTTGAAGGAGGTGGACAGCTTCCAACAAACTGTTGAACTGCTCCTTCTCCATATATGGGATGTTCTCACATTTGGGCAAGTATATTTGGTAACTACAGAAGTTTACACAGAGTGTAAAATGATTAACAGCCTACAATTTTTTTTATTTATACAGCAAAGGACAGTCTGGAATTGTCACTCCCACCAACCATGAGTTCTGTTCTCCAACTAAAATGTTTTGCGTACTTCAAAATGTGCATGCTTCAAGCCCTGGAATTTTTGGATGCCTGTATCCTGGGAGTGTTTGAATGAGGACCATGGTGTACTCCTAATCAGTCTTCCATAAAGTACTCATGATTCAAAGAAAGTGAAAGAGTTGCACGCTGTGAAATTCCTAGTCTCTTCACTGTTCACACCAGTGTTCAGTAGCCACTTTCCCAATGTCCATAAGATTGGTCTCAGTCTAGTTTCCAGAATCCTTTTTGAGGCCTTGCTATTTGAAAAAATAAAACTTCATTGGGCATTTCATTTGAGAGAGAGAGGGCTTTGAGGTAAACCACTGAATTCAAATCCAAGTTCCACAGTTATTACCTTGCCCAAATCATCTAATTTTTCTCATTGGTGAAATGATGATTGCAATACTGTAATGACCGTTGTATGTCTTGACAATAGCACAGATGAAAATTCCTTGCACAGTTTAAGGCCTTAATAAACAGTAGTTTCTGGGAACCTATTGTAGAAGCAGGCAGTAATCTAGTAAAGAACAACCAGCAGGGCAGCTTTAAGGGGAAAGATCCTAAAGGAACTGCCCCCTTGGAAAAGTGCCCATTATCTGCAGCGTCATTCTCCTCTTGGATTTAGCACTTGCAGGTCCCTTTGCCTGAGAAGCGTTTCCCTGGTGTTGTTACATAGTACTTCCTTTATTCAGTTCTCTGCCCAAATCTCACCTCAGAGAAGCTCCTCCATCTCTCTTACTTCCCTTACTCTGCTCTATTTTTTTCTCACTACATGATGTTATGTTGAATATTTATGTGTACTATAGAAGGTGAATCTCTGAATACAGACACCGTGTTTCTAAAATGAAAATATCATAATTCTCCTCGTGGCCTCTTTTGCATCATACACTATGCCTCACTATAATCCTAAGTTTGCTTTAAATTTATAATTGTAGTTTTCTCACTTTTCAGATCAGAGTAATAAAAAATTAGTTCCTTGCATACATGGCGATATTCACACATTCTTTAACCTTAACTAAAAAGCATTGTTGCTCGTTGGCATATTCTTCCACCACTTCTCTGTCCAAATAACTCTTGTTGTTCTAGCAAATAGAATTTTTTTTACATGGTTAACATATCAAGACACTAACTGGACTTTGGAGGAAAAAAATGAAATGGAGTCATACGTTAACAATAAAAGCATTTTACCAGGATGACTTTTTCATCAATCTCTTCTGATAATCCTTCATTGAAGGTTATCACTTTGTACAAACCCATCAATTACTTCATATTTTTTCTATTACAGATATTCAGGTGCATGTCTTACCTCCCTGTGAGCCTATAAATTACTTGAAGGCAAAATCTGAGATTATTGTTGCTTTTTTCCTAATTAGTTTCATATAGTGTGCTGTTTATAGAATAGCTATTCAAAATGTGCTGAATAAATGAACAAATAAGCATTTTAATGAGTAAAGATGGTTATCTGATATAACACTGGCTTAAATGCTGTCTGCACAACTTATTACCCATGTGATTTTAGGCAAGTTGCTTTAATTTCCTGTGTCTTAGTTTTCTTATATAAAGGGGCTGAAATATTTTGTTGAGAGAATTGTTTTGAGGACTAAATAAAGATGCCCGCAACAGATATGCAGTAAGCGTTGGTTCACTTTTCTCTCTACGCTCAAATACACTTTCTGGGAAATTGTTCCCTATCCACTCTCTTCCTGACAGTATTGGAACTGGGCAAAGGAACTATGCCTTGACTGGGGAACTATACTTTCTTGGCTCTTTCCAAGGATGATCGAAGGCCCAAGAGCCATTTTAAGGCTTTAGCCATCACAATGACTTTTAAGCCAGGTTTGTTGTTGCTTTTTGATAGCGCATGTATCTTAACACCTGGTATGCTGCTTTTTTTTTTTTTTAGCAGTCAGCTCTGTGTATCAATAGCTACTATCATTATATATACATAGTTCCCAGAACAGCTATATATTCGCTTTCTCATCTGCTTTTCCTCTCTTGTTTCTCTAAATGGGTGGTTTTCATGGTTTCGACCTTGAGAATCCTTTTCCCTCTTAAGAATGTTCAGAAATTCCAAAGAGCTTCTGTTTGAGTTACAACTGTCTATATTATATAAAAACTAAAAGTGAGAAATATTATGTTACTTTAAATTAATTTAAAAACATTGGCAATTGCATGGTAATATTTTTACAGAGTATAACTTCTAAAATAACGAGTTGTTTTGAAAGACTCTAATACCTAGCTTAAGGGAGCACAGCTTGATTTTCATGTTTGCTTCTGCCTTAGTCTCTTGTGATATGCTATCTTTTAAGAATTTTTAAAAAATTTACTTATTTTTACAGATCCTCGTGGTTATCTATTTTATTCATTTATTTTTTTATACAGCAGGTTCTTATTAGTCATCAATTTTATACACATCAGTGTATACATGTCAATCCCAATCGCCCAGTTCATCACACCACCCCCACCCATTGCCGCTTTCCCCCCTTGGTGTCCATATGTTTGTTCTCTACATCTGTGTCTCAACTTCTGTCCTGCAGACCGGTTCATCTGTACCATTTTTCTAGGTTCCACATATATGCATTAATATACTATATTTGTTTTTCTCCTTCTGACTCACTTCATTCTGTATGACAGTCTCTAGATCCATCCACGTCTCTACAAATGACCCAATTTCGTTCCTTTTTATGGCTGAGTAATATTCCATTGTATATATATACCACATCTTCTTTATCCATTCGTCTGTTGTTGGGCATTTAGGTTGCTTCCATGACCTGGCTATTGTACATAGTGCTGCAGTGAACATTGGGGCGCATGTGTCTTTCTGAATTATGGTTTTCTCTGCGTATATGCCCAGTAGTGGCATTGTTGGATCATATGGTAATTCTGTTTTTAGTTTTTTAAGGAACTGCCATACTGTTCTCCATAGTGGCTCTAACAACTGACATTCCCACTAACAGTGCAAGGGGGTTCCCTTTTCTCCATACCCTCTCCAGCATTTGTTGTTCATAGATTTTCTGATGATGCCCATTCTAACTTGAGATGATTTGTTGTCCCTTCAGGTATTCCACAGATGCAGGGTACATCATGTTGACTGTGGAGATTTAATTTGCTGCTTCTGAGGCTGCTGGGAGTAATTTCCCTTTCTCCTCTTTGTTCGCACAGCTCCCGGGGTTCAGCTTTGGATTTGGCCCCGCCTTTGTGTGTAGGTTGCCTGAGGGCGTCTGTTCCCGCTCAGACAGGACAGGGTTAAAGGAACAGCTGCTTCGGGGGCTCTGGCTCACCCAGGCCGGGGCGAGGGAGGGGTACGGAGTGCAGGGCGGGCCTGCGGCGGCAGAGGCCAGCGTGACATTGCACCAGCCTGAGGCGTGCCGTGCGTTCTCCCGGGGAAGTTGTCCCTGGATCCAGGGACCCTGGCAGTGGCGGGCTGCACAGGCTCCCCTGAAGCGGGGTGTGGATAGTGACCTGTGCTCGCACACAGGCTTCTTGGTGGCGGCAGCAGCAGCCTTAGCGTCTCGTGCCCATCTCTGGGGTCCGCGCTTTTAGCTGCGGCTCGTGCCCATCTCTGGAGCTCCTTAAGCAGCGCTCTGAATCCCCTCTCCTCACGCACCCTGAAATAGTGGTCCTCTGCCTCTTAGGTAGGTTCTCTTAGGCAGGTCCAGCGTTTTTCCCGGACTCGCTCCTGTTTAGCTGTGGCGCACTATCCCCCTTCAGGCTGTGTTCCCACAGCCACCCCAGTCCTTTCCCTGGGACCCAACCTCTGTAGCCGGAGCATCAACTCCCAGCCCCCACCCGTCCTGGCGGGTGAGCAGACAAGCCTCTCGGGCTGGTGAGTGCTGGTCGGCACCGATCCTCTGTGAGGGAATCGCTCCGCTTTGCCCTCGGCACCCCTGTGGCTGGGCTCTCCCCCGCGGCTCCGAAGCTTTCCCCCTCCGCCACCCGCAGTCTCCACCCGCGAAGGGGCTTCCTAGAGTGTAGAAGCTTTTCCTCCTTCACAGCTCCCTCCGGGGTGTGCAGGTCCTACCCCTATTCTTTTGTCTCTGTTTTTTCTCTTCTTTTTGCCCCACCCAGGTACGTGGGGAATTTCTTGCCTTTTGGGAGGTCTGAGGTCTTCTGCCAGCGTTCAGTAGGTGTTCTGTAGGGGTTGTTCCACATGTGGATGTATTCCTGATGAATTTGTGGGAGGAAGGTGACCTTCGCGTCTTATTCTTCCGCCATCTTGAAGGTCTCTCAACTTCTGAGATTTTTGACCCATAAAATGGGCTCATAATCTGTGAATTTGTTATCCCTTAAGAAAAGGGAAGGATGATCCCCAAAGATGCTTCTCCTTGGTTACCAAAAGCAGGGCTACCTCATTGGCTCCAGAGGGCAGGGCCTGGGCTGAGGGGATGGGGGCAAACTAATTGCAACCGTTAATGAACTCTCATTGTCTCATGGTACTGCTTTTTAAGAAGTAATATGCAAGGAACTTTTTATTCAGGGTACTGTGTGCCTTTGTATTAGATATAGCTTAAGAGAAAACGTTTTTGTCTCTTTATTATGCAGGTATTTCCTGTATTAGCAGATGGAAAATATCTTTTCTAAAGCCTAGCTCTAGGATCCTTTTAGATAGCACTAGGAGAAAAGAGTTAGTAGTTAATCTTGAGATGACTCAAGTTACAATATTGTAAAGAAAAAATGAGGGTGAGTGTATTAACAACTAGTGTAGAGCTAGAAATGTTCTCCATCAAGAATATTTTTAAGATTGGGATGTAAATGAAGATTTTAAGCATCCAATGCAACAAAGCTATTCAGGAACAGAGCAGTTTTCCTGAAACCTGCAAGAAATGTTTCCTTTAGGAACTCCTGTGTTGTCACACTGATATGTGCCTGAGGTATGTACAGGAAATATACAGTATAGATCAAAATGCCAGGGTAGTTTCAAACTGAGGTCTAAATCTCATTTTAATGAGACATTTAAAGCTATTACAGCACAGAGTGGAATTAAGTCCAAAATAGATGGCACAGATGACTATTCAGAAAACAAATATGAATATATTTAAAATAGCCAACATTATTAAATGTCAAGTTAATTATTGTGCTGCTCTAAAATAAAAATTCAAAAGTAATACGTTGGTTTGCTGGATAAACCAAAAAATTATTTGCCGTTTTCCTTCAAGTCTAAAATACAATAATTAAGAAATTTTGTTCCAATTAAACATATGGAGAAAACTACACTGAATACATATAACGTTATCCAATACGAGAGTAGTCTATGGACTACACTTTAGAAAGCAGGTCAATGAGGAGTTCAAGAAGCCTTCTATGGTATAAAACCTGGAATAAATTTTTGCAGTGTACTGAGGAATTCCTCAGGACTCATAGCTAAGTTTTCACAGAGTGTCAGGAATTTCTCTAGCTATTAGGGTGTGTCTGAATATTTTAGTAACTTTTTTTGTGTCAGTTTATAAGGATTGTGGATCAATGTAATTTACACTAGAGTGAAGCTTATTTTCTTTGAAGGACTTTTATGAAACTTAAAGGGACCATCATTCGACAAATATATAGCTTTGGAATAGTACTTTGTCTACGTTACTCCCCCACTTAGCACAGAAGGTTAAACTCTTCAAAGCCAGTAGACATTATGAGTTATGTCAAACATTTTTCAGGCAAAGATTTTGTAAAATGCTAACACAATTTAGTTAATTTAGCGAAGACCTTGGAAGCTTTTATTTATATTAACTCTGCCCCTGTTGTGAGGGTTCTAATTAAATATGTCTTATCTCAGTAGGTTTAACTGTGATAAATTCCTGCTTCAAAATTAATCTTTTGTCTTAGTTTCATTTTTGTTTTCTTTTTAAATTGTACTGTTACTTTACAATTTGAGGAACATCGTTCTAATTAAGGCACTAAGTTAAATAAAAGAGATAGTCTTTGTTCAATAAATAAAAAAATAATATGTTAAAAAGTTGAACAGGGAAATTATTGTCTTATATATTAGGGTAATTGCTTACATAAATAACCCTTGACAACTTGGTGGTGGAAAATAATCATGATATAGCTGGGTATTCACTTATAGATTTTAACACTTTTAACTTGAGTTATTAACAATGAGATACCAAAAGTATATGTCCTACTATGTGTAAAGGGTTTCAGACTTTTATGGAGATGATAAAAGTATTTCAACTAATGTCTGCTTTCCTTTTAGTGTGTAAGAATTATTTATCACCGTAGAGTTTTCATGTAGTCTTATATTTTAAAGATGCTCTATACATCGCGATCATTGCTATCATAAAGACTTCACTATAACGTTGTATGTTGTGATTGAAGCAACTAACTTCTCCCTGCTAGAGAAAATTTGAGATGTCATTTGTATCCATTCATAATTATTCTGGTTTTGAGGGTCTTTTAGGGATAATAGAAGTTTGCATTAGTACTAGAATGATCAGATTTTCAAAGTTAACTAAAGCCTTAAAATTTTCAATTCATGAATGTTTCACAACTAAGCTAACCATTCATTGACATACTCCATCTTTCAGTACCAAATGTAACTTTTTATTTAAAATATTGATACTGTTTTCAGATGGTTTTGGAATTTTTAGCTAGAATGAAAATCTCCAGGATTTTTTCCAGGATGTATGAACTTAGCTGTTTGACCACTTGAAAACAAGCAAATGTATCATTTTCATCATACATATTATAGCTTTTAGTTATTAACAGCATTTTAGTTAAATTATTAACTACATTAGCAGTCCAATTTGCGATCTTCATGACAGAGTTTACACAGGGGTTAGCTAAACTTTTCTGTAAAGATCCAGATAGTAAATACTTTGTTTTTTGGACCATATGGTCTGTCACACCACTAGACTGGTGCTGTGTGAAAGAAGCCACAGACAATATGCAAATAAATGAGTGTGGCTGAGTTGCAATAAAACTTTATTTACAAAAGCAGACATCAGCTTGGTTTGAGCATGTGCACTCATTTGCTTATGCATAGTTGATACCATTTTAAGTGTGCGGTATATATTTTCAGTTTTCTGCTACGTATATCCTGCTTGTTTTACTTTTATTCAATATGTCTAAAACTGAGGTACTATTTTTTGTCCTATTTCTCTACTTTAACCATCCTCATAGTCCTTCATGAACAATAAAGAACATCCTAAATGGATTCTCATTTTTTTCTCAAATATACTCACTCAGTAGAACATATATTGGACATTAGTGCAACTCCAATTCACAGCTCCATTTTTCTGTTGAACCCATTCTACAGAATTGCTTTTATTCTAGTCAACAGTACCCACTGAATTGATAAATCCAATGGTCAATTTTCAGTTCTCCTTAATCTTGATCATTTGGTATTTGATAGAGTACTCTGCTCATTCATTCAGTCCTCCTTGAAACACTTTATTCCTTTGTCTTTCAGCATACTACACTTCCGTGATTTTATCTCCAGTATCACTAGCTGCTCTTCTTGTCCTCTTTGTTTCTCACTTCCCTGACCTCTTAATGTTGGAATTCCCCAGAGCTGAGACATTCTCTATTCAGTAAAAGTCTGTACATATTTTTCTTTCATGATGTGGAAGGCTTAACTCCTCTCTTTCCCTTTTTGGGGAAAAGACAGTGATATATGATACATTTAAATGTTTTCAGAGGTTTTGGAGGTTAATTTGTATAGTTAGAAAAGAGGGGATTTTGATAAAAGTGAATAATTTGTTACGTGTTTAATAAGGAAATTCGGCATTATAAAATAGAAAAGTTGCTTTTGCAATAGGTAGCAATAAAACCTTTTTCCCCAAAGTAGTTATCTTTTACTTACAAGAAATATGAACGATTTTTAAAAGCAGCATAGTCTTTCTTAGAAGTCTCATGTATTCATTACGTAAGTCAGGCAGTCAGTTCTAAGATCTAGTAACATCAAGGAAAATTGTTTAGACTAATGTATATTACCACAAAAATATAAATTTTCACAAATGTTAACAAGCTCATGGTATCTTAAGTTGAGCTTTTGAACCTTTAAAAATAAATGTCTGACATTTATTTTTAAGCTCTTCTATTAATCTCCAATTTGAAGATTTTTGAATGTCAGGCATATAGTTACTTGCACAAATATATGGTCATATTTAAATCCAGTAAATTACTTTGACAGTCATGCATTTTTTCGAGAAAAATTAAAGGATGTGATTATGCTTTTTTTGAAAAACATGTGACATTTTCTGTAGTCATATAGTTTGAAAATTAGCACATATTTAGTGGTGTGGTACATCATTTCTAAAAATGACTGTTAAATTATTTCCATATATGTTGGATTTGTTCCCTACCCTTCTATGTGGGAACACCCTGCATTGAGACCAATAGGATGGGGTAGAAGTGAAACTCTCAGATATGGGCATAAACCTTGAAAGACCTGGTAGCATCCACTTAACTCTTTTGGAATCCTGAGGCACCATGCTGAAGAGGTCCAGGAATACCCTGCTGGAGAGACCACCTGGAGAGAGAGTTGTCTGGTCCACATCTGGCACCTCAATGCTAGGTATTTGATGGAAGCCTTTTTGGCTTCTTTGGCCCTACTTGAGTCTCTGGAGGACTACAGACCAATGAGACACCTTAAGCAATGAACCAGAGCAACGAATTAGCTCAGCCCAGCCGAGACTGCAGAATAATAAGTAAATGTTGTGTAGGCTACTACGTTTTTGACAGATTGTTGTGTAGCAGTAGATAACATGATAGAATTGATACCTGATACAAACGGGTGCCTTTACTGGAGAACTTCTGACTCTTTAATCTGGCAAATTACATTTTGACTCCTTAGAATGAGATGTTCTCAGCAAATTCTTTGGTCTGTTTGAAACAAGCTGTCTAGTGTGTTAAAAATATTAGATATTTTCTGAATATTTCTGAAGGTCTAAAGCAGTACTGATGGAAATATGAGTCAGATACATTTAAAAAATTACCAATAGCCACATTTTAAAAAAAGCTAAAAATGGGAAATTTAACCAAATATATTAAAATTTTATCAAGTAATCAAAAACATATTGAGATATTTTACATGTTTTCATTTTGCCTTATTTTATTTTATTTTTTGACAAGAAAGTAGGATTTATTGGTGGGCATGAGTAAGGAGGGGACAGCACCAAGGCTTTCATGAGTGCAGGGCTCGCCATCTGTCCAGGGGGCCACGATTAGGGATGTGTTTGACTCCACAGCCATCCGGGATAAGCCGCTTTCCTGCCACCATGTTTTCAAATTCGTCTGCATTAAACTTAGTAAATCCCCACTGCTTGGAGATGTGGATCTTCTGGCGGCCAGGGAACTTGAACTGGCCCCTGAGGAGGGCCTTAATCACCTGCTCCTTGTTCTGCAGCTAGGTGCGGGTGGACATTTTGACTTGGCCAATGTGGACCCTCTGCCTCATTTTAATTTAGGACCTTTAAGAGGTGATTATCTCCAGATGCTCTCATATTCTGAGGAGCTGGGAATTACAGCTTCAACATAAGAATTTTGAATGGACATAATTCAGCCCATAATACTACTTTAAACGTAAGTCATACGGAGGTCTCCCACTCTAATCTGTCACCTCATAGATCATTCTTTCTTCGCTTTTAATTAACCTCCCACTCTAAAAGCAGTAACCCCAGCTCCCTGAGATTCACTTAGTTGTTCAATTTCAGTAAACATGTATAAGAATATCAGAACTGTTAACCTGTACCCCTGTGTGAAACAACTTTATCAACTAAGTATGTTTATGTACAGTTTCTTTTGCTTTGAGTCTTATAGTCTCCACACATATCTAAAGTTACTTAGGTCAGTATCTTTCCCACCATCCTCTTCAGACAGGTTATTTCATACATTTGTAATACCATTAGATTCTTACAGTTTGAATTTCTGTGTGACTTCCTAAATGACTTAAAATTTGCATGCATTAAAATTTACTCTTTGTCCTGTAAAGTTCTGAGTTTTGACTTAAGCAGTAGTGTCATGTTTCCATCATAGTACCATAAAGAATGGTTATCACTCCCCTAAAAAGTTCCCTGTAGCTCACATGGTAGACCTTCCCCGAACCTCTGGAAACCACTTTTATCATTGTTATTGCTATAGTTTTGCATTTTTCAGAAAGCCATGTAAATGGAATCATATTATGTAACATTTCTGAAATGGCTTCTTTCACTTAGGAATATGCATTTAAGAATCATCCCTGATTTTGCATGGTTTGATAGCTCATTTGCTTTTATTGATAAATGGTTTTTCATTGTATGTATATATCATAAATTGTTCATAGTAGTTGGTTTTAGGGCTGTAGTATGGTTATTCAGTGTGATTCTTGTTTAGAGCTTTTAATTCTGTTGTAGTATGCTTAATTCAGTTGAAGAACTGGAGAAGAGTTATGAATCAGCATAGTCTCATTGACTCCAGCTCTGAGTTTTATAGGTAATATACTAGTACTAAAGAAATACAGCTTTTTTATGCAGAAAATGCTTTTGGTAAAGGCAAACTATATTGAATAGCTAATGGAGCATCATTATGCTAGAAAAAAAATAATAAGATCTTGACCTTCATTGCCTCACACATAGGTATAGTATTTTAGCTCCATTTATCATAACCCTGTACAGTATCCAAGAACACTCTGATGTAATGTAACTTTATACATCCTTTTCATCTCCTCCCTTCTAAAAGCAGATATCAGGTCCTGTAAGACTGTGTTGTACTTTAGTTTCTTTGTTGCTCCTAAACACACACAAAGCTCTTACCAATTTTACCTCTGTTCTATCTACCATCACAGTCTTATTTTTTAAAATGTCACTAAGATTATTCATGTCAGAATTTGGAGAAGAGAGATACCATAAATTACAGTTTTTTGGAAAATTTCTTAGAGATAATTTTATTTGGTCCTTCAAGAATGATTAATGTGTGGTAAGCAAAGTGGATGGCGGGAGGGTGTTGTCAATAACATTCCAAATTAGGGTAGACATACACAGAGTACTAATTATAATACACCCATTTTGAAGGTAAAGAAGTTGACCTTCATATATAAGAACTTTGTGGGAAATGAAAAGATATGTGATTTAAATGATATTGACATCAATTGCAGTAGCCAAGCGTGAACTATTAGGTCATTACTGAATCTGAGAGAGAAAGGTCTCCCTCAGATCCTCAAATATTGAGTCCAGTCTCAATAATTGCCTGAAAAGAAAAAAAATTTCTCAGTCTACTTTGAAATGGATAATCTGTTTCTGACATTTATAGCTTAAATTATGTACAGAAGTTCTCTGGTCAGCTCTGATCACCTCTTGATCACCTCTTGTTAGCCTTTCTTCATTGAAAATTGAAGGCTAAATTTTCTAATCAAGGAGGAAGAGCAGAACTCTTGAGAACAGAGCCAATGAATTTTACAGCTGATTTTTCTATTTTGTTGTGTGTTGCTTCCAGTGTTTCCAAATCCTCTTCCATTCTGAGTTGGTGGCAGACAGCTGGGTCTACGTTAGGGCATGAGCAATTATGTTGAAGGACTGTGTGTAGAGTATTTGAGACATGATGATAATAATTATTTTTATGTAAATGCTCTAGCATTAAATTTACATATAATAGTCTCTTTCTTTTAGTGCCTTATACTTCATCTAATTATAGGGCTTTTGATCAACTGGTCTCTGGCAGTGAAAATTATCTTCTGCATAATTGGCCCCAAACCCAAACCTCCTACATTGTTGCCTTTTTGTCTCCTTTCACACATTCTACTTCAAGTATTTTGTCAGGGTCCTTTGTGGGGAAAAACAGTTAAAAATTTTAAAGTACTTAAAGAATCATTTGAATTTGTCACCAATTTAGAGTGACCATATTTTATATATCTACATATATGAAGACTCACTTAGAACTGAACATTACCAGCTATAAGAAGTTGTTAAAGGTTATTCTGTATTAGAGTTCTCCAGAGAAAAAGAACGAATAGGGGGTATGTGTGGATATATAGATGTATAAATATATTTATACAAACATGTATGTAGGAATATAAATAAATATATATGGAGACTTACTGTAAGGAATTGGCTCATTTATGGAGGTTGGTAAGTCCCAAGATCTTACAGGGTGAGTCTGCAAGTTGGAGACTCTGGTGAGCCAGTGATATAGCTCCTGTCTGAAGGTTAGCAGGCTTGACAGACATGAAAAGCCAATGTTTCAGTTCAAATCCAAAGGAGGAAAAAGCTGCTGTCCTAGTTTGAAGGTAGGTAGCCAGGAAGAACTCTGTCCTACTTGGGACAGTAGGCCTTTTTGTTCTTTTCAGGTCTTCAATTGATTGAGGCCCACCTACATTAGAGAGGGCAATTGGCTTTACTCAGTCTGCCAATTTAAATCTCAGTCTCATCCCAAAGCACTCTCATAGACACACCCACAGTGTTCAGCCAAATATCTGGACACCTCGTGGCCCAGTCAAATTGACACATAAAATTAGCCATCACACTATATTTTGAGTTCTAGAAATTACTACTGGATTAATGATGAAATACGGAGGAAAATCTTGGCACATACTTCATAACAAGCTGCAGAGATTAAATAGGTAGAGCACTCCTCTAATGAAAAGTAAAACCCTACCTAGTTTTCCGCCTGTGTTGGGGAAAACAGTTCTTCACTACTGTGTGTCTCCTTTTACAATGAAACCACATGGAACACTTTGCTTCTGACGCTTATGGTCACCGAATGTGTGGGGATGTTTTCCTGCAACAGTGATCAAGTCTCACACAGCAACTGGGTGTTCTACAATTGAACTCAGTCCAGACACTATTTACCTAGAGATGGTATCAGATCCCACAGGTTAAAGGCTTAGTCCCACAAAACTTCACCTCTGCTTCCTCAAAACACACACACACACTCACACACACACTCACACACACACACACACACACACTCGCTCTCGCTCTCGCTCTCGCTCTCGCTCTCGCTCTCGCTCTCTCTCTCGCTCTCTCTCTCTCTGTAGATAGCAGTTGCAAGCCCAGGTTCTCACCTTTGCTTCTAACAGGCTATAGCTCAAAGGTTGCAGTGATCTCCTCCTTGGGATAATTTACTAGAGCATCTCACAGACTGCAGGGCAACACACACTTAAATTTACCAGCCTATCAAAGGATATGATAAAGGATACAGAAGAATAGTCAGATGAAGAGATACAAAAGGCTGTGTCTGGGAGGATCCTGAGTGCAGGAGCTTCTGTCCTGGCAGAGTTGGGGTGCATTGCCCTTCTGATGTGGATGGGTCTGCTAACCTGTAAGCTCTCTGAAACCCATAGTTTTGGGATTTTATGGAGGCTTCATCACACAGGCATAATTGATCCTTAGCACTATTTTCAGCCCTTCTCCATTTCAAGAGCTTGGGGATGTGGGGCTGAAATTCCAAGCTTCTAATCACGGCTTGGTCTTTCCAGTGACCAGCACTCATCCAGGAGGCATCCAGAAAGCCACCTAGAGTTGTCCCATTAGAACAAAAGACACTCCTGTCACATGGGAGATCTCTGTATCGGGAACTGGAGTCAAAGACAAAATAATAGAAAAAAAGATATCACTAGTGCTGTCCTCATTTAAGAAATGACTAGGGTTTCAGGAGCTGTTTGCCAGGAACCGGGGGCAGGGACCAATACATATTTTCCATTATCTCACACCTATCTTACAATGAACCTATTAAGTGCTAGGGTGTGAATTTGTAGACTTTGCTATTTTTACCGTATTATGTCTTTAACCACCTGGAACACAAAATTAGTTGAGTTTTACATACTGCACTCCTATGTCCACATTATATTACAAGATGGTGAAAATTGGAAATGATTCCTGCATGATGCCACCAATGACAGCACTAGAATGGGGAGGGCATTGGAGGTCAATACTGTCCTTAGACTTGGGCAACAGGCCCTGAATATCACAAATACTCAAACATAAAAGACTTTTTTAGTTAAGGAATTTTTTGAAGAAAAAATGTTAACAATTGAGCAAAATGGAATTATAAGTGAGGGAAACATGAACCAAGATAGCCATCCAGGCTACAGGATAACTGAATGGGCTTCGGGGTCTATGGTCTCTGTCTAGGGTTTGTTTCAAGTTTAGCTCTCCAAATTCCCCTAATAATGTCTAGGCAGACTGGTTATCTCAGACCACTGTTCTTTCTCCCTTTCTCTGCTTGTGTGAAGTAGTTTGGGAGCTATGGGGAATTGCCTGGCAGTTCTGAATTGGAAACTGGTAATGTGAAGGAGGAGAACTTGTTTGACTTTGTGGGCAGTTTGACCTGGTAGTCTCCATCCAAGTTTCAGGTCCAGTCACTGCCTGAGTTTGGGATCTGAGCACTCTTGCCCGTGATCTGTCTAGAACGTCCACATTATCACTCAGATGGGAGGGCTGACTCTGGTAATGGTGTAATTATATCTTAAACACCTTTACACTCATTCTCTGTGGGATTACTGGGAAGCAGGACCCTTCATGGAAACACAGCCTGGGACAAGGGCTTAATCTATAACTAAAATATTTAAACGTATGACATGTGGGCCTACATTTGCCCTCTTGGCTTGTTGCTGTGATGGTCAAGGCAGTATGAGAAAGTGTGGCTTATACACAGTATTAGGAAATTCATGGAAGACGGCCAAGATCCTTGCATCATATTCCTGAGGGAGGGAAGAATGGGGGCTGCAGAAGTGATTGTAAAGTTAGTAGGCAGAAGAATTGAAAACAGGTAGTGAAATATATAAGAGTGTGTGGGGGGGCGGAGTTTGAAGGATTTGGGGGCTGATCAGTGAGTAGAAAAGTTCGTGGTACTAAGAGTAGGGGAAAGGGCCTTCAGCGTTTTCCCTGCCTCCTGTTCTTCCCACCCCCTTCCCAATAAGGAGTCCTCAGCAGTGGTGCCTGAGTATGGCCTCTGCCCAGTGACTCAGGTAAGGAAACCTAGGAATGAAGGTGACAGAGCTAAGACTGCAAGTATGTGAAGAACATGATGGTATGGGGGACTCTGAATCTTTGACCTCAACTCTCTTTAGAGATGACTGTGAATTGGCTGTGCAGCATGTCGGATGTGGGGAGGGCAACTTTCCCACATGAAGCGTGACAGGTAAAGCCTTTGTAATTGCCTGTGTTCAGAAATGAAAAATCACACAGGTTTTTTCAGCCAGGAACCAGATTCAGGCAATTTTTTTGAGGCAGTGACATGTGACTTTCAATTAAGTGGACACCAGCCAAACAAAGGCAAAGGAGGTAATTCAAATAAAGTTGGAAACATAGATTTGGACTATAAGGGTATTGTTGTAAAGAGCAAAACATTGAAGTAAGCTAGAGCTGTAATACACAAGGGGAAGGCGACTTAAACAAGAGGCTAGGGAAGAAGCATGACGGGTTGTGGAAGTGCTCACCTTTAGTCATTTTAAAATTGGGAGAGATGATCCTGCAATAGAATATGAAACTGAAAGCAAACAGATAAATGGAAATGGAAAAATATAGCCATATCAGAACAACAAAAACTAGAAGGAGACAGTAATAATTATCTAACAGTGGTTAAAGATACAACTCTGAATTCTGTCGACTCTCTTCAAATCTTCACTTTTTCTAACTGCCTCAATTTTAAGTTTTAAAAAATAGCTTTTAGCTATTACTGTATACCATCTCATATTGATTCACTTTGGCCTCTTTAGAAAGGTTGGCTACTCCTCAGAATTAAAAATAGAACTACAGTTTAGCAATTCCTCTCCTGGATATTTATCTGAAGAAAATGAAGACACTAATTTGAAAAGATATATGTACCTCTGTGTTTATTACAGCATTATTTACAATAGTCAGATTATGGATAAAGAAGATGTGTATATGTATATTCAGTGAAATATTACTCAGCCATAAAAAGTGAAATCTTGCCATTTGTGATAACATGGATGGGCCTGGAGGGTATTATACTTGTGGAATAAGTCAGACAGGGAAAGACAAATACCATATGATTTCACTTATATGTGGAATCCAGAAAACAAAACAAATGTACAAACATAAAATTGAGAACAAACAGGTGGTTGCCGGGGGGGGGGTGGTGATGATGGGAGATAAAGACATACAAACTTCAAGTTATAGCACAAGTAAGTCACAGGGATGAAATGTACAGTGTGGGGAATATGTTAAGTAAGTACCTAATGTCTTTGTATGGTGACAGATGGTAGCTTGACCTATCCTGGTGATCATTTTGAAAGGTATAGAAATACCGAATCACTATGTTATGCACCTGGAACTAACTCAGTACTGTAGGTCAGTTATACTTTGAAACAAACTCATGGAAAAAGAGATCAGATTTATGGTTTCCGGAGGTAAGGGGTGAGGCGAGGGGGACTCGGATGAAGGCAGTCAAAAGGTACAAACTTCCAGTTATAAGTTCTAGGGATATAATGTACAGCATGATAAACATAACTTATAGTACTCTATGTAAGTATGTGAAAGTTGAGAGTATAAATCGTAAGTTCTCATCACAAGGAAAAATCTTTTACTTTAGTTTTGTATCTCTATGAGATGACGAATGTTCACTAAACTTATTGTGATAATTTCGTGATGCGAGTCAAATCATTATGCCATACATCTTAAACTTATACAGTGCTGAATGTCAGTTATCTCTATAAAACTGGAAGGAAAAAAGGAAGAAAAAGTGGTATCTAGAGAACACAAATTTCCCACACATCTTTACAAAGGAAATCCCTGGATTAAATACACAATAAAATTAATTACAACAAGGGGGAGAATTGGTTATCATTCGCTTTGGCTTTGTGGGTATATCTTTTAAACTTAATTTTCAGTGGGACATTATCCTCTTTATTTTTCCTACAATAACTTTAAATAAGATTCAAGACTATTTTACTGTGCTTATGTTTAAGGAAAGAGGTTTTTTTTTCCTGTACTCAGAAAGAGGAACATACATCAGGGTGGCTCCAAAATTGCCTCATAATTTCTGAAAGCTGCCTGCTGTCTTCACTTCCTTTTAGTTCAAACTTCATTCCATTTCTCTCATTTTTTCAGTCCTGCTCTTTGTGAATTTACATCCAGAAGTTTGTCTTCAGCCTGAAGCTTTGTCTAAAGGGGAAGATTTCATTAGCTATTTCCATGAGTTCATAGATCCCAGATAATTCCCGTGTTGTCAGATCATTCAAAGGTTCTTTCGTAGCTGCAACTTAATTGGAGCTCACACATGCACTCGCATTTTTCTGCAGAATTCAGATTGGCCATTCAAGTTTTCTAGTTGATAATTATTTACAACTCTCCGGGCTTTCAGAAGTTTTTTTGCGTTTTCTGTTTCTTACCACTTCTACTACTATACAGGTTTTATGTGTGTTTGGGTTTCTGCCTCACCTATTAGAGTCTTGGCGATACAAGTGGAAACTTTATCATTCAGGTTTGTTTTATATGTTGTATTGAAGTTTTTTACCTGTTATCCTAGTTGCTGTGTCTGTTTTGTGGAGGTATATTAGAAGATTCAAAATCTACAGACTGCTTATAATAGAATCTTTAGATTTTTAAAATTGTATGAAGTGGATCAACGTTTATTTACTGAGTTTTACATGGCAGGAATTATGGTATATAATACGTACAGAAAGTGATTGTCTTCGTATTATCATCTCTTAGTGATAGTAGATAATACAACAATTACGGTGCCTAGTTATCGTAGGAAACAAAGCACATAGGAAGGGAGCCAATTCAGATTGGGGTATGTGTGTGCCCACTTACAAGAGGCATTATTCAGGGAGGTAGTATCTTAACCAAATTCTAAAGGAAGGAAATATTTAAATTAGTGGTATAGAAAAATACTTGTGTAAAAGCCTTGAGAGTGATGAAATTACATCTTGTGGTAACTATAGTTTATTATAATGGATGTATACATGCAAGCTAAAGAATTTATATTTATCTGGAGAGAAATGAAAGGCTAGTTAAGAATGTTTAGCATGAGAGTGATGTTATTTTTTACCGGTTTTTTAATCTTTAAATATGGCAATCTGAATACAAAGCTTTTATTGGATCTGTTGTGGGGCTGATAGGTCAGTGGTTTACTCAGATATATTTAATACACAAAAATAAGAATGACCCTAACCAAGATGCTTTGGCATTAAAAACAGTACTCCAAGAACATTGCCCTCTAAGATCTTACAATCAGGACAAGGTAATGTAAATAGCACAGGGAAAGTTAAATAGAAATAAAGTTCATTGACTGGAGTGACCAAAGAGTCCTTTGTGCAGGGGACACAAGAATTAAGCATATGCTTAAATTTAATTCCTATGTTAGAACTTTTGCTGATGGACGTGTTACGGGAAATATTTCCACAGAATTTTGATGTTTCGTCTAAAATATTAAGGCAGTATTTTTTAAGTGCACTTACATGTAACTTGTATATTTTGGTTTCTACCATTTACTATCTTATTCATAAAGGCTGTTTTGGATCTATAAGCATCTTTTGTTTCTACAAACTAGATTTATGGGAAACAATTTTTATTCCTCAAGTTCTTTCTACTGAACTTAATGTGAAACTAAGTCCTGTAAATCTTATTTACTATACATCCTTGTTATCACTTGGTTAATTTCATCCTTGCCATACTGACTGCCCCCTTAGTTTAGACCATAGCATCCTTTGAAAATATTGGTTAGGGGCCATATTATAAATCTCTTCTTTTAACAATACCTTTTATCCAATGTCCATCTCCCAACTCCAAGCCCAAGAAGATGGCTTTCCACAGCCATTAAAAAAGTGAGGTTTTTTTCCTCTTAAGTGTTTAGCTTCCAAGAGGAAAATGTAGCAGATATTACAAAACAGTATTTTACTCATTCTGTTCAAGCAGCTGAAAAAGAGTAAAGAACATTTTACTGGAAATCGAGGCCTGTTGAATTTTAACTTCCAGTATAACCAGTTGCATTTAATTTCACTGAGCTTCTGATTTTATTTGAAAAGTAAATAACATGTTCAAGGTCACTTCGTTTAAAACAGTGGATTTGAGACTCAAAACTTGACGAACTGACCCAGTCACAAACTCAAAAAATATTCCAAGTCAACTTTACCGAGCTCAAACAAATTTTCTTTTTCTACTGTTGAGAAACTGATCATATATAGTAGGGCTGTTTTGCAAGAATGCTTTGACTTATTTCTGGTTTTAATCATGTTAAGAATTTTGAAGATATACCAAACAGAGGTTAATTCTGGCTTCGCAAGTGTTAAGCTCTGTGACCTTGACAAGACTGTTGATGTCTTTAAACTGGTTTCCTATTGTACAACAATTGTGGCAGTAAGGTTTGTCATAAAAGAAGAAATGCCAATTGCTTAACAATCGCCTAGCATACAACTTGGCTCATAAATTGTGAAGATACTAAGTTTTGGCTTTGCAGTTCCCTTAAAATTTCATTGCAAGAATACATATTCTTCCAATTCTTAAATAAGGACATACAATTGATCAATTCCCTATTTTAACACACATAAAAAAATATGCTAAGGGAAATTACGGATGGACAGTTTTGGGCTTTGAGTTGAGGAAATGTGGCATGAATGCAGATTAACTGAGAAAGAAAGGGGCCAAGTTCCCTCCTCTTCTTCTTTCTGCTATCTTGGTTTATAATAACTGACTTTATTGTCAATATTTTATGGTGTTGTCTTCTGTGTTCTCAGACAGCATGTGTGTATCTTCAAAGTATGAAGTGTCTTTGATATCCCTACAAAACACACTCACAAACATACACTCATATTTCTCTAGGGAGAATTTGATATTTAATTGAGCATGAGGAAAAAGTAGAGGAGGTAACTTGAATGAAAAAACAAGGTTCAAAACAGGTTGAGTATGGAAGATACTTCATTTATGTTTGGGTCTGAGTGTTGTTAAAATATAGTCTTCTAAATTTTGGAAATAGTACCATAATCAGGAAAAATATTTTGGCTTAAACATTTGAAATTAGTGTAGAGGTAGAAAATATGCCACAAAATGGACTGTCAATAAATAGCAACTGGTTGTTAAAAAGACAATTTATCCTTTCATCTAAACAATTACCTACATGAAAATGTGCCGGATCTTATCAACACACCCCTCGTTTTTGTTTCCTATGACAGCTGCTCATTCCAGTTGGGTCAGTGTCAGAAGAAAAATCAATCTCAGTGAAATGATTAATTCCTCATAAATCCAGTCTTTTATATTTCCCAGTTGCCCATTTGGCTGATTGTTCAAGAGTCATCTTTCATATACTTAGAATCCAGGAAAAAAACGACCACCAGAATCTCCATATTCAATGGGCAAGTTAAACACTTACAAAAGGAATATTATATACACTGAGCACCTACTGTATGCCTTCTTCCATTTTTTTTTTAATATCTTTATTGGAGTATAATTGCTTTACAGTGTTGTTATTTTCTGCTTTACAACAAACTGAATCAGCTATAGGTATAGTATATCCCCATGTCCCCTCCCTCTTGTGTCTCCCTCCCTCCCTCCCTCCCTCCCTCCCTCCCTCCCTCCCTCCCTATCCCACCCCTCTAGGTGGTCACAGAGCACCGAGCTGATCTCCCTGTGCTATGCAGCAGCTTCCCACTAGCCATCCATTTTACATTTGGTAGTGCGTATATGTCCATGCCACTCTCTCACTTTGTCCCAGCTTACCCTTCCCCCACATGTCCTCAAGTCTGTTCTCTATGTCTGCGTCTTTATTACTACCCTGCTGCTTGGTTCAACAGTACCGTTTTTTTAAATTCCATATATGTGTGTTAGCATAAAGTATTTGTTTTTCTGATTTACTTCACTCCGTATGACAGACTCTAGGTCCATCCACCTCATTATAGTTAACTCAGTTTTGTTCCTTTTTATGGCTGAGTAATATTGCATAGTATATATGTGCCACATCTTTAACCATTCATCTGTCGAAGGATATTTAGGTTGCTTCCATGACCTGGCTATTTTAAAAGGTGCTGCAGTGAACATTGGGGTACATGTATCTTTTTGAATTACGGTTTTCTCAAGGTATATGCCCAGTAGTCGGATTGCTGGGTCATATGGTAGTTCTGTTTTTAGTTTTTCAAGGAACCTCCGTACTCTTCTCCATAGTGGCTGTATTAATTTACATTCCCAGAAACAGTGCAGGAAGGTTCCCTTTTCTCCACACACTCTCCAGCATTTATTGTTTGTAGATTTTTTGATGACGGCCATTCTGACAAGTGTGAGGTGATACCTCATTGTGGTTTTGATTTGCATTTCTCTAATGATTACTGATGTTGTGCCTCTAATGATTACTGATGCTGAGCATCCTTTCATGTGTTTGTTGGCAATCTGTATGTCTGCTATGGAGCAATTTCTACTTAGATCGTCCACCCATTTTTGGATTGAGTTGTTTTCTTGATATTGAGATGCATGAGGTGTTTCTAGATTTTGGAGGTAAATCCTTTGACAGTTACTTCATTTGCAAATGTTTTCTCCCATTCTGAGGGTCGTCTTTTAGACTTGTTTATGGTTTCCTTTGCTGTGCAAAAGCTTTTAAGTTTCATTAGGTCCCATTTGTTTATTTTTGATTTCACTTCCATTACTCTAGGAGATAGGTCAAAAAAGATCTTGCTGTGATTTATGTCAGAAAGTGTTCTGCCTATATTTTCCTCTAAGAGTTTTATAGTGTCTGGCCTTAACATTTAGGACTTTAATCCATTTTGAGTTTATTTTTGTGTATGGTGTTAGGAAGTGTTCTAATTTCATTCTTTTACATGTAGCTCTCCAGTTTCCCCCGCAGCACTTATTGAAGAGGCTATCTTTTCTTCATTGTATATTATTGCCTCCTTTGTCAAAGATAATTATATGTGTGAGGGTTTATCTCTGGGCTTTCTGTCCTGTTCCATTGAGCTATATTTCTGTTTTTTTCTGGCAGTATCACACTGTCTTGATTATTGTAACTTTGTAGTGTAGTCTGAAGTCAAGGAACCTGATTCCTTCAGGTCCATTTTTCTTTCTCAAGATTGCTTTGGCTATATGGGGTCTTTTGTGTTTCCATACAAATTGTAAAACGTTTTGTTCTAGTTCTGTGAAAAATGCCATTGGTAATTTGATAGGGATTGCATTGAATCTGTACATTGCTTTGGGTAGTATAGTAATTTTCACGATGTTGATTCTTGTAGTCCAAGAACATGGTATATCTCTCCATTTGTGTGTGTCATCTTTAATTTCTTTCATCAGTGTCTTACAGTTCTCTGCATACAGGTCTTTTGTCTCCTTAGGTAGGCTTATTCCTAGGCATTTTTATTCTTTTTGTTGCAGTGGTAAATGGGAGTGTTTCCTTAATTTCTCTTTCTGATTTTTCATCATTGGTGTATAGGAATGCAAGAGATTTCTGTGCATTACTTTTGATCCTGCTGCTTTACCAAATTCATTGCTTAGCTCTAGTAGTTTTCTGGTGGCATTTTTAGGATTTTCTATGTATAGTATCATGCCATCTACAAAGAGTGAAAGCTTTACTTTTTCTTTTCCAATTTGTATTCCTTTTCTTTTTCTGCTCTGATTGCTGTGGCCATAACGTCCAAAACTATGTTGAATAATAGTGGTGAGAGTGAGCACCCTTGTCTTGTTCCTGATCTTAGAGGAAACACTTTCAGTTTTTCACCATTGAGAATGATGTTGGCTGTGGGTTTGTCATATCTAGCTTTTATTATGTTGAGGTAGGTTCCCTCTGTGCCTGGAGAGTTTCTATCATATATTGGTGTTGAATTTTGTCAGAAGCTTTTTCTGCATCTGTTGAGATTATTGTACAGTTTTTATCCTTCAATTTGTTGATGTGGTGTATCACATTGATTGATTTGCGTATATTGAAGAATCCTTGCATCCCTGGGATAAACCACACTTGATCATGGTGTATGATCCTTTTAATGTGCTGTTAGCTTCTGTTTGCTAGTATTTTGTTGAGGATTTTTGCATATATGTTCATCAGTGATATTGGTCTGTAGGTTTTTTTTTTTATGACGTTTGTCTGGTTTTGGTGTCAGGGTGATGGTGGACTCTCAGGATGAATTTGGGAGTGCTCCTCCCTCTGCTGTATTTTGGAAGAGTTTGAGAAGGATAGGTGTTAGCTCTTGTCTAAATGTTTGATAGAATTCACCTGTGAAGCCTTCCGGCCATGGGCTTTTGTTTGTTGGAAGGTTTTTAATCACAGTTTCAATTTCAGTGCTTGTAATTGGTCCGTTCATGTTTTTCTATTCCTTCCTGGTTCACTCTTGGAAGGTTGTACTTTTCTAAGAATTTGTCCGTTTCTTCCAGGTTGTCCATTTTATTGGTGTAGAGTTACTTGTAGTAGTCTCTCATGATCCTTTGTATTTCTGTGGTGTCCATTGTTACTTCTCAGTTTTCATTTCTAATGAAATGAAATTCTGTTGATTTGAGTCTTCTCCCTTTTTTCTTGATGAGTCTGGCTAATGGTTTATTAATTTTGTTTATCTTCTCAAAGAAGCAGCTTTTAGTTTTATTGCTCTAGTTCCTGAATATGTGATTGCAGTAAACTTGTTGCCAACCAGCAGATTTCCCATATTGGTTCTCCAGGTAATAGACTGAGGGCTTTTATGGTAGGTAGTACTGTGTGGAAGCGCTTCGCTAGTCTGTTTTTTTTTTTAGCCAATCTGGGAGATAAAGAACAATATTGCATAGCTGGGAGAATTCAATAAAGTAATGTCATTAAAAAAGAACTTGGAAAAAGGAGCTCAGTGGTTTCTATCACATTCTTATTTATATTATACCTTTAGTCTATTCAGAAGTTTTATCAGTCTCCAAGAATGGCTATAGACTGTAGTGAAATTTTACTTGGTCCTTATTTAAACTGCACTGTAGTTTCAGTGTGATATCCTCCCTGGAGCAAGGCCTGGAACCTATTATGAAGCCTCTGATCTGGCAGTTGCTCTTTTCCCTATGTTAAGAAGGACTACTAGAAGTAGTGTAGTAGAGTAGTGCAAAGATCTTGATCTCCTTGACATAACACAGAATATAACACAATATCTATTACATTGGTAATAACATGCTGATTAGACTTGAGAAGGAGAAAAGAACAAAATAAATTATGACAGATATCTGTTAAATGGGTGAGAAATAAACCTCATGAGAATTCAGTGTCCTTCCACTTCAGTGAAATTTTGGGGGATCCAGTGGTCTAAAAAACGGTTATAGTATCCTCTTCAAATTGGGACACAAGTTACTATTACGTATACATCTCATAACTAAAAAAGATACACAGAGCTTGGTTGGGCCCCTTAGATTTTAGAGATAGCATGCATTGCATTCAAGTAGTTCCAAAGTTCCAAAGGCTGCAGGGTTTGAGTGTGACCCTGAGCCGGAAAAGATTCTGCAGCATTTTCAGGGTGGAATGTAAGATTTTCTTCTTGACTGGTCTTTGTAACCCAGCAGATCCAACTGTACTTTAATAAATAGGTATGTCATATTAAACCTGTGAAAAGCCCCAATACAAGTTTCACAGAGGAGATCCCTAGAGATTTGGGCTCTTCAGCTATGTGAGATACTCTTCATAACTTGCTAGCAGACTTCAGAAACTTAATACCTGTCCTTGGGACATACGGTGCCCATGTAACCTGAGGTGCCATTGTAAATTGTAAATAAGCTGTCACATTATAGGCTTTCGGATAGCAACAAGATATCTTTCAGTTGAAAATGGTATATATTCTCCTGACTAAGAGCAGTTCCCCAGGCACAAGTATGTTTATAAGTATGTTTCTAACACTCGTATGGTATTCATTCCTAGCTACCTGCTGTTTTGCCCTCAGTTCACATTTATTTTTTCACAGGGAGTTCTTTGAATGTTTGTTAGAATTTTTTAAAAGTCTCGGTTCTACACAGTTCTCTTATTCCAACTAGCAGTGGGCTGTGGCAGCATGAGAAGCATCCCTATAAGATGTTTGCAAAGTCAGTAATACATTTATTTCTCTTCGTTGTCTGAATTGAGACATGGCCAAATGTATACCTTATACTTGTGATCAGGAAGTAATGGCTTGGCTGGATAGTCAGGAATTGGGGAATAATGAATTGGTAATTTCTCTGACAAGGATGGCTGGGCTTTTGGATTGACAGTTTGGAATAGGATTGGAATTCATATATGTTCATACTATGTATACATACTATATACATGCATGTATAATATATGTGTATATGCATATATACTCACATGATGTATATGGGCATACTAGGTATTGCAACACAGTATGTTCTAAAGGATATTCATATTTTATACTTAGCTAAAATTATATTCTTTAGTCAGTAAAACAAGTATTTCTACTGTCTACCCTTGGCTTGGTTATATACGGGATGAGGAGAATGACAGTTGGAATAATTTTAAAGTTATTTTAATTCTGAAACACTTATAAATTTGTTCCCTGAAGGAGTTTTAAATTTAGTTGAGAGACTACTTTTAAAACTATAGAAATATGTATATTTGCATATGTTTATACATATATACGTATAAGTTAGGCTTTCATGTATTTATACGTACATATAAGTATATGTATATATAAAACATGTAAAATAATATGGTGTAGAATATATGTATAAGGAGGTGTATAGGATATAAATAATGATATCTTTGTGGTTTACTCTTTCATTTTATTTCAGTTTGACTTCCCTAAAGAGTTTGTTACTTGAAGAGACCTTCTTGACCACTCTGTGGGGAATATCAATCCCCTCTCCCCCAACTACTCTTTTTCTTTAACCTGTATTAGTTTATTCATATAAATTATATTACTTAGTCCTGTAATGTTTATTTCCTGTTTCAGTCTACCAAATATGAGCTTTGTAGCCACAGTTTGTGGCTCTGTTTTTAGCACATAGGACAGTGCCTGTTTTAAAAACACTGGATGAATTTAGAGAGGAAGATCATTAAGTTGAATAATCACAAATATGGTAACTGGCGTTGTCACCAAGTAGTCATTACATTACAGGCATGCTTAATAATTTTACCACGTCTCAGATTTTATCACTTGAAGAATGGGAATAATGAAAATATCTTCCCAGAAAGGTAATATGTTTGCATAAAAATTACATACTATATCAGAAAGCACTTATACAAATGCTTATTTACCTATTGGCTCTGGCAAAATCTTTTTTGTTCCCCAGGCACTGTAGACACAGTAGACACTGTTCCCCAGTCACTAATTTGAATGTTTGGTACAAATGATGAACATTCACTTAAGAAGAAATCTTTGTTTTCAGTAATGTAGTGTACACATTGTATATTTAGAGATATTTGAAGATGATATAACAACTATAAATCAGAATTGTCTTTATCAACCAATTTGTCAATTCAAACATTAGCACAGTTTATTAATAATTTTTCTATGCATTGAATTTCTGTATTTAAACTGCAAAGGACATCAAGCTGTGTTTTCAATTAACTCAAAAAAATCTCCTTCCATTTGCAACAGCAAGGAGTCCCATCACAGAGGGTAATATCAGTAATCTGTTTCTTATCTTATAAGTACACAAGAAATCTTCTAACAATGGAATGTTTGCAAGAGACACAATCCAGTATAATAACGCGTAGATGTAGATCAGTTAAAATGTCTTACTTTGTGTTATCTTCATTTTTAAAAAAGATCTAGCTAATTTTTGTAGATTTGACTCAAAGGCAAATAAGCATTTAAGAAACATGTACTGGTTCTTTACCTTGTAGAGTTGTGCTTTTTTTCCCTTAATTGATGATGATTTCTTTCCTGTTAAATATTGTTCTTCATATAATGTTGTAGTCACATGTACCAGGTCTTTGTGCCTAAATTTGGATCCTGTATTCATTTATTATGAATGGTATGCCCTTAAGCAAATAAGTTAGTATCTCTAGCTAAAATTTCATCTCTAAAATTGAATAATAATAGTCACACCTCATTGAATTAGCATAATTTTTAAAGAAACTAATTGACTTATATCAGGTAAAACATTTCTGAAAACAAATATAAGCTATTAGTATTTTCTCATATATTTTCTTTATTCCAGTATATGAACTTTCAGATGCTTTCTGAATTTGGAAGCATAAGTATTCAACATGCCACTGCAAATTTGACTTCATAAGTAGTTTAGTATTTCATTCTTTAAAAATACTGATGAAAGTCTCATCAGTTCACTTGAGGGCAGTTTGTAGTCTAAAGCAAACTTCTTAGCTTGGCAGAAGGTCTTTCATCATTTGTATATTACCCTTCTGTTCACCCTCCTTGCAGAGCCACCTCTCTTTGGTGATTTTTGTTGCAGCAAGGTTGAAAGATTGTTTCCCCCAAACACCATTTTTAGTCCTTTGACATGTATATTAGTGTATTAGACAAAGTCAAGTATATTAAAAGAAAGTTAAAAGAAAAGTTAAAAGAAAGGCAGTCTTTTAACTTTGGACCTAGGATATAAAGGGAGGAGCATGAGTTGATAACCAGTATTCAGTGTTATGGATAAAAATGTATAAGGAAAGGAACATCATGCACAAAAGCATAGAGTTTAGAGAGAACATGGAATGTTAATAAATGTAAAAGTTTGGTATGGCTGGGTCATAGACAAAGAAGAGGATAGAAATTAGGGAGAAGAGCTGAAACCAAGCTTACGTAGTAATTTGCAGAATTTTTGTTGTTTGAACATTATCCGAAGTAGGATGACTAACTACCAAAGGGTTTAATTGAATACCCATTTTCAGATATGGGTCTCAGGGGGAAAAAAATCACTCTTCCTACAGGAATGCAGGGAAATAATTAAAGGCTGGGAAAGTGGTTGTGGCGTTATTGCAAAAGTGCTGAGCAGAGGTGATAATTATCTGATTGGAGAGATGGAGAGAACTAGACTGATACAAAAATTTTATTTCCAGAATTTTGTGGTTAAAAATGGATCAAACAACAAAAATTTAAAGATGATGCCACAGATTCCAAGCATTTGCCAAGTGGATGGATTTTGGTGCATTTTATTAAACTAGAGTCCATAGGGTTTCTCACAAGCAGATTTGAGAGAAAAGATAAATCAGTTTTAGACACATTGGGATAAAGTCCTCTAAGTTTACCAGTGGACATGTGGACAATTACTGCCTTAATTTGAGAGATTTGGGTTGAAGTTATAAATTTGAAAAATATCACAGTTAATCTACCTGAAAGAGGGAGCAAAAAAAGAAAAAGCTCAGGAACCCATAGGACAATAGCAAAGGGTCCTTAACATTCCTATTATTGGAATCTCAGAAATACAGGCGAAATATTGGTGAATAAAAAAATTTGAAGTAATTTTGGCTGACTACTTTCCAAATTTAAGGAAAAAATTAATTTACAGATTGAAGAATCTTGGAGGAGTCCAAACACAGTAAATTCAAAGAACACCATACTCAGATACATTGTAACAAAACAGATGAGAACCGAAGATAAAAATAATACTTGAAAGCAAATCAGGAACTCAGCACATTATCAAGAAACACAGATATAAATTACTGCATATTTCTCACCAGAAAAATAAAGGTCAGAATATAGTGTAACAATATTTTTAAAATACTGGAAGTAAGTGATTGTCAACCTCAGCCTCGCATCCAACAAAAATATCCTTCTGGAAGAAAGGTGATAGAAGAGATATTCTAAAATTTAAAGAAATACAGAGCAAACAAATTGAACAATAGAAAAACAATTTAGGTGATTTATCATCAGCAAAGCTGCTCTAATAGAAATGCTAAATGAAGTTCTTCAGACAAAAGGCAAGTAATACCAGAGGAAATCTTGGAACTTCAGAATTAAAGGATAGCAACAATAATGATAAATGTCTCATTAACCTAATAGCCTATATTTTCTTAATTAAAAAAAATATCTAATTGCTGAAAGCAAAGTTAAAACCTTATCTGAGAGATGTTCAGTATATAAGGATGTACATATGACAACTACAAATTAAGGTAGGGTAGTTAAAGGACTATTGTGTATAAAGTTTCTACACTTTACTTGAAATTGTAGAATATTTGCTCTAAGTTGACTGAGTAGTTTAAAATATATATTGTAAAAACATTATTCAGAGTTAAAAAGCCAGTAGATACGTTAAGTGAGATATAAATAAAAATCCATGTAGTATTTGTCTTTCTGTCTGACCTCACTAAGCATAATATTCTCGGTGTCCATCCATGTTGCTGCAAATGGCAATATTTCATTCTTTTTGATGGCTGAGTAATATCCCATTGTAGGTATATATATCACATTTTCTTAGGTCAGTCGTCTGTTGATGGGCACGTGGGTTGTTTTCGTGTCTTGGTTATTGTAAATAGTGCTGCTATGAACATTGGGGTGCCTGTATCTTTTCTAATTGGTTTTCATCTTTTTCAGATATACACCCCAAAGTGGGTTTTATAGATTATATGGTATTTCTATTTTCAGCTTTTTAAGGTACCTCCATACTGTTTTCCATAGTGGCAGCATCAGTTTATATTCCTACCAACAGTGTACTAGGGTCCCCTTTTTTCCACACATTCTCCAACATTTATTACTTGTAGACTTTTTGATGATGACCATTCTGAGCAGTGTGAGGTGATACTGCATTGTGGTTTTGATTTGCATTTTTCTAATAATTAGCGATGTTGAATATCTTGTCATGTGCCTGTTGGCCATTGGTACATCTTCTTTGGAAAGATGTCTGTTTAGGTCTTCTGCCCATTTTTTTTTTTTTTTGTGTGGTACTTGGGCCTCTCACTGTTGTGGCCTCTCCCATTGCGGAGCACAGGCTCCGGACGCGCAGGCTCAGCGGCTATGGCTCACGGGCCCAGCCGCTCCGCGTTATGTGGGATCTTCCTGGACCAGGGCACGAACGCGTGCCCCCTGCATCGGCAGGCGGACTCTCAACCACTGCGCCACCAGGGAAGCCCTCTTCTGCCCATTTTTTGATTGAGTTATTTGTCTTTTTGATATTGAGTTGTATGGGCTGTTTGTATATTCTGGATATTAACCCCGTGTCAGGCACATCATTTGCAAATATTTTCTCCCATTCCATAGGTTATCTTTTTGCTGATGGTTTCCTTTGCAGTGCAAAAGCTTTTACATTTAATGATATCCTATTTGTTTATTTTTGCTTGTATTTCTTTTGCCTTGGGAAACTGATCTAAGAAAATACTGCTGCAATTTATATCAGAGAATGTTTTGCCTATCTTCTCTTGTATGGTGTCATGTCTTATACTTAGATCTTAAAACTATTTTGAGTTTATTTTTGTATGTGGTGTGAGGGAATGTTCTAATTTCATTATTTACATATATGATATCACTTATATGTTGAATCTGAAAAATAATAAAAATGAGTCCATATATGAAACAGAAATAGACTCACAGACACAGAAAACAAACTTATGATTACCAAAGGGGAGAGGGAGGTGGAGAGGGACAAATTAGGGGTATGGGATTAACAGATACAAACTAGTATACATAAACAAGGATTTGCTGTATAGCATAGGAATTATATTCAATTTCATGTAATAATCTGTAATGGGCTATAATCTTAAAAAATAACTGAATCACTGTGCTTACACCTAAAGCTAACACAATATTGTAAATCAACTATACTTCAATAAAAAATACAAAATGGTCAGGAAAAGTGAAACAGAAGAAGAACAAACACTCAGAAAACAAATGAAATTATCGTCTGAAATTCAAACACACCAATAATTGCATTAAATGTAGATGGCCTAAGCCCAACAAATGGATCCTGTCAGAGTGGGGATTATACTTTGTCTACAAGACCACACTTTGTTTTTCTTTTAAAATTTTTTGGCTGCTTTGGCTCTTCGTTGCTGCGCACAAGCTTTCTCTAGTTGAGGCGAGCAGGGGCTACTCTTTGTTGTGGTGCGCAGGCTTTGCTTCTCGTTGCGGTGGCTTCTCTTGTTGTGGCGCACGGGCTCTAGGAGCATGGACTTCAGTAGTTGTGGCATATGGGCTTCAGTAGTTGGGGCGCGTGGGCTCAGTAGTTGTGGTTCGTGGGCTCTATAGTACAGGCTCAGTAGTTGTGGCGCACGGGCTTAGTTGCTCTGCGGCATGTGGGATCTTCCTGGACCAGGGCTCGAACCTGTGTCCCCTGCATTGACAGGCAGATTTTTAACCTCTGCGCCACCAGGGAAGTCCCAGCAAGACCCCACTTTGAATGTAATTATAGATGGTTAAAGAGTAAAAGAATGGAAAATGATTTGTATAATATAAGGAAAGCTTGAATGTAACTATTCATATCAGGCAAAGTAAACTTTATAATAAAGAAAATACATGGGATAAAGTGGTACATTAAGTAATGAAAAGAGGGCTAATTCATTAAGAAGACATAGCAGCCCTACATGTGTATGCACCTAAGAGAATAGCTTCAAACTTCATGAAACAAAAAACTGGCAGAATTGAATACATAAATAAATATATTCAATCTTTCACTTGGAGGTTTCAACACTCCTGTCTTGTTTAATTAATAGAACAAGTAGAGAGAAAAATAGTAATGAATATCAGTAATAACTATCAACAAACATTACACAACTGGTATTTATAGAATACACAACCTCAAAACAGCAGAATATATGTTCTTTTCAAGTGCATATGGAGCATCACAAAATAGACCATGCCTTAGGTTATAAACAAATCTTAACAAATTTAAGAGTGAAATTATATGTAATATGTCCCTTGATGCTAAGGAAAATAAAGTAGCAATCAATAATACTAGGTATATTGAAAATCTGCAAATATTTGGATGTTAAATAATGCACTTCTAAATGATGTATTGGAAAAGAAGTCTTAAAGTAGAATGTGCTTCAAAGTGAATGAAAATGAAAATACAGCATAACAAAATTTATGTAGTGAATTTTTAAAGCATTACTTTGAGGAAACACAGTAGTGTTAAAAGTAGTATTAGAAAAGAAGAAAGGTCTTAAATTGATCGTCTAAGCTTCTACCTTAAAAAGCAAGAAAAGTAAAAATCAGAAGAAAGGATATAAGATCATTGTGGAAATAATGAAAAAGAGAACAGACTATTAATACATTAAAATTTGTATGTATAAACAAAGGCAGTTATTTTTAAAACATCAATAAAATTGATGAATCTTTATCCAATTGATAAAGAAAAAAGAATACATGAAATACTAATATTGGAAACTAAAAGGGAACAGTCTCCAAAGACATTGAAAAGATACTAAGATGGTATTAAAAACAATAGTCTGCCTGTTAATTTGACAGCGTAGATGAAACAGACCAATTTCTTTAAAGACACACAAACTACCCTAACTCAAGAACTATTCAGATTATCCACTCCTGTCTATTAAATCAATTAAATTTGTAGTTTAAAGACTTCCTACAAAGAAAATTGTAGGGCCAGATTGCTTTATTGGCAAATTTCAACAATCATTTAAGGAAGAAACAATAACCATTCATACAATCTCCCACAGAAAATACATGTAGCACTACCTAACTCATTTTATGATGCCCAAATTAGCCTGATGGTAGTACCAGATAGCAT
The DNA here is from genome assembly GCF_059928025.1 of Delphinapterus leucas. Lineage (NCBI taxonomy): Eukaryota > Metazoa > Chordata > Mammalia > Artiodactyla > Monodontidae > Delphinapterus > Delphinapterus leucas. Next base: position 20,594,567 of record NC_143146.1, on the reverse strand, counting down.
ATCAAAACAAAACAAAACAAAAAACCGAAAACACTAGGTAATGTTCATGCCAGTAATGCAAGCCTGGTTTAATATCAGAAAATCAATCAATATAATTCATCATATTCACAGACTAACGAAAAAAGGGACAATCTCCGTATACATGGAAAAAAATCATTTTACAAAATTTTATATCTTTCATGATAAAAATTCTCAGTAAGCTAGAAGGGAAGTTCCTTAATCTGATAAAGAACATCTACAAAATCATACAGTTAACATCATACTTAATATTGAAAAACTCAATACTTTCCCTCTAAGATTGTTAGTAGGCTGTAATATACTCTCTCATCACTTACACACCTTAGTTGTAGCACAGTTTTGTTTCTCAGGTGATGAAAGTTGTAAAGAGTCATAGGTTAGAAAGGTAGAAATCATACTGTATTCAAAAGTACTGTGATTGGCTACAAGGAAAATTCTAACACATCTACAGAATAACACTGAGAACTAAGCAATGAGTTTACCAAAGTGGTAGAAAACAAGGTCAGTAAAGGAAAATTATTCGTATTTCTGTGCACTTACAATTATGGTTGGAAATAAAAGTTTTCAGAAAGAAACAGCATCATTTCAAATAGCTTTAAAAATGAAATACTTAGCTTTAAATTTTACATGGTATAAAACGAGCCAGATGGAAGAAATCAAAGAGGACCTAAATAGATGGTATTGTGCTCTTGGATTTGAGGACTCACTATTGATCAGATATCATTTCTTCCCAAATTGATCAGTAGGCCTAATGCAGTATGAATAGAGTTGGCTGAAAGTTTCTCAAGTATCCAAAGATGATTTCATATGTATTTTTGAGATCCTTCCAGTGTTCTGACTACATGATTCTGGAGATTTTGTTCCATTGTGAGAAAGCAAAACAAGGTTTCATTCTGAGAAAATCATAAGTGGCTTGAAAATATCTTGAACATTATATATTTTCCAATGCCTTAATAATTTCATCTATCTTAGAAACTCAAACATCTTTCATTTTTTAGACTATATAAATATCACATTTGTAAATATTCATCACTCTTAGTTTATATAAAATTTATAACCAAAAATGGTATTTTTTTCAGTAGCAGTTTATACTACTGGGTCAGTGGTTAAATCAAAATTAGTTTGAAAATTTTCACTTGATCTGTTTCCAGAAGTAGCAAAAAGAATACTCTTTGATACCTTTCCACAATCAATATATGGTACTTGAATGAAAGTAAGGTTTGCCTATTGTGTAATGCATTTTCTAAATATATCAAAATTACAACAACTATGTTCAAATGTCACCACACATCTAATACATTCAACCCAACCTGATTTACGCAGATGCAGGAGTCTATACTTCTGGATGGTTAACTAAAATGTTGATATAATTGGTATATTTCACATGGCAGGAGCATTCAGATGATTGTTTTTGTGCATATTATATGTAATAATACTATCATTAAATATAGAATGGTGCTCCTGGGGAATAATATTTTTTAAAACGAAATGTTTATAATTTTCAGATATACTCAGTAATTCAAAAATGCAAATTCATAGAATGAAATGATTAAGACAGTTTAAGCTAAGGCACAATTATTAATAAAATATGTAGTTTTTTCTTTACTTACAAGTAATTTTAAATAGTCTTTGAAATTATAAGTTTGCCTGTATAGTAGATAAATGAAGTAGCATCCTGGTACTATAAGTTTCTTCATTCTGTCCTCAAAGCACTTTTTTCTGAACAGTAATACTGAGTACTGCACAAGTCATTCTTTTACTGTTCAAATGTGTAGGAAGATCCCAGAAGTTGTTGTATGATTTTATGTGTCACAGATGTTTGGATGTTTTCCCCTCTTGTCCAGAACATACTTTCATTTTTTCTTATGCAGTGAAGTGGAAATTTCCGGACGCCAAATCAGTGACAGTTGTGAAGGTTTTGATATGTGTACCTTTTAAACTAATGCATTGCCTAAACAATATGTGTATGTCTATATTACTTCTGGATTGCTGATAGAAGGTAAATGACATTAATTGCCTAAATCGCCCCGAGTCCAAGATCTGAGTTTGCTCACTGAGATTGGGGCAAGTTTAGGGAATGGGTGACACAGTGGCTTTACCTGCATCCTTTTGGTAGAGTAACTCTGCTGAAGTGATATATATTACTGTTTGTTAGTTTCCTGGCTAAAACTGTCACTTTATGGTAAAATGTTAATTATAATCTGAAAATACTTGAAATTATAATTTAATTTATCTTGGATCATAGGGTCGTATTTCTTCTTATTGCTTTTAAAGACAGATATGCATATCAAACCATAAAATAAGGGTTCAGACTAGGGTTTGCACTGTAGTCATTAAAGCTGATTTGAAGAGAGTCCTTTGAGATACTAACTTCAAACATACTGCAAGTAGCAACTAGTGAAACTCATTAAAGAACACTTTGAACTTTTGTCTCAAATCTTCAAATGTGTGAAACCATTGGTGTTAACAGCTCTAGAAAACACAGAAAGTTGTTTCTCTCTGAGAGCTGTAATATTATATAGCCATGGTTTTGGCTTAAAAGTTATCAATGAAAAAAGTAGGGAAAACAAAAGCAATATTCATTTTGCATAGTTAGTTTTGTAATTTAAACAGATACAGGATTCTTGATAGCAAATACTTTTTTTTATTACTGAGTTTCTATAATGGAAAATGTGGCTAGTTAAGTAACATTCTTTAAATAGATTAGGTCATATTGTGATTATTGTAATAAAGTTCTATTCTTTTAGCACATTTTGCCTTTTAACCTGGGATCCTCTGACCTACAGGTGGATTTTAATTTGAATAAAGTGAGGTCTCCTCTGTTCTGTATAGTTCTATGGTCTATGAAAAATGGGTAGTGTTACATACCTATCGTCATAGTACCACCACCCTAAAAATAATCCCCTAATATTACCCTAGTACAGTGTTCCCATACCCCTATACCCTTGGCAAACACAGATTTGTTGCCTACATCTGTAATTTCACTTTTCCCAGATGTCATATGAATGGAATTTCTTATTTATCAATAGTTTTTTCAGTCTAACTCCTTTCACTTAGGACAGTATCTTTAGGATTTATCCATAACTCTTTCATTTTTCATCACTGACTAGTATTGCAGTGTGTAGCTGTACCACAGTTTTTTCAGCTATTTACCTTCTGAAGGATATCTTGGTTGCTCCCACTTTGTAGCCATTGTGAATAAAGCTGCTATAAACATTCATATTTTGTGTTGACTGAAGTTTTCAGGTCACTTGGGCTAAACATGTTATTTAAAAGTGTTTCTTACAAAGTGCTGCATTTTGCATCCCAATCAGCAACTAAGAGTTCTGTTGCTCTGCGCCCTCACCAGCATATTTGGTATTTCCAGTACTGGAATTGTAGCCATTGTAATAAATGTTTTAATTTGTGTTTCCCTAATGACCAAAGATGTCGAGCATCTTTTCATATGCTTATTTACCATCCGTATATCTTCTTTGGTTCCTGTTTAGTCCAGTGTTTTTAAGAAAACTTTTGTTTTCTGAGGGTATTGAATTCCCACTTAAATTCTACCAACCTTCTTTTAAATTGCTATGATTTTTTTAATTGGCAGTCCTCCTAAGATAATTTCTAACCAAAAGTCACGAAGAGGACGTGACCAAAAACATGTTGTGGTTCTGATTGTCCTAAGACATATGTTTACTTCATATGAGCATTTTATTTTGACCACTAAACTGTGATTGTAACCAAATAAAGGATTTGTTGTGAGAAAAACATGTTCAATTTGGGAACAAGAAACCAACCTCCAAGACGGGTATTGTAGTATTACACTGATAGCCAGAAATGAAACTATATGAAGTGATAGGTATATTTTAATATTTATGTTAATGATAGTTAATAATTTTATTTTGGGGATCAAAGCTATACTTTTAATTAGAAAATGTTACATATAAAATATAAAGTATTTTCATTATCTTTAATACAGAGTATACAAATTTTCTTAATTGAATTCATTTTCTAAATTATTTGATTTTTGTGAACTTAATGTTGATTGCAATGTTGTAAATATCATTGCATAATGATAACAATTACATATAATATCCCCTCCTGACTGTAAGTCACATTTAATCAAATATTACTATGGAATATTCATAACTTTTTTAGAATTTCCTATATATGTCATATTTTGTACTTTAAATACTTACTATAGTCTAAGATTTATCTATTATTTTCTGACCACTCTGTATTTCATATATCTCGTATAATTACCACTTAATGTAAAATGTCTTGTTTCATTGTGTGAATGATACTACTTCCAAAAATAACCCTAAATCTATCTAGTTTACTCTCCATAAAGATTAATGTTTGATTCAGCACACTTTCCACTTTAATGTTTGACACCTGACAAGATATATTTTAAAACTGGTGCTCAAACATACTATGTAGTGGATAAAACAAGATGGCTGCCCTAGATAAGTGAGAATATTCATTGTATATGATTATCACAAACTTAGCAGTTTTAAGAAAACCTTTTTTATTATCTTTGTTTCCGTAGGTCAGAAGTCTGGGCAAAGTGTAGCACACCTGGTTGCTTTGCTCTGGCTTCACAGGATCAAAATCAAGGTGTCAGCAAGGATGGGTATCTTTCTCTCAGCTCTGGGGAAGAATGCACTTCCAAGAATATTTAGGTTGTTGGCAGAATTTGGTTCCTTGTGGTTGTAGGACTGTGGTACTTTGTCCCCATCTGGGTGTGAGCCAGGAACCACAATTACCTCCTAGAGACCTCTCTTAGATCCATGCATGTGGTGCACTTTCATCTCAGAACCTGCAATGGCGTGTCAAACAATTCTCTTGGAATTCTTCCAATTTCCTCTTCTGCTGCATCTTTCTTGCCTTCTGTACAGCATCTCTCTAACTCCTGTCAGAGAAGGTTTTCTGTTTTTAAGATATCTGGTTATTAGATTGGACCCCCCCTATGTAATGCATAATCTCCTTAATTTAAGACCCATAAAATTAATATAATCTTCAGAGATCCCTTTTGCTATGAAACATAACATATTCAAAAGTTCCAGAGATTAGGATTTAAACTATTCTGGGGACCATTCTACCCTATCACACTTAGGCAGTAGACTAAGTTCACTGAAATGTAATAGATTCCAGATGTTAAAAATTTTGAATACTTCCATCTAAAATAGGCTCCTTATCAATGAAAGAAAACATAGTTGAATTCATTAAGCACCTAATTATATTCAAATCAGCTGAATAGCAAAACTTAAAAGCATTATATATTGTGAGCTATGCATTGAACTTACCATAAATTTATTTTAAAATGGCTTAAAGATAAAATACTAATAAAATATTAATTGGATGCAATTTAAAAATATGAACAAATGCATTTTGAAGATATCCTGCAGTTGGGTAATTATTAATATAATATATTAATTTAATAAAATATAAATTTTTTTCTTGAACAACTGTATACATTATAAGAAAATGAGACAGTATCATTGTGATATGCAAATTGTGTTATATTGCTTTTACTGCTTGTGTTAGATCAAAGATACTATTTGCATTATTTGCTTTATTAACAGTAATTTTTAGTCATTTCAGTGAGTGAAAATAAACCTCTAGTTTTTCTAATAGTACAGATTTTATGTACAGTAAATATCAAATGTGAATTAAGGGGAAGAATTCTTGTGCTTTATTCAGAAAAAACCCCAGTGAATGTTCAATCTGCAGCCGATACATTGAGATAGTCCAATCATGTTCATGATGAAAATCATGGAAACTCTGCCATCTGTAGAGGGAACAATTTGATTGCAATCAAGCTTCTGACCAAAGGTATTGCAAATTAAATATATTTGATATTGTCTGTAATCCATGTTATTTCCATTTCTCCCAGATCACACCCCCTAGCCACTTTAAGGAAAGTCCTTCAAGAATCAAGGAAAGAGTGGCATTATGATTTTAAAATTTATCTGAAAGCCTCTTTCTCTGAGTTTATTAGTTCATGCAGTTTTTTATATTTAGTTCCCTCTATCATCTTGGCAATTTGACAGTCGACCAGCGGTTTTTTTCTTGGGTTCGTATGACTTGTCAATCTGAAAATAATCACTGTTGGGAAGAGAGGGAAATGGGAATAGCTTTCTTTATTATTTGATGCACTGTTTGGGGGGTCTACAACAAGAGTTCCCCTCCCACCAAGTAGCTTAAATAGCCTTTTATTCTCAGAAGTTGTGTTGGTTTTGTGAGCATTATATTCACTTAAGTTAAGACACCAAATGTAGATTAGAATAGGGTCTAGGTCATTAGACAACTCAAAAAAGAAATGAGGAAAGTAGACATCCAAAGGAGAAAATTTAATTTAGAAGGTGTGTATGTAAACGTTATGGTGTTTCATGCTAGCTTGTCTAACAATCCAGTTATCTCATTGTTCAGCATTAAAAGGGGTTATTTCTCACCCACAATATCCCTAGCAGCTCAGGAATCCATACTCTTTGTTTTGTGATACTGACAATTTAAATGTGTGATGCAGGCCATTATTGCTCACGTTCCATTATTTAGAACTCAGTCATGGGGACCCACAGGGAAGTGTCCAGGAAGAGAATATTGAAATGCTTGGTGAACACCCAACATATTTCTGTCACAGGAAATTAGAGACATTGGAATAAATGAGATGACTAGCCATAAAAAAGAATAAACAAGTAGGGAATTAATGGAATATCTAAGATGATACATGTGGTTAAGTGGAGGTACAGAAGGATATGAGAATCAGTGTAAGATTGATGGAAAAATCTCCACTCAAGGCATTTTGTGGTTGTGTGTAGACCAAGGGCAGAAAATACTGGTTATTCTGAATTTGTTCCCCACATAGTTATTATTTAGCATTCCTTACCATACTCTGTGCCCCAGAAGACTGACTTCTGTGGTATGCAGTTGACCTTTGAGTGGTACTGGGAGGAGATGGGGGGCTTAAAGAAAAAAAGGTCTCTGGGCTACAGTGCCATGTCTCTGGTAGTGATGCTCCAACTATGACTGTTGTGACTGTGGCTTCCCCTCTGTGGGTCTTTATCCATAGTTAGAGCTGTCACTGGCCCTTGGTACCACTTACGTCCCCCTTTTCATCAGTTCTGGAGGTGAGGATAATGGCCTCCTGCTATTGTTAATACTTGAATCCTTCACATATCCTTGTTTGTTCTGTAACTGTGCCTGGATCTATGTAAGTAATCCTTGCACTAAAAATTCTTCATTAAAGCCTTGGGCCAATCTCATTTTCTACTATGTTCACATTTAATACTATTGGAAACTGTGGTTTTGTTCCATTGGTTTCAAAAGGACAGTCTTTGGGATATACGTAAGTATATTTGCATGTATATAATTTATCATGGTGATAAATCATACACCCCCCCCACCGCCATCGCCCATGCAATGTCCTTATGGTTATATGCCAGTAAAAATTACTTTTTGTTATAAACCTCAAGTTAGGTTTATGAGAGGAAGAGAAGGTCAATTATCTATATGAAAGACTAGGAGAATATTACTTAGAGCTTCCTTACTGAAGAAAAGTCTAGGCTTTCTCATTTAAGTGTAAACCACAATTTTTCTACTTCCTTTGTCTATATCTTCTCTCTCTCCCCCCCCCGCCTTCCTGCCCCCTCTTCCTCTCTCATCTATATTAGTAAGGGTTCTCCAAAGCCACAGACTCAGTACAATAGAATGTATCTTCATGTACATATACATACATATATATGTGTGTATATATATACACATGTGTATACACAGATACTTAAGGAATTAGTTCACATGAATGTCGAGTTGGAAGTATGAAATCTACAGGACAGAAAAGCAAGTTGGAGACCAGGGATGAGTTAATATTATAGTCATGAGTCTACAGACAGTCTGGAGGCAGAATTTCATTTTCAGGAGACCTCAGTCTTTTTTTCTTTTATGGCCTACAAGTGATTGGATGAGGTCCACTCACATTATGGAGGGTAATCTGCTTTATTCAGAGTCTACTGATTTAAATCTTAGTCACACCTAAAAAATACAGCAACATATTGACTGCTGTTTGACCAAACATCTGGACACCCCAGCTTAGCCAATTTGACACATAAAATCAACCATCTATCGATCACCTGTCTATTGTCTATCTGTCTGACTACCTATGTATATTGTATTAGTTTCCTGTTACTGGTAATAAATGTTCACAAACTTAGTTTGAAAAACATACATTTATTACCTCATTTCTGAAGTTCAGAAATCTGAAGTGGTCTTACTGGATAAAATCCAAGTTACTGACTGCATTCAGTAGGTAAAAATAGCGTGTTCCTTCTGGACGCTCTAGGGAGAATCAGTTCTTTTGCCTTTTCTAGCTTCTAGAGGCCACCTACATTTTTTGGGTCTTGGCCCCATTACTCCATCTTTAAAACCAGAAACGTTGGATGGAGTCTCTTTCACATCACCGTCTCCCTGGTCCCATCATCACATCTCTTTCTCTGAATCTGACTCCTCTTTTGCCTCCTTACTCAACCTGTAAAGGCTCTTGTGATTATAGTCAGCCCACCTGAGTACTCTAGGATCATCTCCCTATCTAACTAAGGTCAGTTTACTAGCAACCTTAGTTCTATTGGCAACCTCAATTCCTTTTTGTCATAACATATTTATAGGTTCTGGTATATAATTTATATATATTTAAATTGTCTAGTTACATAATTAGGACATGGACTTTTTTTTTTTTTTTTGGCGATACACGGGCCTCTCACTGTTGCGGCCTCCCGCTGCGGAGCACAGGCTCCGGACGCGCAGGCTCAGCGGCCATGGCTCACGGACCCAGCCGCTCCGCGGCATGTGGGATCTTCCCGGACCGGGGCACAAACCTGCGTCCCCTGTATCGGCAGGCGGACTCTCAACCACTGTGCCACCAGGGAAGCCCAGGACATGGACATCTTAGTGGGCATTTATTCTGCCTTCTGCCTTCTGCCTACTACACTCTCTCTCATCTATATAATCTTTTAACCTCTTAACTTTATAATATTGGTATATAGTTATTATACATTGCCCAGAGTTGTTATGAAGTCTAGGAATATTTAATAATATTCCACAAAAATTCAACTGAACTGAGTAAACAGGAATAAACATGCTTTGCTCATTATTCAGTGAGGAGATAACACTGCCAGTGAAGAAAAAGGATTTTAAATGTGTTTTGTTTTTCTTTTTTATTCTCTATTAGACATGGTGAGTGGCTCTCTGAGCAGGAGTAGAACATACAGGCCCAGGACTGCGATCGCTCTTGTTAGAGAAGCTGTCGTTATGTTCACCGTGAAGAAGATAGTATTTTGTAGTGCTCATTGGAGGGAAGCAAACATTTCATAAATAATAATTGTTAAATACTGAGTACTTAAAGGCATTCTCAGTGTCAGATCCTACTCATTAGTTGTTATGGAAGTCCTGAAACACGAAATCTAATGATGTAGGAAATATCAGAACAGTTAGTATCACTGTGTGATTGGCAAACTTGGTTTTGAAATAATCCAGGCCTGGACTAGAATATAAACTGTAAATCTTTCTAGTTACATAGTTAGGTCTTCATTTTCACAGGATTTGTGAGAGCTTTAAATGAGATCAAGAACAACAAAAACCTGTACATAAATTTTTATAGTGGCTTTATTTGTAACAGCCTAAAACTGAAAACAACCCAGATGTTTTCAGTGGGTGAAAAGTTGAACAAACGCTGATACATTCATGCAGTGCAGTAGTACTAAGCAATAAAGGCAAACTGTGGATACATGCTACAACGTTGGTGGACCTCAGAACATTATGCTTAGTGGGAAAAAAACACCTCAATATCATATACCACATGATACCATTTATACAACATTCTCAAAATAACAAAACTGTGGCGAAGGAGAAATGATTAATGGTTAGTGATAGTTAAGGGCAAGGGTGGGTTGTAAATATAAAGGGTAGCATGAGAGAGAGTTCCTTAGTAGTAATGGAAGAGTTCTGTTCCATCTTAATGGAGATAATGGTCACACAAATGTATATATACAGTGAAATTGCCGACACACACAGACACATGAGTGTATGTAATCAAGTTAAAAGTGTTGCACTGATGTCAGTTCCCAGGTTTCAATATTGTGCTAGTTACATAAGATACCATTTGGGGGGAAGGAGTGTGAAAGGCTCCTGGGACTCCATGTACTATTTTTGCACCTTCATGTAAGTCTGTAATTGTTTCAAAATTAGAAGGAAAAAATGAGATTGAATGTGAACCTCTTAGCACAAGATCTGCTACATCAGCCTGTATTAAAGTTCAGAGAAAGAGTTGTTGGTGAATGCTCCAAGGAGAAAATAGCAACAAAGAACCTTGAAGAAAAGTATGATAAGAACATGTTTTATATTAGATACCCTTGAAGCAAACATTAGGCGACATTTTGTATACAAGTGACTTATTCAAAAGAGTATTCCCAGAAGTATGAGGGGAAAAGGATGAAAAGCCAAAAAAGGAGATTTTGATCTTGGATAAAATCACACAGTGGGTACTTTCAGCCTGATCCTACAGAAGAAGTCTGGGAGCAGGGGCTTTGAATATTTTACCCATCGGTGTATATATGTGTAATGGGAAGGAAGAGGAGGTGACAAAAATTCCAAGGTCTTCTTTCTCTATATACATGAGGGGGATATGGGCTTCCGTAAGTCTTGGGGCCATTTTCACTAAAAAGAGCCGCTGCTACTGTATTTTTGAAGACAAAGTACACTGTAGCCCAGGCACTCAAAACTGGAAAAAGGTGAACTGAAGCATCTTCGTGGAGTGCAATCATTATGTATTATGTGCATGTGTCAGGTAGAAGGGGTGGGGGTGCTGCTGATAACTTGGAAAAACAGGAAGGATAACCCTGTACGGGGGAAAGAAGACTCTTCCTTAAAGCATGACACCACTGGCCTGCACTTCTTTTCATGCAGCTACTCTTCCAGGGCAGAACTGAAATTCTATTTATAGCATTTTTGGAAAGTTATTTTTCAGCCTTTACTTTAACATTTCCAGAAAGAAAGAACTCAGTGTTTCCCAGGTTAGCCAGTGTTGGAAGGAATCAGTCTCCTTTTGGTTTGTTCAAATTATTGGGCTCTTATTCATTCCCTTGTTAACAGGTCACAAGGGATTCCAATTACCAACTAGAATGTCTTCTCTCGTTTTTTTTTTTCTTTTTCTTTTGTCTATTCAAAAGAGAAACTCCTATAGTTGTGCTTTTTTATGCTCCCCTGAAGTCAAGCTACAAGCTGTTACAACCTTACTAGCTTGCATTTTATCACAGATCACTTAGTGTTCCAGTTAGATACTTCAGATACCACAGTGTACTTATTTTTTTTTAAGTGTCTTTTAGTCCATGCATTTCACAGATAGATAAGACTATTCCATGACCCTAGGGTTATCTTGCCAGTTCTCCCTTCACTCCCAGGTAAGTAGAAACATTTTTCATCATATGTAGAGTCCTGCTGTTGTGAACCTAACCAAATTGGGAAGATGAAATAGAGTTCCCTGTTCTTTCCAGTGACCTTCTCCTGCCATGAGTTTCCATTTGTTGTTGGTGTTATTATAGGCAGGGCAGAAGATGGGGAAATTAAAAGAGAATTTGGGAAATGTTGACTTCTTCAAGAAAAGAAATAGCATCTGACTTATTTTAGTTGTATATTAATTCATATATAAAATTTCAAATGCTAAATAATGACATGAGTTTTTATACATCCCAATGAAGTTAGGTGTAAAAACATTTAGATATACTAATCTTGGAAAATATTTAATATTCTGTGAATTTTCAAATTTATACCATATATTCCCTGAGGTTACTTTTTTTTTTTTTGCGGTACTCGGGCCTCTCACTGCTGTGGCCTCTCCCGTTGTGGAGCACAGGCTCCGGACGCGCAGGCTCAGCGGCCATGGCTCACGGGCCCAGCCGCTCCGCGGCATGTGGAATCTTCCCGGACCGGGGCACAAACGCGTGTCCCCTGCATTGGCAGGCGGACTCTCAACCACTGCGCCACCAGGGAAGCCCCCTGAGGTTGCTTTTACTTCACTACTAACTAAAAATATATTTAATGACCATTTAGGTTGTGTATACTCTTCTTTTTGATACCACATTTCTGAGTTTCTCCTGTGATTATTAAATCACTCCTCTGATAATTAAAGTGTGTATTCACTTTCTAAGAAATACATGTAAGTTTTACCTCCCCAGAGTTCATCAGTTTTAGCCCTTGTCACAAATGCATTGTCTGGATTCTGAACTCTTGTTTTAATTTTCCAGCCAGTGGCTGTCAGTTTCGGAAACTGATGGTCATCCCTGGAAACAGAAGCACTTGTAACCAAGAGAAAAAGACATCTATTGTAGGGGGGTCCTCAAAGTTTGCCTACAGAGTGATGCATATTTACTGATCTAATAGCGTAGTTTATTTATGAAAATGACCTATTTCCTTTTATTTCTCTCAAATAGACCATAATTCTAAGGTGACAGATCAAGCTTATATTCACCATTTTATATCATGTCTAGTGTCTGTCATATATTAAATGGTCAAAAGTTATGCAGTAAAGGAAGGAATTAATGTTGTTGAAGATAGTGATAAGAGTTTTCTTACACAGTTACATATTTACAGTAACCTCTTCTAGCCTTGTTAAATTAATTCATCCTCCAACACATCTACTCAATTGTATGTTTTTGACATTGTCTTAAAATTGTTTAATCAATTGTACATTAGAGTTATATAAAATATTCTAATTCATGCCTAGCCGATCCCTAAATTCTGCTTTAAATGGTGTGGCTTAAATGGGTTTCTTTATATTCTTTTCCCATAATTAGTGTTAATGGTAACTTGGGATGCATTTCAACCCAAAGAGCATCCATATTTTTATTACTATATTCAAATTAATCTCTTGGAAATAACTTGTAATGTCATATTATATATAACTTAAGTCTGATTAGACACAAAAGCACATGAATAGAGTTTAGAATTTACTCATAGAAGAAAGAGAATCAGTTAATAACAGCCTATGTAGCTTCCTTACTCCATTTTTGTTTCAGTGTTTAATAATGTGTTAAAAGAATAATTTGAGGAATAATTTTTGGGTTTGCAGCAAAGATTCTTATATAGAAAGAAGGTGGCAAGGATGCTAAGAGATAGACATATATTCCAGAATTGGTTCAAATCAGATTAAATTTAATATGTTGGCTCAGATGGAGAATAGGGCCTGTAGTAAGTCTAATTTCTTTTTATTCTCACATAAACTAAATGCATATATTTTGTTATTCTGTTTCATTTCTATTATCAAATATTTTGGCCATACTCTATTTTAATTAAAGAGGGAAATTATGGGATCTTCATAATCTCCAGGAGTTGAAAACGTTTTGGGTGTTGCACTTAAGATTGAAATATTTATCAGTTTTCAGTATCTGAGATACTATTTTTTTAAACATGTTTTCATTTTAATAGACTAAAAAAGGGGAACATAGAATGCTTTGTCCTGTGCTCTTTTCCAGTCCTAAAATATTTCCATAGAATTTTTTTCTATGGAAATATTTTAGGACTGTTGATGGATACATACGTACTGAAAGAATAAAGGCATAAGTAAACTATGTGAAGATGTAATGCAATATATTGCATTCATTTTTGTGAAGAACTTGGATTCAAATTATGTGTATGTAGCTCTGAATAGCTCAAGTATATAAAGCTTTTATTTGTTGCAAGGAAGTTCCAGGGAGAAGGAACAGGATTGTTGATAATCTCTTCCCTAGAATTATTAGAAGTATTCCCTGATGATGAGACTTTTTCTACTTTATTGAAGCCCTAGATGTTAGTACCATGCCTGACTCAGAACAGTTGCTCAATAAATATCCACTGAATGAATGAATGTACACACCCTGTCGAACTTTTCTTTAGATGAGGTCAGCATCCACACATTATAAACAGTAATACTGAGTCTAAAGCGAGGGCCTTGTGATTTCAGCAATTGTAACGTTGCAGTTCTTTTATATTTTACCTTAGTGTTAAGTTATAAGCCATTAAATGGTGAAGTACATTTGTATTTTTTAGACATTTCAAAAGGTGAATATTTCAAAAAATAGTAGGTAGTCAGGAATGAACAAAAACTTGAAGGGAAAAATGTATAGAGTTATCAAAAGAAAGAAGCAGACTGGGGATCTGAAGACTTGCTTCAGGTGTGACAGTAGAAAAGGTGTTATATGATACCTCCCTGGAACTTTACTTGCAGAGTAGACGTCTTTGTGCTAATGAAGTGAATCTAAAATTTATAATGATTTTCATTTGCTTCCTTTTAATTCTACAAATATTAACTCTGAGCATATCATATGTAGGATCCTTTGCTAGGCATGGTGGAGAATATCTTGTAATAGAATAAGGAAGATAAGGTGTGTGGGAGATAATACTCCTGTTAAAAAATCTTTTGAGAAACATGGTGTCGCTTTATGAGTATTTTAGCTCATAAGATAATGCGTTATCTTATCTTATAAAGAAACCTAATAACTGTCCCAATACTTTATTGGAAGCTTTCAAAACCAAAACATGGGGAGTAACAACAGTACTAACAGGGTTGCTTAAAGGAGTATTCTTGGCTATTTATTGAAATCCAGTTTTAATCATTATGGGATTGAAAATGTTTGACAGAGCTGATATACCAGATATGGTTCTAAAAATAGGAGAGTGTGCTAGAAACATGAGACCCTTAAATTCAGTGATGGTAACAGGTGCAAGTTTAATGAAATACATTAGCATGTTCAAATAAACAAAGCTAAACATAGTCAGATGGATAAGGATCAACATCTTTATTTACCGAATTCCGTAGCAGAGACTAAAGACATCGTAGAAATGTACCTTTAAAATGAGATGTGTAATCTCAGAAAAGCTGTTTTAGCTTTTGATGAGCTGGTAAAATTGTTTCTGTACTTCAGTAAAGTACAATTTCAAAGTTACTGAATAACTAACTATGCAAAGTCCCATTTATCAGTATAGACCCAGAGAGCATAGAACCACAAATACAAAGTTCTGTGGAGTTTCACCAAATAACCAGATGAAACCCCTTCCCCAAGTCCAATTTTATGTCTTCCAACCAGTTTTCACATTTTCCTAGGGAAAATTTTCCCTAGGAAGACTATGTTTTGTGTGTAGAGTACATCGCAGTTTGGAGAGCACTGAATATATCATGGAGTGAGTGAGTTCTCTATTTTTTCGTGAAAGCTTTAGGAGAAAGGTGGAATGTTCTGGAAGATTGTGATTATCTGACAGTGATGTGGAATGAAAGCCCTTGAAATTGGTACACTTTGAAAGGTGAGACTGATAGCTGCAGTGGATTGCCAAAGGCTATGTGTGTGGAGATTTGTATAGCCTGGAGAAAATACAGGGGGACGGAAAACCTTGATAATGGGGCAAAAATGGAAAATCTTCTTTACCAAGTTACTTGCTTGGGTTAAGCAAAAGGAAATTGCGTTTACAACAACAAAAGGGAATATGCTGAACTTCATGTTTTCAGAAGATATTAATGTGTTATTTATGGACAATTTAAAATAATGTATATTCTTACAGTTCATTCATTTAGTATTTTGGTGGGGCGAAATGAATCCCTACCAAATCTTCCTGTGTTTTAGGGAGTAAAGAAAGTCTAATAATACAAAGTAAAGAAGTCTAATAATACAAAGAAGTCTAACCTATGGCAACTGTAGTCCCAGAATGAGAAGAGAGAATGTAATAGAAAAAAGTCATGGTCAAAAACATACCAAGTCAATTTAGAGTTTCAAGATGCTAAATGAATCCCATCCTGAATACACACAAAGAAGGTCACATATATACATATAATTATTTAAATATTGAAATTCAAAGGGAAAGAGAAAATCTTGAAAGTAGCAAGAGAAAATCAACACTTTAAATACAGAGCAAAAAGTGAATTGATTAACAGTTTCTTTCTCATCAGAAACTATGGAGGCCAGAAGAGAATGAAATGATATTTTAAAATTTCTGGAAGAATTAAAATAGCTGTAAATGTAGAATTCTATATATTTAATGGAAATGTCCTTCAAGAAGTAAGGCAAAATAAAGGCCTTTTCATATAAAAAAAACTTAAGAGATTCACTGTCTTAAATTGTGTATGACAATAAAATGCTAATTAAAGTTACTTCATGTTGATGGAAAATTATACCAGAATGAAGTTTGGACATACATAAAGAAATAAATAGTATCATAAATGTCAAATTTAGTAAGAAAATTGCAGCATACATTTTCATGCCTTAGAAAATATTCATCACTGGAAATTGTTCTAGATTATGGCATTAGACTTTATCAGTGTCAAGTAATAGCACAGTCTTTCCTAGAAGAACAAAGGACACAAGTTCCTTTTGTTCTTTCATACATTTTCTACTTCTCTGTTAATGTTTTTAATATTTTCATTTATTTTTTCTTCACCTCTTGAGTGTAATTGAAATAACTTTTAAAACTCTCTTCTGATAGTACCAAAATCTGTGTCCTATCAAAGACATCCTCATGTTATCGTTTGAAGCTGGCCCATATTTACCTGGTTCTTTGTATTTCAAGCATTTTGGATTGTACTCTGAGCATTTTAAGTACTGTGTTTTGAAGACACTGGATTCTGTTATATTATTCTAAAGAATGGTGACATTTTGTTCAGCTTGTTTAGATTCAAACTGGAAAAATCTGTCAGAATCAGTATGATTCTCAGTTAAATCTCAGTTTACCTTCTTCCACTTTTCTCTTCTGACCAACTCTCCAGCAGCCATGGTTGCCTCTGCTCCATCCCCTGGTTCCTCATTTGAAAAAGAAGGCAGACTATTGACTGGAGTTGTAGCCATACTGCACTACAAAAAGACTACAGCCTTCCCTCCATACAGAGTCACAAAATATAGCACTCACTTCATGGTCATAGCTTCTGCAGAGTTTCACTACTCCCAAACTGTTTTTGTTTATGTTCCACAGCCTTTGAATAGTAATAGTTATTATTTTGTATTTTACCCAGAATTTATAATTAACTCTGAGTTGTACAGTCTGTCATGGGCTTAAACCACTACCATCTCAAAAGCAGAATCTGGGCACATGTTCTATAATCCTTAATTGTCAAAGTGTTTATATTACAGCCAACTCAGAGTTTACATAGGATATAATGATTAGAGTATGTGTTGAAACCTGTAAGTTCCCTTTACCATCATTGATAATTAGTGATAATTCAGTATATTGTGAATCACAGAAGTTTCTTCAGTTCCTTTTATTGATATGACATGGATGATATTTTTCACTCTGTAAACCCACAAATACAGACACAAAGGGTACCATTAAGCTGGCATTACTTGGATTTGGTGAGGATATCCTTAGGTGATGGGGTAGTATGATGTTTCTAGGAAAGTAGAAATATTTATCTGGTTTTTAACATATATATTCACAACATTAAAATCACTAAAACAGAAAATTGCTTGATAATCTTTTTTGAACAAGTAAATGAGGAGGAAAGATGTCTTAAGAGTAAAATACTGGGCTCATACAAATAAAGAGCAAAATAACAAATAGATTCACAGTTTATATGAGTAAGTCAAACATTTTATGGCCTAGAGAGAGATAATGAGACCAAAAACAAACAAACAAACCACCACAGAAAACCCACATCAGTGTTTCAGAGCGACTGGGGAATATATACCATCTGTATGTAGAATGAAAAAAAAAAATTTCTGCTTTTATTCATTTGGCCTCATTAACTTTCCCATTGTTTTGCTTCTGTAACTACTACACATTTAAATCCCTAAATTAAATCTTTGAATTTCCATGGCAACTATCAGTAGTATATCTTCTGGAATGAATATTTGCCAGTGTGCATGACCAGGTAAAAAGGATTTTTAAACCATGTATTTTATTGGGAAGAAACACACACTAATGTCTGGCCTGATACCAATGGTAAATGTCACTAACAATGCAGACTGTGAGCAACATTTAAGAACCACCGCTTTGATTACCTAGTTGTACAAAAATGTAATATTTATATGATAATTGCACAGTTTTCATTGAAGCGTCAGTGTATAAGTGTTGCAAATGGGAAAAATAAGGTAAGATAAATGATAACTGAAGTAAAAGCTGTACTCAGTTCTGTTATAGAAGAATATTGAAAGAGCTTTGGGAGTTCAGAAATGGGTACAGTTGCTTTTTAGTACGATGATGGTGGAGGAATACCAGGCCAGATAAGTAGGAATCAAGAAAAGCTATGTTGGATGGCGGCCGCTTGGCCCTCTGGGCCGGTTGCTTCCAAGACTGCTGCTGCTGCTCGGCTCCTGGCTGTCCTGTGGGTCATGTCAGTAACCACGGGACCTTGGGGAGTGGCTGCCGTGGTGGCGAGGAGTCACTTAAGTGCGGGGACCTCAAAGTGGGACAGTATTTGTAAAGATCCAAAAATCAATGATGCTACACAAGAACCAGTTAACTGTACAAACTACACAGCTCATGCTTGTGAGATCTTACTTCCTGACCAGGGATTGGACCCGGGCCCTCGGCAGTGAAAGCCTTAAGTCCTAACCAGGAAACCACCAGGGAACGCCCCACATCAGTCAGATCTCTGCTTCTGTCTTCACATTGCATTCTGCCTGTATGTCTTCACATCATCTTCTCCCTGTGTATGTTGAATTCCCCCCCCTTTTTTTTTTTTGCGGTACACGGGCCTCTCACTGTTGTGGCCTCTCCCATTACGGAGCACAGGCTCCGATGCGCAGGCTCAGTGACCATGGCTCACGGGCCCAGCCACTCCGCGGCATGTGGGATCTTCCCGGACCGGGGCACGAACCCGTGTCCCCTGCATCGGCAGGCGGACTCTCAACCACTGCACCACCAGGGAAGCCTGAATTTCCCCTTTTTTAAGGATACCAGTCTCATTGCATTAGGGCCTGCCCTAATGACCTCATCTTAACTTGGTTAAATTTGCAAAGACTATTTCCAAGCAAGGTCACATTCTGAGGTACTGAGGGTTAGGACTTCAACATATCTTTTTGGGAGGGTACAGTTCAGCCCACAGTGTGTCTTTAAAATAATCAATTTCCAGATCTTCAGTTTTTATATGTGTATTTTTTCCTACAATTGATGTAAAATTTCTGAATTTTAAAGAAGAGCCCTTTCATATTCTTGGCTGGATCATAATGGCTATCAAATTGCTGTGGCTATCAAATTCCATTTTAAAGAATGCTATAATATTTCAATACTAAGGGCAGTATTCACAATATCCTGGAAATAATATTTTTCCCAGCCATTTAAATCCATGGTGAAAAATTTTAGAAGTCAAGTTAAAAATGTGTGAGGGAGTATGTGGTTTTAAAAAATTATTTTAGGGAGTGTGGGAGCAGCATTTTTTGAAGACCACTGATCTACAGCAGTGTTTTTCAACCTTAGTACTATTAGTTTTGGGGAGTAGATCATTCTTTATTGTGAGGAGGCTGTCTTGTGCCTTGTAGGATGTTTAGGAGCATCCCTGGCCTCTACCCACTAGACGCCAGTAGCAGCTTCCCAGCAGTGACAGCCAGAAATGTTTGCAGACATTGCCAAATATCCCCTGGAAAGCATACTTTCCATCATTCCCTCATCATAGAAATAGAGCATATTGATCTCCTTTCAGTTGGTAACATAGAATATATATTAGCATTTCAGACGTATGTTTATCTTGGTTTTGAGTCGTCTACTATATAGCACCAGTCAAAAGCATGACGTAAAATGGCAGATAGAGAGATATAACTTAAGGGACACGATAATAATTCATTCGCAAAAGTCAGTTTTATCCCTGTATCAAGGCAGATGACAAAACAGCTACATATAAAAATCATCTGTTAACTTTTGCCCCATCTCTGTAGATCTCAACATTGTAAGTAAGCCCTTGCTTATATCTGGAGTCAGTGTGAGAAATGGCTATGTGGAAAAGCTCTGTTTTAGAAAAGTTCTAACTGAGGACCTTCTCTATTACATTCTCTTACCCTTGTGTCATGAACCAAACCAAGTTCCCACAGTGGTTTAGAGGTGAATTGGTATGCTTTCTTTCAGTTATATCACAGTAGCTCTGTAAAGCTTTTTGCCTTAACTACCAGGAACCTCTGAGCTAGATTTGTGCTCAATTACACTGTCTTCCCTTAGTTGTTTCCCAGTATAATTATTTCTTCACTCTCCCTCTTCCCTTAATTTTATTACTTTTTTTTCTTGTTTAAATGGTTGTCAGTTGTACTGAATCTATGCCTGTTAGCATAAGCACCTCCTTGTGCTGGAAATGTAAATACAGTAAATAAATAAAGTGTATGGGATGATATAGTTTGAACTGTCAGTAACACACAGAAGGGTGCAAAGTCACTGTAGGGTTTTTTTCCTGGCCTCATTCTCTCAGTGTACTACTCTGGCCCAAAAAAGGACAGTGATTTGTTGAAAATTTGAACATGCTTCCCTGCACTTCTGTAGATATATCTTTGAGATATTGATTTTGTTTCCTTCAGGTATATAACCAGAAGAGGAATAGTTGGATCATATGGTAGTTCTATTTTAAGTTTGCGGGGAATCTCCATACTCTTTTCCATAATGGCTGTACCAACTTAATTCCTACCAACAGTAAATGGGGGTTCCCTTTTCTTTACATCCTCATCAAAAACACTTGTTATTTCTTATCTTTTTGATTACAGCCATTCTGACAGGTGTGAGCTGATAACCCACTGTGGTTTTGATCTGCATTTATCTGACAGTTAGTGATGTTGAGCAACTTTTGATGTAGCTGTTGGTCATTTGTATGTCATCTTTGGAAGAATGTCTATTCAGGTTGTTTGCCCATTTTAAACTAGATTGTGGGTTTTGGCTATTGAATTGTATAATCCTTATATATTTTGAAAATTAACCCCTTATCAGATATATGGTTTGCAAATGTTTTCTCCCATTCATATGTTGCCTTTCATTCTCTGGGTTATTTCCTTTACCATGCAGAAACTTTTTAGTTTAATGTGGTCCCACTTGCCTATTTCTGCTATAGTTACCTATGGTTTTGTGGTCATATCTAAGAAATCATTGTCAAGACCAATGTCAAGAAGCTTTTCCCCTATTTTTTTAGGAGTTTTACAGTTTCTGGTCTTAGGTTTAAATCTTTAATCCACTTTGAGTGACTTTTGGTGTATGGTCCAACTTAACGTTTTTGCATGTGGATACAGTTCTCCCAACACCATTTGTTAAAGAGACAATCTTTCCCTCCTGTGTTCACGAAACCCTTGTCAGAGATCAGTTGACTGTATATGTGTGTGTTTGTATCTGAGCTCTCTCTTCTGTTCCATTGGTGTATAAGTCTGTCTGTGTGTCAGAACTATACTATTTTAATTACTGTAGTTTTGTATTACATTTTGAAGGAAGTGTGGTGCCTCCAGATTTGTTCTTTTTCAAGATTGCACTGGTTATTCTGAGTCTTCTGTGGTTTTATGCAAATTTTAGGATTTTTTTTTTCTATTTCAGTAAAAAAAAAGACATTGAGGTTTTGATGGGGATTGCGTGAATCTGTTGATTGCTTTGGGTAATATGGACATTTTAATAATATTAATTTTTCCAATCCATAAACATGAGATGTCTTTGAGTGTACTTGAATGTCATTCATCAGTGTTTTGTAGTTTTCAATGTATGAATCTTTCATCTCTTTCGTTAAGTTTATTCCTAAGTATTTTTTATTCTTTTTGATGTTATTGTAAATGGAATTTTCTTAATTTTCTTTTCAGATGGTGGGTTGTTAGGATATAGAAGTAAACTGGTTTTTGTATATTGATTTTGTGTCCTGCAAATTTACTGAATTTGTTTATTCTAACAGTTTTTTTTGTGTGTGTGTGTTTGTGTGGGGTCTTTAGGGATTTCTGCACATAGGATCATGTCCTCTGCAAACAGAGACGATTTTACTTCTTCCTCTCCAATTTGCCTAATTTATTTTTTGTAATTTGCCTTCCTTCCTTTTTCTTACCTACTTGCTCTATTTAGGACTTCCAGTACTGTGATGAATAGAAGTGGCAAAAGTGGGCAGTTATCTTATTCCTGATCGTAGAGGGAAAGCTTTTCATTTTTCACAGTTAAGTATGATGTTAGCTGTGGCCTTTATTATGTTGAGATGAGTTCCTTTTATACCTAGTTTGTTGAGTGTTTTATCAAGAAAGAGTGCTGAATTTTTTAAAATTCTTTTTCTGCATATTGAGATGATCATGTGATTCTTACCCTTAGTTCTGTTCGTGGGATGTATTACATTTTTTTGATTTGCATATGTTGAACCATTCTGGCATCTCAGGGATAAATGGCAGTGGGTGATTGGCCATAAGTGCATCTGCATTTACTTCATTTTTTCGGTTCTTGTAGTAGAGCTTGCGCATAGCAACAGAAAACATACGTACAAGGCACATAATAGAAAGGGTGAATCATACGCAAACAGACGCAGACATTCATGAATATAAGGGTTAGTAGAATATTCATTTATTCCCCAAATGTTTCATTTTTAACAGAAAAAATTTTAAGTCCATAAAATTGAGTTACTACTACAGAAAGGATAATTGATAAGCAAAAACAGATAAGATGCTTGTCCCACCCACAATACAAATGAGCAAAGAAGACTCTCAGACCTTATATATTCTCAAGAATAACCTATGAATGTTAAAACAAACAAAAAACTTGGCTGTGTTTAGGTGTGCATATAATCTAGATTTTCAAACAACAGCAACATTAATTTGTTTGACCTTTGACTCTGAGAACTAGGATGTAAGAAAATACTTAAAAATTCATAGGAAAGGAAAAAAAGTGGCAGGGAATAAAATTTTATAAATCAGTAAATGTGTATAATTCCAGTAAAGTAACACAATCATTTTTGAAAAAAATGTCTATAGTTTGTTTTTCTTCACTGTCTGAAATAGGATCAAAGTAGGTATTAAACAGACAAACTGCTTTCCTAGATTTCAACATGATTTTAAACTTAGTTCAAAAATTAACTTTGATTTTACTACATGGAAGGAAATATATGTATTTAGAAGAGTCATAGTGTTGACACATAAGCATGGGATATGAAAGTACTCTTACTGTGATCTGTCACCCTACAGTTTTGGGCAGATATCGTCTGTATTTTATTTATGGTAATTAATGAATTAATTTATTAACAAGTAATGTATGTGCCCCTCTAAAACTGGTTTAGGTAGATTTTGTGATTTTTTTAACCATTGACAACGTGAGAGGTTTTACTGAGGCAGGTGGAGGAACACAATTATCATCTTTTTAAGGAAAAAAAAGGGATCTGGTTCATGAATTAAAAAAGGAGTGGAAAGTATTTGTTCCAAGAGAAAAAGAATAATAATTTCAATGTTAAAGGTTATGTTAAAGTAAAAGTGTTGAATAGGGGATATCTGTCATGAAATATAACACTAACCAGAGTGGGAAAATTCCAAGCTGCAAATTGGAGGCATAGTATCTGGGTACCACTTAATGCCAACATGTTATGGCTTCCCAGCTGTAATTAAGCTGAAGCAGAAAGAGCCATTGCTGTGGGAAAGACACATGACTTCTACGGATAAGAGATAAGTAAATATAGTGTACTTTTGAATAGTTTCCATTATTTTAGTTTGCTGTTAAAACATAACTAAGATTATTGTACTGTGTCATAATTAATTTTACACATCTTAACTATTATGTAACTTGCCTAGATATATCCATAGGTAAGTTTGCTACTTGGAGATTTTGTGGGAAGAAATGAATATTTCCTCACATTTGCAGCCATCTGTGACTACTATATCCTGTGTTATATAGTAGTAGAGTTTTTTAATGAGTCTGACACCAACACCGGTACTAGTCTAGGAATCTTCTGGTGTCAGGAACTTGTTCTTTTTCACTTGTTCCTGGCACAATGTCTGTGATATGTTAATATTTTGGCATTAAAACTGTATTTCAGTATATTCATTTCTCATTTTTCTGTGAATAAAAAAGTTGAATTTTAAACTTCTGGGTCCACTCTGCAAAAGACATTCCATTTAATATGTGAGGACTGTTACTGATAGTTTCTTTACCCTTTGAAAATGTCTTCTGAGGGGTTTCTTACTGCCCAGACTATTTTTTCCAGTTTTTCCTTTACATGTTTATGAACATTTTGAAAGACTATTATGATTTTCAAGTTAATCTGTAAAACTTAATTTCCATGAAAGGCAAAAGTAACTTCAGGAAGTTTATTTATTCTAATTTTGATACATGAGTCACTACTATAGAATTAGAAAAATAGAAATAAATACAACATAAGGTAATATATTTTGTAAGATTGATCAGAACTCAAGTCACCTAAAAGTATTCATTTAAGTTCATGTTTTGATATATTTATAATGGCACACCTTTAGATTAAATACTTTAACATTATTTAATCCTACTTAAAAAATTATAATATAAAGTTCCAAAATGTCTGTTCTACCTGGAATATAGAATCAGATATACAGAGGACAGAATTGAGAATGTATTAGTGGAATTTTGATTAATCAGTGCATTTAGAAAGTTCTACCTCTGTTTTTTTATTACAGTATCTCCCTGTGACCACCAGTGTCCCAGCAAGTCAAGCAAATGTTTTAACAGGGAGACTTATATTTTACTATTGATAAAAATAAGGGTAGCAGTACACTAGGTCTCAGAATCTAAAAGATTTGTTTGAGAGAGCTAGGACCCAGATAAGTGATCAAATTTGGTTGTACCAAAAATATAATCATTCCAAATGATTATGTATAATCCAACCTTTAAAACAAAATTTCTTATCTTCCAATTCAAAATTGTTTTCTCATAAAAATAAAGTGCTAATAATGACTTCTTAAGATTTTTATTTATTGTCTTTATTTTAGCCTTCATTATTTTTGATGAACACGGTTTATCTGAGTAATTCATCAGTTTAGACATCTCTTTTCAGCATTAATAGTAAAGAGGACTGCAGTTGCTGATACCATATTTCTCAAATATCTTGCCTAGCATCTTATTTACAAAATATGTCAGTTTGACTTTTAGAGTATGAAAATAGTATACAAATTGACAAACTAGTGTGATCAGCAGAGCATTGGCAATTTCATTTTTAAAAAGTTACAGTTTTGAAAGATTAGTCATGTTACATAAGTGAAGATTAATAATAGAGTATGTAGTTTTAATATTAAATCAAATACATCTTTATGAAATATGTTTTCCATGTTTTGCTACAGACACACATGGAAACATAAAAGTAAATAGACACACCTGTGTGAATCACATTACTTAGAGAAACCAGTAACCAAGCAAGTAATGCCAACAGAGGAGGAATTTTGTCATTTAGGAGCTTCCCAATATGACTTGTAAGATTGACTCTTGTTTTAGTATTTCTAACAGAAATTAGATGAAAATTGTATAAGGAAAATAGTTTGAACAATAATTTATTCAAAAAATATTTGATATCTAATTTAAGATTGAAATAATCATCTGAATGTAAGCACCATGAGGTTTTTTTTTCATTCACTAGAACATTCTCAGCCTTCACCACAGTCTGTGACACATAGAATGTGCCCAATAAATATTTGCTGAATAAATAAATCATACATAGGAGACTTTGACAAAATACTATTTTTACATTTTTTATATTAGTAGAGGAAACAGCATGCAAAACATTTCCCAGTATTGTTGAAGTGTTGTTTTAAATTACTCCCTGAATAGTAAAAGTTCATTTATGGTATCAAACCTTATTAATGTAGCCAAAAATGTTTATTGACTATTTATTATGTGCCAGCCACTGTATTAGATCATTACACACGTTATATATGCTATGTATTGTCCCCATACAATAAGCAAGGCAAGCTTGTTGTATGTAGAGTCATGAACACATACACTTATATATTAGAATACCAGTAAATTATAGTTTATATGTAAGTAAGTCCTCATAATTGAAGGCTCTTCCTTGATAAGTGTTCTTAGGGAAATGTATAAAGTTTCAAATTTCTTTCATTGCTTGCTCACACCCTTTTCTGTGCATCTAAAGATGAATGCATTTAAATTTGTTGGCAGACTGTTACAATTTGTTGTTTACATGTAATGTAAATATTAGTTTTTTGTTGTTTTGAACTGAGAAAGTCAAACCTGGTTTCACAGATCAGTTGGACATGATGATGTGTCTTCTAAGAGCATCCCTTTAAAGTCTCTGTTTCACGTAATCACTGCCTGGCTTGTATTGTAGTGAGTTATGTGCTCTCTCCTCATGACAGAGGTCTAGATTGTCATCTACTCCTTTGGCAGGAGAGATTTTACAGTTTTATATTTCCTACTAATAAATCCTTAGGAGCACAAAAAAATGTTACATTATATTCTTCGTAATAAAGCAAACGAGCTTTCTAAAAGTAAAATTGTATCCATTCACTGAGAATACAGGTTATTGTCTCCATCACAAACTCTGTAAGACTAATGTCAAAAAAAATGACAAGAATAAGCTAACCGATGCTATTTCTGTCAAGTATACTTAGCATTTATGAGTGCGCCTCCAAATCTATGGCAGCCCAGATTTTCAGAAAAGCTCTGGGGGAGATTGGTTCCAGATGGTGGAGTAGAAGGACGTACGCTCACTCCCTCTTGCGAGAGCACAGGAATCACAACTAACTGCTGAACAGTCATCAACAGGAAGATGCTGGAACTCACCAAAAAAGATACCCCATATCCAAAGACAAAGGAAAAGCCACTATGAGATGGTAGGGGGTGCACAATACACAATAAAAATCAAATCCATAACCTCTCAGTGGGTGACTCACAAACTGGAGAACAGTTATACCACAGAAGTCCACCCACTTGAGTGAAGGTTCTGAGCCCCACATCAGGCTTCCTAACCTGCGGGTCCAGCAATGGGAGGAGGAATTCCCAGAAAATCAGACGTTGAAGGCTAGCGAGATTTAATTCCCCATAGACAAGACTGGGGGAAGGAGAGACTCTACTCTTGGACGGCACACACAAAGTAGTGTGCGCATCAGGACCCAGGGGAAGGAGCAGTGACCCCATAGGAGACTGAGTGAGACCTACCTGCTAGTGTTGGAGGGTCTGCTGCAGAGGCGGAGGGCAGAGGGGACAAGGACACTGGCAGCAGAAGTTTTGAGAAGTACTCCTTGGGTGAGCCTCCCTGGAGTTCTGCCACTAGCCCCACCAAAGAGCCTGTAGGCTCCATTGCTGGGTCACCTCAGGCCAAACAACCAACAGGGAGAGAACTCAGCCCCACCCCTCAGCAGACAAGGAGATTAAAGATTTATGGAGCTCTTCCTTCCCATTAGGAAGCTTGCACAAGCCTCTTAGATAGCCTCATCCACCAGAGGGCAGACAGCAGAAGCAAGAACTACAGTTCTGCAGCCTGTGGAACGAAAACGACATTCACAGAAAGACAGACAAAATGAAAAGGCAGAGGGCTATGAACCAGATGAAGGAATAAGATAAAACCCTGAAGTGGAGATAAGCAAACTTGCAGAAAAAGAATTCAGACTAATGAAGTGAAGATCCAGGACCTCAGAAGAAGAATGGAGGCAAAGATCAAGAAGATGCAAGAAATGTTTAACAAAACCTAGAAGAATTAAAGAACAAACAAACAGAGATGAACACTACAATAACTGAAATGAAAAATACACTAGAAGGAATCAATAGCAGAATAACTGAGGCAGAAGAACGGATAAGTGACCTGGAAGACAGAATGGTGGAATTCACTGCTGTGGAAAAGAATTAAGAAAAAAGAATGAAAAGAAATGAAGACAGCCTAAGAGACGTCTGGGACAACATTAAATGCATCAGCATTCACATTATAGGTGTCTCAGAAGAAGAAGAGAGAGAGAAAGCACCCGGGAAAATATTTGAAGAGATTATAGTCAAAAACTTCCCTAACATGAGAAAGGAAATAGCCACCCAAATCCAGGAAGTGCAGAGAGTCCCAGGCAGGATAAACCCAATGAGAAACATGCTGAGCCACATAGTAATCAAATTGACAAAAATTAAAGACAAAGAAATTATTAAAAGCAACAAGGGAAAAACAACAAAAAACATACAAGGGAGCTCCCATAAGGTTAACGGATGATTTCTCAGCAGAAACTCTACAAGCCAGAAGGGAGTGGCATGATATATTTAAAGTGATGAAAGGAAAGAACCTACAACCAAGATTACTGTACCCAGCAAGGATCTCATTCAGATTTGATGGAGAAATCAAAAACTTTACAGACAAGCAAAAGCTAAGAGAATTCAGCACCACCAAACCAGCTCTACAACAAATGCTAAAGGAACTTCTCTAAGTGGGAAACACAAGAGAAGAAGAGGACCTACAAAAACCCCAAACAATTAAGAAAATGGTAATAGGAACATACATATCGATAATTACCTTAAATGTGAGTGGGTTAAATGCTCCAACCAAAAGACACAGGCTTTCTGAACGGGTACAAAAACAAGACCCATATATATGCTGTCTACAGGAGACCCACTTCAGACCTAGTGATGCATACAGACTGAAAGTGAGGGGATAGAAAAAGATATTCCATGCAAAAGGAAATCACAAGAAAGCTGGAGTAGCAATACTCATATCAGATAAAATAGAGTTTAAAATAAAGAATGTTACAAGAGGCAAAGAAGGACACTACATAATGATCAAGGGATCCATCCAAGAAGATGATGCAACAATTATAAATATATATGCACCCAACATAGGAGCACCTCAATACATAAGGCAAATGCTAACAGCTATAAAAGAGGAAATCGACAGTAACACAGTAATAGTGTGGGCCTTTAACACCTCACTTACACCAATAGACAGATCATCCAGACAGAAAATTAATAAGGGAGCACAAGTTTTAAATGACACAATAGACCAGATAAATTTAACTGATATTTATAGGATATTCCATCCAAAAACGGATTACACTTTCTTCTCAGGTGCACCCAGAACATTCTCCAGGATAGATAACATGTTGGGTCACAAATCAATCCTCGATAAATTTAAGAAAATGGACATCATATCAAGCATCTTTTCCAACCACAACACTATGAGATTGGAAATCAATTACAGGGGAAAAAACGTAAAAACATAAACACATGGAGGCTAAACAATATGTTACTAAATAACCAAGAGATCACTGAAGAAATCAGAGGAAATCAAAAAATGCCTAGAGACAAAATGACGAGGAAAACACGACAACCTAAAACTTACGGGATGCAGTTGTAAGAGGGAAGTTTATAGCAATACAGTCCTACCTCACGAAGCAAGAAAAATCTCAAATAAGCAATGTAACCTTACACCTAAAGGAACTGGAGAAAGAAGAACAAACAAAATCCAAAGTTAGTAGAATTAGTAGAAGGAAAGAAATCATAAAGATCAGAGCAGAAATAAATGAAATAGAAACAAAGAAAACAATAGCAAAGATCAATAAAACTAAAAGCTGGTTCTTTTAGAAGATAAACAAAATTGTGATAAACCTTTAGCCAGACTCGTCAAGAAAAAGAGGGAGAGGACTCAAATCAATAAAATTAGAAATAAAAAAGGAGAAGTTACAATGGACACTGCAGAAATACAGATCATCATAAGAGAGTACTACAAGTAAGTCTATGCCAATAAAATGGACAACCTGGAAGAAATGGAAAAATTCTTAGAAAGGTGCAACCTTCCAAGACTGAACCAGGAAGAAATAGAAAATATGAACAGGCCAATCACAAGTAATAAAATTGAAACTGTGATTAAAAACCTTCTAATAAACAACAATTTAAAATGGGCAGAAGATCTGAATAGACATTTCTCCAAAGAAGATGTATAGATGGCCAAGAGGCACATGAAAAGCTGCTCAACATCACTAATTGTTAGAGAAATGCAAATCAAAACTACAATGAGGTATCACCTCACACTAGTGAGAATGGGCATCACCAGAAAATCTACAAACAACAAATGCTGGGGAGACTGTGGAGAAAAGGGAACCCTCTTGCACTGTTGGTGGGAATGTCAGTTGTTAGAGCCACTACGGAGAACAGTATGGAGGTTCCTTAAAAAACTGAAAATAGGATTACCATATGACCCTGCAATCCCAGTACTGGGCATATACCCTGAGAAAACCATAATTCAAAAAGACACATGCACCCCATTGTTCATTGCAGCACTGTTTACAGTAGCCAGGTCATGGAAGCAACCTAAATGCCCATCGACAGATGCATGGATAAAGAAGATACAGTACATATATACAATGGAATATTACTCAGCCATAGAAGGGAATGAAATTGGGTCATTTGTAGAGATGTGGATGGACCTAGAGACTATCATACAGAGTGAAGTAAGTCAGAAAGAGAAAAACGAATATACTAACGCATATATGTGGAATCTAGAAAAATGGTACAGATGAACCGGTTTGCAAGGCAGAAATAGAGACACAGATGTAGAGAACAAATGTATGGACACCAAGGGGGGAAAGCGGTAGGGGGGTGGAAGTGGTGGGATGAATTGGGAGATTGGGATTGACATGTATACACTAATATGTATAAAATAGATAACTAATAAGAACCTGCTGTGTAAAAGAAATAAATTTTAAAAAAAGGAAGCCCTAGGTACCCACAGGATTTATTGGCAAGCTATAAAGCTAGCACAGCTGGAATGTTCAAATAAGCTAGAGCCTGTAGAATCATGAGCTTTCTCATTTGCAAATTCAAACAATTTAGGTCAGCAAGGCTCTGCTATACATGAGCACAATGAGGCTGTGTGTGTAGATTTTAATCTTGTAACATTAAGGGGTTTTTATGATATACGTCTCTTTTGGCAGAGCTTAGTTTATAGCTAGAGTTTTTTAAAAACTCAGACATTTGAAAATAATACCTCGCACCCAAACAATGTCTAAAAAAACAGAAAATATACCCTGTGAATTAGAGGTGCTTATACCAGTATAACCAGGAAATACCACTTCTGCTTGCACAAATAAATAATATTACAAACAGAAGTATCTACAATAGAGTGTTTAAGCCAAGAAACCTAAGGTAGGTTGTCTGGAAAGAGATTTTTAGTCCCTAGAAGAAGCAAAAACAAAGACTTCATAATTTTTCTTTAACTATTTGGATTTATTTTTCTGCTTTCCATCTGGCTTGAAATGTTTGCAACATTTAGCAAAAGAGAATATTTAATACTAACACGTTTAAAATTTTATAATGGTACTTTAGGAAATTTTTACTCATTGGTTTCAAAAGGATCCTTATTAAGTGAGGAAACCTGAGATTGCCCAGATGGGAGGTTGACACTTTGGAAGTACTTGGAAGAGTGTTTACACCTGGATATTTTGTAGTTCAGTTGATCGGGCATGTGTTGAGCATGTACTATGGGGAAAGTGCTCTGCTTCGTAGGTCTTGTGAAGTTAGCAAGATGGATCAAATATCTTTGCTCTCCAGAATCTCCAAGCATAGTTGGAGAGTTTGAGTCTAGTAAATATAAAATATATAAATGTAAATAAATATATATGTGTGTGTGTGTACAAAATACTTAAGTCTAAATCTTTAAAGAGATGAAAAAATTGATTTAAGCTTGGAAGAGTATATTTGAGGGAATGAGTTTGAATTATGACTCAAATATTGGTAAAACATTTAGAAGTAATATTTCCTAGCTTTTAGAATTGTAAATGAAGTATGGAGCAGGGAGAATAAAAGGCAATTGTAAGAATAGTAAGCTGATCAGTGTGCTAAGAGATACTGGAGAGACTGGGTAGTGTGACATCATTTCAGAACGAGTTCCCTATGGAATAGTGATATGTGCATATTCCACTACTAGCTACAAGGATATTACAGGGAATCATAAAAACGTATAAATCAGATGTGGTAGGTATGTTAAAGGTAATCTACTCAAGTAGTCAACCTTCTATTTATATCTTAGAGTTTCTAGTTTCTGTAGACCCCCTGACATTTCATAATGGGAATTGTGAAGAAATTGCCTTTATAGGTGGTCTTGAAGACTGAGTATAAGGGAGTTCTCCTATTTGTTCCTTGTGCTCACAAAGAAACCAAGTTCAAGGGTTTAAATGTGGTTTGTCCTTTCACAGCTAGAGAAAATAACCTTCTTTCTTATGAAAAATACAGTAAAAAGTTGAGATCCTTTTCTATTTTTTAAATCAAGGCACATATTATACTTCTGTAATATGAAATACATTCAGAAATAGAATGTTAGTCAATTTTGTTTTCATTGTAGAGAAAATATAGAATAAAAATACCAATAACATACCAAACGTTTAAGAAAACACTTCCATGTTGATAAGAAAATTGTATTAAAGTTTTTCATATGTATTATGAATTTCATATGAATGGCTGCTACTTCTCTCTATTGTCTTTTTGTTGTCTTTCTCTTTTACTTTGTTGTTACTGTCAAAATTAGCTTTTACATGTAATTTTAATTAGATGAATTTTCTTTAATGAATTTATTTAAATGAATGGTTTTAGATTGCAATGAAATAGCAAAATATTTATATAATCCTTAAAGTTGAGTGAACCCATCTTCTAAAACTGCTCTTTTTATTCTAAGCTAAGATACCGTGTCCCCATCATGACACCACTCATGCCATATTACTTTCATATAAAGGAATATATTTAATATGCGATTCAACTTGATGAATCAATGACTGTTTTCATTTTATAGTTGTTTTTTGTCATTTGGTTTGTTTTTCCAGTGTTCAGTATGAGAGACGTTGACTGCATTTTTTTCTTTCACTCTTATGCCCTTACATTTAAATATTACTTTTGTTTATTTTGGTTTTTTGCCACCGTCACTGAATTACTTACGTTTTATAAAGTATATATCAAATCCTAACTGAAAATACTTTATAAAATAAGGTTCCAAAGAAAAGTTCTAGTCGTTTATGATGTAAAATTACCACCACAGGCATTTCAAAACATGACCACAGACCAAAAATCAATACAAGAAAGGGTAGCATTTGTATTATGTATAAGTCAAGATTACAGGTGAATTTTTAGAGGTTGAAGGAAAGGTTGAAACACATTTTTGGTGAGAATTATCAGTGTTTCTCTCTCTGAAAAAGCCTGGGTAAATTCTGCTAGGAGAAAATTACCAGTAGATAAAGATGTTATGGACATGAAGTCATTTTTTATTCTTCCCAGTAGACACAAGAAGTGTGTGTGTGTGTGTGTGTGTGTGTGTATATAATTCCATCTCATCCAAATATGTCATAAAATACTTTTAGGGTAATCTAAAGAATGAAGGAAGAAGTTAATGGCTGGCTTGAAACTCCTTTTCCTTGGTAATGTTCCAAATTACAAAGTAGTGGTGTGGTTAGACCTCCTTGTAAACGGGCTAATCTGACCTCCTGATGGTATTTGCTAGTCAAAACATAATGGAACATTTTTTTTTTTTTTTTTTTTTTTTTGCGGTACGCAGGCCTTTCACTGTTGTGGCCTCTCCCGTTGTGGAGCACAGGCTCCGGACACACAGGCTCAGCAGCCACGGCTCATGGGCCCAGCCGCTCCGCGGCATGTGGGATCTTCCCGGACAGGGGCACGAACTCGTGTCCCCTGCATTGGCAGGCGGACTCTCAACCACTGTGCCACCAGGGAAGCCCTCTAATGGAACATTTTTATCTATTAAATACTTTCAATAGAATATACCTTGTCTGTCTAAATGACTTACAGACAAAACTTGAAATTATGAATTTATAAGGCATACACTGCTGGAGATGTCAGTGATGACTTGTAAGTATCAGAGTATAAATGAAGATATTGTATGACTAAAATAATGCCATTTCTGTAGGTGATGCCGTGATGCATCCCTTAGGAACGTGTATGTTAAATTTGAATAACAGTCTGCCTTAATATGGAAAGAAAGAACCTGAGAAGTTAAAATGCTCGTCTCAGATGTTGCCAAGTTTGTTGAACTGTGGCTTGTGATTGTTTGCATCCTTGGAACTATTAGTGAAACTTCGTTGAGGATAAAAGACATGCATTCTGTGAGTTGACCTTTTTGTTATTCAAGTTAGAATATCAAGTCACTTTTTGATTTGCACTTATGAATTACTCAAAGTGTTAATAATCCCAAGCTCAAGTAGTTCTGCCATTCAGAGAACACCTTACGGCAATTGCTGAAAGATTAGGAAGAGGTTTGTTAAATATTAATCCTTTGCAGTTATTATACAACCCAGCAATTATACTTTTTCACATTTATCCCAGAACACTGTGAATGTATGTTCACATAAAAACTCATATATGAGTGTACGTAGCAGTGTTATTCGTTGTAGTCCCGACTGGGAATAGCCCAGATTGAAGGAGTGAATGTTTAAACAAAATATAGTATGTACACACCATGGAATACTCACTGATAGAAATGAATGAACTATTGATTTTTACAGCATGGCTTCACAGAATTATGAGTATAAAAAACTGTTCCAAAAAGTAACATACTTTATGATTTCATTTATATAGCAGTTTTGAAATGACAAAAATTGAGAAATGGAGAGCAGGTGGTGGAGTCAGGGTTAGTGGAAAAGGTCAGAGGAGATTCCAGGGAAGTAAGTGTGTCTATCATAGAATAACACAAGGGATAGTGGTCACATTGAATTGTTTTTTATCTTGATTGTGGTAGTGGATACAAGAACCTGTACATTTGATAAAATTGTGTACAACTAAATACACACACACACGTATACAGATGAATGAAAGTAAAAGAAGTTATCAAAATATGATCAATGATTTTGATCAATGTTAACATTCTCATTGTGGTATCACCGTTTTATAAAATGTTGCCATTGGGAAAAACCATACATACATAGTGTACATGTGATCTCTCTATATTATTTCTTACATGACTCTAGAATTGCTTTGATTTTATTCATCAGCTTATTTGTGGGGTAATTTAGTAAGTAAATACTTCTTCATTTCCTGCTCAGTTTCAAGCACTGTACTGGGCATTGAAGATAAAATGGCAAGCAAAATTAGGTAAAGGTCTTACTTTCCTTGAGTTCACAGTCTAATGAGTTAGACATTAATTGAGAGTGTGAATAATGGACACATTAAGACCAAATGGCAACTCTAGTAAGTGCTACAGAAGAAAAGTAAAGGGTACTATTAGGGAAAAAAGAAAAAAAAAACAAAAACTGATATCCTAACTTTCCTCAATAAAATAATATTAGAACTGAGTTTTGGTAGCTGAACAGATTTTAACTCCTCAAAGAGGAGACATTCAGGAGTAAGGTGGCAGGAGGCAACTGAAGGAAGAAACAGAAAGGCCAAAGGTGTGGTGAAGGAAAGAAGGCTCATGAGGCTGAAATGTAGAGGACCTGCAAGGGGTGAGTTTGAAGATAAGAAGTAATTTGACTCTTCAGCGTTTAAATATTTTTTTCCCATTATGATAGCAATTATATGGTCTTCAGCATGCTGCTGAAAGGAGAACCATTATATTTGGATAAGGGAATATAATGGAAGGGGAAATAATTATGTTTGCATTCATCTTTGCAAGCTAATACTATTTCTCTGCCTACATTGTGGACACTAGAATTTGAAAAAATAGTTTATTAATAGATATAATCAGATAAAATTATTGTATTATTTCAAGTAAATGATGATAATAACTTGCCCGAGAAAGAAGAAAGTGACTTGAATAGAGTTTGAGGTGTTTTGATGTATATTTTGTACATTTGCACAGTTGAGTAGTTGTGACAGAGCCCTTATAGTGTGCAAAGCCTAAATTATTTACTATCTAGCCTTTTTTCAGAAAAGGAGAGTACCTACCACTGGCAAACACAGTCATAGAAAATACTTAAACAAATAAACGTGTCTGTGTTCGATAAAGCTTTATTTACTAAAACAGGCCTTGGGCCAAATCATAGAGTGCACTGGTATTAGTATTAAACATTTGTTACCTCAGACTAGCCTGCCCATACGTGTGTTATGAAAATAGGCACAGGGAGATTTATTTTAAAGCAAACTTTTACAATAACAGCATAAAAATGAATCTAAATAAGGAAAGAAATGAAGAAAGGGGAATAATGATGTAGTAAGTATAATTAATGCAGTCAAAAGTCGCACATCACAATAGAATTGAAGAATGGTACTGGTGGGGTTGATTTAAGAGAGAAGATGGAAGTAGTTTTGAATTAGCCATGTAAGAGTTGATGACAAGTTCTATAGTGAATTGTTGGGAGTAGGTGACAAGACTAATTCAGATAAGCTGTGCATACTTATAGCAGTGGTAGCGCCTTATTAGTCCACTATATCCATGTGAAAAGCCGAGCGTCGATTAAGATGCAATGTTTATGTAATCTAATGTTTTGAATACTCTGTATCATATGTAATATATAATGTTATAGACATAGATATATAGATACATGTAGGTGTAGATATTTCTTATTGATAAGACTTAGATACAGGCACAGATATATGTATATATACACATATCTATTATATATGTATAAATACATGTGTATACACAGAAATATACATATGTAGATAGATATAAATACTTGGCCATGCATTCTTTGTTACTAAGATAACAAACAGATCATCCATTTCAGATTTTCATAATGCCAGAGTTTCTCAAGTATAAAAATAAAAACATACCTATTATCGACAAGCACATCATACAGTAAAGTAGAACTTGTGCATACTTAAATGATCTCTGTGTGAAGAAATGCCATCTTGCTTCACAGTGCAGTTGACTTCTCTGAAGTAAAGTAGTATAAGGAACACAGAAGGGGATCTATTTTATTATCACTCTAAATAACTAGAAAAACATCTTTTAAATAAAACATTACAGAAAAAAATGTTTTATATGATTATAATTACAAAACATAATTTAAGTGTAAACTCTTACTCTTTTAGGTTTTCTGACATAAGAGCTGATTGATGGCAGGTTAAGGACCCATCATATAACAATACACTTGCTGACACTGTTCACTCCATTGTTGTCATTTAAACTGTAAAAATAATTTATATTACCAGAAACAAGGTAAAACATTTCCCTCTACTCCATGAAATAATCTGGCAATTAGTAAGTAGTTTATTTATTATGCACAAACTCCTTTTAGCCAAGTTCATTAACTGATGTTATATTTGCTGAGGTGCCAAAACTATTGAATAGCCAAATTACTTAAAACATTTTGCCCAAACGAGTGGAATAATCACAGCATTATTTTCTTAATTACTAAGCAGCATAGTTGTGGTATTTGCTGAGATTTGCGATGTAATAAAAATCTGTTTAGCATTTACAGTATAAACTAAATGTTTGGATTAAAATATGACTTAAGGGCTTCCCTGGTGGCGTAGTTGTTGAGAGTCCGCCTGCCGATGCAGGGGACGCAGGTTTGTGCCCTGGTCCGGGAAGATCCCACATGCCGCGGAGCGGCTGGGCCCGTGAGCCATGGCCCCTGAGCCTGCGCGTCCGGAGCCTGTGCTCCACAACGGGAGAGGCTACAACAGTGAGAGGTCCGCGTACCGCAAAAAAAAAAAAAAAAAAAGACTTAAGGTGAAATGATAGCATCTGTAATGGGACTTCTCACAGCTATACTCTAATGGTTCTCAGCAAATACTGGCCAACAATAAGATGGCAATTACAGAAACAGATTTTATCCTTAGATTTTCTATTAAAACTTCTTTGTTACAAGATAATGAACCATTCTATCAAACCTGTTTTTTCCTAGGGATTTCAAATTACTGCCATCTGTTATATCCTTACTTGAAACATCATTTACACATAGTTTAAGTGTTAACTGAAATCAGTTTATACCTATTAAACATCTTTTAGCTTTTTACTAAAAACAGTAAGGGATAATTGGGATTTAAGTCACTGTTTCCCATTCTACTCTGGATAACTAACTAGCACCTTTTCATCTCAAAGATACTAAGATTTGGGATCTACCCAAATATTACCCTTTGGGAATCTAGACTTTATGGTTACTTGAAGGCACTGCCTGGATGGGGGAGAAACTTGAAGCTGAGTTAGATATTGCTGTTGAAAAGAGAAAAAGAGAGGGAGGATGGCAAGGGGTAAGGAAGGGAGGAGAGGAATAATTGAGCAGTACTTGTACTGCCACCTGGCAAACAATTTTCATTTGTCACTTCACGCAGCTAGTGTCCGCGATGTACATTCCAGACTTTCCCACCTACACATTGCTAAATGGCCTTTTTCCCTCATATAAATACTACTTCTGTTTTCTGTCTGGATTTGTGCCTCTTGTGAAGCACTGGATGGGGATAGGGTGCTGTAGAGCTCCCTATAGTTAGTCTGAAACTAGATTAAAGTTTTAATCTTTCGATGCATTTCAGATGTCTCACCTCATTACTCGAAGTCCTTACTTTCTGAATATTTACTTTCTAACTTGCTAATTGTTCACTATGTAGGAGGAGGTTGGTTTAAACTCTGTCTCCTTGTATTTCAGTGACCTTATTGTTTAACGTTTTTTGTGCCCATTACACATTGGAATTAAAAAAGAGGAAGACAGTCATGGATTGAATACTGTAGGGTTTTTTGTTGTTCAATTTAAGGGATTCAAGTACAGTCATGGAGTGAACTACAGAACTTAGAAAAAGAGTTTGACCATTAAAATCCATTTCCCTGATTTGCGTTCGCTTTCACTAACTGGGAAGGGAAAAGGTAGCATCTCATTCTGGTCTTACTTTACGTAATCTGGGTGTCAAGAGGAGATTGCCCAAGGATTCCACTATGAATGAGAAGCAGTAGCCTAAACATTTACTTCCGGGTCAAATTGAATACTTATAGCAGATCATCAGTCTCACAGGTAAAGATAATTCCTGCATAAGGTATTTGACCTTATTTCTGCCAAGTCCATCTTGCTCAATTTGTGATGAAACCCAAATCCCAGTTGTGGTGAATCTTATCCTACAATATCAGCAACACCCGAAGACCACGTACGTAATCTGACTCTTAGGTGAAAAACTCGAAGTTCTCTATTAGTGGGTGATTGTCAGTTTTACACAGACCTAGGAGAAATTTTTTCATAATTAATAATTATAATGACAAAGAAAGGAAAGAGAGTAATCTCTGCCTGTGTTCTGCATCTTTTAAAAATAGGAATTAGGGCTTCCCTGGTGGCGCAGTGGTTGAGAGTCCGCCTGCCAATGGGGGGGACGTGGGTTCGTGCCCCGGTCCGGGAGGATCCCGCATGGTGCGGAGCGGCTGGGCCCGTGAGCCATGGCCGCTGAGCCTGCGTGTCCAGAGCCTGTGCCCCGCAACGGGAGAGGCCACAGCAGTGAGAGGCCTGCGTACCAAAAAAAAAAAAAAAAGGAATTATATTTGCTGGATTGAATTTTGTGCCGACTAAATAACATGTAAAAATATATGTCAAACTGCCTAAACATTAGGAGATGTGTAATACTTGATTAAAGAAGAAATAAAACAATTCATGGGGATTTAGACTGCCTTTAGGCAGTCATCACTACTCTCCAAATGTATTAGTAGAGTGCAGATTTTTGTACTTGTCTAATTTATTAAGCTGCTTTAATGCATAGAACATTGTCTTGCCTAAAAAAATTGCAGCAGCGTCCAAAAGTTCCTGTTCACCATTAGAGTTTATGTATTAGGTGTGTATGGTTTCATCTGTATATTAATGTGATTAGTTAAATGGAATCATGGATTATACTAGCACAGTGACTATATTGACAAATATAATATGTTTACACTCTCCCCATCTGTTTACATGGCATTACGCCTATTTGTAAGTTAATCAAACCTTTCCTGAGAGGGGCTGCCAAAAAGACATTGCTTTGGAAGGGCAACTGAGAAATTTTGGGAACACAAAGGCAATGTAAGAAAGCTAATTTAAATTAATAGGTTGAAAGTTACAAAAAGCCTGAACATTATATGATAATTTCTGAAGAAGAGGGAGATTTCTGGACCAAAAAAACTGTTATGTAAATTACATAACTTATTTAAGAATACTCATTTAAAAATTAATAAAAAGTATAATTAGAGAGAAATCTTAGAATAAATTTTTATCATCTAGGCATTTCTAGATAAGAATATTATTCAAATAACACACTTAACTACTTTTAATTTTCTCTTTTTTAAAAGAAGGCTGAATCTAAAAATAAAAATTGGCAAGATATTTTTTCTTTTCCCTTTGGCATGGAAAACTTTCTGTGAATTTATGATAGCTTTTTCCTTTCCATAGGGAAACATGTGACTAAGTGATGTTTTTCTCACTTGGTAATAAGAGATTACTTTTTGAAATTGTATTTTTAAAAGAGGACAACGATTTATATATTTTTTCCTTACCTCCTATATCTGTAATACTCTGTTTAGCCAGAATACTATGTACCTATATATAATTCCATTATTGTCTAATATCTAATATTTTTCTGTTCAATTTTATTCATATTCTGTACTGAAGGAGATTCTTTCTTGAGCTCAAAGATGTCTAAAAGCTGCTCATGCTGAAGGAGTTTTATTTCAACTTATAATGGGCCTTTTGCAAATGAAGGCCCCTCATGATAAAAAAGTTCTACCCTGTACATACAGAAATTTCTCCATAAAATAATTCCATAGGTTATACATTAAATATATAATATTTTTTTCTGTCTTCAGATACAGGTGTGAATATCACACTATATGTTTATCATCTCAACTTTCACTGACAACTAAATTTGTCTGGTAATGGTGGTTTTGGAAAAGCTTCAGGAA
Source organism: Delphinapterus leucas (assembly GCF_059928025.1). Classification (NCBI taxonomy): domain Eukaryota; kingdom Metazoa; phylum Chordata; class Mammalia; order Artiodactyla; family Monodontidae; genus Delphinapterus; species Delphinapterus leucas. The sequence continues at coordinate 20,553,916 of NC_143146.1, read as the reverse complement.
AGCAATAACGTTTGCACTAGACCTTGAAAAAATGAGTAGACATTAAGCCAATTTGTGTTGTATAGCATTGGTGTGCTAAATAGGAAGCGCTTGGCACCTTCTGTTGCCATCAGGAAAAATGATTTATATGGTAGAGGTCAGGAATTGAGAATAGGAAAGATGTATGATGCTACATATATTAAGGGAAATTACCTGAAGCCCTAATAGTCCATCCTTCGATTTTAAATATTTGTTGGAAATAATTGTTGTCAATTTAAATACTCACACTGTTATAATGTTTAGAATTAAGAAAATCTAGTCACCATTTGATTCTCATGCATAATTTCCATTAATGCTAATAAGCCTACTAATCTTGATGTTATGTATCTCATGTTCATGTTAATGGGAGAGCCAATAAAATTTCCAGCAATGCTCTCATAATAACTATATATTTCCATGTAAGTCACTTTCTGGTCAAATCATCATATATCAGAATATGTCTGATGCTAAGATCAGAAATGCCCTTTTAAAAATCTAGAAAAAAATGGAAAAATAGTTAAATTTGTATGTAGTAAAATTCTAATGACAGTAAAGCACTAAAATAGCATCTGTTAAGTAAAAAAGAAACCAGAAATGTGCATTTGTAAAAGTGTCATTGTTTTGTTCTTGATTTCATTATGACAAAAAGATACACAGTCTTTACCAGGAAAATCTGATAGAAGTGAATAATTATTAGGCACAAAGAATAAGATGGAAAGAAATTTGAGCTTATCTATTTTGAAGGGGAAAACTGCTAAAATGTTGCAAATAAAAATATTCCTGTTAACTCATTATTTTTAACCACATGGTGAAAATTCCACTTTTTCCTGTTCCATGAGATAAACCTGAATTTTAACTATCCACAGCTTGAGAGTATTCATTGTACTTCCAGCTCTTCTATAACTCCAGCTTTAAAAGGAAATGATATTGCTGCTTAGATTTTCAAAATCCTAAAACATGGCATTCATAGTTTTTTAAATCATAGAGCTGTCCTTGTACATTTGAAAAAGGTTGAAACTATGTACAAATATGAAAAGAGAGACACAACTGTAAAGGATTTTTGAATGGCTTAAATATTAGTATTAGAATTATTTTCTGAAAAACAATTTAGGTTATCTGTTAATTCCCTAAATTTTCATCAGTGTCATAAAATTAATATTTATATTGCTATATTGCTACCATTATATGTACATGCTGAATTAGACACATATACTAACAGATGTATATGAATATACATTATATATTCAGATAGAGTGACTAGAATAGCTAGTTAGTGCAGTTAACTAACTTTCTCATATCCCTTCATGCCCAACATATTAATGTTGGCCTAAGGAATATGGATTTTATAGAATTATGAAATATTACCTTAATTTTGTCTCTAAGATAAATAACTGAATTTATGACCATAAGTATATTTTAATTATAGCAATAATCTGAAATTTTAAATTAAAAAAAACTTAGGAGTCCAATTTAATGAGTAAACACAATAAGTATATGGGGACTAGTTTTCACAGATTATTACATTGTTATGGGTTAATAATTCAACAGCTATTGAATTGGATTATATTTTTACATTAAATTAATGTTAGTGATGAATTAAACACTAGTTTAAAAACCTAGTTTTTTCAGCATATACAGCAGTTTTATTTTTTATAATGGAGTATGTGAATTGAAAAGCAAAACAAAATGCAAATGTCAGAAGAAAAGAGAAGAATTTGAGAGTAAGTTAATGAGGTTGCAAAACTCCTGTATATTCTGGTGAAATAAATGATCATGAAACTCCGTGGTAGCTACCTATGTCTTTTATTTTTTTTTTCCTTTTTTTAATCTTACTTTTTTACCTTCTACTCTTGGATAAAAAAATGAGTGTCATCAGAGAGCTAAGAGCATTTCAAAGAAAAAAACTTACATATTTTCAAAAGGATGCAATCAAAAGCCCAAAAATGTGATTTGAGACTTGACAAGCTCACACTAATATTGTAAGGAGGAACAACGGGTCAAGAAAGCCAAGAAGAAAAATATGAACACAATGAGATGTGCCTTAAAACATATTGAGACTTATTACCATATTAAATAATATTGTGTTGCATTGGTACAAGGTTAGGAGAAAACTGATGAAAAAAGCGAGATAACCTCGAAATAGAGCTATAAATACACATTTTGTTTATTAACAGAGCTCGCCTTGGAAATGACTGAAGAAATCATGGCATGTTCACTAAATGTTTTAGGACAATTGCTAATCCACATGGGGGGAAAAGAAACTTCAGATTTGATTTTTACTATACAGAATTCTCAAAAAGAAACTCTGTGTGGAAAAAAAATCAAAGTCAAAATTATATATTTTAGAACGTGGTACAAAATTTAGGAATTTTAATAATCTATTAAATATGACATAAAACTTGCCAATATAGGAAAGTTTTAATATATTTGAGTGTATTTAAATTACAACCTTTGTATATAAAAAATATATACAAAGGTAATTTTTGAGTGTATTTAAATTACAACCTTTGTATATGAAAAATATATACAAAGGTTGTAATTTTTTTTTTTATTTTTATTGCAGTACGCGGGCCTCTCACTGTTGTGGCCTCTCCCGTTGTGGAGCACAGGCTCCGGACGCGCAGGCTCAATGGCCATGGCTCACGGGCCCAGCCGCTCCGCTGCATGTGGGATCTTCCCGGACCGGGGCACGCACTGGTGTCCCCTGCATTGGAAGGCGGACTCTCAACCACTGCGCCACCAGGGAAGCCCAAAGGTTGTGATTTTTGAGTGTAATTTTTGAGTGTAATTTAAATACACTCAAATATATTTGAGTGTATTTAAATTATAACGTTTGTATTTAAAAAATACATAAAATGAAAGAGAAGACCAGACACTGGGAAGAAGCATCCACAATAAGAGAATAATAACCAGAATATATGAAGTATTTGTGAATCCAAAAAGCAAAATATAAAAATAATAACTCTAAATAGTAAAAAGGTCAAGAAGAAACATTTCACAGAGGATCAATGTAGCCAACACACATATGAGAAGAATGAATGTCTTGTGGTAAAGGCAAATAGGGATATAATGTGTTGTCATGACTTTTGGTGATAACCCAAGAGCCATGGCCTAACCACAATCAAGATACTTACATAGTTCAACACTAGACATTTAATAGTTAAAACTGGAAACAATCTAAATACCTACCAGTAGCAGACTGAAGAAAATAATTCCAGGTATATCCATAAAAATGCTGGTAAAATGTTTATAAAATATAAATTAAAACAACTAGAGCTCATTTATGACATGAAGGAATTTCAAAATATGTCATGTTGAACATAAAGAACAAGAAATAGAACATATACGCTAAGGTTTCCTTTATATAACATGTAAAAACAGGAAAATACAAGTATGTGTGTGGTGTGGGGGGGCTGCCTACCCATGTGAAACTGTAAAGAAAAGTAAGGAGGATGAGTAACATAAAAATTAACTCGAGGTTCTGTCTGGATGAGCAAGTGGAGAGCTGGATAGTTGGAATGAGCACAGTACCACACAAATGGGCCTGAATACTTTTAGTTCAGTGGATAAAAGGTATTCATTTTCTAGAGTTCCTTTAAGATTTACCTATGCAGTATCAACTCTCTTTTGCATGTGACATTACAAAAGAAGAAGGCTCTTGTTACATACATGAGCATGCTTTTTACCTGCTTTTTCTTTCAGTGTGCAGTATTGAAGTTTAATTAAAATGTGTTTTAATTAGGTTCAGGGGATTGTTCACCTAAAGCACAGTCTTTATGATTCAGAAGGCCCCATCCAAGCACTGAAGAAAATTAAAAGTTGCTTATTGACATGAAGACAGAGATGTAAACTCCTACAGGCTGAACAGTTTGTAAGCCACAACCTTAAATCAGGAAGTACATTCGTGAGCAGTATGGTCTCCATATATTTCCCTGCTTTGTTCTCTGATGACTTGGTATCCCCTGGTATACAAAAGTAAAACTAGAATTCAGTAATAGCTGAACTTTTGAAATCTGTATATCATTAGTCAATAATATAGATTTTCCAGATATTCAGTTAACAAAATGTTGCTTCATTTAGTTTAAAGGCTTTCAGCTTTTCATCATTATTATGTTGGCTGTGGGTTTATCATAAATGGCCTTTATTATGTTGAAATATATTCCTCTGTACCAACTTTGAGAGTTTTTATCATGTATGGATGTTCAATTTTGTCAAATACTCTTTCTGCCTATTTTGAGTTGATCATGTGATTTTTATCCTTTTGTTAATGTGTATCACATTGATTGATTTGCAAATATTGAACCATCCTTGCACCCCTGGAATAAATCCCACTTGATCGTGGCATATGATCCTTTCTGTATATTGATGAATTTGGTTTGCTAATATTTTTTGAGGATTTTTACATCTGTATTCATCAGTGATATTGTCCTGTAATTTTCTTTCTTTTATTTTTTGGGATGTCTTTGGTTTTAGTATCAGGGTAATGGCCTCATAGATAAATTTGGGACTGTTCCCTGTTCTACAGATTTTTGGAATAGTTTTAGAAGGAGAGGTACTAGCTCTTTTTCATATGTTTGGTAGAATTCCCCTGTGAACCTATCTGGTCCTGGACTTTTGTTTGCTGGAAGTTTTTTTTAATTATAAACTCAATCGAGACTACTTTTGTTTAGTCTGTTCAGATTGTTTCTTCCTGATTCAGTCTTGGCAGGTTGTATGTTTCTAGATCTTTGTCAGTTTCATCTAGGTTGTCCAATTTGTTGGCATATAACTGTTGGTAGTATTCTCTTATGATTTTTTTGTACCTCTGTGATATCAGTTGTTATTTCTCCTCTTTCATTTCTTGTTTTGTTCTGTTTTCTTCTTTGTGAGCCTGGCACAAGGTTTGTCAGTTTTGTTTATCTTTCCAAAAAACCAGCTCTTAGTTTTGTTGATCCTTTCTGTTGTTGCTTGTTGTATTTTTTTTTTTTTTTTTGGTCCCTTATTTATTTCCTCTCTCACCATTAGTATTTCCTTACTTTAGCTGACTTCGGGCTTTCTTTGCTCCTTTTTCCCTAATTCCTTTAGATGGTAAGTTGTGTTGTTTTCAGATTTTCCTGGTGTCTTGAGGTAGGCCTGTATCCCTGTAAACTTCCCTCTTAGAACTGCTTTTGCTACATCTCAGATTTTGCAAAGTTGTGTTTCCGTTTTCGTTTGCCTCAAAGTATCTTCTGATTTCCTCTTTGATTTTCTTCATTGACCCATTGGTTTTTAAGTAGCTTGTTATTTAGCATGTGTTTGTGCTTTTCCCATTTTTCTTCCTGTAGTTGATTTCTAATTTCATACTGTTATAGTTGGAAAAAATGCTTGATATAATTTCTGTCCTCTTAAATTTGTTGGAACTTGTTTTGTGGCCTAGCATTTTATTTATCCTTGAGAACGTTCCATGTGCCCTTGAAAACAATATATATTCTGCTGTTTTTGATGGAATGTCCTGTAGATATCTGTTAAGTCCAAATAGTCTGTTGTGTTATTTAAGACCATGGTTACTTTGTTGATTTTCTGTTTGGATGATCTGTCCATTGGTGTAAGTGTAAGGAGGCCACTTTTGCCAGTCATTGAAATAAAAACTATTTTAATATATATCACCTTATACAATTTTTGTATATTTATAAATAGAAACCATTTTATCACTATAGTGTATTAATGCTTTATATCTGTTATGTTCTGTGAATCACACATACAATCAAAACTATTGCATAGGGAATGGAAAAAACATTTTCCTTGAGCTTTGGAGGTATAACTGATTTAACCCAAGGTTCCCAGCTAATTGGAGAGTTGAGAGAAGAACCCAGGTGATTCTGTCTCCCTAATCAATGTTGCAAACAACTAGTCAGCAGATCAAGGGTAATTGGTAGCTGAATGCACTACATTAAAGAGCTATATGGTAAGTTATTTCTCCTTATTAGAGCAAATTAATTTATTTGAAAAATTATCAACAAATTAAATGATGTTTGTACTATGAAGAAAGAAAAGTAATTTCTTTTTTAAATCAGACAACATAAAGAAATGACTTCATAGTTATGCAGGACTATTTATAGTATTGCAGAAAATGCGAATAGTTGTGAACTGTTGTAGCGCAATCCTCTAATAAAAATGGAGTGTAACTACACACCTGCACATACACGTAGTTTTTCCCATATAAATGCTTTATATTTACCTTGATATGTCCCAGTTTAAGGTATAATCTAAGAGTTGGCAGTCTATTATTGTAGATGACCAGACTATAAATATTTTAAGATTTTAGGCCCTGTGGTATCTGTCACAGCTCCTCAAATCTGCCACTGTAGTGCAAAAGCAACCATAGACAATGTGATAACAAATGAGTATGACTGTTCCAATAAAATTTAATTTGGAAAAACTGCTGGGAACCAGATTTACCACATGAGCTATATAGTTTGCTGACTTGTGTAGCTGATTTAGTATTAATACTGCAATTAAGCCAGTGTTTACGTGTTTTTGACTTTTAAAATATCTTTATAAAAATTTCGTAATCAAAATTTCATAGTCATCATTGCTTTGCATTTAGGTATCAATCATAAAAAATGTCGTTTTTCAACATTTTTATTTTTTATACAACTTTTATGCTTTATATACTTTTTAATGTATAAACAGGTGGTAAAGGGTTTCCAAAACCTTAAAAGATAGTTTCTGTTTCTTTTTCTAGTTGAAACCTAAGAATGATCTTAATTTCTCTTCCAAAACAGATATCAGTAGTAATATTAAAATTTTGAAATATTTTTCAGAAATCTATAATTTCTCTTATGGTTGTGTTTGAATTATAAATTCTTAAAAGTAATTTTATTTTGTTATTTATACTAAAACTTTTTGCATTATAAGTTTCTATTAGGTGGTTGTAGAGTATCTGGAATATGTATATGTGTGCATATATGCACACATTTTAGTATTTATGTATCTGTATTTTTAATTTACCTTGTTTCTCTAGACATCCCATCTCAAAAAAAAAACTATGTTCTTATATTTGTCAGCACTTAAATCTATTCCTGAATTACTAAATAATTTAGTTTCTTATATATATACATATAGTGTGTTTATCAATGAAAGGTACATTTTTTGAGTTTTCCCACTCAGTAATACTATCACTAAGTACTGAGATCATTGGTATTTCCTATAAACAAAATGATATATACAATTCCATATACAAAATTATATATTTACATACTATATGTGTGTATATATGTATATATATATATATATTTATAAATATATTCCCTAATAAGAAAAAGTGACCAATCTTAGCATTTGAATCATACCATTAGAGACCTGTGAAAATGAAAGCAATGAGAAACTGTTAAGTTCAACAAATTCAGTTTTGGGTAGTATAGCATCCCTCAGGACACCTGTCCCCTCTTCCTGAGCTACAAATGAACAAGATCTTTAATAGGCTGTGGTTGTCTAGCTAAACTTTGATAGGGAGTAAAATTTCCCTTGTGTGGACAAGGGGTGGACAAAGGTGGAATGATGAGTGAACAGGGACTGCCATGTTAATAGCATAAAAGAAAATCTTTCAATATATGTTATTTTAAGTGAGTATAATCTCTGAATATGAGTGATTCAGATTTCAGCAGCTTTTCTTTCCTTTAATGGCTTTTCATTGTAAGCTCTGTGCATATGTTTTGTGTGCCTGTGTGCAATACATGCGTCTCAGTCCAACATTACTCAGTATATTTGCTGTTGTAAATATATGTATGGTACAAACTTATAGTACAAACACTGTATCAACTTTTTGTAATTTTGAAAGTCTACATGATAGTAATGAAGAAGCAAATATCCCAACTAACAGTGAAATAAGAGAACTAAAGAAAAACAAGTAGGCCTTCTATGAACCTGTGATCAAGATGTTCCCACTCATTCTCACACGTTTATTTTATTCATTGCACTTATTACTATCTGAAATTATAATTTTATTTCTTTGTCTGCTTATTAACTTTGTCTTCACCAATTGATGTTAAGCTTCAGAGAACTTTCTTGTTAACTTCTGTTCACAGAGGCAATGCATATTTGTTGAATAGATTTTTAAAGAATAACTGATCACAGAAATAGTTATGTGTCTGTGTGTTATTCAGATAAGAAAATAGAGAACTGGGATGATTTAAAATAATTTAAATATAAGGCTGATATAGAAACTTCCTTAGAGATACGTAAGCTCAGTCTTTTGACTTCCTCTAAAATATCCAATTTTCAAAGATATTCCTTTTGTTTCTGCCTTAGGAACCACAAACAAAATGTACAAGAGCCAGGCAGAAAACTTAAGTATGTTAATTTTGAGGATTGCAAGATGCAATGGTTAATTTTATGTCTCAGTTTGACTAGGCTAAGGGATGCCCAGATAGCTGATAAAAACGGTATTTCAGAGTGTCTGTGAGACTGTTCCTGGCGTAGATTAACATCTGAATTGGGAGACTGGGCAAAGAAGATCCACTGCCACTAATGCAAGTGGGTATCATCCAATCCATTGAGTGCCTGAGTAAAGCAAAAAGGCAGAAGAAGGGCAAATTTGCTCTTTTTGTTTGAACTTGGACATCCGTCTTCACCTACCTTCAGACATTGGTGTGCCTGGCTCTCAGGCCTTTGGACTTAGAGCAGGGCTTCACCGTTGGTCCACCAATAATTGGGTTTGGACGTAGACTTACCACATGGGCTTCCCTGGGTTTCAGGCCTTTTGGTCTTGGACTGAATTCTACCGCTGACTTTCCTGGTTCTGCACCTTGCAGACAGCAGATTGTGGGAATCTTGGCTTCCAAAATCCAGTGAGCCAATTCCTGTAATAAATCTCTTCATATTTGTATTATAACTATATCTGAATTCTCTTGGTTCTGTTTCTCCAGAGAACCCTAATACACAAGGCTTAGGAAACTGAAGAAATAAATAACATTCACTGCTTAAAACAACACAGATTTCAAGTTTTTAAAGCATGATGACAGATAAAACAAATTTGTTTGCAACATTTGTCAGGCACTGATTTATAAACCACATTTTGTGTTTTAAGTTTTGCTTTATTCTTTCAAATGACAGTTGTGCCTAGCAGTTCTATGAAGTGAATGTAATACTGACTACTTTGAGGATAGTTTTGTTTCCTGTTTTTTAATTAAAAGACAATTTTAAGCAGTTTTAGGCTTACAGAAAAATTGAGCAGAAAGTACAAAGAGTTATCATAAACCCCTTGCTCCCCAATCTCCAGCAATATTCCCTATAATTAGCATTTTGCATTTGCGTACTTTTAATTGTTTTTACAATTAATGAACCAACATAGATACATTTTTTATTAAAGTGCATAGTTTACATTAGGGTTCACCTTGCGTTGTACAGTCTGTGGGTTTTGACAAATGTATAATTACAGTTGTCCACTGTTATAACATCATACATAATAGTTTCACTGTCTTAAAATTCCCCTTTGCTCCACTTATTCGTCATACCCTCCCTTCTCTCAACATCCGTCAACCACCGACCATTTTACTATGTTTATAGGTTCATTTTTTTCAGAATGCCATGTAGTTGGAATCATTCATGTGTAACCTCTTCAAACTGGCTTCTTTCACCTAGCAATGTGCATTTAAGGTTTCTTTGTGTGTGTGCTTGGTTTTGTTTTTGTTTCGTGGCTTGATAGCTCATTTCGTTTTATCATTGAATAGTATTCATCATATGGATATACCATAGAATTTTTATCCATGTATTTACTGAAAGCCATATTGGTTACTTTCAAGTTTTGGCAATTGTGAATTAAGCTTATGTAAACATTTGTGTGCAGGTTTTGTGTGGATGTGAGTTTCCTACTCCTTCTGATAAATACCAAGGAGTGTGATTACTGGACCATATGGTAAGAGTGTGGTGAGTTATGTAAGATAGAGTCAACTGTCTTCCAAAGTGGCTGTACCATTTTGCATTTCCACCAGCAGCAAATGAGAGTTTCTTTTGCTCCACACCATTGTCAGCATTTGATGTTTCGGTTTTTAGTCATTGTAATAGGTACATAGAGTTATCTCAAAGTTGTTCTAATTTGCAATTTCCTAATGACAAAAAACTGATTCTTAAAAATTAGATCCTGCTTTTTTTGTTTTTCTTTCAGGGAGAATTACTCTATTGTAAGGTGTTTATTATAGCCAGAAGTAGAAGTCTGTCTATAATAGTTTAAGAATATTCTTGCTATTTTTGAACTGCTTTTAGGTTCCCCAGTATTTCTAAAACATCCATTCTGGTTCTCATTGTACCAGATAATTATGCAATAAAATAACCTTTCAAGTTATGTATCCTCAGTTAGATTAACTTTAGGATCTTCCAAGACATTTTGCTAATTTTCTTTTAAGACGAACCCTGCAAATAATAAGCTTTTCTTAATTTGTTAACCTCATTGTTAAATTTGTATTAAATTACAGTAATATTTTAAGTTTTCTTAATTAACAAGACAGTTATTTTCTGACTTAATTGAAGATGAAACCTCTTTAAAGGGAATGCATGTCAGAGGTGAGATTTTCATAACTCTAAAGTTCAAATTTTGTGCCCTATATGATTTTTAGTGCGAAAAGTTAAAGTTGTACAACACTAGATTTTTTTTTCTCTGTGCTAAAACTAAGAATTATTTTGGATCAAGCCTCTAAGGAAAATAGCAGGATGTTATTTTTATAACTGGATTAGAAGAAGATAGTCTATTTGGGAAAAAAAAATTCCTGGGGGAGCATTAAACTGTGAAAAGTAAAATTTGCCCACACACAGGAATATTGCTGGCTCTTAAAAGATATTGGAGTCTAAAGATACCCATTTAAGAAAAAAAGCATACACGTTAAATTTTTCCTTAGGGACAAAATATATTTTTGTACTTAAAATTGAACGTAAAGTAGGGAACCTTATACAGTATATGAAATCCGTCTTCACCACAAGCACTTAAATTGGATTGTTGGTTAGTAACGTCTGATACATAGCAGATCGTAACCACATCAGGTACTGAGTTGACCGTGATATAGATTTTGGATCATTTATAAGTAATCCAGACTTAAAGATAGTACACAGATATTAAAGTATGTGAAATATATGCTATTAGATATGATTGAGTCTATACTTTTGTGTTCTTATAATGTATTCTTACTGCTTCTCTGGCCTCTTATTTTTAAACATTAAGTGACAAGACAAGTTAAGTTATGCTTGTTGTAAATAAATAAATTGAAATTTTATTCAAGAATGTTCATTAAAAATTTTTACTTCTATTATAAGAATTACTGCTTTATTTACCCATTTTCATATTTCTTTTATATATAATGCCATATATGATTAGATACATATGTTAGTATATTACTGTATAAGTAATAAATGATAGAGGTAATATTCCTATTTTTAGCTGCCTGCTTTTATTAGATTTCTTTGATATTTACCTAAACTATTAGGATATTAAAAGTATGTATAAATGAATTATAGAGTTTGAATTTACAGAGAAAAACAAATAATTGCGAAATACATAGGGAAGGTTAACAGCAGAAAGAGAAGAAAATTCTAAACCTAGAGATGTATGTTCTAATCCATCTGTGTGGAAATCATTTTAGTTGCCCACTCCATAATCTGATCTCCTTCATCTACTTCACCTGCATTGATTATATTCATTCAGTGAAAATACAGCATTTTCCAGCATCATTTGCAGTTGGATATGGCCCTGTTACTAAACTTTGGACAGAGCTATAAGTATAAATGTAGATATGTTATTTCCTTCCTCCACTAGAACTCCAGCTGCCACACTGAACCATAAAGGAAAGAGTTGTGTCTGAAGAGTGGTAGCAAGTAAAACAGTCCTGGAACTGAAAACATCGTATAGTCGCCACATCAAACCTCACTGTCAGTATCTGAATTGTATATATCAGAAGCACAAATTGTTTTTTTATTTAAATCCCAGCTATTTGGATTTTTTTTTCTATATTGTGAAGCTGGACAACCTGACAGGTAGACTTTTTAAAAAATAACATATGAACATTCCAAAGGTTTAACTTTTATACCTGTTAATTGCGGGTAGACTTATCCACTGTACCTAATTTGAAATATTGCTGTGACATAAATGACTGAGGAAGTACTGCGTAGTTAACAGAATAGAAAACTGTACAGCTTATTGGGGGATGCTTGAGTAATTGGCATTTGGCAGAATTACTCTAGACAAGTCACATGGTATAGAGGAGTCAAGTAGTTCATGTAGGATTTATGCTGATGATGCTGAATATGCTTTCTAATGAACAGATACACATCTTGCCAATTATGTTTATATTTTTCTATTAAGATGTATTATAGGGCCCTTTTGAATAAATAAATTGAAGAAGAAATATAGAATGAGAGATTGGGGGAAAATAATTTATGAAAGTGATCATGTGTTTATTCATTGAGAAGATTCACATACATAAAAATGTTATAAACGTGCACACAGTCTTTACATGTAATGTAGTGACATTTTAGAAAGAGAAAATAGTCAAAAAATATGCTTCGTAAGTAGAGACAAGACTTTTATTAGTATAATCTGATTTCTTCTTAAATATGTGAGATGTTTAGAGCAATGTGACTGTGGAAAAGATGGTGTTATACCTTTTTAGAGGATTACCTTTGATCTTGGACCTTGACAAGAGAAACATCATCTTAAATGTGGGTGACAATATAAGCTCTGAATGAAAACTGAAAACCAAAGTGTAGGTCTCTCAGGCTAGAAGTATCAGGTTTGAATTGAAGCTAAAATATCACCTATAATAAAATATACTCTCTGAGCTACACAGATTTTTAGTGACATGTAAATTAAAAAAATTTTTCAAAGTATTTTGCCGTCTCTTGATTCATGAAAACATTTGAAATGTATCTGTTGTTATACATCCAACATATCCCTAACTCTTTTCATGAAGACTTGTGGGTACATAATGCTCACTATCTTGAAGAAGTGTTGGGATATTTTTAAGTGACTTGACATTAGGAATTTAATATGGTTTCTTTTTGGCAAATATCTGAACCAAATGTGTTTTCTGGCGAGGCTGCAAAAGATGAAGCTCAAAATGAGGGATCTCACCTCGATGAAAAAACAAAAAATTCAGCCAGTGTAGTCAGTGAAGACTGACCCCATCTGCCTCTGTACCTGTGTACCTCCAGTTAACCAGTGGCACAGAAGGAATTGGTGCTGGTGAGTTTTCAAGAAACATGCTTACCTGCCGAGAAAGGCTTTGGGGACACCTTTATACTTCCCTACCTCCAAATGATATAGTTACAGAAATGTGGCTTATGAAGGGCAAAGAGACTTAAAGTGTTTTATAAGCAGTGGTTTGACTTTTAATACTATCATTAGGCCATGGTGTGTGACTTACTATCACATTAAAATCTGCATTTTTAAAAAAATCAAAAGCTAGTAAAAGTGTCAGTAGGTGATAACTTCATCCATAGAAGGTCAGATGTGAGAGTATAGCAAATTGACTAGTTAATCTTTCTCATTAAGCATACACGTTATCTTAAATTTGTATTATTAATGTGACCTTCAGAGGAAAAATGTCCTGAGCATCTTAACAGCAGCCTCTTTTTTTTTTAATTGTTGTTTCAGTCCTTTACATTATCATGTGAAGAAACCAGGAAGAAAATGTGTTTGACATTTCAGTCACGTGTTCTCTAGGATAAAATAGTTGCAAGTGTTCTTCATCTGTCTCATTTTTAGCCACACAGTTATTTGTGAATTGAATAGGGGACTGTTTATTTAGATTAAAAGAAAAAAATATATATATACACGCATATATAACTACTATCTGGAATAGAAGTCCTTAAAGCAAATATGAGTTGAACATCTGAAAGTCATGGAAGGAAATACACAGATCCTCTCTATCACTAGTTTTCTCCCTCTCTCATTTAAATACAGGCCTTTATTTCTATCAGTTATTAACTGTCAATATTAAGTATCACTGGTACCTTTACAAGTGATTTTTTTAATGTCCTTAGAGATACAATTATAAAGCATTTGAAAATTCTCTCAGTTCTATCAACAAAGAGAACAATATGCATTTTGTGGTGACATTGCATGTCCATACCTCAAAGAAGTGCTTACTGGCAGAACTGTATCTTGGGTAGCACATGGAGGTATAACATGAATATGTGCCATTTGGATAATTCAAATTTGTACTTTACCTTTAGTGTTTTTATCATCTACTTCTATTCCCAAATAAATGTTGTATTCTGTTTAGCTCTAGTTTCTTTAAATTTTATTAATTACTAATCCAAGTTTTACTATATTTTCTTCAATATTTTCTAATTTGAATGATTTCCAAATTATGTTCCTCCTATTGGATTTCCCTTCCCAACAAATGTATTCTGAATTAATTTCAGCAACCCTTATTTTACTAATGAAAACTACCACTACCTATCAGATGTCTTAACATTGAGATATTATAAAATTTATTTTTAAAATATGCTAATAGGTTATCATCTTTAAATCTAAGAGTTTTTAGCCAGCCAGGAAGGAGCAACTTTTATTACATTAAAGATTTTTTTTTTTTTTTGCGGTACGCGGGCCTCTAACTGTTGTGGCCTCTCCCGTTGCGGAGCACAGGCTCCGGACGCGCAGGCTCAGCGGCCATGGCTCACGGGCCCAGCCGCTCCGCGGCATGTGGGATCTTCCCGGACCGGGGCACGAACCCGCGTCCGTTGCATCGGCAGGCGGACTGTCAACCACTGTGCCACCAGGGAAGCCCTACATTAAAGATTTAAATTAATTAAACCAATTTATATTTTGGACAAATAAATTGAAATTTTAATGTTAGAAGAGGAATGTAGGAATGGGAGAATTAAGTACAGAGTAGCTGAATATATTGTTGTTCCTTCCAAAATGTTCTTTGTCATTCTTACCTATAATTTTCGGAGGAGAAGAGCTTCATTAGAATTAAAAACAAAATTGGAACACCGACATTTAAAGATACCTGGAGCCTAAAACTCATCGTATGTGGAAAACTTTTCATAATTCAGTTGCAGCCTTGTCTTAGGTGAACTCATTTGAACCATTTCAAGTAGGATTCTGTGCACATCATGATCTCAGAATTGCTCTATTAAAAGTGTATAACAACTCCGTGACTACTGCTGACAGAGGTTGTCTTTCATGACTAGTTTGTGAGGACCTTTTGACAAGATGTGATCTGGGTGGCTGTGACACCTCATTGATCCATTTACCATCTATGTCTGGTTGTTCTGTAACAGCTATGAATTGGTTTCCTTCTCATAACTTCTAACAAGAAGTCTAGAGATTTTCTGAAAAAGTTTTGGGTGTGAAATCTCAGTGTTAATTTTGAGAATATTGTAAACTACGTAAGAGATCTATCAGTTAAAAAAATTTAGATAAACAGTTCCTGTTTATTTATTTGTGTATTTTGCAAACATAAAGTTAATAGAGGTTATTAAAAGTTTAAAGAAAATTAACATTTTGCTTGAAATACAGTTTATTGCTTGTTTATACATAGCATTAAATTTTTAAATGATTATTCCATGTCTCAATTGTATCTTTGCAAAACAGGAATAGCAACATCAGTATTATTCTTAGGATGTGTTGCTTGAAAACACTTATCAAATATTAGCCAGAATAAGCATGATAATATGAATAGTCAGATTGATAGAGATAGGTAGAAATAACACTGTGGAGACTCTAAACAAGAACATTTATTGTTAAGTCTGATTGTTATGCATCGCTGTTTGTTAATTACTCCTTGCAGCCCAAACTTTGTCATCAGATGAATTCTGTTTTTGCTACCTAGATTTAAAACGGTATTCAAATCTGGATATTATACAACAAATTATGAAATACATTTTAACCGTTATAAATTTTCTCGTGAATAGATTTTCCCCAAAACTTTATTATTTATGTTGATAGGACCATTTGCAGAAAACAAATGTTGAAGGACTCCATTCTAATTATAAGAAGCCTTGGGTTTCATATTATATAGGGAATAAAGCATTCTAGGGAGGGAGGCAGGAGTATGGATAGAAATACTATTATTTTATAATGAAAATATTCTTATTTATCATCATACTGGCAGAAATCTCACTAAGTTGTGACATTATCCAAGGGTAGAATTGAATGGACTTACCTTCCAGAACTGAGGCATTTGTTCCCTGGGGGGCTGTTTTATACTTTGATATTGATGTATTTTATAGTTCAGATAACCAACAATTATCTTGAAAACAACAGGAAATAAATATGATTTTGCTACTTGACCATGAGAATTTGTAATAGCACCAGAATTGTTACTTTGTCCCAAGGTATGCATCCGGTCTGTGACCTGAATCATTCTGTTACTGCCTGAGGTTCACGTCTCAAAAGTTTCTGCATTCAAAACAAAACTGGTTAATGTCTACAAGACATATAATTATCAGAGTTATCTTTTCTATGGAGCAGAAATGTTCAGGTTAGCACAAAACTTCACTGTGTCGGGGCACTAATCAAGTAGTAAATTAGCAAAGCCAAATATGGTGAATTCTCTAATGAATTACATCATCCATGGGTGGCCTTGTTAAATAATGCCCAGTTTGACTTTGAAAAGCTATTCTGTAGTCTTAATTTTCACGTTAGATAAACATTAATACATGGAGACAACATTTATCAAATCTGTGCTGTATGCCAAACATCAAATACTATGTCAAGTAAAGACCATATCTCTACTTTCCAAGTATTCCCAGAAAAGATGCGACGAAAGCCTCATATGCAGTTACAATATATGTTATTTTCCACTTTAGAATTATGTTCTGTGTTTATGAGAGACCATATAACAGAATTACAAGCACTGCCTCAGCCATTTAGGAAAGATTCACAGGGTAAGAGGGCCTGAATCAGATTTTTAAAAGAGGAACAGGCACCGAAAAAACGAAGAGATCATTACAGGCTGAAAGTAAAACCTGAGTAAAGAGTAGAAGGTGTGATGTGATATGTCTCATTCGGTATAACTTACCCAGTTTAGAAGAACTGCCTGAAGCACTTTTCTTTTGCTGTTGTTGTTACTGGTATAAGACAAAACATGTAGACTAGCACTGAATCATGGAGCACTTACAGACTTTGCTGGAAATTATTTTTTAGCCTGTAGGGAATGGGGAAAGAAGCAAATAGGGCAGTGGCAGAATCAGATTTGTGTTTCATACAAAGGCCTTGACAAAACTGTAGGGCATTGACAGGACAGTGAACAGACTGGAGGGCTGAAGACCAGCAGCATGTCATTATCATAATTTGCACTAGAGATATTATGGTCACAAGACAGTCTCAGCTGAATTGGAGAGAATCAGAGACGGGAGACTTACGTTAGAGAAGGAGAGAGAAATATATAGAATGATTCCCAAGAAACTGCCTTGAGCAACAGAATGAGTGACAGTGTTATTCAATAAGATGGGAAACATATTAGGTTCAAGTGAAGAAACTGATGATTTATATTTTGGACAAAATGAGTTCAGGATACCTATGGGATATCCAAGGGAAAATATCCTAGCAGGCAGTGGAATTTTGGGAGTGGAATCTAGGAAATGGGTCGAAAAGATATGGATTAATTAACACATTAGTGATTTTTATATAGACCACTAGCAATACAGTATGAATGAGACAGGCTTTGAATTCGCATCCTTGAAGCCAAGAATGTGATTAAGACAGTCATCCAAGTGTATACAGAAAGCAGAGATTGTGGACTGAATTTTAAGAAACTCAGATAAAAGGAAGAGGATAAAGCTTCTTCTTGGATTCAGATTGCAGTCAGTGTAGAACAATACACTACAACCATAATTAATTTCCAATATCTCATCCTACTACTTGAGTATTATCCACAGTTGATATTTATTAGGCAGTTAATATAGAACAGGCACTGTATACACTCTGTGACATAACATTATTGCGTTGTGACATTGAAAGCATGCTAGCCAGTATATAAAATTACACAAGAAGAGGCAACTCTGAGATCTCATAACCTCCTGTTTTATAAATTATGCACATAACAGTGCTGGTGGGCAAAAGTCAAAAGGGCTTTAGATTAGAGGCTCAGAAAAGAGGCAAGTTAGATTATCTGGTTTAGTGCCTGTTTCAAAGATGCTATTTTATTAATTTTACTTAAGTTTTTTGACAGAGCCTTAATCTGGGATTTAAAATAAAAATCCTTTCCTTGTTCAAACCATTTAGAGTGTACTCTTTGTGAGGCATTACTCTGTGGGCTTCATTCCAGCTTCACAGAGATCCTGTGGAACAGGAGCCATCATCTTGGAAAAGGAAGTAACATCTCCAGTGATGTGGGACTTGCATTTGTATTACTTTATTTCCCTGCATGAGACATAATCATGGTCGCAGTGATCTCTCAGTTTAGGCTTAGAACTAAATTTTCCATTAAAATAGAAGCATATCCAAGGCATGACTTTTCCTATGTGAATCTTTAGTACATAGTTGCCTGACACACAGTAGATACAACCAGATGCTAATGGCTGCTAAGGATACATATACATGTAGATGTCCTGAGCAGGGTCCAGGTATTCAGAGTGCAGCAAGGTAACCAGAGGCATGGCTCAGTCCGTGACAGAACATGTAGGCCCAGTTTGAACAGAATATGGTGACTAGACACCTGGAAGAAAACACAGAGCAATTGCCTTGTGCTAAACATTCTAGTAGGAGACTTAAAACTCTCACCTAAGCTTTACAAGGGAAAGTACAACCAGCCCTAATGAATGGATGAAGAAAAGATGCATCAAATTGATTATATAACTTATTCAATGTTAGAGATGTCCTTATGGTTTCAAAGCTCATTCTTTTTCTGCTGCACCTTGCCACACTCCCAAATAGAACACATTCTACTGGCAGCATATTTCCATTAGGAGTTAGTCTGTTGATAACAGAAGATATGTAATTTGACTTTCCTGATTAAGAAGGAGTTGTCTTAATATCACTGCACACACGGTCAGCAGGACACCTCTCTGTTCTTTCTAATTGAAAGATTATGTGTCAGCAGTCTACTTCAATCACTGGTGGATGGTGATTGTAATTTTGGATGGATGGATGGATGGATTAGTAGATATCTTAAAAAGATCCATAGAAAAGAAAAACGGCTTCTCCTCCATAATGCATGTATATGCACACATATACTATATACATTATATAAGCCAGTGCATGTGCAGGTATGCACACACATATATACACTCATCATGATGAAGGGAGAGAGAGGCAGAGGCAGAAGCTTGCTTACCTTGCCTACCACTGAAAGGAAATTTGCGGTTATTCCTAATTTAGCAATAGTGCAAAGGAACGATTCAGTCATGTGAAAATACTGCAAACATATTGCTAAGGTCAGTCAATGCTGAGGTGAATTTCTAAGAAAGTGCTGATTGTGTAAGTTAATACTGCTTGTGGAAAGCTTTAACTTTATATTCAGTTTATTTTCAAGTTAAAAGTGCCTGCCCAAATGATCTAGATGTCAAAACCCACCATGTAGAGTATATACCATTTTAATGGTTCTGAGGGCAGCATCAATTTTGACCTCTTTATCTGCACCGTAGTATTCTAATAGCTGTATCGTTGGTTCAGGACTGAAGAAAAGCAAGCTTCCACCCTAGTCAGGGTCAGTTCTAGTATAAGTGAAGGGTGTTGGAAGTCACAATTCCGCAGCAACGTTCTATAGGTTTCCATCCCGATTGTCAACACCAGAGATACCAATAAGCTTAGGGAAAGGAATCTCTTGGGTAGCTTCAGTTCATAAACCTTACCCATCTGTAAATGAGACTCATTACATTGAATTTGACCTAGTAGATATTTTATCTCCAACTTCTTAGATTTTATGACAAATGTATAATTAAAATTATGTATAATTACATAATGTAGAGTATAATTCAAATTATGTATAATTACAATTACATATAATTACTTAATTAAAATAGCACTCGTTTCTGAAACACAAATCAGTGAACTGTATCAAATACTATTTTATTTCATGGGAAAAGGAAAATGTATCTTAAAATTTTCAAGATTACCTTCCATGCATTATGTTCATTTTTAGCAATAGGAAGTGAAAATTTACATAATTTAGTTGCATATTTGGGAGGTGGGATTGTGATGTACCCCCAAATTAAGCAAACTCCCTCCATTTTTTGAATTAAAATGAAATATTTTCCTTAATATATCCTAATCCTAAAAGTTTTCCTGAATGTTTACCTGTTTCTATATCTACATGGTATATTTTTAAAGAAATATTTAAAAATGCATACATTTTTAAATGCATACATACCTTTTATTAAGTTTTATAAAAGGTAGAATCATTGTTGCTTTCCATCAGTTACTTTCTGTGTCTGACTTCCCTGATTCACATGATTGCCGTGTCTGTCACAGGGGTTTGAAAGAAAAATAAAAATATCTACTAATAAATGTTGCCTTTTAAGATCTTGGGCAAAATGGGTTGCTTCGTTGCCTGAACCTTGCTATCCAGACCCACACAGCCAGTACAACCTGCCTTATTCTCATGGATGTGAATCTTGAAAGTTGAGTATGTGACTATTTAATTCTGGAAGGTAAGAATACTAAGAAAGCTGCCACCCTTGTCTTGGAAGTGTTTTCACCCCTCAAAAGCAAGTTCATGTGTGCAACAAGAGATATGTATAAGTATGTTTGTAGTTAAATTGTCTTTAATACACCCAAATGGTAAATGGTTTCAAGTGTAGAGTGAAATACATAAATAAATGATTCATCAAATGGATATTCTTAAGCGTGGATAATAAATTAATTACAGTTATAACATGGTGTAATTGCAAAACAAATGTTGAGAGGAAGAAGCCAGAAATAAAAGAATAGATGTGGTATGACTTCATTTTCACAATTCAAATAGGCAAAACACATTTACATATTTACAATGTAATTTGCAACATATTTACAAAAATCAGGATTGCATTTACTTTGAGGGAGGAGAGAATGATTGGGTGGTGGAATGGAATGAGTTGGCTTTCTGGGATGTTGGTTATGAGACTTTTGTTTTTAAATCCAAGGCTGGTTTCAGAAATGTGTTCACTTTGTAATAATTCACTGAGCAGTGCCCTATGATATATGAGTCCTTTATGAGGTAGATTATACTTTGATAATAAGTGAGAATTTAAAAAAAAATTAAAAATCCGTAATCAAAGTTAGATCTCTAATGGTCAACCAGTCATATCCACAAAAAAAGGTCAAATTCTTATTTTTCTTGTTGAAGAATAGTTGATTTACAATATTGTGTTTGTTTAAAGTGTACAGTGTAGTGATTGAGTTTTTTGTGGATTATATTCCATTATAGGTTATTACAAGATATTGGGTATAATTCCTTGTGCTGTACAGTAAATCTTGTTGCTTATCTATTTTATGTATAGTAGTTTGTATCTGTTAATCCCACTATCCTAATTTGTTCCTTCCCCACTCCCTCTCCTCTCTGATAACCACGAGTTTATTTTCTATGCCTGTGAGTCTGTTTCTGTTTTGTGTGTACATCCACTTGTATTATTTTTTAGATTTCATATATAAGTGATATCATATAGTATTTGCCTTTTTCTGATTTATTTCACTAAGCACAACATTTATCAAGTTCCATCCATGTTGCTGCAAATGGCAGTATTTCATTCTGTTTTTATGCTGAGCAATATCCCATTGTATATATGTATCACATCTTCTTAAGCCAGTCGTCTGTTCATGGGCACTTGGGTTGTTTCTGTGTCTTGGCTGTTGTAAATAGTGCTGCTGTGAACATTGGCATGCATGTATCTTTTTGAATTAGACTTTCCATTTTTTTCTGGATATTTGTCCAGGAGTGGGATTGCTGGATCATATGGTAGCTCTGTTTTTAGTTTTTTTAAGGAACCTCCATACTGCTTTCCATAGCGGCTGCACCAATTTGTATCCCCACCAGTAGTTTACCAGGGTTCCCTTTTCTCCACATCCTCTCCATCATTTATTAATTGTAGATTTTTTGATGATAGCCATTCTGACTGGTGTGAGATAATACCTCATTGTGATTTTGATTTGCATTTCTCTAATAATTAGTGATGTTGAACATCTTTTCATGTGCCTGTTGGCCATCTGTATGTCTTCTTTGGAAAAATCCCTATTTAGGTCTATATATCCATATTTTTAAAGTAATATATTAGCATAAAAATCTAAATGTATATTAAAAACTAAATCATATGTAGGGCTTGTTCTAAGAGTGCTAGCATGGTTTAATGCTAAATTTGCTAATCAAGTAATTTACCATATTAACAGAGTAAAGGACAAAAGACTGAATATAGCAAGTATTTATTGAGTACCTCTTCTGAGCTGTTCCCAATCTTTAGGAAAGACCAGTGACCAAAACAAACAAAATCTGCATTCTTAATGCTTTTGTTCTACTGGAGGAGACAGATAATAGTAAGTCAAGCAAGTGAATAAAATTCAACATTATGTTAAATAGGAGAAAATACGAAAACAATGGTAAACATGAAATATATATTTGTAGAAGTGGATGGATGCTGTTCTCTAATAATTAGTGATGTTGAGCATCTTTTCATGTGTTTATTAGCTATCTATATATCTTCTTTGGAAAAATGTCTATTTAAATTTTCTGCCCATTTTTTGATTGGGTTTTTTTTTTTGGATATTGAATTGTATGAGCTGTTTTTATATTTTGGATATTACCCCGTCCATTGAATTCTTTGCAATTTTTTTCTCCCATTCTGTAAGTTGTCTTTTCATTTTGTTGATGGTTTCCCTTGCTGTGCAAAAGCTTTTAAGTTTGATTGGGTCCCATTTGTTTATTTTTGATTTTATTTATTTTGCCTTGGGAGAGTGATCCAAGAAAATACTGCTGCAATTTATGTCAGGAGTGTTTCGCCTATGTTCTCTTCTAGGAGTTTTATGGTTTCATGTCTTACATTTATGTCTTTCATTGTTTTACATGTGGCTGTCCAGCTTTCCCAGCACCACTTGTTAAAGAGACTGTCTTTTCTCTATTGTATATTCTTGCCTCCTTTGCTGTAGATTAATTGACCATAGGTGTGTGGGTTTATTTCTGGGCTCAGTATCTTGTTCCATTGATCTGTGTGTCTGTCTTTGTGTCAATACCACCTTGTTTTGGTTACTGTGGCTTTGTAGTATAGTCTGAAGTCTGGAAGGTTATACCTCCAACTGTGTTCTTTTTTCTCAGTATTGCTTTTGCAATTCTGGGTCTTTTGTGGTTCCAAATAAATGGGGATTATTTTAGTTCTGTGAAAAATGTCATGGATATTTTGATAGGGATTGTGTTAAATCTATAGATTGCCAACAACTGGAATGAGCTTTGAAGTTGACCTTACCCAGAGCCTCTCAAAAATCTAGCCCAGTCAGCACCTTGATTGCAACCTTGAAATACCCTGAGCAGGTCTTCCAGCTTAGAGATGCATAGATTCCTGATCAAGGAAATTATGAGATAATTAAGTGGGTTGATCTAAGCCACTAGATTTGTTTGTTACATAGCAGTAGAAATCTAACATATATATATATATATATATATATATAGTTTTCTCATATTATTTAGTAGAAATTGCTAATACATATTGTCTGTGATAGTTAATTTTATATGCCAACTTGACTGGTCCATGGAATGCCCAGATATTTGATCAAACATTATTCTGAGTAATTCTCTGAGAGTGTTTTGGGATGAGATAAACGTTTACTCCAATCAATTAAAGACCTGAATACAGTAAAAAAGGCTGACCTTCCCCTGAGTAAGAAGGTTTCTGCAGTTAGCTCTGTAATCTGAATAGATTTAAAGATGCTAATGACTCTGTTTCCAGTAGAAAAGAAAGAACTGATGATAGCCTATGGTGTGGCAATAGAGATAGGGCAACTATCACTATTGGATACTCTTAGTCAAACATTTATAAGAAGCAATGGGTGATTGTGTGTGATACTTTGGAATATTTTGGTAAACATACAAGTAATGAGATGGTCAGGTTGCTCCTAATGTCACTGAACAAGAAAAGGATGAGCTCAGGGATTCAAATTCTCAATTTAAGTGCTATATTAAAAGTCCTGAAGGCGTCTGTGTATTCCCTGAAGGAGACCCTTAATTTCTTGTAGCTGTAGGACTGAGGTGGCTGAAAATCACACTCATCCTACAACTGGTTGATATACAATACATGTTGAACTTGCAGCTTCTCAGGGTGTCTGTTATAAGGAATGGGTTCTTGAAAGGTGGAATGTGTACACGTGGGAAGACCTTGATCAAGCTGGTGACATTGAGCTCCCCTGATTTTGCTAAGTCTTTTTTGACACTGGAAGCAGCTTTGACTTCTGCTGGAAGTGGCCTCTCCACCCCTTCTGAGGGGGTTAACCCTACATTAACTAAGGAAACTATAATGGCCCCTAGCTTTGAGGCCATTGCCATGTAAGACAATGCTGATGTCCTCAGCACCCACCCTACCACCCTTTTTTCCTTCTAGGCCTATAACTAGACTCAAGTTGTGAGGTACAAAGTGTGATCCAGAAGGTGTTCTGCACTCCTAAAGAACTTCTTGAGTTTCCTAATTTATACAGAAAAAAATCCAGGGAGCTTGTGTGAAGATGGCTTTAAGGATGTGGGATAATGATGGAAGGAATATAAAACTGGGTTAGGCCAAATTTATTGATGCGCTCACTAAGCAAAGATTCTGTGTTATTGATGGAGCTCAGGGAGGTAAAAAGGGCTCAGTTTTTTGGTTGGTTGGCTGAAACAGGACCAAAAGGTGGCTCAGAGTTAGCGAGTTGGAAATGCCAGACCTGCCTTGCTTTAATGTAGAGGGAGGGATTCCAAAGCTTAGGGAGATTGGAATGGTAGAGTGGATTTGTCATTTAAGATTTACTCATCCACACTGGGAGAGACACACAAATAAAACTTCCTCCAATACTATGAGAAATAAATTTGTGAGGGGAGCCCCATCATCCTTCAAGAGCTCAGCTCTCTCTCTTTTCTGTAGTCCAGGCTTTACAGTGGGAACTGGAGTCACCAAATTGGGAAGATGAAATGCAATGGGAGTAATTGCATCTCAGGGTGACAGGAGCCAAGTGGCAGCACTCAACTGCTAAAGACAAGGTGGGCATAGTTAACTAATGACAGCAGAGTCAAAGCAAAGAGCAGAATAGTCTGACTCACATAGACCTATTACCTAGTCAGTCATGGTGTTCCTAGAGGTGAAATAGATAAGAAGCCTATTAAACTCTTACTTGATCTGTGTAAGGAAAATTTCTAGGTCAAATAAAAGTCTCACCCTGAATCACAAGAACAGTCAAACAGTCAAGATTCCTTAATCAACTCTCAGATTTGAGCCAGTTTACTGACCTAGAGGTCCTTTTGAGGAAGGACCCTGCTACTCTGCCATAAATTTGTACTGTTAATCTTTCTCCTTGCCTTCCTCAAAGAACCTGCAGCCTTTCACCAAGGTGTATTGGAGGAAAGGAACTAATCAGAACTTTTGAGGACTACTAGACATTGGTATCTTGATCATAGATATAAATTATAAAAATGGGTGTAGTTTGGCCGACACAGCTTTTCACACCATGCCACAATTTTACCTAGGCTTCACGATGACATATTATGATAAATGTTTTCCTTTTGCAACTGAACCAGGGCAATACTTTACACAGCCTTCCGCTCCAATATTATTGAGGATTTATTTAAGTATATTTGTTCCTTTGTGCTTACGGTAGAATTACTTCCACCTTGCAAGAATATATTGATACAGGTCTCCACTTAATGGCTTGAGGCAAAAGAGTCTTTGCAGAAAATTTTAAAATATAACTCCATGTATATGGCTCTTGTATGTATTTCATATCGGTTACAGTTACAAACGCTACACTGTATACGGTGTTCTATTTTGCTGCTTTTGCCCTTAGACTCAGAAAAGCTCCTGACTTTACTGTTTATGCAGTGTTCTATTTAAAGTAGTACTTCACACTGAGATTTTTTAAATTATCTACTCCTTTTTTTTATCACTACTTCCATAAAATGTCTGATTAAAATTAGTTACTGCTATATGCATTAGTATCTGGAATACTCCAGTATACTTCAAAATAAAAGTTCATATTGACCGAACTCAAATTGTTGGTTTCCTATTGATTATTCATAAGTCATGGAAGAAAAATAATAGCTAAAAATGCCTCTCTTGTATTTCAGTCCATATATATATACCTAAAACTGCCTCTTCCTCCAGAGTGTGGAAATAATAATCAACATGATATGCTTTTGCACTTGAATGGGATAAATTCATTTACAAATGAACTTTTTTGGTTTTAATATATTTAAATTAATTTGTCTTAAACACTTATTCATGTCCATGCATTTACCACTCTTACACCCTCAACAAGCAAATATCAGTAAAAGATTATAGGTATTTTGAAGAGGATGTTCAGTCATCGTTTGACTATTATCATAATCTTACTTGCTATATGAATATTATTTATTTCTTCACAGTTTCATTACTAAAGCAATTCATATGATTCATTTCATACAATATTTATTTCAAATAAATGCCATTTTTCTGCACATCTCCTATTAACTTTTTTGTTAGTGTCCAAATTTTTATTCCAACTTAGATACTTTTACAAAATACTTGGAAAATTAAAGCAAAGAGAGTTAAGTGGTACATATAGTATTAGTTGTATATTAAAAATAAATTTTCTAACAGTGAAAGTTGTTTTACTTGATTACAATTAATTAACATATTAGAATCAGTTACATTCTGGAATGATGCAAAAGAGTGTTAATTATGGCAGAGGAACATATCAAATGCCTTATCCTTCTTCCAAACTGTGTCTATAAGCATTCAGATAGATGAATTATGTTCATTGGCAAGCAAGATAAGTGTCCTTGAAATCCTACATCCTTCACTGTAGTTCAGCTCACTTGACACATTGCTAACATATCAGATGATTAAATGGAAACTTAAGTACCAAATATTTAAAGCAACTTTGTATAATAGACCCATTGAGTGTATATAAAGCTCAAGTTCATGAAGTAGAAAATAAACTCGTACTTCAAGGAGAGGAATAGGCCAAATGGGCTTTGTGTTCCCCCTGTTCCATGTGCTCTCTGTGATTTGGGACAACGTACATAAATATTTGAATCTCTTTTGAAAACACTGTAAAATGGGACATTATCTAAATCACAGGTTAATTTAGAGGCATAAATACAGGTTGTATACAGTGCCTAGCACAATTCCTAGGAGATCTTAGCTCACAACGAATGTTACTTATCTTTTTTATATTTATTTATTTTGTGATTTATTTTGGCTGCACTGAGTCTTAGTTGTGGCACTCGGGATCTTTGTTGCAGCATGTTTAGTTGCAGTGCATGGGCATCTTAGTTGCAGCATGTGAACTCTTAGTTGAGGCATGCATGTGGGATCTAGTTCCCTGACTGGGGATTGAACCCAGGGTCCCTGCATTGGGAGCGCAGTCTTACCCACTGGACCACCAGGGAAGTCCCCAAATGTTATTTATTTATTTTATTTGTAATACTGTCTTATTGCTATTATTTCAGTTCCTTCACTCTATTTAGAAAATTTCCAAGAATATATTTTCTTAGGTTCTCAATAGCTTCTTTCCTTTTCTAATAATAATGAAAAGGATTCAAGAGCAAAGTCAGAAAATGTGTTTTTGGACGATACATGCTTGAGCAGTTAGAAGTGATGAATTCTTTACTTGCGGACCTATCACTAGTAACTACACATGGGGGGGGGGGCGTGCAGAAGTGCCAGAGGGAGATGTGCCAGAGGGAGATGTGCCAGGCATCTTTTCGTTCTTCTCTACCATGTGTTCAGTCCCAGCAGTTCATACCATTCAGCAGGTTCCCCTGCCTTCTTGGTTCCAGTTTGAGTCATCCCACAGGGAGCCCTCGTAGGAGATCAAATACAGAAGGAGAGTGACATTGGTAGTACATTTATACCCCTAGCTCCCAACTTGCAAATTCACCTTTAGGTAGTTTGACCCTTCAAGAGAGGTTCACTACTCTTTTACAAGCTGGCTGACACTGTGCCACTCAGTACCTTTGGGTTCTGGTAATTTCACTCTTCTCTTGTCTTTCCGACTCTGGGTTGTTGCCTCCTTAGCCTTTGGAGTTCCCCTTACACACCCCTTATATAGAATCCTTTAATCATTTCCTATTGCTGCTTTACAAAACACCACAAACTTAGTGATTTAAACAATACAAGTTTTTATTTTAAAGTTCTAGAGGTCGAGGTCAGAAGTCCTAAAATCCGGGAGTCGGAAGGCTGCTTTCCTACCAGATGTTTTAGGGGAAAGTCTCTTTTCTTTTCTTTTCCAGCTTCTAGAGGCTACCTGCACTCCTTGGCCCTTGGCTCCCTATTACTTTGACATGTGCTTCTCTCATCACATCTCATCTCTGACCCTCCTGTCTCCCTTTTTCACTTATAAAGACTTGTGTGATTACATTTACTCCATCTGGACACTCCAAAATAATTTCCCCGTTTCATAATCCTTGATTTAATCACATCTGCAAAGTACTTTTGGCCATTTAAGGTAACGTATTCACTGGTTCTAAGGATTGGGACATGGAGATCTTGGGGGGGGGTGCATTTTTCTGCCTATCTCAAGTTCCTTTGTAAATCAGTTCTCAAATTCTCTAATTTTGAGTGTGATTTATTTCTTGATGGGAACCTCAATAATACTAGGAGACCAATTTCCCTACTGTTTTTTAGGTTCCTTTTCCAGTATTATTCTGTGTAAGTAGGAGAGAGACACCAACTAATAACAGTGCTTTCTTTATACCTGTTCCCACCATTACCAATATGGTTTAAGCTCATTTTATTTTTAGTGTTATATCCTCCAATCATCAGTTTTGTGTTTTTTTCCCCAAGTCATACTACATATATCTCTAAGAATAATATTCCCAAAGTAAAGCTATTTTTAGCAAACACTAAAAATAAACCTAAAATCCAGCATCCTTGGATTGATATACTAAGCCAACTCATTTTAGGCAACTACTCCAACACTACATTTACTTTAAAAAATATTTTTAATATAGAATTCTGTTATCCAGAAATTTGGATTTTATCGAATGAGTATAAGGCCTTCCTATCTCCACAATCCTGCTTATTTTTGCTAAAAATAACATATTGTTTCTAAGATACATTTTCAGTACCTTCTCAGATAAATTCAGATAGAAGGGAATCCTCTACCTTCTAAATTTCTGTAGGATTTAGGCATCATTTGTGGTTTTTATTGCAATTCATAATGTAGTTATTTCTATTTTTATATCTATACCGAGATTTCAAATTACAGAATCTTTGTATAGTTAAGTTTTATATATCTCTTGCTATAGAACATAGAGGATATATATGCAGTTCTTACATAGTTTTCTTTTTTTCCCAAGGTACTTGACTATTTAAAAGTACTAAAGTAGGCACTCTG
The DNA here is from genome assembly GCF_059928025.1 of Delphinapterus leucas. Taxonomy (NCBI): domain Eukaryota; kingdom Metazoa; phylum Chordata; class Mammalia; order Artiodactyla; family Monodontidae; genus Delphinapterus; species Delphinapterus leucas. The sequence continues at coordinate 20,524,482 of NC_143146.1, read as the reverse complement.
AGAATGTAGCTGCATATCTTGGTGAATACAATGTTCTGTTGTGTTGGATTTTCTTATATAATGAATTTCCAATATAAGCATTAAACTAGGAGTTTTTTTCCCTAATTCATTGCCTAAAGTTCATCGATTGAATCATGGTTAGCTGGCCTAGCTGATAGCATAAGAAGTCATACAAAAACTAATAAGACCTAAATAAAGGTGAAAATCATATCATGCTTCTGTATGGTGATTCTTATACAGAAGCTTAACAGAAAGTTTATGGTATTTTGAGTAAAATGTGAAGTCTTGAATTAGCCAGGTTCGGTGTTGATTCTGGTTTTGCTGCTTATACAGTATACTACCTTGCTATGTGGCTTAATATCTATGAGCTTCAATTTATTTATTTATTATTATTATTTTTTTTTTGGAACTATAGTGCTTTTATTACCAGAATGTACAAAACATTGATCCCTTTATAATTCTGCAGTACTGCCTCAGATTCCCACAGTTTCAAACAACTTCTTTTAAATTTCCATAACATCTGTTTAGCATAAATGATTTTCTTGCTGTTCATAGTAGAAGACAGTCTTTAGCTTTGATGGTTCACACCTAATTAAACAGAAGTGGCTAACTTTGGACCTAAGATAAATGTGGTGTAGAAAGAAGAGCACAGATCCCTACCAATACACATAAACCATACTCCATTCAAATAGTCCTGGGACCTTACTGAACGGACTTTCAAATAAGCAAGCCTCCCATTAAAAAACATTTTAAAATGTACTGTGTGATAAACTCAAAATACAAAGAATGCAGTATCACCAATTATGTGCATTTTCTAGGATTCGTTTTAAAATTCAGGCTAATGTTTAACAATAGCATTTCAGTTAAATTACGGCATTGGAAAAGGTTATACTTCTGAGGAAGGATCACATAAACATGCTTTTTGGGAGAAGATATGTTTGGAAAACAACAGTAATGAATAATTAATATTGCTTTAACATTTCTAAAATCACATAAAAATGATCATCTTTGATTGCCATTTCAGTAAGTTTCGATACAGGGTATGTTACTGTCCACTTACTAGTAACCAAAACACACATAGAAGACTTGTAACAAATATTCAGAATCTGTTATTTTCACGAGCTAAACATTTCTGAGACTTTAAGATTCATGTTTGAACATACAGTACTGCAATGTTGGCTACATAAAATACAATAAATAGAAGATCTTTTTCAGAGGAAGTTCAATCATCAGAGGCTGTATTGCATTTAAGGATTTAACACTGGCTATATACAGAAGGGAAAGCATTTCACTTAGAAATACTTTACATTACTGGAGCTCTCTTTTTAATATGGCAACATATAGCAGCTTACCATTCTGACACTTAAAAATCAAGAGGAATAGTGCTACTCTTTTATCCTTTGGTTCCCAGTGACAAATAATGCAGTAATTACACCTCTGGTTTTCAGTTCCTCTCGAATGACATTTATTAACAGAGAGAAACTCGATGCTTTAGCTGAAATTTGGCAGCCCAAGAAGTGCACCAACTGCTCCAGAAATCCCTCATGGTCTAGAAACAGTGCTTTCAGTTGACCTTTTGACCAGTAATCCAGGACATATGCCAAAAGTTTCATCGAGAGAGAATTGATACGTAAAGTTCCAACAAAGACAACTCTTTATTTTCTCATTAACAGCACACATTCGTGCCACAGAACCAATGTTGTTGGTGATAGTAACTAATGTAGCTCTTGCTAGATCTTCTTTACCAACAGATTCTCGCTTCTTCTTATAAATCATATTCCCAAAACTAGATGCTACAGCCAGCCAGACAGACCAAATCTCTCAAAATCTCCTCCGTAAATATCACAGACCAGCTTGTCAGCTTGGGTGCTCTCACCTTTGGATGCCATTTCAAGAGCCTCTTCAAAACTTTCACAGCCAGTCAATAAACTACATAAACCCAGAAAGGTACCCCCTCCAAGGCTTGTCCCAGTTACTCGTTTATAGTTGTCTTTGGAATGGACTGCTAAAATACTGACCCCGGAACCAATGATCACTACCAGCAGTGGTTAGGGATCAGCCAGGTTGAAAAGGCATCTTTCGGCATCTCTCAGGTTCTGAGGCATTAGCAAAATAATAGCACTCTGCTTGTCCATTGAAACTGACAGAATATATGTACAGCAAGCCCTTTACAAGGCAGTCAGGTTCATCCAGTTTGTGCAGGTGGAGGTTTCCAACTGTGCGAAAACCGTTTTCAAACTTGTCAGCACCACCTCCTGTAGCACGTAGCGCTGTGTGTAGTGTTGAGAAGTTTTTCGCTCTTCCCCTTTGGATAAAAGCAGGCAGGTCCTGGGTTGGAAATCTGATAAAGTGCAGGTTCCCTCTCCGGCCAAAAAGTGTTAAATCTTTTAGTTCAAGGCGTGCATCCCAAATACCAGTGGATCCACAGGCTACATTAGAAGTCAGATATTTTCAGATACTTTTTAAGCTCTCAACTTCTTCTTGTTCTTCCTCTGCTGTGATATCGATAGGTTCAAAATATGAGAGCTTTACCAGAGTGCCCCCGATGTCCATGCCAAACCACGGGAAAGAGGGTTTCTTGGCATCCTTGATCTTCATGGCGTCGGCCCAAGCGGCCAGAGGCAGCCTCGGGTCCTCCCCTGGGGCCGGGCGGGGCGGGGGCACCTGAGATGAGGCCTGGCCCAGGGGGCGGCCCCCCTACCCCCGCGAGGGGCGGCCCAGACCGAGCGAGCAGGGGAAGCGGGGAGGGGGCCCCCGCCGCCGCTGCAAATAAAAGGCCCCGGTCCCCCGAGCTGCCGCCCAATTTATCTATTATTTATACGTAGGATTTTTGAGGACTGAGTTACACATAGGCTTGTTGAGAAAATAGTATATGTGAAATAGCTTTTTCAGTATTCACTAAATTTATGTTTTAAGAAATCTTAAACGCAAGAAATGAATATACCAAACTACAAATCTGATTTTCAGGACTATATAGAAAATCTTCCACCAGAGCCCGAGAAACATGAGCCTAAGAAATATGTGATCTAACTTATAACGGGGGAAAAGGCATCGTGTAAATAGTTTTATGAGACCAGGTTTGTTTGAGTTGTTGTGGTGGTTTTGTGTCTAAATGAAGGACTGAAGTCCATTTTTGCCTCCTTGGAATCAACAAGGAAAATCAGCAAGGAAAATCACATGGTCATATTGGGGAGAGTTTTCCTTCCCCGTCAGAAGAACCTGTTTTGACATTAAAGTTCTCTCATTAGATCTGAACCACTCTCCTTCATTCACCTCCGTCGGTTCAGAAAAATACTCCTGTCGTAGATCTCAAAGAAATCAGGTTTCATCTGAAGCAGAATAAATGATTTAAGAAACTGGATTATTTTAAGAGAAAATTGGTTTGGCATAGTAAATGATATTAGTAAGAAAGTAAAAGTATCTTATTGTACCTACCCAATTTTTCAGACTTCCCCTGATAAATATTCTTCTAAAATTATTAGATTTATTCAGAAATCACATTTCTTTTATAAACATTTCTTTGTAAAACACCAAACTATCTTCAGTTTGCTCTGAATCACTGTTGTCCTACCTAGAGTCTAAATAATTTGCCAATGAATACATTATAACGTAAGTATTATAGAGTACAGTGAATTATAATGGCTTGTGTCACAATAGAAGGTAAGTGTTCCATCCCATTCACGTTGCAATTTGACAACTTCCTGAAGCAGTTGTTGACAAAATAGCACGTATGAAAGGAAGCTTACTTACCCTTTAGCCCTTTGGTACAATCAAAAGAACACAACTGTTTAACAAGGGAAGAATTAAAGTTTGAACAGCAGTGCTCTGTCTGGGGGGAATTCTAGTATTGCTTATGAAAGATATTCAGGGAGACACCTATAAAAACACAAGTCGACTGAAGTTTGTAAATTAATTTAGCAATTGCTATGACAAAGCTAAGGGCATGGAGCTAGCTAATAAAATATGTCCATCATGGAGGCTTTAAATAAAAGTGGAAGAGAGCAGTTATTGTAGACTTTAATGGTGCTGCAATATTTAATCTTTTCTTCCAGACATGACCTTGTATAATAAATCCCAGGTTTTCTGAGAAAGGAGAACTTATTACAGCTGTACAGCTGTCATATTTCCAATGTTTTTCTCTCTCTTTTACCTTTATGTCAAATGCTTTCTGGATTTTTAAATTCATGTGATAATAAAACCATTAGAATTTTATTCTCTTTATGGAGAGATGGAAGTGCACACATTAAACAGGATATGAACAGGGTCTTAAATTTTCCACAAGCTATATTAAAAATGATTTCCTCTGGAAAAATAGATACCCACTTAGGAATACGAATAACTGTAAATTAAAAAATGGATTAAATTTCGCAGGCTATCTATTTACCAATTTAACAAAACAAATATAAGTATATGCTTTGTTTCCACTTCAGTAAAATCTATTGATGTGATAATTAAATGATGGCCTGATATTTTATTTCAACCTAAACTAAGCTTTCATATTTCCTACAATACGTATTATAACACAGAAGATAAATAAGGCTGCCACCTGCAAATCATTATAGTTTAAAAATAGTCAATAGTCCTATCAAGGTAAAATATTTAGAATAATTTTAAATATACCAAATACTCATGCACACATAAACAGATACATACACATACATAAACATATATGTATATGTGAGAAACACACATCTTAAGGATAATCTTGGAGAGTTTTAATTAGTAAAGAGTAGTATTTGCCTTACAGAGATTCTATTTTTATACCAGAAGATACATCCTTTAGAAACAATTTGGTTTTCAACTCTGGATCTCAGAATTTCAGAGTTGGAAAAGTAAATGTCTTTAATGCCTTTTAAAGTAAATGTATTTAATCCCATTACATACTAGGGCTTCAGTTGTCTCTATCATATTTGCATCAGAGGTCAACCTGCTTTTCCTGGTCCAGTGCATCCCAAGGCCACTTGGTCTATCGTTGTACATCTCAGAATGTTGGGCATTTTTCCCTTGATGCATGCCTCCTCTACATTCTTTATGTCAATTAGATTATCATCTGGTCAGAGCTGCTGTTGAATGTCCATCCTCCTTATTATAGACATTAATCTAAAGATAGTTAATATATATTCTGAGTTACAGATCTAGAAAGCAAGGCAATTGTCTGTTCTCTGCTGAATTGTCACCCATATGCCACTTTAGTAGCTGTAATTGAAAAGTGTAATGAACATGTACCTCTCCAGCTTGTTGGATTGCAATATATATATATGCACGCATATATGTCTCTCTATGTGTATATATGTGTGCATACATACCAGTATGTATTATATAATATATATAATATGTACTATATATTATATGAATCAACCCTTCTCCCTTAATATTTATTCTTTGTTTATTTTTATTTAGTTTTAAGGATGTAGCTGTAGTAAGAGTATATGTAAATGATAATCAACAGATGAAGGAGTTTTTATTACCTAATGTCTAATGGCCTTAAAACTGTCATTAGTGCTGCCTGTTTGTACTGTGTTTCTAATTCATACTTATACATGTAATTGTGTGTAGCTGAAGACTACCAACTTAAGATACCATTCACCTTTAGTGGAAAACGTACTCACATTCCCCTTTTATTTTCTTATCTTTTATTATTGACCCGGTGAAATTCATTGCCTAATTTTACCCTTACTATGAATGCCCACCGTACCCAACAAAGGGATGAAGTAGAAGCTCTAAAACACAAACATTCCCATTTTCTTTTTCTTTTTTTTTCACAGCGGGGTAGTGTTGCAGCTGAACTCTTGATCCATCTCTAAAGTCCAACTGCCTGCATTCACTGGGAACACGGTCAACGGGATAAACAGTGACCATAGATGTGCTATAGACTGGGAGTCACCCACCCTGATTAGAATTTTGAATAATGAGGAGGAGACAGTCATGAGGAGATTTAGTATCAGGTTTTTCTAGAAGGAGGAAACCACAACACATGCAAAGGCCACAGAAAGGAAATAACCTAGGGGTATGTGAGTATCAGAAAGAGGTTCATAGACTGCAGTTTGGTGTGTGAGGGGCAGAGGGCTAGGAGGTGAGGTGGGAGAATGAAGCAGGGGTCTTCTCTGTTCTCTCTTCTAGCTGTGGGAAGAAGTGTGGATTTATTTCAAGGCAATGGAATGCAGCCGGAGGGTTTTTAAGAGAGGAAAGAGCAATCTGATGTGTGTGGTAAAATCTCACACTGACTGCTGTGTGGAGAATGGATTATAGGAGTGGAAACGAGAAGGCAAAGACGAGCATTAAGAAGCAGTTCCAGTTATCCTGATGTGAGGGAGTGGTGTCTTGGTTAGAAAGTCAGAGGATATATTTGGCAACATCAATTTACGTGGGAACATTTCTCCAGAAGAAAATCTCAGCCTTAGTAATTTAATTAGTGTATGATGCTAATTAATGCATTACACCGTGGTCCTGCTGCACAGGGTGAGAGGTTAGAAGGGTGAGCAGGGTTCAACACAGCCTTTGACAACTGGTATTAGTATATCAGACTGTGGCTATATGACATCATGTCACATATCTAAGATTTGAATGGCATAATATACAGGATTTTATATTTTTTTCCTCATTCTGTTTTCTTCCACAAACAGAATGGTTTATTTTCACCCTGAAACACATAGTGGCAGTTGCAACCAGTTTGAAAGTTTCAGCAATCCTGGGAGGAATGGAAAAGCAGAACTTTGGAAAATAAACTGAAATGTTTTGAGTATTCTCACAACGTTATAAGGTTGTAGGGGAAGAAAATAGTCACTTCTTATAAGAACAGTAGTTTGGTTACTGATCATTAAATTACAAGTTTCCAAGTGATGGGTATTAAAATCTTGTAGGTAATATTGATTTGGATATAACTTTAATAACAATGATTGATAGTATTGTAAGTGAATAAAAATATTCACCTATACATTTCCTAGGAAAAACAGGAGTTGATTGTTCTGTTTGTTTCCACAGACATTTATTGAGCATTTATTAAATATCAGTGCTAGACAGTGCCATCAAGGATTTTACAATTCTTTGAGGGGCTATAGGTATGTAACCTGATCATTTGAATATAATGTGGAAAGTGATTAAAAAAATAAAGGAAGACAAAAGAGTACCCCAGGGCACAGCGATTAAGACAATTGTTCCAACCTCTACTTTCAGGGAGGACTTGGTAGAAGAGATGGTGCCTGAGTTGACTAAAGAAATGAGTAAGAGTAGCAGGTGAGGAAAAGTGGTAAGGGCTTCCCTGACAGGGGGCAGCATAAGTAAAAGAAGGGTGACCTGAAAAGTACGTTGTGGAAAATAAAATGACAGATAATTACGTAGTATCAGAGTATGCTTAGGAGCAGTGAGATTTGATGCTGTAAAAGTATCTGAGGAGGAATTTGTATTCATTGACTTCATTCTGTCTGTGATAGGGATTCTCTGAATAGTTACATGCAGGTGAAGTTTCAAGGATATATTAATATCCACCCATAGAGAAAATTAAAAATCATATTATCATTAAGCAGTGCTTTTACATATAATTTACACTATATTAATCATGGCCAAATCTACACAAAAGCTTGGAACATGTATATTTAATAATGACTGAAATGTATATATGCATATGCATATATAGTTATATACACACGTGTATAAAAATTTATAAACATGTATATGCATATACATACAGTTTTTGAGATTAGAAATAGATGCTGAACTCTGCCCCAAATTCTTTACATAACTTTTTTATGTCTCCATATAACATTGTAGTTGATGATCTTTTTACACTATTCATAGCTGCCAAAGCTGTTTCTTAAATATGTGTAAACTATAGTTAAAGGGGATTAGCTATAAAATTCTAGAGATAGGGTTCCTGCTCATGCTGAGTTCACTCTAAATCTAGCATTTGCTAGATTTAGATTTGCTATGGCTTCTTCATTTACCAGACATTCAATAGCAGTACTTAGTGTATTAGTTTGCGAGAGCTGATGTACCACAAACTGGGTGGTTGCTTCAATGAAAATTTCAGAGACAGAGTTAAATAGGCAAGTAGGACTTTATTCAGGACTGTCACAATAAGGATGAGGGATTGAACTCAACTCCGTTGAAACAAAAAGCAGAAGAGTTTTCCACACCAGAGTAGCTAGTGGAAAAGTACTAGAAGACAGTAGAGGGTAGGTTGGTGAACGTGATTTGGTCATCAGTGTTTGCCAGTTGGCGCTTTCTAAAGTCTGGCCCCTGCTCCCCAAAAGAGGCTGGGAATGTTAGAACCTATCTTTATTCTTGGCGCTTACACTTCAGAAGGGTGGCTCCCAGGTCCTTGAGAAAGATACTCCTGGCTTGTGAAAGTGGCAAGAAGAAGGGAGAAGATTTACATCTCAAAGGGGTAGGGAAGGAATTCCTAATTGCCAGTTTTCTAAAATAAATGTGCTAAGATAAGGAAGCTCAGGGGCCTGTAGTCAGGAAGAAACCTGTTTAAAATTTAGTGAAGCGGAGGAGAACCTTAAGGACCTGTCGTTCAGCTTAAACAACAGACGTTTCTCATCTCACAGTTCTAGAGGCTAGAAGTGTGAGATCAAGGTGTTAGTAGCATTGGTTCCTTCTTAGGGCTGTGAAGGAGAATCTATTCCAGGCCTTTCTCTTAGGTGGTTCGCTGGCAATCTTTGGTGTTTTTTGGCTTCTGCTGCATTATCCTGATCTCTGTCTTCATCTTCACATGGTGTTCTTCCCCTGTGCCTATGTCCAACTATCCCCTTTTAACAAGGACACTGGACTTAATTGGATTTGGTGTCCACCCTCCTCCAGCGTGATCTCATCTTGACTAATGATATCTGCAACAGTCCTATTTTCAAATAATGTCACATTCTGAGGCACTGGGAGTTAGGACATCAAATTATAAACACAGTTCAACCCTTAACACTGAGTATGTATGAGTTAAAGGACACATTTAATAACCCAAATGGTTCCAGACATATTGAGAATTAACACCTAAATAGATTCCCGCTGCAATGTATGACTATGAGTCATCTGGGTTCAGTTATAATGAAATGTAGTGTTTATTATAACTGATGTTTATATTAGTTATATTATACATATATAACATTATACATGTATAGTCTCTGATTAATAAACTCTTAATTTTAGAGAGACTGCCTACCAATAAATGTTCAGTATTAACCACTTAGTAAAATTTCCTTGGTTATGTCTGAAAATGGAGAGTAGTTTTCTCCTGCCATATATTTAATATTTGTATATGAATATTTTATTATTAGGTGCTTTAAAACTCTGAATTGATTTTTACAGGATTTTGGCTTATGCAGTTAAATCCCAATTAATGCATATGAGGTACTTTTCCAATTAAAAGTAAAGTCAAGAAAGAAAAAAACATGTTTAATTTTCCCAGCTATATAGCCTTCTTAGTTTAATCCAAATAATATTGATCAGAAAGGTGATGCCTATGTTATTTCAGTGAAATAATTTGTATCTCTTTGTAAGTATTATTGTGCTTGTTATTTTGAGTTCACACAGGTTTTTATAAAAGTAAAGTGTGAGTCGTTCTATCATACTTAACTACAATGAAAAGCTGTTGCTTAAGCCTGTTTTTTCTTCTCTGTGTCTGAGGGGTACTCAAGTTCAGTAGGAGATGAGAAAAGAACAAGGCGGTGATGGAGCTGCGGGAGGTAGAGCAGGAGGGTGTGACTGATTATGTCAACAGCAGAAGCAAACTTGAAGAGGAAGCGGGGAACAGAACAGAGCAGTTAAAGATGTTTCAGCACAACACAGTAGATGAAAACTCTTTTATAGAGGGGCGAACTGAGTGGGAAGAAAGGAAGTTTTTGATAAAAAAGAGAATAGTTTTCTCAAGTTTCTTAGAAGGGAAAAAGGAAAGTAAAATACCACTTTTGGAAGCAATTTGTGATATAGCAGTAATCGGATAGTCTTTAAAATAGGAAGCGGCAGTGATGTGGTAACTGTTTTTTGCCTAGGTTAATACGGTTATTCCTAAATCAAGTTTCCTTTAAATAATTTAATTTAAAATGACTGAAATGAGACTTAAGAGTCTTAGCTGAAAAGCAGTTGGTATTGAAAGGGACAGGAGTTTAATACTGGATCACTGCAAGCCATGAGTAGAAAGTGAATGGAAGAGCCTTCTGGAAAGAGGAAATGTTGAGTCCAAGAAGGCCAGTGGATTTTGTTTATTCTTATATTGTAGTTTAAAGTGTTCACTCTCGTGTTGAAGTTTAAAGTGTTTATCTCAAGGTCTGTTACTGAAGTCCTTTGCTAAAAACAAAACATAGAGAAAATAGGGACTTCCCTGGTGGTCCAGTGGTTAAAACTTCGCCTTCCAATGCAGGGGGTGAGGGTTCCATCCCTGGTTGGGGAGCTAAGATCCTACATGCCTCGCGGCCAAAAACCAAAATGTAAAGCAAGCAATATTGTAACAAATTCAATAAAGACTTCAAAAACGGTCCACATCAAAAAAAAAAAAATAGGGAAAATAAAATCCAAAAAACTGGTAACTGGTCCTGGCCTAACATGGACTCCTTAGCCTGTATATTTTTTTTAGCAAGGTGGTTTTCTTAATATGTATAAACAAATTAGACTTCCAGAGCACTGGCCTAATTGAGACTATTTGACAGTGCTTGTAGTATACTACTCTTTAAAGAGCTAAATGGATTGTTTATACCACATTAGATCCTGGGCTTTTTCTCTAAAGTATCTTGATCTTTCTGAATTTCATAAAATTAGTTTAGAAAACAGTAGAATCATTGTTCAGTCATTCATCATGGGTTTTGCTGATGAAGGTTTTGCTTCACTTTGAAATGGTCTGGTCTGGATGTGTATGGAAGTTGCTTAGCTAAGCAAATATTGGGGGATAAAAAAGCTCAGGCAAGTATTAGTTAATGAATAACATGAAACATCTGAGTCTGAACTACTGTGCGACAACAGCAGATGGAACTACTTCATAGTTAAATATGAATATGGGGCAAGTCCTGCTTGACGACCTGATGTTCTTTTTAGGCAACTGTGCTATGATATCTTAAATGTGTGATACTTTTGGGAAACCAAGAGTATTTTCAGTAGGACATTTTAATGTTTGGTGGTTTCAGAGAGTATTAGATTCCAAATCCAGATTATATGACTAAATCTCAGGGGAATAGTTTGAGATTGGAACAGTTGTGCTTAAATACATATGTATTAAGTTCATATTGTAGAGTCAAGCTCTTACTGATTTCTAATAATGATTTCATCTTATTGTTGAATCATGTGGTGGTCCATGTTTGAAAAAGAAAGGGGGGAATCTAAAGTCTTACGTTTTATATAGAGAGGTAAGAAACAGGAAATGTATATTTAGATATTGAATTAACTCTACAGTCAGATACAGACTTTTCAAACATAGAAGAAATGTATATGCATGATACGTGTATATTTTACAGAGTAAGACTCTTCGTAAGAGTCTTACATAAGTCTTACTCTTCATAAGAAGAAGGTGTTAAAAGGCCTGTGAAACTTTGATGAAAAATATTGTCATTTTAATATGAGTTTTATGAAGTTCCCCTTCTCTCCAGTGTTTTTATTTTTTTATCATTTCTCTTTAGTTGTATACTTTTCACAAAGAGTACAAAACTATATGCCTGCTCACATTTTGAACATTGACTCGTAATTCCAAGAATTATTTTAAATGAGTATTTTAAACTTTAAAAGAGAATAAAGAATAACCTAGAGGTTGGGAGATCATTTACAAAAATCATGGTAATTTTACTTGTATGTTGAAACAATGTAAAATAATAATGAAGACCATCACGCTTTCTAATGTCAAGCTGTATTATAAAGCTATGGTAATTAAAACAATATCATACTGGCATAAAAACAGAAGTAGAGCAATGGAACAGAGTCAAGAGCCCAGGAAATAAACCCATACATATGTAATCAACTAATATTTGACAGTGGAGCAAAGAGCAATCAATGGAGAAAAGACAGTCTCTTCAATAAATGCTACTGGGAAAACTGGATATTCACAGGTGAGAAAATGAAACTAGACCTCTGTCTTACATCACTCACAAAAATTAACTCAAAGACTTAAATGTAAGACCAGGCAAAATAAAACTACTAGAAGAGAACATAGAAAAAAGCCCTTTGACATGGGTCTTGGCAGTGGTTTTTGGATATGATACCTAAAGCACAGGCAAGAAAATAAAAAATAAACAAGTGAGACTATACAAACTAAAAAGCTTCTGCACAGCGAAAGAGTCAGCCAAATGAAAAGCCAAACTATGGTTTGGGAACAAAATATTTGCCAACAATATATCTGATAAGGGGTTAATATCCAAACTATAAAAAACAACTCATACAGGGCTTCCCTGGTGGTACAGTGGTTGAGAGTCCACCTGCCGATGCAGGGGACACGGGTTCGTGCCCTGGTCTGGGAAGATCCCACATGCCGCGGAGCGGCTGGGCCTGTAAGCCATGGCCGTTGGGCCTGCGCGTCCGGAGCCTGTGCTCCGCAAGGGGAGAGGCCGCAGCAATGAGAGGCCCGTGTACCGCAAAAACAAAACAAAACAAAACAAAACAAAACAAAAAACTCATACAACTCGGGGCTTCCCTGGTGGCACAGTGGTTGAGAGTCCGCCTGCCGATGCAGGGGACACGGGTTCGTGCCCCAGTCTGGGAAGATCCCACATGCCGCGGAGCGGCTGGGCCCGTGAGCCATGGCTGCTGAGCCTGTGTGTCCGGAGCCTGTGCTCCGCAATGGGAGAGGCCACAACAGTGAGAGGCCCGCGTACCGCAAAAAAAAAAAAAAAAAAAAAAAAAACTCATACAACTCAATATCAAGAAAACAATTGAATTTAAAAATTGGCAAAGGACCTGAATAGACAGTTTCCAAAGAAGATATATGAATGGCCAACATGTATGTGACAAGATGCTTAACATCAGTTATCATTAGGGAAATGCAAATCAAAATCTCAATGAGATATTACCTCAAGCCTGTTAGAATGACTAGCATCAAAAAGACAGAGCATGCTGGAGAGGATGTGGAGAAAAGGGAACCCTGGTGCACTGTTGGCGGGATGGTAAATTGGTGTAATTATGGAAAACTGTATGGAGGTTCCCTCTAAAATTAAAACTAGAGCGACCATATGATCCAACAGTCCCACTTCTGTGAATATATCCTAAAGAAATGAAAACTCTATGTTGAAGAGATATTTGCACCCCTATGTTCACAACAGCATTATTTATAATAGCGAAGACATGGAAACAACCTAAGTGTCCACTGACAGATAAATGGATAAAGAAATTGTGGTATATATATATATATATATATACACACACACATATACACACATATACACACACACTTACAGTATTATTTGGCCATCAAAAAATGAGAAAATCCTGCCATTCAAGACAATACGGATGCACCTTGAGGGCATTATGCTAAGTGAAGTAAAATAGAGAAAGACAGAAACTATATAATCTCATTTATATGCGGAATCTAAAACAAACTAAGTCATAGAAAAGAAGAGGTCAGATTTATGATTACCAAAAGTGGAGGAGAGGGGTAGAGAAAGAGGGAATTGGATGAAGGTGGTCAAAAAGTAGAAACTGCCAATGATAAGATAAATAAGTAGCAGTGATGTAAAGTACAACATAATGAGTATAGTTACACTGCTGTATGATATATATGAGAGTTGTTAAGAGTAAATCCAATTATTTCCCTGGTGGCCCAGTGGTTAAGAATCCGCCTGCCAATGCAGGGGACATGGGTTCGAGCCCTAGTCCGGGAAGATCCTACATGGCGTGGAGCAGCTAAGCCCGTGCACCACAACTACTGAGCCTGTGCTCTAGAGCCCGTGAGCCACAACTACTGAGCCTACATGCCACAACTACTGAAGCCCACGTGCCTAGAGCCCGTGCTCCGCAACAAGAGAAGCCACCACAATAAGCCCGCACACCACAATAAAGAGTAGACCCCACTTGCCACAACTAAAGAAAGCCCACGCACAGCAACGAAGACCCAACGCAGCCAAATATAAATAAATAAATAAATTTATTTTAAAAAAAAGTCCTTTAAAAAAAAAAAGTAAATCCTAAACGTTCTCATGACAAGGAAAAATATTATCTTTTATTTATTTTTTTTGTATCTATGTGAGATGATGGATGTTAACTTATTGTGGTAATCTTAAGATATATGTAAGTCAGGTCATTATGCTGTACAACTTAAAGTTATAAAGTGCTATGTCAAGCATATCTCAGTAAAACTAGAAAAAAATAATGAAGAGTTATAGAAGGAGGGTATGAGATTGGAAACAATCTCCAGTAAAATATTTCCTTGATGAAATATGATGTAGTAGCTTGCCAAAACCCCAAAATGATTGAAGCAGTGACTCTATTGAAATCATTCTGCACGTGTAAACTTAAAATATATATCTAGGCACAATAGAAGAACTTGAAAAGCAGTCTAATTTTTATGTTGATGTGAAAGATGATTAAGGTATAATTGCTTTGCACTATGCTTTGTTTTTAACCTTTAATTAACTTTAGTTGTGTTTTTAAATTTTTTGACCTCATATTCACCTTCAGATGGTGACATTATTTGCATTTAAAAAGAGACACCTGATAGTGCCATTCTGGAATCAGACATTAAGGAGAAAATGAATGCAAGTCTGACAGACGACATAACATTTTCAGCTTGAAATGTTTGTTATTACAATTAGTATAAAAATACAGAATAAAAATGACAACTTGATTCTGCCTCTGAAATTCTCATACACAGTAGTGAAAACTTTTTTTTTTAGGGAATGTATCTTTTCACAGCATTACTAAAAGCTGATGAAGAGAGTGTCCTTCATAGGGTTTCAAGTCTTAACCTCACATCTCTGTTTGCTCCTTTCCTCCTTTCTTGCTCAAGTTGAACGTCATCTTCAAGAAGACTCTTCTGGGGCTTCCCTGGTGGCACAGTGGCTGAGAGTCTGCCTGCCGATGCAGGGGACGCGGGTTTGTGCCCCGGTCTGGGAAAGATCCCACATGCTGCGGACGGCCTATGCGTCCGGAGCCTGTGCTCCGCAACGGGAGAGGCCACAGCAGTGAGGCCCGAGTACCACAAAAAAAAAAAAAAAAAAAAAAAAAAAAGAAAACTCTTCTGCAATTCTACCAGCTGTGACCCCTTCATTTTATAAATTACTGTAACAATTTATATAACTTTCAGGTTTGTTACCAGGTTGTACCTTATTTTTAAAGTTGCATTATTGTAATTAACCTAGAACATAACATCCTTGAAGGGGGAAAAAAACTATCCCTCATAATCTTCGTATCCAAATGCCTGTCTCACGTGCATAGTCTTGACTCCCACTCAGCCTCTCAAGAATGGGGCTTGGGCCTGGAACACTTCCTTACCAAGAGATAAAACACCCACAGAGCCCATGGCAGCCTTATTGCTTCATATGGGAATATCTGTTATTGTTTCATGCTCAATGAGTACTATTTTGTCTTTGCTTAAAGCATGTATGTTTTATGGCACCTGACCAACCCCACTGTTAAATCTGTGTTCCATGGGGAAGGATAGGGTTCCTTCCACTGGGGCATGAAAGGGGTACTCATAGGTGAATCACCAAAACAGACCCCCTGGTCATGGGGGGGACCTTTGAAGCTGTCTCTTCTCTATATAACTAAAGCATTGTTCTCTCCAGTGCTTAACTGCTTTGTGTTTTCCTTGGCATCCCTGATACCAAGCTGCAGAGGGCTGTCATGTATATTGGAGGCTATAGGTAATGTTCTTTTACAGAGGTGCAAAGTCAGCATGACTAAGCACAGGAAACAGAACACAAAGGTTAGAGCTAAAGAAATAGACTTGATATGGACTTAAGTTTGTTCTTCTCTGTTACAAGGAAGATGGATTTATTCAACAGATCTGAATAAATCATTAAACTTGGAGTGGCAAGTTATGGGTGTATGAGCAGACTGTGTGTCAAATTCAAGTATATTGAAAGACTTACGTATTGTTCCTTTGATTTAACTTGGCATAGTTTTCATCTCTAGTTTCTTTTGGTTTACATGGTTCACTAAATAAAATATATGTTTATTAATTTGGTTGCTAATGTAGTAATAGGACCAGAGGGAAAAGGAGAGAAAATCATCTGCTAATTAACATACTCATAATTATAAAACATTTCATCACAACAATCATGTTGGTGAATCCATATTGTGACTTGATTTCATGATAAATTTTCTTATTTTATACTGTAGAGTTTTAACATAATGTAAACATTCTGAAATCTAATTAGTAAGTTCTATAGGAATGATTAGTCCAAGAATGTTTTTCAACAAGAAAATTGCATAGTTTTGAAAACTTCACCAGTGTGCCACACATGAATTATCTGGCCGCTGCATTTATTCCCAGACATCACTTCTTGAGACAACATCTCAGGAGAATGGGTGCTTTAACTATACCTAGTGTCTCATACCTCTCACTGGGCATTTTGATAAGTAACGTGAACGGACTACAACTTTCTTGAATTAGAGTGGCTGTGGGAAATTTTCGTAACTGGATTAAATTGGAAAGTTAGTATATAAGCTAGGCATGTTGTTCCTCTCATACTAACAAGAATGATGTGACTATTTTTATGGAGCATTTTGCTTTCACAATATTTTGTAGTGTGACCTTAATCACAGCTCTTGCTTTATCATCTGTAAGTTGTTTACAACGGTATGTAATTGAACCAGATAACAATCTCTTGAAATGGCTTGCTGAGGACAGGAATCTGTTATTGTTGTTGTGTAATTTTTATGATTGAGCTGGTCATAGGTTTTGCTACCATGTGAATGTCAATAAGTCTACATCAGGGAACGCAGCTTCTAAACATCTGATTATGAGAGTCAAATATAGCTTTTGGTTTTCTGCTTCTGTTCCTTTGCTCCAGTTATTCTTTCTGCTGTGAGAGGACTGTAATTCCTCAAACATACTTCACTAAGTAAACTCATCCTTTATCCCATTATTATTCTCTAGGGAGCATATCATTTGTTAAATGAGCAGATGAAAAAAAAATGAAAGGTTTTCCTTCTTTCTCTCATCAAACACAAATCAGTATAACTTTGATGCTGTAACTAATGGAATTACTATATACTTTAGTTCAAAATTGTCGTTATATGCCAAGAGGTAGACAATCTTCACTTTTTTAACTACATTCATTGTTATTCTCTGCTTTAGTCCATATATAAAATGGTACCCTTTGTCACTTCAGATTCAAGTTCTCTCTAGTTCTCATTGCTTTACTGAGGTCTTCTAATTATTTAATTAATGTAAAAATTAATTTAGAGATTTCATGTGTGTGTGTGAGAAAGGTGTATGTTCTCCAAGAAATATTAAGTTATATGCTATAGTGCATGGGTGAGTTCACACAAATTTGATATAGGTCAAAACAACATTTTTGTAAGAAAGTAATAACATCAGTAACAACTAAATTGGGTTTGTTCCTTACAAATATTTTCATATATGTGTATTTATATAGATTTTCATATACATAAAATGATGTAATTGAGCAGTCATTCCCTTAATTTGTAAAATATTTTACAGCTAAAAGCAAAACAAAACAAAGAACCACTTAATACATCTGTACTGCTGGAGTCTGAGATGTCAGATTACAGCTGAATGTGTTTCCTTCTTAGTTATTTATAACAAAATAAACAAGCAAAAAACTGAAAACGGAATCATATTGAATGTAAATTCAGTAGTGTAGGTTTCATCTTTATGGAGTTGCCATCACTAATCCTATCTTCACTGATGTGGTATACCATGAGTCCTGTGTCTAGATTTCATTACCTACAACGCTGTTTTATACTGGTATATTACATTGTCTATGCCTTAGGTACTGCTTTTATTTTCATGATACCCTGTTACTTATGCAATTCTGTTTTTGAAAAACAGATTTTACCTCTGCATTTTACAGCACAATGTGATTTCTTTCACTTCGGATCATTTTACATTCTCTAGGAAATTCAATTAACAGTTTGCTGTTCATATTATCATAATGTCACCAAAATCTCTTAAAATATGAATATATTAACTTTTTTTCAGTGACACAGATGTGTTGTTTTAGATTGGATGTAATGGAGTGCATTTCCTAGAAAGCTTGAGATAGAAACTTATTTATTTATTTATTGCCGTGTTTCAACTTGACATCATGTGGGCAATTGATATATTATAGTCAAATAATCCTGTTGATCAATTTTTATTGGGGTCAGTCTAATTTTGGATTGTCTCTTCCATGTTTCTGGCTAGAAGTAGAAGGCCTCATTAGATATTTTTGTTATGACAACATATAAATATGTCTAAGCCATCCATACTCAACTAAATGTGATATTTTTGCCTAGGCTTGGCACTTGTAATATGTGCATTATCCACAGTTACTATTTTTTAATATAAGTTTATTTATTTATTGATTTATGGCTGCGTTGCGTCTTTGTTGCTGCGTGTGGGCTTTCTCTGGTTGCAATGAGCAGGAGCTCCTCTTCGTTGTGGTGTGCAGGCTTCTCGTTGCAGTGGCTTCTCTTGTTGTAGGGCACATGCTCTAGGTGAGCGGGCTTCAGTAGTTGCAGCACACAGGCTCAGTAGTTGCGGCTCATGGGCTCTAGAGCGCAGGCTCAGTAGTAGTGGCGCATGGGCTTAGTTGCTCTGCGGCATCTGAGATCTTCCTGGACCAGGGCTCGAACCTGTTTCCCCTGCATTGGCAGGTGGATTCTTAACCACTGCGTTACCAGGGAAGTCCCCACAGTTACAATTTAGTTATCTAATTTGTTTAAAAGATTATATGTTTATCAGTAGTGACTTCCTTATTCAACTTTGTAACTTCAGCAGATAAGCCCAGTTCTTATCATGTAATAGATGGTCAATAGATGCAAGTTATTTTTAATTAAATTTGTTGAATGATCTCAGCATCAAACAAAGCTAAATTATAACTGTATCAAAATGTTTATAGCATATGTGAAGCACTACAAAAAAGACAGAGTATCAAGTATATTACAAATGAAAGTGTCAATTCAGTGACAAGCAGCAAGGAAAGTGGGTTGTTAAGTCACACCCAAGTTTCAGACGTATATATAAATAATCAGTAAGTATTTCTGGAGTCCAAAGAATGGGTTGCTAAACAAAAAATAGTTTAAATGCTACATACCTGAATATTGGTAAAATATTATATATAGAATTAACCGTCTTAGGATTTGTAAGATATTAAACTTTAAAGATTGATCTCATCTCAGAATACCCCCACTCAACTACGGGTGGTTAGCTATACTAATTCCCCTGAACAAGGCGAGGAATATGACAGGAAGAATATCAACAGAGTGTACAATAGAATTTTTTTAGTCACAAGTTTTCATTTATAAATTCAATGTATGACTGAAAGTGTATCATTTCAAAATGCTTTTATGCACCAATATATTAGGTTACAAGTTTTAATAAGAAGGTTACAGTCCAAACACAAGAAGTAACTTATCTTAGACATAGAAAATCTATCTATTCCATGTATATTATTTTGCTTACATAAACCTTCATGATTTATGTAGTTGTACACCATTGACTATGAAACTACATTTTTAGTGTGCTACAGGGATTTCATGGTTCCAGCCAAGATTTAAAACCTTGTTACTCCTAAGTTAATCTTGTTATTTTAGAAACTCTCTGTAGAATGTAATTCATACTACCTTGAAAGTAACTTTGCACTACTGAGTGAAGTGATGGTTCAGTGGGGAACTTTGTATATCAACACCATAATATGTATAGTTAATTCATGATTATCCATGAGTGGGTAATACAGTTTGAAGATTTTCTTAGACTTTAAATGGTTTCATTCTTTGTTATTGTCATCATAATGTTGTTTGTCAGTAGTTAACCACAAAAAACTAAGGATGACTAAGGATACTTTTTCTGAACCACCAAATAAGCCCCCATGTTAAATTAATTATGAAAGAGAAGCAGAAATGTTGTAAAAGAGACTACAGTGTGATTCAAATTCTTATCAAATAATTAAACCCGTTGCAAGTCATTTATTTTATATGTGTATGTATATAACAGAATATAGTGTTTTAAAAATTCATCATTTTAAAATCCTTTAAATTAATAAGGAAAAAGGCAAACAAATATATAGGAAATAGGACAAAATGTTTCAGATGGCATGTCACAAGAGGGTACATGAAATACACTATGGAAATGGGCAGAAATTATAATTAGGAATAGGTGGGGGGAAAATGACTCAACGCTGTTTATGAAGATTCTCTGTGTCACTACTACTAAGTTGATAAATGCAAATTAAAGCAAGATAGTGCCTCAAAAAACAATTTTTAAACTTTGTAGTAGAATACACTTATTGGTGATGATGTTGGGAGACTGGTGTTGTTACCCACTGCTGGTAAGCATTTAAACTGGCACATATATTATGGAAAAGAATCTGGTATTAATTAAACTAATATGGTATTAATTAAACTAATTAAACTAAACTAATACTCTAAGGCTGACATTCCTTTCCTTATATCCCAAGCAAATTTTCACAAATTTGATAATGATCAAAGAACAAGATTTATATAATAGTGTTGTTTGTGGTAGAAGATACTTGGATGTAATCTAAATGTCCATTACTAGGAAAATGGATCCATTGGTAAGTGTTTTAAAGGGGAAAAAAAAGAAGTGTGTTATGTGAAATGGTGCAAAATAGATGGTAATTTATAGCATAATATCATTGATGAAAATTAAAAACAGATACATCAAATAATACTATATATTTAAGGATACATTTTATATTTTAATGAGTGCAATAGGATGAAATAAGGAGCTCTGAAGAAAAAGGTTAAAATTAAATGAAGAGAAATTTGTTGCAAGGTCATCAGGTAACAGTGTTCTGTGATGTGAGGGATCTGCTTTTTCCTCTCTTCTGTGGATCTGAAATAAAAGCAGAACTATTATTACAATATTACAAGTATAAATATTATAAGTGCTTATTACCCCTAACAATGTATGGAATTTAGTCACAGGAAAACTGGAAATGTGTGGAGCTTAAAAAAGACTGCATAGAATTTAGAGGAACAAGAAAAATAAATGCAATAAAATAATAAAGGTTATAGAAAAGGACAGTCAATAAAATCA
The DNA here is from genome assembly GCF_059928025.1 of Delphinapterus leucas. Taxonomy (NCBI): domain Eukaryota; kingdom Metazoa; phylum Chordata; class Mammalia; order Artiodactyla; family Monodontidae; genus Delphinapterus; species Delphinapterus leucas. Next base: position 20,503,352 of record NC_143146.1, on the reverse strand, counting down.
AACATGGATAGCTGATATCCTCAAATTAGAGAGAAAACCATTCAAAAGTATAAAGAGGGAAGGGTTGAGTCTATAGATTTATATGTATCACTGTTTCAGGAAAATTTAAGAGTCAAATCAAATCAAAATTTATTCTGGTAATATACTAAACCTCAGAAATAAATTCCATTCAAAAAAGAATAATAAAGCACCGAAAAAATATTTAAGACAAACAGAAGTTCCAAATTTATACTTTGAAAACTATAAAACATTGTCAAAAGAAACCAAAGACGATTTTAATGGAAAAGCATCTCATGTTCATGGATTAGAATCCTCCCAAAAGGAATCTACAGATTCAGTGCAATCTCTGTTTGATTCCCAGTTGACTTATTTATAGAAATTGGTAAGCTGATTCTAAAATGTATATGAAAATGCAGGGGGGCCCAGAAAAGGGAAAACCTTTCTGTTTCAAAAAACACAATCAGTGAAGTGAAAAGACAACCCATAGGATGAGATAAAATGTTTGCAAACTCAGATGTATGATAAAGAACTTGTATCTGGAGTATATAAAAACTTATTACAACTCTTTTATTAAAAGCCAACCCAGTTTTTAAAATGGGCAATGGATCTGAATAGACACTTCTCTGAATAAGGTATGCAGATGCCCAATAAGCAGGTAAAAAGTTGCTCAACATCATTAGTGACTAGTGATCTGGGAAACGTATTATATGTATTATACCTTAAGTGGGTGAGCTGGGTAATTTGTTAATTGTATTTCAATAAGCTGTTTATTTTTTTTAGTAGGCAGTGGACTCAAATTGATATTTTTAAAGATAATACACAAATGGCTAACAAGCACATTAAAAAATGCTAAGCATCATTCACATTCATGGAAGTGTAAATCAACACAGTGAAAAACTACTTTCACACCAAGTATAACAAAAATCAGAAAGGTTAAAATAAGGTATGGGAAGAACGTGGATTAATTAGTACTCTCGTATGTTGCTGATGGGAATGTAAAATGTTACAGCTGCTAGGGAACAGAATTTGACAGTTTCTCAATGAGTTAAATATAAAATTACCATATGACTCCACTATTCCACTCCCACATAAATAGCCATAACAATTGAAGACAGGTATTCAAACAAAAACTTGCACATTTTCATAGCAGCATTATTCTATTTACAGTAGTCAAAACTTAGAAACAGCCCAAGTGTCTATTGCCTGATGAATGGACAAAATATGGTATATCTATACAATGGGATATTATGCATCCACAAATAACAAATGAAGTAGTGATATATGCAACAGCGTGGACAATCCTTGAAAACATTATGCTATGTAAAAGAAGCCAGACAAAAGGCTGCATATTATTTCATTTATATGTAATATCCACAATAGGCAAATACATAGAAACAAAAAACAGATTAGTTATTGCCAGGGTTTGGGAGGAGGGGAGAATGGCTATAACAACTTCATTGGTATGAATTTTCATTTGGGATGAAGAAAAATTCTGGAACTAGATAACAGTGATGGTTGTGAATGTACTAGATGCTACTGAATTGTACACTTTAAAATATTTAAAATGGTGAATTTAATGATGTGCTTTTTATCATCATAAAAATAATAAACCGTTGTGCACATAGTACTATGTAAAATTTAATCTTTATGAATTATAAAATAATTCTGTTTTCCAGATAAAATGCACAGCTGAACAAAACGATTTAGTTCATTGTTTCAAATGAATTTTCACCCAGATATATAACATAGGTAATGTTGAAGGATCTCTAGTGTTTGAATTTTCCCCTTCATTTGTCCAAATATGTTCATGTTCTTGAAAGGAAAGCAATTCTACCTATTTGACTTTAATTAAATCATTGTTTAGCCTATTTAACATGAAGATTTTATTTAAATTTGTACCTTTCTCATATTTGTCAAGGTGGGATAGCACAGTGTTTTAACCATTCTAATAATAATTATTGAAATAAAAGCACAGGATGATTTTCCAGGGCCAGGCTACAAAATATTCTTTGTCTGGTTTTGATTTATATTTAAGGTGAATGTAAGTTGTTGGTAGTATTTTCTAATAAGTATGTCAAGTATACCTCAAAGATTAAATTAAAACAGAAGGGTAATATTCGTGGTTTGTGAGGCTGAACCACTTAAAGTATTCCCATTAGGATAGTGATCTGTGAAAATGGGACCGTGCATGTCTGTGTTATGTGAATTATATTAAGTCATGACAACAGACTTCAAGGCATGTAAAAGTTCAGCTTAAGATAGTGCCTTCACTAAGATAGTCTCCTAGGAAGCTTCAGGCCCTCCTTATTGCTCATAGGAACCAAATTAGCAACAATATATTGTTCAGAATGCCTTGGTGAGAAGTGTAGAGAACAGTTGAGAAGCTACAGCAGTCAGACCAATGTAAAGTCAAGAAAGTGTTCCAGCAGTAGGAGCAGAAAAAATTGTGGCATTTTGCACACCTTTCCATGCCCATCTTCCTACCTGACTTACTGTGGTGAAACTAGGAAGAAACCTCACACATTGGCCATCCTCCTTTGGGACAGAATCAAAAGAGAGGATCAAGAGTCAATGTTCTGGCTAGTCTGGAGGGGCTGCTTGAAGGACTGGAATCTGTCTTGCCTGACTCAGAACACTGACAGGAGTGGTGCCATTTTTTGGAAGCCCCTGAAAACAGAGTCTATCACTGTAGCCTATTAGAGCTTCAGTTCTTCAGGCAGATGCTAGGTGGAGCAAGAGTTTATGAACTTCTGAAAATAAGCATTGATAAATTGTTTAGGTGAGTTGAGATAATTAAAATCACATGCACACACTCAGAGATGATACATTATCAGAAAAGGTTTGAGAGGACCTAGGTCTCTATCAGGGCTGATCAGTGATGGTCATCCCCTTTGTTCTAAGACACCCCATAAATATCAGGAGAGGTGGTGGTTTTCAAATGCTGACGTCTCAACGAAGCATCACAAAGCATAAAAATAAACGGGGAAACATAACTCAATCAAGGAAAACAAAATGAAACTCCAGAAACCAACTCTAAAAAAATGCAAATGTAAAAGCTGCCTTACAAAAATTTAAAATAACTATCTTAAAGATGCTCAATGAGAGGAAAGAGAACACAAATAGCCAACCAAGCAAAATGAGGCAAATGATGCATGAACAAAATGAGAATGTCAACAAAGTGGTAGGAGCTATAAAAAAGAACCAAACAGAAATTCTGGAGCTGAAAGATACAATGAATGGGAAAATTCAGTCAGTGGGTTTAACAGCAGATTGATCAGCACGAAGAAAGAATCAGTTAATTTGAAAAATAGGTCTTTTGAAATCATTAAGTCACAGAAGTAAAAAGAAAACAATGAATCAGAGTGAAGAGAACTTGAGACTCATGGGACTCATTGTTAAGTGGACCAATATATGCCTTACTGGAGTCCCAGCAGGAGAAGAGAGAGAAGGGGGCAGAATTTCTTTGAAGAAATAATGGCTGAAAACTTCTCAAATCTGAGGAAAGAAGTGGTCATACAAATTCAAGAAGCTCAAGGAACTCCACTTATATACATCCAAAGAGACTCACATTGAGACATATTATAATCAAACTTGAAAACAGCATTGAAAGCAGCAAGAGAAAGGTGATGTATCACATGGAAGGAAGCTTCCATATGATCCCCAACAGATTTCTCAGCAAAAATCTTGCAGGGTGGAAAGGAATGATATATCAAAGTACTGGAAAAAAAAACACAAAACTATCAACCAAGAATATTGTATCTGGCGAAAATGTCCTTCAAAATTGAGGGAGAAATTAAGACTTTCCAAGATAAACAAAAGCTGAGGGTGTTCATTAACACTAGAGCTGCTCTGTAAGAAACATAAAGGAGTCCTTCAAGGCAAAAGCAAAGATGATAAAGAGCAATGTGAAACCACATGAAAATATAAAGCTCTTTCATAAAAATAAATTCATGGACAAATATAGTAACCTACATTAATGTAAATTTGTTGCATAAATTCACTTTTAATTCTTGTATAGAATTTAAATGAGTAAAACATAAAAATATCCTATGTTAATTGGTATATAGTATGTAAAGATGGAATTTGTGACATTTAATACCATAAAGTGATAGGTGTAGCTATATAGGAAGCTTTATTTTTAAGTAACTACAGGGGTAACCAAAAAGAAAATATCTATAGAGCTTACACAAAAGGGAATGAGAAGGCAATCAAATCACGTCACTACTGGAAAAACATTAAAAAAACAGGAAGGCATTGAGAGAAAAGGAAGGACAGAAAGGTAAGGTACAAGATGTACGAAAAACAATGAATAAAATGGAAATAGTAAATCCTTTAATATCAGTAATTAGTTTAAATGTAGATTGATTAAACTTTCCAAACAAAAGACATTGTTCAGGTGAATGGATGAAAAAAACCAGGAAGTGTATGTTATCTTCAAGAAACTCACCTTAGAACTAATGATAGAGGCTGAAGTGAAAGGATGGAAAAAAATATTCCATACAAATGGTAACCCAAAGATAGCAGGGGTGGCTATACTAATATCATATTTTTAAGTATAAAAGCTGTTGTTACAAGAGATAAAGAAGGACATTACGTAAAGATAAAAGGGTCAATTCACCAAGAAGATGCATCAATTATAAATATTTATGCACCAAACATCAAAGCTCCTAAATACATAAAATAAACTTGACATAATTGAAGGGAAAAATAGCAATAAATAATATTAGGAGACTTTGATACTGCATTTTCAATAGTGGATATAAGAAACAGATAGAAGATTAGCAAGGAAATGAAGGACTTAAACAACAATATAGTGAAAAGTGACAAATACTCTAGAATTATTGGTAAGGTATTTGTGTGTCAAAGGAAAATAAACCTGAAAGAAATTCAACAGCCTTTTATCTCAGTGAAATTTCTAAGGATTCAGTAATGCGGAGCATATCGATATATCTAAGGTGAAGGATATGTGGTTGCATGTGGCCCCACCTACAACGAAGAAAGAGATACAACATTTAGTGTATCTATATGGATTTTGTAGGAAATGTATTCCTCATTTGGGAATGTTACTGCAGCCCATTTTTTAATTGAGGTTTAATTGACATATAACATTATATTAATGTCAGGTGTATAATTTAATGATTCAGTATTCGTATACCTTGCGAAATGGTCACAAGTCTAGTCAACATCCATCACCATACATAGTTTCAGTTTTTTTTCTTGTGATGAGGTCTTTTAAGATTTACTGTCTTAGCAACTATAGCATTATTAACTGTAGTCACCATGCTGTACATCCCCATGACTTATTTACTTTATAACTGGAAGTTTGTACCTTTTGACTTCCTTAACACATTTTGTCCACCCTCCGGTCCATGCCTCTGGTAACCAGCAATCTTCTCTATCTATGAACTTATTTTTTGTTATTTGTTTTTTTAGATTCCACATATAAGTGATATCATATGGTATTTGTCTTTCTCTGTCTGACTTATTTCACTTAGCATAATGCTCTCAAGACTCATACATGTGGCTGCAAATGGCAAGATTTCATTCTTTTTTTATGGCTGAGTAGTGTTCCATTAGGTATATATAACATCTTCTTTATCCATTCATCCATTGATGGACACTTAGGTTGTTTCCATGTCTTGACTATTGTAAATAATGCTGCAATGCATATGGGGTACATGTATCTTTTTGAATTACTGTTTTTGTTTCCTTCAGATAAAAGTAGAATTGCTGGATCATATGGTAGTTCTAATTTTAATCTTTTGAGGAACATTCATACTGTTTTCAGTAGCAGCTGCACCAATTTACATTCCTACCAACAGTGCACAAGGATACCCTTTTTTCCACATTCTCGCTGACACATTATTTCATTTCCTTTTGATAACAGCCATTCTGACAGGTATGAGGTGACATCTCATTGTGGTTTTAACTTGTATTTCCCTGATGATTAATGATGTTGAGCATCTTTTTATGTACCTGTTGGCCATCCGTATGTCTTTTTTGGAAAAATGTCTATTCAGATCCTTTGCCCATTTTTTAATTGTTTTAACTATTTCCCTTTTGAGGAACATTGTTTAGCCCGCTACTGGGCCTTAGTATAGATTGAATGTTTAACCATGGACTACCAAGTTACCATGGAACCTGAGTTGTCCATTATGTTCTGGGTGTTATCAGACCCACCAAGACATACATTTGGTTGTGTACAGCAGCACTCCCTCATCCAGTGGAGGCGGTATATATGAGATTGGGTTTGAGCAGACCCTGCAGTCACAAGTAAAGTACATGTAGAATGGGCCCAAATGTCCATGGTCACCATTCTTGCTACACTGCCTTCTCTCTCTAAGCCTGAACCTATAACCTACGGGGAGTTTCCTACGGTCAGGTAACTGAGGAAGAGAAGACTCAGGCCTGGTTTACAGATGATTATGCACAGTATGCAGGCACCATCCAAAAGTGTAATGGTGTAGCATTACAACCCCTTTCTGAGACACCCCTGAAGGACAATGGTGAAGGGATATCCTCCCAGTGGTCAGGATGTTGAGCAGTGCAGTTGGTTTTTCGCTTCACTTGTATGTAGAAATGGCCAGATGTGTGATTCTATACTTATTCATGGGCTTGGCTAATGGTCCATTGACAAATGAATGGATGAACAAAATGTGGTGTGTGTGTGTGTGTGTGTGTGTGTGTGTGTGTGTGTGAGAATGATGAACTATTGTGCAATCTTAAGGAAATTCTATGACATGCTAAAACATGGATGAACCTTGAGGACATTTTGCTTAGTGAAGTAAGCTAGTCACAAAAGGTAAATACTGCATGATTCCTCTTTAATGAGGTATCTGAAGAAGTCAAAGCAAAGAAATAGAAAGTACAATGGTGGTCACCATGAGCTGGTAGGAGGGGAAAAAGAGGAGTTGTTCCTTAATGTGTTTAGAGTTTCATTTTGTTCTGGAGATCTTTGTTTCACAATGAAAATAAACTTAACATTACTGAACCATACACTGAAAAATGGTTAAGATGGTAAACTTTATGATTTTTACTACAATTAAAAATAATAAAAATTTTAAAACAAAATTTTAAAAGTTTAGCTTTAGAAGCCTGAGAAGAAGCTAATTCCCATTAAGTTCTCACTGTGAGCCCTCTCCTCTATTACATGACTATAACAGTAAATATTAAATACAAAATAAGAAAAAACTGAGAGAAAATGAATTTTTAAAAATGATAGAAGCATAACCAAGACTAAAGTGGTTTAGCATGATTGATCTTGTTCCAGGTTAGAAAGCAGTAAAAAGTTACCTGAATTTGGCTTGTGTGGAGTAAGAAAGTTTAAAGTATCCTACATGAGGATGTGATCAGATCTATGTTCATTTCTTAAAGTCAGAACCTGGGATGCAGTTTTCCCAGCTGAGAAAATTGGCTGCAAATATGTAAGCCTTCTAGCTCCCTGGGACTTTATACATGGCCCTGTCTGTCCAGAAAGCTGACATTCTTCAGTCAGGGCTTCATGTAGGCTAGTCATTATATTGGTGCTCCGTCCCTCAGATAGGGCAAGAGTCTTGGACTGCTAGTACATGAAGTATTTCTGAATTAAGATTTAAGGAGGCAAAGAGAGATACAGGACAGCTGTTTGACAGAAATTTGTACCCAAATTAATGTACAAATAAAATGCAGTTATCTTCAAAATACAAACAGGTTTTTTTTTTTTTTTTAACGAGATTTAACAAGATGGTTTTGCAGTTTTATGGGGAAAACCAGAAAAGGCCCTTAAACATTATGAATGAGCAAGTCATTCTATATTTCAAGCCTTATTATAAAGGTAGGATAATTAAGACTGTGATATTATACAAGAGAAGACACAGTATTATAAGGGAGTGAAAGCCCAGAAACCATATATACATCTATAGGAATTTGTTATAACACATAAGTGGTCACACTGAAGAGCAGTGGGTAAGTTTTGAGCTACTAGATAAATGCTTCTGGAAAATGCCTGATGTCATTTTGGTGCTACCATTCCAGGTTAAAGCTGTGGAATATATTTTTTTTGTATAACTCCTTTCCCTATAGGTTGGTTTAGAAAGGAACTGTGAACAATTTTGAAGTTAGAGGTGAAGCAGAGGGACAGCATGCGTTAGTTTTTATGTGGTTGACTGATACGATTTAAATACATAGTAAGAAAATAAGAACAATGCTGCTGTAACTATGATTAGAGAGAAAGATGGATGTTTGATCTCCCTAAAAATGATTTGTTCTTTTGTAAGCAAGCATTTACCTTTTTATAAAATACACTTAGTTTTATATGAGGAAACTCCTTAAAATTATATTTCAATATCTGCTGTTATCATATGCTCTGTTTAGGAGATTCACAAAGGAGGATTTTAGCATATAAGGCAATCTAGCATAAAATTCCTGGAGATATGGGTTTAGGAAAACAAAAATGTTTTATAATAACTTATCTTTAAAGAAATTCCTACAGATTTGCAGTGGGGAGTAAAGAAAATTGAAATTATGTTCTGTGATACTGAAAATTAACTTGTCACAAATTAAGAGGTACAGTAGAAACTGCATGACTGTGTGTTGCTAATCTGTGCATTATTGGTGTCTGAGTTAATATGAGAAATTGCAGAGGAAGGAGTGAAAGAGATAGCAGATGTAACTGAGATTCATATCCATAAAGTGAAGCAGTTATTTCTATTCCAGTAAGTCAAATACTTATACAAAAGGAGATTCAGGTTTGTTTGTTTTTTTAAGACAAATATATATTAAACTAGATACTGAAGAGCTGACATGAATTGATACTGTTATTCTGGAGCTTCAGAAGATACAGTGAGCACAACTAGGAATGTCCTCTAACAGATTTTAAAAGCTTTATTCTACTTGTAAAAATTAAGCTAGCTGGAAACTAGGCAAGTTTGTTGAGGTAGTGTTCATACTACTAGGAAATTGGAGGACATTTATTAAAGCAAAAGCACCGCTGGGTCATGCCCTGTGAACTGTACTGTCTGCCAGGAAGACAGAGGACTCTCTCCTAGAGCTTTGGGCTCCAGTCAGTGAAAGATTTTTACCCAAGTGTAGGGCTGAGTCGTAATAAAAAGGAGGATCTTTGGTAGAAAATAGAGAATCTATTACATGCACATAAAAGTAAAATTGAAATGTGAGAGAAAGAGAGCTGGGAGCCACAGAAGACAGCTTAAGGTCAAGATGTGTACATCGAAGATCAAGAATTAAGGAAAATGCAGCCAGGGTCTGAAATCAGATTAGTCAGAAAAGAGAACATGTAAATCTTTTATGGTAAGAAAGGGATCTATAAGAGAATTTGGATGCAATAGCCAAGATTACTGCTGCAAGCCTGCCTAGTCTAATAAAAGCTCATTTTTTCACAGCAAAAAGGCAATGAAAATAAAATGGTCCTGACACTTTCTCTTTCTGGAAGACAGAACTAAGTTTTGGAAGCCAGAATTTATTTAGAAGGAAATTAATAACTATTACGTTGTTAACAGCCAAATGTCCAACATGTTTCTTATGAATCTTGGTTGAAATAGAATTTTCTTTATTGTCTTGTTAACTTCAATGATCTGAATTAAATTACTATCCATAGTCAATTGTTCAAAAGAGTCTGGAGTGAGGTTATCTCTGAAATACTAAATAAGTACTATTCCCACTTGATATTGACTAGTTAATTACAAGTATATTTTAATGAACTGTCCTATTTCCTCTAACACAAGATGCTATTAGCTAAAGGTATTCCATTATTTTATGAGACCCTAATTAATAGAACACATTACAGATGCAGTTACGGAAAAAAAAATCTGACCACATTGCATTTTGTTTTACGCTTATGGGAAGAACGCATTCAAGTTATTTAGACCCAGATGTTTATTATGTACCATTCTTTTGTATACATAAGGAAGTAAAATATAAATGAAGTAAATGGATTAAGGTATGTCCATACTTTCTTCTCACTCAGAGCCATTGGTGTTCATCTATCTCCATAAAATGTCATATTCTGGAATATCAAGAGACCTGGCTTGCCACATTTAAGATAGCACACCACTGTTGTCTCTGGGATTTTCTCCAGAGTTGCTAACACCAATCTTAAAAGTGTCATTCTTATGTACACACAGTGAGGACAAATTCCACCTGCTGCCTATAAGATGAGCCTGTTGTCCAATATATTTGACTGGTAAATTGGGGAATAATGAACTAGAAATTCCTGGCTCAATAACTTTCTCTTTCTCTTAGTTATCTGATTGCAGGCAACACAGATATCTCTCCACTTCTCATTTTAAAGTTGTATAGGGTAGAAGTGGGAATCCCACAGTGGAGTTAGTGTTTTATTAAGCCCACTTACCCACAGATTTGTGTCATCTTAGTAAATTGATCTTCATATGCCTGTTTATTTCCTAATAGGTTTAAAATCTGATCAGAGAGAATATTTTCCTTTAGATGAGAGTAAATAATATGTATGTACTACCTGAAGTGTTTTACAAGGCCATTGCCATCAGAGTATGTGGCTGCAGTTTTAAAAAGGAGGGGAATGGGCTACAGAGAGTAAAGAGGTTATTAGATGGAAGATAAAAAACTCTGAATCAGATGGTTTTTAAAATCTCTAGTAACAATAATGTTATTTGAATGGAAATCATTCCAGGAGGCAAAACTTATAATTCATAGTCTCTTATCCAGTTCTTTAAGCGTAATATCTTTAATTGCCATTTAATGTTAGACATTTGGGAATAAAATATAAAGCGACATAGACTTGGGAACAGTCCCCTTTCTAGTAGAAAACACAGTTAAGCAATAGACATAAAATGTGGTGAATTCTATCATAATAATAATAGATTGTTATGAGACAATATACTACTATAGCAGTATTGCTCTGTCTCCAAATGCACGTGTGTAAGAAATGTCACTATTTTCTATAATTAAAGTTTTCCTACAAGCCCTCAGTACTTCCAGGCCCTTAGGAAATGTTGTTTCATTAATTCTACGGGTATTCTGCTCTGGGTTTATACTCTGGTAGAGTCATTCCCCCAAAGAACGTGTCTTGAGTATCTGTAATGAGCACTGTTACAGTTCTTGAATGTTCTGAAGCCCAAAGATATTACAGGGCATAAGCCACCTCCAGTGTTGGTCTTACTCGGGCAGTGGCAGAGAACAGCGTCTCAGTGCTGAGGGCTAGGGATCCAACACTACTTTCGTGCTTCTCCCTTCCTGGTGTAATCTTTTACATAATTATTGGCAGGGCTTACTCTCCTCCTTCTATATTTTCTCATATAGACCTTTTTACTGAAAACCCATCCTTCCTCAATGATTTTAAGATTTTGAAGACAAAAGCTTGGAAGTCCTGCTGACTTGTACTACTTATTTTTTCCCCTGGCAGACAACTCCCCTGAGGCAGAAAGGCATGAGACCTGCTATTCCAAGAATTACGGAGAAAGAGAATAAAGAAAATGTGGTTAGACAGGAAGAAAAAAAGCTTCCCAGATTATATCTAAAAATATTCTCTAGCGACACCAGTCAGGAGATGGTCAGGAAAGATTATATTTAATCTGATAACTGAAGTAGAAAGGCCAGGATTGTTTGAAACAGAGGAAGAATGCTTGTTTGAGAATCCACAGGGTAGAGAAGACATTTTATGCTTGCTGCTGAGAGGTTTTCAATATATCTGTAGCTTAGAATATGAGAGGAGGTGAGAGGGATGGAGAAAAAATAAGACAGGCAAGATAAACAGGCTCTAGAACTTTTATACAACCATATTAAGCAATTTTAATTTTATGTTAAGGGCAGAGGGAAGTTTTGAAAATGTTTAAAGCAAAGACAGGGTTGCTTTGCATTTTAGAAGTCTTACTGTGGTTTCAAGCCAGAGGGAAAATCCTCACACCTCTCACTACTAAATGCTTCTTTTTTCCCTGAGCTTTTACTGGACTAGTAATCTTTCCACCTGCTATTCATTTTATAAGATATATTGTAATTCTACCATAAAAATTAAATATCTTTGCATGATATTTGAGGGATAATTAAACCAGTTTTTTCTAACCTCATTAATTCCTAGTTCATACTTGTTCCAGAGTTTCCATATCAAAGTCCATGCCTGATAAATTCTAATCACAGTTTATTCCATACTGGAGAAAAAATATTCTATCCATTATTAATTCATCATGAGAATTTCAAGCATGAAAACAAATATTTTTAATACAATTAATTATAGAATCCTTGAGTTTCATGAAAACAACTTTACAAATGTGTCCTTTTGTCTTATTTAAAGATTGCCATAATACTTCTAAAGAGGGAAATTTAAAAATCTCCTTTTTTTTTCCCATTTTAATTGTAATAGCCCTCACTGTCAACAAACATATCTATGCTTTTGCTGTCAAACTTAATTCAAATCTACCTGCTTTTGTTCTACCCCTTTGAGTATAATTTATCAGTAACCACTCAGCAACTACTCCTTAGCATTAATATGTAAATGAAGCCTGGTTATATAACATTCCCTTTGAAAGAGCATTTTTGGCATCTGTATATTTCTTCTTGATCTTACTTTTTTAGGGCTGAAGAGAATGTTCCAGATTTTTTGAGAACCTACGAAGCCTAAAGGCCTTATATTATTAGCTCCCTCCCCTGAAACCCTTAACTCTGCAGTATCATGTGTCCTCACTCAGCACTTCCCTACTTTCCACCCTCCTGGAACATCCCAGATCTTCCTAGGAAATGCCCCACACACTCCTGGCTCAGGGCCTTTAAACGGGCAGTTCCTCTGGCTATAGGCAGTGCTTGCCTTCAAATGTCCATACAGCTTGGTCCCTGACTTTCCTTGTCTTTGTTCAAAAGTCCTTTTCTCAGTGAGGCTTTTTCTAACCACTCTAAATAAAATTATAAAAACAATCTCTGGCGCACTGCTGTAATCCTTATACCCTTTTCATACTTTTCTAAGTATTTATCACTTTTAAATTTACTATATCAAATCCTTTTTAATTTTTATTTTTACTCTCTCCCTTTAAAATGTAGACCCTTATGAAATTAAAAAAAAAAATTACTGCTCTGTTTACTGCTGTATCTTCGGGGCTTAGAGAATTGCTTGGAAATTGTGTGGTTAAGAAATATTTGTTGGATGAATGGATTAAATACTAAATGCCTCAAGAATCCTATTTCTCTGTACTTAATATGTACCAAGGCAAATTTTCATGTTCGTCTTGAATATATATACAAATACAAAATTTTATTTGTAATCACATATAAATTTATGTACAATTATATATCATATAAATGATTTACTCTAGTAATTGAAGAGTAAGAGATTGTATATATGGTCCAGAGAAGTGCCAAATTAATGCTATCAAGGTTTTATCTTATAAATGCATAGAAAAAATTGAAAGGCCTTTTATCAGTCATAATTTAGTCCTCAGAGCACACACACATGTGCATTTGTGTTTTATCTTGAGTATCAACCATCTATTAATGCTAAACTATTAAAAGATCAAATAATTCTTAAAGTAGTGAACAGTAAGACAAGTATTTGTATTATTAAACCTTGCACGTGCATGCGCCATACACACACACAAAACAAGGATTTAGCATCCCACAAATTTTAGTATGTTGTATTTTCATTTTCCTTCAGTTTAAATATGTCTTGAAATGTCCCTTGAAATTGCTCTTTGTACTGAGGGTTGTTTGGAAGTATGTTGGTAATTTTTGGATATTTAGATACATTTCCAGATATGTATTTATTATTAATTTCTTGCTTAATTCTGTTATGTGTCAAAACACACTTTGCTTGATTTATTTTAAATTTCAGTTTGTTTTTTTTTAATGGCCTAGAATATGATGTTTCTTAGTCAATGTTCTGTGTTTTATGTTCACTTTATTGTTTTTGTTTTTTTTTTTTTGCGGTACGCGGGCCTCTCACTGTTGTGGCCTCTCCCATTGTGGAGCACAGGCTCCGGACGCGCAGGCTCAGTGGCCATGGCTCATGGGCCCAGCCGCTCCACGGCATGTGGGATCTTCCCGTACCGGGGCACGAACCCGTGTCCCCTGCATTGGCAGGCTGACTCTCAACCACTGCGCCACCAGGGAAGCCCCTATGTTCACTTTAAAAGAAAGTATATTATGCTGCTTGGGGAAGAAATATTTTGTAACAGCCTACTGGGACTGCTTACTTGGTGACGGTATTCAGTTTTTCTCTATTGTTTCTGATTTTCTGCCTATTCTATTGATTCCTGAAGGGATGATGTTAACATTTCCACAAGTAATTGTGGATTTGACTATTTCTCCTCTCATTTCTAACAGCTTTTTACTTCATGAATTTTGATACTCAGTTTTCAGATGCATACATATTTAGTATTTACATGTTCTCTTAGAGATGTAATTTCCTTTATCATTATGTAATATCTCTCTTTATCCCTGATAATATCGCTTGTTATGAATTCCTATTTTTGATATTAATATTGCTATCACAGTTTTTTAAATTTGTGTTTGCATGGTATATCTTTTCCATCTTTTATCTTTAATTTCAAATTTAAAGTAAGTTTTTTTTAGATGGGTTTTCTTTAATCACATCTGGTCATCTCAGTGTTTTATATGAAGTGTTGGACTCATTTACTTTTTAACACTTTGTTTTATTGTGTTAAGAACAGTTAACATAAGGTCAAACCTCTTAACACCATTTTAAGTGCACAATACATTATTGTTGATTCTGGGTACAGTGTTGCACAGCAGATCTCTAGAGCTTATTTCTCTTGATTAACTAAAACTTTATGCCTGGTGACTAGTTACTCATCATTTCCTCCTCTCCTCAGCCCCTGGCAACTACCATTCCACTGTTTGATTCTATGAATTGGACTTCTTTAGATAACTCACGTAATTGGAATTAGGGTCTCACAGAAGTATTTGTACTCCCACGTTCATTGCAGCATTATTCAGAAAAATCAAGATTTGTAAACAACCTAAATGCCCATCAGTAGATAAAAGGATAAGGAAAATGTGACATATATACACAATGCAATACCTCTCAGCTTTAATGAAGAAAGAGATTCTGCAATATGCGACAACATGGATGGACCTTGAGAACAGTATGCTAAGTGAAATAAGCCAGTCACAGAAAGGAATGAGCACTTATAATATGCATCTTCATATAATCAGAACCTACCCTTAATTAATATTTTACTGCTTCATATTTAGTGAAAAAAAAATCTACTGTAGTATATTACTAATCCTTTTTCCCATCCCTTTGATGTTTTTGTCATGGCCCTTACTTTTACCTATCCTATAAACATACAGTTATATTTAATAATATTTAATAGGAAGACAAGTAATTTTCTGTCCATCATTTATTCCATTCCAGAACTCTTCATTTTTTGTAGATTCACATATCAGTCTGACATCACATTATTTTTGCTTGAGGAACATTTTTAACAGTTTTGTGGAGAAAGTCTGTTAACAGTGAATTCTCTGAGTTTTTGTTTCTCTGAGGAAGGCTTATTGCCGTTTCATCTTGAAAAGATACTTTCTCTGAGTATACATTTCTAGGTAGGAACATTGAATTGTTTTCTTTAAGCATTTAGAAATATCCCTTTATTATCTCTGGCTTGCATAATTTTTGACATTTTTATCTGTCTTACTCTGTTTGTATTTATTTTTCTCTGCCTACCTTTAAGTTTTTCTCATTGTCTTTGTATTTCAACATTTGAATAGGATATACTTAAGATATTTGTTTGTTTGTTCCTGCTTTGTTTCTCCGAGCTTCTTGGATATGTGCTATATTGTCTGTCGTTAATCTTGGAAAATTCTCTGTGATTTAAAAAATAAATATTTCTTCTCGTTTAGTCTTTTTTCTCTTTCTAGGATCCCAGTTACACTTAAGTTAGAACATTTAATACCATTCTACAGCTCTTGAATTTTCTTGATTATAGCTGTTTTTTTTCTTTGGTATAATTTCTATTTACCTCTCTTTAATTCACTGAATCTTTCCTTGGCTGCATCAAATTTTTGATGAGCTTATCAAAGACATTCTTCATCTCAGTTGCTGTGGTTTTATTTCTACCATTTCTGTTTTATTCTTTCTTACAGTGTCCATCCCTCTGCTGAAATCACCCATTTGGTCTCACATGTTCATCTTTTTAACTTGAGTCTTTTTTTAACTGCAAATTGCTCATTAAAACACAAAGCAATGGACAGTAAAGAACATTCTGATGATTTTTACTTTCTGATGGGAGTAGGGTGAGGTATGGAAGGAATAGGGGCAGATAGAGGTAGCACACATAAGACAGCTCTGTCCACCCCTACTGCTTTCCTGAGCCAGCTAGGTTCAAAGGCTCTCAAGTGCATCTTCCCGTGCCACTGTAAGTTGTGCACTGTGGCTACAAAGAGGTGGTTTGGCCTCTGCAGGGAAAGGATGGGAACTTAGATTAGGGGCTATTAAGGCTACCAAGAACTTGACAGTATACTTCAATACTTGGTACAAAATAGAGCAGCCAGGCCTGATCTGAAGGGATGGGGTTGGTTTCCTGACAAGCCAGGTTAGGCTAATAATGCTTGAAGAGGCTGCCCTGGGCTCAGAATGGGCAGCTGGTGCTAGGTTGGGAGAACTTGGTGGAAGGAAAATCCAAGGAGGGAGCTAATCCAGGGTCATATTTCTTTTCATTCCATGAATCATGACATACCAGGGAAGAGAGGGGTCAAGAATGTCTCACTCCTGGTTTTGCCATATCATCTCTCCCTGCCAATTCTCCCCTTCCACATGGCATATTTATTAACATAATTTATTATAGTGATTTAAAATTCCTTGTCAGACCATTCTAACATCTGTGTCATGTCTGAGTCTGGCTCAGATTATTGCTTTGTCTGTTCTTAGTGCCTTTATTCTTGCCTTCACATATATATTATATTGTATTTTAATGCTGACATCATATGTAGGAAAGAAGAGACTGAAGTAAATAACATGTATGCTTGGAAGTGGGCACACCTCTCCACTAGGCCTTTAATGCAAAGGTGTGAGTCAATATAGTTGAGTTGTGCTGCTTTTGTAGTGTTGTTGCTTTAGTTATCATCATTGTACTACAGGCTTCAAATTCCTATAGAAGTACTTTGTATTTGGGGCAAGGAGTGAGGTTGGTTTTCTAGAGCAATGTCTCTCCATTGCTGAGTTTTAGGTCTTCCCCTTGTGGCGTGCCTCAGAATCTCTGCATGCTCTTTTTCTTCTCCTGACAGCATTCTGCTTACTTGTTACTTGAAGCTTCTGTACTTAATGGTGTGGGTGTGGTCTTAGAGGTGCATTCTCTGATGTTCTAATTAAGTCTCAGTATTAACCTGATATCATGTCCCTGGGTCTGAGATTATAGCTACTTTAGTCCTGCTGCGCCTTGTCTGACTGTAGTTGTGGGCTCAATGCATAATCCATCTACTTTCTAAGAAATAGTTTTTGTTTGTTTTTTAATCCTGATATATTCCATCAGTTGTAATGACTTCACCAATGTCCTAGGGACTGCAGTTCTTAGTTACCTTTCATTCCCTGAGAGTAGTAAAGGTTTTATTAAGTAGTGAATAGGAAAGAGGATCTGAGTGGAGTTTCTTGCCCTTCCTGCACAGCCGCTTTCTCCTGGCCCAGGTCTGGATCTATCACATGAATGCCTCTTGGGGTTTTTTCCAGTCTTTTCTATGAGCATGCTCAGCTTTCATCAATTTACAGCTATTCTAACTAAACTCTTAGCTTTGCATCTTCCCCAAATGACTGAGTCCCTACCTTTCTCCTTTCAATGCATACATCATCTCTCAAAGATCTCGTACTAGTTGGTAATTCTGTGACCTTTTTACTTCAGTGGGTTCAAAAATGTTGTAATTTTGAAGTTAGCCCATCTAACTACTACTACTACTACTGCTACTACTACTCCTATTCTTTTTTTGTGAGATTTAGAGAGATGCTCTTTCTGGGACTCTACAGTCTGGGGTTGTAAACTGCAATAGATAGAAATTTAGAGGCATAAATATCCTTAGAGTGACTTTCAGAGTAAAATGAAAGTTTAAGCACATGCTTTCATATCATTCTTATTTCCCAATCATATTGAACAGTAATTAATAAGCATGATTTTGTAGTTAAAGGAGCATCTCAATGTATGAGAAATTTTAATCAACTTCTAGAATTTGAAAAATGGTTGGTAGACTATTTATTGATGAAGCAAACCAGAGAGAGTCACAGCCTATATACATATGGAGGAGGATGCAGAGAAGAACAAAGAAGCTGAGCTGCTTTTGGAACCAAAGGGACCCTGGACTTGGAGGCAGCAGGTATATCAGAGGGAAGGAGTGAGAGGTGGAAGCAGCGATCAGAAGCTCTAACTGAAGACTTTAATGTCATTTACATAACGGTATATTATGCATTCACACTTCCCACCCCTGCCTTTATTTAGAGATTGCAGGGCAGCTAGGAATTTGCCTACCACAAGGAAAAAAAAACAGTAGGGTTCTTTTCTGATGGTGTTATATAATCTCTCCAGCAGAAGAATGAGCAGTTAGTATAGATGAAGCTGACTTAAGGATAGGATTGCTTATTCTGACATTTGGATAACCCCTAATACATGGGTTAGTCCCTCTCATGCTCACTGTAGAGAAAAGTCTTCATGTAACCAAGCTTTTCTTACTATTAGAAGAAAAAAATTATGTTAAAGGACTCTTTATTTACTACTTGTTAGGTGCCAGTACTTATCTAAAGTAAGAGCCATGGAAAGACAAAACATTTATCAGCTATTTGAAAAATCCAGAAATTAAAGGCAAACTACCAGTATTATAAAAGCAAAAATATTGAATTAAAATAAAAAGTAGATATGTGATGAGTAACAAGACAAATAGTTTTTTTAATTAGAAAACTTCAAATATTAGAATTCATAATCATATATTCATAATGAAAATAATTATATGAAGGTGGAATAATGTAAGAAGAGATGGCTTTGGAAATATTAAAACATGATTTCCCAGATTAAAATATAAATAATAGATATGTTGGAAAACAGATTTGTTAAAATATTTAAAAATATTTAAAAATAATAAAATAACTTAAAATATGTGTAAAAAGTAAGAGACAGAGACTCAATCCAGGAGTTTCAAAATGAAAATAAATCAAGACATACATAAACAGTATTTTGATATTTTAAAGTTGCTTGTCTCCTACACTGTGGCTCCCAATAAAATGTATATATCTTTTCATTAAAGGTGCTGACACATTACACAAACACACAGATGCACACATATGTATAAATATACACATATATTATACATGCAAACACACATACATTATGTGTAAAAGCATTAAAGTAACCACCAGCATTGCAGAGGATAAACCAGTGTACTCAATGGCCTCTGGAGAGTTCTATGTATGCAGAAGTATGGGCATAACTCTTTATCTTATTATTAATGTCTTATACTAATTTTTTCATTTTAATATCTTACTTTGACCAGCATATTAAAAATAAAACAACATGTTTGTTTACGTTCTGACTCCAGCACCGTATCTCTTTACCACTCAGTAACGTTTTGTGAATCACAATATGGTAAACAATGTTTCACTGTCACCTCGAACAGATTTTACAATCTTCTGATTACACTTGGCTACAGTAAGTGTCTCAGTTGGTATCATCTAGGATCTGGTTCAAAATTTCAATCTCAGATTTTTACTTTTCAGTGGTCAGGCTTCAGTTAAGGGGATTTAAAATGAGGAGACAGAGGTATTATTTTAATGACTGCTTCTCCTGACTCACCTTGGAGTAGAAGGAGATTGGTTCTGTTTTATAGGCTCTACGTGGCCTGACATGTTGGGTCAAGGAGGGTAAAGAGGAAACACGGCAGTACTTCCAGACATCTATTAATATGGAAAAAGAAAAACTCACTCACCAAAGATGAGTATTTCCTGCTAGGTCCAAGACACACACACATACACACACACATATTTCTTCTAAACCTGTCATTTCCCTTCTGGAAGTATTGCTTATAGTCTCGGGCAGACAGTATGGGTGGATACAACCCTTAATTATCCCTAAAGGAAATGTCTGGGTTGTAGATGTTTATGATTCACTTTATAGGGTGAAGGTATTAAAGTGTCTGCATCTCCCCTTGGAATCCCAGTAACCAACAGGACAGCCCCACTGACCATAGTGCTCATGTGACCTGCCCATTTTGAGACTGTCTCCCTACTTCCAGGATATGTCTCAGTCATTAACTGTTGTACAATAGTTAAAAAGTTATTTCATTTCTTAGTGTCTCTTTTTTCTCATCTCTGATAGAATAATATGAATGTATCTATTTATTTTGTTTTATAAGAACTAAATGAGATCAAAGAGAGTGTGTAGCACAAAGAGTGACACAGAGTACTTAATTAATATTACTGTTAGTATAACCCCAGCCTTCACATGTTTGGGTAGAGGTGAGTTCTTTCCTCACAGTACCAAAATATTAGTTTTCTGAAAAATCACTTCATTAAAAAAAATCAAGAAAATTTAGTTGAAATTCTACTTATCTAGCAATGTGACCTAAAGAAAGTCATTTACCAGTTACGTTTCAATCATCTCATCCAAAACTGAAAAGTGGGAGATAGGCTATAATATCTAACGTATTTTCTAATTTATAAGTTGTTTTATTGTATTTCAGTATATTTTTTCTTTTTCTGTAACACTTCTTCCTTTACATTAAGGAATGCTGTTAATTTCTCCTCTAAATGAGTCTAGTAGTAGGAGACTTCCACCAGCAAGCTGCCTGAGTTAGTAGTTCACTTCATAACCTGACATTAGTGACAGGTTGTTTCCAAAGAACTGATAATCATTTAACCCAGAAAGGTAAGGCCAAGGTAGGAGACCTGACAGCCAAAAAGGAAAATCACCTTAACTGGCAGTTTCAATAAAAGCATGTGCCTCACAGGGAATAGATTAATTGAACCTAACCTTCCTTCCTTTCTCTCAGTCTCTATTAACAGTGAGTATTCCAAGAGTGAGAATGGTAAAATGTTCTCTAATTCTACATGTTAGAGAGGTAAGTGTGTTTGGAGAAAGGGATGATTTTTTTTTCTCCCTTATCAGAATGGTGTTAAACCCACTTGACTCCAGGACACCACAAGCTTTTTATTTTCCATGAACATTATCTTAACATAGTATAAGAATAAAATGCCCACATTGATTCCAGGACTTCATTGCTTTATAAATTTTGGACTAAGTATGTAAAATCACTCTCTTCATTTAACCAGCAAGACAGTGTCCTATCTAGACTCTCCTGTCCACATTGGATAGGAGCCTTTGACATGTCTTTGTGGAACCAAAGGAATGTTTAGTAAACATTTGAATACAGAGGTGTGGAGTGCAGAAAACAGGTCTAGGCTGCAGATGTGTGTTTGGTGGTTAGCATATGGGTGGCATTATTAAAGTAGGACTTGATGCGGCTAGCTAAAATAAACACTTGTAGAAAGAGATGAGGATGAGAGCCTAGATGGCGGCCTTATGGACATGATACTTAAAGATTTTTAGTAAATAAAAGGAAGAATTCCAGAAGAATATGGTGTCATGGAAATGATGAAACAGTGTTTTGGTAACAAAAACATGGTTCTCTGATAATGAGTTTTGACTTTGATGCAGTCAAGAAAGATGTAAGGGCTTCCCTGGTGGCGCAGTAGTTGAGAATCCGCCTGCCGATGCAGGAGACATGGGTTTGTGCCCTGGTCCGGGAAGATCCCACATGCCGCGGAGTGGCTGGGCCCGTGAGCCATGGCCGCTGAGCCTGCGCGTCTGGAGCCTGTGATCCGCAACGGGAGAGGCCACAGCAGTGACAGGCCTGCGTACCGCAAAAAAAAATAATAAAAAAAAAGATGTAAAAGTCTTCATTGAATTTCTACCTTGGTGATGCCAGAGCTGGAATAGTTTTACTTAAGTGAGTGAAAACCTGATTCAACTTATTAATTTATAAGTTATTTCAAACAGTATTAATTTAGGAGCACCTATGCAGTGAACTATCTTCAAGATTATTGAGGTAAACTTGAAAAAATTTTAAAAAGAGAGACAGGAATTCCTGCCATATTTAACATGCAATCTAGTGGTAAAAGACAGTTAATAAGTTAAATGAATAAGTAAAAATAGTGTCAGATGAATAGAAGTGCTATGAAAAGAAATAAAGCAAAAAAAAAAGAATACAAGGTTTTGTGGGGACATTGTAATTTTATTTCTTTTTATTTTTCTTACATAAGCCATCCATAGGCTTTATGGTGGAGGCAACTCTGAACCACCTTCAACACTCAGGGCACTTGTCCACTTCAAAGAACTTGGGCCAGTTGATAGAGCCCTACCTGACACAGGAACACAGTGGGTTACCTCATAGAGTTTGCAGTGGCAGAGTCATAATGCCTCCAGCTGCAGCTGCTGCTACCAGCCCTTGGATGTCGGTGATATTCGCAGTGGGCAGTGTGAGGACCCGTCCTTGCTGCCCTCCTAGCCGTCTGGCTATGCTGAAGGGGATGAGGACAGGCTGTTCGAGGGCCGGCGTGCCTCCCAGCATCACACCGGCGACAGCAGAGGCTAACTGCTGTGCCGTCAGAAGTGGCTGCAAGGATTGGCTGCAAAGTCTTTTAATAAGTCTGATGGTAGTGAAAGGCAGTGCAAGAATTGCCACATATAATCACATATGCCACACATAGTCACCTATAAAGCGTGACTTACTCTCTATTCCCTAGAAAACGCATTTGTAATGTCTGGCTTTGATGCAGAAACTTGGAGGCTTCCACTGCTGCCGGAGCATTCCAAAGACATTGCACAGCATCCCTATCCTCCCTGGATACCTAGAGTACCATCAGACATCCTGTTATATGTCACTAGTTGTACAGCAGCTTGAACCTCAACCCCCTTATTTACCATCCTACTCCCTCAGGCTAAAATTTCCAGATCCCCTTTTGCCTGCCACTATTTATTAACTAGCTCCTGAAATTTCTTGGTTTGTAGGCTATTTTCTTTTTCTGATCAGGGCTTGTACTTCCTCACTTGATCTGGCTGAGATCTGACCCTTTTAAATCCGGGGGCTAATGTACAGTGGCATTAAGTGTGGAGGAGAACAGCATCACGTTGTGAGGCACTTGCTATAGACCAGATCATAGCATGAGGCCATTCTTAGCAAAAGAGAAAAGGGCTACTTCTCCTGTCCAGCAGGATTCAGGAAAGTATGGATGTCTGATATATTTTATTCCCATTCACACAAATGTCCCCATAAGTGTCAGGGTCCCACTTTTCCTTATAAGGGTCAAGATACGTCGAGGCTGCATGTTTAGTGTTGGTTGCAGCATTTACAACCTTATAACCTTTCACTAGACCTGATTTTCAACACAGTCTTCCTTGTAGCTGAAATATTTAAGAATTGCTTCTAATATGGCCTGAGAATTCCTGAGGTTTTTCATAGAATGCTTAAGGTTAGGGACTGTTAGTCCTGAGCGTGTGTGTGTGTGTGTGTGTGTGTGTACATGTGCAAAGTCTCCATATCTGGCAAAAGCAGACATCTTACCTAAGGTTTCTTATAATTATCATTGCCTCTGTACTAATCAAGTGCAGCAGCTACCTTCCTACTCTTTACCTTGTATCTGAGCTTCTTCCTAATTAAACATTTCTGAAAGCCTTAGTAAATATGATGCCAGTGCCTGACAGGGATCATTACTCACTCTAATTATCCAAAAAAAATGTGTCTGTATTACTTCAGATCAGTGAGAATGCAAGCCGGAAATCTCATTCTGAGGGTTTATTTATAGGACCAATGTTGTAACCAATTGTCTTAGTCCAGATTTTCTTGAAAATCGAGCCAGAGGTATAGCTTATATGGTAAATCTTTTGTGGGTTTTTTTTGGAGGGGAGAGGCGTGGTGGGAGGATTGCTGCATTACTAGGGCAACAAGACTGAGGGAACAAGTATGAGGGCTGCTCTGGGGAAGGAGAGAAATAACTATAAGTTTGTGAATAACCATGCTGACCACAAATTCACAAGGGAATGTAGGCAACAGTGCATCTCTGGAAAGGACATAATGGAATTACTGTGTCTGGAACTATTAAGGTGAGAGAAAAGGAGGGTCAGACTGTCTAGCCATTCTTTCACGTCACCTGTCTTTCATTTTTCAAAGTTTACTCTATACAGTTTAACACCCCTACACATTTATGCACTGTTTTAACTGGCCCTGCCTGACTGCTACTGGGGAAACTAGAGTCTGCATGGTTGTAATTGAACTGAACGTGGGTGCTAGGGCTGCTGTAGCTGCTGTGTTAATAGTTGTGATTTTGACCATGGCAGAGCTCAGCCCTTATCCTGAGGAGAGACTGAAACAACCATTTGGCTGGGGGGGTGTGTAGGGGGGCAGGGAGATGATGGAGTTGAGCAGATAAGAGGAGTATAATCTGCATATTCAGTCTATTAATATTCTGTTACAATTGTATTTTAAAATATTTTTACTTGATGCTCTTTGTGGGAATATACCAATGACATGTACAGTGTTCAAAATAGAAAATATTTTTTAAAGGTGTTTTGTGTATGTTTGATTTGCATTAGCATAGCCAACTTGAGATTTTTTTGCACTTTATATTCTGCACGTAACAGAATTCTCCCAGAGCTAATCAGGCATCTGTACTAATGTGGTCACATCACAGGGTAACTGACATTCCTGGGACCATGCCTCCAACTGTGTAATTCAAGAATTGTTGCCCTGCCCATAAGTCTCATTTAGTTGTTGGGAGTATCTATCTAATATGACCTCACAGTCTTCCTTCACCTTTGTGAATGAAGGATCCACCCTTGTGGATCTCGTGCACAAATTTCCAGTCACAACTCCTAGTTCCCCTGAAGTTGTTAAGCAAACTCTGACTCTAAAGCTGTGGCAGTCAGTGGGAAAGATATGTCTGTGCCAAGGTTACAAGCTGTGGATTATGTAGTCCAAGTTGCAGTGGAGCCCTCATTTTAGTAAAAATATACTGAACTTTAAGCAGAAGTGGAGAAAATATTTCACCATCTATCTTTACTTTGTCATTTTAGAAGATACTTTGTTCCTCCTCTGTCTTTGTGATTGCATCATAGGAGTTCTTACACTTAGGCCAACAGACTTCTGGCTCTGATCTGAGTCAAGAAATCAAATCCTGAGAACATTCCTAAGGTCTGCATCATGTTGTGTTCCTCTCAGGAGACATCTTCAAACTCCTCCTCCTTTTTAAAGCCAGAACAGCTGTATGGACTGAATGTATTCCCCTCAAATTCATATGTTGAAGCCCTAACCCCCAATGTAATGGTATTTGAAGGCGGGGCCTTTGAGAGTTGATTAGGGTTAGATGAGATCCTGAGGGCTGAACCTTCATGATGGGATCAGTAAGCTTTGTAAGAAGAGGAAGAAAGGGTGTGTCAGTGGAGAGAACCTTCTCTGCCCTGTGAGGGCACAGGGAGAAGGCTGCCATTTACAAGCCAGAGAGTCCTTCCCAGAACCCAACCCTGTCTCAGACTTCTAGCATCCAGAACTGTGAAAAAATAAACTTCTGTTGTTTAAGCCACCACGTCCGTGGTATTTTGTTCTGGCAGCCCAAGCTGACTGATACAGTAGCATTCAAATTGCTCTTGAAAATTTACCACTTACAGGATGAAACTGCATTCCGTCCTTCATGTCCAGATATGCTTGATTCCTGTGTAGGCACGAGTTTATATTCCTGCTTCCTACAGTTCCTGAAACCTGTTTATAGAATAATTTTTACCTCTGTTTCTGCTGTCACATGAAAATATTGGGTTGGTCAAAATGTTCATTCGGGGTTTTCTGTGAGATGTTAACGGAAAAACCCGAACTTTTTGGCCAACCCAATAGATTGACAACTTTAATGGAAGATCAATTCTGTTAGGTAGGTACAGATCCAGACAATTAGTAATATACAGTAAATCCCCAGGATAAAAAATGTCAGTATTAGATTGCTATCTACTTCTTAAACAATATGCTCCAAAAGAGCTTTGATTTTAAAAAATTGAACAGTTTAATATTTTTTTAACTTTTAATTATAAAAAGTTTCAAATGTATATAACAGTAGCTAGAAGAATGTTTAATAAAATCTCATATATGAGTCACCTACCTTCAAAAACTATAAACTCATGGCTAATCTTGCTTTACCTGTATTCTCACCCATCTCCCCTCTAGCCCCATTGCATCTATAAAAAATTTAGTACATATTGGTAGATAAAAGTATTCTCTTTAAAAAATATAAGCACAGTATCATTAACATACTTTAAGATTAACAAGTTTCTTATTATAGTATCAAGTCAGTGTTCAGATATTTAAGTGTAAGTCTTGATCGAGTGAATATATGACTTGTAATTCATAAAAAAGAGAAACACATTTATTTGCTTTACTTTTAGCAATCAGTATTTTTAACTTACATCCAAATTAGATAGCTTCATTGCACACTAAAATGCTCCATATTCATTTATCCCTGAATATATCTGAATATTAGAAGTTTGTCATTCAATCTAAAGTTTTTCACAGGTCATTGAGATAAATGTTATAACTTTTTTTAATATAAAAATGCTAAGAGTATGGGATTTTAGTGTTTGAGATAATTTTACTGGCGTTAACTAGTATACAAATTCTAATTTTATACGTTGGAAATTGAACTTCATGTAGTCAGTAGTACAGTTTAGAAAAGTAAGTATATATTGTGTAATCACACTTAATTAAACTTTTTTTGCATATTATTCTGCAACACTGATAGATAACATATTCCTATCTAATGGTCAGATGTCAACTATAAAACTTCATAATGGAAGGGAGGCAATTATACCATTTAGAATTGGAATTTAAGAAAATCTCCCTCCTTCCGTCCTCCCCTCTCTCCTCCCCTCCCTCTCTCCCCTTCTCCCTCTCTCCCCCTCTCCTTCTCTCCTTCCTTCCCTTCCCTCTTCCCTCTCCCTTTTTCTCTCTCCCTCTCTCCCCCCTTTCAGTCTCTTTCTCTCTCTACCCCCTCCAACACACATACCTTATTTTTCTGATGTTCTTCTCTGGCTTTTTTATGCATTTTGTATTCTATAGATGCTTTTTTTTATGATTGTCAAATCTGCTATACATAAGTAGAGAAGAATGAAAAATGACTCTTTGTGGTGCTTAGTCAATAAATAGATCTGTATTAAAAATCAACAAAAGGAGACTATTTTATTTCTTAATATTCACCGTTTTTAAAAGGGACCTTGGAGATAATTTCCAGGTTAAACACACAAAAAATGTGTAAGTTGGGCTTCCCTGGTGGCGCAGTGGTTGAGAGTCCGCCTGCCGATGCAGGGGACACGGGTTTGTGCCCCGGTCTGGGAAGATCCCACATGCCGCGGAGCGGCTAGGCCTGTGAGCCATGGCCGCTGAGCCTGCGTGTCCAGAGCCTGGGCTCCGCAATGGGTGAGGCCACAACAGTGAGAGGCCCACGTATCGCAAAAAAAAATGTATAAGTTGACAGAACAAAATAAGTTATTATTAAGGAACAATTATCAATTTAAGAAGAACACAAAAATAAATTTTACTTTTTTAAAAGTAACAACTATTTGTTCTTGAACCTTTGGATCATAGAGTAGAAATTCCATAAGGAGAGATAACAATATTTCCCTCTTCATAAAATCACATTAGTAATTCTGCCTATGGAAATAAATGTTATTTGTAGATAGAGGTATATGATGAATATATATACATATATATTTATGCCATCAATATATAGTAGAAATGATGGAGAAGATATATCTTGGAGATGAAATAAAGAACCAAACAATTATAATTAACCTATATGGGAAAAGAATCTAAAAACGAGTGGATATATGTATAACTGATTCACTTTGCTGTACAGCAGAAACTAAAACAACAATGAAAATCAACTATACTCCAATAAAATTTTTAAAAACTTGTATATATGGTATGCAGAGCTCTGGAAACAAACTAAGTAAGTTTTCTGCTCACTGCTGTCTTTCAAAAGCAGTGACTAAGTACAGTTGGGAGTTTACTCAACTAGAAAAACATACTTCATATTGGTTGAGGTTAAACCTGGATCAGAGAAGATGTACCTTTACATTAAAATGTTTTTTGTCTCCAAGTATATGTAGAATTAGGGTACATATTTATATATGTATGTGTGTATTTAAATATAGTCCCAGTAACCACATACACAAATTAGCTCTTATCAGAGACTATTTGATTGTGTTCTTATACACCCTTTCTGAAAGTGATTAGCATTCCAGAGACCTATGTAGTTTTTGTTTTGTCTTTGTGTCTTCCAATAAGTACTTTTATGTTACTGAGAAGAACAACCCACTTCATTCAACAAACATTTTTCACCTTCCTAATGTATGACAGCCAGTAAGTTAGCTGTATTGGATTCAGTTGTGAAATGCCAAGGTTGTATTAGATTAAAAAAGAGAGCTAAGCCAACTCTAATCTTTCATTATTCTATAACTTCTTTAAAGAAAAACAAAGCCAATCTCAGTTCCTTTGAGTAGTGGTGCAACAAATTGAAAATAGGTGGCTTTTGTGTTGTCCTTCTTATCACCGGCCCTTTAACAGAGGGTATTTTATACGCACAGACATACACAATATAAAAACAATTTCCTTATGTGTCAGTATTTCATCAGTGTCTTCTAGTAAATATGAGTATGATTTGTGGTAACTCATGACAAATGTAGTTTGTATTTGAGTGTTGTAATATGAACATTTTAAAATATACCACAGTTAAATACATTTATATACCATGCATATTTATAAGCTGTGTTAGTACTTAGAATCCAAATTGTTGTCTTTTATTAAAAAAAAAATTGGACTCATTCTGCTTTTTGAGAAACTTCTAAAAGACATTTCCCTAAGTGTCCAATTTAATTGCCTATGATTCATTTTTGACAGATCACGTACTTAAACCAATGAGTCTTAGTTCTTTTCTTTCATTGTTGGCAGCCACAAAACTTGTATTACTCATACTCTTGTAGATAAAATTTTTACAATATTACTGACAGATTTTTGTATTAAGTCTTCTGTGTTGTGCAGACCACATGCTGAAGTTGCAGTAGATTCCATCAATCTATATAAAAAGGTGTGAAGATGAAGGAGCCAGTAACCCTACTAAAAAGATCACCTTTAGTTGGATATTGAAAAAAGGTGGAAGTGGGTATAAAATGATGAATGATTATCATTCAAAATAAGAATGGCAGATATGAAAAAGAGGGTCCAAATACTGTCCTTTCATTAAAGAAATAAAGAA
Organism: Delphinapterus leucas; assembly: GCF_059928025.1. Taxonomy (NCBI): domain Eukaryota; kingdom Metazoa; phylum Chordata; class Mammalia; order Artiodactyla; family Monodontidae; genus Delphinapterus; species Delphinapterus leucas. The sequence continues at coordinate 20,474,125 of NC_143146.1, read as the reverse complement.
TATGATGCAAGTTAACCATTAACTAAGGGTTTCAATATACAAACATTGACCTGAATAAATACACAAAAAGTTTTTAAGTATCTAATGTGTTTGCTAATAAGAGGAATACTGTAATACAAGTAAATTAACTTCCTCACACACACAAGAACTACAAAACTTACTGAAACTGTAAATTTTTGAAAATAATAGTGTTAAATTAGCTGTTAGACATGGCTAATTTATACCCTGAGAGTACAACTTATGTTTCTGAAAATCAGACACATCATACACAGTAGTACCTCCTTGTCTGTGGTTTCACTTTACACGGATTCAGTTACCCACGGTCAACTGTGGTCTGAGAATAGTAAATGGAAAATTCCAGAAATAAATAATTCAGAAGTTTTAACTTGCATGCCATTCTTTGTAGAGTGGTGAAATCTCATGCTGTCCTTTGCTTCCCATTCTGTGCCACTTATGGGATGTGAATCATCTCTGCTCAGCTTATCCGAACCATTAGTCACTTAGTAGCCATCTGGGTTATCAGATCTACTGTTGTGGTATCACAGTGCTTGTGTTCAAATAACCCTTATTTTACTTAATAATAGCCACAAAGCATAAGAGTAGTGATACCGGCAATTCAGATATGCCAAAGAGAAGCCATAAAGTGCTTCCTTTAAGTGTAAAAGGTGAATGTTCTAGACTTAATAAGGAAAAAAAAAATTGTATGCTGAGGTTGCTAAGATCTACAGTATGAATCTTCTATTCCTGATATTGTGAAGAAGGAAAAATAAATTCATGCTAGTTTTGCTGCCACACCTCAAACTGTAAAACTTAGAACCACAGTGTGTGATAAACGCTCAATCTTTAGGCGTGGAAAACATGAATGGAAAACGTGTTCTAAATATTGACAGTGACGTGTTGTGCCAGAAAGTATGGAGCCTATACGAAGACTTCAGAAAATGTTTCCCTGAAAAGAGTGACACCAAGCCATTGGTTGCACGTAAGGGATGTTTACACACATTCACGGATAGGTTTGGACTAAAAATATATATAAATTACCTAAGAGGCTGTATCTGCAAATGAAGAAGCTGCTGCCACATTTCCAGCAGAGCTAAAGAAGTTGATGAGGGGGAGACACCACGTTCATAAAACTTTTATCACATATATTGTTATAATTGTTCTATTTCGTTATTATTATTGTTAATTTCTTACTGTGTCTAATTTATAAATTAGAATTTACCATAGTATGTAAGTATAGGAAAAAACATATATATAGGGTTCAGTACTCTCTGTGATTTCAGGCATCCACTGGGGGTCTTGGAACGTATCTGCCATAGCTGAGCGGGGTCTACTGTACATACATAATGACCATACTGAGGTAAGTGGATGATGTAGTTTATTTTCTTTCTCAATTGTATATATACATAGCTATAAATTGGTCATATTTACTCAGTGTGTGTAGCTTTCAGATATATTTCAAAGGAGAGACAAGTTTATAAAAGCTGAGCCTGTATTTGCTACCTATGATAGTGATGTCATTTAATACCACACACCCAACAGAAGGAATAATAGCTGACATATTTGTATTTATTATGTGTCAGGCAGTATTGTAACATATAGTACTCATTTAATCCTTACAGCAATGTTATGATGTGGTTACTGTTAGTGTTCCCGGTTTAGAGAGGAGACAACTAAGGCATGAGTAACTCTCCAGGGCGGAGGGTGAGGATTTGATCTTGGGTAGTTTGAGTGCAGAGAGGACACTGTTAACACCCATACTTAGCTGCTTTCCAAAGATAACATCAGACATTTTCGTTGAAAGGGAATCTAAGGCTCACAAACTACAGTCATTTTAGGTACTTACAAAAGAAATAACATTTCTTCCTAATAATTTAGGGCTACTAAAATTTTGGAGATGAGGCAAAGTGATGTACAGGTTTTAAAAGCAAACAAAAACAACAAATTTTTAGGACAAAATGAAATACCGAAACATGACAATTCTTAGATAATAACCTCAGTGAATATTTCAAGAATGTTGTCTTAGATAATCTATGGATGCAATTATGCATGAGTCTGTAAAGGTATTTTAGCTCAAGCCTTTAAACTCAGTAGTGGAGGCTGAAAATCCACCAGTGGTAATATTCCATTCAATGAAGAAATGGAAATTAGTATATAAATTTTAAATTTTAGTTAACTTATTATTCATTTGTTTCGGTCTTAGAATAGAGAAGTAATAAATTGTAACACCAAAATATGCATCTTTTAAAGTACCCATGTCTTAAAATTAGGTATAAGTTTGTTGATTATAGGTAACAACATATTTTCTTTAGGAAATCAGCTCTACTGCTGTTTCCTCGTCACAATTTTGGGGTCAAGGCAACTAGAAAACTTACTGGAAAATTAGTTCACGGCTAAAATCTCTAAAGGATAATTTTCGTAAAAATACTGTGATAAGGTGGTTTGCCTAACTGAAATATACCAGGATAGACTAGAAGCTGAATAATATATAATTGAAGTGAGTCTGTGTATATGAAGCTTACAGCAACACATGTACTGATAGTGAAATATATGCAAATATTAATTTTTTAGTTTTATTACAACTGACATCATTTTATTTATATCTTCTGTGAACTTCAGTGAACTCAGTGGGCATTAGTTATTTTCACACATTCCATAGTATACATATTTATGGTTACTTGCATCTATTTGCTGGATAAGAACAAAACTGTAAATGGAAATAAAAATATAAGTTTATAGTTTAAAATATTTTGTTTTAACTTCAAAAGAAGAGTGAGCTTGCAGTTATTTTGGTATTAAATAGTATATTAAGCAAGTATAAAGCAGGAAAACGTGGATAATATATATATCTACATTATCTACACTTACATTATATCACTTATTTTTTAAATGAACTTGCAAAATGACTATTATTACTGCCACTTTTTGTTTTTTAAACATCTTCATTGGAGTATAATTGCTTTACAACGTACTGCCACTTTCAAATAGAGATTGAGGTGTATAGCACTTAAGCACTTTCTCAAAGTTGTATTGCTAATGGTAATAATTATTGTGTTAGTGGTAATATTATTTATAGCCTACATGGAATACTTTTATCCAGGAAAACTAATTTAGGACTTCACATTTATCTTCATAGCACTTTGAATCTAGTATAATAATAATAATAAACAGGGAATAATAATCTAGTAATTATTATTTTAATATTATTACTATATATGCCCTATTTACTTTTATTACTACAGTAACAGTCATTGCTCCTTTATTATTATTATTTGGGGATCAATGGAAAAGACTAGAAAAATACATTCAAGTATATATGGACTTTTAATATATATCTTGGAAAGTAAGTTAATAGAAGAGTTCTGATGCACTTGATAAATTGTGATAGTACATTTAGTAAATTATCTGGAAGAGAATAGTCAAATTTGAAGTATTACACAGGCACCTAGAAGAAAAATTTAAATAACTACCAAAGTTTTCCACAGTCTACTGGTGAGAAATGCAAAATTGGATATAGAATAATAGCATCCCATTAATACAAAAGAAACAATGACAAATTCCATATATATTTTTGTGTGTGCATGCACACATATATGGTACATATATTGCTTTAATGGCCCCAATTCTTCATCCTTCCCGTGTCCGTTTCCTTTGCAATGTGGCTTTACAACTCCTCCAGTAAAGGCAAGGAAGGTGGACCCTCCTTGATTCTCAGTACATACATATGATTGGCTTTGGCCAGTGTTAGCAAAGGATTGAAAAAAAACACTTGTGCATTTTAGCTTCATCTCTTGCTCTTTTTTTAATAACATCTTTATTGGAGTGTAATTGCTTTACAGTGGTGTGCTAGTTTCTGGTGTATAACAAAGTGAATCAGCTATATGTATACATATATCCCCATATCCCCTCCCTCTTGCATCTCCCTCCCACCCTCCCTATCCCACCCCTCTAGGTGGATACAAAGCACCGAGCTGATCTTGTGCTATGCAGCTGCTTCCCACTAGCTATCTGTTTTACATTTGGTAGTGTATATATGTCCATGCCACTTTCTCACTTCGTCCCAGCTTACCCTTCCCCCTCCCCATGTCCTCAAGTCCATTCTCTATGTCTGCATCTTTATTACTGTCCTACCTCTAGGTTCTTCAGAACCATTTTTTTTTTTGCTTTTACATTCTATATATAAATGTTAGCATATGGTATTTGTTTTTCTCTTTCTGACTTACTTCACCCTGTGTAACGCTCTCTAGGTCCATCCACCTTGCTACAAATCATTTAATTTTGTTTCTTTGTATCGCTGAGTAATATTTCATTGTATATATGTGCCAGATCTTCTTTATCCATTCATCTGTCATTGGACACTTAGGTTGCTTCCATGTCCTGACTATTGTAAATAGAGCTGCAGTGAACATTGTGGTATATGACTCTTTTTGAATTATGGTTTTCTCGGGGTATATGCCCAGGAGTGGGATTGCTGAGTCGTATGGTACTTCTATTTTTAGTTTTTTAAGGAACCTCCATACTGTTCTCCATAGTGGCTGTATCAATTTGCATTCCCACCAACAGTGCAAGAGGGTTCCCTTTTCTCCACACCCTCTCCAACATTTATTATTTGTAGATTTTTTGATGATGGCCATTCTCACCGGTGTGAGGTGATACCTCACTGTAGTTTTGATTTGCCATTCTCTAATGATTAGTGGCATTGAGCATCCTTTCATGTGCTTGTTGGCAGTCTGTATATCTTCTTTGGAGAAATGTCTATTTAGGCCTTCTGCCCATTTTTGGATTGGGTTGTTTTTTTTGATATTGAGCTGCATGAGCTGCTTGTAAATTTTGTAGATTAATCCTTTGTCAATTGCTTTATTTGCAAATGTTTTCTTCCATTCTGAGGGTTGTCTTTTCATCTTGTTTATGTTTTCCTTTGCTCTGCAAAAGCATTTAAGTTTCATTAGGTCACATTTGTTTATTTTTGTTTTTATATCCATTTCTCTAGGAGATGGGTCAAAAAGGATCTTGCTGTGATTTATGTCATAGAGTTTCTGCCTATGCTTTCCTCTAAGAGTTTTATAGTGTCTGGCCTTACATTTAGGTCTTTAATGCATTTTGAGTTTATTTTTGTGTATGGTGTTAGGGAGTGTTCTAATTTCATTCTTTTACATGTAGCTGTCCAGTTTTCCCAGCACCACTTATTGAAGAGGCTGTCTTTTCGCCACTGTATATTCTTGCCTCCTTTATTAAAAATAAGTTGACCATATGTGCATGGGTTTATCTCTGGGCTTTCTATCCTGTTCCATTGATCTATATTTCTGTTTTTGTGCCAGTACCATACTGTCTTGATTACTGTAGTGTAGCTTTGCAGTATAGTCTGAAGCCTGGGAGCCTAACTGCTCCAGCTCCATTTTTCTTCCTCAAGATTGCTTTGGCTATTCGGGATTTTTTGTGTTTCCATACATATTGTGAATTTTTTGTGCTAGCTCTGAAAAATGCGATTGATAGTTTGATGGGGGTTGCATTGAGTCCGTAGATTGCTTTGGATAGTATAGTCATTTTCACAGTGTAGATTCTTCCAATCCAAGAACGTGGTATATCTCTGCATCTGTCTGTATCGTCTTTAATTTTTTTCATCAGTGTCTTATAGTTTTCTGCATACAGGTCTTTTGTCTCCTTAGGTAGGTTTATTCCTAGGTATTTTATTCTTTTTCTTGCAGTTGTAAATGGGAGTGATTCCTTAATCTATCTTTCAGATTTTTCATCACTAGTGTAATGGAATGCAAGAGATTTCTGTGCATTAATTTTGTATCCTGCTACTTTACCAAATTCATTGATTAGCTGTAGTAGTTTTCTGGTAGCATCTTTAGGGTTCTCTGTGTAGAGTATCATTTCATCAGCAAACAGTGACAGCTTTACTTCTTCTCTTCCAATTTGGATTCCATTTGTTTCTTTTTCTTCTCTGATTGCTGTGGCTAAAACTTCCAGATCTATGTTGCATTATAGTGGTGAGAGTGGACAACCTTGTCTTTTTCCTGATCTTAGAAGAAATGGTTTTAGTTTTTCACCATTGAGAACGATGTTGGCTGTGGGTTTGTCACATATGGCCTTTATTATATTGAGGTAACTTGCCTCTATGCCTACTTTCTAGAGGGTTTTTATCATAAATGGGTGTTGAATTTTGTTGAAAACTTTTTCTGCATCTATTGAGATGATCATATGGTTTTTATCCTTCTGTTTGTTAATATGGCATATCACATTGATTGATTTGCATATATTGAAGAATCCTTGCATTCCTGGGATAAACCCCACTTGATCATGGTGTATGATCCTTTTAATGTGCTGTTGGATTCTGTTTGCTAATATTTTGTTGAGGATTTTTACATCTATGTTCATCAGTGATATTGGTCTGTAGTTTTCTTTTTTTGTGGCATCTTTGTCTCGTTTTGGTGTCAGGGTGATGGTGGCCTTGTAGAATGAGTTTGGTAGTGTTCCTCCCTCTGCTATATTTTGGAGAGTTTGAGAAGGATAGGTGTTAGCTCTGCTCTAAATAGAATTCACCTGTGAAGCCATCTGGTCCTGGGCTTTTGTTTGTTGTAAGATTTTTAATGACAGTCTCAATTTCAGTGCTTGTGATTGGTCTGTTTATATTTTCTGTTTCTTCCTGGTTCAGTCTGGGAAGGTTGTGCTTTTCTTAGAATTTGTCCATTTCTTCCAGGTTGTCCATTTTATTGGCATATAGTTGCTTGTAGTAATCTCTCATGATACTTTGTATTTCTGCAGTGTCAGTTGTTACTTCTTTTTCATTTCTAATTTTGTTGATTTGAGTCTTCTCCATTTTTTTCTTGATGAGTCTGGCTAATGGTTTATTAATTTTATCTTCTTAAAGAACCCGCTTTTAGTTTTTATTGATCTTTGCCATTGTTTCCTTCATTTAATTCTGATCTGATCTTTATGATTTCTTTCCTTCTGCTAACTTTGTGGGGTTTTTTGTTTTTCTTTCTGTAATTGCTTTAGGTGTAGGGTTAGGTTTTTTATTTGATATGTTTCTTGTTTCTTGAGGTAGGATTGTATCGCTATAAACTTCCATCTTAGAGCTGCTTTTGCTGCATCGCATAGGTTTTTGGTCATCGCATTTTCATTGTCATTTGTTTCTAGGTAATTTTTGAGTTCCTTTTTGATTTCTTCAGTGATCTCTTGGTTATTTAGTAGTTTATTGTTTAACCTCCGTGTATTTTTATTTTGTACAGATTTTTTCCTGTAATTGATACCTAGTCTCATAGCATTGTGGTTGCATAAGATAATTGATATGATTTCAGTTCTCTTAAATTTACCAAGGCTTGATTTGTGACCCAAGATATGATCTATCCAGGAGAATGTTCCATGAGCACTTGAGAAAAAAGTGCATTCTGTTGTTTTTGCATGGAATGTCTTATAAATATCGATTAAGTCCATCTTGTTTAATGTATCATTTAAAGCTTGTGTTTCCTTATTTATTTTCATTTTGGATGATCTGTCCATTGGTGAAAGTGGGGTGTTAAAGTCCCCTAGTGTTATTGTGTTACTGTCGATTTCCCTTTTTATGGCTGTTAGCATTTGCCTTATGTATTGACGTGATCATATGCTGGGTGCATAAATATTTAAAATTGTTATATCTTCTTCTTGGATTGATCCTTTGATCATTAGGTGTAGTGTCCTTCTTTGTCTCTTGTAATAGTCTTTTATTTTATTAATTTTTTTTTTTATTTTTTTTATTTTGCGGTACACGGACCTCTCACTGTTGTGGCCTCTCCCGCTGCGGAGCACTGGCTCCAGACGCGCAGGCCCAGCGGCCATGGCTCACGGGCCCAGCCACTCTGCGGCATGCGGGATCCTCCCAGACCGGGGCAGGAACCCACGTCCCCTGCATTGGCAGGCGGACTCCCAACCACTGTGCCACCAGGGAAGCATGCCACGGAGCAGCTAGGCCGATAGCCATGGCTGCTGAGCCTGCTCATCCGGAGCCTGTGCTCCGCAAGAGGAGAGGCAGCAGTAGTGAGAGGCCCGCATACTGCAAAAAAAAAAAAAAAAAGAGTGATGTAATAGTGAACTTATCGTCCATTTTCTCTAGAGAGTAATTTTCTGCATTTCGGGAATAGGAGACTTTTTAAAATATACACTTCATAGTACTCTCCAGGCTCCAACCAATAAATACCTTATCTAACCTCTGTGCTTTTATGACTGCTGACTTTGACAGTTGTCAACATGACTTTTTATGCATCATCTCTTGCCTCCAGCAGATTCCCTTCCTGTCTAGGAGATCTAAGAAATGTGAGAATGAGGTAATCACACATACACAGATGCTCTGCTTCAGCAGGATGGAAAATGATATTAACAGGACAGCCACTTTCTCCCTTACTGCCCTATGTAAATTTACCAGCATATGTTTAATGGCTTACTATTGAATTCCTTGGTTATAAACCTGAGAGGATTAAAATATACTACAAAAATATATTTTTATAGCTTTGTAATAATGCTTATTGTCTTCTGTCTACTGTGTGTTGAAGAGAAACTCATTTTTTTTTTTCCTACAATTCCTATTCACTTATATGCTAAAAATACCAGAAACCACATTCAGGTTACCAGATAATTTCCATTCCTATTCCCATTCCATGCATTATATGTCCAATTTCCTAAATTATTTTTCATTATATATTTATTTTGATGTTTAAAATGCTTGACATTTTCTTTCTTCTGTGCTACATTCTTCTGTCTAGAGTTTCATCTAGCTTTCTCTCAAAGTATTTTCCATGTTGAAGATATGTCATTTTCCAGTAATATTTCCTCCTTTTATTCTCCCAACATAGGTTGATACATTATGCTTTTGTGATAAGCTTATCTCTTCTCTATTTTAGGGTGTAATCACTCAGTGATTCTAAGAATATTGGTAGCATTTTAGACCGAATTAAATAATCAGTTTGTTTCAAATAGAAGATAAGATAGGGAAATGATAAATGTCTTTGGCTTTATGGTTTTCCAGTAATGGATAATGAGGATTGACCCAAAGTAACATAATTAGATCAGAGACATTTGTTTTTGATGTGATCGTGATTTCAGCTTCACCTCCCAACTCCTCTTGAAAGCCTTTGGCCCTCTCAATGTGTATAACAGAATCCAGTGATATTTACCTCACTGTTCACATTCCGCTCATATACTGCTTTTAGCTAATGTAACTAGAAAGATGAGATTAAAGAATAAGTTAGAGTGGCCAATTCCCATTGCATCCAAGCTTTATCCTTACCAATCATTTATATTTTGACAGGAAAAATGACCAAAGTAAATGAAGCTGCAATTACGTAATACAGTACTGTTATCGGAGCCATATTGGAAAGGAATTTTTTTTAACGTGTGTGGCTGTATGTGTACCTGTCTTCTAAAAAAATAAGGAAAGGAGCCTTTTTCCATATTCTTCCTGAGTATGCATCTATTTCTCCTAAAGGGATAGACCTGTGGAAAAAAGTTCAAAATCTAATTCCCATCTTGGCTAGCAAGCATGACCTACCACAGGAAGCAGCAAACATGGCTATTTTTAGTAAAATATTTATACGGACACTCTACCTATACTCCTGCATATCTGTGTAAAGTGATAGCAATGTCTACAAAATGGGAGAAAAAAGAATCTAGTCATTACAAAGAAATATAAAAAACCCAAAGAATAGTTATCATTTTGTCAATTAGCAACAGATTCTTGATTTTTTCAAAAATAATTTCACTGTATGTTTTCTGTTTTGAAAGACCATAAAATCTGTTGGCAGTATGTCAATGCAAATGATAGCACTAGGCAAAATCAATAGGAAAAAATTCTTAAAATATATTTTGGCTTTATCTAAATTAAGTACCACAGTATTATACAATTTCGTCAAATTCTGAAAATATAGACTTATTTTCATTTCTGAAAATCATTCCAAAAACCAAAGTTTAAAAAAAAATTTCCTTACTGTGTTGTGCATAAATGGAGAATGCATTATTTTGTTACATTATGTTCTCTAATATAATTAGTTACTACATGACATAGTAAAGAGTGAACTCACTTAAAATCGTTTGCTTAAAAAATTTTGCTTCTAACTAAGGAAATAGGTAACAATACGGTATATTAATAGATTCATCATATAAATAAAGTTTCAAAAGCTAATACACAACAGAGAATTCTGTTGATAGAAGAAACCTTGGACCTAAACAGAAGTTACAAAGACAGGTAGCAGCAGTCCCAAGACTCACACCACCATCTTTTAATTCCTGGCCCATTGTTAATTTTCACTATTCTGCTTTTATGTTTAAAATTGAAATGACATTTTATATTATAAATTCAAACCTACTCTTAATTTTTCCATAATTGTAATATAACAATCATTTGTCAAAGAAAATGTTCAATTGATAAATTATGTAAATATTAATGCCTTTGAAAATATGATTGTTTTGATGAAATATGTTATCAAGGATGTCCATGATTATAAAGAAAGTTTTAAAAATGAAAAGAGGAAACTGTAAAAGATTTATCATTTTTATTTGGACTATTTTGCAATGTATATTTGATTTTTCTCTTTAGGCATGGAAATATTCTATTACTATTCTTTTAGAAAAAGTAGTTCTATGCCCATTCTTGAATATACCATGAATGTATAAATATGTACATATATGTGTGTATGTGTGTGTATCAATGGGCATAATATTTTAACCTTGGGTTTTAAGTACTAAGTTTATGTATGTATGTATATGTGTGCATGTGTATGTCTGAACTTTTAAGCACTAAATTTCATTGAGACTAACTTCATAACCTCATTTTTATACTTATGCTAATAAGTTTTTATAACAGTTTTATTCAGATGTAATTAAAATACCATGCAGAAACTAAAAACTAAACAGTTTAAACTTTGTTATACACCTGAAACTAATATAAATTGTAAGTCAGTTATAGTACCAAAAAAATCATGTTACCTAAGTGTGGTTTTGTAAGGCCCCTTAAAAAGCTAAAATTAGTAAAATAGTACATATGTATGAGGCCTAATTAAGAGGGTAGAAGAGAGGGTAATGGACTATGGAGTACAGTTCATTTATAATTCACAATTCCTGCATGAACTCTCTTGTTCCTAAAAAGTACTGTACAATTTTTAGCACACTGATAGACTTACTCATCTAAACTTTATAATTTCTTTAAGTCTATAGATGATATTTGTTTTTTCTCCCAGGTTTATTGAGATATAATTGACATACGATATGGTATAAGTTTAAGGTGTACAGCATAATGTACTTACATACATCATGAAATGATTATCACAATAAGTTGAGCGAATATCTGTCATCTCATAGATAAAAAATAAAAAAAATTTTCCTTGTCATGAGAACTCAGGATTTAGTCTCTTAACAACTTTCATATGTAGCACATAACAACGTTAATTATATTAATCATATTTCATATTCTTAGTACTTGTTTATATTATAACTGGAAGTTTATACCTTTTAACCATCTGTGTTCTTTTTTGGATTCCACATATAAGTGAAATCATACAGTATTTGTCTTTCTCTGACTTACTTCAACTAGCTTAATACCCTTTAGGTTCATTCATGTTGTTCCTAATGGTAAGCTTTCATTCTTTTTATGGCTGAATAATATTCCATTGTGCATATATACCAAATCTTCTTTATTCATTCATCTGTTGATAGACTCTTAGGATATTTGCATGTTGTGGCTATTGTGAATAATAGTGCAGTGAACATAGGGTTGTATATATCTTTTCAAATTAGTGTTTCTGTTTTCTTTGGGTAAATACCCATGAGTAGTATTGCTGGATTTTATGGTAGTTCTATTTTTAATATTTTAATGATCCTCTATACTGTTTTCCATAGTGACCACACCAATTTACATTCCCACCAACAGTGCACAAGGATTCCCTTTTCTCCACACCCAGCCAACACTTGTTACTTGTTGTCATTTTGGTAGTTGGCATTGCTATCTTAATATTTCTTCGCATTATTTTTAGTCCAGTTCTCTTCTATGTGTGTAAACGTATGTTTGTGTGTGTATAGTGAGAATAAGAAACAGAGACATACAGGGGCACAGAAATAAACATAGTTTTCACATGAGTATAATTTTTGTAGCTTGTCAGATATCCACCTTGACCTGACTCAAATTTTTAATTTGATTTATATCACTGTTACATATCAGTAGAATCATTAATATATTCTAATGCCTTTTAACAATATTATTTTCCTCTCTAAACTGTGCTTTTTCCGTTCATCTTATAATTTGTGTATAGGATAACTGTAGAAAGCAAATTTCAGTATCATTTTTCTACAGTGTAGGGTTATGTGCATTAGAGTTAGAAATAAATTTTCTTTGACTATACATTGTTTCAACATGGTAAGTAAAGATTCACCTTTCTGCCTTTATAGATTACCTATTGTTGATAGTTCAAATAGGAATTATAATAGACATATTGTGTCTGACTTCTGTCACTAAACATTATGTTTCCAGGTTCATCCATGTTGTATCATGTATTAGTATGTCACTTGCTTTTATGGCTGAAAAATATTCCATTGCATGTATATGCCACAATTTGTTTATCTGTTCATCTGTTGATAAACATCTGGGTTTATTCTACCTTCTGACTACTGTCAGTAATGGTGCTCTGAACAAGCATATATTTGTTTGAGTACTTGTTTTCAGTTATTTTTGTGTATACACCTAGGAGTGGAATTGCTGGGTCATATGGTAATTGCATGTTTAATTATCTGAGGTACTGCCAAATCATGTTCCACACAGTGAAGAATTTTACATTCTTATTAGTAAGGTAAAAGGTTTCTAATTTATCCACATCCTCACCAACACTGTTTTTCTTTCTTGAAACATAGCCATTCTGGTGAGTGTGAATGGTGTATAGCTGTGGGTTTGACTTGTATTTTCCTAATGACTAATGATGTTACCCTTTTTTAAATTTATTTGTTAGAAATTTTTGTATCATCCATAGAGAAATGTCTGTTCAAGTTTTGCCCATTTATAAATTGGTCTTTTGTGGTTTTGTTGTTCAGTTTTAAGAGATCTTTGTTCTGGATAGTAGATCTGATCAGATATATGATTTTCAAATATTTTCTCCCATGCATTATGCGGTATATTCACTTTCTTAATAATGCCCTTTCATGTGCAAAAGTTTTTAATTTTGATGAAGTCCAATTTGTCTATTTGTAATCTGTTTTTTTTCTTTTGTCCCTCATGTATTTAGTATCATATCTAAGAATCCACTTCCAAATCCGAGGTCACGAAGATTTACCCAATCTTTTCTTACAACAGTTTTTTATGGATTTTTAGCTTTTGATTGGAGACTTTAACTGATTTGCACTTAAAATAATTTTTCATAAAGAAGACTTCTGTCCAATGACTTCTGTCATTTTGCTGTATGTTTTCTGAATGTCTTATATACCTTTTTGTTCATCATTTTCTCCATCGCTTCCTTCTTTTGTGCTCTGATTTATTTTGTAGTGTATCTTTTTGGTTCCCTTCTCACTTCCTTTCATGTTTATTTTTTAGATATTGTCTTAGTGGTTCCAATAAAGATTACAAGTAACATCCAAATTCCTAGCAATCTGGTTTGAAGAGACACCAACTTAGCTTAAATAACATTAAAAAAAAAACCTATATACTCCTTCTCTATGTTATTTCATAATATACGTTTTAATGCACTGTGTGTCTTAACGTAGATTTTTAATTATTGTTTTATGCCTGTCTTAAATTATATAGGAAATGAAAAGATTTACAATCTAAAAATACAATATTTGCTGCTCTTTACCAAAGTTCATTATTTCTTCATATTGCTTAGAGTTACTCTCTAGCATCTTTTTATTTCAGCCTGAAAGACTATAGCATGTCTTGTAGGGAGGGTCTACTAATGACTGACTTTCTCAGCTTTTATTTACTGGGGATGCTTTAATTTCTCATTGATTTTTTGAAGGTTAGTTTTGTTGGATGTAGAATTCTTGGTTGACAGTTATCTTTTTCAGCACTTCAAAAATGTCATCCTACTCTCTCTTGCCTTCATGGTTCCTGATGAGTAATTTGCTGTGAATCTTATGGAGAATCCTTTGTTTGAAATGAGTTACTTCTCTCTTGCTTGCTTTCAAGATTCTGTGTTATCTTTGACCTTTGACAATTTGATTACAATATGTTTCAATATGGATTTCTTTGAATGTATCCTTTGAGTTATTGAAGTTCCTGAATGTATTCTTGAATTATTGAATGTGTAGATATATTTGTCTTTAATCAGGTTTAAGATTTTGCCTATTATTTATTCAAATAATTTTTTCTGTTTCTTTCTCCTCCCCTCCTTGGTTAAGTTTATTCCTAAATTGTTATTCTTCTTGGTGCTATTATTAATAGGATTGTTTTCTTAATTCCTTTTTGGATTGTTTACCTTTAGTGTATAGAAACAAAACTGAGTTTTGTATGTTGATTTTGTATCCTTCAACTTCACTGAATTTGTTCCTTATTTATTAGTTTTCATTTGGAGGCTTGCCTGGGAAAGAATCTGCTTTCCCAGACTTTTCCCTCAGCTTATCGGTAGAATTCATTTGCTTGCTGTTGTAAACCTGAGGCTTTGCTGGCTCTTGAGTGGAGACTACCCTCACCTCCTGAGGGCTTCCTGCAGTTTCTACCAGGTGGGCTATTCTCACTGTGGCTACTTCTTTTTTCATCAAGTATATTAGTCTTCTCAGGATGCCATTAAGAAATCACCATAAACTGGGTGGTTTAAACAAAAGAAAAATTTTTTTTCTCACAGTTATGGAGGTTGGAAGTCTCAGATCAGAGGTCTGAAGAGTTGGTTTCTAATGGGTGCTCTCCTGTGGCTTGTACATGGCTACCTTTTGACTATGTTCTCACATGGCCTTTCCTCAATGCATATACACGGGGAGAGAGAGCTCTCTCATGTCTCTTCTTATAGAAACACTAATCCTAATGAATCAGGACCCCACCCTTAATGACATAATTTAACCTTAATTAATTCCTTAGAGCCCTGTCTCCAAATACAGCCACACTAAGGGTTAGGGTTTCAACATGAATTTGGAGGGAACACATTCAGTCCATAGCTTTCGTCCCCTGGCCCTTAAAATTCCTGTCCTTCTCTTATGCAAAATGCATTCATTTGATCCCAACAACTGCAAAAGTCATTTATCAGCATCAACTAAATAGCTCATATAAATATCATCTAAATTAGATAAGAGTGAGACTTGAGGTAGGATTTATCCTGAGGAAAAGTTCCCCTCCAGTTGTGGACCTGTGAAACCAGAAAAGTTGCGTGCTTCCAAAATACAATGATGGGACAGGCAGAGAATAGATATTTTCAATACGGAAGGAAGAAAAGGATGACAGGTCTTAAGCAGGTTCAAAACCTGGCAAGATAAATTCCACTAGATCTTAAGGCTGTAGAATAATTTCCTCTGGTTCAGTACTCTGCCCTCCAGGGTCACTAGAGTGACGCTGTCTGCCTCACATCTCTACAGGGTGACCCTGCCTATGTGGCTTTCTGTGTGGACCACAGGGTTCACTGAGACTTAGGAGGGGACCCCACCTTCTGACCCAATGAGGAAGCAGCCTTGCCCTCTAGGCTTGTGATGGGAATGGCAACACTGCAGATCTCTGAATTGCTTTGGGGGTCCTGCTTCCTTTTCTTTGAAGGATAACACATTTGCAGCTTTCTTTCATTCCATCTCATTTTTCTCAGTTTTCTTTAGTCCAAGCTGGAAGTGTTTTCTCTGGTATAATCCCATCTCTAGTATCCTTATCAAAAGGTTGTTCAGCCATACGCTTAGTGTTCTTTTTTTCTTTTGTTTTTTTATTTTTGGTTTTTTTTGTTTTGTTTTGAATTTCATACTTTTTTTTATATAGCAAGCTCTCATTAGTCATCAGTCTTATACACATCAGTGTATATATGTCAATCCCAATTGCCCAATTCATCACACCACCCCCACCCGTCGCCTCTTTCCCCCCTTGGTGTCCATACGTTTGTTCTCTACATCTGTGTCTCAATTTCTGCCCTGCAAACCGGTTCATCTGTACCATTTTTTAAAGGTTCCACATATATGCATTAATATATGATGTTTGTTTTTCTCTTTCTGACTTACTTCACTCTGTGTGACAGTCTCTAGATCCATCCACGTCTCAACAAATGACCCAATTTCGTTCCTTTTTATGGCTGAGTAATATTCCATTGTATATACGTACCACAGCTTCTTTATCCATTCGTCTGTCGATGGACCTTTAGGTTGCTTCCATAACCTGGCTATTGTAAACAGTGTTGCAGTGAACATTGGGGTGCATGTGTCTTTTTGAATTATGGTTTTCTCTGGGTATATGCCCAGTAGTGGGATTGCTGGATCATATGGTAATTCTATTTTTAGTTTTTTAAGGGGCCTCCATACTGTTCTCCAGAGTGGCTGTATTAACTTTCATTCCCACCAGCAGTGCAAGAGTGTTCCCTTTTCTCCACCCCATCTCCAGCATTTGATGTTTGTAGATTTTCTGATGATGCTCATTCTAATTGGTGTGAGGTGATACCTCATTGTAGTTTTGATTTGCATTTCTCTAATAATTAGTGATGTTGAGCAGCTTTTCATGTGCTTTTTGGCAATCTGTATGTCTTCTTTGGAGAAATGTCTATTTAGGTCTTCTGCCCACTTTTGGATTGGGTTGTGTGTTTTTTTAATATTGAGCTACATGAGCTGTTTATATATTTTGGAGATTAATCCTTTGTCCGTTGATTCATTTGCAAATATTTTCTCCCATTCTGAGGGTTGTCTTTTAATCTTGTTTATGGTTTGCTTTGCTGTGAAAAAGTTTTGAGGTTTCATTAGGTCCCATTTGTTTATTTTTGCTTTTATTTCCATTACTCTAGGAGGTGGATCAAAAAAGATCTTGCTGTGATTTATGTCAAAGAGTGTTCTTCCTATGTTTTCCTCTAAGAGTTTTATTTTGTCCGGTCTTACATGTAGGTCTCTAATCCATTTTGAGTTTATTTTTGTGTATGGTGTCAGGGAGTGTTCTAATTTCATTCTTTTACATGTAGCTGTCCAGTTTTCCCAGCACCACTTATTGAAGAGACTGTCTTTTCTCCATTGTACATCCTTGCCTCCTTTGTCATAGATTAGTTGACCATAGGTATGTGGGTCTATCTCTGGGCTTTCTATCTTATTCCATTGATCTATATTTCTGTTTTTGTGCCAGCACCATATTGTCTTGATTACTGTAGCTTTGTAGTATAGTCTGTATATTGTACAAATATAGGGAGGGGGATACATTATAAGGAGAAATATTTTGAAAAAGCTTACAGTTGTACTTTAGTCCCTTAATTTGTATAATTTCTTTTCAGCTTTTGATCTGTTGTAACATCACTAATAATTACAACATAATTTGTGTTTACTAGATTTACTGAAGTTTGGGAATCTTCAAATATTTAACATAGTTTAGCAGCACATACACTGAATTACACAAATTCTACATCATGAATAAGAGAAAAGTGGGACAATTTAAGACATATAATGCCCAGTATCATCATTTAACATGCAAGTTAATAGAGGTTAGAGAATTTGTGACGAAATCAACTAATAAACTCCAGATTTTGGGGGGGAGGTGGAAGCAGGAAAAAAAATGTATATATTCTGGGATTCCCATCTGAAAATAAGATTATGAAGAAGATTATGACTGAGAAAGAAACATATGACTGACAAAGAAAGTTATTTCAGCGCGAGTGTTAGAAAATTAGGGGAATGCAGTGTGAAGGCTTTAAGCAGAACACTTTAATTAGCATGGAAAACATTGGTATTAGGATATTTAGTACATAAAATTAGAAAGGTAGTTTGGGAACTGGAAAAATGTGGAAAGAAAATTATTCTTACTCTTTGAGACAATTAATTTTGACATAGTGTTTTGGCCAATATTAACGTGATGAAAGTGATATTTTGAAAGATTATATAGCAGCAGTTAAAATGATTGATTTTGGTAGGGAATAAACTGGAAGCAAAGGGGTTGATAATAGGATTATTGCATTTGCCTTATGCTGCTAATACTACTGCTACGTGCTTAGAGGCTGCTTAACATCAGTTTCAGAATGGAAATTTACTTGTTATAGCATATGCCAGAAGAGTATTGAATAAAGTGAACATGTATATCCCAGTCCCAATTTATGGTGTCTGTCTTTGAAATAAACAGCCTGAGATGAATTTCTTGAGTTTTTACATGAAATGGATTGAGTAATAACAGACTCTTCAGTGGAAATGCTAACTACTGCAAAATTGAATATAGCAGAATAGACAAGGGTGTCAACCTTACCTCTGTTACATTCTGCACTGCAAAGGGCAGGTGAAGAAAGTATAGACACAGATGCACTTTGAAGTAACAGAATAGTGTTCATTTATAGGGAAGGTGAAAGAGAAATTTGAGCATAACTAACAATATTGAAGCGAGATTCAAAATAGGTATAAAATTTACTATTGTATACCGGTAGATGTTTAGGTGTAAGTAATAGATTGAAAGATTTACAAGAGATTTGTGAAACTTCAGAATACTTGGAATAAATGATTTAGGTAAAGATATTTGACTAATTTATTTTAGGATTTCCATTAAATTTTAGGTCAGAAATATCACATGAAAAGTTATATCATCAATCAGAGCTTAAGCAATTTTTAAAAATTGACCTCTTTAACAGTTTTATAGGATTAAAAATCTACATGGATAAGAAACTGTCCTCTAAACCTAATTCAGACCATTAGTTATCTCTTGGTAGTTTTAAAATGAGATATGCAAACCAATTAAATTAGACACAGAAACCAGTCAGATCATGGAATTTTTACCAGAGGAAGCAACTATAAAATGAGCACAGAAATATGGTTTTTGTGAGAATTCAGAGAATCCTTGTTAAATTATCAGCTCAGTGGGTAGTCCTTGGTTATTGTTTAAAATAACTGTTAACTCTATTGATATTATTTATTTTGTATATATGCATACATCATATTTATTTACATAGCAACAGGTATAGAAATAATCACCTTTTGAACTAGTTTGGAATGAGTTTCTCTTTTAAAAGCAGCCCTGCCTAGAATATATGTTAATGCTCTTGAATGGATTTACTAGCAGCAAATTCTTACTGACTGTAGGGTTCAGACATGGTGCCTGATAATGAGGATTCTTTCACTTTAGCGTGAGAATGTGGTAGACCATAACATTCCAAAGTATCACAGCCGATGTGACTGTTGCTTGTAGTACTTCCATAATTAGTTCACATGCCCACTAAGGCATGGCTTTGGAAGACTTGTAGCCAAATATATATATACTGGAAGATGGTCACTAGATTTAAAGAAAGTGAAATAAAAGTGGAAATATCAGTTCTAACTAACCTGCCTGGAGAGAGACACGGACAAGCATAGTGATTACATTCCTCAGATGTGAACATCCTGTCTTTTTGTTACTTAGTTCTCTAAGATTTCTAAGACCCAGGCTGCGGCTAAAACACGCATGTTGCCAAAAATCAGCCACTGATTTTTCAGCATTTCCTACGGTTTCACAAATAAGTCAATGGCCTTTTCAAATATCAGAATGCCAAGATCTAAAATGGAGTGTTCATTGACTTGGGAATCTAATTATAAATAGATGTGAATTCTGGAAAAGAGTTGGTTAACAGGCACTTGAAAAGACAGAAAAATTGAGGATAAAGACTTCTTACTCACTAGTCATGTCAAGTTTTGGTTTTCCCTTATAGTCTGTGTGCTGGTTTAGAGAAGACGAGTGAAGAGTCTAGGATATTTGGAAGTGGCACAGTCCTCCAAGGCCAGTGGAAATAAGAGTCAGACGACCTAGTAAATGCATTAATGAAAGGGTTAGTGGGATGGGTATGAATCTGTGTGTTGAGAGCCAAAACAAAATTAGAAATAAGCCCCTGAAATTCTTCTGGAAATTTTATTGCTAAAATAGCAAGTTCTGTTGAGTATTAAACAGATCACGCTTGACTCTAATCAAAAGGTCAGGAAGGAATCTTGCTTCTTCAGCAAGCTTCAGACCTGAGTTTTAAAAAGTATATTGACACCTGCTTAATATCCACAAGCCCAGTCTGTCTTCAGGTAGGTGGAGTTCATGAAACAAAAGAATTGAAATATTCTCCAGACCAAAGAAAAAGTAATTTTATTTAGAAAAAATAGAAGAAAAGGAAAACTATTATAGACTAAGATTGACAAGGAGAATTCATAAAATCCAAAAGGAATTAACTTGACTGATTTAGAATTACTATTTGGTTCAAATAGCTAACATATCAATATTGTTAACATATATCTACACCAATACCCATTAAGCTTCTTTATTACTAAAACTTACAAAGATGAATCCCCTGTTTATAATAATAACTATATATAGTATATATTGGCTGTTCATCTAAACAGTGAGTTACATTGAATATGCGGTGTGTTGTTAAACCAGTATTCAGCTCAGCATCTCTAGGGAAGTTATGCTTTCATCCACTGTCTCATATGTGGAGGGTGCTCAGAAAATATTTGTCATAAGAATGACTTAATTAATCGATGAGTCCTAAACTTGTAAGCCTGTTTCCTACTTAATATATTCTTATTGTATTGGGTTACTTAATATTTTTAAAGTGTAATTCTAACCTGATTTGATGATCCAGAGTCTCCCATCCAGAAAAATAGACAATAGGCAATAACTTTACTATTATACAGTTACATTTATTATTGATGAATTGACAAAATTCAACACCCATTTATGATAAAAACCCTCCAGAAAGTAGGCATAGAGGGAAGTTACCTCAACATAATAAAGGCCGTATATGACAAACCCACAGCCAACATGGTTCTCAATGGTGAAAAACTGAAACCATTTCCACTAAGATCAGGAACAGGACAAGGTGGCCCACTCTCACCACTATTATTCAACATAGTTTTGGAAGTTTTAGCCACAGCAATCAGAGATGAAAAAGAAATAAAAGGAATCTAAATTGGAAAAGAAGAAGTAAAACTGTCACTATTTACAGATGACATGATACCGTACATAGAGAATCCTAAAGATGCTACCAGAAAACTACTAGAGCTAATCAATGAATTTGGTAAATTAGCAGGATACAAAAGTAATGCACAGAAATCTCTGGCATTCCTATACACTAATGATGAAAAATCTGAAAGATACATTAAGGAAACACTCCCATTTACCATTGCAAGAAAAAGAATAAAATACCTAGGAATAAACCTACCTAAGGAGACAGAAGACCTGTATGCAGAAAGCTATAAGACATGGATGAAAGAAATGAAAGATGATACAAACAGATGGAGAGATATACCATGTTCTTGGGTTAGAAATATCAACATTGTGAAAATGACTATAGTACCCAAAGAAATCTACAGATTCAGTGCAATCCCTATCAAACTACCAATGGCATTTTTCACAGAACTAGAACAAAAAATTTCACAATTTCTTTGGAAACACAGAAGACCCCGAATAGCCAAAGGAATCTTGAGAAAGAAAAACGGAGCTGTAGGAATCAGCCTCCCGGACTTAAGACTATACTACAAAGCTACAATAATCAAGACAGTATGGTACTGGCACAAAAACAGAAATATAGATCAATGGAACAGGACAGAAAGCCCAGAGATAAACCCACACACATATGGTCACCTTATCTTTGATAAAGGAGGCAAGAATATACAATGGAGAAAAGACAGCCTCTTCAATAAGTGGTGCTGGAAAAACTGGACAACTACACGTAAAAGAATGAAATTAGAACACTCCCTAACACTGTACACAAAAATAAGCTCAAAATGGATTAAAGACCTAAATGTAAGGCCAGACACTATAAAACTCTTAGAGGAAAACATGGGCAGAACACTCTATGACATAAATCACAGCAAGATCCTTTTTGACCCACCTCCTAGAGAAATGGAAACTGTTTTCCTTTGTTTCTGCATTTTCTCACTTCTCTGGTTAAACTTATTCTTCGGCTACAGTTTTTCCACAGACAAAAGGCAGGCTGCGGACATGGGGTGGCGGTGGGGGGCAAGGACCACAGGGTCCTGCTCCATTTCATGGGAAGCCATTGAAATTGGTTTTTAACCCCAAACCTATTTTTGGTTCAGCTTTTTCAGACACAGGGTTCCAAAATCCAGAATATTTGAATCCTCCTACCCTTTACACCAAGTATATAAAGCCATCGTCAAGTTTTGTTGTATTTACTTCATGGTTAAAGTCTATCACCTTTTTTTATATCTCATGTCATCTCTCTCTTGGACTCTTTCTCAGATGGGCTCTTGAGCAATATCTAAGATCCTACTGGCCTCATGTTTGATTCATGTCACAGAGCAAGAGTTCTACACAAGCTTTGACACGCTTCATGCTGAAAAGGTCCCACCTTAGCAGGCACCACATTTCTCTGGTTCCTGCCTGGAACTGGAACTCCTCTGATGGTGCAGCTTGGGATCTTACAGGAGCCTTTTTTGACTCATACATGTGTATCCCCAAGGGCAGCAGAGCCTGTGGCCGTGCGAAGCCTTTACCCAGTCAGAATAGAAACAGAATGATTAAGGCATCTCCATTTCCTCCCTAATGGACCTGTTTATAGGATTCCTCAGAAGTTTCTAGAGGATTAGAATACTAGTCCTCCACAGAGGTTGCCAACTG
This sequence comes from Delphinapterus leucas, assembly GCF_059928025.1. Classification (NCBI taxonomy): domain Eukaryota; kingdom Metazoa; phylum Chordata; class Mammalia; order Artiodactyla; family Monodontidae; genus Delphinapterus; species Delphinapterus leucas. Next base: position 20,451,450 of record NC_143146.1, on the reverse strand, counting down.
AAAACTGTATCTTTGTACTGGCTTTTTCTCCTTCCTTGTTTCACTCTATTCTCACTCCTTCTCTCTGGAGTCACATTCAAGTCAAATAGCCTGTAGGTAAGACCTTAACTCAAACTGAGCCTTTGGAAGGAAACACAGACTAAGAATGTGGTGATAAGAGCAGCCCCACTCTGCATAACATAGCATTCTGGAAGTGGACCACTTTACCTATCTGATGACAAAAGGACCACATTGTGGTGAAGTGGCAATTAGACCAGGCATACAAAATGATCAAACTTTTCTAGGCTGTCATGAATGGAGGGCTGTGATAAGGCACATGTAGAAGTTGAAGTTGAAGTGTTGGATAACTGGGTAACTAAGTTCCTTAAGTCATGCTGGGCAAGCTTTAACTCATGGCTGAGTTAAAGAGATTCATGCTTCTTGGAACAATAAGGATACTGTGGAGAAAACCAAGTCCTGGATTTAATTATATGAGTGGCAGAGCTCAAAAAATATTGAACTCATAGTTTTTAAAGACACTTTATGCCGAGTCCTCAGGCCCTCTAAGGAAAATAGTACAAGTCAGAGGTCTGTGATTGGGTCATTTAAATAGATGACTGTGAGAATCTTGAACCTCCAGATTCTCATTAATCCCCAGGACCAGGTGGAGGACTTAACCCCTCCCACTTGTTGGAAGAGAGCAATGCAAGATAAGGCTTGTCTTTGTCAAGCTCCACGTCTGCTTTTGCTTATTGCCTCTTGGACCAATAACTGGAGTCACTTCTCAGCACATACCAACAGGGAAATAGAATTTCTGCTGTAAGGAAAGGCCTTGTAGGATAATTGGAGTTCCCAGTTAATACAAACCAGAAGGAAAACAGAGGAACACATGAGGGAGTAGGTCTTGTTGATATTGGACTTGTGGGCAGAATGAGAAACTTGGCAGGGAGGAATTTATTGGCATGAGAATACATCTTCATGAATTGTGTTTAACTTTCTTACCCAGGACGCATGGAACTAGTCATAACACTCTGCTCGGATGATTCCAAAATTGTAAACATAATGATGGCCAACTGTAAATGTGATGATGTGCTGTGATTATCAGAGTAGAGTACTGAAAAAGGACTCAGAAGGCTACAGAAATGATGGGATTGTAAGAATGGATTTATTGCATAAGGGTGAAGAATGCTTCCTACTTTGGTGTGACGCACCCTTCACTAAAGCTTTAAGAGATACATCAGTGATGGGGCCTCGGAATTTTTGATTGAGTCAGTGTTTGATATAATATGTAGGCTTGGATAGATTTTAAAAGATGCTTCCATCTAGCTAGATTTCATGCAATTCATGGAAATTATATTCTTTTAAAATGCCAGAGGCCATATTATGCCACTTCAGATTCTATTTACTATTGATATAATGAACAGGAGATCTGGAGTGGCAAAAAGGTACCTTAATCTTTGAGTTTCCCATGGGCAAAATAGTGTGATAGATTCACGACGGACCCAGGTTGACACTCCTAATGAGAGGTAGCATCTAAACCTCCTCCCTTGTATCTGGGTGGCCTCTCTCTCTCTTTGACCAACAGAATATGGTAGATGTGTCACTGCACAAGTTTCCTGGTCTAGGTCTTAAGAGACTGGCAGCTTCTACCGCCCTACTTCTTGAAAAATTTGCTATAGAAATATGTGTTTGAGGGGAGGTGGTGGTGGTGGTACCTTAGCTGTCATATAAGAAACCTGATATGAGAAGTTCAGACCACGTAGAAAAGGCAGGAAATGAAATGCCATGTGGGGAGAGAGAGAGAGACAGAGACAAAAACGACAGTGAGCCATATTGACTAGAAATGTGAATAAAAACCATCTTGGCTGCCAACTTCTCAAGCCCAGATGGCACATGGATCAGACACAGTCAGCCAGCTGAGCTTTTCCTGAATTTCTGACCCACAATATTGTGAGCAAAATTAAGCATTTGTTTTAAGCCAGTAAGTTTTGGACTAATTTGTTAAACAGAAATAGATAATTAGAACATGAGTGGACAAATACAGTTTAACTTCGTACTTTTAGTTGTATTTTACTGTAAATGTGTTTATTTTCCTGAAAATATCAAGAGGTGGCAAGCAAAAGTACAAGATGTCAGATGCTACAATGGAAAATTCTCATATCTCACCAGTTTCTAGGTCTAAGCCAGTTCACAGACTGAAGAGGATGCTCTGTCCTCTTGAAACACTTCTCTACAGTATCACCTCAATAATATGAAATAAATATTTCTCCAGTCTTTTTCTAAGCAACCCATAGGCATTTACCAGGGCACTGTGCATTGAAGGAAGAGAAATTATAAAGCCACGTGAAGGCTTTTAAATATATGATCTGAAATGTCAGGGGATCCAAATGACATCATGGTCCTTCCATAAGGAAGAGGGCTTATTTGGCAAGGTGAAAATTTGTCTATCTATCAACCTATCTACATATTTCTCTGTGTATCTGTCTGTCCATCCGTCCATCCATCCATCCATCCATCCATCCATTCATACTATGAAGTCTTAAAAGAAGTTTACCTTGCCTGAGGCCTGTGGATTTGTGGACCCACACTATTGTTATTTCTTTAGTTCTAGAGTACATAATTGGGATAGATACGCATGATATCTAATGGAACTCCCATATTTGTTTCCTGACTGGAGTTAAGACCCATCATGTTAGGAAGGGCTAATAGGTAATCCCTAAACCTGATCCCCAAACCACCCAAGAAGTAAATCAGAAGTTATAAGCCATATCCCAGGGAAAATTCAGAAATTAGAAAGGACCTCCATGAAAAACTTAAAGGGTTCAGGGGTGTCAGTGCCTGCCATTTCCCCATTCAGCTCTCCTGTGTGTCCCTGAAAGAAATCAGCAACACATGGATTGTGGTGAATCACACTAGATAAGTACATCTTATACCAAGAAATCATAACCCTACTCATAGTTGCTAGGGCAGATGTGGTATTTTGTTGGTAATAATGGAAAAAATGTTACGGGCTGCTGCTCTGGCAATTGTCTTTTCAGTTCCCTCCATGAGAAGGATCAAATGCAGTTCACATTAACTCTCCATGTTTCAGTAGGCATATGGACTACAGGAAACTAAGTTATCTGAACTTGGTAGTCTTTACTATATTGATGACATTTTGCTGATTGGACTTGGCAAACATTCATGATGCACTTTCAGTTAGATTCTTATACCCAAGAATATGTGAGTCGACACCACACCTCCAAAATCTTGAGGACTTAGAAACAGACCATGGAGTGAACATAGTATTGGCTCCTCTTGCACCTTTTCACAGATTACCCACTCATGGAGGGTGTGTTCCTTGTTCCTACTCAGGTAGGCCCTGCCCAGCCTCAGTCCCTGGTTCCTAAAAGAGGTACACCACTGGCCAGTGTGGGCTCTTCTTGCCAGTGGGTCAGAGGTAAATAGAAGATTTATTGATTCTGATATCCTTGGAAAGCTGGAAGTAAGTCATGAACTCAAGAGATTCTCTAGAATGTCTTTTGATGTTTTGTGCCTGGTGATAATTGTGAATAGAGTACTGCAGTAACCCTAGCCCAATAAAGGTAAGCCCACAAAGGGCTCATACCTTACAGAGATAAAAATCTCTGGAACTGTAGCAGGCAAGAATCCCAGTCCAGTGTAAGTACAGGCTGAGGGTGAAGAAAATCTAGAATTAAAGATGTAGGAGGGAGCTGATAAATAGTAGTTATGACAAACTTTTGTTTTCTATCAAAGGAACACCTGCACACTCTAAATAATGGCTTGTATTTTCCATGGATTAATAATCCATCCTATTTTCCCTGTATACATGGTGTGATAGAAACTAAGCACAGACTGTAATTGTTTCATCTATCCTGGAGCATCCCCCAAAACCTGGAAAATTAATTTAATTGAAATTCTGAGTTATATTCATTTTTGCTAATATTATATAGAAGTTACATTTAACAGCAGAAAGCAAAGAATATAATTTCTATTTAATTTTAGCGTAGTGTATTCTGAGGGATAAAGTTTAGTATATGCTAGTAATTAACACTAAATTCTTGTACTAAAACAGGCTTGGGTAATTTGTACTTTGTTTCTCAATTAATTATTGAATATTCACTTGTGTTATTTTTCCTCTGTCATTTGCATTTTGCATGAAATAACATTTCTTTGGTGTTTTGTGATTAACAAGGCATTTTATGCTACAATATTCATGTTTCAAAGATGTATAATCTCTTTATTTAATATATGTAATTTAAAATTTATTTTATCATTCACTATTTAGTAAAAACTACCACTATCTTTCAATCTTTTTGAACTATTGAATGTTTAATATTTTTCACATGTATGTTGTCATCTTACTTTAGAGTTTACTAGAACAAGTTGCTCATAAAAAGCTTGTCTAGGAAATATTGAATGTACAATGTCTAGGAAATACTGAATGTACAATGAGCTTTCTGATTTTCCAGTTCACTGACTTAATCCTTACTCTCTCCTTTGGTGGTAAAAACATTAAAATCCTACATTAGAAATACAAAGATACAGTGTCATAAAGTATTATAAAAATAAATCACTGCAGTTTTGTGAGTAAATTCTAATTGCTTACTGGCAAACCCTTGAAAAGTCTTTGGGTATACACTGTTCTTTTGCTTCTCGAGGAGCATATGATTATTTTATGAAAGAATTCTGTACATGATTTTTTTAAAATACACCAAGAGTCTAGTTGAAATTAAGCATATCCCTGACCTTAGGCAAGTCATCAAACACACTGTAATAAGAGTATGCTTTATACACTCTGCCAGAAATGTGTTGGAGAGTCAGGGTAATAATGTAGAAAAAACATTTTCATCATTATGTAAGAATGTATTTGAAAAAATAAATAGCAAAGCTCTGCAAAATTTAGCAAACTTAGCTGCTTCAGTGTGAATAGGGAAAATTTTTCTATATGGGGAAGTCCTGGGCTTGGAGTGGGAAGAGCCTCAGTTCACTTGAATGACCCTGGGAGATAGATGTCTTTAAGTATTTGAACCATAATTTCTTACTCAGAAGCAAAATGCAGATGCAAAATACACATTTAGAAGAGGAGTAGTTGAGAAACTATATGTAAAAAGCTATATAAACAATGAATTTCTACATTACTATAGCTGTCAGTAGATTCAGGTTTTGTGAGCCTTGAAGCTTATACAATATAAAATAAAGGATACATATTATAAATAATATTGGATAGACAAATTAATATTTATTTAGAATGAGGAGAAATCATCATAAATTACAAAGCTAATAAAACTGGAAATTGCCTCAAATGCTGCAAAATCCAGAAAAAAATACCATTATGCTCTTTATAATTTACTTTTTGACATCTCTATAACATTTTCCCTCTATATTATTTAGGTGAGTACTCCTTAATCACCTCTTTTTATAAAAATAATTTAAAACATTTTCTATGGAGGTAATAGTTTTGGATAGATCTTTTCTTCTTTACATCTACATCATTGCTTCCTGCTGTAAACAACATTCAAAGAGTGAACACATCCTCTGTGCCTAGGCTTACATCATGATGCCAGGAAGGTTGTCACAGTAACCCTAGAATGAGAATAAAAAGAAAGGTTCATAAACGTATAGCAGAGTGAGCACAGGTACTGTTAGAAAGGAATGAACTCAGAACCATCAGTGTGGGGTTATGTCTCTTTCGTTCATCAGTATATTTCTAGTTCCTAGCATAGTTCCTCACCCATGAAAGGTGCTCAGTAAGTAATTGTTGAATAAATTTAGAAGTTCATGAATAAATATATCTCGAATGATTCCATTTTATTTCCTAGAATTCATTTCCACACTGAGGGTTCTAGCAGTATCTTAACTGTAAGTAGCCAGGACTGTCACCATTTGAACATCTCACAAGACTCCCTACTCCCCTTGACCATATCTTTATTCCAAAAATACCTGCATCCACACTTAACGCTGTAGACTCTAGACTAAGTCTGATGGAGGCAGGGGGGCAAAGTAAAAACAAACACCATCTTAATTTTGAAATTTTACACAGGCACTATAAAGAGCAAAGTGAACACATTGCTAAAGCCCTTTGAAGGAACCTATTGAATGAGGAGCTGTGAATCTTTAGCTTCATGGTCAATTCATCTCTGAATGTATGCTCTTCTGAAAAAGATGATTCTTCTCAAGTAGAATGCCAGAAATCTTTTATGAAAGTAAACAAGCAGTGGTGTTTGGGGAAACCCTGACTTTCTTCGTTCACTTTTAGTAGATAGTACCACCACCACCGCTCCCCCCCCCACCCACCGCAATGTGTGGGCATGACTGATGGCTTCCAGAATGAGTAACATTATATTAATTTAATAGACTCGGCACAAATTCTTCATGAAATCTACAGTCACAGCCAGCTCCAGATTGCCTTTCTTTGTTGGACTTTCTGGACCTAGATATATATATATTTTATTGTTTTACATATTGAACTTTTCCCAGTGTTTGATGACCTCCATTCACTGAAGAGATTGTATCCAATTCATTTTTATATTCTTAATTCCTAGCATATTCTTTGACCAAGTATAATCTTTTTGTTTTTAAATTAATTAATTTAGTTTTGGCTGTGTGGGGTCTTTGTTGCTGCTCGCAGGCTTACTCTAGTTGGCGGTGAGCAGGGGCTACTCTTTGTTGCGGTGTGCGGGCTTCTCATTGTGGTGCCTTTTCTTGTTGCTGAGCACGGGCTCTGTGTGTGCAGGCTTTAGTAGTTGTGGCTCGTGGGCTCTAGAGTGCAGGCTCAGTAGTTGTGGCCCACGGACTTAGTTGTTCCGCGGCATGTGGGATCTTCCTGGACCAGGGCTTGAACCTGTGCCCCCTGCATTGGCAGGCGGATTCTTAACCACTGCGCCACCAGGGAAGCCCACCAAGTATAATCTTAATAAACATTTGTAGAATTAATTAATAATAAAAACAACCCAAAAAACACCCCAAAACATATAAATTTGAGTGTTTTAAAGTAACTTTAAAATTAATTTTATTTTGCACCACTTTTCTGTTGTCGTTGTCTTGAAAATGTCGATATTTAACTCACATGCACTGAGTACTACTGTTGGCTACTCAAAATACTGTGTTTTCTATGTAATTCAACAGAGATTTATTAGGCTAGTTACTTAAATTTATAAATATGAATAATTGTCCTCAAATTGCCTGCCCTCAAAGATCTTATAATCACCATGAAGAGCCAGGCATATTAAAATCTCATCTACGGAGCTTGGGTTAGACTCCAAAAGAACAACATATAATGTAGTCATTTGTGTTTTTGGTGAAGGGTAATTGGTGTTAGATGGTTTTATCAGGGGAAATTTACTAAGGGTGTGAAAGCTGAGGTCTCTTAAAGGATTAGAATAACTAGATTACCGATAACTAGAGATAAGAACACCTCCACTCCCCCCCAACACACACACAGATATGTCAGAGAATGAGGAACATGAAAACTAATTAGTGTAAGTGGAAAGAAACTGGTGTCAGAAATGGTGTCTTTTTTTTTTTTTTTTTTTTTTTGCGGTACGCAGGCCTCTCGCTGCTGTGGCCTCTCCTGTTGCGGAGCACAGGCTCCGGACGCGCAGGCTCAGCGGCCATGGCTCACGGGCCCAGCCGCTCCGCGACATGTGGGATCTTCCCGGACCGGGGCACGAACCCGTGTCCCCTGCATCGGCAGGCGGACTCTCAACCACTGCGCCACCAAAGCCCTGGTGTCTATTTTAAAAAGCAAGGAATTTAGTATTTTCTAAGCAAAACATGAAAGGGAGTAGCTAGGTCCAGCTCATGGATTTTTTTTTTGTATACTGATACCAAAAAATTTGAGTTCAAGCCATGAGGGAAGTAGTCACTCTTGGGATATGAAGGAGGAGTGTAGTATAATCACATTTACACTTTGATAGACTGTTTTAGTAGCATTAAGAAGATCTACAATACATAAATCTCAAAGAAAAGTTCTAGTTAGGAAAGTATATATAAAGGGTACAGGAACATAAAAGAGGCTGGCAATCTAAACATTTTCATTAATTCTCACAATACCCTCTTGAAACTTAAAAAAAAAAAAGTGTCCTCATTTTGCATATGAAGACATTTAGATTCAAAAAGATTTCATTGGTTTACTTGATTCACTTATCCCAGGCATACATGCATAATTGTCAATTCAACTGTCTTTTTCCAGGAAGTCAGAATAATGTTTCTCTCACAATGAATATGAGTCTTCAAGTAGGGTTGATTCCAGATTTTTTGCTAGGTTAAATGCTAACTTCCTATAGCTAAGAATTTCTAAGCTGCTGTGAGAAGGGAGTACAGCCTTATGTGCTTCAGATGACTCAACTCATAGGTTTCAAATGGGGCAGTATAAATTGTTAGAGATTCCCCATTCCAAGAAACGTCAGTACCTGGCATCTTGATAAGTTTTTACTGTATATTGAATAAGTGATAGAATGTTTATTGTCCTTTCCTCATTAGCTTACTCCCTTTTAAATGATTGTTTGCAAGGACACTTTGTTCCTAAACATGAAAATGTTCTTAGCTTTATCCAAGTGCAAACCACTAAGTCACAATTTTAAGAAGCAACAAGGGAAAAAAATAAATTTAACTTTCAAGCTTTCCTGAGTAAAATGTTCTAATCTTTCTGTTCTCCCATCAAACCTCTTCTGCCTTCATCACAAACTGGTTAAACCACTACAGTATTTTGATCACACCAACAGGATCTCTGGTTGCGTACGTCAATGTCCTCTTTCTCTGATTATCCAGTGTAGAGTTTAGGAACTGTTTCAGAGGTGAATGTTTAAAGACCATATTACAGTTTAGTCTCCCTTTTTTAGGAGAGAAAAATCAATTGTTCTATACATTTAGCTACTTTGAACAGAAAAGACATGAAAAACTCAGAAGAGCATAATATTTAAGTGCATCTCTTCAAATCCTGATGACCCATGGAAAAATGTATAAATAAAATTCTAATTGTATATACTAAATTGTGGCTGTTGCTTGTTTATATATTGTAATTTATTTGTTTTAGGCTATGATTAGATTTGGAAGCTCCCCTTGTTCAACTGTTAAATAAATAAGCCACATAATGAATTCATTTTAAATCACTTTCAGGGAGAGTGATGATTAAATCTATGCTAAGAGGCAGAAAGGATTTAGAAGCTCTGTGAAGATTAGAAATTAGAAATAGAACATATAGATCCTGCTTGGAACATTAACTTTATCTAATTATACTTCTCTTAGAATGTGGTCCAATTTCAACCTTCACTTCTTTTCCACTCCAGAGAAATCAATTCATGATTTCTTATTCTCATTTGGGTCCTCTGCTTAAAATCTCACAAGGTCAAAATCACTATTGGCAGAACTGTGTTCCTTTTTGGAGGCACTGGGGATGAACCTGCTGCCAGCCTCATTTAGTTGGCTGGCCAAATTTGGTTCCTTGCCGATATAGGAGTGAGGTCTCCATTTTCTTGCAGGCTATTAGCCAAGGCCCTCTCTACTTCTCAAGGCCACCTGCATCCCTTCTTGTGTGTGCTTTGTGTGGTTGCCTCCCTCAGATTTTGAATCTCCTCCTGCCACATCTTATTTAAATCCAGTTGAAAAAACTTCTCTGCTTTTAAGAGTTCATGTAATTAGATTTGGCCCATTGAGATAATGCAGGATAATTTCCCTATTTTGAAATCCTTAACCTCAATTATATCTGCAAAGCCCTTTTTATCATGTAATGTAACATATTCATAGGTTCCAGGGATTAGGGTGTGGGTGTCTTTGGGAATCATTCTGCCTTCCATAATTAGTGATAGGATGAATACCAGTGTATCTATTAACCAGTTTATGAAACATCATTTCTCTTAACTTTAGAGTATCATCTATCTCATTTATCTCCAGCTCCAGAAGTAACCATTATTTTTAATTTTGTGTTTACCATTCTTAACAAGAATGGAATTTCTATTTATTGAAGAATGCATATTTTCACCTTTAGTGGATGATAGGAAATGGAAGATGTTTCCAAAGTGATTGTATAAATGTATACAACAAGAAAAAACACTGTATGTGCATTTCCACTATACCACATCCTCATCAAAAATCAGTACTTAAACATTTTTAAACATATGTAGAGATCTTAGGACACGTGACTAATATAAATATTGTGAAGATTGAGCCCCTTTTTATTTGAGTATTGGATATTCAAATTTTTTCTTCAGATAAATGCCGATTTTTCCACCAGTTTACTAACTTTTTCTTATTTATTTCTAAAAATCCTTTATGTGGTCTGGTCACATATATTTTAGATGCTCTGTCTCAGTTTATGATATGCTTTAAACTTCCTTTAATGTTCATGCAGAACAAAAAAGTAGGAATGAAAAGTGTGATGGGAATAGAGTAAAAGGGATGCACAGAGGGAGATTCTCTGAGAATATCTTGTATATTGATATGATTTTAGGATCATCTTAACATTTCACATAGTCAAAAAATATTTTAATGAAATGAAAAGGATGAGGAAAAACAAAAATGGATTAAAAAATAATTACTTCTTTCATCCCACTTCCACAAAGATATTCTTTATATATTCTTCTGCTAACTATATAATTTTGCCTTAAATATTTAAAAGTTTAGTCTTTCTAGATTCCATCTTTTTGTTATAGGAGGTATCTAGTTGTATGTCTCTTCATGAAGGGAGCCAGTTGTCTAAGTTCACCTCCTAAAGAAATGCTTCTCCTCTATTGACTTGCTTTATTTGAGGCTATTCCGAAGCTTTCTCTCCTCTCCAGTGCTATTTGTGTGTTCTTGTGACAATAACAGGCAGTTTTGTTACTTTGCCTTTGAAGTTCAAGCAATCCTCACGTTGCCTGGTTCTGATTTTCATGAGTTTTAGTTGCCATGCTTTAGTTAAATAATACCAGTCCTTCAACAACACAGTTCAAAACTTAGTTGCCAGAACTGTGAGTAATTGCATAAAGCACAAATTTCACTGTGAGCTTTTCATTTCACTTAGCACTGTGTAAATAAGAGGTGCACATCATGATCAGAGACCAGTCCTTTCACTTCTTTCAGAGTCTGTTGGTGATTGGTCAGTGTGCCTCCGTTATTCAGCTCACACACAGATGGCAAAGCGTGTAATTGTGCTGTCTTTTAGTGTCGCACGTGTATGACATTTTATAAAAAATGGATAGTCACAAGAAGGAATTGTCCCACAAAAATTAGAGTGCAGAAAAGGAATGAAAAGTGATAATGCTGTATGTGAACCAAATGTAAGTGGAATTGTAGAAGAAATAACTGATCATGATAATGTTGACAGTCTTGCTGTTGGAGAGACTCTATATATAAAACTAGAGGGACTTGGTGAATGTGAATTTTTTGGCATAAATGAAAAAAGTGGTTTTGATGAATAGGATGAAGATGTTCCAGAGGAAGTGATGCCAGCTAAAATGTTCACATTAAAGGAATTCACAGAGGTATTTCAAGACCTTGGAAGCACAAAGGATAAAATGTTGGAAGTGATCAGTGCTTAGAAAGGAGTATGACAGTCTCCGAAGCATAGAAAAGATGCTCACTCCATATGATAATTTATGTGATGGAAGAAGATAGGCAAACGTTCAAACTACTCTTGATAAAATTTTTACAAATAAATAGAAGACTTTAATTCTCAGTCTCTAAATATTTTACTTTACAGTGCACTGAGCATTCATTTTACTAGTCTTTTTCCTTTCCCTATGCATTTATAACTAACACTAGGAGAATTTAATATTTTGAGAAAAAATATTTTTAAAGATCATCCTGGAACAATAGTTTTTCCAACTGATCATTTAGACTGTTTTGCACGATTTTGGCCTGCATGGTCATTTATTTGTGTGTATGTGGGGAGGTGTCATGTGTGAGTGCGCGAGGACTGCCTGCCTTTCTTAATATTTGGTAGAACAGATTCCTCACTTCTGTTTTTTTTTTTTATGAGTATGACTAGTTTTCATAATCTTTAATTTCTCCATTTGAATTTTAATTAGAGTTTTTCAACTTTTTGAAAAACCTCATTGGATTAGAATTAGGATTGCATTAACTCTGTAGCTTAATTTATGAAGAATAGACATCTTTATAATATTAAGTCATCTTATTCAAATCATCTTCTGTATCCTTTATCATTATTCATTGAATATAAGATGCTATTGATTGGAAGATACAGCATTATTGTATGGACAATTAAGAAAAAAGACAAAAAATACTGTTAATTAAATTATGCTGTAATGTTTCCATACCTCATTATTATAAGACATTCCAAATTTGAAGATGTTATAAACTGGGGAAATTTAGAACAGATAGAATAACTTCAGAGTTTTATAGCTTTCTCCTTAAGAGATGTTATAAATTCTTAATTATATTTATTCTGTGATACCTTATAGCATAGGCGCTTGTGAATGATATCTTATTTTTAGTAAGTTTTCTAGTTATTGTTGGTTTGAAAAATACTACTAATTTTTGTGTCTGATTTTAAATTTGGCAAATATGTGAAAGTCTTTTATTCTAATAGTTTATATTTTGATTATATTGTGATTTTTTAGATAGATTATATAATCCATAAATAATATTTATCCAATTCTTACCTTCATATTTTTTCATTTTTCTCCCCTTTATAGTGTTGACCAGAAGTCAACTACTATTTTATATATAGTAGTTTGTATCTGCTAATCCCAACATCCTAATTTATTCCTCCCCCCCACTTTTCCCCTTCGGTAACCATGTTTGTTTTCTAAGTCTGTGAGTCTGTTTTGTAAATAAGTTCATTTGTACCGTTTTTTATATTCCACATATAAATGATATTATATGATATTTGTCTTTCTCTGACTTACTTCACTTAGTATGATAATCTCTAGGTCCATCCGTGTTGCTACAAATAGCATTATTTCACTAATATTTATAATACTAAAAATATGGGCAAAAGTCTCCTGAATATCCACAACATTTGTAAAGAAGTTAAGTATATCACAATATATCTGCTTAACAATGAAGCTGTTAAGAGCTATGGTTACATAAATTTAATAACATGGAAAATGGTGGTGAAAAATAGAGAATATCAAGACATATATACTCTGATCTCAGCTATATAAAAATATAAATTAAAAATGAAACTGTTGGGACTTCCCTGGTGGCACAGTGGCTAGGAATCCGCCTGCCAGTGCAGGGGACACAAGTTCGATCCCTGGCCTGGGAAGATCCCACATGCCGCGGAGCAACTAAGCCCGTGCGCCAAAACTACTGAGCCTGAGCTCTAGAGCCCACGAGCCAAACTACTGAGCCCACGTGCTGAAACTACTGAACCCTGCGTGCCTAGAGCCCGTGCTCTGCAACAAGAGAAACCACTGCAATGAGAAGCTTGTGCACTGCAGCAAAGAGTAGCCCCTGCTCGCCGCAACTAGAGAAAGCCTGCATGCAGCAACGAAAACCCAACACAGCCAACCAAGAATCTGTTATATCTTCTTTATGGGTATCAAGATATCTTTTTCAATCTAGATAAATGATCTATACAGACAACGTTGATCTCCACAGGAGCCTATTTTGTGATTTTTACTTGGAGCATAACCAAGGTTTGAAACAAGAGTGAGCAAGCAAAGAAACCTTAATTCTTGATCATAGTGCCCTGTTTTTATTTATATATTTATAATAATTTGATTAAATGACTACTATAATTGTTATACATAGCCCCAGATATTATTAATTACATCTATTAACATGTCTACATATGTTAATTATGTTATATTTCATAACATGAAGTGGCATTAAAACAGGCTAGTTTCTTTAATCACCTAGACTTTCTAAAATGAGAACATCCAAGAGTAGTTTAAAAATGAAATTCACTGAATTTCAACAACAGTAACATGCTGTTTAGTACAACATATTAATGCATGAAACTAAAGGAGCAAAACATAAATAACATCCCGTATTCTTTTGCCTTAAACACATATTTCTGTTTTTGCTGTCTGAATCACAGAACTCCACTGAAGTCCATTTATTGTTGAATGCCTTCTAAATATAAATTCCCATTCGAGCATACTTATCATATCACTGTTTGCTTTTAGACAAATTAAACAGTGGAATTCTTATAAAGCTTTTATAAAGGTACTAGTGCCAATTATTGATACATAGGCTGTCTTTTTATTGTATGCTTTGCTATTTTTGTGAAGATGCAGCTGAATGAGGATATTACAGTTCCATAACTTATTAGCAATGGGGTTATATTGCTTAAAATCTGTCAAATTTCCATTCTCCACAATATCTATTAATCATTGCCTAGACTATTGTTAACAATTATAGTCAGTTAAAAAAAATGACGTTCTACTCAGTTGCAAGAAACATTATCAGCCTTAGGATTTATTAGTTGAATATCTTGAATACTGTAAATCATGTTCAAATATCCTTAACAATTAAATATTTTGACTTATTAAGTTTAAACGGAGAAAATACAGCCAATACAATTAATTTAAAAGTGAATGTTTTTGAAGGCTAAGTTAGGGCATAACATAAATTATCTGTGCATATATTGAATAACTTCCAAAAATGATTTCACATCACTGCTAGCTTAATTGAGGAGGTTTCTATTAGCCTAAGAAACACTGAGTACTATAATAAAGTCTTCATCTCATTCCATTCAGAATGATGAATATGCCTAAAAACATACAAAACAATATACTAATGAAAGTCACAGGGTTTGTGATATTTTTAGATGGTTGAGTCATTTACGTATTCACCAAAGTTATATGCCCTTCCAAGTATGGGTACACTGATCATATGTTTTTTTATTCACCGGCATTTAATTATCTTCTCACAGACCTCTCAAAATCTGGAACTTGATGGATGGCGTTATTGTCACTTTGAATTACATATGTTATCTTCTTATTTGTTATAAACCTTCTCCATCTTTAGTGAATAAACAAGCAAATCATTGATTGAAACTACCAAATAGTGTCAAACAAAGCCTTTGAATAATGTTCTACTTTATGATAGATAAGATGGATGGATAGATAGATAGGCAGATATACAGTTTGACTAAAGCTTCAAAAATGGCAATATTAGAAAACACTATAAATATTATATATTAACTTGGAATAGGGAAGTCTAGTGAAAATGGGTTAAAATTTAATACTGATTAATTTGTCTCCATTAAAATATTTAAAACATTGAAAAACAAAACACGATTAAGTTAAAAGCTATGCACTGGTCTAGGAAAAAGTGTTTTTAACATGTATACATTAGGATTAAGTAAACTTGAGAGTGACAGAATATAAAACTAATAGATGTATAAACAAAACAGAAACTTATTTCTCCTTCATATACTTAAAGTCCAGAAGAAATCAGTCCATAATTGGTCTGGCTGCTCAGAGCTGTATTTGGGACCTAGCTACTTCTACATTCATTGTTGCTCTGATTTCCCCTTACTTCAGAACATGTATCATGGTACAGCAATCATGCCAGTATTTCAGCCAGCAGGAAAGAGGATGTGACAAAGGACACACCTCTTTCCTTTGAGCACTGTTTCAGATGTCCCACCGTACACTTCCCCTTATAAATCACTGGACAGAATTTAGTATGACCATACCTAGCTGACTAAGAAATGCCAAAGTTATATCTACAGCTGGAAAGAGTTATATTGAAGAGCAGAAAGGCACATCAGAATTACTAGTAAAATTCAGTTTTTTAACATATTGACAATAATTTTATTTTCTTTCACACTTTATGTATCATTTGCATGTACAATATATTTTTCAAGAGATTTTTTAATTAAAATCAGGTGGCTCTATATGAACTATATTTAAGCTCCTTTAAAAAATGTTTTCTACCTATTTCTCTTTTTCTTTCTAGAAGATATTTACTCCCAATATAAGTTCATTATACTCCATAGAAATAATGTAAGTAATAAAAATTTATTTGATTCCAATATTTGACAACTTTATTTACATTAGCTGTACTAATAGCCACTGTTAAGGAATTAGTATTTTGGCCAAGAAAAAAATGAATATATTGCAACCCAAAAAAGTAAGCAGTCATTATAAAGTGAGTAGTTATATTTGGAGGATTATACAAATATTTGACAAACCTGTCCCTTAATAGATTTAAGAAATAATAAAACATATTTTGCTTTTATTGGAAGCAAATAAGGCATTAACATGTAGAGGATATTAAACTGAAGGTAATCTTTTTCTTAAATGGCATAATTCAATTAACCAAATTGCTAAGAGCTTATTTGGCTCTGCTTAATGCCCCAATCACTTTAGTTTATGTTTTCACCTCCCTGGACTTGCTGGAAGACCTCTATTTCCCATGTTGTCTTCTCACAATATTTTTCTTTTGATTTCCAGTTAATGTTTATGTATTTTCTGAGCCTTGTGGCTAGAGTTTTTATCTGCCACCTGGTTTAGTCAATGGAACTTTTCTTCTGAAAATTATATTTTCTGTTA
Organism: Delphinapterus leucas; assembly: GCF_059928025.1. NCBI lineage: Eukaryota > Metazoa > Chordata > Mammalia > Artiodactyla > Monodontidae > Delphinapterus > Delphinapterus leucas. Next base: position 20,435,020 of record NC_143146.1, on the reverse strand, counting down.
TTGAAATCCACTACTCTTGCTCTTGTATTGCTTCATCCAAAGTTGACTAACTTCCTTAAAGCATCTCATCACCTCCAAAGAAGAATTCACACCAGGCTGGAAAATTTAATGAGAATTTACTCAATGTTCAACAGTAACCGAAAAGAATTTTGATGTTGAATGCCTTAAACTTGAGCCTAAATATTATTTTTTAATGACATAATAAGAGATTCTAAATGGACCTCTCATCAGGAGTTTCCATCCCTTACCGCATTCTTAACACCAAGTAAAACTCAAGTAACCTTAGAATCAAGAAGTGCCTATGCACTTGTGCAAGTTTTGAGTCCTTCTATCCTTTTATCAGTCCTCACAGTGTCCCGCAATCTCTTGCCAACTGCACAACTGCAATCTTAACTCCATTCATAGATTTCCAGAGACTTCAGGGAAGGTATGTACATGAGAACTACAAGTTTGGCTTTTAGAATTATCTTGGCTTAAAAAAAAAAACTGCCCGATAAATAAAATTATAGATAAATTGTTATATGGGATGAGCTCATCCAAGAGTCAGAAGTGCTATCTGGGGCTTCTCTGGGGGTCCAGTGGTAAAGAATCTGCCTTACAGTGCAGGGGACACGGGTTCAATCCCTGGTCAGGGAATTAAGATGCCACATGCCGTGGGGCCACTAAGCCCACGCGCTGCAACTGCTGAGCTCACGCACCTCAACTAGAGAGCCTGCGTGCCGCAAACTACAGAGCCCGTGCACACTGGAACCTGCACACCACAGCTAGAGAGACGCCTGCCCCCCACGAGGAACAGCCCGCACGCCACAACACAAGATCCCGCATGCCTCAACAAAGATCCCACGTGCCACAACTAAGAGACCTGACGCAGCCAAAAATCAACAAAATAACTAAATAATAAATAAATCTTTTAAAAAAAGTGCTATCCTTATTCAAATGTTATATTTCATTTGGGGGATTACATTCCTCTATTCGAAGAAGACTGTTTAACAGACTTGATTGCAGTTAAAAGCTTTCTTCAGCTGATGCCTCTCAGGGAGCCCTGGAGATCACCTGATTAGAGCATGTTGGATTTTTATAGGACGGAGGAAGGTTGGGTATGTGTCCTCCTCATTTTGGCTCAGGCAGCCGTTTTTGTCTTTATCTGAAACTTAGGATTGAAGGTTGCTCTGCATCATGCCTCTTGCTCTCAGTGTGATCTTGATAACCATCAAAAGACTACTCTCCATGTTTCTGAGAACCTTGCATTGGTTCACCAGGAGGCAGAGGTAGCAAAAACAGAAGCAAGGTTGGTAGAAGACAAAGGGGAAACTCGGGATTCTATCTCATGTTTGCTTTAGACCTTATACCACTACATAGATACAAGTGATGAAATTTGCTTTAAATATACATTTTTGAGGGAAAAAAGCCTTTCCACAATGTGAGGCCACACTTAGACATCTATACGATATTTGTATCTTTCTACCTTATATAGGTGAGTGGTCTAAAGGGCAGCACAAAAATTTATTAATGATTTGACATTCTTCCTGCTCAGTAGATATCAACTGAAATTAATGTGAACACAGAATGAAAGAATATACCTAGACAATTTATGAAAGAAGAGGAGGGACAAGTAGGATCATCTGGAATTTACCGAGTATCTGGTGAGACGTCCACAGTTGCAAAGTTTTTAATAAGCTCTAGAATTGAAAATGGGAAACTAATAGCTATGAGTGCACATGTTTGGATGGATCCTTTACACTTACTTTTCCAATGTATCATATCTTTGAAGACATGGTCTGTGGATATTCATTTTAGTATTTGCAGCAAATCTCCTCAGAACGTAGTACAAAAAAGTAAGTAATAAATGCTTGTGTCTTGATGAATAGATGAAGAATGAAGGAAAAGATGGGTGGTGGACAGGGAAATTTTCAAATTTGTATGTGTTCAGGATTTGTTTTGGAAATACCTTTTATAGAAATTAAACTAGAACTTCTTTATACAGACATAATCTAAGCATTCTCTTGCCTTCAGATATATTTCATATATTTCATTCTACCATAGTTAAATCTAAGTTTGTATTTTTTCTTTAGATTAACATCTATTCTTGTCATGTACCTACAGTTTTTAATATGACAGTTGCACTGTGATTATGACAAAATATTCTCCATGACAGAAGAGAACCTGGAAGAGTATATTCTTTATTTTCCTTAACATATTCCCTTTTTATGAGCAATACTTTCTACCTTCTCTATGCTATATTTCATCTTTTATCATACCTTCTCTGTTATATTTTATCTTTTTAGTGTTTCCTAGGGAATGGGAAGATACGTGGAATATCCTGACAGTGCTTGAACTCTTTTATGTAGCTTTTCTAGAGAAGCTCAGGATTTATTACTCAGCATGAATATGTAGTTATTAATTCAGTCATGTTAACGAAACTTTATTAAATGCCTACTCTGTGATGGTCAAGGTGTAGCTGCCACACACATTGTGAAACCAAACAGAAGCAGTCATGTAGAGATAAGCAGTTTAAAAGAAAACATACAAATGAATTTACCCTTATAAGTTTGACAATCCTACAAATGAAAGAGGCAGGGTAATGTAAGGGGAATAATAATGGTGACTTACCTTAGAATGCATGAATAGGAGAGTCACACAGTATTTTTTTATTTTTAAAAATAAAATTTTGGGGACTTCCCTGGTGGTCCAGTGGTTAAGACATCACCTTCCAATGCAGGGGTTATGGGTTCAATCCCTGGTCAGGGAGCTAAGATCCCACATGCCTCATGGCCAAAATAACCTAAACATAAAACAGAAGCAATATTGTAACAAATTCAATAAAGACTTTAAAAATGGCCCACATAAAAAAAAGTCTTAAAAAAAAGATTTTTCTAAATAAAAAATAATATACAATAAAATTTTTATTTTTAGAGAATTTATTGCACAGTGTAAGAAAAATAGAAATATGAATCAGGAGAAAAAGAAGAGAATAGTAACTCTGGAAACATTCATCATTAAAAGGAAAGTAGAGATGAAGGTGCATTTAAATACGGATATTAAATCAGTCTGAAGTCTTGCCTAAAACTACATTTCCACCACTCATATCTCATCATTCCCAGTGCTCCAGCTGAGCCCACTGCTTCAACCATAGTATATATATTAGTCATCTATTACTCTGTAACAAATGACCCCAACAATTAGAAACTTAAAAAAAAATTTATTATCTCACATATTCTGTGAGTCAGAAATTTGGATATGGCTTAGATGGGTAACTCCGGCTTAGCTTCTCCCACCAGGTTGCAGTCAAGGTGTTATCCAAGGCTATGGTCTCAACTGAAGTATTGACTGAGGGAGGTTCCACTCCAAGCTTACTCATGGACGGTTGGAAGGCTTTAATTCCTTGATGGCTGTTGACCAGGGACCTCACTTTGTTGGTCACTCAATAGGGCAGCTGACAGTATGGTGGCTGGCTTCCCTCAGAGTGAGAGTAAAAAAGGCAAATAAGAAAACCAGGGATTTTTTTGTAGTCTAATCTCAGAGCTAACATCTTACCACTTTTACTGTCTTTTATTTGTTAGAAGCAAATTACTAGGTTCAGCCCACACTTAAGAGTCAGGATTATACAAGGGTATGAATAACAGGGAATGGGAATCATTGGGGGCCGTATTTAGCAGCTGCTCTACAACACTGTGATACAGCTTTTTTTTTTTAATATTAGTGTGAACAGTTTTCTCAGTTTGACTGTGACTGTCCCAGTTTTGGCAATAAAATCCCAATCCTGGGAAATTTCTAAATCCTAGGCCATTGAAGACAGCTGGCTAGCCTACATACACTTTAAAAACACAGGATTTTATAGAGAGACCTCTATCTGCATTGTCTCAATAGCCTTTTTTTCTACTAGCATAATACAACTCAAACTCCAAGACTCTGCTTAAATATTTTTTCCTCAGAGGATCCTCCCTATCTCTAATTCAGGGTTAATGGTTCCTTCCCAATTACAGAAAACGGTTTTTGTAACACTATTTAAATACTCGTTTCACTCTGCTTGTATCAAGACTTTCTGTGCCCTTTTCTCTCCCTCCACCAAGACTAGGATCTGGGGAAGGTGGTTGATCCCCTTTTGTGTTTATGGTATCTAGCTCAGTAGTTAATAATTTTGCAGGCAGAATCTACATTTTATGGGAGAGAAAATATGACCTCAGAAAGGTGAAGGAAAATGTTGAAATTCATTTAGCCAATAAATGAGGAAAGAAAACCTTCAGTTGCACTGGTGTCTACCACATACCTTGATAATGAGTTATGTGACAAGTTTATATTTAAAATCCTTCCATGGCAAGCAATGACCTATCCAAAATTGTATTATAACCATAAAAATGTCTTTATATTTTTGGGCACCAAGAAACATAATAACTGAAGAATAATTAAAATAATTTCTTTTTTGTCAGAAAATATAGACATCTTACAGTTAATATTGCTGTCACGCTCTGTATTTGTAGAACTCACTATTAGAATGACACTGATAGAGCATCCTGAGCATTCTGCATAAACACTTGTGGATTAAAAATATACGTGCTACAGGATTAGGCAAAATAGTTTGCAAAACTGCATTATCTAATCCAACAAACAGGAGCCACCTGGAGTTTCACTTTTCTCCCAGGTTGTCATGTATTATTTGGATTTTTGAGCAACTGTTTACCTACTTAATACTGAGCCTGGAGTAAGGAGTGTAGCTGAAATATAAAGAATGATTCTTCACTGTTTATGGATGGATAACAAGGATTCAATAATGCCAAAGCATTATGGCTGAAGAGAGGAGACAATTTCCCAGAGTGAATGGACTTTGGAGGTAGAGGAATGGGATCCCTGCCTTTGCTTCTTCCTCCAATTAAATTTAATAATTCAGAAGCATATTAAGAAGGGCTAGGAATTTGGAGGTGACTTAGAGGTCAACTTTGTATTAAAGTTATCTTGGCTACTTACCTTACTGTTGCTTGACCTGACATGTGACACACAATTTTGGTTGCCTACCCCATGGCTATATTGCTTATTTTTTGTTATGTGGGTGAAAGTAAATAAACCATGATTAATTTAAACTAATATGGTATTCATATTTCCTTTTGCCAAATATTACATTGGGCTGTTCATGTAACTTATATTGGAACAATGATACTTCTAAGAAAGATTTTGTCCCCTTGATTAATAAACTAGGTGATTAAAAACCAATAATGTGATATTTAAAGCTATGACTGTAGTCTTCCAAATCATGCACAGGGACATCAGTAATATACTGAGTTTAAGAAAGAGTGGAAAAATGGGAAGCCGTGGACCTGTGAATTCTTCAATAAATCAAATGAATTAGTGCCTACGTTCTAAATCCAAATACCTCTAGCATCTTCATAAGTGTTCTCTTTATGTTTTCAAACTGCAGGTATTTGGATACTCTGTTCTAGCAACTGAGTGCATTCTAACTGAATAATTCTATAATGAAATCATTAGAGAGGTACATAGCAAAAACATTTGAATAAAATTGAAATTAATTATATGACCATATTTTTGAAGATCAATGAACTTAAAAAAAAGTCCAACCTTGCTAGTAATGTAACATTTACAGTCTAAATGAATATAATTTTTAATGGCAAAAACAAAGCCAAGATAGGTTAATCCTAAGAAATCTCCTGTATCCTAAATAAGCTTATATTTTGTACACAAACACACACACAATATCTCTTGTGTATGTTTTTCTACTAATATTTTAATGTAGCTAAAAGTGTAATACAAAATATTTAACAAATAGCAGAGGCTTACTGGCCTGATTTTAGGTAAAGAACGTTACCAGATGTTGTTTACATTAATGATTTTAGGTGATAATGGAGTAAGATTAGAGTAATTTTCTCTTTGTCACCTCATCAACAATACAAATGATACTATCAAACTATATTTATGTATATTTTTTCCTAAGTAGTCTCACTTTATTGTTAGTGAGATCAACAGAATAGGAAATCAAAACAGCACATTCACTCACTAATTTTCACTGTGGATAATTGTTGAAACTGTTAGTGAGACCCCTTGTGCTTTTCCAGCTATCTCTAACTTGAACTTGTTCAGCAAATTTTGTCTGCCTTAGTAGCCATGGCAACTTCAGGATAAATATTGAGTGCTGGCCTTCCAGCTGTTAAAAACCTGTAAGTCTCCTCTAAGTCCATAGTATACCTCTACAGAGACACAGGGATGCAAAACAATAGAAACTTTTCATCTAGATCCAAGGAAAGGGAGTAAAATGTCAAGAACAATCTAGTTTATTATAAAATTAAATAGAAGTTGCAGTGCAAATATTAAGAAAACTTTTTTACTCCTGAGGTGGTAGAACAAATGGCAAATTTCATAGCAATTATGTGAAGCTTTTACATAAACAGATCATTAACACAGTTACCTGTTTAGCTGCTCGAGGGACTATTGAAGAAAGGTAGGAAAAAAAGGGTAGTTCAAGACCAATATTCTCTCAAAAATTTCATTGCCCTTTTTAGGTATGTATTTGTGATATACGGTTTTATGTAATGTCCTCTTAATTGAGGCTAAAAGTATAGCATGTACAAACTTTTTAAAATCATATACTTGTCACTAGAAACTCACTGACCGCTCTTCAGACAGTGCTGGTATCTACAGACTACCTGTGTTAACTCAGAGCTCCATGTCTGTGGCATCTAATTGCCTGTTGTTGTTGTGTTGAGTAGACAGACTGCTGTGCCCATCTTGCATATGCTGATAGTGCCCTTTGATTTTTAGAATACTCAAATGTGTACCATTAAAGACTGTTGAAATGAATGTAAGTCCTCTGGTCATTCCACAGATGACCACAGTAATATCTCCTATACCGTATACTCTTCTAACAATGTAACCTTGACATTCCTCCCAAGTGTTCTGTCCCTTGGATCACAGGGATTATATGTCTCAGGCAACAGAGTGTGGTAGAAGTAACACTATGTGGTTTCTGAGGCTAAGTCATCAACACAGCGTACGCTTTTTGCTCCATTGGAACACCTGCTTTTGGAACTCAGCCGTGACCATTTTGCAAGGAAGCCCAAACTAACCCCCGCAAAAGTATCAAATGGAGGAGCCACATTTCAGCTGATAGCTGGTAGTGGTTCCACTGCTTGCCCTCAACAATTGCCAGACATGTGGATTAAGATGTATGCAGATGCTACCAGTCCACATCTGTTAAGTTCCATCAGACTTACTGTTTTTCCACTGAGGCCCAAGACATCATGAATAGACCAAGTCATCACTGCTCTGTTCTTGAATTTCTAAGCCTCAGAGTCCCCGAGCACAATGAAATGATTGTGTTATGCCTCCAAATATGGGTAGATTTAGTATGCAATGTTAGTAACTAGATAAGGCACCAGCTACTCATCTCCTTATTTGTATCGACTATGTCTTCAGCTAGTAAATTCCTAATTAAGTTTGCTAAATTTGTTAAAAAAATGTTTTATTATATCAAGCCCATCTTTACTCAAGAGAAGATCATTGAATAAATATATTATTTTCACTCAAAAAGTTTTATAAGTTGAATTACGACCGAAGAAGCATCTAAGCAGCACAGAAGTTTTCACTAAAAGCATTAGCAAGATTTACCCCTGTCAAAAGTTAAATAGAATTTATCACTTGGAGATATAGATTGGAGAAACTGATTTTAACATTGTCAACAGTTATTTTCTTTCCTTCCACATAAAATATTATGAAAAATTTCCCTTTGCAATAGGTGAATATTGATTCAGAAAATGTCAGTAATTTATATCCTGGGAATTTGAAATTGAAAACCAGGCTCTCTACCAGGCTTTGTTGTGTGTTACCAATCAGAGGTAACATAATGTTGGAAAATGTGTGAGAAAGAGACAGGAGAAAGAGACAAAGACAGAGACACACAGGCTATGGTGGCATTTTTTTTTTCCTAATGGATTTTCTGTTTCTGGTTCTAGTCCTCTTAGAGGCGCAACTGTATGTCTTGATACCCCTATGTCCCTGCAAAACCCAGTTGTCATCTGAGGTTACTTGAAGATAATATATCAGTTAGAACGCCTTTGACTTGAGAGCAAGTTACAGTGTCAGCTCTGTTGGTTTAAATGAAAGGAAAGATGTAAGATTACATTACAAGAAATGTGGAGACAGAGTCATCCAGCAGCTTTGCTGTAGAGAAACCAGAATATTTCCATGTTCTGATACGTTAGCCACAGTTTAAGATTTATCCTACCACCAATCCCTCTTGTGGTTGTAGGATGCTTCAAAGTGCATATTACATTATTCATTCTACATATTTCTTCATTCAGTACAAGTAGTACCATCTCCTGTGTACTCCTTCTTCAGTTCTTTTTGCTCTCACTTGACTCTTCAGAGCCCTCCAATTCTTTATTTCCCCAACACTGGCAAATCCCAACATCTGCATATTATACTATGATCTGATAAAAAAAAGGACATTCTTCTGTGGCTCTCATCTTTTTGCAGCACAGAATCACTGGTAGTGACTGGGTTTCATCATTTCTTTTTCTCACAAGTTTCCACACATGGAAGCAAGCAATAACCAGATTTATCTTAGGAATAATTTCAGTTTTATAATATTTTCAGAAGACACAGATGTAGTCAGTTTTCGTTTTGAATACTATTTCTTTTCCTTGGTTTCACTTCATTTTGTTTTTTTCTAGCTAGTTCAGGGTCTATAGTTTATCAGTACTAAGAGACCCATTAATAAAAGTATTTATAGGAAATATTCCATAAGAATAATTTCTTAGTAAAAATAGTTCTGTATTCTGAAGGACAATTTATTTTTAACTGAATAGGCAATTAGCTATGTCAAATATAAATGACTGAATCATACAGAAATAACATAGAAAAAAAAAGCACATCACTCCAAATAACATTGCCCAAAACTAAACACTATGGACGTGTGTTGCTTTCAAGATTTTGTTTAAAGTTTCTGTTTTGACCCTACCCATACACAGATTATAACATATCTGGCATATAGTTTTGTCTTATGGTGTATTTTCTTAGTCTTATGCACAGAAAAATTTCCCTGTGTCATTGAATGTTTTTAAAAATATCCGTGAACTATTTTTAAATGAATGTAGTATTAAAAAATAAATGTATCATTTTCATGCTTTTGTTTTTTAGATTATTTCTTATCTTTTTTTTTTTTTTTTTGCGGTACGCCGTCCTCTCACTGTTGTGGCCTCTCCCGTTGTGGAGCACGGGCTCTGGACGCGCAGGCTCAGCAGCCATGGCTCACGGGCCCAGCCGCTCCGCGGCATGTGGGATCTTCCCGGACTGGGGCATGAACCCATGTCCCCTGCATCGGCAGGCGGACTCTCAGCCACTGCACCACCAGGGAAGCCCCTTATCCTTTTAGTATTAAAATACTACTGTTATGTATTGATTAACTTTTTTACATTAATTAATATCCACATTTTTTATTAATACTATATCTTTAAATTTATTCTTGTAATGGAGTTACTGGGGCAAATAGTATAAAATTTCTTAAGGTTGTCACACAAATGAATATAATTATTAAAAATGTAATTTAAAAAAATTCCTGGGCCATTGATAATATGCCTGAAAATGATTTCTTATGAATTTTCATTTATTTATCATTTTATTCCATCAGTTACATAGTAAATCCTAATAAATATTGTATGGCATCAGCTACTGAAAATTGCATATTACCCCATAGTCTACAGAACACAGTGTAGCTTTCAGTACTTTAATATTTTTTCACTTTTCATTTGTAAAATGGATGCATAATTTTGCAGTATAAGCACACATTTTTTCCTTTGCTTTGTCATTTGTAAGCAGGGGAAGTTTACATAAAACCAGTAATAAGATCTCTTTAACCATTATGAGAAAAGAAAAAGCAACTCTAGTTAAGAACAGTTTTAAAATGGAAGGTTAACTCCATGGAAATATAATTTAATATAATAAATTCTATCTTGACAATTACAGAGGTATCTTTTCATGTGTGAAATTCAGATGGAAAAATCAAGCTGAATTTTTTGGACATCAGTAAAAGATATTTCTAATTAATAAAATAGTAAATTCTTTAAAACATAGCCAGTTAAATATTTTTTATTGCTTACGTAAAATTTATTTTGGAAAAATATTTAATAGCAATTTATAGAAACCATTCATCCACCAACTTCTTATGACAGGTGCATTCCTCAAGGAAATAGATTTACATCAGTTTGAATATAACAATATGATCATTTAAAGGACATTTGTTTGATATGTGTTTATATTTTCAATTTAAGAATAGTGATTTTAGTTCATCTGAAGAGAAAGATAAATTCAAATCATTCAAATTTTTCTTCTCTTAACCCAAAATAGTATTTTCTTCAGTATTTTCCCACAGGAAAAAACCTTAAATACTGAAATATCAAATAACCTATTTAGATTTTAGTTGAGCCAGCATAAAATTCTGTGTAATAAAACATCAGATATGTTTACAAATACTTCTAATATATGCCTTTGCTTACAAAGGTTTTGTATGTGTGAGGTAAAAATCCTCCCTAGAGGAATCTTGGCACCAAATATTGTAGCCCTAGATAGAACTTCTGTTTCTCCCTATCTAAAAGTATTGATTGGAAGCTTGAGTTACAGAACCTGACTCTTCAAAACACACCCTGGATTTTTTGAGGTTTCTGTTTTAGGGTATATTTTGGAAAGGACCTACAGATCTGTGTGTGTTATTGAAAATACTGCATTATCTTCTTGTTAAAGGACACTGCGTGTCCCTCTTCATTTAGCGGGACCAGCCTTAACTAAGATTTTCTTGATCGCATTCAGCCATGCTATGAACACCTTATCTGCAGCCTTATCTTTTCTTGAAACTCTTTTTATAAATATGTTTAGGCAATTTCTAAAATTTTCTCATGCAAAAAGATATCTACTTGACTATGGACATATTGGCTACAATTCTTTATTTTTTAAATTTATTTATTTTTATTTTTGGCTGCATTGGGTCTTTGTTGCTGCGTGCGGGCTTTTCTCTAGTTGCGGCGAGCGGGGGCTACTCTTCGTTGCGGTGCTCAGGCTTCTCATTGGGTGACTTCTCTTGTTGCAGAGCATGGGCTCTAGGCACATGGGCTTCAGTAGTTGTGGCTCGCAGTCTCTAGAGAGCAGGTTCAATAGTTGTGGCGCACGGGCTTTGTTGCTCCAAGGCATGTGGGACCTTCCTGGACCAGAGCTCGAACCTGTGTCCCCTGCATTGGCAGGTGGATTCTAAACCACTGCGCCACCAGGGAAGCCCGGCTATGATTCTTAACTGTTGCCAGTGTAGAAGGTCCCCTTCTGGAGTAAAGAAATTTGTTTATGAATAAAGCAACGTGAGCTTTCCTGACTCTCTGCAGCAAAGGAGAATGCCACACAGATCATTCTGAGAAGAAACCTTGCTAGGAAAAGTGAGTGCAAGGATTTAATTGTGTGTCAGTTAGGCCTGGATGTTGTTACTGTGGGATATCAGAGTTGAGTCTTCGTATTGTTGATTATTTAAGGGAAGAGAGATTCTTGGTGAAGAAGAAAGCATTATGTGAGTCACCTGATATACTTCAGCCATTATTGCATAAACGATGTGGATGAGAGTTCTGGTCCTTGGGAACTATCTTAAGAGATAATTGAGAAAAAGAATTTTGGTTTTATAATAATTTATATTAAATCATTCATTCTCACTGTATTTAGTTAAGTTGGCAATTCTTTTATCTCTGAAGTTACCTCTTAGTTTCTAGTAAGTGAATAGGAAATGCATAGATTTGTCCTTAGCTCTTTGGAAATCATAAATATGCATAACACAGCACAGCGTGTGATAGACAGGCCTTCTGACAATAGTGAATACTTAAAACTACCTCCTGAGTACAAGGCTCTGTTCTAAGCATTTTAAAAGGATTAGCTAAGTTAATTCTACAGTGATCCTGTGAGTAGGTATTATTAGAATCCTCATCTTACAGATGAGTAAACTGAGGTACAGGGATTTTCAGAAAGTAGCTCACATTCACACATGTCCTGAGTTCCTGAGCCACGCTTCAAACCCAGTCAGTCTAGCTCTAGAGTGTGTGGTTCATAAAACACAGTAGGGAAGGAAAACAGGGATAGAAACAGAGAAACAGATCATAAGTTAAGGTCAATAAAAAGGACATGGGTAGAAAAGTCAAGAGCCCATGAGACCAGATTTGATTGGGGAATTTGGGGATATTAGCTAGAGGTAGGAGAAAAATGTTGGTTACTGATGCAATTATTGTTTATATTGATTTAAACAGAGATGAGGAGAAAAATGAGTTATAAATGACCTTTCACTTTGGCATTTTGGAAAGGCTTCAGTAAAGATTTAAATTGACTTCATTACCTTTGGTTTTGGACTTACGTTTCTTTGAAAGTTACATTGTATTTGGAGCTGACCTCAAGTCAAGAGAGGAAGAGTTGGCTGAAGGTGGAACTTTGAAGGAAGGGGTGGTTCTTGGATTTTTTACCTATTATTCAGTACCTACACCAACTGAACTATTTTTCAACACAGTAAGCTAACCACCTCTAGCCAGGAGAAATCTTGGTAATAATTTCAGGAACCACTGGTACAAGCTTTTGGGGACTTGAAACAGTCATATGGGACAGTTACTACTAACATGATTTTACAAATATGGCAGCATTTAAGTGAAAGCTTTTATGGTATGAAGCAGTGTTATGTCAAGTGGACCATGGATTGTGGGCATCAGCATGACTTGGAAGCTTGTTAGGTATGTAGATTATCTGACTTCACTCCAGGCCAGTGGGATCAGAGTCTCTGAGAATGGAGTCCAGGATCCTGTATCTTAACAAGGCAATTACTGTGCACATCAGAGTTCGAGATTCACTGGTATGAGGATTGCCTGTTGTTCAGACATAGGCCATGATGGCACTTAGATTACCACCAAAATGCCAGGATAAAATGTTGGTGATTACTTGGAAATCTTAAATACCAAGTATTTAAGAAAATGCATTGTTTGAGATGGGTTATCTACAGAGAATGAAAAATATGCAACAGTATGTGAGTTTTCTCTACCACAAAATGTTAAATTCAAACTTATATTTTAACCAAAGGCTATGAACTCCCAATTGCATTTGATTTTTCTGAACCTATTAAGTATCAAGAAAATGAAAACTGTGATGAGGACAGCTCCACCAACTTGGTGAACCCAGAACTTGCTTAGTGGCAGACAAAAGTGTTTAGCCCTGTTTTTGTTTTTTTAACAAAATGAGTTGAATCATACAGTAATATCTACTGGTAGCTCTCTTATTCTTTTCTGTGTATATAAAACGTTTTAACCAGCGACCAAAGCTCAAACAAAGCACTTCTTCTGATCCTTCTCTGGGGCTCACTTTGTATTCCATACTGTGTCCCTTGTAATACCGCCCCTCCTTGTTCCTTTGATTGCTTTCCTCTCTGCCTTTGATGATGTTTCCTTTCTGTCTGGAATGCCTTTCAAGCTTTATCTCTACCACAATTCCTTTTCTTATCTCCTCTGCCCCACCCAGTACCCCAACACACTCCAGGATTGATTGGGTGCCTACTCTGTATGCTCATACATGAGCCTTCACATAGCATTTGTTGGGGGATATTTTCTGTGTGTGACTTTCTACCCTTCTGAACTCTAAGAGCCTTGAGGGTGAATGCTGTCTTATTCACTTTTGTAAATTCAGCTCAGGTCCAGCGCCTGCAATTTAGTGGGCACTCATTATAAATTTGATAAACTCAACTAATCAGATCACACAGTCATCAACCTGAAAATCAACAAACACATGTTTCTTGGTGGCCTCAACAGATATAAATGTGACATGGATTCTGAACTAAAAGCCAAACACTTCTTCATAGAAAGTCCCTCAGGTCGTATACAGTCTTATTTTAGACGCCATTTAAAAAAAAAAAAAAGCTTGCTTATTTGATTTCCTAGCACACAGAAAATTAAAAGCAGCAATTTGGAGGCAGTAAAGGGGTGATGCTAGAGGCGAGCATAGGAACAAAAAGAAGTTATAGCTGCTGACTCGAGGTTATACAAAGGTTATACAAAGGTGTACCAAATGTACACATGAAGCACTTTTTTCAAAATTAAATTATGAATATCAACCACTAGTATGTTCTTTGACTAGGGATAAATTAAATTACAAATCAATTATTTTAAAAAGATAACTATAGAAGTTCATTTGTTTGGATACTCCCCATGTACTTTTAAATCACCCCTGTATTAATGGAAAAATCACAAAGAAGTAGGAAAGAAATATTTTGAACTAAATAATAATAAAAATGTGACATGGTAGAGATGTTATCTATATATAACAGGGCATATTTTTTTATTTTATTTTTTCTATTTTTCTGGTTCTATTTTCTAAAATAGAACAAAGCCAGTTCTCTTTTAGAAAAGGTAACAAAATAAATCAAAAGAAATGAGTAATAAAGAAAAGGTCAAAGATCAATGGAATAGGTAAGGTACTTAAAATTGAGAAAACGAAGAAAACCTAGCTCATGATGGCAACATGAGCCATCAGGTACAGATCTCCAAATTCTATGTGTTCAGTAAAACCATTTCATAAAAAATATCTTTCACTTATTCATTTAGTATTTATTATCTCCTCTGCACCAGTGAATAGAGTTCTTACTTTAAGGAACTTACACTGTTAAAGAAAAAAAAATTGAAAATAAACAATTAAAAAGCAAGTATGTAACTATCAGAGAAATATAAAAATCAGATAAGCAAGAAAACATACCAGCTAACAATGAGTTTTTTACAGGAAATGTGACCAAAGTATCTGTGAACACGCCTAAGTCAAGTAAGAATAGAGGAGTGAAAATTGAATTTGTAGACCACAGTATCCTCCCTTTATGGAGTAGATGGAAAAGGCACGTATAGTCAGGGAGTGGAGACACTGTCTAAATAGAAGAAATTCCACTCTCTAGATCAGAAATGCGAGATCAAGGGGAATTCATGTCTTCTTACACATGGAGAGTACTGGGGAATATTCTAGGAAAGGGAGAGAAATTGTTATCCAGCAGAGAGATGTAGTGAAGTCCTTGAGAAGATGAAAAGAGAGGAAGAGGAGGACAGGACTTTCATTTTAAGCAGCATGGTTTAAAAATTCTGAAAGTTGCCT
Source organism: Delphinapterus leucas (assembly GCF_059928025.1). Classification (NCBI taxonomy): domain Eukaryota; kingdom Metazoa; phylum Chordata; class Mammalia; order Artiodactyla; family Monodontidae; genus Delphinapterus; species Delphinapterus leucas. The sequence goes on along the minus strand of NC_143146.1, from coordinate 20,419,888 downwards.
TCCTTATTTTTCTTTCCTTTTATTTGCCTCTCAGAAAACTAAATTGATTGTTTCTGCTGATGTCTGGTTACAAATTTATTGAATACACTGGTTAAGAAGGTTATAATAAATAGGTCAGAATAATGGAGAATATATGTTTGGATCTAAATAATTTAATACCTAGACTTCTGAGGTTTGGCATATGGGTAACAAGAAATTTTTTCATGATCTACTTGAAATATCAAATGATGGGACAAGTTCTTCAACCAAGATTTTTTTTAAAAAAAAGCTTTCAGGAAAGAAAAAAAAAAAAGAGGGAAGACATTTGCAAGAAGGAGCTTCCTCTCCTGATACACTTATTTCTCTACGGTTTTCCCTACCCCAGCCCCACTCTACAACTTGGCCATGTGGATATGAATAGTACTAGTTTGTGTTGAGTGTGGAAAATACAGGAAGGTATAGCACCTAAATTTAGGACCATACAAGCTGCTTGCGCAAACTTTTCTCTGTGAATTAATAATGGATTGGAGGTTTAACTTATTACATTACTTAGGGGTGTGTCCTCTACCAGTACAATCCTTATAGACACTTTAATAATACATGCTACCCTAGCTTAAGATATAGAGATACAGTGAGGGGTCTCAGTTGCCTTAGAACATAATTTCATATTACTGAAAGAGAAATTCCAAATGCATTAGCATCATGTCAGAGGTCCTTTCCAGTCTGAACCCATGTTTTCCTACTTCTTATATTCTTAAAACCATAGAGTATGTCCTCAAAAAGTGGTTTATATGATTGGGAGTTTTAAGATCTCAACTTTCAGATATGCAGTTTTCTCAAAGTAAAATGTATATATTTAAAAATGTATTTGCCTAAGAAAATAAGTCCACAGTTTCCCATTTCTCCCTGTACAAAAATCCTTTTTCTGATTTTGCAGAGAATGACACGCCTCTCATCTGTTTTTAATATTTTTATCATTAGGAGACAATTATATGCTGATTTGCCAGTATCAGTCTGGATTATGTTTGTTTTTCTTGCTTACTTATTAATATTGCCCACATTCTCAGTTTGGATGATAAGCTATACGGTCACCCTAACTATGGTGCATTGCCCCAGAGGGCAAATAACTGAGGCACCCTCTTATATAAATAGAAGTATTAAGGTTGATATTACAAAAGTGAATGACACTAATGACTAGATAATAAATCCTCTTGTTCAGGTTTCCCCTTATTTATTTTTAACACAATGGAAGGAAAACCTAATAGAGTTGTCAGATGATAGATTATTAAAAATAATTTTGAAGATAGATAGCTATGTAATCTTTGGCATATCGCCATTAAGAAGTTCAAAGAACTGAGAAACCTTGCTATAATGAAACAGCTTTCATTACCATCTATTTATGTGAACATGTTTTCTCAACACATACCTGAAAAAAGAAAAGAAATATAGGAATAAAATTGATGCTGAAGACTATCTCATTCTAGTAATAATTAATAATCACTCATGTACATGTGACAAAAGAAAACAAAAGCCCTATCAATCTCACTAAGGCTTTTATTTTTAAAAACTTAAAGTTATTATAATAAATATTTAACAAAGCCTGTAACATAAATATATTTTAAATTTGTCATGTACTACTGATAATCATAATAATTCCACTGAACTTTTTAAAACAGACTCTTGTGATCATAGAAAATTGAGTTAAATTTTACTTTATATAAAAATTATATTGGATGTCTTTTTTTGTTTTTTTACATAGTAACTAATAAAGGACTTTAAAGCATAAATGTGTATTGCTTGAGGATACCAGTCTATGAAAGAAATGGACAGGATTTGTTTGGTGAAGGAGTAAAAAGAGTGATAGAATAATGCCTAACTATGAAAGAGTTTATGTTTTTGTTTTTTAAGTGGAAGATAGGGGTGTCAACTTTATAAGGAGTTAGATTTGATTACATATATTTATACTATTTTTAAAAAATATTTATTTGTTTATCTCTGGTTGCATTGGGTCTTGGTTGCTGCATGTGGGATATCTCTAGCTGTGGCGAGCGGTGGCTACTCTTCGTTGCGGCGCATGGGCTCTATGTGTGCAGGCTTCAGTAGTTGTGGCACACAGGCTCAGTAGTTGTGGCTCACGGGCTCTAGAGCGCAAACTCAGCAGTTGTGGTGCATGGGCTTAGTTGCTCCGCGGCATGTGGGATCTTCCTGGACCAGGGCTTGAACCCGTGTCCCCTGCATTGACAGGTGGATTCTTAACCACTGTGCCACCAGGGAAGCCCCTGATTACGTATGTTTCAGGGAGTGATAAATTTAATTTTAAAATGTTTATATTGAAAAGATACGAGAAAGTTCTTGATATCAACTTAAAAGTGACCAAGGTGGCATATGGCTTTACAAAATTTTGGGGGGTGATATGGGACCAAAAAGGCATGAAGACCACTGATAGTGAATTTCACCTACTTCCCTGAGTATGCTGTGATCTCCCAGAGTGGGCTGCATGTCATTCTGTACTTGGTCTGGGCAAATTTCTCTCTAAAACTCACTCATAGGGTGATCTCCTGTTCATTCTCTAGGATTCAAATCAAACAAGATTTCTCTAGGAAGTCTGCTCCAGTATTTTTTTGTTTTAAGGTAGAACTGCATTTGAACTTCCCTGGCGGTCCAGTGGTTAAGACTCCGCACTTCCACTGTGGTCAGGGAAGTTCCGCATGCAGCGCGGTGTGGCAAAAAAAAAAAAAAAAAAAAAAGGTAGAACTACATTGATTCATATACTATAACATCATCACACTTTACTATAATTATTTGCTTACATATATTATTGGTATTAGATTGAGAATCCTGAGGGAAGTGTTTAATAGGTCTGTATAATCTCAATATCTTGTATAAAATACCCCCTGGAACATGAGTTGCTGAGTAAATGAAATCTGACGAAAATACTCTAGAAAGAAGTTACAAATAGGTTTGTGTTTCAGAGAATCACATGCATTTTAAGCTACTGTTTTTCTTCAAATCTATAGACGTTAAAACCTTGTCTAAAATTGAGAAGGAAGAAATTTGCTGAAGTGATCTCTTAAATCACAATTGTTTATTTTATTTTGCACTCATCAAATTTTACCTAAATGATTATTCTATAAAGCACAATATTTTAAAACAAAGGGTATATAATATATTCTTGGATTGACTAAAGGGAATTTAAATTTTCTTCTAGCATGGCATATCAGAATTAACTTTTTTATTGATGATTTTATAAGTATCTTTCAGCTTCACATGTTGTATTAATGACATAATGCAAACATATAGGATTGTTGGTGTCAAATTTTGGAAGACATCACTTTTTCACATGTGAGTTGTACTATTTTTTTATTATTTCCTGTATTCTTGAGCAGTGACACGTCCAAAACACATTTGAGTTGATTATATTTATTATTAATCACTTCGTTTTTGATATTCTTACTTCTGTGCTGTATTTTAATTTTAATATCTTTTCACTGTCAATAGTGAATGACAAATCAGCATGAATTTCAATTTTAACCTACATCATGTATCAGTAGTTTTCATAAATTGTCTAATAATCAAAGTGATTATTCATTATTTTAATTCAAAAGTCACACATTTTCTTAATAAATTTCTGCTTTTATTAAAGTCTGAAAAAATGTTAGAATTTGCTTCTCAATAAAAAAATCTAGTATTTTGTCATATCAGATTTTTAAAGTAATCTCATTAAATCTATCTGAAATTTTTCTCTTTTTTTTAAGTACATAAATTTAATGTTAGTAAAAGAAGATACACTTTCTATACTTATATGTTAGGAGATTTTAATTTTTCCTCACTTGTTTTATTGACATAGGAAGACATTTTTCACATTTGCTATAAAAATTGCATAGTTCCAACTCAGCTATCTCTCAGCTAGATCCCAAAAAGTCCGTCTGTCTCTCCATTTCACTAGGTACTAGGAGAATTGTGGTGGAAGGGAAGGCAGAGGACAGGGTAAGTCCTTGAATGGCTATACTTCCTTAATTTAATGATACATCTGCTGCTGACCAGCGTGTACTTCTTATTTATATTATCCCCTGTGAGTATACCATGAACTATTAGCAGATGAACTTAAGATTTTTCTTAAACTTACGTATACATGAATTCACCATAAGAACAGTGTTTAAGAGCTGTCTAACTTCGTCCTGGATTAGGATTGCTAGCTAGCACAGTAAGAAAACATGGAATTTCTACAAAATGCACCATGCTTAAATTAAGAATGTTTGTGTTTTCACTGTTTTACCCAACCACGGTCTCTCATAACTTGATAGTGTTATATCCATCTGCCATTCTAAGGGGAAATACTTCCAGAATATATGTGGAGGTCTCACCTGCTGGATATTTTCACTGATCAGATTTCAAGAAGCCATGTTGACAAAAATTATGCTTTTCTGTTCTTTCTAACTCCATATTCATTAAACTTATTGGTGAAAACGTGCTGAACATATGTATCAAATCAGTTTACACTGTCACATTGTTATGCACTCCACAAAGTAATTTAATCTGAACAAAAATCGGGGACAGTACAAGATCCAAGAGATGAGCAGGTTGTATTTGGGAAAATGTATTAGAGCTCAAAAAAAATACATTCAGGAAATCTGCCTTTTGAGTGGATGAGTTCAGCAGTGGTGAAGGATGGTGGTTAATCATCCACATTTTTTACTTTTGTTCCTTTTTAACTCTCTGGCTGGAGTTGGAGGTTCAGTCCATGTCCTGAAAGAGAAAGTATTTCACCTGAGTGAAGAATATTAAAGAACTTGAAGTACACTATTATCTAACCCACCAAAAATGGGTATTCTCAATGAAATTGCTATTTTTGGACTCAAAAAAAAGAAAAGAAAACCTCAGCAAAAAGGTGTTTTGAGATTTTTTTTCACATTTGAAAATACTTTTCTTACAAATGTTAATTAGAAATTGAAGCAAATATCAGTGCAAGTCTTAGTTTAAGTTCATGTGAAAATTTAAGCTGTTTGTCAAATACCAACAAAATTTATAAAGAATTCTATTAAAAGTAATAGTTTATTATACATTATGTAGTCAGAAAGAATTAAGGAACAATATAGCACTACAGGTTTAATTACTGCTAGACATCTTTCATAGTATGAGGCATTGATCATTAGACTACTAAGTGTAATGCTACTTTGATTATTTATGAAAGTGGCATATTCATTAATAAATACATTTTTAATTTGTGCAGATGAAAGCTGCTGTTACAGTTGTTTTCATATATTCATTAATGAACTACTGGCAAACCATTTTAATTCTTGAAAAATAAAGCTTCAAAATGTTCCCAGCCTTTGATTTCCAACTTAAAATTGTGTAACTGAAGCAAACAGCAGTCAGCAATACAATACTGCATATTCATTGTTTCTCTAAAATTCAAATTTAACTGGTATTTTTAAATTTGACTTGTTAAATCTTGCAACATTACTTAGTTTCTGTAAAATGAATTAATAAATGTGTATATTTTTCACAAAACCATATGCACTGTCCCTGTGAATTAATGATATAGAGATTTCAAGAAGCCATGTTGACAAAAGTTATGCTTTTCTGTTCTTTCTAACTCCATATTCATTAAACTTATTGATGAAAACATGCTGAACATAAGTAGCAAATCAGTTGCTATTTTCAAATTAATGATATAGAGATATTTACATATATATAATTTTATTATTTAACTATTGAATAGCATGCTATAACATTTACATAACTATTTATTAAGGATTTCTCTACTAAAAGCCACTTAAATATTATAAATTATTGCAGATATTGTACCACCACACAGTGAGAAAGATCTAAAAGTATATTCTTGCTCATGTTCCTTTGGATATATGGCAAATATCTCTCCAAAGTAAATATTATAAGGCAAAGTTTAGAGTAAAAATTCAGACCTATTTCATTTGAATAAATGCTGACTTTCCATAATGTTTAACAAAGATATAAACAATTGCAAATTCACTCTATTATCATTGTGGACTTTCACAGTAAAAAACAATAATTTATTTTAATTTGCATCCTTGTGATCCATGACATTGATTATCTTTTCAGGTTTTAATTAGTCATCTACATTTTATTCAACTCTGTTATATTGTATTTAGCTTTTTATTTATTGGTAGTTTTTAATATGTTAGATAACAATGCTCATTGTAAATATAGCAGATATTTTCTTCTGATCTGCCTCTTGCCATGTAACTTTGCGGTATCTTTTGCTTCATAGGAGTTTAAAACATTAATGTCATCAAATTTAGCAGTATTTTAAGAATTTTGAATGCTGTTTTGAAATAGAAGGTACCTGTGGTAGGCTGAATAATGATGTCCAAAGACTTCCATGCCCTAATCCCTATAAATATGTTGCCTTAAATGGCAAATGGGGCTTCACAGATGTGATTAAGTCAAGAATCTTGAGGTGTGAAATTTTTTATCCTGGGTTATATGGGTGTATCTGATGTAATCACAATGGTTTTTATAAGAGAGAAGACATTATGAAACTTTTCAGAGAAAGATCTGAAGATGCTACGCTGCTGATTTTGAAGACAAGGAATGCAGCGCTAGAATTTAGAAAAGGCAAGGAAAGACATTCTTTCCTGGAGCCTCTGGTGGGAGGGCAGCTCTGCAGGCACCTTGATTTCTAGTTCTATAGAACCTGTTTTGGACGTTCACCTTCAGTACAGAACGAGAATAAATTTGCATTGTTCTCAGACACCAAATTTGTGGTAATTTGTTACAGCTGCAATAGGAAACTAATACAACACCTATTCGAAATTTATAAAATTGTCCTATATTTTTAACAGTTCTATAGTTTTTTGTTTTTATTTTTATTTTTTTTTCTTTTGTGGTACGCGGGCCTCTCACTGTTGTGGCCTCTCCCGTTGCGGGGCACAGGCTCCGGACGCGCAGGCTCAGCAGCCATGGCTCACGGGTCCAGCCGCTCCGTGGCATGTGGGATCTTCCCGGACTGGGGCACGAACCCGTGTCCCCTGCATCGGCAGGCGGACTCTCAGCCACTGCGCCACCAGGGAAGCCCTATAGTTGTTTTTCTTAATTTAAACTGGCTGTCAGTTTTGTAACGGATATATTTTGTAGCCTACATTTTCACAATTATTATTATTAATTACTTCATAATTGCTCCATTATTAATTTTTGAAAATGGCTTTCCTTCTCTAAATTAACTTTACACTGTTTAATTAACATATAGTCATCAGGTTGTTTCCAAATTCTCTTTGCTATGCCTTGGGCCTAGTTATACATCATTGTGATAATAGCACCTCTTATAAAAATTTATATCTTTTCATACTGTTTGTTTCTGGTAAGACAAAAATCCCCTCGTTTTTCTTTGACAAATGCTCTTAGTCTTATGTACGTATTACAGAAAAAAAAAAAAGAATATTTTTGTTCCATTATTTAAAAATCGCTATTACAGTAGTAAACTCATTTTTTAACTTCGTCTTTTAAAGGAAGGATATTTGTCCTTTTTAACTTTGAAATGACCATCAATCCTTCAACTACTCCCTCTTCTTTTTCACGGTTTTTGTAACTCCTGTTCCTAATCGTTAGAGCCCTGGATGTAACTACCAGTCCTATGAATTTTAATTTATTTTTCAGTTTCTTAATTTTTATACTACTTTCTTAAAGACTTGATAAAAATCAATTTATGGTCTTAAAAATTTGGATTTTTCAGAACATGTATTTGTGGCAACATCGGATGGAGCTGGGCTCATGGTTTCCAGTGTGAGCCCTAACCAGGCTGAGAGCACAGGTGGCACACATGGTCGCCCCTCGAAAGAGGCAGCCTCAAGGTAGGTCTTTTCCTTGATTTGCCTCTTCCAAATACATTTAAGAGTTTCTGAACACAGATAATTCCCTTAATTGACTTACATGAGGGTATACATGAACTTTTATATTTGTAGCATATACTTTAGTACATCTTTTTCTTTCTTTTTGTGGACTATTTGTGTGAGTATAAATTCCAGCAGGTCATCATTCTGAAGTTTTTAAACCGGGATTAATATGTCATAAAATAAAGCACCCATGAAATTTTGGAATTATTCTTACTTAGGTATGATTGTATAATACAGTATTTAAAATTTTTTCTGCTTTATTAAGTGACATTTTTAGTTTTTATAATGTGTGACTTGTTTAATTCGAAGCCACATTAGCCTAACTTTACATAATGAATTAATGAGTTAAATAAATAAGTCACGTTGACGCAGTGGATTTTAGGATTTGAACTTGTAGTGCCTTGCCATTTTCTTTTAGGTTTATTTCCTGTTCTGCCTCTATTTTGTTTGACCTCATTATTGTAAATTACAATTTAATAGGCAATAATCCATATACTATATAATCACAAATGTATTGGAGTACAGGTATTTGCACTATTAGCTTAACTTTTAAATATGTACCTTATAAATTAATGCATGCATTTATACATTATGTTATATATTTTTCTCAAACTTCCTAAAGTTATGTATATATTTTTATCTTTTCAAAGAGCCAACTTAAGTTTTAATTAATAACACTACAGTTTTGATTAGCAGCAAATACCTTAATTTCTTATCATATCTTTGCAAATTTGTTACTTCCTTTTTTTTAGTTTGTTTTATTTTTTGGTCTTTTCATAGATTCCTGATATTAAAATTTTGTCCGTTTCTTTCTAAGAAATCTACTTCAAGCTGTAATATTTTATTTGTAAACTACTTAGGCCATAACCCACAAGGTATTTTTTAGTCACCTTTACTTGTCTATCATTTTCTGTTAAAATGATCAAATAGGGAAGTAGGGAAAATAGTGAATTAAATCCCATATATGCATGACACAAAGGTTCAAAAATTAATTTTTCTTTGTTGCTTTACTTGTCCTTTTTTTCCTGTAATGAATTTTAAACAAATCCAAATGGATCACACCTTGACCCATATATACTTCAATATGTGTTTTTCAGGTCATAGATAATTTTTTACCATATAACCATGATGCTGTTGTTCTGTTATCACATTTTTTTCTCATTTTCTCTGAACTGTTATCTAGAGTGGATTTATTTTAGTAAGGATTTAAACAAGGTCCACGTACCACATTTAGTCGTTAGATGTTCTACGTCTAATTTTTTTCTTAATGTGGAAACCTGTTACATTTCCCTTTAGAACATACCACATTGTGTTTCTGCTTGTTCTCTGTCATTTAACTTGTTTCTCTCTTCTCTGTATTTGCTAAAATTTGAAGTGAATTCTAGATATTTGCTTTACAAATTTGACATGAACACTTCAAAGATATTCCTCTGAGATTCATATTGCTCTGTATCAGGAAACAGAATATTTGTTGTCCATTTTTAGAGAATCTGAGGTTCCAGTAGTGGTTCAGGAGATGACAGCCTTATGTTTCCATTCTGCAGTTCCCCATGAAGTATTCACTCAAAAATTTTATTCCTCATTATGTCTTGAAAAAATTATTTCATGAGGAATTACCAAATGTTGTTTTTCAAATTTTATCACTTTCTTCATATTTTGGCTTCTGTATACACATACATATCTGATTAGGTTCCTTTGAATTTACTTCTTACTTCTGAAAAAAAAAAAGTGTATTTTTTCCAGTTCTTTTATGATATGTGTCAGCTCTCATTTCATGCCTCCTGCCTGTCTAGATACAAAATATCAGAATTTGTTTATATTCTGATTTGTGTCCTTCCAAAGCTTGGCCAATTCTTTGAATTTCTTTTATAGAACTTTAAATCATTAGGTTTCTGTTTCCATTTGCTTCGTGGTCACATTCTTTTGGCACCTAGTCATTTTCTATTGGAATTTTGTTCGGTACGTTTTCTATTTTGTCTTCCATAAAATTTTTCGGTTTTGATTTTTATCTATTTTTTTCCCATATCTAAATGAGATGTGTCCTGAACTATAAGGAAAAGATTCACTCCAAGTATTTTAAATCTACTTTCTATATGTATTTCATTTCTGTCTTTTCTATTTTTATTTCTGTTTTTATCATTCAAAAATCAAACACATAAAAAATTTTAACAGTTCACAGGTAGGTATATTTGAATAGTTTATTTTCTATTTATATTGCATTAATACATAGAGGTCATTGGATGTTACCTAGCTAATTGATCTTATTTGGAATTTCTTGAGACATTCTCTGTAGTCTGAACATATTATCTAGTGTGTAAATATATATATATTTCAAGATATGATCATAGACATCATACTTAAAACAGAATCCTATTTATGCCATTTCATCCTCTTGCACATATTTGCCAATGGAAATACTGGGAACAATTATTCTCATTCATTTGAAGATGACCACTCTTACTCTTTGCAGACTTTTTGGATTTACATTTTGGTTTTGGTGTTTTGAACATCATGGTTTGGCCTCCTCTCTGTTGAAACAGGGGATTGTGGGAAAGCTGGCTAAGTCTTTTTTCCTCCATAAAGGGAGGCATCAGATTCCACTGCTTGACTAGGCATTTTCTTATATCTGTAGCCTGACTCTCTATGATACTCAGTCTTGGGAATAAAAGAAGGGACAGTACCAAGGACTCTTGGCAAGGACATTCATCTAGCCTACTACTTGTCACCTATAAATGAGAGAGTTTTTATCCCCTCTGAAGTGAAGAATACAGATTCAAGAAATACTCCAAATTCATTGTTTTGGGTATATATTAATAATGTATTTCAGATATTTGCCTTCTGAAACTCAAAGCTCTGTTTCCTTTTTGGGGATATCTTATCAGTTATCTTTATTTTTATTTTTTTCAAATTATTCAGTACAAAAGAGGTAACTCTACACACAAAGTAAAGAACTGATCATTTCTAATGCTTGTTTGGCAGTTTAAAGGTTTGTTAACAGTGCCTTAAACCATGTATGTCCAAAATATTTGGATGTAGTATTGTCTAGTGTATTGTTCTAATGGTGAGAATGCTTCCTTTCTCCCAGCTAATGGCTATAAAATCTAAAATCTAATATATCAACCATGGTAAAGGGTTACATCTTTATTTACCCAATTATATTATAGTCTCAGGAACTTAAAGTTGACATTCAGTAATTTTGTAAATCTCCCTTTGTGTTGGGAATCAAGATGATGTAAATTGCACAGCTGTGTTGGTATACTGATGAGTACAGAAAGCCAGTCTACAGAGAGAATGAAGGAGACCTACTAACTGTTGTAGAGATGAGAGGTCATGTGGCTCCAGGGGGAGAGAGAGAGAGACTGATGATGTGGAAGCTTTGATCCTTGATGGATTTCCACATCTCAATTCTCAGCACTCAGGAGGTCTGAATGTACTGCCTGCCCTTGAGTTCAATGAAATACCGCTGCATCCTTTACTTGCATTCTTTTAATAAATGTCTTTCTTTTTTCTTCTTTTATTCTATTTTTCTGGCATTTAAAATTGAGTTCTCTAATGAGCCAAGATTAACCTTGACTAACATGAATATTATTTGCACCATACATTGTGGAGATTAATTTAAGACGTTGAGTGTAACACAGGTACAAGAAACAAATGATAACTTAGGTAAAAATAGCAGATTTTTCAGGCCCTTGCTGTATGAACTTTATTTTTAGCTTTACCTGTTTAATTGTATTCCTAATTCCTACTGAGTCGAATTGATTAGATGATTAACAGTTCCTCAAATCGTTTGCTACCGATGGCACGGTAATCTGTTACTATTGGAAGAAAAACAAACAAACACAAAACACTGGGGGGTGAATTTTCTGAATCAAATAAATATTATTGTAGCACTTATATAATGCCAACATGTGTTCTAATATTTTAATCACTTTTGCTGTCAAAATAAATTGAAATGTAAATACTGTCTCTAAGGACATAAAGATGCATTTCATTGTATTTAAAGTTTACAATTCCATATTTTATACTAAACAAACACTAATTACATGTTCAAAAAAATAAACTTCTGTGAATACTTATTACAGTTGTATAATATAAATCTGCTAAGGAACATAAGTGATTTTAGAAGATTTAAAATATGAACCCATTTTTAATACATTAGCACATTAATTTGTATCATGTATGAATATACAGTATTATTAATTTGTTCATATATATAAGGATATCAAATATTGTGGAGGGTGCAGTATTTCTGAATTATTCAGAGCAAAGCACAGATGTTATGGTCTGTCATAGCTTCAAACTGTGATTTTGCTGCTTACTAGTTCATGATTCTGGGCAAGACTTAAATCCTCTAAGTCTCAGTTTTTACATTGAGTTCTTGGAGTAATTATGTTAGTTTTATAATGTAATGTTTTTCAACATGTAGCACAGTGCCTGGCATAAAGTATATAATTGGTAACTGATTATTGTTATAAGGCAGGAGAAAAATAAGTGCAAAAATTAAGTTATACATAAATGATGATAATTGCTTCCTTAGGTATAAGGTCTCATGTGGGATTTCTCTAAGGTTTCCTCTTCTGACTCAGTCTAAGTTTACCTCACACTTGGGGAAGCCACAGCTTCATGAAGGAAGCTGCCTCTCAGGCCTTCTGCCCTGAGCCCCGTCTTTGGCATACTGCTCCCAATCACTTGGGGAAGATCCTAGGAAAATAGTGCCTAGTTGTTACAACGTTTTGGCCAGAGAACCTCGCGATTCTGTCAAACATACACAGAGTCATTACAAGTTCAATTATGTGTTTTCTGTTTTTTTATTATACCCGATTGATTGATTCTCTCATTGCTCTATCAGTGTGAAGAGAAGTCTTCACTCTGTTCTCTCATATGAGGCTTCTCACTCCTGCCACTTAGTTCTCCAAGGCTTCTTATTTATCATCAGCTCTCTGAGAAAAAAACAATGCTTCTCGAACGTATCAAACATGGTTTGGTTTTTAGAATAGGACTGATGACCTCTTGTGACTGCCTCTATCCTACTCTTTCTATATTGTTGACTTAAAGAAAAACACACACCGTAAGAGCTGTGAGTTTAAGTTTTATTCAGGTTCTTACTGAAGATGATAGCCTGAAAGACAGCCACTCAGGTAGCTTTGAGGAGGTGTTCCAAAGAGGTAGAGGAGAGGCCAGTTTATATATGATTTTTTTGTTGTTGTTAAGAAATACATGCAGTCAAGGATACATCTTAGATTACTGCTAATCACAAAGAACAGATGTCTCAAGTTAATGATTTTAGTGCTTTTCTAGGTATGGGAGGATGCAAGAAACTGAGGTCATTGAAATTCTTCCTGAGATGTGCATCTAACTATGTAAGGGCCTGTTTATCCAAAGTACAGAGTGCCTCATCCTGTTTTCATCCTGACTTCCTCTCAGGTTGCACTGTCAGTGGGTTATTGGGTGGTGAGGAACGCTCTTTTGTTCTTTGTTCGCAGTATCTTCACTGTAGGAATTTCCTAATTAATTCAAGGTAATTTTGGTGAAAATAGTCAGCCCATGAACCTCCAGTAATAATGATTTCTGTGTATAATGTTGTCCTGGAAGAGCATAGAAGTTGAGAGCATTTGAGTTCAAGTTTCAGGTCTGATGTTCACTAGCTGTATCACATTAACTGCTGCTTCTGTGTGTTTAGCAAGGACCCGTGCCCTGCAAATAATCCCTCGCCTTGTATACACCAAAAAAGGGAAATATTTTGATAGAGGAATGAAGCTATTAGGCAAAGTATTATACTCCCTGAATCCCAACTTCTTTGCCAAAATAAGAATTTTAACTTTATAAAATTCAAGTGTATTAAGAAATAGCAGTAATTTGTGTTACAATCTTCGCGTATTAAGGCTATGTTTTTCTTTGTTCTACAGCTGTGAGAGGTTTGAGAAGATATTTTGGAACTAAAAATTATTTTTTAAAAAAGCTTCAATGGTTGAGAATACCGGTGTCTAGGAAAATAGTCTTATTGGTGACAGAATGATTAGATCATTTTTGTCTGTAGTTTTAGGCAGGATAAAAAGACCCTCTCAGCACTTTCCAACTATAAAACAGATGGTCTAGTTAAGACCTGCCAGATGGAGGGTATGTGACAGATAAGAAGGTACAAGACCTTGCTGTTGCCTGACTTCACTACCAAGTATATCCTTCCTCTTTCCCTCCTCAGTCAAGCCATAATTTTTTTTTTTTTTTTGGTACGCGGGCCTCTCACTGTTGTGGCCTCTCCCGTTGCAGAGCACAGGCTCCAGACGCGCAGGCTCAGCTGCCGTGGCTCACGGGCCCAGCCGCTCCGCGGCATGTGGGATCTTCCCAGACCGGGACACGAACCCGTGTCCCCTGCATCGGCAGGCGGACTCTCAACCACTGCGCCACCAGGGAAGCCCTCAAGCCATAATTTTAATAAGTTTTCATTTGTTTTGTTTTGTTCTTAAGAATCCACCCTACTCCATGTGGCCATAATCCTCCAGGGAAGTAGAACTCAGTCCATGAAATAAAATCCTTTTCGTCTAAGATGTGTGTGCTGGTCCCATTGCTCTCATCATGGATTGGTTTAGGAGTGGAACTGTAACATAATTCTCACCTGTAATATGAAAAGAACACAATTGGCAAACTTCTAAAAAGCTTTTTGTCACTGATGAGAAGACGCAAGCACTTTGGAGGAGTGTTCTTCTCTCCCTGACTCCCTCTCCTTCCATAAACATTGACCTGAAACAACAGCAGCCATCCTTAGAACATGACAGCAGCAAAGCTTCTGACAGAGTAGATGGAAAGAAACTGAGACTTTAATACTATCATTGATAGTTAAGAACTCTGATAACACTTACCTTTGAACTTCTTGCTGTGTTAGAAAAAATACTTCCTTACCTTTAAAATTCAGTTGAGATAGCTTTATGTTATGTGCACCTGAAAGCATTCCAGCAAATATAAGGATGAGTGCAGTACTATCCGTGAAGTCCCATTGGCTGTGTGGCAACTGGTTAGTGAGTTCAATGTGATAATTTAAAATAGAAAGTGTAAACATTGATGCCATTGCTGTATAAACAATGAGATTCTTTAGTAAGGAACCATATTGTCAAAAGTAAAATTATTTAGCACATATCCTTCTGAGTTGGATATAATCTGCTAGAGATATTAGAGATCAGTGATCATTCTTAGTTTTGTATATACATCAAGTACGTAGCACAAACTAAGTGTTCAAAAATATTTGCCAAATAATAATAAAAGAATAATCCTATGAAATAATCACTTTGAACAAATATTTTATATTGGCTATACAAAGCACTAGAAAAGGTATAGTTAATAATTGATGGTAGAAAAAGCAATATTTATTGAAACATTGCTGAATTACTTGCTGTAGTTGAAATAGGATGCTAGAGGACACATAAAGTGATGGAATGCAATGAATAGTTGACTAGTGATATTAGATATATGAGGAAAGGACAAATCTGAAAAAATATATATAGGCTTTCATTAAGTCTTATTTAACATCTCAAGTGACAGATTATTATATTAAAATTATAAGTCTTTAAGCAAAAATTTGATTTTACTAAATTTTATATATTTGAAATAAAAATGACATTGAAAAAAATGGAAATCTGATTCTAAAAGGTAAAGCCTGTAATTAGTGGGACTAATCATTGGAAAAGTCCAAATCTTCTTTTTATCTTGTCTTGTCCTATTTTTCTTTCTCTCTGCTTTCTTTACTAGTTATCCTCTCATTACTCAGGGCTCCCTATTTTATGATCATTTCTGACATGTCCTCATAAGGCAGTTCTCAGTGTTTTAGACTAATCTCTCTAGTTTACTCTTCAAACTATACTTGCTCCTAGCAAACTAGTTTTGTTGGAGAGAGTTCATAAACTATTTCTCCTTGGAGTGGAGTTGAAAAATATATTACCTAAAGGCAGAATGTAAGACATTCTTTGGAGATATTTAGGAGGTCCTAAAATTGTACAATAAATAGACCTGTGGGTATGTTTGATATAAGCCAATAGGAGAAATGGAGAATCCATTTAGTCGTTCAGATCAGGAGAATCAACTCCAGAGATCAATTGAATAACAAAACTCCTAAGGAACAGTCCTCAGCTCACTCTATAGATAGAGGACTATTTTATTTTTCTATAAGGCTTGATCTGAGAAAATTAATTATTAAATATAAGGAGATAAAATAAAAGCAATAGGGAAAATAAATTTTCCCTACTATGAACAATTCTAAGAAATGGCAATCCTCTAACTAATGAACAAAGGTTATACTCAGGAAATATTGAGAGAGAGAGAGAGAGAGAGAGAGAGAGAGAGAGAGTGTGTGTGTGTGTGTGTGTGTGTGTGTGTGTGTGTGTGGTGAGTTGGGTGCATTTCCTAAAGCTAAATGTAGCCTGTATATTTATATAAGATTAAGGATTAAGTGATCAATGCAGAATATTACCCATTATTGAAAACTATATTTGGATATTTTTGGAATGCAAAATGTGTGCACCCTACTGGCTTGAACAATTTAATGCAAATTCAACAAATTCTCTCATGATTAGTTACTTATGCATTCAAGAATTTGGATCCAGAAGAATATCTACATGTGGTCTTCTATTTTTAAAATGATTTGGAGGATTTGTGCTGTAAAAAAAATAAGAAATGTTAATATTCTATTTTCTTTTAGTTTTGTTTCTCTTTGTATTTGAACCCTGATACATTTGAAAAGCAACAGCTGGGGAGTGACAAGCAATCTTAGAAATTGTGGATTCTTTGACAAAACCGTATCTAAACTCATTTATAATGTTCCTTCTATTTTCTAGAATTAGTAATTGATTTATGCATGTTAACTTATTTTGAGAACATATATATATATGTGTGTGTATATATATATATATAATGTATGTGTGCATGTGTGTGATTTTTAAGTTATTCAAATATGTTTCAAATATCCTTGATTATATTCAATTTTATTAAATATAAAAAGCACTCTCACATTTGCAATGCTCTTACAAATATCAGGCTGTAGAATATATGACAATACATGAAAGTCTGAAAATTAAACTGATATATTTTCCTAATGTTTTTAAATGTGTTTCCCAATAAATACCATAATAAGGTTTTCAGGGGAGCAAAATTTGCCACCTCAAAATATTATTTTGGCATGCACATTATTTCAAGCTGAAAACAATCAAGGCCCAAAAGACTCAGGAAAAAAAAAATGTGACCTTCGCCTTAACTGCCTAAAAGAATGTAGTTAGAGAACCTGTTCCAGGAAGGGAGCTATCATGATAGATAACTGTAGTGTGAACTAGGTGTGTAGATAGGGTGGAACCTGGCAAAGTCTGTTCCTTTCTGTGCCCCATGGTCTCTGCCTGGCCCAGCAAACATTTGTGTACCACTCATTTGCTTTTTCAGCTCCATGTGTATTGTCTTTCCTTCCACTTGACGTCCCAAACCACTACCTCCAGTATCCTCTTTTCTCTTTAGCTGAAGGTGGTACTTAAAATGAGTATTTTGGCCATTTTGGCGAGTTACTCAGTTTTCCTGGGTCTCTCCCATGTATATATGTTATTAAACTTTTGTTTAATTTTATCCTGTTCATGTGTCTCGTGTCAACTTAATTCTTAGACCCTCCAGAAGAATGTAGGAGGGTAGAGGAAAATCTCTTCCTCCCCGACAGGTTTATATATTTCATTTTCTTAGTAATTTCTCAATTATTTCCCACATAGAATGGCAATAATTTAGTTGGTTAAAGTAAGGCATATTAAAACTCACATAACCTTGAACAGTGCTATCCAAGAGAGTTTTCTTCAGTGATGGAAACTCTTAATAACTGCACTGTCCATTGTGGTAGTCACTAACCGTGTGCAGCTATTGAGTGCTTAATATATGGCTAGTGTGACTGAGGAAGAACGTTTTATTTTATTTTAATTAATTTAAATATAAATTTAACTAGCCACAATGGCTAGCATCTACTGTGTTGCACAGTTATATCGGGAGTAATATATGTATCTTCAAAGTCTTTTTTGTTATTTCAAAATAGATTGCACAGAGCCTTCAAAACTGGAGAGAGGAGAGAGAGAGGGGAGGGGAAAGCCTTTTCTGCTATTGTCAGTTAAAAAAAAATAATTCCATACAATGCATGACCTAATGAAGTGTAGGTATAAAGTAGAAATGGAGAATAGTGGTATAGAAGATTAGGTGACTATAGCTTATAGAAATGTTTTGTATTCACAGCGATTTATTTTAAAGACTTTGCATGGCTTTTTTGGGGGGGAGGACTGTGTTTGGCATTTGTTCTCCACTCTTCCCTTTTTCTCCCCATTTCCTGCCCTGGATAGATTCCCATGTTCATAATTGCAAATCTGACCTCTATTACGATTTCTTTTAATTGAGCTTACCCTCTGTTAAAGAAAGGGGTTTTTTCTTTTTATTTTAAAGGTGTATATATTTGAATTTAATATGAATAAAAATGACTTTATACTCTGTGAGAAGTTGATATAAAAAGATACAGTTCCCTAAAGCTAAATTATTAATTTGTTAAATAAAAACATTTATTATGTGTTTCTTTTAAAGGGGGCAGTTAGACAAACACCTGCTTTACCTATAAAGTCAAACTGTAAATAGCTGCAAATCTCTGAGAAAATTTACTTTTAGATAATTTAAAAATCAATAAAATTCTTGCCATATTGTATAGCTTTGAGAAAGGCATTGACCTAAAAAAATATTTCATGTCACAGCAAATGTTTGTGCATCAAAGAACACAAACAGAAAGTGAAAAGACAACGTATACAATAAGAAAATGTATTTTCAAGGAATATATCTGATGACTCTAGTATCCAGAATATGTAACTATATATTAAATATATAAAATATTAATATATGTATTACGTATAAATGTATATTAAGTATATAAAAATATATTGTTCAGTATTAACTGAACAATATAGAGACAAATAACCCACTTAAAAATGGATAAAGACATAGTCATTTCTTCAAATAACATACAAATGGCCAATAAGCACATGGAAAAATGGTCCACATTATTAGTCGTTAGAGACACACAAATCAAAACTATAATACATTTTAACAGTCGCTCCAGTTTCTTAATTATAACATAAATTGAAATAAAAGGAGAGTAATTTACAGTTAAGTAATATGGTTTCCATTTACTTCTTAAATTTGTATCCTGATTAGCTTAGAAGACATAACAAAGTCATCATGTACTTACACCTACAAGTAGTCTTAACTATAAATGTGATAGGAATGCTATAAGGTAAATTTCATGCCACTGGCATCATTAACAAAATGACACAGTTTCTTGACACAATGAAAAAATATTAGTATAATTCTGAACAAAGCATAGTGCTATATTTCTTCTTTTTTTTTTTTTTTTTGCGGTACGCGAGCCTCTCACTGTTGTGGCCTCTCCCGGTGC
Organism: Delphinapterus leucas; assembly: GCF_059928025.1. Lineage (NCBI taxonomy): Eukaryota > Metazoa > Chordata > Mammalia > Artiodactyla > Monodontidae > Delphinapterus > Delphinapterus leucas. The sequence continues at coordinate 20,400,598 of NC_143146.1, read as the reverse complement.
GGAGCACAGGCTCTGGACGCGCAGGCTCAGCGGCCATGGCTCACGGGCCCAGCCGCTCCGCGGCATGTGGGATCTTCCCGGACCGGAACACGAACACGTGTCCCCTGCATCGGCAGGCGGACTCTCAACCACTGCGCCATCAGGGAAGCCCCTATATTTATTCATTTGATGTAGTAGTTGAGTTTGTTGCATATTTTGTAATTATTAAGCTCTGCAAAAATAATTTTATTAGATAGATTTAAATGTTGCTTAGAAAAGTATAAACATATTTTTCACCTACATGAATATCCACTAGAATATGTGAATGTTCTGGAGAATTAGGGACAACATTTCAGGTTTTGGTGGCAAGAGGGGAATTGGAGTGATTTTTACTCTCCCAAAGTGTACAAATTCAAAAGTGATTTATACAGTGCACATCAAATAACAGTTATTGTGCTATCTGCAAGCCACTAGAGGCAAATAGCAGTACCAATGAATAAGGTAGAATACAACAATAACGATTTCTAAAATGCTGCCTTCCCCAGTGGTTGGACCCTTTAAAAACCACTGCTTTAGACACATTTCTGCAGCAATTACATCTGTGTCTTTTATCTAACACGTTCTTCCTCTGTTACAACTTACTTTAAAAATGGTGGCAACTACAGTCATTTTCCAAAGTTACATGTTTAAGAACGTGGACATGATAAACCGAGGAGGTGTCAAAAAACTGTTTTTGAGACCAAAGCAGACCAAACTCCTCCAGGCTCTGAAAGAAGCTGATGGGATGGAGGAGTCTTTGGAAATTAGGAAGACATTCCAAGGAAGAAGGAAGGAGTGCTTCCTTCTCCCTGCAAGACTAGTAAGAAAAGTTCAAGACCATTTTAAAACCTTCCACTTGAATCCACTGAAATTTGTGGAAAATAGTGGGGTGGTGGTCAGCATACCAAAGAAAGTTTTCTGTAGGTTCTAGAAGTAAGAGTCTATTTGTGGCAATAGAGAGCTGCCTCTGGGAAAGTAAATGGCTTTCACTGACATTTCCAGATGTTTATTCATCTCAGTCACTGAAATACAAGCTTATTAAGGCTAGAGATCTTCTCTCTTTAGTTCACTTATACAGCTCTACCATCTAAAGCATTGCTTAGAAAGTAGCAAGTTGACAATAAATATTTTGAATTACCAAATGAATGAATTAATATGTAGGATAGAACAAGTGATGACACCCTGTGTGGATGGATGTAGCATTTATCATTCATCAGGATAGAGAACACAGGAAAAATAGTATATTCAGAAGGATGGAGTAAAAAAGATGGGTATAGCATTGGGAATGTTAAGTTTTAGGTCTTTTTGACACCCAAATGTAGATGCCCAATAGGCATTTGGATGTATACATCTAAATTTCATAAGAGCCATTTGGGCTATAGATTAAAACAAAACAAAACAAAACTGGGTGTCAAAATAACTGAAACCAAATGTTGAGCAAATAATGCCATATGCCATCATAGTACACAGACCAGGCTTTCAGACAATATTTATAGCAGGTGTGAGATTTTCTTATTGCCCATTGCATCCTGGGGCAGGGAAGATATGCTAGCAGAGCTGGATGTCAAATTTTGGACTGGGCGCTTGTAGAAGGCATGATTCAGGAACCACCAACTTTTCTTATGGCATGACCAAGGGCCAGGGTTTATACCCAGTGTTAATTGTTACAGCAGTATAAATTGACAGAGTGTTTGAAGATAATCTAACAAGAGGGAACAAAGATTTGGGGTAGCAACAGAACTGTTTTTGGTTTTGTTATTAAGATGTCAGTAAAAATAGCGTATCTCTATACTCATGGAAATCATCCTGTCAAATGCAAATTAATGACTATTTAGAAGAGGGAAGAAATTTTTGTAGGCAAGAGAGGATGGGATCTGGCACAATAATCAAGAAACTGGCTTTAGCAATGCGTTTGGATAATTCATCTTTGGTAAAGAGTAGAAAGACATACTATATGGGTGCAAAATCTGCTGCAATCAAGATCTGTTGATTCTGTTTCTAGAATTTAATGACTTCTTTTCAGTCCCTCATAATATCCTGTGATAATCTAATCCCTATTTTATCCCTCCCTTCCCATCAATATCACTCACACATTCACTGAATATTCATTTAAGGTGGAACTTTATGCTGCTTCCCTGTTTGCTCTGTTGCCTCTTATCCTTTGATGATGCTCTGCCATCCTAGAGCTCTCCTTCAGCTGTCAATTCAAGCTTGATAACATGTATGTCCTTCAAATACTGTCCACTTAAAGAGCATTTGCTTTTTTTCCCCCCTATGATTCCAGGCCCTAGCTCCCAAAACCTCCTTTGAGTGTTTCTATATATGACCTCACATTGACCCCTCACTTACCGCTGTCAAAGTGCTTAATACACTGTATAGTAGTGCATCTATTACCTAGAAGTATGTGCCACTAACTGCATATTAATACACCTATTATCTAATTGTATGCTTCACTAGACTATAAGCTTCTTAAGGACAGTGCTTCACAACCTGCCATATCTTAGGAGCTCAATAAACTTCCATGAATGAATACTCAAGTTCCTATTTTCCAGCTCCTGGGGCACAGTCCTTTCAAAGTTTTATAAAAGAGTTAATATAAAAAGGAAATTGTTTTTTATCAGTTTATAACGTAAGTACTGAGATGTAAAAATTGCATTATAAGGAACAAACTATGTTACAGTATGTTGTAATTCTGATTTTTGGAAATAAGATTTTTTTAAAAAAACAAATAATGGTGGCCAATAGTAGTCCCAGGAATAGTCAAGGTAATTATAGAGCACTGAAATTTTATTCAGGTGTAAACTGGAGCGTGACCACCAACAGAGAATGAATAATATTGAATGTCACAACAAATTGCCCCAACACAGGAGCTACAGAGAGATCATTCAGATCACAAAACTCATTGATCTCCTTTGGCATTTAGCACAACTGGGAAAAATGCACCAGGACTTTGGCGGTGTCTAGGCTGTGTTCTGTCTGGATTTCAAAGGCAATCTCTTGGACCTGATAACAGTCATAAAGGTGTTATATACCACTTAGTAAACAAAATGGTATGTCCATTATTATCTGTGAGCTTTTAAATATCTCCTTTGGGATTCTCCAAAGGGATTTGATTTCATTCAGACAGAACACTTTTCACGCACAGATCGCATAAATTAAGGCATGCCCGCAAAATATTTGAAAAAAATCAGAGTTATGTCAAGTAACATTCTTGCTAAGTTGACTCTAAAGACTTAAAATCTATATTTTCTTAAAGTGAGATCTTGACACAAGATCAGAAATATCAGGCTGATTTTTAATTGTCAAATGTCGCAGATAGACAAAAATCATAATTTAATAGTTGATAAATAATGACATTTCTAAGTTAGAGAAACTGTTTATATACTTACTTTTTTCTATATAGCAGGAGTATATCATCAAATCTTAATATTTTGCCATGTGTGCTTCAAATTATCTTTTAGGAATTAAATATTACAGATGCGATTCACACACCCATGCATTCCTCTCTTCTATTCTGTTCTCTTGTTCCTTCCTTAAAGATACTGACTTTTGTTTTTACTGTAATGCACAAAAGTATTTTTGTACAGTCACCAAATGTCTTTGTATCCATAAAAAGTTATAAAAAAGTGTATTTTTGTTTTAAATATTTTATAAATTATATCAGTTTGCATCTTGCTTTTTCTTAGTTAAATTTTGTGCTTTTGAGATATCTTCATATTGATGTATTTAATTCTAATTTATTCATTTTAATAGTCATATAGTATTCAAGTTTACAATTATACTCCAGTTTATTTTACCATTCTTTTATTTATGGATGAGTAGTTGTTTTCTTTTTCTAAATATCTTATGCTACAGAATGCTTCAGTGAACATTCCTGTACATACTTCTTCATGCACACCTACCTGCACCGTCTTCATTAAGGCATTTAGGTGAAAGTAGAATTGCAAAGTTCTGGGTGGGCCTTGCACATTTTCAAATGTTATTATCTATTGCCAAATTTCTTTCTGAAGTGGTTGCATTTGTTTGTGCATGTTCCAACAGTGAAAATATATTTCTGTTTTTGCAGATACGTGCTGCAATTTTGCTTTATCAGTCTTTTTAAATTTTGCCGATCGGATAGGTGTGATATTTTCTACCACTACAAGTCTTGAAGTCAAATACAAATTTTCTTCAATTATACCAAATATACAGAAAAGTTAACAGAGCATAGTACATAGCTTGATGAGTTTTCATAACTCAGAACACACTTGTAACCAGCACCCAGGTCAAAACAAAGAATATTGACACATTGCCTAGTCCCCAGAGCCCCCCACGTTCACTTTTCCAGTCACTGCCTCTTCCCAGGAGTACCTGATATCCTGATTTCTAACATCCTAGATTAATTTTGCCTGGTTTGGAATAATTTCTTATTGGAAGCAAACAGCATGCACCATTTTGTGTCTGGCTTCTTTTATTTAACATCATGGTTGTAAGTCCCTTCCATATGGTTGTATTTATGCATTCTCATATTTTGTTGAATGACTGTGAAACAGTTTGTTTATACATTCTACTGTGAGTGGATACTTAAATGATTTACTGCTGTATAAAATCCTAAAAGTTGGTGCCTTAAAACAACTGTTTTATTATGTGTTATAATCTGTGCCTAGACTCAGTGCACCTGAGTCTTCTGCCACTACTGAATGATGCTTTGGCTGCAGTCATGCACAGAGATCAGCAGACCGATAGTCGATGCTGTGGGAGCCCTTCTGGCACTGTCAACCAGACTGCCTCTATTTCCCACTCCGTTCCTTCTTCATATGGTATGGTTCCAAGAGAAGCATCCCAAGATCAAGTTTTCCAGATGCAAATAAGCAGATTCTTCCTTTCATTTTTAAGGCCTGCGATCAGAAGTCTCTGAATATCATTTTTGTCACGATCTCTTCATCAGATTGTTACAGCATAATCTTAGATCCTGGGGCTTGTACAGGGAAGGAAAGAATTTGGGAAAAACTAGATAGCTTTGTTCACCCTCTTGTCACAATAATTCATTTCCATGTGAAAAATACATTCCCTCCTTCCCTCTTTTCTAATTATGTCATTATTGAAAAGTTCAAGATTTCATCATTGAAATAAGGTCAAGGTATAGATGGGCTCATTGTGTTTAGCATCTTAGGTGCGTTTGCTTGGTCTCAAAGACTTGTGAATTCAAAAGCATCCAACATATAATATTGAGAAAAGAACAGGATAACTGCAACAAATACCTGCGTTTAAAGGGTTGCTGGTTGGGGAGACACTGTTTCATAGTAGTTCAGGTATCCAGCCAGCCATGTTTCATCAATACCCATGCTTTCTAGAAAGGATTTTCCTCAACTCTTGGCTCTGCCCTCTGAGTCTTTCTTCCTTTTCCTCACGAATACTGTTAGAAGTTAAGTAGCTTTCTCAGTGCTGAATGCGTGTGCTAAGTTGAGAACTGAGAGGCCCCCATCCCATTTTATTCCCTGTCAACTCTCCAGCACCAGCCCTTCTATAAATAAGGATGAAAATCAGGTTTATGTGGAAAAAACCCTTAGCATTCTTAGAATACTTCATGTCTAACAAGAAGATTGAAGATGCATGTTTTAAGATTCTCTGATTTTTTTTTTTTGCTGAAATTGTCTATGAAATAACACCCTCAATATTTATGAGGTATTAAAAAAGTCTTGAGACTATTCGTTTTTTTTTTTTTAGTGGTAGCACCCTGAGTTTCATCTTTTTCTTAAAAGACATTTCTTTTTTAAAAAACATATTTTAACTGGAAAGACTCTTTAATATCCTTAATAGTTCTAAATTCTTCTAAAACATTTACATTCCTTCTTATTTTGTGTCTCTTTTCTCATATATTACCTTAAGACAGTTAGAAAAAGCCAATTAGCACCTTGCAGGTTGAAGATGCTAAGATATCTAAATATCTCTGAAACTATTTAGTCACAATGACAAGCTCATTATACAAACTTTATTTTCCATGTTATTGTAGATAATGGTGTTGTCAAACTTCCACCTTTTCGCAGCATGGGTCATTTTTTCCTCAGCTTTTATTAACAGTTTTTTGTTGTGCTTCCTACCTTCAGGTGCCATATTTTCAAGGTCCTTCAAGCCTCAGAACATTGCCCAGTTTTATTTATATGTTGTTTTAGATGAAATGTTTTAGATACTTGTTTTAGGTGAGATTAGCATAAATGGAAATTCACCATTTTAACCATTCTATAGTTTGTAATTCAGTGGTTTTTGATATATTTTTAATGTATGTTGGTGCAACTAATTTGATAATATTTCCATCACCCCCAAAAGACACTCCATATCTTCCAGTTCCTCTCTCACCCCATCCCAAGGTAACCATTAATTTACTTTCCATCTTTATGGGTATGAAGTGGGGTAAAGGAGTATTAAAATGTATTTTTTTGGAGAAACTTTGGGTCTGGTTGAGCTTATAATCGTTGTTGGGAAGTCAGAAGTATAGAGGGCCTTCTAGACCCATCTAAATGAACAAGATGAACAGAGGAAGAAACTCACACTCATGGTCAAGATGGAGTAGTCAGTAATGTTACAAGTAAATCAGAGAAGCTAAGGGGGACTAGTGAAAACTAAAATAAAATAAAACAGCAGTGGGTAGATTTATCTATTAAGAGAACAACTAACAGTAGGATTTAAGATAATGTTTTCACTTTAATAAACAGAGAGGAGGAATCATCTGCTATCACAGTGACAACGATACGTGTGGAATGTATTGGGCAGAATCAAGCTTCTGTGAATTCGAGTGAATATATCACCCATGAGCATGAAATGTTTTAGAATCATGATTAGGAAAAGGAAAGTTTCTGGTTCTTAGGTTTGAAGAATTTTTTAAAAATTCATTTTATTAAGGTGAGCCTCCATGAAAATTAGAAAATGTTTAACATTGAACATTCTGTATTCTTTATCCTTTAGCATCACTGGGTGTTTGTTCCTGCTCAGCTTTTGGGACTTATTTGAGCTAGCTAAATCAATGTCTGATGACCAAAAATGGTTTATCCTAACCAAAGTTGTTTATGGATAGTAATAGTATAATGTATATTTGCTGAAAATACTTGTATGCTAGTAGATATTTTAATGTCTGAAATGATGTATACATCTAATGCATGGATGTCAATATCCGTGAAAGGGGATAGATACTTTGAGAGATTTTGTCACTCCTCAATTTCTACTGTGTATCTGATTACTCTGTCACCATAGAACAGATATAATCCCTGCATTGTTGAAAAATTGGCTTTGTTATTAATCATATCCATTCCAAAATGAAGTTGTAAAGTGGTGACTGATTTAGAGGAATAGATTGATCAAACTGTAAATTTTGTAGATGTGGAAACTGTTGCCAAGGGAAATTAAATGTCGTGTGGTCAAGGTCACAGTGAAAGGACATAAACCCAAGTTTTCTGATTCATGGTATAATGCTGTATCAAATTGCCTATATTCCGTCCCTGGACATATCAGGACCAATTCTTAGTCCGTCCTCCCCATTTGGCTGCCAAAGTGCTCATTAACCACACTTTCTCTGTTCCTATCTATATCATTTTTAAGTTTCCCATAAATGCTACTTTTACCTTTACCTGACCTTTCCCAACATGCTATAGAATCTGGTGACGGAGGTTTTAATCCTAGTAGTCAACTCACTGTGACTGTAGATACATAATATAACTTTTATAAAAGTTTGTTTGGCCAGTTGTAAAATGATGATACTAAATACATCTTCCTCCCAGGGTTGTTGTGAGGACAAAACAAAATGTATTGGGAAGTGTTCTGTAAATTGTAAGCAAATACAGTTGTGGGTTTTGGTCCTTTTCTTTAGTCTAGGAAATCATAGATGCATTCTTATTGTACTTCAGCCATACTGTTTGTGAACATCATAATCTTACTTCAATAAAAAGTTCATTTACGGGCTTCCCTGGTGGCACAGTGGTTGAGAATCTGCCTGCTAATGCAGGGGACATGGGTTCGAGCCCTGGTCTGGGAGGATCCCACATGCCCCAGAGCAACTAAGCCCGTGCGCCACAACTACTGAGGCTGCGTGTCTGGAGCCTGTGCTCCGCAACAAGAGAGGCCGCGATAATGAGAGGCTTGCACACCGCGATGAAGAGTGGCCCCTGCTTGCCGCAACTAGAGAAAGCCCTGGCACAGAAACGAAGACCCAACACAGCAAAAATAAATAAATAAATTAATAAACTCCTACCCCAACATCTTCTTTAAAAAAAAAAAAAAAAAGTTAATTTACTCAAAGATGAAAAACACTAATGATGAATAGAAAATACTCAAATATTGACTTATTAGTCTTCCTTACAAATACTGTATTGCCTAGAAAATAACCTTTTAAAAATAATTTTGAAGATATGTGTGGAATTCATTTAAATTGAATACTACTTACAATCACAAGTGGAAAAAAATATCGAGTTCAGGACCATAGCAACAGTGTGCTCCTTGTAATCAAGCAAGTGTTGAATTTGTGAATAATTCTGAGATTTTATTTTTATTGACTTCTTGAAGAAGTACAACAGGATAAAAAATATATGAAAACCAGTTCAAGGAAATGCATCCCTGCCTTGCTTAAATCGATTAAGCCAAGTTATGTTTAAAATATGTGAATAAATGAAATAAATATTTTCTTGCAAGTCCTACCACTAGAACTCCTTGCCTTCTAATATGCAGATCTCAAAGAATGTGGTGATTCTACCTATGGTGAAAAAACAGAAGATAGGAGATAGATTTGTTTGGATTTTTATGAAACTCATACTTGTTAAATAATCATTTCTTTTTTTTATAATCATTTCTTTATAAAGTAATGTATGTATTTGTTGAAAAATCACAGCATAAATAAATATAAAATCTATGTAAAATGAAAACCTAAATGTGAAAGATAAAGGAAATAGAAAAATATGTAGAGTAAAAATGTGTGAATTGGAATGGGAAAAAAATGTTAACAAGTACTTCAGAAGCAAAAGCATAATGTAGAGAGAGAGAGAACGATAAAGAAAGACTTCTAAAATATCAAAACTAACGTTTTCACTTCATGAAGACACACTTGTGAAAAATATTCATTAGATAGCTGAGTAAGATAACTGCAGCAGCCAAACATGACACCGGATCATATCTAGAAAAACAAGGAATGTCTGCAAGTCAACAGAACAATGAAAAACAGAAGAATAATAGGCACATTTTATGCATAAACATGTTACATAATGAAACAATGAATAGTTAATAAATGCAGAAAGGAATCGTCAGTTTCATTTGTAATCAGAGAAATACAAATCAAAGCGATGATTATGTCCCACATTATATCTGTTACATAGAAAAAATTGGAAAGTTACCTCCAAAAGTGTTAATGTAAATATGAGAAAGTGGCAAACTTTTTGCACTGCTTGTAGAATCAAAATCTCCAGCTATTCAGGAGCACATAGTAGTAGTACTTTGTGAAATTAAATGTGTTTATATCTCATGATGTAACATTTAATTGATGGGATATACACGTTTTCTAATTGTCTCAAAATAAATAAATACTTAACAAACTTAATGTTTTAAAACAATGACAACATAAGGTAGATTGTGAAGGGTTCGTGGGGGTCAGTTTATAAACTCTTCCACTGAGCATTACCTGAGGTGGCTAAAAGGCTGCAGACTGGAATCATCTGAGGGCTCATTCTCTGAGGATGAGCTGACTCTCCATTGGAAAATTAGCTGTACCTACAAGCAGGAGCCTCTTACTATGACCAGAGTTTTCTCACAACATGGTGGCTGCTGTCTACAAGTATCCCACAAGAGAGAGCAAGGTGGAAGCAGCATTACCTTTCTAACCTAGCCTCAGAAGCCAAGCCCTGTCACCCCACAACATTCAGTTCATCAGGAGCACATCATACATGACTCATATACACGTATGTACAAACAACATGTACTTTAAAGTATTTTTTCATTGAAATGGAATCACCCTGCAACTTATTTTTTTAATGTGATGATATGCCATTGACAGTTATACAAATATTTAATATATATTTAGCTTTTATAAAATTATTAGCAATTATTAAAAACAAGCAGGCAGTCTTATTATAATTTTAATTTTTGAAAAAGAGCTAACTGAAACTTATTTTCATCTCAATTAGCATTCTTTACAGTATTGAATATAAGCATTAGTAATGTGGTTTGTAGCCTCTTGAATTTGTTCTTATATAAATTGCTCTTTAAGAAAAGGTGATTGTGTCTTTTTTTTCTTTTTGAACCATTTATAAGGGCTTTATCCTAATATGTTAATATAAAATTTTAAAATGCTTATAATTTTTTATGATTACATATGTGCTTTTATTTTTATAGATTCTTGACATTCTGTGCTACCTGAAGACAAAGAAAAAAATTTTAATTGGTGACTAGAAATAGTCACAAAAACCAGCCAGGCCAAGGCCAACATTAAAAAAAAAGAAAAAAAAAATACCACATGATTTTTTCTTAATTTATATATTTTTTATATATAGTACGTGTGTGTGTGTGTATATATATATATTTATACGTATTAGCGCTGCCCTTTTAAAATTTCTGTTTTCCTCAATCTCTTTTAGAGTCTGTTGATGGCAATTAAATTTCAAATTTAGATGTAACTTGCAATATACAAATATGGGACTGAGATGATATTAGAATAGAAATAGGAATTATATAAAAATCCCAACTTGTGAACCTAATGCAGAAATTAATACAGTATTGGGTTGATTTTCCTTGGGATTAAATGTGAGTTTGATATCCATTATAGAAGGGTCATTGTATTATGCTGTTTTGGAGCTTATTAGGTCACACAGAGATGGAGACTTCTAAGCCCTTGCAAAAAATGATATGCTGCCTAATATCTGCTAGGATAATGATTAATTGAGGTTGCTGCTGTGAGACTTTGCAGGGCCTGCCTGAGTTTTCAAACAAGGTCCTGCTCTTCTCCAGGAAGCTTGCAGCCAATGACTGAACAAGGAGGTTAAGCAAGGGCCTAGCCCTCTGTGTCCGGTGAGACACTCCTCTGACCGGCAGCCTGGAGCACCCAGCTGCACTGGCAGAGACTCTTGGGTTGGTATGATAGTCTAATGCCTTCATCTGGCCTGGCCTGTTCTTTTCTGTTTACTTGAAAATTTTTACTCCCTGTAAAGCTTTTGCAATTCTGCTCCATTTTAGTATCTACTTCACTGGGGATACATGTGGCAGAATTATTTATTTATGTTAAATCAGGGATTTGGAAGGATGGTATGTATGGTTATTCAACAGTGAAAGGAACAGAGAAAAATATATGTATAATGTATATTTTTACATGTAATACATATTGTTTAAATGTACATTTAAATATATAAAACATAAATATATTTACATAATTATTTTATAAATATATTTATATAATATAAATTTTAAATTTATAAAATATATATTACAGATTTATTTGTGTGTTTGTGTTTGTGTGTGTATGTGTATGTGTTTAAAGGGCTGATAAAAATCCAACTCCACAACTACTTTGGGAAAAAAATTTTTTTTTAAATCCTCTATTTAATATTACTGTAATTAAAGGGCCAACCACTATAACACAAATCAAAAAGGGAAAGCTCATTGTTCTCTGTCCCATCTAACTCCCAGCAGGCAGGGTATTGGCATAGGACCTAGGCTTAGAAAATTCAGTGTTTCTGGAGAGCGTAAAATTGAATTTGGAGTAGGTGACACATAGAAAGAAATTATTAGAATTCATTAAAAGCAACTATAACAGTGTTGCATGGCAAGTGCAATAGTATGTGGCATTAGGTATTTCCAGCTGTGATGTCCACCAGTATCTTCTGGTTAAAACATGGTTGTTGGATTTCTTTCTCTTCTTCCTCAGAAGTCACCTTGATTCTTACCCATTTTCCAGCTCCTGCTCCCATGATCCCATGCATCCTGATATTCTTCCATTAATTCAATATTAGTTTCTGTTGCATGCACACAAGACATTGGATTTATGCAAATTTGAACATTAACAGTATTCCCCCATTATCAAATTCACATAGAGTAATGTAAGTTTAAACACTGTATCCTCCTTTCCTGGTACGATAAGGTATATGGGAGTTAAATTCAAAAGGCTTTAATCCTGAAGCTTTGTTTCATCAGTGATTGCAGCCTGAATTGTCTACTAAGGAAATGAGGCAGTTTATATAAAACCTCAAAATTGAAGTTCTTTAATACCAAGACTCTCAACAGCCCCAGCTTTTAAGTTCCAAATCAAAACCATCAAAGCATCACTCCACACCTATGATATTGAGAAAACTCAAGGAAGAATGACTAGAGCCGTTGTCTCAAACAAAATGATGTTTTCAGAACCAGGGCATAGAACAATACGAAAGATGCTACTTTTATAAGAGTTGATAGTGGAGACTCAATGAAATCTCAGTACGCAGTACGTAGTACGCAGTACGCAGTACGTAGAGGACTCCTGCGAGTTGGGAAAAGTTTTTGGCCTCAAGAGTCTATGACAGGACTTCCCTGGGTGTTGCAGTGGTTAAGAATCCACCTGCTAATGCAGGGGACATGGGTTCGAGCCCTGGTCCAGGAAGATCCCACATGCCACGGAGCAACTAGGCCTGTGCGCCACAACTGCTGAGCCCACGTGCCACAACTACTGAAGCCTGCATGCCTAGAACCTGTGCTTCACAACAAGAGAAACTACCGCAATGAGAATCCTGACCACCGCAACGAAGAGTAGCCCCTGCTCGCTGCTACTAGAGAAAGCCTGTGCGCATCAATGAATACCCAACACAGCCAAAAATAAATAAATAAAATAAAAATAAATTTAAAAAAAAGTCTATGACAGTTTACTCAAGCCTGGGAAATTTAACTTACTGGGAGGTTGCAGTCAGTAAGTTAAGTGTGGAAGTTCACTTAATCATGTAAAGTGATTTAAAAAATTCTTCTGTGCATAGCAGTTCTCGTCATTTGATATACTTAGTTTCCTTAAAAGTTTTAGAAATGCGCAGTGATGAACTCTGCTCTTATTTGCCACTTTGCATATTTAGAACTTCTAAATTTCCACTTATATTTGAGCCTTTTGTTTTAGGCACTTCAATGCTAAATTGAGTGTGAATTCTGTCAGGTGACATTTCCTTTTCTCGCTCCACTATGCAGAGCAAATTGCATCTGTAGCAGCCAACTCTCCATTCACAGAGTGCTTTTATTACATGTCTCAAATCCTGTATTTTCTTCTGTTTTTCTCCTTCCTCAGAGACCCAGTGCATTTTTAACCCTGTGCTACAGTATCTGCTCCCATGAATTTTTGGAGTGGAGTTTCCTAGGTATGTAGTATTTATCTGATAGCGAAGGCCTCCCTTGAGCATTTGCATTTGATTCAGCATGAGACTTCTTCATGCATTCTTGAAATGAAGCTGCTATTGATGATGCCTGCAGAACCTGGGCTCCCAAGGACCTAGTGAGAATCGCCACTTCTGCCGGATGGTCTTCCCTGATACTTTGCCTTTCTGCAGATTTGATTATCCCAAGCCTTTAGAAACCTTTGGTGATTCAGGGTTTCAAAGAGTACAAAGAGTCCCTTCTGCCATGAATTTTTCTGTGGTTGTAGAACACGCCTTCTGTGTTCCATTTTTCCTTTACCCTTTGCAGTTAGGGATAACTGAGTTTTAAAAATCTGTATCTCATTTTTTAAAAAAATTATTTAATTTATTTTATTTTTTGGTTGCATTGGGTCTTCATTGCTGCACGCAGGCTTTCTCTAGTTGCGGCGAGCAGGGGCTACTCTTCGTTGTGGTGAGCGGGCTTCTCGTTGTGGTGGCTTCTCTTATTGCGGAGCACAGGCTCTAGGCATGCGGGCTTCATCAGTTGTGGCATGCGGGCTCAGTAGTTGTGGCTCGTGGGCTCTAGAGTGCAGGCTCACTAGCTGTGACTCACGGGGTTAGTTGCTCCGTGGCATGTGGGATCTTCCCGGACCAGGGCTCGAACCCGTGTCCCCTGCGTTGGCAGGCAGATTCTTAACCACTGCACCACCAGGGAAGCCCTGTATCTCCTCTTAAGTTGGTCACATTTTTATTTGCCTTGTTTGCTGGATTGAATTGCAATACCTTTATTACTGTTCCCTTCAGACTGTTTTGTGGTCCAGAGATTTATTATTTTTTTTTAAACGAAGCAATTTTGTTTTCCTATCCTACGGGGCTTGGATTGGATTTAACCTATTTTGTCCTCTGTTCTGTACCTTAGTGTTCCTCTTGCTTCCTGTAATTCTCTAACATATTCTAAGCAGGAGCTCTAGGGACAGAAGGAATAACTATATCACCATGTAGCAGTAACTGTGTCACCTTGTAACTGATACAATAAAGTCAGAAATATTGTACATACATTTTCCTGGTATTTCATCCCAATCAGTTTTCCTCTTTTTATCCTGTAATCATCTAATGTTTTAAATGTTATTATTATGGACTATTATTATGGATTATACATCAGAAGCTTTCAGAGAGTTCTTTTCAATAATTTCCTGGAATCCAGACCATCTTTGAGAAAATCAATCAAACTTTTTTTTCTTTGAATTATTGCCTCTCTTCTTCTGTTAGGTGTACTCAGGTATTAATCACTGTTTATAACCCAATAAAAGAAAAATTCTCCTCTTTTTCAAGTCTCATTTCCTGAACATATAAATTATAAATTTCCTGAACATATGAATTGTTGTTACATGCAAAAATGTAATTACTATCGATGGAGACATACTTAAAAATTTTAGAGCAATCCATTTTTGTGTCTAGCCTCCTCTTATAGCTTAACATATCTGAAATAAAATTTTAAATGTATTTTCTGATAACAGTGCTCTTAATATCTCAAATACATGTAGTTAGATTCTTCTTGTTTATTATTTTATTCATCTGTCAGTAAGTAAGACTTCTATTCCATGTTTTTTGTATCTATATTTTTTTATTGTGACCATATATGACCTTAAAAAAATGTTTGGGGTCATGTTTTAAGTGACTGTCTTCTGATGGGTTTTGCATTACTTCTACTAGGTACCTGAAAGCAGTAACAATCCTGGACCAAATTAAGTAAACCATCTGTCTATAGCTCTAGTGATTAAAAGTTATGATGAATTCTGGATTTAGATTTCCATGGGAATTCAACTTGTGCTAACAGTTTATCAGGGAATGGGGAGAATTACTTTTGTTTTTATTTTTACCCAAAGCCAAGTCTGACACCAGCAGTTCCGTAGCAGCTACTTCTCTTCCTCCTTCTCCTCCTCCCCCATCCCTATCCTCCCCTTCCCCTCCCCCTCCCATCCTTATCCTCCCCTCCTCCCCCTCCCCCTATCCTTATCCTCCCCTTCCCCTCCCCCATCCTTATCCATTCATCATTTGATGAACATTTGAGTTGCTTCTACTTTTACCACTATTATGAATAATGTTGCTATAAATATTTATTCACTAGTGTTTGTGTGAACATGGTTTCAGTTCTCATAGGTAGTATATATAAAATTGGAATTTCTGGGTCACATGGTAACTCTGTGTTTAACTTTTGAAGGAACTGCCAAACTGTTTTATAAAGTCAGTGCATCATTTTACATTCCCACCAGAAATGTATGATAGTTTCAGTTTTTCTGCATCCTCACCAACACTTGTTAGTTTCATTGTTATTATTCATTATTATTATTATCGTTGTTATGCTAGTGGGTGTGAACTGGTATCTCATTGTGGTTTTGATTTGCGTCTCCTCATGTTCAGTGAATTAGAGCATCTTTTCAAATTCCTGTTGGTCTATTATATATTTTTAGAGAAGTGTTTATTTAAATGAATTATTTAATTGGATTATATTTTTATTGTTGACTTGTAGGAGTTCTTTATATATTCTTATATTCTGAATACAGGACCCTATCACTTAGATAAATTGTAAATATTTCTCCTTAATTTCATTCAACTTTCTAAGGGCATTTTATTAAAAAAATATTTTAAAAAGGTCTTTCAACTTCTTGCTAGTGTCTTTCAATGTAGTTTTTTTTTCTTCCCTACTTGTAACTTTGGTATCATGTTTAAGAAGCTGTTACCTAATCCTAGATCATGAAGATTAAATCTGCATTTGCATCTAGGAATGTTATAATTTTTGTACTTACATTTAGTTCTTTGATAAATTTTGAGTTAATTTTTGTATTTGTGTGAGGTACAGATCCAACTTCAGGAGTTTGCATGTGGAGTTCTAGGTATCCAAGTAACATTTGTTGAAAAGACTGTTCTTTCTGCAACTGAATGTAACCTTTGTTAAAAATCAATTCACTATTGGAATACAGGTTTACTTTTGTACTCTCAATTATATTCCATTGATCTGTATGTCTGTCCTTATGCCACTACAGTACTGTTTTGATTACTATAGCATTGTAGTATATTTTGAAATTGAGAAGTGTGAGTCTACCAACTTTATTCAGTTTTTTCAAGATGATTGGGATATTTTGGGTCCCTTGCAATTTCATATGAATTTGAGGAGCAGCTTGTTCACTTTTGTAAAAAAAGACAATTGGAATTTTGATAGAGATTGCATTGAATCTGTTTATCACTTTGAGGAGTATTGACATTTTAACAATATTAAGTCTTCCAGTTTATGAACATGAAGGCTCTTTCCATTTATTTAGATCTTATTAATACTTTTCAACAATATTTTGTAGGTTCAGTGTGCAAGTCATACACTTGCTTGGTTTATTCCTAAGCGGTTTCATTTTTGATGCTATTGAAAATGAAATAGTTTGCTTTCATTTTTGATTGTTCAGTGCTTATGTATAGACATAAGCTGATTTTTGTATACTGATGATATATGTTGAAAATTTTATGAATTTGTTTATTAGTTCTAATAGTCTTTTTGTGGATTCTTTGGGGATATATATCATAATCATGTCATCTGCAGATAGAAATGGTTTTACTTCTTCTTTTTCAATGTGGATACCTTTATTTCTTTTTCTTATCTGGTTGCTTTGGCTAGAACTTCCACTATAGTGTTAAACAGCAGTGGCACAAGTGAGCTTACTTTTCTTGTTCCTTCTTAGGGGAAAAGCTTTCAGTCTTCTACTATTGAGTGTGATATTAATTATGGGTTTTCTATCATGTTGAGGAAGTTTCCTTCTGTTCCTCATTTGGCCACTTTTGGGTGGTGCCTGCATATTGTACAGAGCCATATATAATAGCCACAGGCTTCCCACTGATAACTTTGAGTAAGACAGCTTTTTGTGTAGCTAAAGGCAATTCATAATGATAAATACAAATGCAAACATGAATGAAGGACTTTCCCAGAAACTAGTGAGTTAGTGTGTTGGTCTTTCATAGGGAATAAGGATGGAACAATGCAGTATACACTATAAATGATAAAGGCAAATATCTGGTTAGTAATCACAAGATTACATTAAATAGCACATAACAAAGTTTGAAGAAGCCAATTTTAAAGAAAAGATTTTCAGTCAAGATCAGTAAAATCATATTTTTATTTGTTATATGATATTCTTCATATAATGAGTGATTTGAGAAAATTTAGTCCATGGTGCCTGGGATTTATTTTTGCATATGTGTTTTATATATTGTTATGCTTGTATTCAACATATTATTTTATAACTTTGCTATTTTAATATTATTTTGCCTAGTCTACCTCTGTCCATACTATGAATGAGGGTGATATATTAAGTGAAATGGACTACAATGAAAATTGTTTTGGAAATAACATTATAATTGATTATAGTTACATTTCCATAACATAATGTTTGTATGCAGCTGCTGAGTATAATAGCAAGTTGGACAGATTCCTTGTCATCCCACACATTTCAATCCTTTTAGAAAATAAATGGCAATGATATTTTCTGTTCTTTAGAAACAGAAAATAGCAATGCTGCATCTCAAATAACAATTTTCTTTAATCAACATTGCAACGTGAGGGGAAAAAAGCTGGTAAAAAGATCAACGAATAACATCCAGTTAGAGAAAGTTGAAGTCCACAAATAATCTGTTCAATGAGTGTCCTTGAGTAAATTTACTTTACAAGTATTTGTAGGACAGAAATAGAATTGATATTTCAGAATTACCATATAATTCTGGCATTTAAAATATAGCTACACATTACTTCTGGCTTGAAATGAGCAGTTGCAATTGGGAGCATTTGAAAGCTATTTACAAGAACTCTGAGTTCTTTATGCAGTCATTTTTCTATAGCCAGACCCTACATGAGGACTCCCAGGAAAAGTGAGAGGCTTTCTATAAAGTCACCATGGTCATAGTTTTTAACATACTGATCTTCTTTCATATGGATGTGTTTGCTATATAGCCACTATGGATAAAACATGCTGTAAAGAAATATAAAATATTTACTGATATATCATCATTTAGCTTTTCCTACCTCTTTCTTTCTACTGTGCCTTCTCACAAACTACCCCATCCACATTTGCATATTTGATGAATGTGTGAATGAATGAATGGAAGATATGAATAGTATATTTAAGATCATGAGTATTATTTAATTCTTCTTCCGAATATATTTAAATTTCAGTGGGACACAAAATACTTGGCTTAATGAAAAGAATGGCCAATTGTGTTTACCAGTCATCATACAGAGTGAGGAATTATATTAGGAACATAACTCTCTTGCCCTCTCCATATTCCTTCAATCAAATACATAAGCAGCTACTCTGTTGAGAGATGCTATCTGTCCATGTGTACCAGATTATTTCCTCATTTCCATCTTCATGATTTTGTTGAACGTATAAGTATAAACTACAGTGTCTAGAATTTTCTCTTAATTTAAATTATCTTTATCTTCAAATTAAGAAATGTAATTAACATAAAACACAAATATTGAATGGAAAATGATAACATGTTGTTTATTGAAGAGAGGAGAAAGAAACCTTTTAATAAGGACCTAGACCATATAAGACAGTTTTACTATGGCATAGAAATATCATTACTATTACTAGGGATGGGTTATATTTTATTCCTTCTTTAAAGCTGATTATATAACTTTTAAATTTATTTTTTCCAAAATATTTGAAATACAATCAGATTTTTAGAATTGTAGGATTATATATTGCTCTATCTCATATCTTTTTTGATTAATTAAGGCATTCAGGTAAACATCTAATATGTATTTATTACTATTGGTAAGTTTCCTTAATTGGCCTGAAATATTTATTTGATTAATGACTGATTATACACATACACACACATAATTTCAAATAGTTTAAAATTTTACTGCTCTCTTACACACCATCAATGCCATGGTTTAAGACTGTCAGTTTAGGAATACTTGAACTATGTTTCCCAGTGTTCTCTTTTGTATATGATTCCAGGTTAGGTTTGGTCATGAGTGAAGTCTGCATGATACAGCAGCAGTCAGGAGGCTCTACTAACTATAACTAGTTAGAGTCTGTGAGGAATAGGTACAGAGCGGCCTGCCATCTTTTTGCTTCAACACATCATTTTTTCATTCCTAACTGCAGGTCTTGCTGACCAGCAATGATTCAGGCCTACCACTAGATGTTTTGTAGCAAATTCACCAAGGGAATAGCAACAGAGTACCAACAGTTTCCATAGACTTCTACAATAGCCTTCTTCACATTTCTGTTCCAGTAGCTCCATGCTGAAGACTTTCCTCTGATCCTTTTCAGAACTTTACATCCTTAGCACATCCCTCAATTGCATAAGATGCAATTTCAATTAAAAAAAAATCTTACTTCATTTGTTATTCCATGAAACTCATAGTGTCCTGCTTCCCTGATCAAACTCTTGCAGACAGAACCAAGAAATAAAGTGTAGGTTTGTTAACAATTTGGCTAACATCTATTGAATTTCATACACTGAGTGTGTCTGTTGAGGGAGAGAAGAGGTAGAAGAGTGAGTTACGCCTCCTAGAGCGAATATCTTAGAAGAGTGAATTTAGTTTTTACAATTCAGTAAAATTCTAAAAAATCCAGTCTGAGATTACCTGAAAGTTCCTACAAGATCTAATTTCTAGAATATTTAAATATTAAATACATCTGTAGACTAGCGTGCAGATCTGAACATGATCTAATGATCTAATGCCAATACAGCGCCTATTCTTGGTTAATCAGTAGAGTAGCTAGTTCAACTCTGGCCTATCCAGCAAGTTGATAGAAAAGCCCAGGAAGGCACCAACATCTAAAGACTTCTCTGAAAGCTTCCCTCAAAAGCTCAGGCAACAGGCTATTTCAGTATATATTTTCAGCTTTGTGGATCATACAGTTTTTCTTTAACTACTCAGTTTTGCCTTTGTAGCATGGAAAATGGCCATATACCATACCTAAACTGATGGCCTTGGCCAGATGTGGCTTACACAGACCCCTGCTCTAAATGATCATTGGAGAGGTTCAAACTTTTTAGTCTTAAAGCCAACATTATAGATTTTTCATGAGTTTCAATTGTCTAACCATCTGGTGACAATTAAATACCTTAAAAGACTGTAGAGGCCAACAGAATGATGACATTTATAGAAAATGTAAAATAAACTAGGCTTTATTCTATGACTAATTATTGTTGATAATGTGATGGCTAATGCCTGAAATGATGCCTTCGATTAGAATGGACGCCTTAGAGGTGAAGAAAAAGGAAATGCATGACCAAAATCTATTACTCTTACATTAATCAACCAGAGACCAAAATTAACTTTAAAAATCTGAAGTTTTCCCACAAAGTATATTCAGCTAAGAAGACATAAAACACAAACTTCCAAATTAAGAAGTATATTCAGTGGTTACTGGCATCCCAAGGAAAAACAAATCAGTCACTACAGTTTTATGATTCCATTCATCTGTTATTTGAATAAAACTTTCTGAAACTTATTTCAGGTAAAAATGCCAGGACAATATAGTGATTTCATTTCATTTATAGCAATGCACTGTTTATTGGCTTTACTTGCATGCATGCTATAAGTTTATTTTTGGTACTTGCAGCTGTTGACTTTTCTTTTGTAAGACTTAGTTTTTTAGAGTAGTTGTAGGTTCACAGCAGAATTGAGGGGATGGGACAGAGTTTTCCCATATGCTTGCTTCCCCCATACATGCGCGCCTCCCCATTATCAACATGCCCTACCAGCATTAATTACAACTGATGACCCTACGTTGACACATCATAAGCACCCAAAGTTTAGAGTTTGCATTTTCATTCACTCTTGGTGTTACACAGTTGACTTTTAAAATTTGAAGTTTTCGTTTGGGATTCTGATTTGCTTTCCATTACGTTTGAATCGTATTAACTTCATGAATAGCCATTTGTCTAAGCTTTTTAAGTGTTAAATGACATAGAATGTCTACTCTTCTTACTTATGTAGCAACCATATTGCAAATAACACTTTTAGGAGGAATTTAAAAGAGACTTTAGAGATTATGTAAGAAATCTTTTTTTATAATACAACTTTAAGAAATAGCTATCTAGACTTCATTTGTAATATTGTAATATTTTACATATAGATAATTCTCTGTCTTTATTAATGAGAGAGAGACAGTGAGCAAGGGCCCTACTTTTTATATTATATTTTTCTGAGCTTCCTATTATTTCTATTTATTTTCCTAGGTCTGTTCTTTAGACTAATATAATATTAATCTTATCCTATTTTTACAACTATCTATCTATCTCTGTCATATCATCTTTCAATCTGTGTATCATCTACTGTAATTCCCATGACTAAAGATTCATTTCATGATGATTTTTACCATCCTAGTTCTTTTCTTTCTTTGATATTTTGTATCTTTGGAAACGAACATTTATAAATCCTTATGTATGTGAACAAACCTCTGCCTCTTTTCCTGAATGTTTTGAATGTATATTCTTTAGAGATATGTACCTAGAATGAAATTAAACTGTCTAAGATATAAAAAGAATACTTGGTGTCATTTCTAGTAGTTTTGTCAATCACCTATGTCTTCCCTAAGAATATGATTTAATTTTTGATATTATTACTTTCTTAAACTCCTTAGCTTGTTTATGGCTAATACCCATGCAAGGTCCTTAATCTTGACGAAGATATCTGATTGTAAACTTAGGTTAAGAAACTAAGAACTTGTTTTATACTTTTGATCAGTGATCACAGGCAAGGAATTGCAGAAAAAATTTTGGCTGCTTTTTTTTTTTTTTTTAAATAAACCCAGAGGTTTCATGAAACCCCTACACTGCCAAGGTCCTTACAAGTCTTCTGTTATTTCTAGACTTATTTTTTTATAGTAATTGCCTTGCCATGTCTGCACTTGGATGTCACATAGTTGGCTTATTTTTGTAATGCAATTATTCCCGCATTTTTAAGGATCATTGGAAAATTGCTGGAATCACATGAATAAGCTGCACTTATTAAAGAATTATGTATGTTACCTGCTATGGACTCAATGTTTGTATCCTCCAAACCCTACCCCCACAGTGTGATAGTATAAGGAGGTGTGGCCTTTGTGAGATAATTAGGATTGGATGAAGTCATGAGGATGGAGCTCTCATAAATGGAATTAGTGCCCTTGTAAGTCAGGAATGAGCTTGCTTTCTCTCTTTGCTCTTGGCCATACTTGAGGATAAGTAGGTAGTCTATAACCCAAGAGAATTCTCAGCAGAATCTGATCATGCTTGGCACCTTGATTTCAGACTTCCAGCCTCCAGAACTGTGAAAAATAAATTTCTGCCATTTATAATCCACCCAATTCATGATATTTTGTTATAGCAGCCCAAGCTCACCATGGCAGTATCCTAGACTATATCATAGATTCACTGTGCTTTACAGTGTTTGTGATCTTATTTCTATTAGCAGTTTGATAGCATATGGTAAACTTTTGTAATATGCAATTTCTGAGGACACAATACATGTGAGATTAATGAAAATAGGTGATCCTGGTAAAGTATGTAGACCCTAAGCAATGTATGTTTTTCTTATTTTTACATTTGTTATTTGTTGGAAGAACATTGAAACACGGCTATTATCATTGCCAATCACAAATAATTGAGTGTATTTTCCTCTTTTATTCAGTATCTTTATTTATATAAACACATCAATAATTTACTGAATGAGAGCATACTCTTAAGAGTATGTCAGTCATCAGGCAAAAAGGTTAAAAATGTTTTTTCTTTTTTGATATTCTGAGTTAAACTTATTCCTCTTGTGATCATTATGTTTACTTTTGTATTTGTCTATTTTCATATTAAATTGATCTTGATCAATTTTTATTTTTAACACTTTGGTGGGTTATTTCTGAAATAATTTAACCTAATATTTAGAAATGCTACCTTAAGTCGTTAATTTGTCAAAGAAGACTTTCACTCCTGCCAAACTTTCTTGAATCTAACTAATTGTTCAGGGAATATCTTTATCATCCAACATATTGCTGAAGGATGTCTACCTACCAAACACTGAAGTGAAGTAACATATCCTGGCAAACTTTGAAAGGAGAAAGAGCTTTGAAAATTTGTAATTGTATTTTACCATTTAGAGATATTTGGCACCTCTCATTTTTGTGTTATTTCCTTTCTTGTAGAAAAGAAGAAATTCCTTTCGTGTTTGACAGCTTCCTCAAGGTCAGTGGAGTGGTTCTTTTTACAGTACAACTTCACATATTTTGATTTCCGAGGGTAAAAAAAAAAAAAAGATTCAGGCCTCAGTGTGTGTACCCAGAGATTTGGTATTAGATAGTCTGATACTGTTTCTGAGAGCTACTTAACTCTGCTGGTCCTGAACATGGTTTACCAATGACAGTGGTACCAGTAAACAGAACTGGGGTAAAGGGAATTTGAACAAGTGTTGAAATTAATAGAATTTGCTCCAGCTAGAACTGGCAACAGTAGAGAATGTATAAAGGCGTTTAGGTTGAGATCAAATCTAATGGTCAGGGCAAGGCCTGTTCAAAATCACCTAGGCCTGTAAAGTTATTAAAAAAAATTATAGGATGAGGTCTAGCCTATGGATTTTTGAATGTTTGAATGTTCAAGGTGGGAGGAAATCATAATTCATGAACTATTTTCAGACCTGAAAATTACAGGACTTAAAATATACAAATATATGTATATGGAAGGGAAGGAATTTCATTTGATGGGAAATTCTGAAGTTATTGTATGGTTTAATCTTTAACATATATACAAAGTATATATTTAGTTACATTAAAGTAAAATAAGAGTGTCAGTAGCCTAAATTTTGCACTTACATTTTTATTATTCCTTAGTTATGATGAAATTAGGTTAATAGGCTTTGTTCTGTTCCCTCTCAAATGACATACCTGTAACAATGTAGGATCAAAATGAGTAAACTCTGTGAATATTCATTTTTTGGTGTTTTTTCATTATTAGGTTAAAAAAAGGACATAATTTTCCACTAAGTGAGATGTAATTGTCATTCACCAAAGTTACTATGCTCAAAATCCTTTAAGTACTGAATAATGGTCCCTCTCTGGTACTTTTGACCCATTAGAGAATCTTCAATGGACTCAAGATACATTCTCAGATTATCAAAACATGATATATTTTAATTTCTGTAAGCATTAAACGAATAGCCACACACACAAAGAAACCAAAAACAAACAAGAAAAAACTTTGTGGGAGTAAAATGCAGAGAAATAGGTACAAAGAGAAGCAGCAACTTAAAAATGATAATATTATTAGATTGGATATCTCAGTTGTTTTATCTGGGTAGCTTACACATCATCCTAATCTCTTAATGTCTCTTGAAAGCTTATTACTGCAAACATCATAAAAATGTAAATAACCCTAGAAAATTCCAATAGCAGAAGCAGACATGTTAGGTATGGAATTGTTTTTGTTCTTCAAAAGTCCATGATTAAGGACTTACCCAGTGTTGTGCTGTAACTAGCTCAGATCAGCTCAGCATAGCCAATTATGCTCCTCTTTTCCAAACCACATATTCAGTGATGTCAGGTTGTGTCTTGAAAGTGGCCGTTGTGGGAGTATATATACCTCAGAAACTGGCAAACGTGAAAAAATTACAGCTTTTTTTTTCCTTTATTTCTTTGTGTTAGCTATTAAACATTTTTAGCACACCAGTGGCGATCAATGTGATAAAAACATTAACATTCTGTAGAATCAGTTAAGTATTTGTCTTATTTTTTGTTGCTACATATGAGCTAAGAATATAAGTTGCTTTCAGTTGAGTATGTAAAGCTGTCTATTACAAGAGAAAACATGAAGCTTACCAACTGGTCTAAAGTTTAGTGTCAATAAGTAGATACTTTTAAAGTACTGCTTAAATTTTCCTCATGGAAAGGTAAGTGTATACTTCAAGAAAACAAACGTAAATAGATGTGAATTAGTTCCTTCAAAAAAGTCTCTTTGGGGAAAACAGGTCATCAAATCTCAGTTTAATTCCTTTAACTTGAATGTTATTTAATGAAAGTGTACTCTTTGGAGTGTACATTTTTTTTTGATACTCTGTTAGACTCATAGGTTAATAAAGTCTTTAATGGTATAAACTGCAGTGCCAAAAGGATAAAAAGTAATATTGAAACTTGTGGAGGAGGGTCAAATTTGGGAACAAGTCAAAGGAAACTCAGTCTACATTATGTTTCTTTTTCTCTCAATATTTAGTTATTTATATTATTAGAAGAGCCATGATTATTCTGTTTCAATTTAATGCTTGACTATTTCCGCTTAAAATTTTGCTATTGTTGTCAAAATAATCTTCAATTATTAACTATTGAAGTAGTATTTCTAATTTTTCTTACTTAAATTTTGTTTATCTTTCAATCTAAACACATGGTTTTCTGATTAAATTAAACCTACATCCTCAGTGATATATAGGTCACATGCAACTATGGAATGAATTGCCTATTTTAAACTTAATGATCTAAAACATACTTTATACTTTCTCTAAGAGTGTTGGATCCTTCTAAATAAACTTTTAAAAAAATTGCTGCCAGTATTGTGAGTGCGTATACATGACTGTATTTCATACAAATCCTGTACTGAATGAACAATAACTATATAAGTAGTTTTAACTTTTTGCTTATATTTTGACAAACTTAGATTCTACCCTACTAGGAAAAAAAAAATAAAAAAGAATAAACACAAGTCAGGAAAAACTAATTAAAATCTATGGAGTGAAGAACAGTCTTCACTGACCAGGAAGGGAGTTGGGATAACTCTGGAGAAGGAGGTAGAATAAAGGTAATGATGGTTTCCATTGAAGAGTAGTGGATTTTGACCTGGATTAAATGAAAGATCCAACACATAAATAGTTCTCTTACCTTGGGACTAGGATTCTTCCCCCAAAGCATGAACCCTTTTAAAATTTAAGTAGGGTGGAAAATTAACGTAAATCTTTCAGGTAAAATCCTAGATTCCCTAAGTCTTCTGAAAAGGCATTATGGAGTACCTCCTAAAAATGGATTGTCTTAGAATTGAGAGGGTAGAGCATTTGCCTAATAGCATTGTAGCAAGTATCAGTGATGATGGGAAGACACTATTAAGGAGGGGCAGTTGTTAGCTGCTTTCTTGATTTGCCCAGAATTTATGACAAAGGTCCGTTTTCACATGTATTCACTGTTGTTGTTTTCAAATGCTATATTAATAATGTATGTATTTTGGATTGTGCTAGCTAGAGGGAGGCAAACTTTTTTTTTTTTTTTTGCGGTACACGGGCCTCTCGCTGTTGTGGCCTCTCCCGTTGCGGAGCACAGGCTCCGGACGTGCAGGCTCAGCGGCCATGGCTCACGGGCCCAGCCGTTCCGCGGCATGTGGGATCTTCCCAGACCGGGGCACCAACCCGTGTCCCCTGCATCGGCAGGCGGACTCTCAACCACTGCACCACCAGGGAAGAGGCAAACTTTTAATAAGCCCACATAAGAAGGAGCATTCCTCCACAGCACTCCTGGCTAATTTCCCTCAACCTTGGCTTTCTTTTCCTGGCCTCACAATCTGTTCTGTCCCTCCCAGCTTTGCCCTGTAAATTAGCAGCACTTTTATCTGAAGCTGTCCACCCAGTCCTTCAAAGATTATTCCAAACTAGTCAGCCTAATCTATAGGGAGGGGCAGGGAGCGGCCTGGAGCACTAGTATGTTTTTCAAAGGGCTCTCTCACCATGGTGACAGTACTAGCCTGTAGTGAAAGGAAGGAGTCTTGTTGAATGTGCTCCAATTAAATGCTACAGACTTGCCCCAGGAACACCTGCTTTCTGTTGGGGAGTTAGTGAGGTTTGGTAACTTTATTCCTCAGGCTAACACTGGATTTTTCAGACATGCCAGAAGAGAGTATATGCAAAGGAAGATATTCTTTCCTGTCCTGTCAGGTTTCAGAAATTCACTGCCAACACCAAGTTAGTTTGTGCTCAGACAGGCTTTCTTGCTAAATGATCCTAGGAAAAGAGAAAGTGGGAGCTTTTGTATCAGCCTCAAGAGAACCAGTCATTACACTGACCTAGCCATCCTCTTTGACCCAATAGATGACTCAGTCGTGAGGGACTCTGAGTAAATTCATTCATAATTAACCAGTTTACACTACTGACTTTAAAATACTTAAACATACATAGAGTTTCTAATGCAAATAAATAACAGTAATAATTGCTCCTGGAATTTATTAGGTTCCCACAGAACTTAGTGGATTTCCACCAACACAGTTGTAAATGATTTGAAAATGTATTTTAAATATGTGACCATGTCTTTTCATTTGCTCAGGATTGCTAGTTGCAGGGAGAGCTAGTTTTGATCAAGCAGTTCTCCCTCTCCTTTTCTTTGGGCAACTGGAGTCCACTTCACTTATAAATTGCTAATTTTATTCATCTTAAAATCCAGCTGAAGTTAAATACAACCTGTTAACATTATGTAATGGCACTAATAGAAGTTGCAAGCCAAATTTCATTCCTAATTATATAATTTGATGATTTCCTTATTAAATCAAGAATTTGCAACCATAAAGAATTCAGGTAAGAAATATCAGAGTTCCAGTAATAATGTCAGAACATTAAAAAAGCAAATGTTTAAAATATTTTAATTCATAAAAGAATGTTTTTAAGATACGTTTTAATCTGAAGTTAAAACATGATTAAAAAGTAGTTCTGTTTTTAAAATACCAGTATAAAATTTTTATTTGTTATGTTGAAGTCAAATATTTCATTTAACTGTACTAAAAAATGTAGCTGAAGGTTTTCTGTTTTGTTTTGTTTGGGGGGGGTGGGGGGTGGTAGTGCTTGAAACAACAGTTATCGTCTATCTTGACTTTTGTTTCTTAAAGTTGGGTGTTGTTTCGGTCCCAGACTGTTGATAGTGGTGCTGTCTGGGTGAGGTCAGTGTTACTTGTATGGAGTCCCCACAGATATTTCTCCCACTGTGATCAGTGCTGTGACTGGACTGGCCCTTGTGGTTCTTATGATTGCAGGACATACTTTAGCAAAAACCATCAGGAATTGTGAGGAACAACATTTATTAACCTTGAAGTCCTGAAGGGTACTTGGCATGCCTGAGGGCCACACAGTGAGGTTGAGGGCAGAGAGAGAGAGAGAGACTGTGAACCTGGGGCTCGGCCTTTATTACAGTGTATCTGTGGTTTTGCAGGTTTACTCTTTACTGGCTAATTTAAAGAATGGGAATTAGGGTGTGGGAAGGGAGAAATGGGGTCACTCAAGAGGTCAGTTATCTAGGTTACCCAGGGCCTTCTGAAGAGGGAACTTCATGGGTGGAGGCAGCCTAATTCCTTATCTGCTTGTTTTGCTAGTAGCTATGTCATACAGCTGGATATTTGTTTATTCAAGTTGGATGTATTTTGAAATGGATGCCTTGGCAATCAAAAGCTTAATATCTGGCACTTACACTCTATTGGATGGTGATAACTAGGGACAGGTATTCTCTATTCCATGTGGGTGTACACTGCTGACACAGGGGGCTGAAATTTTTAAGATCGCTTCTTTACCCATGTGTCTTTGACTCGGTTGAAATGACTAGAGCAGTTCAGGGCTGGTCAGGTGTCTCTTTGTCTCTGTCCACATGGCCTCTCTATATGGATAGCTTGGGCTTCCCTACAATATGGTGGTTTCACAATTTCTTGCATGTTGCATGCTTCCTTCTTCAGAGCACAAAGGCAGACACTACCAAGCATTCTCAACACTTGGCCTTAAAAGTCCCAGAATGCCACTTCCTTTTGATTATTTTGGTCATAGTAGTCTCAGGGGTAGCTTAAATTCAAAATGAAATTGAAATAAA
Source organism: Delphinapterus leucas (assembly GCF_059928025.1). Lineage (NCBI taxonomy): Eukaryota > Metazoa > Chordata > Mammalia > Artiodactyla > Monodontidae > Delphinapterus > Delphinapterus leucas. Next base: position 20,371,422 of record NC_143146.1, on the reverse strand, counting down.
CTTTACCTCTTGACTAGAGAATGTCAAGGTAACACTGCAAAAGAGCATATGGAATGGGAATTATAGTGTCATTTTAGGAAACATGATCTGCCAAACTCTTTAAACTAGATTTCTATGGAAGATGAGAATTCACTCTAGGAGACCTGAGAGTTAAGGAGATAAATATGACTCACTGACAAAACCTGCATTGTTGAGAAAAAATTCATAGTGCAGTATGGAGTTTATCATTAAGATTTCTCTAAGGTACATACCCATCTTTTCTTAGATTCATATCTGTATTGTGGAGTAAGAGGGTCAAATAAAAGTGAAATTACAATATTTTAATAGTACTGCTTCGTTAAAAATCCCTGAAGGCATACAATCACAAGTAGTACTGCTTTGGTATTCTTGTGGAAAAATATTAAGACCAAAGCAAAGGGCAGGACAGTGGTCTCTCTATCCCCTGGAAGAACAGTGCAACTTCTATAATTCAGGAATACCTGATAGCACAGCTCCCATTTAGGCAATACCAAGACTCTGGCATCTGGTAGAGATGGATATTTTAGCGCACATGGTGAATGACACTCAGCATCCACAATCTTTATACTGTGATATAGCTTCCTATACTGTATAGGCTAGATTACATTTCCCAGACTCTGGGAAATGTCTAGAAATTTGGAGGTGAATCAGGTTTCACCAAATATAAACAATTCCATTAGACCTGGAAGGCAGAAGTGAGGCAGAGGCCATCTTGCTACTCCTTTATTTATTTATTCGTTTGTTTAATTTTTAAAAATTTTCCTGCTCATTGGCAGGCACAAAGATATTGGAGGTTTTGCAGCAGCCTCCCAGTGTACAATCACTGGCTTTGTTGATGTTGAAAGTCTTTTGAGTTGGTATAGACAGTGTCTATCTGATCCATGGATCATACCTAGACAATATGTAATTGAAGTTGAGTTCCAGTAATCTTTCCTGATTCCCACCTTCCTGAATAGGTTAGTCTAGAATCCACTCATCTAGCCCTTCTAATAATGTTAGTACCTAATCCCTCAATACTAAATTATTTTCTGCTTAGAATAGCTGAAATGGTTTCTCCTTCCTGTAGCCAAATCTTGCCCGAGACAGCCAGTATCTGGTAGATGTCAATAGGGGAGTTCTCTTAACTGGAGGTGCAGTACCATGCAAGAGCCGCATGGCACCCAGCAGGGGTAGCTGTCCTCATGGAGTGAAACAAAAATTGTGAAGGAAAACCGCTGGAGCCTTTGTAAACTAACTGACCAGATTTACTCTTGAGTACTTGTGAGATATCTCAAGGAAATTTTCACAATTTTTAAGAGACTACACGGGCTACACAACTATCAGTGTATAAAGGTTCTGTCTTTTTTTTTTTTAATAAATTTATTTAGTTTTGGCTGCATTGGGTCTTCGTTGCTGCACGCAGACTTTCCTCCAGTTGCGGCGAGCGGGGGCTACTCTTATATTGCGCAGGCTTCTCATTGCGGTGGCTTCTCGTTGTGGTGCACGGGCTCTAGGCATGCGGGCTTAGTAGTTGTGGCTCGTGGGCTTAGTTGCTCCACAGCGGGCTTAGTAGTTGTGGCTCGTGGGCTTAGTTGCTCCGCAGCATGTGGGATCTTCCTAGACCAGGGCTCAAACCCGTGTCCCCTGCATTGCCAGGTGGATTCTTAACCACTGCACCACCAGGGAAGCCCCGGTTCTGTCTGTTTTGAATAAGTGGTCTTGGAATAATTCCATCTGAGAAGTGGATGGAAGGGAGTGGCATTTGGGCTTGGTACTATAATTTTTTTAACAACTTTATTGAAGTGTTCCTGACACATAATAGACTGCATATACTTACAATATCCTTTCAATAAATTTTTACAAAAGTATATACATTGAAATCACTCATTTCAGAATAATTAATATATCCATCATCCACAGTAGTTTCCTCAGGACCCTTTGGAAACTCCTCCTCATGCCCCTCTGTCCCCAGTCCTTCTCCTTCATCTCGAGCACCAATATTGGTAACAGCTGATCTGCTTTCACTATAGATTAGTTTGCATTTTTTAGAATTTATATAATTGATATCATACAGTACCTACTTTTCTTTTTCCTGCTAGTTCCACTTGGCATAATTATTCTGAAATTTATCTTTGCTGTTGTCTATATTAATAGTTCATTCATTTTTATTGGTGAGTAGCATTTCGTTGTATGGATATACTACAGTTCATTTGTTCGTTCACCAGTTGATGACCACTTGGTTATTTCCAGGATGGGGCTACTATAAATAAAGCTACTATGAATATTCATGTACAAGTCCTTATATGTATGTACCTTTTCATTTATCTTGGATAATTACCCAGGAGTAGAATGACTAGATAATGTAGTAGGTATTTGCATTTCTATTCACAGGCTGAGTTTCACCAAATTATACTCCCACTAAAATTTTCACTTTTACAAATACATAAAGTGAAATCCAACTAATAGTAATCTAACATGTTTGCCATTTATGTGCTCATACACATGTATAGTACACATACATGTGTGTCTTTATAATTAATATCTATACAAAATTTTGTATATATTTTAGCAATATTAGTATATAGTTTATTATCTGTTTGCATGTTAGTAAAGAGAAAAAAATAATTAAAATCTGTTTCCAGACTTTGTTTCATTATGTAGTCTCATCAAACATTACAAGATAAAGAATCTATGTTGTTTTCTATAGTGGATTTATCATTTGGGATTTAGATATTTAATACACAATTTTGAGTGATTATAACTTAAGGCTTAGTTCACAGTAATGTATGAGACATAGGGACCATGGTATCATTGTGTTCACCTTATTAATACATCTGCTTAGGTCCCCACAATGTGAAATGGCTTTAGTGATGGAAAACATTATACATTACCGGAAGCAGAATGGACAAATATACATAAATAAGATACAGACTAGGGAACAAAGAGTTAGTACTATTTGAAATAGAAACTTTTTCTTCTTTATTATTCATTTTTACTTTCTTCTCTTTGTAGACACTTTAATTATTTTAGGTAGAGATAGAAACACAATATATCACACTTTTATAATTTTTTTCAAATCTCTAAAATTTGTTCACATAATTTAGTACCACCAGAATGTCATTATATTTCAATTTTAGTCTCTTGTTGCCATGTGGTTTGATTTTTTTTTTAATAAAAATAAGAGTGGAAGTGAGAATAGACGGAAGAAAAAAAGTAAGAAAAGAAATTTAAAGAAAAACTCGTAAGCATTGCTCCTTATATCTAAAATAACCACACAGTGTTCATTATTCTTAGTGAAAAAATATTTAATAAAATTCATAACAAAAGCAGTAGTACTCAAAAAAATCCAATTGTATGAGTTATTACATTTAACCTTGATCATAACAGAAAGTATTCTGGCTTTCAACATGATTTCTCATAGAGGATTTGCTTACTAAATCCAAATCAATAGTGTAACAGTACACTTACTTTATTGATTGATTGTAGAGTTATGCTAAAAGAACATACATTCCTCATCTTCGAGTCACTCTATTGTGGTCTCCTTATTATACCCCTGCAGAATGAGCCTGAAAGCACAGCACACTTTAGCAGTCTGCTGTTTTGTAGTATATGGCAGACGTTGACAACAAGACTTCTTTCCTCATCCTCATTATAGAAATAAGAGGCTCTGAGAACTTAACCCACATTTCTGAAGTTCAGGTCTCTCATTTGTGGAAATAGTAATACCTCTGTTTGTCTACAGCACAAAGATAATCAGAAAATCAAATCAAATGAGATCACTGAAGTGAAAGTACTTGGTTAACTTCAAACCACTTTAGAAATATGCTATGATTTAGGGACAACATCAGGGTTTATGTATGGTTTTCTGCTTTAGGAAAGGCTAGAGTAAGGTTACAATTCAATTTTTAGAATTGAATTATGTGTACAGACAGAGATACAGACAGGCATTCTCAGTACATCTCTTATATTAGCTCTTTATTATAGTTGTCAGTTTTATCTTGATAGTCGGTAATAAATATAATTTTTAAAGTAATACAATATGAAGAAACTTTGTTGTTACCAGGAATTAGCCTCAGCCATTTCAGCTTGCATTGTGTTTGCCATAACTCTGTTTTGGGGCTTTGGGTAGTGTCATATAATCACAAATACTCCAAGTATAAGGAATATTGTCTTCCTACATAAATTAAGGTGGTTTTGTAAAAAGAGTATTGTATTTTATAACAAATTCACAGAAGAAGAAAATTTTAAAGTTGAATTATCTGGAGATTGTTGAAAAGAGGTCATGGATGAAATATCTTAAACATTAAGAAAAATCAACACTAACTTTTCACCTTTCCATCAGGTTATGAAACTAAATAGGTTTTTATTTACATTTGAATAATCAGAGTATGTCAAGGTCGTAATCTTGACATATTGGGCAAAATGTTTGCATTTTGCTCAGTTCTTCTCTGTTCTTCTGAGAGACCAAGTACCTAGAAATGTCTCTTGATTTCCTATGTTTCTAATGACATGGTAAACTAGACCTGTTGAAAATCCTACAATAAAATAATATCTATAAGTGCTGATGAAATATGTTTTAATAATTTCCTTAAAAGCATAGCTGAACTCAGAAGAAAGTAACACATCCCAGGAGTTAAATGAGAGAGAGAGATTGGAAGAGAGAGTGAGAGGTATTGAGAGAGAGACAGAGAAGGAAGGCAGGAAGGAAGTTAGGAAGGAAGGAAGAACAGGCAGGTAGTGAGCTTTCCTTATCTGAAATAAATAGGCTTTAGATAATGGTTCAAACAGGGGTAGAATAACAGGCCTGTGGCCATGTGATATGGAGAGTACAACCTGGGATGCCTTTTAAACCCAAGGTTTTCAAAGGCTTACAACTTTATTGAAATGATAGACCATGGGGAAAATGATCTTGCAAAGAAAAGAAGACTGAATTCTGATGGAGCCGGCTAATACTGGGGAAAGGAACAAGAATTCTTATGTAAGTGAATAATAAGAACTCTACCCTTAGGTGGACTTGACATTGGCTTTAATATTACCTTAATATTCTAGAACACCCCAAATCAAGAAAAAAATAAAAATAATACTCCAAGTGCTAAATGTGTCTGGGATGCAAGGAAGCAACAAATGCAGTGCCTCTCAAGAGAGCTACACCATCAAGTGAGATCACACACGGATCCCCTCTGCCCATGGACACACCAAATCTACAGCTACATATGGAACAATTTCCTCTCAAATGGACCTGAAAATTAGCTCCTGCATAATAGAGGATAAAAGGACCACAATGAGGAGAGGCAGAGACTTGATGTCACTATCACAATAGAGAGGGATCTCACAATTACAGAGCTTCTCCCTCAGGAGCAAGGAGTTCATGCCCCACATCAGGCACACAAACACTTGAGCCCTGAAAGTAGAAAGACAATCCCCCAAAACATCTGGCTTTGAAAACTAACAGGACTTAGGTCCTGGAGACCTAAAGCACTTTAAGGAACAGAAATTCTGCTCTTAAAGGGCTCAAACCACAGACACAGTCACCCAGGGACCCAAAAGCAGAAGATTGAAAAGCACCTGGACTATATGTGAAAAAGATTGATTTGCTAACTTTAAAGCATCTGCTGGTGGGGTAGGGGCTTGCTGGGACTCGCACTGGGGACAGAGGCACTGGCAGATGCCACTTTTGTGTTCTCCCTCTACTTTGCTAGCACTGGCAGGAGCATGCAGCCAAAGCACTCTCCAGCTAACCTGCTAAAGCCTCCAGTGAAATTTCTACTATTTGTGAACAACATGCTTTTATATATAGAAAACCCTGAAGTCTTCACCAAAAAACTTTTATAACTAATATATTAATTCAGAAAAGTTGCAGGGTACAATATTTATATACAGAAATCTGTTGCATTTCTATGCACTAACAGTGAACTATCAGAAATAAAAAATTAAGAAAACAATCCAGTTTATGATTGCATTTCACAAAGATTAAAATTCCTAGGAATAAATTTAACCAAGGAGATAAAAGATCTGTACACTGAAAGCTGTGAAAACGTTGATGAAAGACATTGAATAAGACACAAATAAATGGAAAGGTAGTTCATGCTCATGGATTGGAGAATTAATATAGTTAAAATGACCATGCTACCCAAAGCAATCTACAGATTCAATGAATCTCTATCGAAATTCTAATGGTAGTTTTCACACACACACAAAAATCCTAAAATTCCTATGGAACTACCAAAGACCCCAAATAACCAAAGCAATCTTCAGAGAGAACAAAACTAGAGACATCATGCTCCCTGATTTCAAACTATATTACAAAGCTATAGTAATCAAAGCAGTATGGTATTTGCATAAGAACAGGCACACAGATCAATGGAACAGAATAGCCCAGAAATAAACCCAGGCATATGTGGTCAATTAATTTATGACAAAGGAGGCAAGAATATAGAATGGGAATGTGACAGTATCTTCAAAAAATGATGTTGGTTACACTGGACACCCACATGCAAAAGAATGAAACTAGACCACTGTCTTAACACAGTACAGAAAAATTCACTCAAAATAGATTAATGACTTGAATGTAGTACCTGAAACCATAAAACTCCTAGAAGAAAACATAGGTGGTAAGCTCTTTGACATAGGTATTGGCAATGATTTTTTGGATATGACTTCAAAAGCAAAGGAAAAAATAAACAGCTGGGACTATATCAAACTAAAAAGCTCCTGCATGGCAAAAGAAGTCATCAACAAAATAAAAAACCAACCTACTAACTAGGAGAAAATACTTGCAAATCATGTGTGCAACAAGAGGTTAATTCCAAAATATGTAAAGAACTCATATAACACAATAGAAGGAAGGAAGAAAGGAAAGGAGTCAGGGAGGGAGAGAGAGAGGAGGAGGGAGGGAGAGAGGAAGGAAGGAATCTGATTAAAAACAGGCAGAGGATCTGAATAGATGCTTTTCCAAAGGAAACATACAGGTTGCTAACAGACACGTGATATGATGCACATCACTAATCATCAGGAAAGTGCAAATTGAAACCACAGTGAGATGTTACTTCACACCTGTTAGAATGGTCATTATCAAAAAGACCAGAAATTATTGTTGTTGGCAAGGATGTGAAGGAAAGGGAACTTTCCTGCAAGGCTATTAGGAATGTAAATTGGTGCAGTCACTATGTAAAATAGTATGAAGGTTTCTCAAAAAATTAAAAATGGAACTACCATATGATTCAGCAGTTCCACTTATAGGTATTTATTTGAATAAAACAAAAATGCTAATTTGAAAAGATATATGCACCCCAGTATTCATTGCAGCATTATTTACAATAGCCAACATATTGAAGCAACCTAAGTGTTCATCAGTGGATGAATGTATATATATATATACACACACACACACACCATATAAAGTTATAAGTTATAAATGGAAGCACAAAGAGATTGGAATACCTTCTGTGTTGTGAGAAAAAAAAATACCTTGACTAAGAATATTTTCACCACGTGAATGACTGTTCAGTATCATGATATTTTCAGAACAAAAACAACAAAAGATTTTTATCACCATTATATTCACATCTGTGGTCCCTTTAAAGAATGTTTGCTAAAATAAGAAATTGAAACCGAATTTAAAATCTAAGGTGTAGAAAATATGAAGCCTACAAACTTATATAAGTATAGAAAATATAAAAATGCATCAACTATATAAACAATATTATTAATTTTGCAGAAAATGGTGGAAATAAAATATTGAACATCCATGACATTTAAAACCCAAATAGGTAATTGAAGTAGAAGACTTCAGATATCCTTGAAATATTTATAAGTAGTGTAAAGATACTGATAATTTTAGCCTTTTAAATAACTACAGCATTGTAAGTTTTAAGGGTAATCAGTAAAATTTTAAAAATTAAATGCATAACTTCTAAGACTGTAATGCAGGAAAACAATGTATAAAAATTAATAGATATGAAAGACGTTGAGAAAAAAATCATAGAAAATCCAGATAAACAGAAAACATATAATAAACTTGAAAATACTTTCAATAATCTAATTGTAAAATCTCTCCAAATAAAAAACTAAACTTAAAAGACTAAAAGTTTTAAAAAAATGACTATTGGTTATTTATATGAGATCACTCAAATCATTAAAAATATTCCTGTGCAAATACTAAACATACATGAAAAACCTCATGTAGCCATATTAATATTAGGAGAAATGAAAGTCTACTGTAAAAATCTGAATTAAGAATAAAGAGTGTATAGCATGAAAATATATCTTTAATCTACCAGGAAAGTATAAAGAATCTAAGGTGTTATTCATTTAATATTATAACTTGCATTATGAAAAAACAGAACTACAAAATGAAATTTTTAAATGTAATTGTGAATTTTTATTTTTCTGTACTTTTTTTTTGGCCATGCCACGTGGCATATAGGACCTTAGTTCCCTGACCAGGGATCAAACCCATGCCCCCTGCAGTGGAAGTGCGGCATCTTAACCACTGGACTGCCAGGGAAGTCTTTCTGTACTTTCTTGATAGAACTCTAAAATATCAGAAATGTGTAAAGGAAAGTCTGTTATATCGAGTTATGGAAGGATTTCTTAATTAGATGGAACATATAAAAAAACAGTTACTAATAAATTTAATAAAGTTAATAATGTTTATATAATAGTCATTGTATATATGTTGATTCACGAATCATATTTAACAAAAGATTAATATTAATGTATTTTTTTTATTTACAAGCTTATAAATAAAAGTCAAGCCATTATCACCAAATCTGTCCCTTAGTGCCATCAGTATTCTATAGCTGTAAGAACAGTCACAGGAATAAAAGGAATTTAAGAGAAAATAAACTGTCATCCTTAGATTATATGATGGTCTACTTAGAAAACCAAAAAGTCTAAAGAGAATTATAGAGTAAAGAAGTTTAGCAATGTTGGTAAATATTAGATTGTCACAAATTCAATTTCCTTGAATCAGCAACAAAAGGTCTTTGGAAATAACAACGAAACCATAAGGCATCTAAGAATAAATGTAATAAAGGTGTGCATCACTTTTATGTAAAAGTAAATTTTTATTGAATAGTTATAGTAGAACTAAAAAAAACAGGAGAGGTGCAGATTTATGAACATAAAGATGCTATATGAAATGTGATAATCTATAAATTCAATGTCTTTTTCCATTAAAAATCCCAGCTAATTCACGTTTGTGTGTGTGCTTGTGCATAGTCATATGTGAGTGTGAAACTAGACAAGCATTATGTTAAGTACATGCTGCTGTTTTCAATTTGGTTCTTCAGAAGCAGCCTATAAAATAAGTATGCTTGTACAAGTGATTTTTAAAGAAAGTGTGCCAAGAAGAAACTAGTAAGAGAGTGAGGAAAGCAGGACAGGAGCAAGGAGGGAGCCAGGCAAGGATGTGATTTCAGATAAATTACCATAATGAATACGTTTAGGCTGGTTCCATAGGAAAACTCCGGAGTAAACTAACTCAGAGTTGTTCCTTTCTAAGACAATGGACCTGGTCCTTCATAGTTCTGCAGTAGTGAGTTCTTGGTTAGGGGTTGCTTCTGGTTTCCTGTTTATGGACAAAACTAGGTCCCAGGGACACAAAGATGCTTGGAACCCAAAGTCCACCCAAACTGAGGGGATATATAAAATGGTTTAAAAAGTAGCCCAAACATTGTGTACACTATTTGTGAAAACAATTTTTAAGAAGAACAAGAGGGAGGGCTTTTCTTGCCAGTGATCAAGAATTATAAAAATATTGCAATTAATATGCAATATTTGTGTAAAAGAAGAAAAATAGACTAGAGGGCCAGAAGTAAATCAGTGAATATTTGATAACTTGATATGTGAAAAAGATGGCTTTGCAAAATCAGGGGGAACACAGTTGAGTAAATGGTATTGAGACATAGATAAAAATGAAATTAGATTTCTCTTTCTTATTTATTTATTAAATTATTACACATAAAATAAAATATAGAGCTTGATTTAGGAAAATATTTTTTAAACAAGACCCCTAAAACAAAACCATGAATTAGGAGAACTCATGGTTTGAAGACGTTGAACTAGGAAAATATTTCTTAGACAAGACACCAAAAGCAAAACCATACAAAAATGCTGATAAATTAAACTACATTATTTATTTTTTTAATTTTCTGAGGCTTAAATAGATAATTGGTAGAAAGACAAGCCAGAAATAAAAGTGGATTAATTAATTAAAAGATTAATTTCAGAATATATAAAGTACTATCATAAATCAGTGAGAAAAACAAAGCAATAGAGAAATCAATGGAGAGGTTTATAATTCATAGAAGAAAAATCCAAATAGCTAAAAATCATGAAAATTAATGCTTAATCTCACTGGTGATCAGAAAAAGACAACACCTCTTCTCTCCTCAAAAAAGAAAAAAATAAAGGTAAAAATTGTGAACTCATTATTTTGACTGACAATACCAAAAGTTGGTAAAGATATGAAAATAAAACAGATTTTCTTACCTGTGCTGAAGAAAGTTTAAACTGCTTGAATAATATATCATATGAAATATGAAACAACAAATGTTTTATATTTCAGGCAATATGAAATAGTAAAGTTGAAAATGAATGTATCTATGATGCAATGGTACCAATTCTAGTAGCATAGTACTTCTATAGTATAGTACTTCTATAGCATAGTACTTCTTAGTATACTTTCAAATACCATCACTAGCCATATGTGACTATTTAAATTTATTAAAATTAAAGATTCAGTTACTCTGCCACACTAGCCATATTTTAAGTTCTCAGTTGTTACATATGGCTAGTGGATACTGTTTTGGACAACACTGATATAGAACATTTCATCATCAAAGAAAATTCTGTTCGTCAGCATTGCCCTATGTTATACATATGTACAGTGATATTAAGAAGGAATATTTATTATAGCATTATGTCAGCAAGTAATTGGCAGCAAATATTATCGGCAGGAAAATAAATTTACTAATTTATGGTGTATCTATACAATGAAATATATAACAATGCAAGTAAATTATATAGAACTACATTTATCAACATGGGTAAATCACATAAGGTTATTAATTACAGTAAATATCATAATGTTTTTGACATTAATTTGGTGAAATTCTCAGTCATTATTGTTTCAAGTATTTCTTCTCTTTCTTTCTTCTCCTTCTGGTATTTCCATTACCCATAGTTGTCCCACTGTCCTTGGATACTCTGTTCTGTTTTTTTTTTTCAGTGTTTGTTCTCTTTGCCTTTCAGTTTTGGAAGTTTTTATAGGGATATCCTTAACTCGGAAATTCTTTCCTCAACTGTGTCCAGTCTACTAATAAGCCCATCAAAGGCATTGTTCGTTTCTATTACAGTGGGGTTTTTTTTATCTCTAGCATTTCTTTTTGGTTCTTTCTTAAGAGTTTCCGCATCTCTGCTTACATTGCCCATCTGTTTTTGCACTCTACTTTATTCATTAGAGCCTTAACATATTAATCATAGTTGTTTTAAATACCCAATCTGATAATTCCTACATCTCTGCCACATTTGGTTCTGATGCTTGCTCTGTGTCTTCATTTTTTCTTTTTTTTTTTTTGCTTTTTGGTATACTTATAGTTGTTTTCTTGATAGCTGTATATGAAATGTGCCAGGTAAAAAGAACTGCTGTAATAGACCTTGAGTAATGTGATGAAATGGAGGTTGGGAGTGGGGGAAGCATTTGATTAGGTCTGTCTTTTAGTGAGCCTATACCTCTGAATTGTGAACTTTACAAATGCTTTTCAGGGTTTTTGTTTGTTTTTCTTCCCCCTTTGGTGTCACAGGAAGACTAGGGTGGGCTAGAGTTGGATATTTCCTTTCACCCAGGTCAGTTAGTCTCTGACAATACCCCAGAAGGTTAGGGTCTGGTTAACTAGTTTCCCCTGAGGGCAGACTGTATTAAGAACAGAGTGCTCTGGTTTATTTCAGTAGGGTTCCTTTTCTTCTCCCCCTGTTGGAAGCTTGAGCGGATTTTTCTCCATTATTACCGTGGGAACCTGGCTGAGCTTTTGGAGGTAAATCTCACAACATTGTGGTATCCCCCTATGATTAGGTCCCCCTGGAGTTTTTAACTCTCAGCCTTGTCCACAATGAATCTCCAGCAATTTGTCGATTATAGTTCAGATTTTCTCCCATCACTGGTTTCTTAGGAGGTTTAGGCTCATGAGCCTCTGCTCTAATATATTGTTATTCTCTGTATTTGCCTGTCTCTCCCATCTTGGGGGCAGCAGTTTGGCCTGTGTCTGTCCCTTTGTTATGGATCCATAAAAAGTTGTTGATTTTGTAAATCTGTTCAGCTTTTAACTTGCTAGGACAGAGTGGTGGCCTCCAAACTCTATATAAGGAATCTGACAATAAGTGGCATAATGCAAAGGACATTATTACATTTAAATAAAAGTTAAAAATATGCAGAATACTACATCATGTTTATGGATATAATGACGTGAAATAAATGTATAAAGACATGCATGGAAATGAAAAACACCAAATTTAGGAAACTGATTAGCTCTGGTAGGAGTAGGGTGTATAAGTGGGGAATTAAATTGATTAGGGCCACACAAGGATATTTAACTCTATATACTGATGTTTGTATCTAACTTAAGCTAAGTAGTGGGCAAATGAGTGTTTGTTATACTGTTCTCTTTTTTATATATCTGAAATATAATAAATTTTAATTTTAAGACTTCCCATTGTGTGCCTTCTACTTGTAGGTTACATCTAAGGATAAATTAAAAATTCTGGTAATAAGTTCTTTAACTACTTTTCCAACACTTGTCTTCTAAATTCTGTGTTAAACATTCTGAAATTAACAGTTCTGTGTTTGTTTGTTTAATTTTTAATGAATGGAAGAAATGTATAATTTATTGTGCGTTTTTTGTGACCCTAATGCAAGGGTTGAAATTACATCATTACGTGCCCTGTGTTTCAGGGTTAAGGGTGCTTCATCAGCCTATAAATTATTTTTTGTATCTGAAATCCATTATTATCTTCTCAGAGAGTATTTGCTTGCACATTTGGTAAGTGTTTCTTCAAGGATTAATAAAATTCTTGGAAAACATAGGGTCGAGTATAAGACCTTCTTCTGTGTTCATACAAGTCCATTATTCATATTATCCACATTATTTAGTATTCTTGTGAAGCCAGACAGAAAAATGTATAACCAAACTGTTTTATCAAGTAAACTCTAATCATGACTACTGAAAACTTCATTACTTTTTACTTAAAAGTAACATTTCTGACTATTAAGAGAAATAATAAAAATGATTAAGTGCATAAAAATTTGAACGTTCTTTCAAATAATTTCTTTAAAAATATTATAATTGCCTCTTGGTCTCTGACCTTTGACTTGAATAACAAACACAAGTTTTGTTTAGATCATGTGGTTATAGAAATGTGCCTTCCAATGTGCAGAGAAAGACCATTCAATTCTGATTGTTTCTAATTTGATTTTCGTGACATCTAATCATGTCAAAAACAAATATCTGTGCATCCATCAGTCCTTATTTAACTCTGAACTTGACAAGGCAATCTACTAAAACACAAGGGAGTTAAAGGAAAACTATAAGAGGGAAAACTATTTCTTAATTGATTCATTTACTATATATTGTTCATTCATTTATTATTTACATACTAATATATAACAGTATTTATTGTATACTAAGCACTAGGAAAATAAATTTTTATATTAAAGCCTCCATTTTGTAAAGCAACCCTATTAATAGATTATATTATCTTCATTTTGCCAAGATACCATGGAAAAATAAAAATCTAACATTACTGAGTGCTTAATTTATGCCAGACAATGTTTTAATTGCTTAAACGTGTTAATTTTCACAACAATGATATAGGTAGGAATTAATATCATTCCTAATTTATATATGAAGTCATATTGCAAAGATACATTAAGAAACTTGTCCAAGGTCACACAATTTAGAAGTTCAGGATTCAGTCCTAGGCAATCTGGCTTCAACACTTCTTCTCTTGAACATTATGTTATAGCTGTTTCTGTATAAGAGAGCCAGGACTCAATCTCAGAAATCCTAGCTGCCAAAACCCATTCTTTAAATGTTACACTGTACTAGCAACAATCTGTTTCCTGAAATGGCGGATTAGGTTGTTTTTGACCAGCACTTACACTAGAAAATCTGGACAAGATATTTTTAAAAACATACTCAAATGTTTTGGGAACCTGCCAAGGCAGTGAGGAATTACAGGGTTTGAATAAGGAGAGAAGAGAAGCCAAAAGAGCCAGGAATTTGGGCCCTTTAATTCTTTTTCTTTTTAACATCTTTATTGTAGTATAATTGCTTTACAATAGTGTGTTAGTTTCTGCTTTATAACAAAGTGAATCAGCTATATGTATACATATATCCCCATATCTCCTCCCTCTGGCGTCTCCCTCTCATCCTCCGTATCCCACCCATCTAGGTGGTCACAAAGCACCAAGCTGATCTCCCTGTGCTATGCAGCTGCTTCCCACTAGCTCTCTATTTTACATTTGGTAGTATATATATGTCCATGCCACTCTCTCACATCATCCCAGCTTACCCTTCCCCCCTCCCTGTGTCCTCAAGTCCATTCTCTACATCTGCATCTTTATTCCTGTTGTGCCCCTAGGTTCTTCAGAACCAGTTTTTTAAATTCCATATATATGTGTTAGCATACGGTATTTGTTTTTCTCTTTCTGGCTTACTTCACTCTGTATGACAGACTCTAGGTCCATCCACCTCACTACAAATAACTCAATTTCGTTTCTTTTTATGGCTGAGTAATATTCCATTGTATATATGTGCCACATCTTCTTTATCCATTCATCTGTCGATGGACACATAGGTTGCTTCCATGTCCTGGCTGTTGTAAATAGAGCTGCAGTGAACATTGGGGTACATGACTTTTTTTGAATTATGGTTTTCTCAGGGTATATGCCCAGTAGTGGGATTGCTGGGTCGTATGGTAGTTCTATTTTTAGATTTTTAAGGAACCTCCATACTGTTCTCCATAGTGGCTGTATCAATTTACATTCCCACCAACAGTGCAAGAGCGTTCCCTTTTCTCCGCACCCTCTCCAGCATTTATTGTTTGTAGATTTTTTGATGATGGCCATTCTGACCGATGTGAGGTGATACCTCACTGTAGTTTTGATTTGCATTTCTGTAATGATTTAGTGATGTTGAGCATCCTTTCCTGTGTTTGTTGGCAATCTGTGTATCTTCTTTGGAGAAATGTTTGTTTAGGTCTTCTGCCCATTTTTGGACTGGGTTGTTTGTTTTTTTCATATTGAGCTGCTCTTATATTTTGGAGATTAATCCTTTGTCCGTTGCATCATTGGCAAATAATTTCTCCCATTCTGAGGGTTGTCGTTTTGTCTTGTTGATGGTTTCCTTTGCTCTGAAAAGGCTTTGAAGTTTCATTAGGTCTCATTTGTTTATTTTTGTCTTTATTTCCATTTCTCTAGGAGGTGGTTAAAAAAGGATCTTGCTGTGATTTATGTCATACAGTGTTCTGCGTATGTTTTTCTCTAAGAGTTTTATAGTGTCTGGCCTTACATTAAGGTCTTTAATCCATTTTGAGTTTATTTTTGTGTATGGTGTTAGAGAGTGTTCTAATTTCATTCTTTTACATGTAGCTGTCCAGTTTTCCCAGCACCACTTATTGAAGAGGCTGTCATTTCTTCATTGTATATTCTTGCCTCCTTTATCAAATATAAGGTGACTGTATGTGAGTGGGTTTATCTCTGGGCTTTCTATCCTGTTCCATTGATCTATATTTCTGTTTTTGTGCCAGTACCATACTGTCTTCATTACTGTAGATTTGTAGTGTAGTCTGAAGTCAGCGAGCCTGATTGCTCCAGCTCCTCTTTTCTTTCTGAAGATTGCTTTTCTCTTTCAGATTTTTCATCATTAGTGTATAGGAATGCAAGAGATTTCTGTGCTTTATTTTTGTGTCCTGCTACTTTACCAAATTCATTGATTAGCTCTAGTAGTTTTCTGGTAGCATCTTTAGGATTGTCTAAGTATAGTGTCATGTCCTCTGCAAACAGCTTTACTTCTGTTTTGATTTAGATTCCTTTTATTTTGTTTTCTTCTCTGATTGCTGTGGCTAAAACTTCCAAAACTATGTTGAATAATAGTGGTGACAGTGGGCAACCTTGTCTTGTTCCTGATCTTAGTGGAAAAAGTTTCAGATTTTCACCATTAAGAACAATGTTCATGGGCTTCCCTGGTGGCACAGTGGTTGAGAGTCTGCCTGCCGATGCAGGGGACGTGGGTTTGTGCCCCAGCCTGGGAAGATCCCACATGCCGTGGAGCGGCTAGGCCCATGAGCCGTTGCTGCTGAGCCTGCACGTCTGGAGCCTGTGCTCTGCAACGAGAGAGGCCACAACAGTGAAAGGCCCAAGTACCGCATAAAAAAAAAAAAAAAAAAAGAACAATGTTCTCTGTGGGTGTGTCATACATGGCCTTTATTTTGTTAAGGTAAGTGCTCTCTCTGCCTACTTTCTGGAGGGTTTTTATGATAAATGGGTGTTGAATTTTGTTGAAAGCTTTTTCTGCATCTATTGAGATTATCATATGTTTTTTATCCTTCAATTTGTTAATATGGTGTGTCACATTGATTAATTTGCGTACATTGAAGAATCCTTGCATTCTTGGGATAAACCCCACGTGATCGTGGTGACTGATCCTTTTTTTTTTTTTTTTTAAGTCCATGACCAGATGGCTTCACAGGCGAATTCTTTTTCTCTTTTTTTGTAAATTACTTAATTAATTTTTGGGGGGGGCTGCATTGGGTATTTGTTGCAACACACAGGCTTTCTCTAGTTGCGGCGAGCAGGGCTACTCTTCACTGCAGTGCGCGGGCTTCTCATTGCGGTGGCTTCTCTTGTTGCAGAGCACAGGCTCTAGGCACGTGGGCTTCAGTAGTTGCAGCACGCAGCCTCAGTAGTTGCAGTTCGCAGGCTCTGGAGCACACGCTCAGTAGTTGTGGCGCACAGGCTTACTTGCTCCGCAGCATGTGGGATCTTCCTGGACCAGGGACCGAACCCATGTCCCTTGCATTGGCAGGCTGATTCTCAACAGCTGCACCACCAGGGACGTGCTCATGGTGTATGATCCTTTTAATGTGCTGATGGATTCTGCTTGCTAGTATTTTGTTGAGGATTTTTGCATCTATGTTCATCAGTGATACTGGCCTCAGGATTATGGTATCAGGATGATGGTGGCCTCGTAGAATGAGTTTGGGAGTGTTCCTCCCTCTGCTATATTTTGGAAGAGTTTGAGAAAGATACGTGTTAGCTCTTCTCTAAATGTTTGATAGAATTCGCCTGTGAAGCTGTCTGGTCCTGGTCTTCTGTTTGTTGGAAAATTTTTAATCACAGTTTCAATTTCATTGCTTGTGATTGGTCTGTTTATATTTTCTATTTCTTCCTGGTTCAGTCTTAGAAGGTTTTGCTTTTCTATGAATTTGTCCATTTCTTCCAGGTTGTCCATTTTATTGGCATATAGTTGCTTGTAGTAATCTCTCATGATCCTTTGTATTTCTGCAGTGTCAGTTGTTACTTCTCCATTTTCATTTCTAATTCTATTGATTTGAGTCTTGTCCCTTTTTTTCTTGATGAGTCTGGCTAATGGTTTATCAATTTTGTTTATCTTCTCAAAGAACCAGCTTTAATTTTGCTTTACAATGGTGTGTTAGTTTATGCTTTATAACAAAGTGAATCAGCTATACATATACATGTATCCCCATATCTCTCCCCATATGTATGTTCCTATTATCATTTTCTTAATTGTTTTGGGTTTGTTATTGTAGGTCTTTTCCTTCTCTTGTGTTTCCTGCCTAGAGAAGTTCCTTTAGCATTTGTTGTAAATCTGGTTTGGTG
Organism: Delphinapterus leucas; assembly: GCF_059928025.1. Lineage (NCBI taxonomy): Eukaryota > Metazoa > Chordata > Mammalia > Artiodactyla > Monodontidae > Delphinapterus > Delphinapterus leucas. Next base: position 20,353,526 of record NC_143146.1, on the reverse strand, counting down.
GTGCTGAATTCTCTTAGCTTTTGCTTGTCTGTAAAGGTTTTAATTCCTCTGTTGAATCTAAATAAGATCATTTCTGGATAGAGTAGTCTTGGTTGTAGGTTTTTCCTTTTCATCACTTTAAATATGTCCTGGCACACCCTTCTGGCTTACAGAGTTTCTGCTGAAAGGTCAGCTGTTAACCTTATGGGGATTCCCTTGTATGTTATTTGTTGCCTTTCCCTTGCTGCTTTTAATATTTTTCCTTTGCATTTATTTTTTGATACTTTGATTAATATGTCTTGGCATGCTTCTCCTTGGATTTATCCTATATGGCCTCTTTGAGCTCCCTGGACTTGATTGACTATTTCCTTTCCCATGTTAGGGAAGTTTTCTACTATAATCTCTTCAAATATTTTCTCAGACCCTTTGATTTTCTTTTCTTCTTCTGGTACCCCTGTAATTCCAATGTTGGTGCATTTAATGTTGTCCCAGATGTCTCTCAGACTGTCCTCAATTCTTTTCATTCTTTTTTCTTTATTCTGCTCTGCAGTAGTTATTTCCACTATTTTATCTTCCAGGTCACTTATCCATTCTTCTGCCTCAGTTATTCTGCTATTGATTCTTTCTAGAGAATTTTTAATTTCATTTGTTCTGTTGTTTATCATTGTTTGTTTGCACTTTAGTTCTTCTTGGTCTTTGTTAAATGTTTCTTGTATTTTCTCCATTCTCTTTCCAAGATTTTGGATCATCTTTACTATCATTACACTGAATTCTCTTTCAGGTAGGCTGCCTATTTCCTCTTCATGTGTTTGGTCTGGTGGTATCTTCCCTTACTCCTTCATCTGCTGTGTATTTGTCTTCTTTTGCTTAACTTACTGTGTTTGGGGTCTCCTTTTAGCAGGCTGCAGGTTTATAGTTCCCATTGTTTTTGGTGTCTGTCCCCAGTGGGTAAGGTTGATTCAGTGGGTTGTGTAGGCTTCCTGGTGGAGGAGACTGCTGCCTGTGTTCTGGAGGGTAGGGCTGGATCTTGTCTTTCTGGTGCACAGGGCCACGTCCAGTGGTGTGTTTTGGGGTGTCTGTGAACTTATAATTTTAGGCAGCCTCTCTGCTAATGGGTAGAGTTGTGTTCCTCTCTTGCTAGTTGTTTGGCATGGTGTGTCCAGTACTGGAGCTTGCTGGCTGTTGGGTGGAGCTGCACCTTAGCGTTGAGACAGAGATTTCTGGGAGAGCTCTCACTGATTGCTATTACGTGGGGCCAGGAAGTCTCTAGTGGGCCAGTGTCCTGAACTTGGCTCTCCACCTCAGAGGCTCAGACCTGACATCAGGCTAGAACACCAAGACCCTGTCATCCACAGGGCTCAGAAGAAATGGGAGAAAAAAAGAAAGAAAAAACAATAATTAAAAAAACAATAATTAAAAAGTAAAATAAAATAATATAATTAAAATAAAAAATTATTAAAATAAAAAATTTTAAAAAGGAAGAGAGCCACAAAATCAATAAACAAATCCACCAATTATAACAAGTGCTAAAAACTACACTAAGATAAACATAAAAGTCAGAAACAAGTCAGTTGTAGACAGCAAACCCCAGGTCTACTGTTGCTCCTGAAGTCCACTGCCTCAATTTGCGATGATTCGTTGTCTATTCAGGTATTCCAGAGTTGCAGGATACCTCAAGTTGATTGTGGGGATTTAATCCGCTGCTCTTGAGGCTGCACGGAGAGATTTCCCTTCCTCTTCTTTGTTCGCACGGCACCTGGGGTTCAGCTTTGGTTTTGGCCCCACCTCTGTGTGTAGGTCGCCCTCAGGCTTCTGTTCTGCCCAGACAGGATGGGGTAAAGCAGTGGCTGATTAGGGGGCTCTGACTCACTGAGGTTGGGGGAGGGAGGGACATGGTAGTTATAATTGGAATGTGGGGCCAGCCTTCGGCAGCAGAGGCCAGCATGACATTGCATCAGCCTGAGATGCGCCGTGTGTTTTCCCAGGGAAGTTGTCCCTGGATCATGGGGATTCTTGATGGCTGCAGCAGCTGTGTTAGCCTTTCATGCCCATCTCTGGTGTCTGTGCCGATAGCCGTGGCTCATTCCCATCTCTGAAGTTCATTTAGGCGGTGCTCTACCTTCTGTGGGCAGACAGGGAAGGGATCCCCTCTCCTCGTGCACCTTGAAACAGTGGTCTCCTGCCTCTTAGTCAGGTCCAGAGTTTTCTCTGGGCTCCCTCCCGGCTAGCTGTGGTGCACTAGCACCCCATTCAGGCTGTGTTCACACCGCCAACCCCAGTCCTCTCCCTGCGCTCTGACCGAAGCCCAAGCCTCAGCTCCCAGCCCCCACCCAATCCCAGTGGGTGAGCAGAGAAGCCTCCCAGGCTGGTGAGTGCTGGTCGGCACCGATCCTCCATACAGTAATCTCTCTGCTTTGCCCTCTGCACACCTGCTGCTGTGCTCTCCTACGTGGCTCCGAAGCTTCCGCCCTCCTCCACCTGCAGTCTCCACCCGCGAAGGGGCTTCCTAGTGTGTGGAAACCTTTCCTCCTTCACAGCTCCCTCCCACTGGTGCAGGTCCTATCCCTATTCTTTTGTCTCTGTTTATTCTTTTTTCTTTTGCCCTACCCAGGTACGTGGGGAGTTTCTTGCCTTTTGGGAGGTCTGAGGTCTTCTGCCACTGTTCAGTAGGTGTTTTGTAGGAGTTGTTCCACGTGTAGATGTATTTCTGATGTATCTATAGGGAGGAAGGTGATCTCCATGTCTTACTCCTCCACCATCTTGAAGGTCCTCCTGCAGTTTCTTTTTATCCATTCATCTTCTGATGAGCTTTTGAGTTGTTTCCAGAGTTTTGCTATTATAAAAAAGTTGTTATGAACATTGAAGCACAAGTCTTTGTGGATATTCATGTTCATTTATCTTATATAATTACCTGCAAGAGGAATTAATTTTATAAGAAACTACAGAACAGTTCTTCAGTGTGGTATTTCCCATCTTTTATATTTTTACCTTTGCATGTATATATATGTATTCATATATATTTGAAAACTACTATTTATCTACCTATTTATCTGTGAAAAGTACTATCCAATAAAGCTCACAGTTGGTATGATATAGAATATGCTACTCAATACTGTACATGGATATTTATACGTAAATATTATACTTTATATACTAATTTATAATCACTGTTATTTCTCCAATTTATGCAATGTTTGTCTATCCCTGTGTAGTAAAATGTTTTACAAGATTATTCTGATGAATTTTAATGTATTAACATTATTTGTTTAATCAGTAACTTTTTAAATTGATTTTTTTTTTATTATAAGAATCCTACAAAGTATTTTTATACTTAATCTTGATGTGCATTTCTAATTAAGTCCTCCAGATAAATTACTAAATATAACATTTGGTCAAATAAAATGAATACTCTTTAAAAGAGTTACAAATTGTGCTGCAGGAACCACAGACCCCATTCCATTTTCACAAGAAGTAGTTGAGGCAGTCATGCATGGAGTGGCTCTTTAACCCACCCTGTTGCCTAGAATTTGAAAAGGAACTATATTTTTGAAAACCCTACAAGATATTTGTTTTATTTTACGTTCATTTAGCTAAATAAAAGCCTAAAATAAAAAATTTTAATATGTACACTTCTGACCTCATATTCTTCCTTCACTCAGCTTTATTTTCTATATAGGTTGTTAATTTTTAGCCATTTGAATTATAGTTGACCTCATAAAATAGAATTATCTCCCATATATGTCTTGAATATTTTTATCCAATTTAATTTCTTCCTTTTTTTTTGTTTACTATATGGAAATTTAAAGGCCTACATTTTAAAATTTCATTAATAATTTATATCAATTATTTTTCCCATTTAAATGTTCATTTATTTTATGTTTATTCATATATGATATAAATAAAGGGTTTCATCATCTTTATTCAAAGAATCAATCTCTAATATAATAGAAAGTTATATTGATAATAAAAAAAATTCACATACTTTGTGCCAGATATTTTAGTCTATTCTTATAAGCATTTTATTTTTATTTCAGAACCATACTGCCTACAGTGTATTTTTATATTTAGAAGTACATGCTTCTCACCATATTTTTTTTTCCAAAATTGTGTTGACTATTTTCAAATATTTGTTATATAATGTATGTTAATCTGTAATTTTCATGAGTCACAGATTTGATTAATTAAGGAAGATGTTAAAACCAGTTTTAAGAACATCTAATGAGTTAGGTATTTTTAGACCATTTAATAGTAGAGTTTTAGGAAAAGAATGTGAGAGGAGATGCAAAACTGATTAAATAACAACAGAGCAATAAACAATGACCTCTGGAGTTTTCTTTCTCACTGGACAGAAATCATTGATGTCTACAACAGATAAATATCTACCTGTTAACTTCTGCTTGTACTGAGCTGTAGGATAGCTCAGTACATAGAAAATCAATTAAAGGTACAAGCCAGTATAGCATTGAAGGGAAAAAAGCAGCAATCACTTTAGTCTACGCCCAGGTCCCTCTAATCTGATAGTCCACTCCTGTGTGATCATAATTAATCTCCAAAGATTATTCATAATCACAGAGAGCTGTCCTCATTAGGTTTGGTCTATTTATTTTCATAAGTATAGCTAAAGTATTAATCATGACTGTTAAGAGATAAACTGAAGCATATTAAAAAAATTAAGAGTTTATTTGAGCAAAAATTAAATCAGGCAGCACCAAGCTGGAAGTGGGTAGAAGAACTCCACAGATAGGAGCTTGGGGCAAGACTTTTACAGAGAAGTAGAAGCAAGGTGGAAATAATTTGATTGTCTGTAGCTTAAGTGGTTGCATTATTTGGGAAAGCCTCCTTGGCTATTTGTGATTGGTTGTCCTTAGGTTTCGATTTCTTAACCTTGAGGCATCATAGGCTTATGTTTTGGTTTACTTACATAGACTCCTAAGACATTAAAGCCCCCTCAGTCTAATGACCATGTTCTTTAATTATTTTAATACTATATAATTTTTTAACATATATTATTGAGCAAACTAAGACCAGATAACTCCTGTTTGTCAGTATTCACATGGTATCTTAGGATAGATTTTTCAGAGATCCTGTGATTACCACTTCTATTCTGATGCTAGAAGAATAAGCTCAAGACACTTCCTCCATCAGATTTTACCTCTGTCTCGTATAAGTGTGGGTAAATTCATCTCTTATTGAGGTTTCAAAAATCTGCTAAGGTCCCTGGTCTGCCAGTGGTTTTTCCAATGAACCTGAATCCCTAGAAGCCAGATACCAGTTTTCTCAAGAGGGCTTTGTGTAGGGCACTGGTTCCACAAAAAAAGGAAAGTCAATATTTGTTCCTTAATAGTCTCCTTGCCAGAACTGACTAAATGAGAATCATTCTCAAATATGGCACCCCAGGTAGGAAAAGATTAAAAAACAACAACAATTAGGATTTACTCTGTAAGCTAAGAAAAGACGTGCATGAACTTAAGCAGCCCATGAAGTGTATACTTCTATGAAAATGTATTTTATTGGCTGTCTCAGGTGAGTCCATGTTGGCAACTTGAAGATGATGTACAAAACTGTTAAAGTAAAATTTTCAAAAAAGGTAAAATTATGACTCTACTGCAAATATAAAATGAACACATGTCAAAGATAGTATTAATGTACCTAAAATCCTTTCTTTGTTCCTGCAAACTTTTCTTTGAATATCCTCAATTTGGTTTATCTTCTTCACCAGGGATTTCAACTATTCCCCAAAGAAGGGGGTAAAAAATATCTTTAGTTGGCTTGTTTTGCAAAGGTGACTTTCTCAGACGTTGACCAGGTGGTAAAAGAGATCTTACTGTTTCTAAACCGAAAAGAAGGGTGGTTGCTTGGCCCACTGTTTATGCTGTTAACACCAATTCAGTCTCCCATGCAACACATAAAGCTTTATTAATTTCCACACTAGTTACTTAAAAAGGAATACATATTGCAAAGTGAGGATTAATTTTATTTTTTAATTTTTATTTTATTATTATTTTTCTGGAGAGAATTCATTCTAGCTTTATGTGTGCACACAGAACACATATTCTTCCTGTTACTGGGAATTTTCACACTGTTTCTTAAAACATAATAGCACTAGCATTACTGTGATAAGGTACCCCTGACTCCTTCCACAACAGGAAATAATTCTGTCTTAGCCTAACACTGTAGGTGATACCAGCCCTAGTTAAATTTTTTTTGGATACCTCAGACTGGTCCCTGGGCTATCACTGTTAAGCCAATTTAGAGGAAAATAACATTTCTGCAGTAATAGGGAAGTTACAAAATGTCTCAGCCCTCCTTAAGTTTATAGTTAGTGCTGTGAACATTCTGTTTGAAAAGGGGAAAAATCTCACAGGTTTTTGTGGATAGAAATAACAAGACATGTGAAAATTCTCTGCCAAATAGTCCATGTCCTGCATCATTTTTCAATGAATTATCCGTTGTGGTTTCATTTTAGGTTGCATTCTTCCCATTAGTTTCATTCTTCATCCTGAAAGGAAAAAAAAAGAAAATGGAGAGACAGAGTGTTCTCTGAGAATTCGTATACCCTTAGCATATCGCTTGAACAGGAAAAAAAAAAAAAAAGTAAAGGATTTTATTTGAATACAGTGATTTATCTGCTCAGTGCTGAAGGACATGAATACATTACGGTATCTTTTGCATTTGACTTTTATTTCTTTCTTAGCAAGTAGATGGTTTCAGAGACTGCTTAAAAACAATTCTAAAATGGTACGATGAGGCATTTATTTCTCTCAGTAGCATAGACTTTCATATGAATAATTGAGCTATACGTGGAATCTCAGACTACTCCGTAGTTTAAAATTTATACTAATGGTATAATGACTTTTGCATTTCCAAAGTTCACTGTATGGCTCTATAAGCTTTCATGTGTTAATATACTTCAGTATTTATGTTTGATAATTTTTCATACTAAATTGATGTTAACTATAATCGTGAAATAAACATGGGCAGGGGTTCAGGAATTAATTTTTTGAAGTTAATAAAATCACATGTAATTAACTAGAGAAGTTAAATCTGAGGTATTACTTTTTCTACTGCTTTTATGCTTGTAAAATTTTACATTGCTTTCCTTGTTTACATGTAGAATTTGCTTTTTTATGCTATGTACAGTTTTCTATATTTTAAATAACCAAATAATTTTCACATATATGTGATAACAAGAAAATTATTTATTTTAGCTTCTTGGTTGGGGAATGTGCAATTTAACATCATAGTTTATTTATTTATTTTTAACATCTTTATTGGAGTATAATTGCTTTACAATGGTGTGTTAGTTTCTGCTTTATAACAAAGTGAATCAGTTATACATATACATATGTTCCCATATCTCTTCCCTCTTGCGTCTCCCTCCCTCCCACTCTCCCTATCCCACCCCTCTAGGTGGCCACAAAGAACCGAGCTGATCTCCCTGTGCTATGTGGCTGCTTCCCACTAGCTATCTGTTTTACGTTTGGTAGTGTATATATGTCCATGCCATTCTCTCACTTTGTCACAGCTTGCCCTTCCCCCTCCCCATATCCTCAAGTCCATTCTCTAGTAGGTCTATGTCTTTATTCCTGTCTTACCCCTAGGTTCTTCATGACCTTTTTTTTTTCTTTTCTTAGATTCCAAATATATGTGTTAGCATAGGGTATTTGTTTTTCTCTTTCTGACTTACTTCACTCTGTATGACAGACTCTAGGTCCATCTACCTCACTTTTACAAATAGCTCAATTTCGTTTCTTTTTATGGCTGAGTAATATTCCATTGTATATATGTGCCACATCTTCTTTATCCATTCATCCAATGATGGACACTTAGGTTGCTTCCATGTCCTGGCTATTGTAAATAGAGCTGCAATGAACATTTTGGTACATGACTCTTTTTGAATTATGGTTTTCTCAGGGTATATGCCCAGTAGTGGGATTGCTGGGTCATATGGTAGTTCTATTTGTAGTTGTTTTTTTTTTTGCGGTACGCGGGCCTCTCACTGTTGTGGCCTCTCCCGTTGCGGAGCACAGGCTCTGGACGCACAGGCTCAGCAGCCATGGCTCACGGGCCCAGCCGCTCCGCGGCATGTGGGATCTTCCCAGACCGGGGCACAAACCCGTGTCCCCTGCATCGGCAGGCGGACTCTCAACCACTGCGCCACCAGGGAAGCCTTATTTGTAGTTTTTTAAGTAACCTCCATACTGTTCTCCATAGTGGCTGTAGCAATTTACATTCCCACCAGCAGTGCAAGAGTGTTCCCTTTTCTCCACACACTCGCCAGCATTTATTGTTTCTAGATTTTTTGATGATGGCCATTCTGACTGGTGTGAAATGATATCTCATTGTAGTTTTGATTTGCATTTCTCTAATTATTAATGATGTTGAACATTCTTTCCTGTGTTTGTTGGCAATCTGTATATCTTCTTTGGAGAAATGTCTATTTAGGAACTGCCTTATCTTTTTAATGGACTTGATATTTTAAGTGCTTTAGATATTCCTGAGGCTGAGGCTTGGTCAGCATAATATTCTACCATCCATGAAGGGGAAAATCACTGTAAATTTTAAGGATAAAATAATAAAATAATTAGAGAATAGTAGAAACATGGTTTCCATTTCCTCTCATCTGAATTCCTGGCTGAACAGTTTAAGAGAAGCTTCCCCTTCTATTTTTATTTTCCTGATACTTAGCACAGTCTTTGCCATACAGAAATCACATCATTTATGATGTGATGGATTTTGAGAAACCATCTTATTATATTCTGAGTTTTAAAGCTTAAGGATTATAAATTTATATATTAGTGTTACTACTTATAATTCAGGAAAATATTTCAGAAAATATTCAGATATTGGATTATTCACTAGGGATTCTAGACAGATGAGTGTATGGACAGTTGGTTAAGTGACACTTTGAAAGTTAAACAAAAACTTTAAAATGAATAAAATTTGCACTCCTTGGCATGATAAATGAGGTAATTCCAGAGATTCCACTTGGATGTAGTTGTAGCTTAAGAAGCTGAAAGTTTCCCACGTATCTTTCCTATATTCAGACATATTTGCCTTATGCTCCGTGAAGGCAAGGACCACTTATATTTTTGCTCACACTGTTAGTGTGCCTGCACCAGGAATCTTTTCATAATGCTCTTCCTTCTCATTTTCCCAGCCACATCTATTTCCAATTCTAATACAACTCTTATCAGCACATTAAGTTATAAAGTGTCCTACTTGTAATTATTTGAAGCAAAAGTCTTTTTTCTTAATTTGCGTATGTTTTTATAGTGCCTGGTCGTGTCTCAGGTCACTTGGGAAATATTCAGTACGTTAGTGTTTAATGGTTTGTAACTCTCTGCTTAACCAGCAGCAGTGGTCTTGGGTTTGGATTCGAAATCAAACTTATGAGACAAGATAGTCTTCACCCAACGCTGTTACCTTGAAGCATGAACATCAAGAATATAGTAGAGATCATGTGATCCATGGCCACAGATTGCAATCTCAGTTTTTTTGCACTGGGAATGTGGGTGTTCACAAGTGATGAGACTGAGTGGGTGCAGACCACTGTTCAGGAAAAATATGTTCCATGACATTTGTTAAAACGGTAAGGTAGACTTTATTCAGGACCATTGTAATAGGTATAGGGACCACTGCAATGGAATTTTATAGTTGGGGAGAGAGATTGAGGTCAACCCTGAATGCCCACAGCTTGGGCAAGTGGGAATTTATAAGCAAAGATGTGAGTAGGGGGTCGGTGAATGGAAGAGTACTAAGAGGAAGCATCAGGAGTAAGGGGGATTAGGGCTAAATCAGCTTCGCAGAATTCTTGCTGAAGACAGGCCAGGGTCAGGGATCAGACATCACCTGGGGGATGGTGGATGAGAAACCTGATCAGATGTTGAGGATGATCAGATACAGCGGGTGGGAGGGGTCTGGTTAAACTGTTTTAGCAGAGTTCTTGCTAAAACTAGATTTTACAAGGAAGTACACAGATGGACCTACAAGGGTTAGCAGATTGATCAAACAAAGAATTTTTGTTAACACCTCAGTTCAGGGAAGCTTTCAGGATCTCATCTAGTTTGATAACTTACTAATTACATAAGCCCCTCAAGGGTATAGTTCCTATTATATGGTGTAGTTATATCAGATTAATCCTGATGAATCATTAGTCAATAAACAATCTCAAAGAGAAGTGGAGTTGTTTGTTCTGGTACATGGGGAATATGGCCAAGTAATCGTTTCTCTTAGATATAGCAGTATAATCAAGTACACATTTCTTGATCTAGTGTTGCAAGGAGGATTCTACTTAAAGTCACATTTTCATGCTTACCTGAGCCAAGAACTTAAATGAGAAAAGGCAACAGAATTCGTGGTAACTCTTTTCTTCCACTCACTAAATTAGTTGGAAAACTACTGACCATTTTTTTTTTAATGTAACCATTTAAATGAATATATTTGAAAGTATGTTTTTAAATTTACTTTTTCAATATACCCTTCTACCTATCCTCACAAACTACTTTTTTAAAACTGAATTTATACTAATCCATCTAGAAGTAGATATTTTAAATGCATATTTATATATATTTATTTTATAAAATTTCACATTTTTCTACATATATGTTCCATGAAAAAAGTTATTGGTTAAGATTCTTAAGGATCTTTCTCAAGAAATTTATATGTTTATCCAAAAAGATCAAAATTTAAAAGCAGATAAGACCTACTAGGCTCCACTGAAATTCATGGAGGAAAAATTGTTAGGTACAACATATTGATAGATATCTTAACTTCGCTACCATTATAATTACTTTTGAATAAGTTCTTGTTTGTACATGTTGGTTCTGGGATCTTGTTTCAGTAGTGCTAGAAATGACCATAGATGAATTTTTAAGTTGTAAGAATAACATGTGACTAAATTGTCTCTGAATAATTTATTTTTGAATAATGATTCAATGTCAATTTTAATAGCAGAAGGATCCCAAAATAAATGAGTATACTAAAAGTGGTAGAGACTAAAGGAAAATATTTATACATACCTATGTTTTCATATGTACAACAATCATCTTTTTAAAGTTGTACACATCTAAAATAGTTGCCCTGATTCTGATCATCACCCACTTAATACAAATAGTTCAGAAGTCCAGACATCAGTTATTAAAAGCCTGTAACCAAACAGCATTAACTGGGAATCTATATGTACATAGTTCCTTAAGTATTTAAGTACTGTATAACAAATAATTAAGAATAAGATGAATACATTTGGCTCAACTCAATTAACATGGTCAAATTGGTGCAACTGATAATTTCTTCCATTGAATTGCTTTTTATTTGTTTTAACATGCAGAGACAGTCTTATTGAAATACATCTTTAAAAAATACCTCATAATTAAACATTTCTATTGTAATAATGAAAAAAACAGCTTTCACAAGTACATAAAAATATCTTAATATTATTAATTGTGCTCGTAATTTAACTGGTATCCCTCAGTCCCACAATTTACTTTGTATAATTGAATACTAGCATGGGGGTTTTAAAACCTACATTTCTGGGCACCTTTAGTAGCTGGCTTTCAGTTAGTAATCCTGGTTGGAGAATCATAGGTCAGACCCTAAGGTTCTGGTGCAAATCCAGCTTTCTGCAGAAAATAATTCTCCGTTTGAAGAAAAAAAATATATTGTGACTTGCTTCTTTGCCCTGCTAAGGATTAAATAACTGGTGATAAGACCCCAAGTCAATTGTGACCTCAGTTGTCAATTATCAAATAGGGGTTCACAAAGTTATAAAGATGGGCTTGTACACAATATACCACCATCATTTGGAAGTATGATATGCAAGATTTGGGTCAATCAGATCCTAAATTCTTGAATAAGTTAGGAGAGTATGTGGCTCAGAATCCCAAGACACACACTTCAACTGTTTTGCTCCATCTACCTCCATCCATATATATTGTCTCATTGACTAGGACCAGTTCACCAAATGAGGAAAAAAAAAGGCTGTATTTTCAGATGGTTATTTGCATTATGTTCCCACCAAGCAGAAGTACATGCTGAAGCATCACAGTCCCCTCACAGAGCTCCATCCCACTAGGCAAAAAGTCAAGGAGCATATATGGTTATCCACCGTGCCTTGTTCTTTGATGGGGATGTAGCCAGAGGACTAAGTTGATAACTGATTCATAACCAGTAACACAGAACCAAACTGTGTGATAGGATAGTCAGAAAAAGATTGAAAAATTATTTAAAAGGAAGTTGAGAAAGAGAAATATAGATGAACCTTAAGTAATGGTATGGAGTGTAAGGATACCTGTATCTAAAATGAGTACTCACCACAGGAGTCCTTTACAAAGCATGATCTAGATAATTTGTTAGTGACTGCATTTGTAGCTACTCTTCAAGCTGTGATCTCTTTATTGGAACAATTAACAGAGAAAGGCATTTAATATTCAGCTACTAATGTGGAGAGCTGGAAAATACTCCCCTCGCACTTTTTTTTCCTATATATTGATTACCCAGGACCGTCAGAAGGAGGTACTTTCAAATTGCAGACCAGCTGTCCAACTTCACTGTCTTAGATCAAAGCTCTGTTGATACTGCCTCTTTCATAATTACTACTCATGAAACTTAATTGTTTCCACATCATGTAGAACATCATAGTGGTCCACTACCTCGCTGGCAGGCAGATTAGACCTGGTGAGCTGGATGTATGAATAGCAAGTATCTTAGTTGCCCATGCATAGAGGAAAACTGCTCTACTGATGCAAAGAAAAACAGACTTTATACTCCTTATTTCAAAAGGAGAGAAGTCCATATAGGAAACTGGTTACCAAGTTACTAGAAAGACTAGGTCAACAAAAGAGTAAGGGGAACGGAACTGGAGTAGCAAAATGGAAGGAGGGAAAAAAAAAATCTTTTTGGCCCTGACTCCTACCATTGTTGCTTTCTGTCTAGGTGGAAGTGGTGTGTTTATCTTGGTCCCCAGTGACCAGGGCAGAGCAGCCCAATTTCAGTGGTTCTAGGCTTTGATGGAGTTGCCCATTTGGGGCAGGTCGAGAATTAAATGCAGCATCCTCTTCCACTGCAGAGTAGGTGTTGACTCATATATGCCAGCCCTGGGGCATTAGCTCTTCTGATTTCTGGGTTTCCCTTCTTCCTGTTTGTTTGTCTAGGAGCCCAGTCTCTTGCTGCCCTACAGATTTTTCTAATGATGTTGCCATGGATTTGCTGTTCCCATTCTCTGTGATTAAAATACCTAGACTGCTTTCTGTTTTTCTTACCCAAATTTGCCTGAAACATTAATAATTAAATTACTGAGCTAATAATGATCTGTAACTTTAGTGGGAACTTATTAATTACTCATCCCAGGCTCTGCTCTTTCACTGCTTTGCAAATAGGCCAATGTGCCATGAGAAGCAGCATTAAGCTAAACTCTTCAGAGGCCCTGCCTAGCTCAGCAAGATATCCATGCTGCAGCATGAATTCTTATAATTTGTTGTAGTAACTTTTTGAAAAATCTAGGTTGTACTTAGCTGGAAATATAAATATGCTGAATCCGATGGGATATTAGCATCCACCCCAAAGGAAAAAAAAAAAATTCTTTGCTTTACAAAGTAACTTGAATTGGTGGTATGTATTCTGCAGTGATATTAGTTTCTTAGCTTTATAAGACATTGTTCTTAACTGAGTCTTATGATTAGATTTATAGCCCTAGTTTACACTGATTCAGAAATAGTCATCTTTTCCAATTTTGTTATCTTTTCTGTGAGTGTAATTTTATCATTAAGACTAAACAGGATGAAATGATTATTTAAACTAGAACTTTAGTAGCCCTGAACTGGAATTACAATAAGCAATGATCAAACATCCAGGTTTCATTCTATGATAACAATGGTGATACAGGCAGTATATACCCTTGATAAGAGAGAAAGAGGAGAAAAAACTGCTGCTGTAAGCACAATTGTAACCTTTAATTTATGTAAAAAAGACTAAAGGGTAAATCATCTTATCCTTCATAATGTGCTTATTATATACACTCTTGTCACTAACTAATTTTGTTATACATTCCTATCTTTGAGATTCTAACATGTGACAGGAAAACAAGATGGAAATATATTCCAGAAGAGCAGATGTTATTGATTTAGAATCATTCATTTGAAAATGTTAAAATGTCAAGTTTTTAATTATATTTTATTGTTATTTGATTTCATTGGCATACAAATCCAATCAGGGCAAAATTAATATGTGCATCTCCCATATAGAGACTTCATCTCTATATAGGAGAAAACGATATTTGAATTCAAACTTCTGTTCGATATAATCGTTTTTCCAAGTCTACACATGTCCTGCCAAGCCTTTTTCATAAAAAACAGAAAGTTCTGCTTCGGTGGGATGGTCGCAACTGCTGGATGATAATTAAGTACATTTGTTCTTGTTTCTGGTTACAATGCTGGATGATAGCCCCCAGCTTCCCTGCAGTTAAGTGTGGCCATGAGATTGGGTAATGGGATATGGGTGGAAGTGATATGCACTCCTTTTAGCCTGAGTCTAGGACTCAATTCTCCCTGTACTTTCCCTTCTGTAGAGCTCTGAGATAGAAGAATCCTGTGCCCCTAAGTCACCTCCTCCCAAACAGCGACAGCCACTTCAGTTTGAATGCATGAGAAATAAAGTTCTATTATGTCAAGCCATTGAGAGGTTTTGCTTTATTTATTTTATATTTGCTAAAGGCACTCTAAACAATAAAAGGGATCAGACAACTTGTACTTAACCCATTAAAAAAAGCATAGTCAAAAAGTACAGTAATTGCTTTTGCTGAATTTTTGGTAAGTTTTATTTAAAGTGGCATTTTAAAGTTTGTTGTTCTTAATTAAAACTTTTACAAGGAATTTGAAAGTCTGTGATACAAAGTGACCTGTAATTACTCTGGGTCACAAATTTAAATCCTGAACCTTCAAAGGTGGTGAGTAAGCCCGATTTGGCTGATTGCTCAGCCTGGCTGTCCAGCTAGCATCTTGCGTCCCAGAACTGGTTTTATTGTTCTCCCCTATCTACTAACACTCAAGAAATATCAAACCTTATGTTGTCATTCAACTTATGACCCAGTAAAAAAAAGTTGCTTATAATGTTAAAGAAAAGACCTTTTAATTCACAAAAAAATATTCTTTCCTATTAAGAAAGTACCTACTCCAAAGGGACTTCATGGAATCATTCTGCATATAAAGCACTCCCTATATATTTTAAAAATCCTATTATATTTTACTTTGCATATTTTTGTTCATGAGTTTTAAAATCTGTTATTATTTTAGTACTAATGAACTTCATAATATTGACAGGTCTTTAAATTACACTACAAAGGTTATGTTTTAGAGTTTCTCAAAGAGATAATACTCTAAAAACTGATGTGGTCTAAGTGCTTTGCTGAAACAGAATGCACAAAAGTAATGAAAACATTTTTTATGATAGGTGGCTATTCACATACATTTTGATTATTCTGGGTAAGAGTTGAGGGATACAAAAACACATTTGATGTAATCTTGTAGCTTTTCAGGGCAGAATAGCACATTTGACCTTATATTCTGAAGAATGATACTTATTTGTTGTAAGATCTTAGAGTTAACTGAATTTGACTTTATTGAGTATATCTTTTCATTTAATTTAATATTTTGCTTTTTAAATAAAAAAACATTCAAGCATAGGATAACTCCACTGAGAAATAATAACTGACACGACTTCAAATGCAAATAATAGACCACCGCTGGGAAAAATTTTTATAGAGGTCACGCACCATTTATCTATTGTCTTTCACTGGGGTCAGAACCTTCATGGTTTATTTTCAACAAATGCTGGGAACTCAATTTTAAATAAAGTACTCAGAAATCAGCTTCTTGTGATATGTTAAATGTTTTGACTTTCAATGATACTTAGCATTTCAGTTGATGTCAGAATGTTAAAAAAGGAATGTTGAATCACAATTCAAAAGAATCTGATTAAACTTGAAGTGAGAGTCCCAGCAGATGAAGCAATATTTGCTAAGGAAAAAGTCACTGTATGGGATGCAGAATGAGTTTCATATGTAGGTTAAATGGACAAGAACCCACCCGAGTAATCATTTTTACTACATAGTTTGATTTAGTTACATAAAATTATTTTGATAATATGCTGATGGTTTGTTTAACAGAACTCAGTAGTTTATTGTTTTTTACTGATACAGTTGTATTTCTTTAAACCTGCTGTTGAATTATCAAAGGTATAACTAGATACAAAGGAGAATTGGGAAAGAAATAAAAATCATATTTGAAGATTCAAGACAGAGGTGATTTTTTTATTTACTTATTTTATGATTCAGAAAAGAATGGAATAATTTTCCTAAAAACAACAACAGAAACAAATTAGCAGGCCCTTCACATAGTTGTGATCTCATCAAAATTGAGTCAAATTATCACACCCACAAATTCATGGATGGATCTCCTGAGTATGTTTTAACCAACTAAATCTGGATAGCCTTAAGAATATTGCTCATTATTATTAGAACAAAGGCATAAACAGAAAATCAATATAAGTTAATTTAAAGAAGAGGCACAGCTTATATAAGCAGCCGCTGCTGAGAGTGTGCCATTCTCAATCTCAAAGGCACACTGAGGTATAGAAACTGCTGAAGAAGAAAAACAGAGAAGCTCCATGTCTTTTCCGTATTGAGAAATATATTCAAGTAAAGAGAAAGCACAAGGTGAATACTCTGTAATCTCTATAAAGACATAGGGAAAACGATTTTCCAGTCTTTTCTTTTTTAAATCAATTAAGAAAGACATCTTAAAAATGATATCAGGGAAGTAGTTACAGAGCAAAATTATGAGGTAATGAATGTTCCCATTTCTCCTTTTGGAAGATATTACTAGGGAATATAGAAATTATTTTAAAAAGAACATTGCAGTAACTCCACTCAGGTTCATAAAGTTTTTGTATGCAGTACATGAAGCAAATTACAAACACATAAATACATGTTTTTTGTCACAGTCGACCTGTAACATTTAGAATATTCCGAGAAGCTTTGTCAACAATAAAAATGTTTGGGAGAATGAACCAAAGAATCAATCATGCTGTGTTTAAAGTGCCATTCTGGAAAATCCACTCATAACCCTTTACAGTAATTCTGATACAATCTATAAACACGCAATATAATTTGGTTAAACAATAAAGGAGTGGGCCCTTTCTATGGAATGACTATTACTTAAGAGTATCTGATAGCAGAGCCCTCAAGGGTCACCAGGAGGTGTTCTGGTTTTTGTTCTGTTTCTGCCCAGACAGAATTACTGTTAGTACTTTCTTACATTTTGTTTCTTTTTCTGCCATATTTTATTAGAGTTGGTTTTAAACATATCTGAACTTAAGTAGTGAGACAAAATCTTAAAAAAATTCCTCTGATAAATCTCAAACTAATGTAACTGGTGTCTTAGGTTGTACAAAGATGTTAGAAAATATTTTTCCTTGGACAGTCTGAAACTCAGATTGGTAAATTTCTGGTTTAAGAAGGCTGGGCAACGAAGAAATTTAATTCTTTATCTTTTAAAACTTTTCATTATGGAAAATTTCAAAGATATTAAAAAGTAGAGGAAAATATATCATGACTCTGATCCATCCAGATCTCAACTTCAACAAATGTCTATTCTATTTCATTTAGCAGGCCCCCTTGCCGTCACTATTATTTTGTATCAAATACCAATTTAAAACATTATTAACATGCTATTAATATCCTTTATATTATCATATATCTAGTCAGTGTTCACATTTTACTTTACATTTTGTTAGATTTGGAATTCAAATAAAGTCCATTACATTGTATTAGATTAAGTTTCTTAAATCTCTCTTAACTAGGTTACCATTATATTTCTTTTTATTCCTTGCTACATTTGGTTGAAGAAACAGTTTTAGTGATAACTGCATTTTTAGATGTCTCCTATAGAGATATAGGTCCCTTTCCCCATAGACACCACATAAGAATAATTAAGAATCACCTTGATAAAGAAATATTGTCACTGATGGAAAGGAGTATATTCTAGATACAGCTCAGTGGAGAGGAAGAATGTGAGCACCACTCACATTCTAATAGTGGTAGGCACTAATAGTAGACACCACTGTACCTACTATTTTACACATCTGAAAATAAACAGAGGAAAATAGCTGTCATTTATAACTTGGTGTGCTTCACTCATTCCAACATAAATTTCAGAAATGTTTCCATGAGTCTAGGCACAATCATTTGACAGAAGTAGATTAGGCAGTAATAAAAATGCCATGATGAGGTATTTTAAGGTTTTTTTTTTTCCCCACTGCCAGCAATATACCCCTGTTCATACAAGACACAAGATGAGTGAACATTCAAATAATAATGGGAAATTCTTGAACTATTATGTTATACATTGTTACTTATTGTTAATATTAGCAGAACGGCAAGACCAAAAATTATATCATGAGGTCAGTTAGGTGACCAGTACATTTATACACACATAGGAGGTTTTTTTAATGATCTTTAATAATTTAAAAGTACATTTATAAAATCATTTTTGTTCTCAGTTTAATAGGTTGATTTTTAGCAGTCTATGCTATTAAAGAATTTTTTATTACCTCTTATTTTATGTTTTTTTTAAATTTTTTAAAATTTAAAACTATAAATTTAATTATTGTATCAAATATTGATACACACCTATAAAAATTGACAGTTGTTACATTCATATATATATGACAGTTGTTATATTCATATATATGTTATATGACAAGTTTATTATATTGACAAGTTTATTATATTCATATATATGTTATATGACAAGCTTATTATATTGATACACACCTATAAAAATTGACAGTTGTTATATTCATATGTATGTTATATGACAGTTGTTATATTCATATATATGTTATATGACAAGTTTATTCCAACCATGTAATGTTGTTATTATAATCCCCATCATTATTTTCCATTTAGTATATCTATTTTAGAATATTTTTAACTTATCCAAATTTACAAAGCTAGTAAATGGCTGGGTCAGAATTTGAATCCAGTTTGGCTTCAGAGTCCATGTACTAACCATTATATGATGCCTCCTTTCTGCATTATTTGTTTCATGTTTTAAAATATAAAAACGTATAAAACGTGACCAAAATATTTTCACTTAAAAGCCACACCCTCGATTTCATTCAATATCAGTCTTTCTCAAAAGGAAACATTAAACATGAATTTGATATTTAGACTTCAAGTCTGTTTTAATCCATTCAAGGGAGTTTTAAATATATGTTCTATTTATTGTTTTGTGGCTTTCTTTTAATCAATAAATTATTTCTTTTATCTATCTCTAGTTAGATCTAAATCATTTTCTTTAGTTTGTATACAGCATTTCAACCATTAATATAACACTAATTATTTATCCCCTGTTTTTCACTATACAAAGAATGCTACAGTATTCATCCAAGTTCCTGGTATATATGTAGAAACTTTACTGTTGCCTACATACCTGTGAAATGGTGTTACTGAAATGTAGTACATACACTTTCCTAATTTAATTAGTCACCAAGTAATTGTTCTCATAAATGTTTTCACAAACTGTGATGAGTAGACTTCCAAGATGGCCCCAGAGAATCATGCCCCTTTGATATCCAGGCTTTGTGTACAACCATCCCTCTATATCCTGGGGGAATTGGTTCCAGGGCCCACGCCAATACCAAAATTCGAGGATGCTCAAGTCCCTTACATAAAATGGCATAGTACAGTCAGCCCTCCTATCCACTGGTTCTACATCCAGCCGTAGATCACATCCACAGATACAAGGCTGACTATATTTCCCTCTGCTTGAGTGTGGCCACAATCTGAAACTTTCTTCTAATTAATAGAACATGGCATATCACACCTGTGATTTAAGGTTATATGGTAAAGGTGAAAGGATTTGTAGTTGTAATTAGGCCCCTAAACTTTTAAGTTAATCAAATGGAAGATAATTTCAGCTGGGACTGAATCCTTTGATCTCCATAGATCAGAGACTCTTAAGCTGAGGGCACTGAAGCAGGAGAAGTTCTCTCTCTTCATTGCTGGCTTTGAAGAAGCAAGTGGCCATGTACGTATTCTACAGTCACAAGGATATAGCTTGTGCTAGCAACCTGTCCCTAGCTGAAATTGCAGATGAAATTTCAGTTCAGCCCCCGAGATGCAACTGCAGCTCAGCTGGGGCTGACTTCAGACCTATGAGACTCTCAGTAAAGGACCCAACTAAGTCATGCCTGGACTTCTAAACCACAGGGAAGTGGGAAATAAAAAACGTGTGTGGTCTCAAGTCAGTATGTTTGTGAAATTTGGACAACATTTTTTCACATCTTTGCAAACAGTTGATTTTCCTAGATTTGTTTGAATTTTTCCAAGCTTACAGTTAGTCAGTGATCTTCATTATTTCAATTAATTAGCAATACTCTGATTTATTAAGGTGATTGAAAATATTTAAACATGTTCATTGGTCATTTGCATCTTTCATTTTGTGAAATTGTCTTCATAGATTTGACCTTCTTTTTGGATCATTTATCTTTCTTTTTTAAGTTTATTTTTAATTTTATTTATTTTGGTTGCGTTGGCGGTCTTAGTTGTGGCAGGCGGGCTCCTTAGTTGTGGCACATATGCTCCTTAGTTGCGGCCAGCAGGGTCCTTAGTTGCAGCTCACAGGCTCCTTAGTTGTGGCATGCGAACTCTTAGTTGCGGCACGCATGTGGGATCTAGTTCCCTGACCAGGGATCGAACCCACTTCCCCTGCATTGGAAGGCAGATTCTTAACCGCTGTGCCACCAGGGAAGTCCCAGGATCATTTATCTAAATCTTATTGATTTGGAGAGCTTTTATATACTCTGAAAAGTTATAGTTTACTATATATAATTCATGTCTTCCCTCAGTTTGTCACATTGTTCTTTCTTTTCTTTTTGGTGTGAGTGAGTCTGTGTGTGTATATCGTATGTGTGTGCATTTGTCATCTGACATACGACATATATATCATATATATCATGTACACATATATATATCATATACACACAAATGCACACACATGTGTTCTTTGTTTTGTGTTTAAGAATTCCTTTCATTTTTCACGTTTAAGGCCATAAAGATATCTTCTTATGAATTTTTAAGAGCTTTGATCTTTTTTTATGTTTTTAATGTTTATGTTTTAAGTTCTCTTGGGATTTAGTTTTATATATAGTATAAAGTAGCCATCTGTTATATATACAATAAAAGCCTGATATTCCCAATATCTATTATTAAATTATCCAGCTGTTTCTCTTGAATTCGGAACAACACGAGTAACATTTATCAATGTCTCAATGTGTTTCTATGTCTTGTTGGATATAACTTTGTTTTAAATATGTACTATCTACATTTTTTCATTTTGGAACTAGCTATTGTTGTTGTCAGTATAGAATTATATGGAATCATGGGGAATGAATCTAGATAGCTCTTACAAGTGAGTGTTAGGTGAAAGAATATCATAACTATATCGTGGAAGTGGTAGGACTAGATCCTAAATCTTTCTTTTTTATAATTAAGTATATTGCATTGATTCAATAAATATAAATTCATCAAATGTGTAACAAGTGTAATGTACTGAGGAGACAAAAAATGTATGTGCTTGCTAACTTAAGAGGTCTTGTCATCTCTTGAAAGGTATTAAAAAAACACATGAAGGCACCATACGTAATGGGAGTTAGTATTACAAAATAGTTATTACCTTAAACTTTGGAGTTTAGCAAATCATTCTGAACTACGAGTACTATGTGCGCTATTAACTAGCAGCATAATCATCTTTGGCAGCTGAACTCATACTTACTCAGTGGTTTCAACTGTGTAACAGGATGGCCTCACACAAAGAAAAGCAAGAGGTAACTAAACTGCAAAAATATATTTGATGAACTAATATTTTTTCTTATTTTGTTGGAATATATGAAAATACATTTACATTTCTATGTATTATATTGGGCATTACATTAGTTGATATTTAGTTTCTGAATAAGATGTCTGTTACAACTAAGTTTAAGTTTCAGTTCTGGAATTCTGAGAAACAATTCTGTAATAGCATTCTACATGAAAGTAGTCTTAAGAAGTTGTTTATTTTGGTAATGAATACACATACATATGTATATATAACTTGGAGTTGAGAAAGAAGATACAGTGGATGGCAGCCACATAAATATTTTCAAATTGTAGACTATAAAACTTCGGGGAGCCAGTAAAAAATGCAGAATACCCTTGGAACTGAATTTACCTCCAATAGAAGAAAGAGAAAATAAAATGAGAGGAAAGTAGCTGCCAGAGCTAGGTCAAATTTTTAGCTGGACCCTGCTATGCTTTGTCCCTGAGCTTTGCAAGATGCAGCTAAGGTTATATAATTATGTATATTCCTTAGTAAGGTTGAAAAATGCATTTTAAGTGTATCAGTCAGGGTCAACTAAGTAAAATGGAAATTGCATGAGGTAATATAAAGGATTTAGTATAAGAAATTGGTTACACAGGTATATGGAAGCTGAAGGAGCAAACAAAGAAATGTGGTAACCCCAAGTTAGTAACTGCAAGAAATTGTTACCATGTCTGTGGTTGGGAAAATGAGAAGCATCCTAGAAGCTCAGAGGAGTCTCCTTGAGATCCAAGTCTTAAAGGAGGGATACGTTTGAAGAGTGCATTGATGTTGATTCCAGAGGCCAGAACAAACTGGAGGCTAGAACCAGCTTTTGTTACAGTGGTAAACTGGTTCTGCTGGGGTACTCTGTGGCTATGTGGACAACGCTGAAAGGAACAGCAAGCAGAGATGGAAACACAAGACACTTCTCCTCTAACCTTGCTTCCGAATTTTCCTTTAGTTTATCTTACTGCCAGAATCTAATGGGAAGCCGCTGACAAAGAAGTAAGGGAAATGAAGGTTGTAGAACCCTAGCTTGAGCCTGTCCAAATAGATTCCAAAGGAATTTTGGAGCTAAGACAGTGGTCCCCAACCTTTTTGGCACCAGGGACCAGTTTCGTGGAAGACAGTTTTTCCACGGACGACGGGGGTAGGGGGGATGGTCCAGGCAGTAATGTGAGCGATGGGAGCGGCAGATGAAGCTTCGCTCGCTCTCCGTGCACTCACCTCCTGCTGCGCTGCCTAGTTCCTAACAGGCCGAGGAGCTCTGAGGGACAAGAGCTAAATAAGTTGCCCACCCAGCATCCACATGTATCTTGTTAAACATACTGATCTTCTATGAAACAGTAACATACTTTTCCTCAATAAGATCCACATATCCTTCACATGAACGAAGACACTCTCATCCTTTCATCCAAGAGGTATCTTGGTATCCATCTCAGGGCACTAGTCATGAAAGAATATTTGGGCCATTTTATCTCTTAGTTTAGTCACAGTCCTTTGTCAATATCCTTGCAGTTTAAAGACTATAGAGTTATCCATAAAAAATAAATATTATCTGGAAATACTAAAGGGAAAGAGGAAAAAAGGTAGAAAAATAAAAATTTGTTAATATCAATTAATTACTAGAAATATAACAAGCAGGGAAGAAAATATGCATAGTTACTATAATCTTCATTTTTATATTTAGGTTCAGTGGTTTATGTAATTCCTTTCATTGCCAGGTTCATATTCTTTTTGATCTCAGCCACCAGCTCAGCTGGTCAGTGTTCAGCAACATGGAAGGATGATCCAAACTTTCATTCCTGAAGGGTCTGTATCCTCATAGGTCCTTCCTGTTGTGCCCTGTAATATTTCATTTATGTTTAAGAGTGACCTCACAAAAAATCCCTAGGTCAGAAATATTCTGTCTCAATTGTGTAAATGTAACACAGTCTGTCTTTGATAATTTAATAACTTCAGCAGTAACTGTTAGCTCCTTCTTTGCCTATTGGTTCATAGAAATGAGAACAAAACACCCAGGTGGCTATATCAACTTCTAATTCGATGTAATTATTTTGGTATCACTTGATAGAAACATTCTTACCATTAGAAATTAAGACTTCTAAACCAACCCAGAGCTGCAGAGACAGGAAGCAAAAATTTTGCAGGGAGATTATAGTCTAATAGTGAGAAAGGCTGCACTCAGTTCCAACACTTCATCCTTGAATCCAAGCATTTTTGTTGCATCATAAAATATCAGAAACGTCCCTCCTGTAAACAGCTCTTTAGTCTTACAGAGAATTTTCTACCATACTGTTGGACCAGTTGCCTTTAGATGCACTGTGCAGGGAGACCACTAATCTATGGGCGTGAGCACATTGCTGTGTAACTTTTGTTGTGAAATACATTTCTCCAAGAACAATGTTGGGTTGGGTACCATGACTCCAAATAAGGCATTCTATAAGTCTACAGATAATGGTGTTAACAGAATCATTTAAGGTAAGAAGGCAAATCCATATCCAAAATTAAAGGGAATATTACAGGTAAATGATTGCCTACTCAAGAAAGGGGTCCAATGTCATTTTGCTATCCGGTGACTAGTTGCTCTACTTAGAGGGAGGTTACTATTGAATATATCAGGGGCTCAAGAAATGGTCTCAGTTTTGGCAGGTTTTCTCATCAGCAATTGTAGTAAGATCAGCCTTAGCAAGGAAAATTCACATTGCTGAGTTCGTGCTTGGCCTCCAAGTGACTAGTGTCATGGCCACTTTGAACATGGGCACATGGTGCACACAGCAAATTAAAGAGAATGACTGGTATCCATAGATCATGTAATCTTTTTCTTCTGATTATTAAGAGTTGACTCTGCAGTAGATATTCTTTGGTAAACATTCAAATATAACACAAGTATCTTCTCACTCTACCCCTTCTGAGAAGTCCAGCCACATATCTCCTTTTTGGATTTCCAAGTTAATAATCTTCCAATCTTGATCTTTCTAAGATCCTAACATCTGGTCAAAGTTTTGAACGCTGCCCTTGCATCCTTGTGATTTTGCAATATTTTCAGTCAAAACAGGACGAGCAGATGCAATAGTCAAAGGCTGCCTAAGGAGAACTTAGGCACTACTGTGTGTCAGGAAGACGGTCAATTAGAATGTTAGTACTGCACTAAATGTTTCCATTAATGCCTGCATATTAAGCAACACCACCTGTAACCAAACATTTTTTTTCTTCCTAAATCCACTGTTGTTGAGAAACTGTCTGTGTGTACATTGCTATGGAATGAAATAAAGGAGAAATGTAACAAGATCAGATGCAATGGAAGCTGAGCCATATGCATCTGGAATTTATTTTTATGAAGAACTATTCAAGCCTGATCATGTAATAACCTATTTCTAATTGAAGATAGGTTACACTTATGCCTGAATGATTTTATAACAAGTTGGATCAGACAGAACACAAATTATAATCAGAAGTTTACTTGATTGTATGAGCAACATTTATTTTCTATTAGATTCCAATAATAAGACCTGTTTCTCAAAACTAGAGGAAAAAGAGCATGGTCTTTCTTCAGAACTCTTGAAATCTGTTTAGTGATTCTCTTATAAAGGCTTTTACAGTGGCTCTATAGAACATTCTGTTTGTCAAGGATACATAGATTATATTTGGATCTGTTTTGTCATGAGGGAAAAATAATAGAATAGCTTTCATAGCAGCCTGAAATTGCTGCAGAGCCTTCTCTTGCTCTGAGCCCTACTCAGAATGTCAACTTTATGGTTACCTCATTAATGAGCCATGAACACACACTTGTGTATGATTTTTATTCCCTCTAAAATTGAAAAAGCCCCTTTAAGAATTGTTTTTCTCTTTTTTAGTCATAGTCAGTGCAAGATATAACAAATTGTCTTTTATTTTGGGTCTATCCTGTATAGGTCAAGACCTCTAGACAGAAATTTCACCACAGGGTCTTGGATTCATGACCCTTATTAACAATGAGTTGCCCTCCCATTATCTGAGATGCACGCCACTGGTAAGAGACATGCATCTTATAGACTTGCTAGTTTTTTTCTTATTAGGTCCAGTCAGCATGACACATGAATTTAATTGACCACTGTGATCTTCCATGGGTTACAATTAAGTTCTTGGTGAACTTAATCAGTGGTACTCAAAGTAAGGTCCATTGTCTAGTGTTGATTTGAAAACTCTTTGTTACTGCCCCACAATAAGTATAGAAATTGAAAGTAAGCTTTTACTTACATTATTAGAGACTGGCATAAATACACAGATTAGGCATCAAATAGTACTGGAGAGATTATGGACAAGAATAGGAGAGCTGGCATGGTCCTGAGACAAGACCTTGAAATTGCACTGCTATGTCAGTCAGTTGGTAGCAAACAACTTACGGTGATGCATGTGAATTCGTATAGAGAAGAGGCATTTGCCAGATCAATAGCTGCGAACCAAGTGCTGGGTAAAATTTGTTCCAGGTGAGATAACATACCTGGAGAGCATTTGCAGTTGAATCTGCCATCTAATTAAGATTATTATAAGCCACAATTTATCACTAAGATTCATCTGCCTTTTATATAAGAAATACAGCCAAGTAAGCGAGGATGTTATAGGAATCTATATCTCTACATCTTCCAGGTCGTTACTAATTTCTGCAATTCCCTGTTAATTATCCTGATAAGTGTAATTTACAGCATTGTACATACTATAATAGATTAGATGAACATTTTAATTTATTGTGCACAACTGGATGCTTTTCTGAGTGAAAGATGTGCAATAATTACATCTGGACAGTAGGTGTTAACAGAGTTTGGCCATAATTTATGGTAAATAAAAGTGTCTCTCAATCCATTGGTCCAGGAGCCAATGTTGGGATTCTGATTATGCCTATTATGAATATGGAAAAGAAAATAAGAGGTATACCTGCCAAAATTGAGGTCATTTCTTAAGCCCCTGATATAGATTATGCTTATTTCAATTATGCATTTAAAAACTGACAAAATAATTATAAGTGGGTCTGCAAGCTCACTATCTCACTGTGAGCTGACCTTATGTCAAAAATCCTTTTATGCTCTGACAACCATAGGCAGAATATTGTTTTGGTCCTCAGAAAATTGCATTAAAGTTTAAAGTCTATATGTTCTCAAAAGTTCTGAATAATTATCATTTGCTGGTATTCTGTCACCTTTATAAATTATCCCAATTCCTTTAGAGATAGCCTTGGAATCATAATTACATTTATATTTGTCAATGTTGTAAAGTCTTTCCATAGTGAAATCTAGCCTCTCTGAATCAAGGGATTACAGAACTTTGAATAAAGTCCAGAAATTTCTTAAAAGTTTATCACTTTCCATTGTGACAATACAAATAAATCTTCTCTTAATATGAACATTTTTTTCTGTAGTATACATCAAGTAATATTTTAGTATATTGACCTCATATTTTATTGCTAATAATCCATCATTACTTGACCACTGCAAAGATTATCTCAAAGTATTTTGATTTCTACTTAATTCTTGCTGCCTATTACAGTATTTATGATTATTTTGTCTCTGATGATTAAGTACTGTTAGTTGGTGTCTGTTGCTCTGGATGTAATTATACTCCTGGAAATCGTTTCACCCATCTCAGTGTTGCTGTTTCTCATCATCGTTTATGGTCTACATACCAACCACAGTGGAGTTCATGAGGATGATGTCGGAGACCTCATTAATGCAGCTTAAGCCTTAGTGAAGTGAACATACTCTTGACCGCTGGAGGATATATCAGGCAGATGGTTTTGCCAGTAGCACATGATAAATACACTACAGCATTCTTATCTCTCTAAACCTTTAGGATTTTTTCTCTTCGTTTTTTCTAGGGTATTTTTAGTATCTCAACCTAACTGAATCTAAGCCAATACAATTTAAGATCAAGTTTCAGTCAATTTTTCAAACTGTTTGAGTCACCTCCAGCTATGCAAAGCTAGTCATTTTTTAAATCCAAAATCATTAAGTATACCCAAAACAGTAAATTCAACCTATTCTAATGTTACATTCCATTATTCTGTGACTAGCATTCTTAGAATTCATTCATGAAATATCCCCCACGTTTCTGCTGATATGAATTAACTAAATGCTCCAGCTATTTGCAGCACAAGCTCTCTCTGCTGGTTCAGAAATTTGAGCTTACTTCCCTGGATCACACTGGAATTGACTCTAGTTATATATTTGGTGGCAACAAGCGGATGAGGAAGTGGGTCATACAAAAATAGCCATCACTTCTTTAAAAAATAATAAATATGGGGATTTTTCAGCAATTATTTTCAATTATTCTTCTGCTTCTTTCTCTCTCTCTGCTGCTCCC
The DNA here is from genome assembly GCF_059928025.1 of Delphinapterus leucas. Taxonomy (NCBI): domain Eukaryota; kingdom Metazoa; phylum Chordata; class Mammalia; order Artiodactyla; family Monodontidae; genus Delphinapterus; species Delphinapterus leucas. The sequence goes on along the minus strand of NC_143146.1, from coordinate 20,325,315 downwards.
ACACATCTCTGAAGCTCTGCTCATTTTTCATCATTCTTTCTTTTCTTTCTGTTCTTCACATTGGATATTTCTCTTAATATATATTCAAGTTAGCAGATTATCTCTTTTGCAAGTTCAGATCTTCTGTTGAGCTCCTTTAGTGATTGTCTTTCATTTTTGTATTGTAATTTTAATATCATTATTTGTATTTGGTGCTTTTTAAACTTTCTATCTTGATATTCTGTAGTTGTTGAGTCTTTGTTGCCATATTTTAATTTCTTTAACCCTATGAACATATTTATAATAGCTTTGATTTCTGAATTCAACACGTGGGCCCTCACAGAGACAGTTGTACTGGTTTTTGTTGTCCCCTCTTTTTGGGTTACTTTCTTTCTTTATCTATTTTTTTGGTCTTGCAATTTTGCTATTGGTGGTGGTGGTGAAAATAGGACGTTTTAGGTAATATGTTGATCAGTTCTGAATTATGATGCCACAGGGGCTTGTTGGAATTTGCTTGTTTGTGTTAATTTGACTTGCATGGACTAATTCAATATCATCTCTCTCCTGCAGTGTGAGGCCAATGATGATACTGCTTGTTCTTTTTGTTTGTTTTTAATTATTGTTTTTATTTTTAAGTCTGGCTTCCTATGTGCCACTCCTTGGAAGCATAACTTAGTGACTGGCTGCAGATTGGTCAGAGGTTGTGCTTAAGAACATAGAGCCAGTAAGACTTCCATTCTTTGTGATGTCTCTGTGTGTGGTTTGGGGAACACATTTACATTTCAGGCAGTTTAGAAGGCTGCCTGAGTTTTTATGTTCTGCTCCTGCAAAGCTTCATGTTCATCCTGACTTACAGGTAGTTGGAGCCCCCTCTGGTCTCTCCTAAGCGTGCATGTGCTGCCTTGTACATGTGCTCAGACTTCCAGAGCACTAGGGATATGTCGGAGCTTATCGAGGCCCACTGCGTCTGTCTCCTTATTCAGATTTCCCTGTTATATTTTTGGCTTGTCTGAGTATGTGTTTCTACACTTACAAATACTTGACTTGATGGGTATCACGTCTTGAGGCAGCTGGGATGTTGGCCTTCCCTGACTGATTGCCTTGGGGTTGCCATTGTTTTGACGGTTCCCCTGGGCCTGGTGATTTTCCTATTCTCTCAATCTGGCCAGCCCCTCAGGCAGCAGAACTGCAGGTACTCTTGGCCTGCGCAGCCCTGGTTTAACTACTCTGCCATTATGTTCAGTGGATGACAAGCAGAAGACCCTGGCTAAAATATCATGGGATGCAGCTGTTCTAACCAGGTTTTAGTAGTCCTTTTCCCCTCACTTTGCCTGAAATATGGAAGGATTTTCATATTTCCCCCATAATCTGTGGGACCTTGATCATGTTCCTGAAGGTAAATCTCACAATACTGGGGGGAGGAGGGACTAGGTCCCTCTGGAGGTTTTAATTCTCAGACTGATCCATGCTGAGCCTCTAGCAGTTCATCAATTACAGTTCTGGTTTCCCTACTGAGCACCGATTCCCGAGGTGAGTCTCAGCTCTGGTAAGCTGTGACTCCCTGTGCTTGCTTGTCTGTCTCTCCATCTTGGGGGGCAGTGTTTTTTCTGTTTCTTCCTTTACAGATTAAAGAAGACTTGTCAATTTTTAGTCTCTTTTGGCTTTTCACTTGTTTGGGGGATGGAGTAGTGACTTCAAAGATCTTTACAAGAGGAACAGGAAACTGGAAGCTTCTAGCAGTATTCCTTGGATAAATACCACTCAATTTGTTGTGTGATGTACGGTTTTGTTAAATTTCTAGGTTTGGGGAATGGTTGGTTTTTTGAATGTTTTTCTACCTGTTGCTTTTTAGGGAAAAGATACGCTACCATTCTGCAAGTCCCATTCATCTACACATTCACTGTATATTTATCCCATACAGTATATATTTCAACACTAGATGTTTGATTCAGGTCTTTTGTATATCTTCTATGTTTCTACTAAACATTTTGGCATAGAAGATATAGTCATCATAAGTGTTTTAACAGCCTTGTCTGGTAATTTAAGTTAGGGTTGGGTTTGATTGATTTGCATTTCTCCTGACGTGTTCAGCACCAACTTATCCAGTAGACACAGTGCCTATGGCCTACGGTAGTTTTAGAGGCCCACAGAAATGTAGTAATTTCTGTTAAAATCAGAAGGAAAAGAATGAATGAAGTTTTAGATTGAAAAAATGTCTCAATATGTAATGTTAATATATTTGTCATTAAACCAAAGAAGCTGTAATGTATAATTTTTATTTAATTATTTTTAATGGAGGAAGAGGATCATGAAGGTAATAGCGCCCCGGACCCATGAAAGCCGTAATGCAGCCCTCTACTAACTTCTTGCTCTTGTTCATTCTTTATTATGGAATTTTACACTTGATTCAGTCTCATTCTTTCTACTCAAGAGACAGCTCATCACTTACATTGGTTTCAACAATCAAGTGGATAAACAATTCAACACCCTGATCTGTCATTTGCTTGATATTTTCAACACTTAGGGGTATTCAGTGTCAACGTACCTCAGAAACTCACTTTCATAACTGTAACGTGTACCTTGGCATTATTCAGAAAAGCTCCACTTGGAAGCAGTAACTTCAAATTCTTCATCCTTTGGCTATCATTTCTGATTACTCCAGTAGTCTGATTTTGGTACTTAAACTGTTCAACCTCTGGTTCCTTGGCTTCAATCATTAATCTCAATTCAATCCCTTTTCTCTGTCTTTATTCTTTTCCTTAGTTAGACTATTTTCTATGATTTTCAACTATTTTCTTTTTTTGCAAATATGCTTAAGTGTTATATGTATTTTTTAAAAATCCCAACACAGGATAACTGCAGTTATTTGCTTACTTTTGTCCTATGCTGAGGCCCCTCCAGTACACTTAGAGAAAATAACTCAGAGTGGTGCCACTACACACAGTGTTCAGTTTTAACTGGTCCCTCAAAACTGTCTTAAAATCTTGATGTTTCTCTATTTATTCCGTCCTCACATTTACTCCATCAGGCATTAGAAAGTCTCTCCACTGTAAATAACTACAAATCTACCACCCCTTTTTTTTTCATATTCATCAGATGACTAAGGTGATTTAAATGATCCAATAGGAAACTTCTCAGCTTCTTGGTCTACATTGGCATTCATACCTGCATTTGTTTTACTCCTAAATATTATTGATTATATCAAGAAAGCTTCCCGGACCCCAGGCTGGCAGCTCAGTGCACCCGGCCCCCAGGTCTCCTCCCAGGACATGTACCACTGCCGTCCTCCCCAGGCACATGTACCCACTCGCTACTGTTGTTTTTTTAATGTTCAAATTACTGGTACTAGTATTGCAAATTAGCTTCAGAGTCTCTAAGTAAACAGCAGAGGACTTCCTCTCTTTGTTTTTTATATATTTTGGAGATTAATCCTGTGTCAGTTGCTTCATTTGCAAATATATTCTCCCATTCTGAGGGTTGTCTTTTCATCTTGTTTATGGTTTCCTTTGCTGTGCAAAAGCTTTTAAGTTTCATTAGGTCCCATTTGTTTATTTTTTATTTTATTTCCATTTCTCTAAGAGGTGGGTCAAAAGGATCTTGCTGTGATTTAGGTCATAGAGTGTTCTGCCTATGTTTTCCTCTAAGAGTTTTATAGTCTCTGGCCTTACATTTAGATCTTTAATCCACTTTCAGTTTATTTTTGTTTACAGTGTTAGGGAGTGTTCCAATTTCATTCTTTTATGTGTAGCTGTCCAGTTTTCCCAGCACCACTATTGAAGAAGTTGTAATTTCTTCATTGTATATTCTTGTTTCCTTTATCAAAGATAAGGTGACTATATGTGCGTGGGTTTATCCCTGGGCTTTTTATCCTGTTCTGTTGATCTATATTTCTGTTTTTGTGCCAGTACCATACTGTCTTGATTACTGTAGCTTTGTAGTATAGTCTGAAATCCAGGCGCCTGATTCCTCCAGCTGTTTTTCTTTCTCAAGACTGCTTTGGCTATTCGGGGTCTTTTGTGTTTCCATACAAGTTTTGAAATTTTTTGTTCTAATTCTGTGAAAAATACCATTGGTAGTTTGATAGGGATTGTATTGTATCTGTAGATTGCTTTGGGTAATATATTCATTTTCACAATGTTGATTCTTCCAATCCGATAACATGGTATATCTCTCCATCTGTTTGTATCATCTTTAATTTCTTTCATCAGTGTCTTACAGTTTTCTGCATACAGGTCTTTTGTCTCCTTAGGTAGGTTTATTCCTAGGTATTTCATTCTTTTTGTTGCAGTGGTAAATGGGAGTGTTTCCTTAATTTCTCTTTCAGATTTTTCATCATTAGTGTATAAGAATGCAAGAGATTTCTATGCATTAATGTTGTATCCTGCAACTTTACCAAATTCATTGATTAGGTCTAGTAGTTTTCTAGTGGCATCTTTAGGATTCTCTATGTATAGTATCATATCATCTGCAAACAGTGACAGTTTTACTTCTTTTCCAATTTGTATTCCTTTTATTTCTTTTTCTTCTCTGATTGCCATGGCTAGGACTTCCAAAACTATATTGAATAAAAGTGGTGAAAGTGGCCATCCTTGTCTTGTTCCTGATCTTAGAAGAAATGCTTTCAGTTTTTCACCATTGAGAATGATGCTTGTTGTGGGTTTCTTGTATATGGCCTGTATTGTGTTGAGGTAACTTCCCTCTATGCCTGCTTTCTGGAGGTTTTTTTTCATAAATGGGTGTTGAATTTTGTAGACAGCTTTTTCTCCATCTGTTGAGATGATCATATGGTTTTTATCCTTCAATTTGTTAATATGGTTTATTACATTGATTGATTTGTGTATATTGAAGAATTCTTGCATTCTGGGATAAACCCCACTTCATCATGGTGTATGATACTTCTAATATGCCATTGGATTCTGTTTGCTAGTATTCTGTTGAGGAGTTTTGCATCTATGTTGTTCAGTGATATTGGCCTGTAGTTTCCTTTCTCTGTGACATCTTTGTCTGGTTTTGGTATCAGGGTGATGGTGGCCTCGCAGAATGAGTTTGGGAGTGTTCCTCCCTCTGCTATATTTTGGAAGAGTTTGAGAAGGATAGGTATTAGCTCTTCTCTAACTGTTTGATAGAATTCGCCTGTGAAGCCATCTGGTCCTGGGCTTTTGTTTGTTGGAAGATTTTTAATCACAGGCTCAATATCAGGGCTTGTGATTGGTCTGTTTATATTTTCTGTCTCTTCCTGGTTCAGTCGCGGAAGGTTGTGCTTTTCTAAGAATTTGTCCATTTCTTTGACGTTGTCCATTTTATTGGCATATAGTTGCTTGTAGTAATCTCTCATGATCCTTTGTATTTCTGCAGTGTCAGTTGTTACTTCTCCTTTTCATTTCTAAATCTCTTGATTTGAGTCTTCTCCCTCTTTTTCTTGATGAGTCTGGCTAGTGGTTTATCAATTTTATTTATCTTCTCAAAAAACCAGTTTTTATTTTTATTGCTCTTTGCTATCATTTCCTTCATTTCTTTTTCATTTATTACTGATATGATCTTTATGATTTTTTGCCTTCTGCTAACTTTTTCTGTTGTTGTTCTTTGTCTAATTGCTTTAGGTGTAAGGTTAGGTTGTTTATTTGAGATTTTTCTTGTTTCTCGAGGTAGGATTGTATTTGTATAAACTTCCCTCTTAGAACTGCTTTTGCTGCATCCCATAGGTTTTGGACCATCATGTTTTCACTGTCATTTGCCTCTAGGTACTTTTTGATTTCCTCTTTGAGCATTTAATCCATTTACATTTAAGGTAATTATCGATGTGTATGTTTCTATTAACATTTTCTTAATTGTTTTGGGTTTGTTATTGCAGGTCTTTTCCTTCTCTTGTGTTTCCTGCTTAGAGAAGTTCCTTTAGCATTTGTTGTAAAGCTGGTTTGGTCGTGCTGAATTTTCTTAGCTTTTGCTTGTCTGTAAAGGTTTTAATTTCTCCATCAAATCTGAATGAGACCCTTACTGGGTAGAGTAGTCTTGGTTGTAGGTTTTTCCCTTTCATCACTTTAAGTATATCCTACCACACCTTTCTGGCTTACAGAGTTTCTGCTGAAAGGTCAGCTGTTAACCTTATGGGGATTCCGTTGTATGTTATTTGCTGCTTTTCCTTGCTGCTTTTTAATATTTTTTCATTTTATTTAATTTTTGATAGTTTAATTTGTCCTGGCCTCTCTGAGCTTCTAGGACTTAATTGACTATTTCCTTTCCCATGTTAGGGAAGTTTTCAACTATAGTCTCTTCAAATATTTTTTCAGTCCCTTTCTTTTTCTCTTCTTCTTCTGGGACCCCTATAATTTGAATGTTGGTGCATTTAATGTTGTCCCAGAGGTCTCTGAGACTGTCCTCAATTCTTTCCATTCTTTTTTCTTTATTCTGCTCTGCGGTAGTTATTTCCACTATTTTACCTTCCAGGTCACTTATCCGTTCTTCTGCCTCAGTTATTCTGCTATTGATTCCTTCTAGAGAATTTTTAATTTCATTTATTGTGTTGTTCATCGTTTGTTTTCTCTTTCTTTCTTCTAGGTCCTTGTTAACGTTTCTTGTATTTCTCCATTCTATTTTCAAAATTTTGGATCATCTTTACTATCATTACTCCGAATTCTTTTTCAGGTAGACTGCCTTTTTCCTCTTCATTTGTTTGGTCTGGTGGGTTTTTACCTCGCTCCTTTTCTGCCGTGTATTTCTCTGTCTTCTCATTTTGCTTAACTTCTTGTGTTTGGGGACTCCTTTTCGCAGGCTGCAGGTTCGTAGTTCCCGCTGTTTTTGGTGTCTGCTCCCCATGTCTAAGGTTGGTTCAGTGGGTTTTGACGGCTTCCTGGTGGAGGGGACTAGTGCCTGTGTTCTGGTGGATGAGTCTGGATCTTGTCTTTCTGGTGGGCAGGACTGCGTCTGGTTGTGTATTTTGGGGTGTCTGTGAACTTATTATGATTTTAGGCAGCTTCTCTGCTAATGGGTGGGGTTATGTTCCTGTCTTGCTAGTTGTTTGGAATAGGGTGTCCAGCACCAGAGCTTGCTGGTCGTTGAGTGGAGCTGGGTCTTAGTGAAACACAGATCTCTGGGAGAGCTCTTGCCGATTGATATTACCTGGGGCCAGGAGGTCTCTGGTGGTCCAATGTCCCAAACTCGGCTTTCCCACCTCAGAGGCTCAGGCCTGACACCCAGCCGGAGCACCAAGACCCTGTCAGCCCAACAGCTCAGAAGAAAAGGGAGAAAAAAAAAAGAAAGAAACAAAAATCAATAACTAAATGAAGTTATTATGATAAAAAAAATTATTAAACTAAAAAAATTAAAAATTAATTTAAAAAAAGAAAGAAAGGAGCAACCAAACCAAAACAAATCCACCAGTGATAACAAACGCTAAAAAGTATACTTAAAAAAACTCAAAAAAATGGACGGACAGAACCCTAGGACGAATGGTAAAAGCAAGCCTATACAGACAAAAATCACACGAAGAAGCATACACATACACACTCAGAAAAAGAAAAAATGGAAGAGAGCAACCAAATCAATAAACAAATCTACCAATGATAATAAGCTCTAAATACTAAACTAAGATAAACAGAAAACTAGAGACAAATTAGATACAGAAAGCAAACCCCAAGTCTACAGTTGCTTCCAAAGTCCACCTCCTCAATTTGGGATGATTTGTTGTCTATTCAGGTGTTCCACAGATACAGGGTACATCATGTTGATTGTGGAGATTTAATCCGCTGCTCCTGAGGCTGCTGGGAGACATTTCCCTTCCCCTTCTTTGTTTGCACAGCTCCTGGGGTTTAGCTTTGGATTTGGCCCCACCTCTGCATGTAGTTCGCCCACAGTCTTCTGTTCCCACCCAGACAGGATGAGGTTAAAGCAGCCGCTGACTTGGGGGCTCCGGCTCACTGAGGCTGGGGGGAGGGAAGGGTATGGAATGTGGGGCGAGCCTGCGGCAGCAGAGGCCAGCATAACATTGCGCCACCTGAGGCGTGCCATGTGTTCTCCTGGGAAGTTGTCCCTGGATCACGGGACCCTGGCAGTGGCGGGCTGCACAGGCTCCCGGGAGTGGAGGTGTGGACAGTGACCTGTGCTTGCACACAGGCTTCTTGGTGGCAGCAGCAGCAGCCTTAGCGTTTCATGCCCGTCTCTGGTGTTCACACTGATAGCCGCGGCTCGTGCCCATCTCTGGAGCTCATTTAGGTGGTGCCCTGAAGCCCCTCTCCTTGCGCACCAGGAAACAAAGAGGCAAGCAAAAGTCTCTTGTCTCTTTGGCAGCTCCAGACTTTTTCCAGGACTCCCTCCCGGCTAGCCGTGGTGCACTGTCCCCTTCAGGCTGTGTTAACACCGTCAACCCCGGTCCTCTCCCTGCGCTCCAACCGAAGCCCGAGCCTCAGCTCCCAGCCCCGCCCGCCCCAGCGGGTGAGCAGACAAGCCTCTCAGGCAGGTGAGTGCCGGTCAGCATCAATCCTCCGTGCGGAAATCTCCCCACTTTGCCCTCCGCACCCATTGCTGCGCTCTCCTCTGCAGCTCCAAAGCTCCCCACCTCTGCCACCTGCAGTCTCTGCCCGCGAAGGGGCTTCCTAGTGTGTGGAAACCTTTCCTCCTTCACAGCTCCCTCCCAGAGGTGCAGGTCCCATCCCTATTCTTTTGTCTCTGTTTTTCCTTTTTTCTCTTGCCCTACCAAGGTACGTCGGGAGATTTTTGCCTTTTGGAAAGTGTGGGGTATTCTGCCAGCGTTCAGTAGGTGTTCTGTAGGAGTTGTTCCACATGTAGATGTATTTTTGATGTATTTGTGGGGAGGAAGGTGATCTCCACGCCTTATTCCTCCGCCGTCTTGAAGGTCCCCCCCTCATATCTTTATGTGTAGCCAATATTTATTTTCCTAACCTTAAATCCATAAATTAAGCTGCCTACAAAAGAAATACATTTGGGCAGTTCCTGAGAGAGTCAGACTTAATAAGACCCAACTGATCTTATCTCCTCCCCAGCAAATCATTTTATTTTCTTATGTTTCCTATCTCAGAGAATGCCTACTCTACCCGCCATTACACAAGTTGGATAAGCCTCACCACTCACAACTCCCTCTATTACATACACAGCCCGTCAATTATCGAATTCATTGATTCTGTCCTCTAATTATTTGTTAAATGCATTCACTTGTCTGCATACCACCTGCCATTTGTTCATTTGCATCACCATTACCATTCTTCACTTGGATTCCCACAGCCGTTTCAGATTGTTCTTACTGCTGCTTTTCTTTTGTCTCACTACACACACACACACACACACACACACACACACACACACACACACTTCTTAGTGGAGACATAATAAATGGTTCTAAAACACAAATATCTGCATTTCACTGTCTACCTAGTAGTATTTAAGAGCTTCTATTACCCTCAGGAAAAAGTCTAAACATTTTAGCGTGCCATATATATAAGCGTTTCTTTATAAACTTACCCATGCTTGTCTTTCCAGTCTTTTATAGTCCACTATTACTTTGTGTTAAACATATAGATACCTTCTTACTACTCTCCAAATGTGTCATTCTTTTTCTTTCTGGTGACTGCATGTGTTACTCTCTCTGCCAGTAACTCTCTTTCATTCTTTTATTTCTAGCAAAATTTCCTTCATCCTCAAGACCCTTTGAAATACCAGTACACACATTGTGTTGGCTCTCCCTCCTCTGTTTCCTCATATTCCCAAGAATATACCTATTTGTTTTGTAGAGTCAAAGTGCCATTTTATTTTCATGTTTTTTGTGGAGGGGAACATGGTCAGTGCTGTGGAATATGTGAGTGGCATGTAGAACTATAGGTTAAGTAGTGCTGTGATGGCTATAAGTGTGGGTAAAATAATATTACTGTTTTTTGTTATTTCTTGAATAATTATTCATTTAGGCATGAATCCTGCTAGTGCTGCGAGTCCCCCTATTGATAGTAGAGTAGCTAGGGTAAGGGTTGTGATAATAGGTGTTTTGCTTCATGTGTGTGACAGTGACAATGTAGTGGTGGCCGAGCTGTGAATGAATAATATGAATATAGTGTGAGGGTTATTATAATGTAGATTAGTAGGTGTAGAGCTGTTACAGTTGGGTTGTATAGTAAGATGGCTGTTATTCATCCTATGTGGGCGATTGATGAGTAGGCCATGATTTTTTGGAGTTGGGTATGATTTAACCCACCTCACTCTCCAATTAGGATGGACAGTATGGATACGGATAGTAGTAGGTTTAGGTTGATTGATGGCGAGAATTGATAAAGAACTGATAGAGGTGCAAGTTTTTGTCATGTCAACAGGATTAGGCCTGCTGTTAATGGGATGCCTTGTGTTACCTTGGGCACTCAGAAGTGAAAAGGGAATAGTCCTAGTTTTATGGCCAGGGGTACTGTTATTACTGTTGATACTGTTGGGTTGAATACTTTTGTAATGGTTCACTGGCCGGAATAGAGTAAGTTAATGATGACTGCTATTATAAGTAATATGGGTGCAGTAGCTTGTGTTAAGAAATACTTAGTGGAGGCTTCTATGGCTTGTGGGTTAATGGCGATAATGGCTAGTATGTTTATTTCAAACCCAATTCCGGCTAACAATCAGTTGGAGCTGGTTATTATAGTCCCTAAAACGACAGTTGTTAAAATAATGATAGAGATAATGGGGTTTATTAGTACGGGAAGGATATAAACCAGCATTTTTGGGGTATGGGCCCGATAGCTTGTTTAGTTGACCTTACTATAGAATGTGGTGTAATATGGTAGCACGGAGAATTTTGAATTCTCAAGGGTAGGTTTAATTCCTAAAATTCTAGAAATAAGAGCGCTTGAACCTCTATTATTTACTCTGTCAATGTAACTCTTTTATCAGACATATTTCTTGTTTGTGGAGGGATGCTTGCCATTACGATGGGTAGTGGTATGTGTCGTATGCACAGGGCTAGTGTTAAAGGCAGGAAATTTTTTCAGAGTATGTGTATTAACTGGTTATATTGGAATCGAGGGTAGGATCTCAAATTCATAGGAAGGATACTGTTAATAATAGTGTTTTGACGGTGAAGTTGATTGTATGTAGCTCTGGTGTCTGTGGGTTGTAAAATGCTCCTAGGAACAGGATTGTTGTGAACATATTTATTATAATGATGTTAGCGCGTTCTGCTAGAAAAAATATAGTGAAAGGGCCTGCTGCATATTCTTCATTAAAGCCGGCTGCGAGTTCAGACTCTCCTTCTGTCAGGTCGAATGGGTCTCGGCTAGTTTCTGCTAGGGTGGAAATCATATTGTGGCTAGTGGCCATGATGGGAAGATTAACCATAGTTGTTCTTGTGTTGTGGTGAGGGTCGATAGGGTGAAAGACCCATTTATTAAGAGTACAGATAAGAGAATAATTGCTAGTGTTACTTCGTATGAGATTGTTTGTGCTACAGCTCATAGGGCCCCGATTAGTGCATATTTTGAGTTGGAGGCTCATCGGATCATAAGATAGAGTGTACGGCTGAACTTGATATGGCTAGTATGAATAATACTCCTGGGCTTATATTAATGAGGGGTATGGCATGGGTGGGGGATTCATATTCTTAGGGCTAGAGTCAGAGCTAGGATTGGTGCAATAATAAATATGGAGGTGGAGGATGTAGCTGGTAGTAGTGGTTCTTTAGTGAGTAGTTTGATTGCGTTGGCAGTGGGTTGAAATAGACCATGTGGTCCTACAATATTTGGTCCTTTTTGGAGTTGTATGTAGCCCAGGATTTTTCGCTCTACTAATGTTAAAAATGCTATGGCTAAAAGAATAGGAATAACAAGCATTAGGATATTGATTATAAACATTTTGTTAGGGAGAGGGTTTGAACCTCTGAGTATAAAGGCTTAAGTTTTACACAATTACCGGGCTGTGCCACCCTAACTAAACCCTGATCTCGGGTAGTTATTTTGTGTTTGCTTATTATGTTGAGATTACATCATTAATTGTTTTGAAGGTGCTTGTTTAAAGTGGGCCTTATTTCTCTTGTCCTCTCGTACTGGAAGAAATACATAATAAATAGAAACCGACCTGGATTGCTCTGGTCTGAACTCAGATCATGTAGGACTTTAATCGTTAAACAGGTGAACCTTTAATAGCGGTTACACCATTGGGGTGTCCTGGTCCAGCATCAAGGTCGTAAACCCTTTTGTCGATATGGACTCTAGAATAGGATTGCACTGTTATCCCTAGGGTAACTTGTTCCGTTGATCAGTTTTTGGATCAATAAGTGATATTATGCTCTGACTAGTGGGTCTAAGCTTTAATCACTTGGAGGTTTTTTTGTGCTTGGAGGTCACCTGAACCAAAATTGTCAATCCATGTGAAATTTTGTTATCCCTTGGTGGTTTAACTATGTTTTTTTAGGTTGATTAATTGAAGCTCCATAGGGTCTTCTTGTCTTATTTTATCACCCCCCCCTTCATGGGGAGGTCAGTTTCACTGATTAAAAGTTAGAGACAGTAAGACCCTCATGTAGCCATTCATACAAGTCTTTATTTAGAGAACAATGATTATGCTACATTTGCACAGTCAGGATACCATGGCTGTTTAATAATTGTCACTGGGTAGGAGGTGCCTCTAATACTAGTGATGCTAGAGGTGATGTTTTTGGTAAACAGGTGGGATTTGTGTTTGCCAAATTCCTTTTACTTTTTTAAATCTTTCCTTGGGTGCACAGCTGTGTTGGATTAACAGCATGTTTAATAAATAGTGTAGTGTTGGGTTATATTTATTTACTGTTAATTATCAGTATATTATTTGCTGATGTAAACTTGTGCAAGGAGAAATACTTCCTGTTACTCATATTAACAGTATTGCTTCTATAATTTTATAGATTAGTCCAGTAATAAGACTAGGAGCTGATTTATTTAATATTGAAATTAAGATATATTTATTGTTGAACTTTGAACGCTTTCTTAATTGGTGGCTGCTTTTAAGCCAACTATGGTGCTGTTTGTTTTTATTCTCTAGTTAAGGTTGTACCCATTTCTAAAAAGCTGTACCTTTTTAGACTAACATTTAAACATGCATTGAAACTTATAAGGGGTTCTTAGTATTATTTAACGTGGAAATGAAATTCTTTCCTGGACAACCAGCTATCACCAGGCTTGTTAGGCTTGTCACCTCTACTTATAAATCTTCTCACTATTTTGCCACATAGATGAGTTTGTTCTAGTAACTGTTCATAAGTAGCTTGTCTGGTTTCCGGTAGTTTAAGTTCTCTTTGTTAAAATTTTGCTAGTTAAATCATTATGCAGAAGGTACAAGGTGTAAGCTTTGCTTTTTGTTACTTTTAATGTTTCTTTCATCATTCCCTTAGGGTGCTTTCTCTGTGGCGCCATTAGTATTTAAATTTCTATCTCCAATACTTTAGATGTTAGGTGAATGTTTTATTTGATTGGTTTGTGCTAGTATGATGGGAGGGGTGTGGGCTAGATTTAGTTTAAGGCATTCATAAGCTGTGAAATCTTCTAGGTGTAAACTAGGTGCTTTATTTAAGGTATGCTTTGGTTTATCCAAGCACATCTTCCAGTATGCTTGCCTGTTGTGACTTATCTCCTCTCATATAATTGACTAGCATCTGTTAATAAGTTATGGTTTTGTCATAATACTTGAGGAGGGTGACAGGCGGTGTTTTGTATTCTTCATAGCAGTGTTTTGCATGCTTTATAGTGATGCTGTTGCATTTTACTTGTTTGTAGCTCTTATCTCCTGTAAAGTTTTTGAGGGCAGGGAATACTATGTAACATTCTAATCACACCGACTAGTATTGAGCAAAACCATAATAAGGGTAAGTCAAATGCCTTTTATAAAGACAAGTTGAAGAAAGAAAAGGAGTTCCCTAACAAAATATTATGTCCAATAAATATTTAAATGGTTTTGTAATATCCACTGAGTGTGGAGCTAAAGCTTTAAGCCTAGTGTATATTTTGTCATGTCTTTCTTGTCAAAATGACTTTAGCTTATGCAAGCTACACTATTACACTTTGATAATATTCCCCAAGAAACTATATTTTTTGGATTGGGTGTGTCATCATCTGTATACGATTAATACATTTTTAGATCGACTAGAACTTTATAAAAATATATAAACTGTATGAACGCTATTTTTTAGATTTCATTTTAAATTAATCAAACAGTATAGTAGATTAAGCATAAATTATGGAATTTTAATATAAAATATGTAAAATATATAATGAAAAACATGTATTTTTAGATTAAGAAAATAAAATATTAAAGCAAATCAAGAATGTTTGGTCTGAGAGAACCAGTGGTACTTCTTATATCTATTTTCCAAGCAAAATTTTAAATACTTGAAACACAAATAGATAATCTACATTGAAAATAATTTTATCACGAGGTAAACATAAGTCTCAACATACATTTAAGTATTTCCCTAGAAGCTCCAACTTAACATTTTAAAATTGAATTTGACTTCTCCTTCATTTTCGAAGGCTTTTTTCTTCCTGTGTTATTTCAGTGAAACCATCTGCAATGTATACAAAGCAGAAACCTGACCTTCACAAATGATTTCTACTTTACCTTTACACTGACAACCTAATAGTTAGCAGGACATTTTGATTCTATGTCCTCCTCAATGAATTCACAACATGGAATATCCTTTAACATTACTTTATCACTGCCAACATTATATGTTTGACTTGTATATATTTTAAAATATTAAGTATAGTAGGCCCCTTTTAGGCCTGTTTCAGGTTTGATGGTAAAGGAGAAAGCAGAATACAGAAGTTGGGCAGTATGTATCAGTAGACCAGGAACAAATAAACACTAGATGGCCTGGTGGTAGACAGTATGGCTTGCCAGTTTATCTGAACTTCTCTTTAGATTTCTTCCTGCATACACCTGAACTGACCAACAAATACGATACCTTTCTTTTTGAGGGGCTAAGGAGCATTTGAGAGCTGTACCAACTTACTTGTATCCTAATCTGGTCTTTGAATTGTTTGTTTGCTGTTCAGTGGGAAATTTAGGAGAAATCAGGCTCAGCTCTGGTCATTGTTTTGGCTAATCTTGCATCTAGATGATACTTTTGCAGTCTTCCCTACTCAACAAGTCAGTTTGGAATACATAAATCCAAATTATTACTTAAAGCTCTGAATTGTTTCCTTGTATTTCACCTACATCATTACTATACATGTGGCAAAAATTTGGAGAATTCTTAAAATAGTAGTCTAGAATTAAGATTAACATTTTTGGAGCTTCCCTGGTGGTGCAGTGGTTAGGAATCTGCCTTCCAGTGCAGGGGACATGGGTTCGAGCCCTGGTCCCCGAAGATCCCACATGCCGCGGAGCAACTAAGCCCTTGCGTCACAACTACTGAGCCTGCACTCTAGAGCCCGTGAGCCACAACTACTGAGCACAGCCCATGTGCTGCAACTACTGAAGCCCGCGTGCCAAGAGCCCGTGATCCGCAACAAGAGAAGCCACCACAATGAGAAGCCCGCGCACTGCAACAAAGAGCAGCCCCCGTTCGCTGCAACTAGAGAAAGCCCGTGCACAGCAACGAAGACCCAATGCAGCCAAAAATAAATAAAATAAAATAAAATAGGTAAAACATTAAATAAATAAATATTTTTGAAATAAAATGCAGAGAAATGTAAAAAGAAATAGTATGTGTCTGTTTTATTAATACCGAAGCATTGATCATTAATTGATTAAATGCAGCCATTTACCAGCATTGACTTCACAGTTTACTTGTGACTCTTTTTAAACTTTAAACAGTTGGAAACGTATAGAATGTGTTCTTCTATGTTTGGCTTTTATCACTTAACATTAGATTCATGGGATTTATTCATTGGTATATACAGCAGTTTCTAGTTTATTTTCATTTTACGCAATACTATTAACAATTATGTGAACATAACCCATTTTATTTAGCCATTCTACTGTTGAACATTTATTTTGTTTACTTGTTTTTTTCCTAGATATTGACTATAATAATGTTAATATGAACATACTAGTATATATAGTACATATCTCTTGGTGAGTACTGTACACATTTTGATGGGAGTATATATAGGAAACAGAATTCTGGGTCACAGAGCATGGTATGTTCAACCTTGGTAAATAATACCAAGATACTTTGTAAAGAAGCATGCACTTTCACATTCACAGCCTATAAAGTCACCATTGCTCCACATTCTCTGTGTTTAATGTTTTTAATTTTTTTAATTGAAGTATAGTTATTTATAATGTGTTAGTTTCAGGTGTACAGCATAGTGATTCAGTTATACATATAAATATATTCTTTTTCAGATTCTTTTCCATTATAGGTTATTACAAGATATTGAATATAGTTCCCTGTATACAGTGGGTCCTTGTTTATCTATTTTATATATAGTAGTTTCTATCTGCTAATCCCAAACTCCTAACTTATCCCTCCTTCCCGCCCCCTTCGCCTTTGGTAACCATAAGTTTATTTTCTGTGTCTGTGAGTCTCTTTCTATTTTGTATAAGTTCATTTGTATCATTTTTTAGATTTCACATATAAGTGATATCACATGATATTTGTCTTTGTCTGACTTAACTTCACTTAGTAAGGTAATCTCTAGGTCCATCCATGTTGCTGCCAATGGCATTATTTCATTCTTTTTTGTGGCTGAGTAATATTCCATTGTGTATATGTACCACATCTTCTTTATCTGTTCATCTGTTGATGGACATTTAAGTTGCTTCCGTGTCTTGGCTGTTGTAAATAGTGCTACTATGAAATTTTAACCATCTGGTGAGTGTGTAGTGGTATCAATTTTACGTTTATGTATATCTCTCTGATGGTTAATTGGATTGAAAATCTTTTCATATACCTGTTAGCCATTTGCATATTCTCTTTTGTCAAGTGTTGTACAAGTCCTAATTTTCTATTTATTGACCTATCTTTTCTGTGCTGATTTGTAGAAGGTCTTTATATATTTACAAACCTTCAGTTAGTTATATGCATCATATCACTTTTCCCCTAAATCCCTGTCAGTCACAGATCTTTTTGCCATTACCATAGTTTTGCTTTTTCCAGAATGCCGTGTAATTGCAGTCATACAATATGTATTCTTTTCAGACTTGCATCTTTCACTTAGCGATATGCATTTAAGATACATCCATGTCTTTCATTATTGATAGCTTATTTCTTTTTGTCACTGAGTAATATTCCATAGTATGAACATGTCACTTGTTGAAGAGCATGCTGGTTGCTTCAACTTTTTGGTGATTGTAAGTAAAACACATGCAGGTTTTTTGTGGGCATAAGTTTTCTAATGATTTGGGTAAATACTGAGGAGTGTGATTGCTAGGTTGTATTGGAAGACTGTGTTTAGCTTGGTAAGAAACTGCCAGATTGTCTTCTAAAGTGGCTCCTAGCATTTTGCATTTTTACCAGCAATGAATGAGATCTCCTGTTGCTCCACACCTGAACCAGCAATTGTTATTTTCAGGTTTTATAATAAATTTAATCATTCTAATAAGTGTGTAGAAATATTGTTAGATATACATTTTTTAATATTTTCTTGCATACAGTAAACTCTAAATTATTTTTTAACACTTCTACTCCGTGTGTTTTTTTTTTAATAAATTTATTTTTTAATTTATTTTTGACTGTGTTGTGTCTTCATTGCTGTGTGCAGGCTTCCTCTAGTTGCAGAGAGCGGGGGCTACTCTTCATTGCAGTCCATGGGCTTCTCACTGTGGTGGCTTCTCTTGTTGCAGAGCACAGGTTCTAGGCGAATGGGCTCAGTAGTTGTGGCTCGCAGGCTCTAGAGCACAGGCTCAGTAGTTGTGGCACACGGGCTTAGTTGCTCCACGGCATGTGGGATCTTCCCAGACCAGGGCTCGAACCCATGTACCCTGCATTGGCAAGTGGATTCTTAACCACTGCACCACCAGGGAAGTCCCCTCCATGTGTTCTTAGTATCTATTTTTATTTATGTTATTCTGAAAACAAACATGAGATTTCTGGATCTGTAGTCAGACTCATTATCACTTGCCATAATAATCTCATTAGTTCCTGTGCTCATTTTGTCCGCTTTGTACAACCCATGTGCTTAATACAGCACATGCAAAAAGGAGTTTCTGATACCTCCTATCAGGGATCCCGAAAATATGAATCTGGGAATTTATATAGAAATTTCTATGTATACATATTGTCACCTCTCCTCAAGAGAGTGAGAGAAGTCTAATTTCCCTAATGTAAAGGAATCTTCTCTAGGAGAAAAAGCAGAGTCCCTAGTTTACAACTTGTTGGAATGCAAATGAATGACTCTGGCGTTTATCCCCCTTTGAAATGTAAACACATACCTGTGAGGAGATAATCTTTGTATCCCTCTAGGGGGTCTCTGTGTAATCCCCCTTTAACTTCCTAGGCTTGTCTCTGAAACCAGATATCAGATTTCTTTGCCTGGAACATAACACACTACCTCTGCAGAAACATGACAATATTCATACTGCATTTTTCTATTATTAGCTCAATTTTGCATTTTTCTTTGTACAATTATATCATCTGAGAAATTTTACAATTTTATTCCATTAACATATCTATATCTCTTAAGTCTTTTTCTTGCCTTAGAGGACTGGCTTGGAAATTTAGTACAGTGTGGAATATAATCAGTGATACCAAGCCATTCTTGGTTTATTACATTTTCAGAAGAAAAGGCTTCAACTTTGCACAATTAAGTAGTATGTTGTTAGAGGTGATTTCTTTTGTAGAAACCATTTCCTTCTATTTCTAGTTTGCTATGACTTTTTAACATATACAGATGTTAAATATTATCAAACGCTTCCTCCATGTATCAAATGACCTTATACTTTTTGCTTTTATTTGGATGTTATACTGATTAACTTTTCAAAGGTGAAATCAATTTTAGACTGAGCAAGCATTGTTATAACTCTATTTGAATAATGCTAGATATAATTTGATAATATTTTGTTTAGAAATATTCATCTATGTTAATGAGAATAATTGTCCTGTAATTTTTCACTTTTTACAAAGTCCTTGACAGTGTTTGGAAACAGTTATGCTGAATGCATACAACACTGTTGGAAATGGCCTCTTCTTTTATATTCCTGGAAGAGTTAATAACATTTTAAAATTAGTAGAAATCCCCAGCAAAATTAGGTGGCTTTGGAAATTTCTGTTAATAAATTATAATTAGGATTTTAATTACTTAAATGGATAAGGGATATTTTGATTTAATATTTCTTTTTCTTTTTTGCGGTATGTGGGCCTCTCACTGCCGTGGCCTCTCCCGTAGCGGAGCACAGGCTCCGGACGCGCAGGCCCAGCGGCCATGGCTCACGGGCCCAGCCGCTCCACGGCATGTGGCATCC
This sequence comes from Delphinapterus leucas, assembly GCF_059928025.1. NCBI lineage: Eukaryota > Metazoa > Chordata > Mammalia > Artiodactyla > Monodontidae > Delphinapterus > Delphinapterus leucas. The sequence continues at coordinate 20,305,977 of NC_143146.1, read as the reverse complement.
TCCCGGACTGGGGCACGAACCTGTGTCCCCTGCATCGGCAGGTGGACTCTCAACCACTGCGCCACCAGGGAAGCCCTGATTTAATATTTCTTTAATATCAGTTTTGCAATTCATTTTTTTAGAAATCTATGTATTTCATCAAAATGATAAAATATTTATTGTTATAAATTTATTTAATAATACAATCATATATAGATCTAATATCTATAAGATTCATAGTGGTGTGCAATTTATTACTTTTTTAATAATTATATATGTATGCTTTTCCTCATTTCTTCATGATAACTTCTATGTTTTTATAAAGTATAGTTTTGGTTAGTATCATCTTAGAATTGTCATTCTCACTAGTCATTCAAAGAGGCAAATTTGCAATTTTTTCTATTTGTTTTCGATTTTATTGTCTGCTATTACAACATTTATTAAATTCTTCAGAATTTCTCTGGGTTTCATTTTGCTCCCTTTTTAATTGATATTTCATTTAGCTCCCTTTTTAATTGATATTTAATTGATATTTGGTCTTTTTCAGTATAGTTTCCTTCTCATTATTTAGTAGTGAGAGGTTTTTAGATATTTCAGATAAAAGCCTTTTGTTAGAGATAAGTATTGAAAATATTTTCTAATAGGTTTTGGCTTGCTCTTTTATTTTCTTAACAACATCTTTTTTGTATTTAAGTGAGGTTTATTGAGATAGAAATAATATGCGATAACATTAAACCTTCTATGCCTAGAGCTTGTTGAGTTTCAACAAATGCACACAGTCATTTCTCAAGAATGAACTAGCACCACCATCAAGAATTAGAGTATTGGGACTTCCCTGGTGGTTCAGTGGTTAAGGATCTGCCTGCCAGTGCAGGGGACATGGGTTTGATCCATGGTCTGGGAAGATCTCACATACCACGGAGCAACTAAGCCCGTGTGCCACAACTACTGAGCCTGCACTCTAGAGCCCGAGAGCCACAACTACTGAGCCTGTTTGCCTAGATCCCGTGCTCTGCAACAAGAGAAGCCACCACAATGAGAAGCCCACACACCGCAACGAAGAGTAACCCCTGCTCACTGCAACTAGAGAAAGCTCACGCGGAGTGACAAAGACCCAATGCAGCCAAAAATAAAAAAATTAAAAAAGAAGAAAAGAATTAGAGTATTGCCAGTGCCTCAGGAAGTTCCCTAATGTCCCTTTGTCCCCTCCAACACTTCAGCCTTGATCTCTTGCCCTGTAATTTTCCTTTTCAGAATGTCAGTATTTGAAATTATACTTTATGTAGCCATTTATTCTCTAGACTTTTTCATTTAATATAAAGATTACAATAGTATTTATTCATGTTCTTCCATTTATTACCACTTCATTCTCTTATTGATGAGAAATATTCCCATGTTTTGACTTACCACAAATTGTTCTTCCATTCTCCACTTGATGGACATTAGAGTTGTTTCTGGTTTGAGACTATTATGAATAAAGCTGCTTTCAGATGGTTTGTTGAAATGGCATTTCTCTTTGAATTTTATCTTGCCAGCTATATTAAAAATTAATTGGCCATATATATAGAGAGAGAGAGATTTCTGTATTGTCTTTTTTTTTTATTGTTATATATGTCTGTAATTACGCCAATACAACAAATTTCTTGATTGCTTTAAGGATATGGTAAGATTTGAATTAAATAGGGTGAGTCCTCCAAATTTGGTATCATTTCTTTCAATTGTTTTGGGTATTTTTGGTCCTTTGCTTGCTCATGTAAATTTTTCAGTGTTTCCAAAAATGCCTGCTGGGTCTTTGATTGGCATTGTATTGAGTCAACAGATCATTTGGAGACAGTTGACATCTAACTATATTAAATATTCTGATCCATGCATATATTTCTCCATTTATTTAGGTCTTTAATTTTTTCAGCAATGCTATGCTCTGTAGCTTTTGTCCTAGAAATCTTCCAAATATTTTGTTTGATTTACCCACAACATTTCATGTTTTTATGCTGTGGTAATGGTACATTTTAAATTTTAATTTCCAGTTGTTTCTTATTATTTTATAAAAATATAGCTGATTTTGCTTATTGGCCGTGTGCTCTGTTACTTTAATAAATGCACTTCTTAGTTCCTAATAGCATTTTAATAAATTCTTTAGAGTTTTCTGTGTTAACGATTATGTAATTTGAACATAGATTTTGGTTTTCCTTTTCAATCTGCATAGATTGTATTTGTTCTTTCTTATTGCACTGGAGTCCACTGTAGGGACTCCAACAATGTTTAATAGCCATCGTCATTCATTAAATTTTCTTGATTTAGGAAAGCTTTCTGTCTTTCATTATTAGACATGATGTTAGCTGTAAGATATTTTTAAATGCCTGTTCTCAGTTTGAAGAAGTTTCCTTCTATTTCTAGTCTATTGAGATAATGTCAAATGTTATATATGAAAAAATGTGGAGGTAATATATGATTTTTTTTTTTTTTTGGCCAATATAGTTTACATATCTCTCTGGAAGGCAGTGGACTAGGGATACTATTAAATTGGATCATCATAATCAATTCGAAATACTGGATTAGAATGATCTGGTACTGAGCTTGAGTCACTAAATAGTCTGCTTAATATTCTTCAAGAGGTATAATCCTGAATGCTTGGGTTATTCACTAGGGCCTTCAAGGTTAGCACACTTGAAATCTATTTTTATTCTGGAAATTTTCATTAGGAAAAAAAAACAAAAACAAAAACTTTTCTGCTTCTTAACTCTTGATTGGAGTCATCAAATGGCCCAAGGAGAAATACAGTGCCAGATACCTTGATCACCTTTTTAGTTTCCCTTCTTCCTTAGGTTTTTAAACCTTTTATAAATCCTAATTGCCTTATTAGCTCTGTGATGCTTTCAAGTAGATGAAAATATTTCGTCCTGGTTTTACAGTTAATATCAGCAAGAGGGGTTGATCTGAAGCAGCCTAGTCTGTAATTACTAGAAAAAGAACCTGAAAATACTTTGAAAACAGAAAAAAGACATCTCTATGATTACTGCAGAAATTATTTATATTTTATTCAAATATCACTATTAGGATATTCTGGCTACAGTATTCTAACTACAATAGCAGTCTGCAAGATACAGCTTCAATTATTAACTTTCAGTAGTAATTTTTTAGAACAATTGAAATATATAACATACTTATACACCGAATGTTTGATATTTATTTTGCATTGAAATTTATATTATTGATATTATATAATGAAAAGATGTACGTAGTGATATTGTGTAATGAAAAGCAGATAAGTAAATAATAAATGAGAAATGTAATTTTAAGTCATTTTGATACCACTGAAAGGATGAGAAAAGTTATGCAAATCAACTAATAAGATAACAACAGCTTACTTTGGCTTATCTGCCATTAATTTCCTAAGGCTTCTGGAACAAATTATCACAAACTTGCTGGCTTACAACAACAGAAATGTACTCTCTCTCAGTTCCGGGGGCCTCTCGTCCAACATCAATGTCTCTGGGCCAAGATCAAGGTATCAGCACAGCCACACTCCCTCTCTACAGGCTCTGGGGAGAGTCCTTTCCTTGTTTATTCCAGCATGTGGTCAGTCCTTTACTTGTGGCCACAGCACTCCAGTCTCTTCCTCTGTGAACAAATTGCCTTTGTATGTGTCAAATGATCTCCCTCTGCCTTTCTCTCAAAAGGATACATGTGATTGTATTTAGGGACCACCCAGATAATCCAAGACAGTCTCTCCATCTAAAGATCTTTATCTTGATTGCATCTGTAATGTCCTTTTATGTTATGTAAGGTCACGTTCACAGGTTCCAGGAATTAGGAAGTGGATATCTTTTGGAGGCCATTATTCAGTATATCACACTTCTCAACGCTGCCAAAATCAGGAAGAAAGATTTACAATAATGATGTTTTACACATTGATTTTATACCACTGTTTTAATAATGTGCCATGGCATTGATTTATTTCATTGTTTCTATGCTGGAAATTATGAGAGAAAGTAGAAATGGAAAGATGACATACATTGATGATATATAATCAGACTTTATATTAATATAGTTATGAAAACATATGACTACATTTTGAAAAACATTTAAAATGTTCATAGGAAATATTTACTGTAGACCTATGATTGTAAATAATTTCCATTTAAAATCAACCTCCTTAAACTTATCTGGAGGACTAGATTTTCATTATCTCTCTTGTCAAGCATTACGTTATCACTGAAATTTAAGAAATAGCAGAAGCCATTCAGTTCAACACTGAAGTTCCAAATATTTCTCAGTTGTTCTGGTTTAGATTATTCTAATTTTTTACACTTAATCTTGGAGTAATTTCTGTTTTCCTCTAATCATTTTATTAGTTTTATAAAATTTTATAAATTTTATTAGTTTTATAAAATTTTATAAAATTGAGACATATTTCAAATACCATAGGAAAATGCAGAAAACAACAGAACTTCATGTGTTACTTAAAACACTTTTAGTTTTGCGATCTTGAGTCTGATAATATGGTTCTCTCTCTTAATTACTGAATATATACTGGAGAGGTCCAGAGAGGTGTAGGAGTCCAGTTAGGAAGGGTTTACAGTAATTCAAGCAAGGGATAACTAAAATTCAGAAGAGAAAAGTGTTGATTTATATGCAAAGAAAGGATGCACTAAAGTAATATTTATTAAATGACTCTGACAATACTTTATAATGGATTGCTTATGGGGGATTTGGTGGTGTACTTGCCTGAGATAGAAAACTCTGGAAAAGTATAGGATTTTAAATGATGTGAGAAGAGATTATGATTTTATAAGGAGCATGCCAAAATTAGTCTTTTGTTGGGATATCTATGGGGTGATATCAAATAGGTAGTCAGAAATATAAGTTTGGGTTACAGAGGAGGGTTTTCTATAGAGATCTAAATTTGATAGAATACCTGAGTTTGAAGCCTGGCTTCACCCCTTACTATATGTAAAGTCTTGGACAAATTATTTAGGTTCTTTGAGTCTAAATTTCCTTTTTACAATGACAGATAATACATGACAGATAATAAATGATACCTACTTCAGATATTTACCATAAAAATAATGCTTAGCAAATAGAAGAAGAGCTGTCTTAGAGTTAAAATGCAGTAAATGTTAGTTCTTAATATGTCGTGATGATAACAGTACCTTATGGAATGCACATTTCACTTTCACTAAAAAAGAAAATTCATGTCAAAATGAGCAGTAACTATTTAAGTTCCCATGAAATAAACAAAGTAGTATTAATCTTTTCAAATTGTATCAATCATATTGATATGATATCAACCATATATCAATATATTAGCTACTCTGTTATTATTTATGGGACATTTCTGAATCACTAGCAAGGCAGTTTTTTTGTTAAATGTATAGTTATATGTGGTTATAAAATGTATTTTGTACATTATATTATTCTACAATTTACTTAACCCTTTTTAAAATTTCTTTTTTACTGATATAGAGGCACCTTTTTATTTAGCTCTCAATTGTTTCTTATATGTACATAAATATATATATAATTTTAGCATTATACAAATACTTAGTGCTGGTTTCTAGTAGATAGTGTCTATCAGGCTAAAGAAATTCTGTCTTATTGACTTCTTCAAGAGAATATTTTGACTTCTTTTTTTAATAACTTACTATTACTGATTTATTATAAAGGATGCAAATGAACAGCCAGAGGAAGAGTTACATAGGGTAAGATTGGACAGGTTGCAAGCAGCTTCTGTCCCCATGGAATTTGGGGTATGCCATCTTCCCTGGCACATCAATGTGAGAATATTTTTACTGTAAAATGATGTACAATTGATTTATTTCTCTATTTCATTTGGATTTGAAAACATATAAAATATTTTAGTAAATATTGAAAATTGATAAGTTGTTAGACTGTATTCAGTTAGTGAAAAGAAGTTGAAGAAAAATATAATGCCATATAGCAGGTCATTGAGGACTATTACAATTAATTAAACAAACTGGAGTGTTTGGATTTCATCTCCATCTCAAACAGTAGAATTATCACTTACAGTTTCTCTCTGAAAAGTTAAGGAAGCTCTATAAATAAATAAATAACTACTAGCAAATAGTATTTTTCTCTTCTGTGCTCCATGGTGTATTCAGTTATTACATAAGATCAACAAGTACTCAGTTACATACCCTGCCAAAGGAGGTAGAGTACTTAAGTTTAAAATAATGAAATTTACACAAGAATATTTATTGTAAATATGTTATACATCTAGCCCCTCTATGACACCAGAGGGAAAGCTACTTATGCATATTTCTAAACGTCAAAAAGTACATTAATTTATTAAGATCATGGAATTTAAAACTGTCTAAAAATTGAGCTTTATATTTTTCTAATATTTTCACATGTTATGGCAAATATATATAAATAAATATTATGATTATATACGATAGCAAAATTTTACTTTACCATTATCAATTATTGTTGAAATTTGTTTGCAGATTTTGGTTTATTCCAGCACAGTTGTCAACACTACTCTCCTTTTTAACCCAATTTGAAATAGTTAAAAATGTAACTTTAGGGCTTCCCTGGTGGCGCAGTGGTTGAGAGTCCACCTGCCAATGCAGGGGACATGGGTTCGTGCCCCGGTCCGGGAAGATCCCACATGCCGCGGAGCGGCTGGGCCCATGAGCCATGGCCGCTGAGCCTGCGCGTCCGGAGCCTGTGCTCCGCACCGGGAGAGGCCACAACAGTGAGAGGCCCGCGTACCAAAAAAAAAAAAAAAAAAAAAAAATTTAACTTTAGAAATAGCAGTGATAATATGACCTTTATTTTATTATTGTGAAAAGATCTATCCTTTACTAATTTTATGTGTAGCATATAAAGTGGTATTTGTGCAACACAAAATAAATAGATTTTGCACTTAGAGATCTTTAGCTAAGTAACAAAAACTCTAAACGCAATTCAGAACTAATCTAAAACCAATAAAATAAATCTGCAGCCCATTCCAGGTAAAGTTCTTTTGACAGTCACTTAGTGACTTGTTAATAAGCTAAATCCAGCGTCGCTCATTAAAGACATGGATAAACAATGGCTTAAACAGTCCTAACACACATTAAAGCTCCAACTGAAGGTAGGAAAGGATTGGACAAATTAAATTTTAATTGACTAGGGATCACTTATGTCCTTAAGGACTTAGACCTTTAACTCTTCAGTTGTAGAACTACCTGAGCCCACTTGTTTTTTCCTATTTTGCCAAGGAACTTATCTTTTACAGATTTCTGTTCCTTCAGAAAAATTTGGTAGAATAATATTTTTTTGATAACATTTTGATTATCTTCTAATCACTTTGTGTTACTTTCCTACAGGAGCAAATATGCCTGTTATATTTTGATTTCTGTCACTGTTCTCGGAAAATGAACTTTACAATATTTAAGACTATTGTTGATATTTGTGTCAGTCATATGTAAAAATGTAATTTATTTTCAAGAATGATATTCTAAATATCCATGAAGCAGTAATTTTCTTCATATTTATTTTGTATGCAAATTTAAATATAAATAAGTTATATCAAGAAATAAATTAATGCAGTGGCATATTGTGTAGATCATCAGCATGATGATAAGTCACTTGGCCAGACCATTTTTAAGATCATTATAAATGCAAAGAGCTTTGCCTGCCAATACCAGTGAAACTGTATGTTACTGGTCTAAGTTTAGTTTTAGATTCCTGGGATGCAACATCTTCAAATGGGACAATAAATAGGCGTATACCTATTAGAGTACACATAAATTAAATTTTATTTGTCCTTAGAGATAACTACTTTAAAAAGACATTATTATTTGAATAATAATGAATTGAAATAATATGAATATTTAAAATATGAATATTTTGATCCCTATTACTGTGATGTTGTTAATGAAGTAGACTTCATAAATTTTCAGAGTTAAATTAAGAATACTCAGTTTCAGAGTTAAGAATACTCCTCGATTCTCAGCATGTTGTTTTTGGTAGGCCATCACATATCTTACTTATTAGTTCTTTCATGATAACACCCAGGTTGGCTATACTCCTCTCCTCATTAAGAACAACGCGTAATGAACATCCTTGAATATGTACTCCTACAAATTTTTGTGATAATTTCTTTGAGATGTATATTCAACAGTGGATTGTTTGGTTCATGGGTCATACAGATATTTATTTCCACTAAATACTGTCTGTTTTCCATAAAACACCAAATAGGTTGTACTACTACCTATAATGCATAAAAATTCTTGTTTTCTCACATTCTTAATAACACAGTTTAATATGTATATTTTTAGTTCCGTCATTTTATGGGCATAATGACTGTAGTCATACCTAATCTCATAGAATTCTAATATTTTAAAATACCTAGTATGCACAGTTGTCTGTACATTTCTGTTTCAGAGTTTATTTATCTGTATATACTCCAGTGTGAAGCATAGAATACATTTGAAGAGTTCCTTAAAAATGAAGTGAGAATTTTGTTTGGGATCTTAGTGAATTCGTAGATTTGGGGGGAGAATTTAATAATCTTTTTTTTTGTTATATCTTTCTATTGATAGGCATGGGATATTTCTCTGTCCAAATATTATTTTATGTCATTATATGCATAAAGACCATGTGCATTCTTCCAGTTTGATTCCTGTATATTTTATAGTTTAAGCCACTGCTTTGAACTGTAATTTTTCTGTAGTTTAATCTGTGCTTATTCTTAATTTTTTAACATGTATATTTGTATCTGGCAATCATGTTGAATTCAGTTAATTCTGATAACTTGTCTATCAGAAATGCCATAGAAATGTCTTAGCATTTCCATGTTGATGGTTATATTATCTACAAATATTGGTATTTTGATTCCTTCTCTTCTAATTCCTTTGTCTTTTACTTACTTTATGGCACTATCTAGGGCATGCAATCATGTGTTTTTTCCAAGCCTTTTCTCTTGAAATGATAAGGTTTTGCAGAAAAAGATTATGCAGTCTTCTGTATAGAAAAAGAAATGCACAAACACACGCAAGCACAAAATGATAGCTGATATTAGCAATTTTTAATATATATAAATTCAGATAATTCCTCTATTTTCAATAAGTGATAGCACCTCATGCATTATTATTTATCTTCCTTTTTGTCTACCCACCATTCCCACTTCAGAGGTATCTGTTATCGTCCAATTTCTGAGACTTTCTGAACTTCTTCCAAGTGCATCAGCTTACTTCTGGGCTTCCTGCATTGATAGTTACAATTTTAGGTGTAATTGAAGCACTTAGACATTTTCTATTTACGTCTCTGCTTGTAATTTCAAAATAAATTTACTGTCCTCTATCTCATCGTTTTTGGCCTTGAAGGTAAAAACAAATAATGGATTTTATTGTCATTTAATGATTCATAATAAATAGATGTAACTTGTTTTCAACTCACCATTTAGAATAGAAATCTATGGTCCTGGGTTTTCTTACATGACCAGCATCAGTAATTAAGCAGACAAATGATCACAGAGATACCACATATCACCTATTGAAATCATGATACATGCTTAAAATGGGGATTACATACACTTACAGGGTAGTTATTTTAAATATATAATAAAATGCAAACTAGGGATTCAGAATATTATTTATTCCTGGATTATCAAGACCCTATATGCCTAGCATAGAGCTTTAGAGGGAAGCTCAATATCCTCCAAATTCTGATTAAAATACTCAAAAATTATTAATTTTATAAATAATGTCAGAAAGGATTAAAAAAACTCAAAATATAAAGCAAATGTATAGTTATACATATATACATAATGTGTATATGTATGTACTTTATATATCAAACATTAAAAATGAAGAAGTAAAGCAGAAAGATAACTGATCATGTGATAGTGCCTGGATCGAAGAGTGATATATAATTTCGATGGGCCATTTGTGTTTACTACTAATAATTGATATATAATATGCCTTCTTTGATGCCTTTAATAACCAGTGTTTTAATGCTGGGTTTAATCTAATCTAATATTCTTTTGCAATAAATGCATCCTCTTGTATATTGCTATTTTGAAAAAAATTAGGAAATGAATATCATTTCCTAATTTTCCTTAAATTTTCAGTTCTTTGAGAACTCTTCCATAAATCTTAATTCTCCACCTGGTATATCAACTGAGATTTTTTTAATTTTTTAATGTTTCCATTTAGTAGTGCCTCTATATCATGTCTTTGCAATTGAGTAATTTATTGTTTATATTTGGACTGACTCACATGTTTTCGTTGCTTATTAGAAGTGCCCAGTCTTGCCTGAAATTTATTTAAATTGGAATTATTCCGTTTTTTGGGAATAGCCGTGGTGTTTATTTTTTTCTGTTTTGTTTGGGAGATTTTATTTATGTCATTTTTCCCTGTGACTTTCCATATACTTTTCTAGAAAAAAAGTGCAGAAAAACAAAGAGAGGAAGTCCTCTGTTGTTTACTTAGAGACTCTGAAGCTAATTTACAATACTAGTACCAGTAATTTGAACACTAAAAAAACAACAGTACTGAGTGGGCACGTGTGCCTGGGGTGGGCGGCATTGGGGCGTGTCCTGGGAGGAGCCTGGGGTCCGGGCGCACCCAAGCTGCCAGCCTGGGGTCCGGGAAGCTTTCTTGAAATAATCAAAAATAAATGATTTTGCCTGCGGGAAAAAAAATAACAGCAGCAGTACTATTGTATATTTTTATACTAGCATGTAGCTCTTTAACATGAAGCACATAATTCTCCAGAGGAAATACAGTATGTTTTTATCTAAGATGATGTTACATATTATTGGCAACTCATGTAATTAGTAGGTATTGGTCTCTCAAGTAAACAATTCAACTTTTGTATTGTCTTCAATGCAGAGTATCATAGTTAAGTACTATCATTAATAAGGATTTGGACATTAAAAGTATCTATCACAAAAAACAGCTCTCTCAATTATATTTCTCTTATGTTTCTAATGGAGATCTTCTTCCTAAAATGGAAGTAGGTACCCAGGTTTATTTAATTTATTTTCTACATATAACAAGATAGTTCTTTTTCAGAATCAGATTACAGTGTGTTCCCAGAACATAGTGGCCATGGTTTAGATTTGTCATTAAAATGACTGAATCAAAGTTGACTTTATAAGAAAAATACAATGATTTTAATGTTTCTGTTGGAGACAAACTTAGCATTTGAATGTCACTAATATTGCCTGTAATATACTAAGTAATGTCATAGAAGAAAACACTTACTTGAAATAATCTCTACATGGAAGCTTTTGGAAGAATGGCCTTTCCTCCTAAAACTTAATTAACAGCAGCAAAAAAACAATAAAGTCATTGGAAAACAATAGGAATTTGTAATTTAATGTTTATATCCTGACTCTTCAATTTACTTGTATTGGTTTAGTGATGTACTTTTCCTATATGGTAAGGATTTGTTAATAATTCAAAAATATTTTATCAATAAAATTTTCTGATGTGTTGTGATACATTTTAAGGTATGTTACTATATTCACCTATCAGAGCTAATGAGCACACTTGTACAGGAAAAAAATGATTCTATTTATGATAGCAGGTGTTAGTAATAATAACCATTATTTTCTCCTTCAAACCTATCCAAGGAAGGGACACTGATGAAAATGCAAACAAGCATAAATAATTACATGCTTACCTGGCTATTTAGAAAAATGTGATTAAGGGAATATAAGCAAATGTTCAGGAATACAGGACCCATTTAACTCATGATAAAATTTCTTTCCTATGAGATATTATTGCCTTTGGTCACTTTTCTAGCTATTCAGTTTATCACACCAACATTTTCTACCATTCTGGTATAATTGAGTTCTGAAATCTCTTATGAGCCTTCCAATTCAGGATACACAGGAATCCCCCCGCTGGATTCCAAAAATAAAGAAAAACACTCTCTAGGTAGTGTAACTATTGAGGCAACATTCAAATGTCAAAAACTCTCTTCCATCTGAGGACTTGCAAGACTTGCATCAATTTGGCAAACTAAAATTACACCACAACACAAACCAGTTCAATCCAATTATAATTACTTTTCAGAGTATGCTGTGTTCTTATTATACTGAGTTCCTCTGTGGTTCTCTTCCATGTCCTCCCCAATATTTCTATTTGACATTTGAAAATTCTTCTACAATGTTAACAAACTCAATTGCATCCACATTTTCATTCACATATTAACTGAAACTCTTTTCTACTCTTTTTTTTTTTTTTTTCTTTTTGGCTGCACTGCGCGGCAGGATCGTAGTTCACCGACCAGGGATGCAACCCATGCCCCCTGCAGTGGAAGCACAGAGTCCTAACCACTGGACCACCAGGAAGTCCTTCTTTTCTACTCTTGAGGTGCCCCTTGGTCTGCAGTCTTCTTAGCATCTAGAGTTCTTTTCTCTTGATGGCATAAGTTTGGGATGGTCTCCTCCCATTGCACTTCTATATCATTACTCTTCCACCTTCATATAAAACCATTATTCTTTTGGGTCACATGTTATCCCACTTAATCACCCTCTTATACATATATGTTATCATGTAGGAACTGCTTCCATTAAAAGCTTTAATAACCAACTAAAAGTGTTATTTTCTAACTCCATATCATGTCATTAATATAAAAATATTGATATGATATAGCCAAAAATCTCAACCTTTAATGCTTTAATTACCTTAACAGCAAGATCATTTTATACATTATTTCATGAACCTTTCAAGTGTCTTGTCAGCAACAAGTAATTGCTTTATTTCTGAGATCACTTATTCAGTCATCCCACTCTCTGACCACAGCTTTCTATACTTCAGATCATTCCTGCAAGTTCTCTCAACAGTAACAACCACACACAACAAGTACATACCTTAGGTTCTAGCCATTGTTCTAAGGTTTTCTTAGGTCCTAGCCGGTGTTCATACATCTTGGCCATCTTTCTAAGTGCTTTACAATACTAACTTACTTAATTCTCAAACGCCATCATGAGGTAGGTGCTATTATTACTAGGGCCACTTTGAAATTGAGGAAACTGAGACAGAAAATTAAATCACTTGTTACTATGTTAATAAGGGGCAGAGCTGAAATCCAAACTGACGCAGCATGATTTAGGATTTGTGCCCTGAATTACTATAGCTAATTACTCTTATACATTGAAAATTCAAGTCTATAGGGCTGCTTATATGTCATCCTTCTCAGTTCTTAGCCATTCTCTGGCCAATACCTTTACACTTGTACAAATATCAGTATGTTTCCATCACAAAGCCTGGCAGAACTTGAAGCCAAATTTTGACTATGCATTTATATCTTTGGATTTATTAATAATACAATATAAATCACTTAATATGCCCATGCTCTTTGTTTTTTCTTTTAGTAAAATTAGTAGCATATCTTTCTCTTATCTACTCAAAGTTTTGTTCCTTCTTGTTATTAGCAAAATATATATACAGTTAGCTCTGTATCCATAGGTTCTGCATCCTTGGATTCAAGCAAGCTGTAATGGAAAAAAAATTTTTTTAATTCCAGAAAGTTCCAAAAAGCAAAACTTGAATTTGCTGCACTCTAGCAACTGTTTACATAGCATTTTCATTTATTTACAACTATTTGCAAGTATTAACATTGTATTAGGTATTTTAAGTAATCTAGAGATGATTTAAAGTATATGGGAGGATGTGCATAGGTTGTATGCAAATAGTATGCCATTTTATATAAGGGACTTGAGCACCTGTGGATTTTGGCGTCTGCAGGGGTCCTGTAACAAAACTCCCTGGGGGTACTGATATATGTGATATATGTGTACTATATATAAATATATACTTTTCCTCAGTTCTCCATCTATAGCTAATATTGTATAGATTTATTTTTGTTATTTTTAAGTATTATTTACTTTTATTATCTCAGGGATTAAGGATATTCACATATGGAAGATTAGATCATCATATTCTTGAATGGTTATAATTATTTATCTGATACAGTAGTGATGTCACAAGTAATGTAGTCATTCTTGTCACCCTTGGATATTCCTGTTTGGACAAGTTTCCAGCCAGATAATTGGTTTCCTTCCTGAGTTAAATTCCTCTGCCTGTGATGTTCTTGAAAGTGAAAATGTATAAGACAGCTTATTAATTAGTGTCTATCTATCTGTGTATCTATCATATATCTACCTAGTGCTCCACTTTATAAGCATACAAACTTTTCACTGTAATTGTAGCTTGTCCTTCATTCTGACCAGCCCCACTGAGATCTGTTACTGAGTTTGGCACTGTAAAATCCTGCCTGTACACTTAGGTTTCAGCTCAGTTATAAATTTGACTATACGTTTTGCTGGTGTAGAGACTGTTGTGCAGCATGAGACACTGCGGAGCATCATCGTTAAAATCAATGAATTGACTTCTTGTTACTTGTAATGCCTGTCCAGCCAAGTATTACTTGTTCCACTGGGACTAAGGGAAAACATTGCAAAAACTAAACACATCCGACTCCAAATCTAATTTTAGGAAATAGTTGGAGCTCTCCCTCCATCAAGACTCTATTCAACATTAAAGCGAAATTACCTGGTTTGAGCAGGTATTTTCTCCTTCAGGGCGAAAATACTAATGAGGATGAAGTGTTTTAATAACAAAGAAATGATTGTACCACCAAAAAAGACACAAACACAGAGCTTTCAGCCTCCAGGAAGAAAAATAATGAAGCAGAGTATGTAAATAATTGTTTCTCTTCAGTATATGCATAGCAAAGTGTTTTCCCAAGGAGTATTTGGAGAGAGAAGTCCTGTGATATATTAACTGTCAATTCTCTCTTGATGCTGACTGGCCCTACAACACAAACATATTAAGGAACCAAACATGTCAAGTGCTTTGTGACACTTGTACATTGTGAAAGTCACTTATAATTAAAAGCACCAAGTGGAAATGTAAAATATATTTCTTAAATTGTATTTATAAATAACAGTTGTTTCATATGTTATTATTCAAACTAATAATTACTCAGATTAGCTGAGATTAAGTCTTTTGAAAAGGAGCCTCTATAGTGAACAAAAATATTAATGAATGAATTTTAGTTGTTTGATTTCCAAAAGTGGCATTAACCCTCAGAAAGGCTAAGTTTTTATCAAAATGTACAGATTTGGGGGCAATCATACTCTGTGTTTTAATGCATACTTAATAATAATAATAATAGAAAATGAAGTTGAGGATCCAGTATGTAATATGAATTATCCTAAATGTGTTTCTGTAATGAGGAGATATTGTTAGTCCATTTTCCCTGAGGAAACTGGAAGATCGAGCACCTAAGTGATAAAATCATATTGCTGGTACCTGGCAGTGCCATATTACAAATCAACATTTGACTGAATTCAAAGCCTGGAAACATAAACATTGATTTGTAGCACATTTTAATATTTTACAAAAATTAGTTTACATTGGTGAACATATCTACCATTTAAATATTTTTGATTTATTTTAATCAAAAATTTAAAAAAAATTACTGGTTAGGGTTTACTTAACCTAAAACAATAGCTGTCTTCTTTCTTTGTATTGTAAGAAAAACGAAAAATATTTTACATATGTATTTTTATTGACAGTAGTATGTGCAATGTTTCATTAAGAGCCTCTTGTTATAAAAAGAGCTTTGAAATACCTTGTTTAAGCAGTATACGTGATATTTAACCTAAAAAAAACCCTGTAACAAATAAGTTTGAAAGAGTAAGTGATTCATATGCCTTGATCTGAGAATTTGAAAGCAAATTATTTTGCAAAACTTTTAAAGTCACATTCCTGAAAAAAATATGTCTGTACATAACAAAATAATGGAAAGTAAAGGAGAGTATTTTCTGGCTTAAGATGTGATTTTTTTTTTTTTTGTAACTGCTTTGTTGAAATACAGTTCACATGTTGTACAATTCGCCCATTTAAAGTCTACAATACAAGTTTTTTAGTATACTTACAGATTTGTGCAACCATCACAATTGATTAAAGATGCTTTCATCACCTCAAAAAGAAACCCTGGACCCTTTAGCTATCACCACTTAACCACAGTTCCCACCCCAGACGTAAATAATCACCAGTCTACTTTCTGTCTCTATAGATTTGCCTATCCTGTATATTTCCTTTGAATGGGATTATGTAATATCTGGTCTTTTGTTTTCTTTCCCTTAGCATAATGTTATGTAGGCTCATCCATGTCTTAGCATGTATCAGTACTTCCTTCATTTTTATGGATGAATAATATTCTAGTGTATAGATATACTAAACTTTGTTCATCCATTTATCAGTTAATGGGCATTTAGGTTGTTTCCAGCTTTTGAATATTATGAATTATGCAGCTGTGATCATTTGTGTACAAGTTTTTGCGTGGAAATAATGTTTTTATTTCTCTTGAGTATGTTCCCAGGAGTGGAATTGCTGGGTCAAAAGTTAACTCTATGTTTGACATTTTGAGGAACTGCCAGCCTGTGTTCCAAAAGTTACTGTTGCATTTTATATTCCCACCATCAGTGTGTGAAGATTCTGATTTCTCCACATCTTCAGTGATACTTTTTTATGATGACCATCCTAGTAGGTGTGAAGTTGTACCTCATTGTGGTTTTGAATTGTGTTACACTGATGACTGGTGATGTTGAACTTCTTTACATGAGCTTGTTGGCCATTTGTATATCTTCTATATATAGATTTTTGGAGAAAAATCTATTCACATATTGCTATTTTTAGTTAGGTTATTTGTCTTTTTATGATTCAGTCATAGGACGTCTTTATATAGTACGTATACAATTCCTTTGTCAGATATATGATTTGCAAATATTTTATCTCATTCTGTAGGTTGTCTTTTCAGTTTCTTCATAGTGCCTTTGAAGGACAGAAGTTTCAATTTTGATGAAAGTCCAATTTTTCTATGTTTTGATCAATATGTAAATATCAAATATATTGCTATATACTAAAACTATACAGTAAAATGAAATTGCAAAAATACCATTTAAAATAAATGTAAATATGAAATATTTAGGGATGAATATGGCAAAATATATGCAAGCAGACTGAAACCTTATAAAGCATTGTGGTTAAAATTTTAAAGAACCAAATAAATAAAAAGATATTTTCTCTTCATGGACTGAAAGACTCCATACTGTTAAAAATAAAATTCTCTTCAATCTCTTTTTAAGAGTCAGAGAAATAACTAGCAAAATTTTCACAGGATTTTTTTGTAGAATTTGACAAGATCATGCCAAAATTTGGGACAATTCAAAGAAACAGAAACAAAATAGCACTAACAAAAAGTAACAAGTGACTTACTTTCAAGATGTTTTATAAAGCTATAGTAATCAAGGGAGTGAGAGTAGTGGCATCAATGGTGATAAATAGATCGATGGTACAGAAGAAAACAGCAATCAATAGATTGGCGCAGATATAGTTAATTGATTTCCAACAGGTGAAAGGAATTTAATGGTGAAAGATTAAATTTCAGTACAATGCTGGAACTGTTGAACATCTATATCAAAGAAGTGAGGCTTCCCTGGTGGCACAGTGCTTGAGAATCTGCCTGCCAATGCAGGGGACACGGGTTCGAGCCCTGGTCTGGGAAGATCCCATGTGCCGCGGAGCAACTAGGCCCGTGAGCCACAACAACTGAGACTGCACGTCTGGAGCCTGTGCTCCACAACAAGAGAGGCCGCGATAGTAAGAGACCCGCGCACCATGATGAAGAGTGGCCCCCGCTCCATGCAACTAGTGAAAGCCCTCGCACAGAAACGAAGACCCAATACAGCCAAAAAAATATATAAATAAATAATAATAAATTAAAAAATATAATAAATAAAAAAGAAGTGCACCTGTTTCATACTGTGAGCTATACACAAAATTAAATCAAAGTAGATCATGGACATAAATGTGAAACAAAACTTCCACAAGAAAACATAGGATACAATTTCGTGATTTAGGATTAGGCAAAGATTCTATTGCAAATAAGACAGCAGAGTGATTATGTTGGATCATGTGGTGTATATATGTGTATATATATATATCTTTATTCAAATATCACAATCAACAAATTACAGTTGTGTTGTATATCCTAAAAAACAGAGTTTGTCATGTTTCACAACGCACAAGGATTGGGGATGTTAGCTGGTGTTAATGGGATCTAAAAATGGATTTTTAAATCACTGAAATTATTACATTATTGGTTATTTCAATCTGATAACATGGTATACTTTCTATTTATTTAGATATTCTTTAATGGCTCTCAAAATTTACATATAATCTGTTTGATGTAGTAAAAAGGTATATGCACTCTTTTCTCAAAGTCATATCAATCTGTATAACCCACCATCAGGTAGGAATACCAGATACATTAACTTATGATAAAGTATCAATGGGTTTTATTCTCACTACATTAAAGATATCATATCTTCCTATATTGTATTTGATATGTTCTTGTGATACTTACATTTTTTTTACCCTGACTGCTGCTAATATTTTCTCTTCATACTATATTCTTCAATTTTAAAATATGTTTAAGTGTGGCTTTTAAACTTTGTTTGCTTTTTCCCCTGTGATTAGTGCATTTTATCTTTTGTAAAAAATTTTAGCTATTTTTCTTTAAATTTATCTTTCTCCTTTCCCTCTCCATCTGAATTATCGATTCAAAGTGTATTAAGCCTTCTCATCCCCTTTTTATCACTATTTCATTCATATTTTCTGAAAATGTAGATCTTTATAATTCTAGTTGTCTTGAAATAATTTATAGTAATTTAATTTTATCACACAAAACATTACTAAGGTAACCAAACATTCTCAAGCAGAAGCTTTATTACTTTATTACTTATTTTATCAATTGTGTTTACATCTTCAGTTAGAATTTGTTCATACAATTTTTCAGGCTTTTAGAAATATGTTTTATCACATTTCCTCTGCACTTTTATATGCTATCCTGACAGATAGCTTGCCTGTCATATTACAAGAAATGGAGAACACATGTATAATTTATCATTGCTGTATTTTTGGCTAATTCACTTTGGCAGGTACTTTATGAATATATGTAGCTTTTAATCTTACTTTACCTGGTTATGTTACTTAGGTTTATCTAACTTTTTCAAATATATAGATACTAAGCTAATACTTGTACTGCAATGATCTGCTTGAATATTAAAGCAGCAGTCCCCAACCTTTTTGGCACCAGGGACCAGTTTCGTGCAAGACAGTTTCTCTACAGATGGGAGGCAGGTATGTTTCAGGCAGTAATGCGAGCGATGGGGAGCAATGGGGAGCGGCAGATGAAGCTTCGCTAGGTTGCCCACCACTCACTTCCTGCTGTGCAGCCCAGTTCCTTACAGGCCATGGACCCATACAATTCCGCGACCTGGGGGTTGGGGACCCCTGTATTAAAGCATATCCAAAATTGTTTTAAGGGGAAAATTCTGATTTATCTGTCCCAGAGCAATGACAATGTTCAGTTACCAAGAAGAAATAAATTATTATTTCACAGTAGAACAGCCAACCTATGACCTGCCTCTCTAGTTTTCAATATTTCTCCTTTGAATTAATTTTTATGTTTATTTGTTGTTTGTTTATAAATGTGACCTTAGTTTGCAGAGTTCTAGATTTAAAAAAATAGTTTCATCCCCCCAAAAATATGCATTTGGAAATTTAATGATAGGCAGGCAGGATTTTGCAGGAACCATAAGAAAACCACATAGCTTTGAAAACTTACTGGCAGGGACAGGAAGCTAATATAAGTTGACAAGAGATTTGCATGAAAACAAATGGTGGTATTGCAGAAAGGAAAATAATTTACAAGTCGTGGGGATTTACTGTGTACAACTTGAGGTAAACTTAAACTTTAGCGTGTTAAAAATAGTTCACCAAATAGTAAGAACTTTCTGAGGAAGAAACTTAAAATTTCCTGAAATGATATGAAAGTTGGTCATCTGAAACCAGTTAATTTATAAACATTATCGTAATGTTTATAATGCAAATTCGCCAAGTGAAAGTATATACATGTATACCTTAAATCAGAAAAAAAAATAGAAAATGGTTCCATTTTGAGTGCTACTGAATTTACTAGAAAGTTAATCCCATTTTTAGCTCTTTTATTCTTTTTGAGCATGTATATTTTTTCCATATCTAGTTATCCTATAAAATAAGAAAGCTAAAGTCAAAATAAAAATAGTTGAAAGAATATATGAAGCATTATCACTGTTTTATTTCACATCTAAACCAGAGCAGACCTAAATGATATATCTTCACTTATGGTAAAAAGAGAGCAGCTGCTGTAACTTAATTATCTTGCCCTTCACAGCAGCAGCCTTAATTAGGACACTGCTAATTAATGTAGTGTTATTCCAGAGGGCTAAATAGAATTAACTTCTTTGAATTTGACCTGAAAGGATAAGTCATGAACTGTACAATTTTGAGAACTTGAAAGGCTCAATTTAAAAATTCAACATCTTTTTAAAACATTCTGAAAAAAAAAATGCAAATTTACCAGTTTACAAAATACAAGGGCATTTCCTTAATAACCCAACTGCCTTCTTTAATCAATAAAATATATTCTCACTAACTGTAAATATTTTAATATTTGCAAAATTTAGCATATGTAAATATACTGAAATAAGTTAATGTAGACCATAAAATGTGTTTTCATTAAATTATGTAAATCTGCTAAATAAACAAATTCTAGTACATCACGTTAAATCCCACTTAAAATTAAAGATATAAAATTCTAAAATCATATTTTAAGTAGAAACCTCATTTTGATATACTATAATTAAACACCCAATAGGAAAGGAAATAATTTAAAATCCCATCAAATCAAGTATGCATCATATTTCACAATGCCTGAAATTCCACTCTCTCTCTTATAGGATGTGGCAGTTGTAGTTAGTAAATATAAACTTTACATGTTCATAGGTGACGTCTAGTCTTAATCAGCCATCTGCTTTTCAAAAATTATTCAAGACTATAAAGAAATACCTGGCACACAGAACCAAACTCATTAATGTATTTTTAATTAAGAAAACATTATAAATGCCTTTTAAAACAGCCTCACCAGGAATATATCCATATCCATATAATATGCACTTAACCTTATATATATTATACATATATATAATATGAACATCTGTCCATCTATCTATCATCTGCTCTTTGGTTGCATAATTCCATGAAGGAAGAATAAAAGGTACTTTGTCTTATGCTACATTTTGTTGGTTTTATTAAACAATTTGGACACAGTCTTAGAGTAGATGAAAATTTAGAGCTAAAACCATCATGATTATATTTGAATGAAGAACATTACTTATGAAGCTCAGGGAATTTAATTACACTTTCCTTCCCAACCCCTCAAAAATGCTCCAGCAAAACAATATGAACAACCCATTACTGATCCCCCAAGAACTCAAATCTACATTTGTGGATAGATGCATATTTTATACTTTATATCTTTAAGAGGCCACTCAGGGTCCATACATATCCAAATTATAACAAAGACTAGTTGGAAAACTAAAAGAAAGTGCTTCGAAAGTAAATGTTCTTTTTCTCACAACAATGTATGTTTAAAGTTTTAGTTTTGTTGTGCTGCTGGAAATGTTTATATTTCTGTCATTATTCAAGACCATTGCCAGTGTTAAGATTCCCAGATTGATAAAGGTGAGAATAGACTTCTAATGAATAAGGAATATAGGTCCTTTTAAAGTTATAGTATGTGAAGTTGCAGTAAGTTGAAGCTGGATTATATGAACCATGTTTTCCCACAATGAAAACATAATCATATATATTACCTGTTATATATACTATTATATGTACATTATAATATTTTTAAAGGACTGCATAAATTTTATGTAGAATAAAAATATAATGTACTTGCATACCTTCTGAAGTGGCTGAATTTATCAAAAAATAGGTCTAATTTTATAACTAAATAATTTAATGTGACATGTTATGATTAAGAAACACTCTGATTACTTTCTTCCAAATATTATCCAATATTTGAAGGAAAATAATTGATTATAAACCAACAGTAATATTAAAACTCACTTTTTCTGTGATATAAGCATAAATATAATCAACTTTTAGGGTACTTTGTGGAGAAATGATCCTGGCAGGAAATAAATGGCATACTCAAATGGAATTACTAAGGAGAATTTAATGAAGAGGCTTTTTACGTAATAGTGGGCCGGGTTAAGATAAACCAACAAGGAATACCTCCCAGGATGAATCTTCTACGGGAAAGTTAGTACTATCCCTAGACCTGAAGGGAGCATTACCAGAACCTGGAATGATTTGCAGTTAATCTGCCTAGTGTGCTGTGTTTGCTGTTGGAGGAATACAATCATCACCACCCCATAGCTCAGAATAAAGAGGAAGTTGAGAGCTGTGAATGGATATACTCCTAATGAAGGCCATATTGCTTCACTATCAGCTTCTGTTGGTAAATACCCAATTTTGGCTTTATGGCTGAACCTAATTGAAAGTCAGAGAGCAAGGGAGACTCTTTATGTAATCCCTAAAGATCTTGGAGCAGAGTATACTGTGGAGAAGAATAGGATAGAGAGAGAATTTGGGATAAATGGAGAATATTCCAACTCAACGTGGCATCACTTTATTACTTTCAAAATTCTTATATTCTTTTTTTGTTGAATTTCTGAATTTTATTTTATTTTTTATACAGCAGGTTCTTATTAATTGCAGGGAAAGGAAAGCTTCCAAACTCATTATACAAGGCCAGCATTACTCTGATAATAAACCAAAGACACCACAAAAATAGAAAATTGCAGGCCAGTATTGTTGATCAACATATATGCAAACATTCTCAAAAAATATTAGCAAGCCAAATTCAAGAATACTTTAAAAGTATCATACATCATCAAGTGGGATTTATCCCAGGAATGCAAGGGTGGTTCAGTATTCACAAATCAATCAATATGATCCATCACATTAACAAATTAAAAATAAATATTATATGATTATCTTAATAGATGCAGAAAAAGTGTTTGACAAAATTCAGATCCATTTAAGATAAAAACTAAACAAAATGGATATAGAGGTAACATATCTCAACATTATAAAGGCCATATATAACAAGCCCACAGCTAGCATCATACTCAGCAGTGACAGCTGAAAGCATTTCCTCTAAGATCGGGAACAGGACAAGGATGCCAACTCTCTGCAGTTTTATTCAACATAGGTATTGGAAATCCTAGCCACAGCAATTATACAAGGAAAAGAAATAAAGAGATCCCAAGTTGAAAAGGAAAGAGTAAAACTTCTTTTTGCACATGGCATGATACTATATATAGAAAATCCTTAGGATACCACCAAAAGACAATTCAAATTCATCAATGAATTCAGTAAATTTGCAGGATACCAAATAAGTATACAGAAATCTGTTGCATTTCTATACACTAACAACAGACTATCAGAAAGGATAATTGAGAAAACAGTCCTGTTTACAACTGCATCAAAAAGAACAAAATACTTATGAATAAATCTAACTAAGGAAGTGAAAGACCTGTACTCAAAAAACTATGAGACACTGATGAAAGAAATTGAAGATGACACTAATAAATGGAAAGATACACTGTATTTATGGACTGGAAAAATTAATATGTTAAAATGACCATACTACCCAAGGCAATCTACAGATTCAATTATACCAATGATAGTTTTCATAGAACTGGAACAAATCATTCTAAAATTTGTATGGAAGCACAGAAGACCCCCAGTAGCCAAAACAATCTTGAGAAAGAAGAACAAAGCTGGAGGTCTCAACCTCTCTGATTTCAAACTATACTACAAAGCTACAGTCATCAGAACAGTATGGTGTTGGCACAAAAAGACACATAAATCAATGGAACAGAATAGAGAGCCCTGAAATGAACCCATGCTTATATGAGCAATTAATCTATGACAAAGGAGGCAAGGATATACAGTGGTTAAAATACAGCCTCTTCAGTAAGTGATGTTGGGAAAACTGGACCACTACATGCAAAAGAGTCAAACTGGACCATTATACCATGTAAAAAACAAATTCAAAGTGGATTAAAGAGTTAAATGTAAGACTCAAAACCAAAAAACTCTTAGAAGAAAACATAGGAAGTAAGCTCCTTGACATTGGTCTTAGCAATATTTTTTTGGATATGTCTCCTCAAGCAAAGGCAACAGAAGTAAAAGAAATGAATGGAACTACATCAAACTAAAAAGTTTTGCACAATGATGGAAACCATCAACAAAATGAAAATTTAGCTAACTGAATGGGAGAAGATGTTTGCAAGCCATATACCTGATAAGGAGTTAATATCCAAAACATACAAAGAACTCATACAACTCAACATCAAACAACGTAATTTAAAATGAGCAGAGGAACCAAATAGACATTTTTCCAAAGAAGACATACAGCTAGCCAACAGGCACATGAAAAGATGCTCAACATCACTAATCATCAGGGTAATGCAAGTCAAAACTGCAGTGAGATATCACCTCACACCTATCAAAATGGTTGTTATCAAAAAGAGAATAAATAACAAGTGCTGGCGAGGAGGTGGAGAAAATGGGACCTGTGTGCACTGTTGGTAGGCGTGTAAATTGGTGCAACCACTATGAAAAACAGTATGTATGTTCCTGAAAAATTATAAAGAGAAGTACCGTACAATCCAGCAATTCCACTCCTGACTATTTACCTGAAGAAAACAAAACCACTAATTCAAAAAGATATAGGTACCTCTGTGTTCACTAAAGCATTATTCACAGTAGCCAAGATATGAAAGCAACCTAAGTGCCCATGAATGGATAAAGAAGATGGTATATAGATGTAGATATAGATATGGATATAGATATAGATATAAATACACACACACACAATGGAATACTACTCAGTCATAAAAAAGAATGAAATGTTGCCATTCAAAGCAACATGGATGGACCTAGAAGGTATTATGCTAAGTGAAATAAGTCAGACAGAGAAAGACAAATACTGTATAATTTCAATTATATGTGGAATCTAGAAAACAAAACTATGAACAAACATAACAAAACAGAAACAGATTTACAGATAAGGAGATCAAACAAATGGTTGCCAGAGGGGAGTGTGGTGGAGAGAGGAGAGAAACAAGTGAGGAATATTCAAAGGTACAAACTTCTAGTTACAAAATTAGTGAGTCACTTGTATGAAATATACAATGGGAGGAATATTGTCAATAATGATGTAATATCTTTGTACAGTGACAGATGGTAACTAGACCTATCATGGTGATCATTAGAAAGGCATAGAAATATTGAATCACTATGTTGTCTGCCAGGAACTAGCGCAGTGTTGTAGGTCAATTCTACTTCAAAAACGAACAAATTCCTAGATCAGATTTGTGGTTACCAGAGGTAGGGGTTGTGGTAGGAGGAATTGAATGAAGGTAGTTAAGAGACACAAACTTCCTGTTATAAGATAAATAAGTACTAGGGATGTAATGTACAACATAATTATGATTAACACTGCTGTATTTTATATATGAAAGCTGTTAAAATAGTAAATCCTAAGAGTTCTCATCACAAGGAAAAAATTTTTTTCTTTTTCTTTTATTTTGTGTCTGTATGAGATGAGAGATGGTCACTAAACTTACTGTGGTCATCATTGCATGATATATGTAAGATCACTATGCTGGACACCTTAAACTTATGCAGTGCTACTTGTCAATTATATCTTAATAAAACTGGTAGGAAAAAATTTTTAATAAAAATGAAAATGCCATCTGCATATTTTTGGTGATGGAGCTCCATTTACAGTTCACAAGGAAATGGAAAAATACAGTTGTAGCTTTATCTTCTCTTAATGTTTTAGGGTCATAAAAGTATCCAAAGAAAACATAGAAGAATGTTTGTTAATAAAATATCTTTATGTTTTTAAAACCAGTCCAAAATATTATATTCTACATTTAATAGGTACTGGATCTTTTTATTATCTCTAAGTTAAAATTGTCCCTTCTGTCTAGCCACTCTACCAAAAGGCCAAAGATAAGCAAAAACTTGAGAAAAATATTTGATAAAGACCTTCAAAAAACAAAAAAAACCCTGATGGGATTAATATCTACTTAGTACTCCAGATGAATGAAAAATAAATAATACAATAGATATTGGTAAAATTATAACACATTTTATATAATATACATTAATGTTCATTAGACATAAAAGTTTGTCACCTTTACTGTCATGTTAATGCATAGGAAAGCAAGAATCAGATATAATTTTTATCCTTTCATATTGCCAAAATATACAATCAATATGTTTGTATTTGAAGGCTGGCACAAATGGGTGCTCTCATATGTAGTCTGGTTGAATATGAATTGGCAGCCTTTTTTGAAGAGGAATTTTTCTAATATCCAAATTTTCAATTTTTATAAAATAATGGCAGAAATTTAAGTTGAAGACAAGTAAGTTATAATTTTATTCCCTCCAGATTTGCAAAAAATTACAAAATCTAACATGACCAAATTATGGCACACATACAATGCAGTGGGATTATTTCTGTACTGCTATGAAATTGTTAACGGTGTAATCATTTTGTTTTAACAGTTTGCCATCATAAATTTCAAGATGCTAATCCCCTAAACCCCAGCAATTCTACTCTGTGGAATGTATCTTAAATTATGCACCAGATGTATTAAAAAATGTTTAGAACAGCATTATTCATAAAGACTAAATGATAAATATAAAACCAAATTGTGGTAGCAACATGCAGTGGATTACCACAAAGTAATGGAAATAGATGAAGTACAACCATACACAATCAGATGCACAATTCTTAGAAATAAAATCTTGAGTTAAATATCCAAGGCACAATATGATTCTATGTAAATTTTAAAAACCGGCCAAAGTGAACACTATATTGATATATTGATTAGGCATGCATGTAATGGATATGATGTCAAGCTCTAAAAAAAAAAAAAAGCAAAGATGTAATTATCACTAATGTCAGGATGGTAGTAAACTTGGGAGGACAAAAGTGTGTCTTGATGGAGAAGGTTACACTGGGAGTTTCTAAAGTGGTACAATTTTTTTTGCTTGTTTTGGCCATGCCACGTGGCTTGCGGGATCTCATTTCTCTAATCAGGGATTGAATCAGGGTCACAGCAGTGAAAGCCCAGAATCCTAATCACTAGACCACCAGGGAACTCCCAAGGGGTATTCTTTTTGATAAGGCACTCATGTTTTACATCTTCTTAAATATGATTGAAGTATTATTTGAAAATAAGATTAAAAGGTGAAGAATGTGGGAAAATGTCATTGTCAAATAGATAGAAGGTGATGGGGATTTATTTTGTACTGCTACAGGTGGCCGATCTAGTCGTTGGATAAAATTTAGAAGGAATCAAAATTTTCTTTCTTAGAAATAGGGATGTTATATAAATCAGATGTCTTTGTTTGCTGGGAGCATCTTACAGCAACTTGACAGTATTACTTTTCTAAAAAAATTAGACTTTGCAAACTCATCCATACATCCCATGGTTTCTGGCCTGGACTACTTGCTACAGCCTTTAAATTGGCCTCTCTGCCCCTCATCCTGCACTTCTCATAGTCCTTTCTCTACTCATCTGTTTGAATTATCTTTGAAACAATACATCAAGTCCTATAACCACTGCTAATAAACTAATATGTTACCTATTGCAAAAATAATTTTTAAATTCTTACTATTGCCTAAAAAATACCATACATGATTTCTTGCTCCAGAGAGAGAAAGAGAGAGAGAGAGAATAAAAGAAAGATGGGGAGAAAGAGGAGAGAGAAAGTACAGAGGAGGAAGGAGAAGAGGGAAAGTGGAATGAGCAGGAAGAGTGGGGAAGAAGAAAGAACTCAGAAGATCTGCGCCTTTATGGGTTATTCATATATTATGAGCATTATGTTTGTAAACAAAGGAATTGGATACAATGTAAACAACAACAAAAAATAGTTGGAAGTTATGGGAATTTGACAGAGCAAACAAATGGAGAAAAACATGAGTGTTCCCTAAGCACTTTTCATTTCAATTTATAGGTATTTTTTTAGATAAATTGAAATATGTCCTGTTTCTACAATAAGCCAAAGAATTAGCAAGCTCTCAGTCACAATGATGTGGTCTTTCTTTCATAATAAGGGTGGTTTTTAGAAACAATGGAGCATGTTGGCCAGTTACTGTCAGAATGAACAGCTCAATAACAATATTAAAATCAGAATTGTTGATATTGGCAGAGTCTTTTTTGTATCCAGATGGATAATACTAAACCAGCCTATCCATCAGATTAATTCCTTTCATGATGACGAGGTAACATTTTATGGTTTTTCATCTTGACAAACACATCGAAATGCTGTTTGACTGAAAAACAAATAATTTTTAAAAGTCATTCTTCATTTATTGTGTTGGTATATGTTTTGTTTTTATGTTTGCTAATGCCTGATTTCTCCTACCTTCAGGCCTTTTCATTGCGATATGATTTCTGTAGGTTATGGTAATAGATTCTGGGGTTTAAATTTGGGGCTGGTGTCAACATTTTTCTTAGCAAGTCTGAGTATTCCTGGCCTGGCCTGGCCTGACTCATTTGGCATTTGCAGACCAGCGCTGCACAATCACGGTGATCGGTTATCTGTATCTCTCTTTCTATTTTTATCTGACTGTGCATTATTGTAATATATCCTGCCTACCTCATTCATCTATTCCCATCATCCATAATTTATTACTTGACTTTTATTCCTATGTCTTTAATGACTTCATTGTTTTATGTATTATTGGAAGTTCACTAAAAATCTTATTTGTATGTAGCTTGGCATTTATTGGGGTTCACACTTGCAAATAACCTCATGAATGAAGGGCACAGGTAAGAAAAGTAACAGTAGAAACATGAACATGTAAAAAAGCATATGGAGTATTTTCCTTGGCAAATGAGGCTATCATTTTTATGTAACACATTACTGACACTAAAAGGGTTAAATAGAGTTGTTACATGGAATAGTCCTAAGGAAGCTGAATCAACATATTCAGAGCACTGTGGATACACTAACTGAAATAGTGACACATTTTACTAAACGGACCAAAAAATCCCTCAAAATAACTTGACTGATTTTTTTCAGGGTCTAAGTCATTTGTATGGGAATATTTACTCTTAGAATATAAACATCTTTCAGGTGGGAACCCATTGTAATTCATCTCCTTATCCACTCTAACATCTAACACATTAACCTATAAATCATTTAAAACAGTATTCTAAGAACTGTCATTATTAGCATTAATAAAGCAAATAAAGGAGATTTATTGAGCTCTACAATGTGCCAGACACATGTTTTGCATGCTCTAATTAATTTAAAATTCATAGCAATTTTATTAAGTAGGTACTGTTATCAGTCTTATCATACTAAGGGTGTTTTGTAACATGCTGAAGTCATATAGTTAACAAAATCACAGTAAATTGCATGCTGTGCTTAAAAAAGGAACTCTTTGCAACGTGAATTTCCAAAAGAGAGTTAGAGGCACTTTTGAACAATACTGAGTTGACTGGGCAAAAAATGGGAAGGGATGAGCTATCATTATCCCTTCATTAAACTAGCTGTATGGGACTCTGGCCAAAGTCAGCATAATGAGGTAGTAATAAAAGAAAGTTGTTCTGACCTTTCTCCTGGTTGTGCTTTTGTTCTGAAAGTTTGATATTATTTTTTCAGTAGGAACCTGTTTATAATCAGATGGATTTTTTTAAAAAAAAACAATGCAAGTAATTACTTTTTGTTGTTTTTGTGTGAACTATAATTTTACTTATCTTAAATGAATCAAGTAAATGAATTTTTTCAATAGATAAGGGAACACAGAAAATGATGAGATTGCCAAAGAAGGATGACAGTATTAGAAATGAGATGATAATGCTCAGCGAGAAACTCTTTACTGTCTTGAACAGCTTAGGAATTAAGACACAGTTTTAAATAAAATTGATGTTGAAAAAGTAAAATATTGTCTTTGACATTACTCCATATGTAGGTTATCAAAAAAGAATTTATATAATTGCTGGGTGTGCATATTAAACGAGTTTCCTATTTAGCAATGAATGGCTTAATCCAAAACCGAGGTATCATTTTTTCTTCTAATGAATATCAACTTATGAGCCATGTCTTTGTTCTTAAATAATTGAAAAGAAATGATCTCTTAATTATTATATCAATTATGCATTTTTACTCAGCTTATTGTAAACAACTGTTTAATCAAACTTACGCTAAATCATCTTTATCCAGGAACAATAGCCTAGTGAACTGGGATGAACATAATACCTATTAATATTTACTGAGGTGCTAAACCCTATTTGTTATTAATCATTTGGCCTTTGATAAGTTATTTAGCACATTTGACTCTTGCTTCCTTCACATATGCAATTCAGGGATGAGATTTTAAGCACTGAATAAAATGTTTGATTATCAATTCCACAAATTATTGGGAACACCTATTTTCCCCCAATTTATTAATCACTCACACACACCATGCACATCCTCCTACACACAGATCATGGTTTCATAATTCATTATGAGTAGACAGATATCACTGACAGAGGCCCTAATAAATCTTTGTGGTTTCATTGTGTTCTCAATTAGCATCCATCATGTCATGTTTGATTTTAGGGTGCAGATCCATTTATCAGTTGTTTCATGAGACCAGGTTGATTGTAAGGGTTAGCTTTCTTCTAATATCAGATAACCATTCAATTAAACAATATTTGCTCCTATCTTTTTAGTTAAATATGACATTCACTGAACTTGTTCCAAGTTAAAATTATCATCATACTTTGACCCTTATATTTTAAGTAAGGCCCTTTCAGCTCTACAATTCCGATACAAGTTAACATTTAACAGTTACTTTGTATAACTCTACTAAATTTGAAAAGGGTTTGAGCCTTTAACATACACTGGTATCAAGTTTAGATTCACAGGCTTGTAATTTTCTTCTTGTTATTTATTTTTGGTATATCCGTATATACAGACATTATTAAGTGTAGTTTGATGGTCGACAGGCTTCTTCTGCCATCCTTTGAAGTTTTGTCTTAATTTTGAATCAATTCCATAGATTCTCATCTCCTTTTAATAGTTGTGTGAATTTAAATTTTAGGACTATGAAAGTAAGAAATATGTTGCATACAACCATTTCACATGTAGATCTGATGCATTTCTGGTAATCAAATGAAAATTAACAAAGTTAAAATTAAAGGTCAACTGTCATCATATTTTCCAATATACTGTCTAAATTTAAGGAAAACATATAAATGTAAATTGTTGATCTCTCTGCCTCTACCATGACCTCATTTATGTCTCTTTTTAACACAACATCCTGAGTGTTCTTATATTAATACTTTAATCCAGATCATGGTTACTCTTTCTTATCAAATCCTGCCATCACTTCCCATCTCATTTCTTCTTGTAAAGGACTATAAGATGTTACACTGTTTGGCTTCCCATAACTCCTTGAACCTACCTACTATTTAGTTCTAGCCATCCTTTGTTCATTGCAATTTCTCCTTAAAAATTCCTAGTAAACTCCCCACTCAGGGAATTTGCACTGTTTCTTCCCTCTGCCTGGAATACTTTTTTTTTTTTTTTTTTCCAATTTCTTCATGGTTTGCTCCCTATTATACTTTCAATTTTTGCTGCAGTGTCAGCTTCTCAGTGATAGTTTCTGTACTCTAAATAATATCTTAGTGACACTTCAATATTTCCTATCCTTTTTCCTACCTTATTTTTCATCATAGAAAGTACCATCTTCTAATGTACCGGATGTCAGGTTTGGGGGATGCAAGTCTGGTTGTTGTTATTTTTAACCTTGATTTCTAATTACTGTATCTTATCTGAAGCTGGAAAACATAAGCAAAATCAAACCACTTCATTTATGGAAAGCCAAGATGTGTGAAATTATATTTGTATTTTTTGTTATAGATTTGGATAATAAAGATCTTCCATATGGCACATTTTTTTCTTGAACCAGTCATCCTTTCATTGTGTTCATGAGCACCAATTTGATAAAGTTAGAACATCTTGTTTAAGCCTTTCTCAGTTGGAGAAAATGTTCATATTCAGTGAAACAAAGCAATCATATATTTTGAATGTTTTCTGGGCAGGCCTGCTGTACTATTTTAAAAAGAAACATAACAAACAACTAAAATATTGAAAGTATTTCCATTTTTAAGACCCATTATTATTGAGAGTATTGCTAATAACCTCGCGGTCTTTAGTTGAAAATGCATGTATATGCATGGTTGATTGTGGTAACTGGCATTCTACTGCACACAAAAATGAAAGTTGAGTCCACCATTTCAAGGACTCAAATTGAGTGGCAGATAGAAAAATGTTCTCCATTATTTTCTGGGTGATTACCTTGTAAAGTGCTATGGTAAAATATAGAATGAAGGAGCACAGAAACCAGACTACACTGAAAACATAAGTAAGTGGGAGAAAGCTGAACAAGCATATGCTGCCTTAAGAGGAGGAGATAAATTGTACACTTACAAGCTGCACTGTGTCTAGGGGACTGGGAAGAGTTCTGTTCAAAAAGCTAAGCAAAGCTAAAATCCTGAAATATCTTTATAGTCATAAAAAATGTATAAAATGCTGAAGTCAACTGGGTAATAGTGGCAAATACATTTGCATTTTAGCTAGTTGATGAAAAATTAGAAGGAGTTTTACTGTAAAAGAAATGGGAGTTAGTGATATTAGATTAACTGAGAATGTCTTTTTTTTTTTTAACCAATCCCATGAAATTGCTTAACTCCCTCACTCCACAGCCCTTACTCTGCGCCAGAATGTCAATTCTTAAAAAAAAAAAAAAAAGCAGAAAGAATAAATTAATATAATGTGCCTGCTCTTGCTTAAACTTACTAAATCAATCTAAACATTGTTCTTTTTGAGCTGGTTTACAGTGGTCCAGTGCTGGGATATTCAAAGATCCATCCTTAGTTGCAACAGAGATGAGCTCTATGCCCCTTTAAGAATCATTCTGTATTTCTGCCTAGTTTCCATATTAGGCCTCACCGGTCTGCTTCCCTATCTTGTAGAGACCTTGGTATGTATGAACACAACCATTCGTACATTTGAAAAATCAATTATAGTGTACCTAAAATATGCCAAGTTACATGGTAGTTCATGAGTGAGTTTGTGCATGAACCCTTTAAGAGCAGAGTCTTGGTTTCCCACAGCTCTCAGCTCCTGGTTGTAAGCCCCACAGGTTGGGATTTCCCTACCACTTGTTGCTTGTCGCACCAGGGATGTGGGTTCTGACTAGACCACATCTGTGCCCCTTCTACCCATCTCAACGTGGCCTTTCTTTATTCCTTAATTATAGAAAATCTGCTAGTCTTCAGGTCATTCTCAGAAATGGTTGTCCTACGTATAGCTGTAGTCCTGGTGTGTCCCTGGGAGGTGAGATTAGGATCCTTCTACTCCACCATCTAGATCCAAAACCAAAATTTAAGCAAAATTTAAATAAGTGGAGAGATAAACTGTGCTCATGGATTGGAAGACTTAATCATTTTAAGGTATTATTTCTCATAAGTTTATAGTTGACTTGTGAACAATGTGGAGGTTTTGGGCCCCAGCCCCCCACTCGGTCGAAGATCCGCGTATAATTTTACAGTCAGCTCTCTGTATTCGTGGCTCCATGTTCACAGATTCAACCAACCTTAGATCGTGTAGTACATGTTTATTGAAAAAAATCTGCATATAAGTGGATCTACGAAGTTCAAACCCATGTTGTTCAAGGGTCCACTGTAATTTATTAATTCAATATAATATGAATTATCACAAAAGGATTTTTTTCCTAGAATTAACAAGCATGTTTACAATTTTAATGGAAATACAAAGGACCCAGAGTAGTCAAGACAATTTTGCAAATAAAATGCATATTTGGAGGACATACACTAACTGATCTTGATGTATACTTTAACAATATAATAGGGCAATATGGTAATGGAGTTAGGATAGATATGGATAAAGTAAAACAAATTGGAGAATTCAGAAATAGATCCACACATATGAAAAACTGATTGGAGAAAAAGACAAAATTCGATGTCAGAGAGAAAGTATTTTCAACAAATGGTACTGGAACAATGGATACTTACTTTTTCAGTTCTTTTTCATCTTTGACTTGTTTCTCTCGATGCTTTCTCTGCCTTTCACCATTTACTGACTTAGGTTTTTCTTTTCCACACTTTCCATCACATTCATTTCAATACTTAGAAATTCTAACATTCCTGGCAACACTGATATAAATTCAAAACAAAGCAATAAACAAACATAGTGTAACTGTTAATAGTAATGAAATTGTTTCAAAGAGTATGGCTGGGACTAAACAATTCAGAAAAAGCAAGAATTCTAAACATAATCATGGAGTGTAAGTGACAAAAGTGTAGCTTCAACACACTTGTAAACAAAAATACGCATCTGATCTTGTTTCTGTTGCCATTGCTCTTATTTTATTCTGCTTTGGAACCTACTGTTTTCTGAAAGTGTAAATACAGAAAATAACAGCAGAATGTCTGATGTCGAGGTGCCGGTGAATAACAGCCCTCACGGGTTGCTCAGCGGGGTTCTGTGAAACACATCCTGAGAATACTGCTTCCCTCTCTTCATGTAATACACTTCCATGTATTGCAAATCAAGCTCTGAGCCAGAAAGCAGAAATAGAGATGAATAAGAATCTTTACTACCATCGAGGAAGTCATCCCGTAGATCCATATACAGGAAAGTAAACCAACAATTCACATGTAGTCAGTGAGGGAAATGATATGATAGAATCATTAGGACTTGATAGATTAGGACTTAGGAACTGTGGCAGCCCAGACAAAGAACAACTGAAGAATATGTAAAGAATGTGACATACTGTGCTAAAAGGTCTGGAGTAAAAACAAGGCTAGTAAACATGAGTGTCCTTGAATTGATCCCTTAAGAAAAGTGGCCGGCAGCCAACTGTTGAAAGGATTGGAGAGTACCACTATGTTGCAGACAATGGACAAGCTAATATATGTCTATTGTATGTTGTCCTTTAACCCTTGCAGCAAATATGTGAAGTATTTGTTAACTGATGCCTAGAGAAGTTAAGTAATTTTCCCAAGCTGCATCCATAGCAACATAGAGATTTAAATCTACTTTTAACTTACACCAAGGGCTGACTTCTTTTCATTACACTAGGGATTCTTAACTGGTTGATTTTATCCCTCAGAGTACATTTGGCCATGTCTGGAGACATTTGGTTGTCACAACTGGGAGAGAGATGCTACTGGCATCTGGTGAATAGTGGCCAGGAATGCTACTAAACATTCTACAATGGACAGGCCAGTCCCCACAGCAAAGAATTATCCATACCAAAATGCCAATAATGCCAAAGGTGAGAAACTCTGCATTATACCATGCCACGTAGAGATAGATAGAAGTGCTTTCTTTAGGCAGAAGGGAGAGTATGTTCTAAGGAGATGCAAGACAACATTACTTGAATAGCTACAGTTGAATGCCATGATAAAAAATCTGAAATGTATCCTAATATCAATATGCTACTGGAGAAAATGCCAATAATATGTTAAACTTTTCTTCTAAATTAGTTCCTCTACAGACCTAGAGGGTACATTCATATTGCTGCTATTAAATTGTTCTCCTCACATTCATTTCAGGAAAAAAATCAGAAGTTACAGATACATACACAGAAACACACACAACATCACCCCAATATAAAAATAAATGTCAGTATAATCAAGAATTGCATTTTTTCATGAGATTGTATGTAACTCCCAACAATTAATAGTGTTAAATATGTTTTGTAAAAATTTAAAAATACTTGGTAGTATTCCTTCTCAGAGCACAGTATGTGAAGTCCTATTCATCTAATGCAAAATCCTGAAAGCAGTTCCATTTACAGCAAATGTTCTGGACTTCCACACCAGGTAGAATTTACAGAATGAGCAGTGATGCAAGAAGAAGCTTAACCAGTTCATTTCCGTGCAACCGGTACACACAAAGGATATGAGGGAAAAAAGAAATTTAAAAATATATAAGGAAAATGAAGATGGTAAAAAGCTCATCCTGAACATTACAGATTGAATCTACAAAGCCAGCCAAAGAGTGAGCTATGATGGCACATAGACTGACCTCTAACAGGCTGTCTGCTGCAGCGCATTACCATGTAGGAAGCTGACACAGTTTGGGATTTGGTGAGAAAAAAATAGGTAAATGTGATACATTCTTATAAATATGATCACCATTTTTCTAAAGGCAACTATTAGCAGCCCCATAAAGAGTATTATACTTTTGATTCATATATCATGTGATAACGATGGCTGTTAATGATATTATACAGTTATCCACATAATAGTTCTTCCTAATTTTTCCCTTAAGAATATAGTGCTTGGCTTAAAGCAAAAGTTTGAAATCACAAAGCCTCCAATACTTTAAGAGATCTTAAATTAAAAATGAGCTAATTACTCAATTACCCTGTTAATTAAATTATTTTTTCTCTCTCTTCCTCCCACCCCCGTCTCTCTTTCCTCTCTCTCTCCTTCCCCCCACTCTGTGTGTGTGTGTGTCTGTAAACACACTCTGGAGGTGAAAAGGCTATTTGTGATAAACATAAGCTGTTGGAAATTGAGATATCATCCATTAGCAATTTCATTCACTGTAATACTGTAATGATTACAAATATATTCATACCTCAGGAAAAATGTGTATCTTTTCTTTATTTCCATTTAGGATTTTAAGTGATCCATCTCAAAAAAGTATAAATTCTTTTTTTTTTTCAATTTCACAGCTTTCATTGAATTCTTACCAGGTGCTGTGTTAGGCTCTGGGGCTGCATATAAATGTTGGTTCTCTTTGTTGTTGTTTTTTTTGAATGGAAGTATAGTTGATTTTCAATATTGTGTTAGTTTCATGTGTACAGCAAAGTGATTCAGCTATACATATATATATATTATTTTTCAGATTTTTTTCCATTATAGGTTATTACAAGATATGGAATATAGTTCCCTGTGCTATACAGTAAATCCTTGTTGTTTATTTTATATACAGTAGTGTGTATCTGTCAATCCCATATTGCTGATTTATCCCTCCCCCCTTTCCCTTATGGTAACCATAAGTTTGTTTTCTTTGTCTGTAAATCTGTTTCTGCTTTGTAAATAAGTTCATTTGTATTATATTTTCAGATTCCACATATAAGTGATATCATATGGTATATGTCTTTGACCTACTTTGTATGATAATCTCTAGGTCCATCCATGTTGCTGGAAATGGCAATATTTCATTATAAAAAAGGGTAAATTCTTAATGGTAAATTGATTTTTATTCAGTCTAGGAAGAGTTAATTTTTCCAAAGAATTTTTTTTTTTTTTTGCGGTACACGGGCCTCTCACTGTTGTGGCCCCTCCCGTTGCGGAGCACAGGCTCCGGATGCGCAGGCTCAGCGGCCATGGCTCACGGGCCCAGCTGCTCCGCGGTATGTGGGATCTTCCCGGACTGGGGCACGAACCCGTGTCCCCTGCATCGGCAGGCGGGCTCTCAACCAGTGCGCTACCAGGGAAGCCCACAAAGAATTTTCGAATGAGAAAATATATATATATGCTACAGTTTGCCCATTTGAATATTTCTCTTAGGCAATTGTTTATTTCTACATCATGTAAGTTAAGCATTTCCCCATTAATTTTGTATCTTTGTCTATTTAAGGATCTCGTTGAACTCTGTCCAACAGACACAAAAATGTCAGATTCATTTATTTTTTAGGATAGGTGGTTTCTCAAGAATATAACATTAGTAATGATTATGTAGAACAATTATGAGATTTTTATTCTAACAGTAACCTCATGATTATTATACTACATGCCAATTTCAAAAAACAATTAAAAGTCCTCTAAAACATTAAATACAACAAAACTGGAAAATATAAACTAGGTGTAAAAATGTGTGTTTTTATAATAAAGTACAGCTTTAGGACTAAATATAGAGAGAAGGAATGTTATAATAAAATGTCAGCTGTTAATGGACATAAAGAATAGTGTTTAAAATACTTAACTACTTTGGACACTAAGAGGATGAGATTTTTAACACTTACAACATCATAAGTTTAACACATCATACTTGGGAAAGGGAGCTGGGAAAAAACCCTCTATTTCTGAGGAAGGGGCAGATCACCATGTGAGCCCAGAATTACAATTGGGGGATCCTCAAGAGCTCTGAGAAGTCACACTCCAAATTCCAGGGAAAACTGTGATCCCAAGACGGAAGCTTAATTAGAGAATTAACCAACACCCATCAGAGTGGAAGCAGCTGTGAGTGGTACCAAAGTGTGGGAGAGATGTTCACTGACACTCATGCAAAGAGAAGACCTAAAGCTAAAGGGAGAGCAGATAGAAAAGTTTTTGCAAACCAGTTCTACTCTAAACACAAGTTAACGCTACAAAAATTTGAAACCGCTTGTGCACTGAAGGTATAGGTAGCAAAAAACAAACACTACATTGAGCTGAATAACAATATAGCATTGTATCTGTGATCTTTTTTCATAGCAGTCAGATTAATTACGAGGAATGCATCATATTTACCTCTATTTTGCTCCCCAAGCCCCAAACTGTCTTAGCTTTCTAAATGGTAATGAGTTTATAGGTGACAGTCTATTAGATGTCAGTCTGTATGCCATGAGAAACTCACTCATAAGCAGACCTTTTCAATTCAATCTTAATCATCAGAAGGACTCTTTGATTGCCTTCATTTTTCTTCTTTTGACTTCATCTCAATGTGTACTGGTAGCACTGAAATGAACAAATTGATACTCTTCTTGGATCATTCACTGCTCCTGTAAATTCCACCTAGGGTGGAATTCCAGGATCTTTTTTTTTTTTTGTAAATGAGATTAGTGCCAGGATTTTACATTCATTGCTAATGGAGATTATCAAAATTTAAAACTCTTTAAAATAGTACACTTGGGCTTCCCTGGTGGCGCAGTGGTTGAGAATCTGCCTGCTAATGCAGGGGACACGGGTTCAAGCCCTGGTCTGGGAGGGTCCCGCATGCCGCAGAGCAACTAGGCCCGTGAGCCACAACTACTGAGCCTGTGCGTCTGGAGCCTGTGCTCCACAACAAGAGAGGCCGCAACAGTGGGAGGCCCGCACACCGCGATGAAGAGTGGCCCCCGCTTGCCACAACTAGAGAAAGCCCTCACACAGAAACGAAGACCCAACACAGCAAAAATAAATAAATTAATTAATAAAATAGTACACTAAGTGAACTGGGAGAATATATTTAAAGGTAACATGTATGACAAAAGTCTTGTATCTACAATGCTTTTATTTTGTTCTTATTTTTTTAGGGTTTTGAGGTAGAAGTTTAGATTA
Organism: Delphinapterus leucas; assembly: GCF_059928025.1. Lineage (NCBI taxonomy): Eukaryota > Metazoa > Chordata > Mammalia > Artiodactyla > Monodontidae > Delphinapterus > Delphinapterus leucas. The sequence goes on along the minus strand of NC_143146.1, from coordinate 20,266,700 downwards.
TTAATTTGAGACTTTTCCTTATGCATGTATTAGTGTTACAAATTTCTCTGTCAGCACTGCATTACCTGTATCCCACAAATGTTGAAATATGTATGCCATTTTCATTCAATTCGATATATTTTTAAAACTTTCTCTTGAAACTTCCTTTTTATTCCTAGATTAGAAATGTGTTGTTTTGTTTCCAAGTGTTTGGAGATTTTCCTGTTATGTTTCTGTTATTTATTTCTAGTTTGATTTTATTGTGGCTGGAGAACACATTCCGTATGATTTCAAATTTTATGAATTTGTGGAGTTTTATTTATGGCCCAATATTTGGCCCATCTTGGTGAATGTTACTTGAATATTGAAAAAAAAGTGTATTTTGCTCTTCTTGTGTAGAATATTCTATAAATGTCAATTAGATCGTGTTGGCTGACATTATTGATCTTTTCCTATATCATTTCTGATTTTCTTGGTAGTTCTCTCAGTTGTTGAGGGAGAGGAGTTAATGTCTTCAACCATAATTGTGGATTAGTCCATTTCTCTTTTGTTCTATGGTTTTTCATTCACACATTTTGCAGTTCTGTTTTTTTGGTACATGTACCTTTAGAATTGCTATCCTTCTTGTGGATTGATCTCACATGGCAGAAAAGAGTACGAGGGCTCTCTGGGGTCCCCTTAATAAGGCACTAATCCTATCCAGGGCTCCACCTTCATGACCTAATTACCTTTCAAAGTCCCTACCTCCTAATACCATAACATTGGGGATTATGTATGAATTTGGGGGGGACCCCATTGGGAATTACATATGAATTTGAGGGGGGACACACACCTTCAGTCCATTGCATTACCTACTTTTCAGATCTTAACAGAGACCTCACTTCTTCAGAAAGGCCATTTCTGACCTATATAAAAAATACTCTCCATACTTTCTCTCACTCATGCCTGATCATTCCCTTCATAGGATTTGTCATAATCTTCAGTAATTTACATGCATGTATCAAGGATGTATTATTTCTCTTTTCCATTTTAAAGTAAGCTCCATGAGTGCAGGAATCATGCTTTTATCATTTGTGTCTGTATTCTCAGTGCTAAACACAATGCCTGGCACCAAGGAAACATACATTAATTGAATTAACATTTACTACCAGTAACAGTATAAAGATATATACATGGTTTGCCTCATAATAGATATATTATTTTATACTCTTTAAACTTTCTAAAATAAAATTTAATTTAAAAACTGAAAGTGATGGATGTGAATGACAGTTTGTAGATTTTGCTTGCACATGTAAGTAGCAGAATCATTTAGGTACATAAAAATTCTCAAAAACATTCTTAATTAGTTAACATGGATGTCATTGCAAGAGGCATCTGTGGACTTACATAACAACATACAGTACCTCATTCCCTAGTACTAACTGAATCACAGTAGTCCTAGGCTACTCTCGCACAATGAATTTATATGCACTTATGAGAACAATTTGGTCACAGTCTTCAAGCAACAGGAATGTTTCTGTATGATTTTTAATTATATGATATAGCCATAAGAAGTAGCTTCATTCCTTTATTGGGATATACAGGGAGATAATTTATCATCCATCATATGTTTATATAATTTTGGTATCAATTACTATAAAACACCTTAAACACCATTTACACATATTCCAACAGAGCTTACTTTTAGTGTTGTTAACCTGTAGTAGCTAAAACTTTTCTAGCTTTGAGTATATGCTTCATCTCCCCTGTCTTGTAAGGATGATTCAATCAAAGAGCTTTTTTACCTGCACAAGTTGGAACAATTTCAGAAAAAGGAATTTTTTCCTCCTTTGTTGCTACTGCCACTGTGATAGAAGCTACTGGTGACAGTGGAGAAGCCACATTTTCAGAATTCTCATGCTGGAGCAGTGGGAGAGAAAATGTATCAGCAAGATCCCTTATCTGTCACAACCCCAAACGGTTAGACAGGTGCAACAGTTATTTGTTCTTATAAATAAAGATACCAGCAGTCCCCCACTGTTAATGTGATTATAAAATTCATTCCTGTAAAAATGCCTGAGTTTCCTTGAATCCCTGTGGAGCCTCCCAGCTTGACTTGTGAGAAGCATTTGAAGTGGATTTAGTATTTGTTTAGAGACTTCTGCTCAGTGCTAATATTTCTTACATCTGCAATTCTAGTAGAATTACATGTACACAGAAATACATACACGTTGATCTTTTCTAAAACCTTGCTCAACTTAGAAATTAGCTTAACTACAATTAGCAGTAGCCTTGAGAGAAATTCATGGGGAAGTCTGATTCATCTTAGAGACATATTTAAACAAGACATACCAGTAACGTGTTGTTGGATTCTGTTTGCTAGTATTTTGTTGAGGATTTTTGCATCTATATTTATCATTGATATTGGTTTGTAATTTTTTGTAGTATCTTTGTCTGGTTTTGGTATCAGTGTGATGGTGGACTCATAGAATGAGTTTGGGAGTGTTCCTTCCTCTGCAATTTTTGGAAGAGTTTGAGAAGGATGGGTGTTAGCTCTTCTCTAAATGTTTGATAGAATTCACCTGTGAAGCCTTCTGGTCCTGGACTTTTCTTTGTAGGAAGATTTTTAATCACAGTTTCGATTTCATTACTTGTGATTGGTCTGTTCGTATTTTCTGTTTCTTCCTGGTTCATTCTTGGAAGGTTATACCTTTCTAAGAAGTTGTCCATTTTCCAGGTTGCCCATTTTATGGGCATAGAGTTGCTTGTAGTAGTATATTATGATGCTTTCTATTTCTGTGGTGTCTGTTGTAACTTCTCCTTTTTCATTTTTAATTTTATTGATATGAGTCTTCTCCCTCTTTTCCTTGATGAGTTTTGCTAAAGGTTTATCAATTTTCTTTATCTTCTCAAAGAACTAGCTTTTAGTTTTATTGATCTATGTTATGCTTTCTTTGTTTCTATTTCATTTGTTTCTGCTCTGATCTTTATGATTTCTTCCTTCTACTAACTTTGGGTTTTGTTTGTTCTTCTCTCTCTAGTTCCTTTAGGTGTAAGGTTAGATTGTTTATTTGAGATTTTTCTTGTTTCTTGAAGTAGGATTGTATTTCTATAAGCTTCCCTCTTAGAACTGATTTTGATATGTCCCATAGGTTTTGGATCATCGTATTTTCATTGTCATTTATCTCTAGGTATTTTTTGATTTCCTCTTTGATTTCTTCAGTGATCTCTTGGTTATTTAGTAATGTATTGTTTAGCCTCCATGTGTTTGTGTTTTTTACATTTTTTTCCCTGTAATTGATGTCAAATCTCATAGTGTTGTAGTCAGAAAAGATGCTTGATATGATTTCAGTTTTCTTAAATTTACCAAGGCTTGATTTGTGACCCAAGATGTGATCTACCCTGGAGAATGTTCCATGTGCACTTGAGAAGAAAATGTAATCTGCTGTTTTGGGGTGGAATGTCCTATAAATATCAATTAAATCTATCTGGTCTATTGTGTCATTTAGAGCTTGTGTTTCCTTATTAATTTTCTGTCTGGATGATCTGTCCATTGGTATAAGTGAGGTGTTAAAGTCCCCCACTATTACTGTATTACTGTCGATTTCCTCTTTTATAGCTGTTAGCACTTGCCTTATGTACTGAGGTGCTCCTTTGTTGGGTGCATATGTCTTTGAATATAGACACAAAAATCCTCAACAAAATACTAGCAAACAGAATCCAACAACACATTACAAGGATCATACACCATGATCAAGTGGGATTTATCCCAGGGATGCAAGGATTCTTCAGTATACACAAATCAATCAAAGTGATACACTGTATTAACAAATTGAAGAATAAAAACCATATGATCATTGCAATAGATGCAGAAAAAGCTTTTGACAAACTTCAACACCAATTTATGATAAAAAAACTCTCCAGGAAGTGGGCATAGAGGGAACCTACCTCAACATAATAAAGGCCATATATGACAAACCCACAGCCAACATCATTCTCAATAGTGTAAAAGTGAAAGCATTTCCTCTAAGATCAGGAACAAGACAAGGATGTCCACCCTCACCACTATTATTCAACATAGTTTTGGAAGTCCTAGCCACGGCAATGAGAAGAAAAAATAAAAGAATACAAATTGGAAAAAAGTAGTAAAACTGTCACTGTTTGCAGATGATATGACACTATACATAGAGAATCCTAAAGATGCCATCAGAAAACTACTAGAGCTAATCAATGAATTTGGTAAAGTTGCAGGATACAACATTAATGCATAGAAATCTGTTGCATTCTTATATACTAATGATGAAAAATCTGAAAGAGAAATTAAGGAAACAATCCCATTCACCATTGCAACAAAAAGAATAAAATACATGGGAATAAACCTACCTAAGGAGGTAAAAGACCTGTACTCAGAAAACTGTAAGACACTGATGAAAGAAATCAAAGATGACACAAACAGATGGAGAGGTGTACCATGTTCTTGGATTGGAAGAATCAATACTGTGAAAATGACTATACTACCCAATCTACAGATTCAGTGCAATCCCTATCAAATTACCAGTGGCAATTTTTACAGAACCAGAACAAAAAAATCTTAAAATTTGTATGGAGACACAAAAGACCCCGAATATCCAAAGCAGTCTTGAGGGACAAAAATGGAGTTGGAGGAATCAGACTACCTGACTTCAGACTATACTACAAAGCTAGAGTAATCAAGACAATATGGTACTGACACAAAAACAGAGATATAGATCAACAGAACAGGATAGAAAGCCCAGAGATAAACCCATGCACCAATGGTCAACTAATTTATGACAAAGGAGGCAAGAATATACAACGGAGAAAAGACAGTCTCTTCAATAAGTGGCGCTGGGAAAACTGGACAGCTATATGTAAAAGAATGAAATTAGAACACTCCCTAACACCATACAGAAAAATAAACTCAAAATGGATTAGACACCTAAATTTAAGACTGGACACTATAAAACTCTTAGAGGAAAACATAGGAAGAACAGTGTTTGATATAAATCACAGCAAGGTCTTTTTTGATCCCCCACCTAGAGTAATGGAAATGAAAACAAAAATAAACAAATGGGACCTAATGAAACTTAAAAGGCTTTTTTTGCACAGCTCAGGAAACTACAAACAAGATGAAAAGACAGTCCTCGGAATGGGAGAAAATATTTGCAAACGAATAAGTGGACAGAGGTTTAATCTCCAAAATATATAAACAGCTCATGCAGCTCAATATTAAAAAAAGAAACAACCCAATCAAAAAATGGGCAGAAGACCTAAGTAGACATTACTCTAAAGACATACAGATGGCCAAGAAGCACATGAAAAGTTGCTCAACATCACTAATTACTAGAGAAATGTAAGTCAAAACTACAATGAGGTATCACCTCACACCAGTTAGAATGGGCATCATTAGAAAATCTACAAACAAGTGCTGGACAGAGTGTGGAGAAAAGGAAACCCTCTTGCACTGCTAGTGGGAATGTCAGTTGATACAGCCACTATGGAGAACAGTGGAGGTTCCTTTAAAAACTAAAAATAGAATTACCATATGACCCAGTAATCCCACTACTGGGCATATACCCAGAGAAAACCATAATTCAAAAAGACACAGGCACCCCAGTGTTCATCGTAGCAGTATTTACTATAGCCAGGACATGGAAGCAACCTAAATGCCCATCAACAGACTAATGGATAAAGATGTGGTACATATATACAATGGAATATTATTCAGCCATTAAAAGGAACGAAATTGGGTCATTTCTAGAGACGTTGACGGATCTAGAGACTGTCATACAGAGTAAAGTAAGTCAGAAAGAGAAAAGCAAATATTGTATATTAACACGTATATGTGGAACCTAGAAAAATGGTACAGATGAACCGGTTTGCAGGGCAGAAATAGAGACACAGATGTAAGGAACAAACGTATGGACACCAAGGGGGGAAAGTGGCGGGAGGTGGTGGTGGTAGTGGGATGAATTGGGAGATTGAGATTGACATATGTACACTGATATGTATAAAATAGATAGCTAATAAGAACCTGCTGTATAAAAATAAATGAAATAAGATTTTTAAAAAAATAGATATACCGGTAAAAACTCAGTTTGAACTGATCAATTGCATTAAGGACTTTAGAGATAAAGTGTATTGTTTCCAAATCAAAAGAAAAGGCTAGAATATTCTCTAGCAGTAATCAGAGATGCCTTTAGTACTTAATTTCCAGACCTGAAACACTGAATATGTATTATTAAGCATAGAGATATGTTATAGAGAGTCATGTACTCTGTGTACAGAGAATTATGAACATTCATTGTAATCAGTTATCTTTTGCCATAGATATCCAGGCTAAAACCTAGTTTTTCTTATACAAGTAGGTATATTATAGAGTTTCATAATATAGTATATCCAAACCCATCAGTACTTCATGAAAATATTTCATAAAGCTTGTAAAATATCTGAAATGTTCTAGAACAACGGACATAACTATGTACTTCACTGGCAAGGGACCTCAGGATCCAAGGAACAATTGGTTGGTGAGTTTCCTGGGTACCAGGAATGATCATGTCCATTGATATCTACCACCAATCAGGATGCTCTTTCTTTTTGAAAAACATTAATTTTACCAAAATTACATTACCAAATATAATTATTCTTACAATAATTAGATGTGTAATAATGCCTTGATTTATTTTATCTTTTGAAGAGATACATGTTTTTAAGTGAATTGAAATGTAGTTTGTCTTTAGGAGTTGATATACACATGAAAGTCTTTGAGTAAGTGTGAGCAAATTTAGTTTAGCCATTCATTCATCCATTTATTCAAAAATACTTTTATGTGTTTGTTATATGCCAGTCACTGTTCTAGGCTATTGGACTTGAACAAAATAGGCCAAAAAATCTGCTTTTCTGGCACTATAAATTACATTGGATGGATAATAAAAAGTAATAAGAGCTATATGAAAAGTAATAGACCATTGTATGAGGGTATGGAAGGTAATTTTAAACAGGGTAGTCAAAGTAAATCTCATTGAGTATATGACATATGAGCAAGGATGTTTGCATTACGTAATAAATCATCAAATATAGAAAACTTTTGAGTGAAATTTATGATGTAAGTTAAGTTGACACTGCTTTGTACAAACATCTCAGCACCAAACATGTACGTTAAACCTTGGAGTTGTAAAAGTATTATTTTTCTCAGGATAGAAATGTCAGTTTGCCTTACACAGATATACAATATATATACTTATATATACGAATGTATATATGTACATATGTAGTATATATAATTTTAATTTCTGGATAGGCTACAGATAGCATTTTATGGGACAAAAGTTGGCAAAATTACGAACAAAGTGATCATAATTATGCAAGTGTAGTTTGAATTTACCTAATTTGAACTGGCATTGAATATTCATCATAGATTTTATGGTGTACAAAATGCAACTGCCAAATGGAAGCCAAAGCATACAAACAAAACAAAACCTTGGGACTCTTAGATCTGTGTAGTAATTGATACATTAATTGATGTGAACCAGATTGGAAAGTTCTTCACTTTAAAAAATTAAGTACCTAAAGAATTAAAGAAAACATGTCATGGTTGAACAATCTCCTTCTGTTTAAATAAATGTTATTTTACAAAATATTGGGTTATTCATATTTTATAGGGGTAATGTACTTTGGCTGACCAAGTAATTAGAGATAATATTTTATGCCAAGTTTGGAATAACACAGACATAGAGAATTTCAAAAGATTTTAAGCAAACTTAAAAAAAAATATACAAAGTTTCTAATGGAAAGTTTTTTTTAGACTAGTAATAACTTAGAGTAATTATTACAGACTGAATCAGAGATACACATGAATTAACTTTCAAATGTAATTCTGATTGTAATGTTGCTAGTATATCATCTGTATAACACATTCATCAGTGAAACCCTGTATACTCAAAGGATAAATTAAAACATACCAAGTAACAAGGTGTGATTTAAGATTCAAAAATAAAAACAAAAAAAAGAACTGAGCCGTACATTTGTTAATAAGCCCATAACCTAACTAAATTTTTCAGAGCAATTCAGTCTGTTTGGTTTAGGGTTTCAGGTATGCAGCATCAGGCTGTCAGAGCTATATCAGTTCATTTTATTTCACTAAGCAAGAAGAATATCCACATTTTCATCTCCAATCTATCAGCATTTAGCCATTGTTTAATTCAGTACAAACTCTGATGATCTCATTCATTCAAATATAACATTTCTTTGTAAATTTCCCAAATTTTATCAGCAATCTGAGGTTTCTTTTGATTTCTAGAATCCACCAACTGCTGGGCATTTCTAGTTTGTCCCCCTGCAGTCTTCTCAAATGGAATTTGTTTAAAAACAAAAACATATGAATCTTTATCTTCAAGACCCAAACTACCAACCCCTCAAATTATGTCTTAAGTATTTTAATTGCCACCCCACCCTTATTGTCTATACCTACTCTTTTATTTTTGCTTCATCATGTAGAAGATAACATTGTTACCTACTTTGACTCTCATTTTTAAAAGAAACTCTAAGCAGTTTCCTTATAGATAGCTTTTCCCCAATCTGAATAATTCACCATTCTGCAAAGTGATCAATCTTTGTAAACTTCCACAACATAATTTTCTAATTATTGCCTTTTGGTTTGCCTCCACTGAACTCCTTGCATCTGCTATGACTTCTCTGCTCCCTTTTTGCCTATTTTACAAATAATTTTATTTAAGACTCATTTTAAATTAAACTTTTTATTACACCATTTTATTGACCACCAAATGTGAAAGTAATTTCCCTTTACTCCAGAATCATATAGATTTTTATTCGCACCTTTTACAACATTGAAATTGGCAAGATTTAAACAGAACATATGGGGCTTCCCTGGTGGCACAGTGGTTGAGAATCCGCCTGTCAATGCAGGGGACATGGGTTTGAACCCTGGTCCAGGAAGATGCTGTGGAGCAACTAAGCCCGTGCGCCACAACTACTGAAGCCCGTGAGCCACAACTACTGAAGCCCACGCACAGCAAGAGAAGCCCCCACTCACCACAACTAAAGGAAGCCTGCATGCAACAATGAAGACCCAACGCAGCCAAAAATAAATAAATTAATTAAAAAAAAAACAACATATGGAAGGAAGACTGCTCATCACACTTTCAAGCTATTCTCTGTCATGGAAGATGAAAAATTGGATAGAATTTGTGTCTCTGAATTTTAAAAGAATTTGCACATCCAACTACAGAGTGAATTCGACCTAGGCATGTGCGCTCCTGGAGAAACTAAAAGATGGCAGGCAGTTAAACCAGTAATCCTCAAATAATTATTTTAATCAGGGCAGGGAAAAATGGTTTTCTATTAATAAGATGTGGTTTTTTTCCTCTTATATCTAAATTAGCCATTTATAAGTACATTTATTATGTAATTTTCTGAAGCAGGTATTTTGTTGCAGAAAAGGCATATTAAGCAATTTTAACATTTATGTAATAAATTTAAATCAAGTTTTACAGATGAATATCATACTAATTTGTAATATCCTGATTCAGATGTTCAACTTGTGATTGTGTCTGGGTTTTGATAGGATTTTTCATTATTAATAGACCATTTTCTTTTAGAGCAGTTTCAAGTTTAAATTGAGCAGAAAGTACAGAGAGTTTCCATATACCTCCTCTTCCTTTACCACCCTTCCCGCACCTCCACAATTACCCCTCTTATTAACAGCCTGCATTGTTAGTGTGGTGCCATTATTGGATTGGATAAAGGAATAATGTCATGTATCCATCTTTGCAGTATCAGACAGAATACTTTCACTATCTTAAAACTGCCCTGTGTTCCATCTATTCATTCTTACCTCCCTCCCACTGAACCCGTGGCAACCACTGATATTTTTACTATCTGTATAGTTTTGCCTTTCCAGATTGTCCATAATTAGAATCATATGATATGTACAATTTTCAGACTAGCTTCCTTCCTTAGCTTAGAATTCATACATTTACGGTTCCTTTATATCTTTTCCTGGCTCAATAACTTATTTCTTTTCATGGTTTAATGAGATTCCATTGTGTGAAAGTACCAAAATTTAACCATTCACTATTGAAGGACATCTTGGTTGCTTTCAGTTTTGGGCCATTATGAATAAAGTTGCTATAGACATTCATGTACAAATGTTTGGGTGGATATAAGTTTTCAATCATTTGGATAAATATCTGTGAGTATGATTGCTGAATCCTATTGTATGACAGTGTTTAGCTATAGCTTTGTAAGAAAGTGCTGTAACTATGTACCAAAGTAGCTGTACCATTTTGCATTCCCAGAAGGGAATGAACGAGAGTGCCTGTTGCTCCACATCCTCGTGAGCATTTGGTGGTGTTTGTTTTAGATTTTAGCCATTCTGATAGGTATGTAGCACTATCATGTTTTAATTTGCCATTTCCTAAAGACACATGTTGTTGAGCACCTTTTTGCATGCTATTTGCCATCACCCTTTTTGATGAGAGTTGTGTTCAGTCTTTTGTCTTGTTTTGGTTTTGGTCTGGTTTTCTTATTGTTGAGTTTTAAGGATTCTTTATTTATTTTAAAAACAATAACTTTATAAAGGATACAAGTCCTTTATCAGGTATGTGTTTTGCAAATATTTCTCCCAGTCCGTGGTTTCTCTTTTGTTTTCTCTCTCTTAACAGTCTTTCTTGTAGCAAGTTTTAACTTTAATAAGCTCTATCCTATCAATTTTGTCTTTCGTGGGTTGTATCTTTCAGTTTTGTGTCTAAAATTCATTGCTAAATCCAAAGTCACCTAGATATCCTCCTATGTTATCTTAGAGAAATTTTATAGATTTGTATTTTATGTATAGTTCTATGATACATTTTTAGTTAATTTTATGAAGGTGTCAAGTAAATGTCTAAATACTTTTTTTCATATTCAGTAGGCACCTGCTGATAATTTATTAGTTACATGATTATATTCACTTTTTTGCACATGGATTTTCAGTTTCATTGCCATTTGTTGAAAAAATAACCTATTTTCCATTCAGTTGCTTTTATCCTTTGTCAAATCTTAGTTCACTATATTTGTGTAGGTCTCTTTCTGGGCTTTCTATTCTTTTCCATTGACCTTTTTGTCTGCTCTTTTGCCAATGCAACACTGTCTTGATTATTGCAGCTTTATAGTAAGTCTTGAGATAAAGTAATGTCAGTCCTGACTTTCTTCTCCCTCTTCACTATTGTGTCTGATATTCTGGATCTTTTGGCTTTCCATATAAACTTTAGAATTACTTTATCAATATCCACAAGGTAACTTGCTGGCATTTTTATGGGGATTACATTGAATCTATGGATCAGTTTGGGAAGAACTGACCACTTGACAATGCTGACTCTTATTAACCATGAACAGGGAATATCTCTACATTTATTTGGGTCTTCTTTGATATCTGTCATCAGAATTTTATAGTTTTTTTCATATATATGTTGTGAATATTTTACTGGATTTATACCAATGTGTTTTGGCAGTTTTTTAGTGCTGCTATAAATGGCTTTGTGGCTTTAATATCAAATTCCGATTGTTCATTGCTGGTATGTAGGAAGGCAATTGGCTTCAGTATATTAAACTTTTATTCTGCAGTCTTGTTACAGTCACTACTTGTAGGAATTTTTGTTGTTGATTTTTTGAGATTTTCTACATAGGCAAGCATGTCATCTACAAAGAGAGATTTTATTTCTTCCTTCCCAATCTGTATACTTTTTATTTCTTTTTAAAAAATCTGATTGCACTGGCTAGGAGTTCCAGTATGACGTTGAATTGGAGCGGTGAAAATGGATGTCTTTGTATTGTTACTGATCTTAGAGGGAAAGCTTCTAATGTCTCACGATTAAGTATAATGTGAATTGTAGGATTTTTGTAGATGTTCTATATCAAGTTGAGGAAATTCCCCTCTATTCATAGTTTGCTGAGTTTTTATCATAAATGCATGTTGGGTTTTATAAAAGGTTTTCTTGCATCTATTGACATGATCATATGACTTTTCTTCTTTAGCCTGTGAATGGGAAGGATTACATTAATTGATTTTGAATGTTGGACAAACTTACATACTTAGAATAAATCTCCTGTGGTTGTGGTATATAATTCTTTTTATTTGTTGTTGGATTTGACTTATAAATATTTAGTTGAGGATTGTTGCATGCATATTCATGAGACATACTGCTCTGTAATTTTCTTTCTTGTAGTACTCTGTATACATTGTCTATAGTCCTATTCTGTATATATTGTCATATGAAAATGATGACACTAAGCTAAGAAAATATTTGTATTTGCTTCTTTGCAGCAAATACTAAGGGGAGTTACTTTCAGCCATGCATTTTTATGAAAAGCTAGAAAAATAAATGAGCCCCATTCTTACAACATTTTGTCTTTATCTGGAAGCTATTTCCTGTGGGAGTGTGGACATTAGGGCAATAGTGGGAGATGTCAGGAAGCATATATGATGTTTGTACAGTACAGAGGTGACAGTAGTAGCCAAGGGAAAAAAAATCATAATGAGCAATAGCAACAGGACAATGTGGGCTTTGGGGACATGCCAATCCAATCTCATTTACGTGGTATTCCCTCTCCAGCCACAATAGCCATCCTTGAAGACACAGATCTGTCTGAGACTAACACTCACTGGCAAGTGGAAACTCTCACTTTCTGAACCCGGGTTCATTGTTCAATTATTTTCTTAAGGCTACGTTTTTAGCTATAGTGAATCCCTAGAGCTCTCTGATTTTTTGCTCTGTATAGTCTGTTTGGTATATGTGTATGCACACACGATGAAGCTCTGCCACACTGATCCAGGGTCTCAGCTGTCAGCATCCGTGGATTACTCCTGTGGACTCCTGCCCTAGAGCAGCGTACGGCAAAGACTTCTAGGTGTCATTCAAGAGGTGTTGTGTTCTAGTAAGGGGTTCTCCACCCCCTGTTTTAGATTCTAAGAACACATTCACATTTGTTAATTTGGATACTGAGAACACTTTAACATTAGTTAAAGCTTTGGCTTCCTGATTAAACTGAAATTGAATAGGGAGCAATAAGGAAGGGGAAGGTAATGGGATGGCTGCTTTTTTTCTGTCTTGCTCACTTGCATGAATGGCTTTGCATTGAATTGGAAGGCTTCCAGTTTGATAAAATAGGGGGAAATGGAAGGTCATAATTTTGTTCTTGATATATTTAAGGCACCTTCACTGAGAGAAGGGTTTCCAAGTAGATTTTTATTGTATGAATCTGGGGAATAGAGAGAAGTCTGAGCAGCAGATATAAGATCAGAAACCTCTGTAAATAAATAATATTCAGTGACATGTTTGTGGATGAGATTCCTTGGGGAAAATAATCAGTGTAAAGTGATAAGTGGATACAAATGTAGGCCTGATGAAATTCATGGAGAGAAAAGGAGAATGAGCCTAAGAAAGAGACAGAGGACATCAGAGAGAAAGGAGGAAAACCTGGGGAGTGAGGGTCACAGAAATCAATGTGAGAAAGTGTTCAAGGAGAAGAGATGACAACAGTGATTGAACCTGGCAAAAGGTAATGTAAAATAAGAATGTAATTTAGTCACATGGAGGTCATTGGTGACATTAGAAAAGCATTTACGCTGGAGGTAGAATTCAAGTTACTTTTTTCTTATAACTCACATATAATTCAGCAAAAAGTTCTGTTAACTTTACTCCCCAAATTCAGCTAGCATCTGACTCTACCTCATTTCTCCACTGCTGCCACCCTGGCCCAAGCCCCATCATCTCTTGCCTGGACAACTCCTTCCAGTCTTCTCTTAGAATCTGTCCCCAATACAGTGGTATGAGTAATCCTTTAAAAACAGCAATCAGGGGATTCCCTGGTGGCGCAGTGGTTGAGAGTCCGCCTGCTGATGCAGGGGACACGGGTTCGTGCCCCGGTCCGGGAAGATCCCACATGCCACGGAGCGGCTGGGCCCGTGAGCCAGGGCCACTGAGCCTGCGCGTCCGGAGCCTGTGCTCCACAACGGGAGAGGCCACAACAGTGAGAGGCCTGTGTACCGCAAAAAAAAAATTTTTTTTTTAATTTAAAAATTTAAAAAAAACAGCAATCAGATATGTTACTCCTCTCCTGAGGACATCAAAATGACATCCCATTTTAATCAAAGTAAAAGGCAAATTATTTATAACCTACAAGGCTCTACATGAATTGGTTTTTGTTACTTTCCTGACAGCACCTCCTTCTCCTCCCACTTCCATTCCCTCCACTCCAGCCACACTGACCTGCTATTCCTTGCTCATGGAATGTGGCCACAGTAGACTCCTTTGGCTCTTAACTCACAGGCCCAGGATGGTAGAACAGCTCCTCTCTGGAACCTTGCTGGAGTTGAGGAAGAGGGAAGCAAATAATGCCTAATCCAAATGTTGTCATATGACCAAGGATAACATCAAAAGAATAAGGGACAGGAACAGCTTGATAGGAAGGGACATCTTATGTGTAGAAGATAATATAATCTATCTAGGCCTTAGTATCACCCTAGGGTCTTAATATGCCCGTATTCTCCTAGATGTATGATACCCATTTTGTTTATAGAACCCTTTACCATTATTGTTATTTAAATAATGTTGATGTTTTTACATAGCCTTCCTTTTATTATTGTCTAAACTCTTGTTAGCTATTTTACTAAATACATTATTTTCTCTGTTACATATCTGGGAAGAGTTGGTTTTTTTTTTTAATATTTTGGCTTTTCCTTACACTCATCAGTGTCTAAATGTAATGCATATTTTTACATTCGGACTCCTGGGCCAGAACTTAATTTAAAGCATTCTATAAATGTATTCCTGTGTTTGCTTTGAAAACAAAACATCACTGGGTAAAATGATGCAAATTCATAAATTCCAAATCCCTAATAAAAACTCTAGTTTTATCAATCACATTGAGTTTTCCTTTCCTGACAGCTGGAGTAGGATTAAGCTCCTCTTTGGTGTCAGAAGAACCTATCCCAAGCAGACAGAAGAGAGGAAGGAATATGTTAGCTCTCCAAAAGGGCTTCTCTCTATAGAAAACATAAGAAATAGAAAAATAATTCTGGAAACCATTATATAGATTAATTTGTCAAGTTAGTGCACTAGTTCATGCTTGAAAACTTACATATTTTTGAATTCAAAGGAGTAAAGTATAAATTTTATGAAAACTGAAAAACAAAAGGCATAGTAATAAAAGAGGAATGTATCTGGGAGCCAGAAATGGAATAGAAATACTTAACAATGAGCTGGGTTGAAGCTATGTGATTGACGTTTTCCAAATTCAGAATAACAAATGAAGGGTGGGAGTGTGGTTCCTAAGGTATAAAAGGAATTAAGCAAAAGTTTTTTAACGCACATGGTTATGTGATGCCAGGTAGACTTAGTTAAGATAGACATCTGGAAGAGCTCATGAAAGGTGAGGGATGAAGGAAAGAATGTATCCATGCCAAATGGGATGTGTCTTTATCTCAAGCAAGGGAAAGCAGGAGATAGGTAACAATACGATATGGCTTTCAGGGATGAGTCACAAACCCACTGAATTCCATGACGAGATGTGACACATCCTCAATACCACTCCTGGGAAATAATGCTAAAGGGAGATTTAAAAGCTGATGCTTCAGTGGGCACAGAAAAAAAATCACTAGACAGTGAGAATTGAACCAAGAGGAAGAGAGAAAAAACAAAGGAAAGGAAGAAACAATCTCTCACCTATCAAAGAAAATACATCCCATCAAAATGAATTTGCAGCCTCAAATGCCAAAGCTCATGAAGAAATCTAGTGCTAAAAAGATAACCAATATAGTCATCAGAGAGTTAATCTCTGATCTTTCTATAGGAAATTCATTTTATATATTAATCTAACCAAGAACTTAAAATACATATGTACAGAGATGGAAAAGAGAATTTTTATTTAAAAAGCAATATTTGTTTATATAAAACAAAAGGGAGGAGTCTAACAAAATCTTGTTAATAGCAAATAAACTTACGGAAATTGCAGAGAGTTCCCAGATGAAGAGGTCTGTGGCGGTAGGAAGTCTCATCATCCAGGATTGCTGCCCTCCGCATTTAAAACCAGAGACTCAATTCCCCTAGTTTATGAGTATCCACACCCCAGTGTTTCATGTGAGCATTCAATTTTCCTGACCTTTGTGTAAGATCATACAAGTAAGCTGCGTAGTGGAATAGACATCAAAAGCTCTGTTTTCAGAGCCTAGTCTTTTTTTTCTTGGATTAATTTTTATTGGAGTATAGTTGATTTACAGTGTTGTGTTTCTGCTGTATAGAAAAGTGAATCAGTTATACATATATCCACTCTTTTTTAGACTCTTTTCCAATATAGATTAGTACAGAGTATTGAATAGAGTTCAAATTCCTTGCAGCCACTGATCATGTGCCTCTTGGCCATTTGTATGTCTTCTTTGTAGAAATGTCTATTTAGGTCTTCTGCCCATTTTTTGATTGGGTTGTTTGTTTTTTAATATTGAGCTGCATGAGTTGCTTGTATATTTTGGAGATTAATCCTTTGTCCGTTGATTCGTTTGCAAATATCTTCTCCCATTCTTAGGGTTGTCTTTTCATCTTGTTTATAGTTTCCTTTGCTTTGCAAAAGCTTTTAAGTTTCATTAGGTCCCATTTATTTATTTTTTATTTCCATTACTCTAGGAGGTGGGTCAAAAAGGATCTTGCTGTGATTTATGTCAAAGAGTGTTCTTCCCATGTTTTCCTCTGAGAGTTTTATAATGTTCAGTCTTACATTTGGGTCTTTAATCCATTTTGAGTTTATTTTTCTGTATGGTGTTAGGGAGTATTCTAATTTCATTCTTTTACATGTAGCTGTCCAGTTTTCCCAGAACCACTTGTTGAAGAGGCTGTCTTTTCTCCATTATATATTCTTGCTTCCTTTGTCATAGATTAGTTGACCATGGGTATGTCGGTTTATCTCTGGGCTTTCTATCCTGTTCCATTGACCTATATCTCTGTTTTTGTGCCAGTACCATATTATCTTGATTACTGTAGCTTTGTAGTATAGTCTGAGGTCAGGGAGTCCGATTCCTCCAGCTCCATTTTTTTTCCCTCAAAATTGCTTTGGCTATTCGGGGTCCTTTGTGTCTCCATACAAATTTTAAGATTTTTTGTTCTAGTTCTGTAAAAATTGCCATTGGTAATTTGATAGGGATTGCATTGAATCTGTTGATTGCTTTGGATAGTATAGTCATTCTCAGAGTTTGAGTTTTCCAATCCAAGAACATGGTATATCACTCCATCTGTTTGTGTCATCTTGATTTCTTTTATCAGTGTCATAGTTTTCAGAGTACAGGTCTTTCACCTCCTTAGGTAGGTTTATTCCTAGTTTTTTTTATTCTTTTTGTTGCAATGGTGAATGGGATTATTTCCTTAATTTCTCCTTCTGATCTTTCGTTGTTAGTGTATATGAATGCAAGAGATTTCTATGCATTAATTTTGTATCCTGGCAACTTTATCAAATTCACTGATTAGCTCTAGTAGTTTTATGGTAGCATCTTTAGGATTATCTATGCATAGTATCATGTCATTTGCAAACGGTGACAGTTTTACTTCTTCTTTTCCAATTTGTATTCCTTTTATTTCTTTTTCTTCTCTGATTGCTGTGGCTAGGATTTCCAAAACTATGTTGAATAACAGTGGCAAGAGTGGGCATCCTTGTCTTTTTCCTGATCTTAGAGGAAATGCTTTCAGTTTTTCACCATCGAGAATGATGTTTGCTGTGGGTTTGTCATATATGGCATTTATTTATTTATTTTTTTTGCGGTACGTGGGCCTCTCACTGTTGTGGCCTCTCCCGTTGCAGAGCACAGGCTCCGGACATGCGGGCTCAGCAGCCATGGCTCATGGGCCCAGCCGCTCCGCGGCATGTGAGATCTCCCCGGACCGGGGCACGAACCCATGTCCCCTGCATCGGCAGGCGGACTCTCAACCGCTGCGCCACCAGGGAAGCCCACTGTTACCCTTTTTAAAAATCATTATGAAATTGAAGTTGAAAGTTTTGTGCGATTTACTCAAGACCTCAGAGCTGGTGATGAGCCTGTACTGACTCTAAGGCCTATGGCTTAACCCACAATAATCTATTTTTCCCTTGGGTCAGTACCCCACATGTCATCACAAAATGGGTTTATTTGACAAATTGGCAGTGTCTCTTGCCCATACTTCATTAAACAGGAGTGTTGCCTATAAATATAACAGGTCATTTTATAGCCATTGATAGTGTAAAACTGCCTCTTTCTTCATGTAAATGCTGAAGTAGCAATGTGTAATCTATGTAATCTGACTAGAAACTTGTCTAGAAAATAGTTAAGAAATGTGTACTTAGGAATAATTTATCACTGATATTTTCATCTACATATAAATAATTATATTGCATTAGCATCAAGAACATATTAAATATATTTGAAAAATACAATTTGATAAATATTTAAATACAAACTTATTGTTAATATAAATTATGGTGAATTCAATAATCACTCAAAATTGACTATAACAAATTTATTTTTAGACGATAGTAGACAGATATTTTGAAATATTCTTCAGCATGGTATTAGTATCTTCCAGTGATGATATATGTAATTATTATATAAGATCAATAAAGCTGATAGCTTTTAAATCTTGGTTTTCTTTTCAATATTGAGAATTACATTGAGAAAATTTAGTTATAAGGAATAAATAAAGCAAAAATAAAAGTAGGAACATAATGTCATAGCTGAAGATTGAGGAAGTGCTATATACTCCTTTTCCTAAGACATTTATAGAAAAAATATAAAGACGTATCATAGTTAGCATGAGAATTGTCTAAAATCAGCTATAGCATTTCACGAATTTTTTTCATCTTTAAATTAATTGAAAGAGTTATGATTCCTTCAACTAGGGATGGTCAAGCTCCTCTAAATAATAAATATGAAGCTAAAAAGCCTACAAAAATGATGACAAATTCCTTTATTCTAAAAAGTGATTTATCAAGCTATTTTGCCCTTGTAACAAATATTGAACCTAAATAGCAAGATATTTGAAGTTGAACAATTTCCCAATATTTTAACATAAGATTCTATTACATTATTTGATATATATAATTGAAAGGGAAGTAAAATAAAAATCCTCTTCCAACAAATCCCCATCTGTGTCAAAGGAATTTAAATCAGAAATTTTATCCGAACATGAATATTGCTTTTATTGCAATAATAACTAACACTATTCCCAAGCCTTGAAGCATAGACAGATATATATTCAGAAATATCATGAATTGAATTAGACCAATATATGTTCAAGAACAAAACAATTCTCTAAAGATCTTGAAAACATAATAATCTAACAATAAAATCACCTGTACCTAAGTATATTTTTCTGGCATATCTTTAAATTGAATTGTGGGAGGAATCTTTTGTCGCTATTGCAAATGTAAAACAATTTGCTATCTTAGAATACTCTTTTGTTTTTATTTCTTTTCTTCCCTTTAGAGTAGCTTACTAATGTGTAATCAGTGACTTTCTGTCATTGGACTTACTAGCAAACATCTTGACACAATTTCCAATATGTGTGACTGATTTATTTCTAAATATTTGGAGTTTTTTCTTTTTCTTTTTTTCCATTGTGTGGATTTTGGATCTTTTCCTTTTTGGGGTTTGCTCTATTTGCCATGTTGTCTCGTGACTTTATAGAATTTGTGAACTTTTTAGCCATTATGTCTTTGACTATTCTAAGCCCCACACTTTTTCTTTTCCTCCTAGGACTCTGATGATATAAATGTTAGACATTTTATATTATCTTATATACTCTTTTTAAGACTGTGTTTTTTTCCTCTCTGTTTTCTCTTTCTTACTCAGATTGGATCATTTTTTTGGGTCTGCTTTGGGTTTACTGATTCTTTCCTATTGTTTCCAACATACTATTGGGTCTGTACAGTGAGGTTTAAATTATTTGGTTATTGTTTTTTTTACTTCTGTAGTTTTATTTGGTTTTTCATAACTTCTATTCTTTGCTGAACTTTCTCATGCTTTAATTACTATCAAGAGCATTTGTAATTGCATGGTGAAGCGTAGGTAGTATGACTTGTTTGAGGTAAAAATTCTGAATATCACCATTGTTTCAAACCTAAACACTCCATATATCTATTAATTAAAATAAATTCTTAAAAAGCATTTGTTTTCACTCTTTGAGAATTACTAGAGTCCTGTAGTATAATAACAACTATAGTTTTCTATATAGTTATTTTAGTCATAATTATGTTATAAAGTTTTACATATATATAGTAAAATTTCAGTGTATAAATTGTCTTTTTTCTATACTGAGCAACTCATTTGCTCTTGTATAAATCATTGCATAATGGGATACTCTAATTTTTTTTCAGAGTTCTTATTAATAGTTGTAGGAAATATGTTGTTAATGATTATGCAGTAAATGAAATGTGTTTTAGGTACAAACTTCACAATGATGTAAAGAATTATGCTGATTTAAAAACTCATGCTTCTGATAATCAATGTTCTTTATCAATTCTTACTTTTTAAGTGTTCTCTTCATTTTTGTTTCTCCTCCTCTTCTTTTCCACCTCTTCCTTCTACTCTTATTGTTTGCTTTGTGATCTAGGTTTAGCCTATAGAATATGTTACACTTGTTACACTGAAAATATGCAGAGGGTTACTGATTATCTTCAATAATGAAAACATATCTCTACTGGATAGAAAACAATACCTTGATCTTTTAAAAATAAAACTAATAAACATTCTCTCTGCTGCAGTAGCTGAGGCTTTGGCTTTTTAAATACTTTTTACCCATTAACATGCTGGTAATATATGGACAACTTTGTAAAACTTGAAGAAATTCATCCCCCTAATGCAATTTTTATACATTGTTTTCTCATCAGCAAGCACTTGTACGCATGTGGAAGTATTTGTTTTAAAATTTTACATGTATTTCATAGGAGAGCAATTGCAATGAAATTGTGCATATAAACTATCATCCCTGTTGACTATTTCAAATCAGTTCTCTATTTTTTCCTGATTGAAATAGCATTTATTTATTTTGTAAAGAAAAGAAGAACCTTTTTTTGAAAGTAGAGAAACTTCCTTAAGTATTTAGAGACTAAATCTTCTTTTTAAGAAATGTCTTTGCAATATTTTTTTTCTACCAGGCAGTTAGCTAGATATGGAAGTAAAATAATAATAATAATAATAATAATAATACAGGAGGTTGAAAGGCTAGGTGTTAATTTTGTTGAGTTTCACTAATCAGCAGTGCTTGCTTCCAGTTACAAGTAACCATTAAACTTAAAGAGGACAAAGCTGGCAAGAATTTTGCTTCGAGCATGTTAGGTTCTGAAATAAAATGCCCGTTAGTTCACTTCTGATGGCCAGATATTTCTCTCTAGCCATTAGGCATGCTAAGGCTTTTACAGGTTCTTGAATGTATTTCATAGCTACTTTGGGATGAAATACTTACCTTGGTAAAGAGTTTATAACATTTGTTCTATTATTAGTTTCAACTCAGTCAATGTAGTTGGGTGTTACGATCATTAATTTTTTCTAAATGTATGTGTTATATCACATAGTTATGGTAAAATTTATATAGTTGTTTTCAGTGGTTATTCAGTTGTCAAAAATGTTCAAATGTGGAAACCAGCGTGTGAATATTAAGAATAACTTTATAAATTTTAAAGTGCTAATAACAAGTAATTTTTTATACTGCCAGTCTTTTGTCTCTTTCAGATTGGCTTTCAAGGTATATCCTCCATAAACTCCTTCATACGTTAGAACTTTTATTTAAGGAGATAGACAAATCCATGGTCTCTTGGTTTCTCTCCCTGTCTCTGTCTCTCTCTCTGTGTAACTGCATCATTTGATACTTACTTTTTCTGAGTATCTCTCAGTCTTTAAATTCATTTCCTTTGCCTTTCTTCCTTTTTTATAGGGCAAAACTTATTTCTAGATCCTTAAAGATAAGTTCCTCTTAATCTTGAAAGTAAATAAATTTATTCTGGTGCATGGAAAATTTCAGCAAGGACTTCCTTCTGTATGACTTTGCATTCATAAATTCAATAACATTTGCTCTTTTAATAGAATTAATCTATACATCTAAGTTCACATGATAATTAATACTCAAAGGTATGGGCTTTCAAGTAAGAAGTTTTGCCAGTCTCCTGTTTTCATTATGTCACATTGCTTTCAATAGAAATGTGTACTTGTTAAAAAAGTGCAGATGTAGTCAAGAACTTGTTTGTAGCATCATAGCTAACAAACTGTTTGAAGTAAACTAAAACTTACTCAGATGTATCAGTGTACTTTCTAAAAACTCAAATTGGGATATTGTGTATATGGGTTGGAAGGAGAAAAATGGTGTTATTACTTTCCAATTTCAGATAAGGTGCCACCAGACTAATTTCAAAAGTTTTATTTTGACATTTGCTATAATAGAAATTTAATTTATTGTCATTATGTGTTCACTTAAATAATTGTACTTAATATCATTATTTATAAACTAATATTAAATCTGCATAACTGTGTCTTTTTCTAAATAACATAATCTTTTCCATCATTAATTTAGAGTTTGGTGAGAAATGTACTTGACAGTAATGCACCCAATTTTTGGTTCATTGATCCAGTTTATATAAGACACTCAGGGGAAGTTAAATCATAAAAATATGTAGTACGTGCAGTATAGAGAGATGTGATTCAAACAGCAAAAATGGCTATCAAGGAAAAAGAAATACATGCAAATTTTTTTTAAAAAGAAATATATGCAAATATTTGGAGGGTTGCAACCGGGGTTTCATGGTTTGATATGCAGAGATCTTTGCATTCTAGGGAGGCATGTGGCTAGCTTATATAACACTTTTATGAATGAGGATGAAATATGGATAGAATGGAAATGATCAATTCTGGCTTGATGTTATTTACTCTTTTTTCCAGATGACCTTTTTCTTACTATCCAAAAACCTAAAAGCTATTAGGTGTAGTTCTCTTTATTTTTCATTTTTTCCTCACATAATATATGTATAGAAGTTCCATAGAAATACACCCATGACCAACCAAGTCTAAATGAGCAGAAAACTTGATGTGCCGACAACATATATATGTTGGCTGGGGCCTTGGCTCAAGCCGTATTTGACTGTTCAAGTGATAAAATTCTGCCATGTGTGTAATAAAGAGAAACACCATCTGATAAACTTCTTACCCTGAAGGTCACGAGTTTGCCTGAGGATCTGCAAGATTTGAGAAAATTGGTTGCTACTCCTTTGCCTACATCTAGAAGAAATTAGTAAGTTAGATAACTAACTGTTACATTTTAAAAAGCCCTATTTTGATTGCTTATGGAGTTTAATAAGCACTAATTTAAAAAATCAAAATTCCCAGGGAAATTAAATCTCTAATATTGGTAAGTGAATTGCTCTTTAAAAGTAATTTATTTCTCAAAAAAAAAAAAAGAAGAAAGAAAAGAAAAAAGTAGTTTAACTGTGTTAATGAATAATTAGAAGATAAGAAGAAAAAATACAAAATAAATGTGAGGCTAGCAACTAATGTATATTCATTTGTCATAATACCTTTTATTTATGTTATAATACATATTTTATATACTATTCTTAACATGTGCTAATTGACACTTGATATATGGTAGAAAATAAGGAAAATATTTTAAAGATCCAAGTTTTATATATTAATGTTGGTCACAGTGAATCTAAAGGGGGGAGAATCATAAGCTTATTAATTTGAGTCAAAAGCTTTATGCCTTTATTCTCATTATAAGAACTATCTTGGAAATGTAACATTTTAACTCATACAAGACTTAGAGTTATTTTTTAATAAAAAGCATAACTATTTAAACTTTTTAAATTAGGAAATGACTGTATATGCCAATTTATCATTATTTTCACAAGATATTTACAGTCATGAAAATATAAGCATATATGTTTATTAAATTATGTTATAATGAGTGATGTTAATTTTAAAAATGTTATGAATTTTGGGAAATGCTGTAAATCTTTTGGGATTAGTCACCTCCCTTAACACTAATTGGACAAATTTTAAAATGTCATCTGACATATTCTTAATATCAACAATGAGTGAGATTATCTATAATGGCACCTTAAATATAATTCCCAAGATCATTTTTAACTTTAAAATCCGAACTTTTAGTAAATTAAGTTGAAAAATGAATAACTCCTGATTACTTGCAAACCTCCTAAGGAAATTAATGTATTTTCTGTGCAGATTGTACTTTTATATCCTTGTCTATAACAAATGTGATGGCTTTTTGTAAGGCGCTGATTAGGAAGGTTATTTCACTGTGATATAAAATACCTGTGCAATACTAAATTTTTCTACAATATCAGTGTAGTCGATAGCTCCATTAAAAGTTTGAATCGATTAGTTACATACATATAAAGGCATACATCATTATAAAATAAAGCTTATAACTAATAAAAGTGAAATCAAATGCCCTTAGAATATGAAATCTGCCATATACTAAATATATATATGCATATATATAAATGAGTATAATCTGCTCTTTCAAAGATATATGAATGAATAATTCAGACACATACACATATGTGTGTGTATGTCTATATCTATATATATATATATAAGCAGAATATATATTCTGTCTGGGTGGTAGAAGTTTCTTATCACTGACTGGAGAGTTTGTTAACTATTTTGTGCTGATTCTGCTATACTATCAAATCATTTTAGTAGATATTTCTTACTTTTAAAAATATGAGAATTTCTTCTAGATGCTGTTTCAGTTTAGATTTTATCACTATAGATAGCGATTGTAATCCTATAGTTGAACATCATCTTTGCACATCAGTTAATTATTGTTAAATATGATATAAAACCCAGTACCCTCTAAGACATTTTCAATAGTGTCTTCTCTAAATGGAGTTCTAATGTGGACACCAAATCCAGCATAATATAAATATCAAGCTATCTTTTATATGCAAATTATTGTTGCAGTTCCCTAGATAGCATTGAGTACCAACAGATATTTACTCATTCACATTGTAACCCACTCTGACACAACACTCAGTAGTAATAGTGTATGGAAAAATAGTTATATATATTTGATGTGCTCCATAGTTTTAAATAGACCAACATTACTGTGGGAGATGTGTACTTTATTAAGCCCATAATATGTAAAATAAAACTGTCATGTCATAAAGGTTTAATTATATTCAGATAAATTGTATTTAATGAATGTAGCTTAGCAGTATGTATTTTTCAAGATGGACAGCCACATATTCCTGTTCAGGTGAAAAGATAGTGCAATAACATTCAATAAATTAAGTTCTAAAATGTTTTACTTGGGGAGTTTAAGATACCTTGTAAAAAGTGGCAGTTTTAACACACACTTTACAACATGGCCCCATAGAGTTGTAAATGCCTTTTACTTTATAGTATGTTCTGATACTTAGGATAATAATTGACTAAATCTTTATGTAAGTATTATGTGTATGACTCACTGTTGATTATAATATTCCTGGTTATTGTAATAAACTAATCGAATCATTTGGTCTTGTTACAAACAGATGGTTTCTGTTCTTCCCTTGTAGCTTCTGATAGGTTCTCATTATAAACTAAGAGCCAGATATGGAGTTCTCTAAAAGGAAAATAAAGGCAGTTTCAGATGTCCCAAATGCAGGACTTCACTGAGAACTCTTAACCGTTGACACTTTGGAGTACAGGCTTCCCATTGTAAATGAACATTGTCATCATGAATTTAAACCTGCCTGTTGGTTCCAGGGAAATTAATCAGAATCTGGAGGATAATTTTGGTCTAGAAGTTGACTTCATGAAAGCAGATTGTTGATCTAAGATACAGCAGAACAATATCTAATTATGAAGAGATGAATGTAACTAATGAGGGAGATCTAATTGCTTTTCTAGTATCAGTTATTGCATTTAGATTGGTACTGCTGTAGTTTCTTTTTGTTTTTTTTTTAACATCTTTATTAGAGTATAATTGCTTTACAATGGTGTGTTAGTTTCTGCTGTATAACAGAGTGAATCAGCTGTACATATACATATATCCCCATATCTCTTCCCTCTTGCATCTCCTTCCCTCCCACCCTCCCTATCCTACTCCTCTAAGTGGTCACAAAGCACCAAGCTGATCTCCCTGTGCTATGTGGCTGCTTCCCACTAGCTATCTATTTTACATTTGGTAGTGTATATATGTCCATGCCACTCTATCACTTTGTCCCAGCTTGCCCTTCCCCCTCCCCGTGTCCTCAAGTCCATTCTCTAGTAGGTCTGCATCTTTATTCCTGTCCTGCCCCTAGGTTCTTCAGAACCTTTTTTTTTTTTTTTTTTTTAGATTCCATATATATGTGTTAGCATACAGTATTAGTTTTTCTTTTTCTGACTTACTTCACTCTGTATGACAGACTCTAGGTCCATCCACCTCACTACAAATAACTCAATTTCATTTCTTTTTATGGCTGAGTAATATTCCATTGTATATATGTGCCACATCTTCTTTATTCATTCATCTGTCGATGGACACTTAGGTTTCTTCCATGTCCTGAGCTTCAGTGAACATTGTGGTACATGACTCTTTTTGAATTATGGTTTCTCAGGGTATATGCCCAGTAGTGGGATTGCTGGGTGGTATGGTAGTTCTATTTTTAGTTTTTTAGGGAATCTCCATACTGTTCTCCATAGTGGCTGTATCAGTTTACATTCCCACCAACAGTGCAAGAGCGTTCCCTTTTCTCCACACCCTCTCTAGCATTTATTGTTTCTCCTTGACTTCAGACTATACTACAAAGCTACAGTAATCAAGACAGTATGGTACTGGCACAAAAACAGAAATATAGATCAATGGAACAGGAGAGAAAGCCCAGAGATAAACCCATGCACATATGGTCACCTTATTTTTGATAAAGGAGGCAAGAATATGCAATGGAGAAAAGACTGCTGTAGTTTTTAATTCTATATGTTATGATGGGCAAATGAGAAAGCAATTGGTCTTCCTTCTAGAGTTTTCTCTAACCTTCCCCTGAGTAGGCTATATTTGTGCAAGATGGAATAAAAACAATTTTTGAATAATATTTTGTTTCACCTCACCTCTCAGAATATAGGAGAATATCTATAAGAAGTCTTAACATCATAAGCTGATTAATTATAAGAGGAATACAAGGATGGTCATTCTCTAGATATATGACATATATTCATTAGCCTGTTTTGTAAATATGCCATAGCATTGGCCAAATAAACGAGGTATCTTTATTGGGTCTCTTAACTCTCTCAATCCACATGGGCCTTTGATAGAAGGAAAGTAAGAAACCATTCCTGGAATGAGTTAATATCATTAAATTAGTCTATTTGACATCGAAATTAAATATTAATAAAGGGTAGGCTGAAAAGGTACTGACTAATAGTATTGAATGCCATCTTTGCTTGGTACATAGCTTAAATTTGACTTTCTGGCTGGAAATGCATACCACACCTGTTAACCCTTAGAGAAGCACAACCTGCCAAACTTGATTGATCAGCAGAGTTTATATAAAATTCACAAATTAATGGGCCAGCAATCAGCCTGGGTCAGCAAGTAGCACTACACACTGCACTACATTACAGTCCACTAACTTGCACTGATAGAATAGTTTGAAACAACAATATAAACAAAAAAAACACATACTTTTTTTCCATGTAAAAATGTGTGGATTTTGTCATGTGTCCTTGGTGTACTTTTATTTGAAAAGACAGTTTTCATAGAGACAGTTTTCTCTCGTATATGCATACAAACTATCTGTTGACTTATCACATGAGACCTATCACATACCTAAAATGTGTCAGATGCCATACTAGATATTTCAAGATGCATATAAGGTTTTCAAGGTAGGCATTATCATTAAAGAAAAAGGAAAATGCTCAGATATTAAGTAACTTGTTCATGTTTACGTATCTGGTAACTTGTGGTGTGAAGTATTAGCTTTTTTCTTTACTCACATTCCTTTTTTTCACCATCATCTCTTGATTTTCCTTTCCCTCAACATTATTTCTGTTCTTTTTTGGAAAAGAAGTAAATATGAGTGGCTGCCTGTATCAGAGGATGTAAAATCTATTACAGGTGCTTTGTATGACAGGTAATAAAGTGGATTTTGAAGCTAAACTAACAGGCTTGGAATCCCATCTTCACCACTTATAACCTCTGTGGTCTTGATTAAATTACTACTTAACCTCTTTGTGCCTCCAATTACTGGGCTGTAGAGTGGAGGTAGTAATAATATTACCCTGAGAGCATTTTCATGAAAATACATTGAAAATATGTGAAGCAATTAGGACTATGCCTTACCTATAGGGAGTACTATATGATTATTGCTGTTGTTGCTATAGTGCTTCTTAATATTATAACAATCAGTAGTGATGTATGTTGGTACATGTGGCTAAGAATGCATCTGTATTTCTTTAGAGTGTGAAAAGAGGAGCCCCTTATGACATATTCTGCTCTGAGATTTTCAGCTCCAGTATTTGTCCCAGCAAACAGCAAAGAATAACTGGCTCAACAACATGAGAAAAATAAAATATTGTATAAAGCAGAGTTAATTAACCTTCTAATTTATTATCAGCTAACTAAAAAAGATACTAGAAAATCTTCTTTTTGAAGTAAATATTTTCTATAATTAATGTGTACAGCAAATCTGGAATTTGAAAGCAAAATAAGACAAAAGCCTCAAAATAATATCCTAAAGTACCTTTGAATAAATAGAATACATATAGGCTTCCTTTTTTTGAAGGCATTCTATAGCTTCTTATTGCTTTTATGCCAAAAAACAGTTTTCTAAAATTTGTTCCAAATTCCAAACTCAAGCTCTTACATAGCCTCTCCCTTCAATGCTCTTTCTCCCAATCTGTGCTGGTGTTTTTAAACATTGTTTAAACAAAAACTGGATAATTTGGCACCAAACGTAAACCAACATGTACAACTTATGTTTCATTCATGAAAGATATATACTGTTGTGGGTGTGACTGTGAGGAAGGAAATGTTTTTTTGGTTTTTTGTTTTTCTGTAAAGTATGCAGAAGGGGCATGGTATAGGTTATAGTCAGCACCCAGTGTCCCATCCAAGACAAAGAAATACTGCATTTACTGTATAGTAACCTAAAACATTTTTTGCTGTGAGTATGTAAGAGGTCATGATCAGAGCATACGAAACAGTATTTAACCTTAACCAGTAGACTGGTATGGTAGAAGTGTATTCAACTTAAAATTTTCAGTTATTCCAAATAAATAACAGTATTGTGCTATACACACAAAAATTCTGAAAATTGTAGTTCTTTTATTTGAGTCTAAGAAAATTTATTTTAATTCCTCAAATATGGCTTGTCATCTCTCAGTTAGGTCTGTGTCTTAAGCTGTTTCCTTTACCAGAAGTTCGTGTCCTTCCTACCATGTTTTTCCCCAGTGATCCATGGGATTTCAGTTTAACTATTATTTCTTGTTGCATATCTTCCTGTCTGCTTATTTCCTTTTTTCACAGTGCAGTATCAGGGCATACACTTTATTAATCTGTGTATTTTCTTGTGTTTTCTGCTGGACTGCATTATGTGTAATGAGAAAGTCTTGTTCACTTCTGTTTCCCCTTGATTATTATGTAACTGGTCCTCAGAAATTGTTAAAAGTCTACTATAAAAAAGGAATTATTTCACATATAGAAACATAAAGTAATATGCTAAAAACTTCTACATGGAAGCAAATACTTACAAATTTAATGTGTATGTCCTATACATGCCTTCTAATTTATACATGCTTCTCAACGTAGTGCTGCCTCATAGTAATTTCAGTTGTCTAATATTTGCTAATGTTGTCAATATAATTAAAGAAAGTATGTAGATAAATTGTTCTATAATAATTTTCTTCAAACCGTTGTATTCAGGTATATAAAAAATGAACTTTATTTCTAAAATCAAATTTAACTCTTAGGTGATTAGATTTCCTATGATTCAGATGTTTTCTCTTTTCACACTTCATTCTTGTATAGACCCGTATACATGGCCATAGCTCTACCAAGGAGTATTCAAGTCCTTAGCTATTTATTTTGTATGTGCAGGCATTAACTGTGGCATTTGTATTTCCTAATCTCTTCAATGTTAGGAAACTATTCATGTGAGTGCTTAGTAATAAACAAATATTTACATCAACCCATGGATCCATAAGATGTTTTCAGATATAGAAAAGCTAAAAGAATTGATCACAAGAGATCTACACTGCAAGAAGCGTTTACCAAAATCCATCAGGCAGAAGGAAAATTATATTGTATGGAATATGTATCTACACAAAGGAATGTGGAGTGATGAAAATGGAAAGTACATAATTAAATATGTAAATTTTTTTCTTATAATCTAAAACCCATTAAAAGAAAATTTCTATTTAAAATTAAAATGACTGACAGCATTAGTAAAACTATCAAGAGGGTAAAAATAGAAATGAAATATTTTAAGTTCTTACACTATATATGAAGTCATCTAATAAGTTAGAGTACCTTCTAAAATATCTACTTTTTTTTTTTTTTTTTTTTTTTTTTGCAGTACGCGGGCCTCTCACTGTTGTGGCCTCTCCCGTTGCGGAGCACAGGCTCCAGACGCTCAGGCTGAGTGGCCATGGCTTACGGGCCCAGCCGCTCCATGGTATGTGGGATCTTCCCGGACTAGGGCACGAACCCGTGTCCCCTGCATCGGCAGGCGGACTCTCAACCACTGCGCCACCGGTAAGCCCTAAAATATCTACATTTTTACTCTCCCTTCCACATTTTATGTTTTTGACATATTTTACATCTTTTTATTTTGTGTACCACTTTTCTAATTACTTTAGATATAGGTGATTTTGCTACTCTTGTCTTTTGACCTTCATACTAGCTTTATGGGTGGTGACCTGCTACCTTTACTATATGTTTCTCTTTACCAGTGAGATTTTTTTTCTTTTGTGATTACTTTTGTTTGTTTGTTTCTAGTTATGACCTTTTCTCTTGCATTAAAGAAGTTCCTTTAACATTTCTTGTAAGATCAATATAGTCATCCTGAACTCCTTTAGCTTTGCTTGTCTGGGAAATTGTTTATCTCTCCTTCATTCTGAATTATAACCTTGCTGGTTAGAGTATTCTTGGTTGTAAGGTTTTTTGTTTTTGTTTATATTTTTTCTTTTAGCACTTTGAATGTATCCTGCCAGTCCCTTCTGGACTGTAAACTTTCTGCTGAAAATCAGCGGATAATATTATGGTAGTACCCTTGTTTGTAACTAGTTGTTTTCTCTTGCTGCTTTTAAGATTCTCTCTTTATTGTTGACTTTTAGCATTTTAATTATAAAGTGTCTTGTTATGGGTCTCTTTGGGTTCATCTTGCTTGGGACTCTCTATGCTTACTGGACTTGAATATATGTCTCCTTCACCAAGTTAAGGAAATTTTCAACCATTGTTTCTTCAAATAGGTTTTGTGTCCTTTTCTCTTTTTGTTATCCTTCTGAGACCCCTGTAATTTAAATCTTAGTATGCTTGATGTTGTCCCAGAGGTCTTTTAAACTATACCCATTTTTCTTATTCTTTTTTCTTTTTGCTTTTCTGATTGGGTGATTTCCACTCCCCTGTCTTCCAGGTCATTGATCCATTCTTCTGTATCCTCTAATTTCTTATTGATTCCCTCTAATGTATTTCTTATTTCAGTTTCTGTATTCTTTTGTTTTGATTACTTCTTTTTTATATTTTCTATCTTTTTGTAAGTTCCCACAGAGTTACTCCATTATTTTCAGAGTTTGATGAGCATCTTTATGACTATTACTTTGAACTCTTTATATGGTAAATTGCTTATTATCTCCTTTTTTTTTAGTTCTTCTGAGGTTTTGTTTTGTTTTTTTTTTCATTTTGAAGGTATTCCTTTATCTCTTCATTTTGTCTAACTCTCTGTGTGTTTGTTTCTATGTATTAGGTATATCAGCTACATCTCCTGGTCTTAAAGGAGTGGCCTTATGTAGAAGGTGTCCTGTGGGGCCCAGTGGTGCAATCCCCCCAGTCACCAGTTCCAGGTGCTCCAGGGGTATCTTTTTTGTGGGTTGCATGTGCCCTCCTGTTGTGGTTGAAGCACACTTGGGCGTGAGGCTGGCCCCCTAGAAGCTGGAGCTGGTTTGTAGGGGAGTGGATGCCAGCCAGGACTGCCTGCTGGGTAGGATGACACGGCCAGCTAGGGTGGGCAGGCTAGGCTAGGCAGAGCAGGTCCTCAAGGGAATACTGAGGCAGGGCACAGTGTTACCTAAGGTGATGGAGAGTGACAGAACTGGTGTCCATCAGCACTGAGCCAGCTACGTGGAAGAATTTTTTTTAAATGACCCCCACCAGTGCTTCTATCCCTAGAGAAAGTTCCACCAGATTCCTACCCCTCTAGCACGCAACTTAAAATTAGTCAATGGACTTCTCATATAACTCAGGCACTTTTCAAGATGCTGCCTCTGCATTGGTACTTGGAGCTGGTGAGTTTGTGCATGAGCCCTTCAAGGGCAGAGTCTCAGTTTCTCACAGACCTCCAGCTCTCCTGGATGGAAAGCCCCTGCTTTCAAAGCCAGATGTTGTGGGAGCTTGTCTCCCTGGTGTAAACCCATCAAGCTAGGGAGCTCCGTGTGGGGCTCAGACCCCTTGCTCCTTACGGGGACTTCTGTGGTTGTGATACCACTCTTGCTTGTGGGTCATCATACCAGGGATGTGGGTTCTGACTAGGTTGTATCTATGCTTCTTTCCATCTCAATGTGGCCTTTTCTTTATATCCTTTTTTTTTTTAACATCTTTATTGGAGTATAATTGCTTTACAATGGTGTGTTAGTTTCTGCTGTATAACAAAGTGAGTCAGCTGTACATATATATATATCCCCATATCTCCTCCCTCTTGCATCTCCCTCCCTCCCACCCTCCCTATCCCCCCCCTCAGGTGGTCACAAAGCACCGAGCTGATCTCCCTGTGCTATGGCTGCTTCCCACTAGCTATCTATTTTACATTTGGTAGTGTATATATGTCTATGCCACTCTCTTACTTTGTCCCAGCTTACCCTTCCCCCTCCCCGTGTCCTCAGGTCCGTTCTCTAGTAGGTCTGCATCTTTATTCCATCCTACCCCTAGGTTCTTCATGACCATTTTATTTCTTTATATCCTTAATTGTAGAAAATCTGTTCTGATAGTCTTCCGGTTCTTCTCCAAGTTAGTTGTTCTACATGTAGCTGTAGTTCTGGTGTGTCCATGGGATCTCTGGTTCTTCCTACTCTGCTATCTTGATCTGGGCTCTGACCTGTATCTTATATTTTGATAGATTAAATATGAAAGCTAAAATTTATAGGGTTATCACTGAAGTATAAAAACATTCCAGGGCTTCCCTGCTGGCACAGTGGTTGAGAGTCCGCCTGCCGACGCAGGGGACATGGGTTCGTGCCCCGGTCCAGGAGGATCCCACGTGCCGTGGAGCGGCTGGGCCTGTGAGCCATGGCCGCTGAGCCTGCGTGTCCGGAGCCTGTGCTCCGCAACGGGAGAGGCCACAGCAGTGAGAGGCCTGCATACCGCAAAAAAAAAAAAAAAAAAGTTCCATATTTGTAGAGAAGGGAAAAAAAGAATAATTAGGAAATATTCCCTGCAATAAGAAAAAAACACAGAAAGACATAAAAATGCACTATAAATAGGACAAACAGGTAATGCAAAAGTAGGTAGCATAAATAAATACAAATAATGTTGTATAGATAATGGTCTTTATTTGAGGTTCATGGTTTAAATATTAATCTTTTAGTAATTCATTTTTGACAATTAAGCTCTAAGAAAGAAGTCACTACAGCCAATTCAATGGCAAGTCATTGAGTAATTCTAAACATAATAATAATAAACCACCATATCACAGTGGTCAGCAACTGCTTCACATCCTCAGCAGGGAGATCAAGGACTGAATGAGCATTAACACTGAATACCACAATTATTCCTAAAATTGGTCCCTCATTTTTAGAGTTGACTGAGCTTTAAATTGCCTGCATTCTGTTGACTATTCAATTCTCTCAGCCAATTGATAAATAAAATACTTTAATCATCAGAATTGATCCACTTTCATGACACTTGCTTTTATTGAAACATTAGATTAGCTCTTTTTATTTTCTGAATTTAAGATTCAGGTCAAGTTAAATGGAGTTTATATCAATACAAATTGTCAGGCATAACCCCTCCTGGGAAATTTTGAGGATTTTTGTAGAATTAAAGTCTTTCTAAAATCAGCAGAGAATAATATAATTTATGTCAGCATGTTGAAATAGTTATTTTTTTCTACAGAAAATAATTATATCAAAATAAAATATTTGAAAGTTACTATTTTATAAATATCAATAATTAGTTGAATTTAGCATGGCTGGATCGTTTCTGTACAGTGACTAAAAGCATGTGTATGTATGTCATATTTACATTTAATATAGGTTACTTTATTGTGTTTGAATGTATATATGTATTTTTGGTTTACATTTTTCTCCCCCACCCCAGTAATTTAATCTGGAGGAATAATCAAATCCTTCTGTTTGAAAGTAGGTAAATTATAAATTCTCTTAGTTTTCCTTCATCTGTGACTATGTTGATTCTTTCTTCATTCCTGAAGGATATTTTCACTCAGTATGGATTCTGGGTTTAGAGGGGTATTTTGTTTATTTGTTTGCTTTCCCCAGCACTTGAAAAATGTTCTGCCACTTCCTTCTGACCTTCAGAAATACTTCTTATGAAAAATCCTTTACCATTTTATTTTTTTTCCCTATAGGTACAATGTTTTCTTCTCTCTCACGGCTCTCCAGATATTCCGATTGTCTTTAGTTTTCAGAAATTTGACTATAATGTGTCTTGTTTTGTATTTCTATAGGTTCATTTGGTTGGAGAGTTCACTGAAATTTTGGGGATGTAGATTTATGGGGTTTCAGCTAAGTTTGGGGAGTTATTCTATTATTTCTTAAAGTGCTTTAAGCCATCCTTTTCAACTCTGATGACACGATATTTAATATTTTTTGTATTCTCATCATTCCTAATGTTCTATTCATTTTTACATCCTATTTTCTTTTTGTTGTTCAGATTAAGTAATTTTTATTTTTTCTATGTTTAATTTCACTGATTTCTCTGTCCTTCCATTCAGCTTCTGTGCCTATCCATTAAGGGTTTAAAAATTTTTTTTTTGGTTATTGTATTTTTCAAGGCTAAAATTTCCATTGGTTTCTTCTCTATATTTTCTATTTCTTTGCTGAGAGTCTTTATTTTCTCATTTGGCATGATCACTGAAGCAGGTTTATGATGACTGCTTTGAAATATGTGCCATAATTCTAACATTTCTGTCATCATTTTGTTGGCATCTCTTGATTGACTGTTGTCATTCAGTTTGAGGTCTCCCTGGTTCTTGGAAGGTTGAATGATTTTTAATTGAAACCTGACATTTTGGGTATCATGTGGCAAGACTCTGAAAGTTAAAATTTTGCCTTAGTTTGCTTTCTTCTGACTTGGTTCTAGTAGGATGGGTTCGGAGCCTCATTAAGCCTTTTTTTTTTTTTTTTTTTTTTTTTTTTGCGGTACACGGGCCTCTCACTGTTGTGGCCTCTCCCGTTGTGGAGCACAGGCTCCGGACGCGCAGGCTCAGCGGCCATGGCTCACGGGCCCAGCCGCTCTGCAGCATGTGGGATCTTCCCGGACCGGGGCACGAACTCGTGTGCCCTGCATCGGCAGGCAGACTCTCAACCACTGCGCCACCAGGGAAGCCCTCATTAAGCCTTTTGAGGGTGGACATTTGGACTTGGTGCTCAGCCTTTGCTGGCATGGATGGAGGTGGGGCTGCAGTTTTATTCCGTGGGGTTTGAATGTGCTTTTCTAAAAGTTTTCTTTCTAGGCTTTCCTTCTCCTAGTTTTTTGGCTGTAGAGGACAGGCATTTGTGGGGGTCTTTTGCTGCCTCACCTCTTAGCATTTCCAGGTTGCTGGGTCCTCTGGCATCCATTCTGAGATGTAAGAGGCAGTAAGAAAACTCTGGAACTTACTACCATGTTGTTCTTCTGGTCACATGAGCCCTAGCTGGTTCACCCTAGAAGTAGAAAAAAAGTGCAAGTACTCCATTTTCCTGAAAGTAGAAACTCTCCTCTTTCTAACTTCTTTCCCTTTGGTGCAATTTTCTTTTTACTTTAGGTTCAAGAAAATGTGCAATTAATTGCTGAGGGATTTATATGGTAGCTGATTCTAAATCCTTACCAAATAATACTCA
This sequence comes from Delphinapterus leucas, assembly GCF_059928025.1. Classification (NCBI taxonomy): domain Eukaryota; kingdom Metazoa; phylum Chordata; class Mammalia; order Artiodactyla; family Monodontidae; genus Delphinapterus; species Delphinapterus leucas. The sequence goes on along the minus strand of NC_143146.1, from coordinate 20,230,471 downwards.
CATCATCTTCTTTTGGGTACTAGTGTCAGTTTACTGTCTTTCTCATTCAAACTGAAGTTTTCCTGACTCTTCATGTGACAAGTGTTTTCAGTTTGGACATTTTGGTTATGTTGTTAGGGGAATCTTGGTCCTATCTGAATCATCTATTTTAGCACGCAGTTGCCTTGTTTAGGTTCAGCATATAGGTTCTGGCCAATTTTATGGGATAGAGTTTGTATGATTGTTTAGTTTCCTCCCCTTGCAGTGCTATTCTCTTCTTCATTTGTCTGGTGCTCTAGGGTCTCCTACTCAGTCCTACTGGTGCCATCTGCAGAGATGGAAGGAACTTCCATGAGCCTCCTGCTGTCACTGAGCAACTTTTGGAGGGACGTGGACAAAGCGACTGGGTCTGTGTGTCCTTATGCCACTGTGTAGAGGGCAGGAAGTGGTAGGACTTTGCTGCTGCTGCTGCTGTCAGCAAATTGGTCTGCCTGCTGGTACCCCAGTTGTTGAGCCAGGTCTGGGATGGCCCACTAGGACTTCGTTGCTTGAGCTGCTGATAGATTGATCCACCCACTGGGTCTGGGTTATGAAACTTGGACTGGGAAAGCCAGGTCTTCACTGTGAGCTCTGCTGCAGCAAGTCAGATTGCCCAGGGATGCCCTGAATTTTGAGAAGAGCTGGAATGGATTCGGTCTTTGCTGCTACCACTGCCACCAGTGGATTAGATCGTCAGCAGCAGCCAGGCGATGAGTCAGAGTTGGGGCTCTCTACAGGTCTTTGTTGGACTTATGCTTTCTAGGTCTCTTAACCAGGGAAGACAGTCTTTTCTTGTTGGTTTGCTTGTTTTATTATTGTTTTGCTATGCCTGTTGGTGGTTTGGTATTACAGGCTTCTCCATCACCTGGTCCAGAGATATATCGGAAATAAAAAGAAAACCTAGGGAACTCACGAAGTTGTACTTTCTCATGTCCTGGGTTCCCAGCCAGCCTGCCAGCTTTCAGAATCCTTTTATCATTGTCAGTTTAATACTTTCCAAAGTATTTAGTTGTATTAAGAGGGGGAAGAGCAGGGAAAAATAAGTCTATACTGTCTCGTTCAGCACCTGAAGTAGACCAAATCATATTTTGATATATCTTTGTGGGTAATGTAACTTCAATTCTTGTAAAATCTTTGCTTTGATTGTTATGACACTACTATTTTCTCCCAGGCCTGCTATTTATCCCCCAGTAAGGTAGGTATATCTTTTTTTTTTCTTTCCTTGTTTCACATAGATTTAACCCTTAGTATTTGAAGTTGATTGTTTTGTACATGTGATAAAGGAGCTCATTAATCCATTTTCTTTCTTTTCTTCCTGCCTTCCTCCCTCCCTCCCTCCCTCCCTCCCTCCCTCCCTCCCTCCCTTCCTTCCTTCCTTCCTTCCTTCCTCCCTCCCTCCCTCCCTCCCTCCCTCCCTTCCTTCCTTCCTTCCTTCGTCCCTCCCTCCCTCCCTCCCTCCCTCCCTCCCTTCCTCCCTTCCTTCCTTCCTTCCTTCCTTCGTCCCTCCCTCCCTCCCTCCCTTCCTTCCTCCCTTCCTTCCTTCCTTCCTCCCTTCCTTCCTTTCTCATCCTGATTGTTTTCAACTTCTGTATTTCATTCCAGCTCCCTTAGGTTGTAATTATGTCCTGCACTAGGATAAGAGCCTCCCAAGTTTGGGAGATAGTCACTTTCATAATAAGGCAAGTAAGCATGAAGAACAATTATAATGTATTTAATAGATTGCAGTATGCTCTTCTCTTCACAACCTTCTCTTTTTCAGTCCGTCAATGACATCTCAATATTTCAACTTCACTGTTTAGAAAATAGAATCAGAGCGAGAGAAAATAAAAGATCTGGTTGGCCAGGGGTTAATGTTTGAGCCAGTATTTCCTCCCCATCTGCAGTAGCTGCCTCTCTTCCAAGATATGTTAAGTCTCCTGTCATTTGGCCATCAAGTCCTTTGGGTTTTTTTTCCCTTTAAACTAGGCAATTGAAGTGAGGCCCTTTGGAATTTCCTTCAATTAGTCCTGGCCACACCACACTCTTATCACAAACTAAGAAGTATTTTTTTAAAGCCCCTGGTATGATCTTTTTTGTTTTTGTGGCAAGTAGAAATTATCCTCTGTTATTTAGGGTGTTTATAATATTTATTTAAACCTTTTCCATTTACTGTAGATACAGATTTCTATTTTATATGTGTTTCGCTGTTCCTCATGTTAGATGTCAGGGAGAAGGTCATTTTGTGAACGTAGTACAGTGTTGCATTCAGCGCTCATTTGCAACTAGTATTTATTGAGCACCCTTTATGTTCATCACTAGTGTATGGTATTAGAGTGATACAAATTAAAACACTTGTTTGAGAGAGACATACAGTGACTAAGCACTGAAAAAACATAATTACAGTTACTCTTAATTGCTACTTAGGCTAGGATGAAAAATGATAACAGATAAAAATACCTGCCTTAATGAGAATAATCTGGAAAGACATCTCTGATGGGGGGGAGTTGATGTTTGAGTAGAAAATGTGTAATGAGCCAATGTGAAGAGCTGGGTGGAAAGCTCTCAGGTAGTGGAGACAGTATGTGCAAAGTCTCTGTGCTAGGAAAGAACATGACTGGTGCCAGGATCTGCAGGATGAAGACAGCAGAGCATTCAGGGGGATACAGTTTTAAAGATGGCCTGGGAGAGAGAACATAGGGCTCATAGACCATGATAAAGATTTGAAATTTATTTTACCAGAATTTCTACTATGCTTATTTTTGTGTATTTTTAATCTTGTACTTTATACATTATATAGGTTACATTAAAATATTTCCTGAAAGAAGGCAGAATTTTTTAAATGGCTAATGCACTAGTTAAATCACTATCTAAAATCGATATGAACCAATATTTCTTTTATTATATTTGCCTGCACAGAAGGTAGGTTTTTCTCACCAGGTTGATATTTCCATAAGGATAATTATGTCATATTCCAGAGACTAGCATGCTAATGATATACATGGTCATTATGCAGTAAAATTAAGGTATTTTAAATACCAATAAAACATTAGCAAAAATTACATTTTTTGTCATTAGTCAGATGCTGTGGTAGATGAAATGGATAAAAAATAGGATATAATCTGCACAAAACTGTGATATATCAGATGTAGTATTCCTATTTCTAGCACTGTGGTTAAAATTGCTACTTAAAGCAAATATAAATCCAAATTAAATATTAAGAAAGGACTTTTTAAAATGCATCTGTGAACTGGCAAAAAAATAAGGAATACCAAGACCAAAATCTAAATGAAGGCTATAACTCAGAGATACAAAATAAGCCATGAGGCTGACATTCACCTTGAAGGCATCTGTCAAATTTAATGAACTCATGAATAGTTTTTCACAGTATCTCAAACCTTGGGGGCTAGCAGACAAAGCTCAGGACCCATACACAGTGGGAAAACTAAGAGGAAACCCTGAAACTCAAGGACTCCAGGGAATGCCTCCTTAATAAATTTGAATTAACTCCTTATGCAAACCCCTAATCTCCACTCCCCCAACCTTCAGTGGATCACTAGAATTCTATCTTTGGCACTGACTGTGAAATGAAAAAGGAAATGGAAAAAAATCTCTTACAAGAAATTTTCAACACAAACCTCTGTTCTTACACTAAATCCCTATAATTTATGTGGTCTAAAAAAAAAAAAAGAGTCCAAATATGTTTTTTTTTCTTGCTTAGTTTTTTTTTTGACTTGAATTATATATATATATATATATATATATATATACACACACACACAGCAGGTTCTTATTAGTCATCAATTTTATACATATCACTGTATACATGTCAATCCCAATTGCCCAGTTCATCACACCACCATCCCCACGCGCTTGCGGCTTTCCCTGCTTGGTGTCCATATGTTTCTTCTCTAGGTCTGTGTCTCAACTTCTGCCCTGCAAACTGGTTCATCTGTACCATTTTTCTAGGTTCCACATACATGCATTAATATACGATATTTGTTTTTTTCTTTCTGACTTACTTCATTCTGTATGACAGTCTCTAGATCCATCCACGTCTCTACAAATGACCCAATTTCGTTCCTTTTGATGGCTGAGTAATATTCCATTGTATAAATGTACCACATCTTCTTTATCCATTCGTCTGTCGATGAGCATTTAGGTTGCTTCCATGACCTGGCTATTGTAAATAGTGCTGCAATGAACATTGGGGTGCATGTGTCTTTTTGAATTATGGTTTTCTCTGGGTATATGCTCAGTAGTGGGATTGCTGGGTTATATGGTAGATCTATTTTTAGTTTTTTAAGGAACCTCCATACTGTTCTCCATAGTGGCTGTATCAATTTACATTCCCACCAACAGTGCAAGAGGGTTCCTTTTCTCCACACCCTCTCCAGCATTTGTTGTTTGTAGATTTTCTGATGACGCCCATTCTAACTGGTGTGAGGTGGTACCTCGTTGTAGTTTTGATTTGCATTTCTCTAATAATTAGTGATGTTGAGCAGCTTTTCATGTGCTTCTTGTCCATCTGTATGTCTTCTTTGGAGAAATGTCCCTTTAGGTCTTCTGCCCATTTTTGGAATGGGTTGTTTGTTTCTTTAATATTGAGCTGCATGACCTGTTTATATATTTTGGAGATTAATCCTTTGTCCGTTGATTCGTTTGCAAATATTTTCTCCCATTCTGAGGGTTGTCTTTTCATCTTGTTTGTAGTTTCCTTTGCTGTGTAAAAGCTTTGAAGTTTCATTAGGTCCCATTTCTTTATTTTAGTTTTTATTTCCATTACTCTAGGAGGTGGATCAAAAAAGATCTTGCTGTGATTTTCATCAAAGAGTATTCTTCCTATGTTTTCCTCTAAGAGTTTTATAGTGTCCGGTCTTACATTTAGTTGTCTAATCCATTTTGAGTTTAGTTTTCTGTATTGTGTTAGGGAGTGTTCTAATTTCATTCTTTTACATGTAACTGTCCAGTTTTCCTAGCACCACTAGATGAAGAGACTGTCTTTTCTCCATTGTATATCCTTGCCCCTCCTTTGCCATAGATTAGTTGACCATAGGTGCGTGGGTTTATCTCTGAGCTTTCTATCTTGTTCCATTGATCTATGTTCCTGTTTTTGTGCCAGTACCATATTGTCTTGATTACTGTAGCTTTATAGTATAGTCTTAAGTCAGGGAGTCTGATTCCTCCAGCTCCATCTTTTTCCCTCAAGACTCCTTTGGCTATTTGGGGTCTTTTGTGTCTCCATACAAATTTTAAGATTTTTTGTTTTAGTTCTGTAAAAAATGCCATTGGTAATTTGATAGGAATTGCATTGAATCTGTAGATTGCTTTGGGTAGTATAGTCATTTTCACATTATTGATTCTTCCAACCCAAGAACATGGTATATCTCTCCATCTGCTTGTATCATCTTTAATTTCTTTCATCAGTGTCTTATAGTTTTCTGCATACAGGCCTTTTGTCTCCCCAGGTAGGTTTATTCCCAGGTATTTTATCCTTTTTGTTGCAGTGGTAAATGGGAGTGTTTCCTTAATTTCTCTTTCAGATATTTCATCATTAGTGTATAGGAATACAAGAGATGTCTGTGCATTAATTTTGTATCCTGCAACTTTACCAAATTCATTGACTAGCTCTAGGAGTTTTCTGGTGGCATATTAGGGATTCTCTATGTACAGTATCATGTCATTTGCAAACAGTGACAGTTTTACTTCTTTTCCAATTTGTATTCCTTTTATTTCTTTTTCTTCTCTGATTGCCGTGGCTAGGACTTCCAAAACTATGTTGAATAATAGTGGTGAGAGTGGATATCCTTGTCTTGTTCCTGATCTTAGAGAAATGCTTTCAGTTTTTCACCATTGAGAATGATGTTTGCTGTGGGTTTGTCATATATGGCCTTTATTATGTTGAGGTAGGTTACCTCTAGGCCCACTTTCTGGAGAGTTTTTCTCGTACATCGGTGTTGAATTTTGTCAAAAGCTTTTTCTGTATCTATTGAGATGATCATATGGTTTTTCTTCTTCAATTTGTTAATATGGTGTATCACACTGATTGATTTGCATATATTGAAGAATCCTTGCATCCCTGGGATAAACCCCACTTGATCATGATGTATGATCCTTATAATGTGTTGCTGGATTCTGTTTGCTCGTATTTTGTTGAGGATTTTTGCATCTATATTCATCAGTGATATTGGTCTATAATTTTCTGTTTTTGTAGTATCTTTTTCTGGTTTTGGTATCAGGGTGATGGTGGCCTCATAGAATGAGTTTGGGAATGTTCCTTCCTCTGCAATTTTTTGGAAGAGTTTGAGAAGGTTGGGTGTTAGCTCTTCTCTAAACGTTTGATAGAATTCACCTGTGAAGCCATCTGCTCCTGGACTTTCGTTTGTTGGAAGATTTTTAATCACAGTTTCAATTTCATTACTTGTGATTGGTCTGTTCATATTACCTGTTCTTTCCTGTTTCAGTCTTGGGAGGTTATTCCTTTCTAAGAATTTGGCCATTTCTTCCAGGTTGTCCATTTTATCGGCATACAGTTGCTTGTAGTAATCTCTTAGGAAACTTTGTATTCCTGCGATGTCTGTTGTAACTTCCACTTTTTCATTTCTAATTTTATTGATTTGAGTCCTCTCCCTATTTCTCTTGATGAGTCTGGCTAATGATTTATCAATTTTGTTTATCTTCTCAAAGAACCAGCTTTTAGTTTTACTGACCTTTGCTATTGTTTTCTTTGTTTCTATTTCATTTATTTCTGCTCTAATCTTGATGATTTCTTTCATTCTGCTAACTTTGGGGTGTTTTTGTTCTTCTTTCTCCAGTTCCTTTAGATGTAAGGTTAGATTGTTTATTTGAGATTTTTCTTGTTTCTTGAGGTAGGCTTGTATAGCTATAAACTTCCCTCTTAGAACTGCTTTTGCTGCATTCCGTAGGTTTTGGATCATCGTGTTTTCATTGTCATTTGTCTCTACGTTTTTTTTCTTTCCCCTTTGATTTCTTCAGTTATCCCTTGGTTATTTAGTCACGTATTGTTTAGCCTCCGTGTGTTTGTGTTTTTTATGTTTTTTTCCCTGTAATTCATTTCTAATCTCATAGCGTTGTTGTCAGAAAAGATGCTTGATATGATTTCAGTTTTCTTAAATTTACTGAGGCTAGATTTGTGACCCAAGTTGTGATCTATCCTGGAGAATGTTCCGTGCGCACTTGAGAAGAAAGTGTAATGTGCTGTTTTTGGATGGAATGTCCTATAAATATCAATTAAATCAATCTGGTTTATTGTGTCATTTAAAGCTTCTGTTTCCTTATTTATTTTCATTTTGGATGATCTGTCCATTGGTGTAAGTGAGGTGTTCAACCCCCCAGTATTATCGTGTTACTGTTGATTTCCTCTTTTATAGCTGTTAGCAGTTGCCTTATGTATTGAGGTGCTCCTATGCTCAGTGCATATATACTTATAATTGTTATATCTTCTTCTTGGATTGATCCCCTGATCATTATTTAGTGTCCTTCCTTGTCTCTTGTAACATTCTTTATTTTAACATCTATTTTATCTGATATGAGTATTGCTACTCCAGCTTTCTTTTGATTTCCATTTGCATGGAAAATCTTTTTCCATCCCCTCACTTTCAGTCTGAATGTGTCCCTAGATCTGAAATGGGTCTCTTGTAGACAACATATATATGGGTCTTGTTTGTCTATCCATTCAGCAAGCCTGTGTCTTTTGGTTGGAGCATTTAATCCATTCACGTTTAGGGTAATTATCAATACGTGTGTTCCTATGACAATTTTCTTAATTGTTTTGGGTTTGTTTTTGTAGGTCCTTTTCTTCTCTTGTGTTTCCCACTTATAGAATTTCCTTTAGCATTTGTTGTAGAGCTGGTTTGGTGGTGCTGAATTCTCTTAGCTTTTGTTTGTCTGTGAAGCTTTTGATTTTTCCATCGAATCTGAATGAGATCCTTGCTGGGTAGAGTAATCTTGGTTATAGTTTCTTCCCTTTCATCACTTTAATTATATCATGTCACTCCCTTCTGGTTTGTAGAATTTCTGCTGAGAAATCAGCTGTTAACCTTATGGGAGTTCGCTTGTATGTTATTTGTCGTTTTTCCCTGGCTGCTTATAATAATATTTCTTTGTCTTTAATTTTTGCTAATTTGATTACTACGTGTCTCAGTGTGTTTCTCTTTGGGTTTATCCTGTATGGGACTCTCTGTGCTTCCTGGACTTGGGTGGCTCTTTCCTTTCCCATGTTAGGGAAGTTTTCAACTATAATCTCTTCAAATATTTTCTCTGGTCCTTTCGCCCTCTCTTCTCCTTCTGGGACCCCTATAATGCAAATGTTTTTGCGTTTAATGTTGTCCGAAAGGTCTCTTAGGCTGTCTTCATTTCTTTTCATTCTTTTTTCTTTATTTTGTTCCTCAGCAGTGAATTCCACCATTTTGTCTTCCAGGTCACTTATCCATTCTTCTCCCTCAGTTATTCTGCTATTTTTTCCTTCTAGTGCAGTTTTCATTTCAGTTATTGTTCATCTCTGTTTATTTGTTCTTTAATTCTTCTAGGTCTTTGTTAAACATTTCTTGCATCTTCTCGATCTTTGCCTCCATTCTTTTTCCGAGGTTCTGGATCATCTCCACTATCATTATTCGGAATTCTTTTTCTGGAAGGTTGCCTATCTCCACTTCATTTAGTTGTTTTTCTGGGGTTTTATCTTGTTCCTTCATCTGGTACATAGCCCTCTGCCTTTTCATCTTGTCTATCTTTCTGTGAATGTGGTTTTTGTTCCACAGGCTGCAGTACTGTAGTTCTTCTTGCTTCTGCTGCCTGCCCTCTGGTGGATGAGGCTATCTAAGAGGCTTGTGCAAGTTTCCTGATGGGGGGGACTGGTGGTGGGTAGAGCTGGCTGTTGCTCTGGTGGGCAGAGCTCAGTAAAACTTTTATCTGCTTGACTGCTGATGAGTGGGGCTGGGTTCCCTCTCTGTTGGTTGTTTGGCCTGAGGCAACCCAACACTGGAACCTACCTGGGCTTTGGTGGGGCTAATGGTGGACTCTGGGAGGGCTCAAGCCAAGGAGTACTTCCCAGAACTTCTGCTGCCAATGTCCTTGTCCCCACGGTCAGCCACAGCCACCCCCCACCTCTGCAGGAGACCCTCCAACACTAGCAGGTAGGTCTGGTTCAGTGTCCTCTGGGGTCACTGCTCTTTCCCCTGGATCCCGATGCACACATCACTTTGTGTGTGCCCTCAAGAGTGGAGTCTCTGTTTCTCCAAGTCCTGTCGAAGTCCTGCAATCAAATCCCAGTAGCCTTCAAAGTCTGATTCTCTAGGAATTCCTCCTCCCGTTGCCGGACCCCCAGTTTGAGAAGCCTGACGTGGGGCCCAGAACCTTCACTCCAGTGGGTGGACTTCTGTGGTATAAGTGTTCTCCAGTCTGTGGGTCACCCACCCAGCAATTATGGGACTTGATTTTACTGTGATTGCGCCCCTCCTACCGTCTCAGTGTGGCTTCTCCTTTGCCCTTGGACCTGGGTATCTTTTCTGGTGAGTTCCAGTGTCCTCCTGTCGATGATTGTCCAGCAGGTAGTTGTGATTCTGGTGCTCTCGTAAGAGGGAGTGAGAGCACGTTCTTCTACTCTGCCATCTTGGTTCCAATCTCCCAAGTATGTTTTTTTATATAACCTTACACTGGTGAGTTCTTGAAAGAAACAAATCCAAATCACTTTTGGAAGAAATCATTATCAAGTCAGTCATCCAGAAAAAAAGAAAAGACATAAACAAAATAACTAACCTAAATAATTGCTGAATTAATTATTATTCAGTTCATAAGGAAAAAAACCTATGACTAAAAGCATAGTCTTTTGTTTTTTTAAGATATACAATGTGATGATTTAACATATGAATACATTGTGAAACAATGAACACAAGATAATTCGCCATCTGTCACCTCACATAGGTATTTTTGTGTGTATGAGAACACTTATGGTCTACTCTCTTAGCAAATTTTAGTATATAATACAATGATATTGACTATACTCACCATGATGTACATTAGATCCCCAGAACTTATTTCTTATAAAAGAAGGAAATCTTGCATTTGCAACAGTTTGTATGAGTTTGGAGGACATTATGCTAAGTGAAATAAGCCAGACACAGAAAGACAAATATTGCATGTTATTACTTATATATTGAATCTATAGAAAAGTTATCCTTAGAGAAATATAGAGTAGAATGTTGGTTCCCAGGGGCCATACATGTGGTAAATAGGGAGATGTTGGTAAAAGGGTACAGATTTTCAGTTATCAGGTAAATATGTTCTAGAGATCTAAGGCACAGCATGTGACTACAGTTAATATCAATATATTGTATACTTGAAAAAAATAAAAGCATAGTCTTATTTTATATGTAAAGCCATAGACAAATGCATTGCCACAATGAGAAATCTTATTACATCTCTAACTAATCAGGTCAATCTAATTAAAAAAACAACAGAAGTATACAGCAAATGTGAAGAGTGGAATTAAATTTTTTGACCTCTTAATATATGCAAAACTCTGAAACCAACAATTAAAGAAGAATACATGAAACATTTGTGAAAATTATTTGAGCAAAGTTTAGGATTTATATGCTATAAAAAATACTCCCTTACCATAATGCAATTAAATTATATGTTAAAAAATATAACAAGAAATGGGTACACAGTGTAGGTTATCCATTTTCGTAACCCAAAAGTCAAATAGAAAATCATAATGGGAATTAGAAAATGTTTAAAACTAAAAAGTTATGAAAATATTACATACTATAACCTTTTAAAAAGGGCAAAATAATCTAATATCTGTGGTCTTAAATGCTTGTGTTAACAAAGGAAACAGAAAGGCTAAAGTTAGTCAACAAAACATCCATCTCAGGGAGACACTGAATGGAACAGTAAAATTAATTTCATAAGCAATAAAATTCTGTTATCTGGATTTGGTTCTGGGTAGGTGCTCCTGGGTGGGAGGAGGCCTCCTGCCAGATGGTGGCTCCAGAATTCTCTTGGTCCATGTGTCACTGCATCCAGCCAGTGGAGAGGAAAAGAAAGTACGTGGAAAGCAGATGCCCTGCATAAGTACCTTGGCCTAAAGGGGACACAGAAACATTTGTTCACCAGTTTCTGACAAGAGCTGGTCCCAATTTCCTCTCTGGACAGTTGCTCACAAGTGTTAACTCTATGCTTTGGCATTTACTTGCCAGCTCTGCCACATTCTAAGAATGCAAGTTCTGTTTCTCAATATAAAATCAATTCTGAGAAACCAAATGTGAATGGATTATAAATTTCTTTATTATAATCTCTGGGTTACTATAGCAATAATTAGGAAGCTCAGAGTGAAGAAAAGGTGACTGCCCCAAATTCATGATAAATGACAGGTGCTTACGTAGAGATTCCTCTGTGCTGAGGCTGAATGTGAGTGTCTGCTTTACCTACACAGCAAATTGTAGGAGATTCTGGTACTTCCTTGACAAAGTAATAGAATGTGAAGAAATCCAGCAATATTTTGTTGAAATTTACAAGTTTATTAATAGTCAAGTTACTTGGAAAAAAGAAAAATTGGGAAGTTTATGCTAGTGGTTATTGAGACTTATAATAATAAGTTGTGGTTGTTAAAGTTAATAAAGGTAGGTGTCATATTGGCTCAAAAGAGACAAGATGAAGGATGGAATAAAACTGAGTACAAATGGACCCATGCGTATGAAGACATTGGATATAATAACAAAGGTGGACATCAGAGCAAAAAGAGAGATACTTTTCAGTGAATGTTGCTAAATCAGTTGGATATACATATAGGTGAAATTAAGCAAGCAAGCAAACAACAAAAACAATGACTCCTACCCCACCACATATGAAAACATTAATTTTAGCAAGACTGAGAATGAAATAAGAAAAATAAAGCAATGAACCTCTTTAGAGATGATTGTTAGATATCATCTTTGTTAGATGATTGTTAGATATGACTTCAGCATAGAAAAAAGTTTACTTACACAAGACCCAAAAAGCTAACCATTAAAAAAAATGATAAATTAGACTCCCTTAAAACTATGAACACAGTGGGGCTTCCCTGGTGGTGGAGTAGTTGAGAGTCCACCTGCCGATGCAGGGGACACGGGTTCGTGCCCCAGTCCGGGAAGATCCCACATGCCACGGAGTGGCTGGGCCCGTGAGATATGGCTGCTGAGCCTGCGTGTCCGGAGCCTGTGCTCCGCAATGGGAGAGGCCACAACAGTGAGAGGCCCACATACCGCAAAAAAAAAAAAAACAAAAAACTATGAACACTGTTTTTCATGAGAAGAATTAAGAGAATGAAAAAATAGACACAAAATCACAAGGAGATAATATATATGTGACATATATAGTAATAAAGGGCCATAAGTTTGTTACAGTCAGAAGTGGAATACAGCAGTGAAAATGAATGAATTAATGCTAAATATGGATACATCTTATAAGCATAATTTTGAGAGAAAGAAGCTAAACACAAATGAATGCAAAGTGTATGCATTTAGGCATTTACAGTTCAGAAATAGGCAAAACCACTCACTCATATAAAAACCCAGTATATCGTTTGCTTCTGTATAGAAAGTAAAGGATAGAGATTGACAGAGGGCATCAATGAGCTTTGAGGGTGTTGATCACATTATATTTCTCGACCTGGATAGTATTTCCATAGGTGACTATTTATTGTGCCATAAATTTATTTTTAGATACTTTCATATATGTGTATTTTCTTAATAAAAATATTGTTAACTTGTTTGTGCAACTGAAAATTAGAGAAGTAAAGTCTGACTGCAGGCTGCTTTTGATTAGTAAATCAGTGGTGTTATAGAAGGAACACTTTTTTCCTTTTCTAACCTCCACCTGTTAATTACTGCTGTATCCTAAAAATTCATGATTCTCATATTTCTGTTAATAGCTCATCCTTCATGCTTGACAACATGAGAGTACCTTTCTCGTAGCATACACAAAACAAATCCTGAGACTCAGAGTACTTCTCTGATTCATATCACATGCCCACCATTGAACCAAAAGGTGTGGCAAAAGGGGAACATGAAATGATTGGCTTCACCTTGCTCTAGATCTGGGTGTGTGTCAGCTTTAGCACAATTGCCTTGATAGAAATAGAGGCCTGATGGGAAGGGGTGATGGGAAGGAAAATTACTAGAATTCAATTAACAAATGTCCCATTCAGAAATTATAAGAAAACAAATTAGCTCTAGATTACTCCAATTACATGCACGATGCCATTAAATGGCATCTATTGCAGTGGAAAAATTAAATGTGAGGTTAAAAAAGTTAATTCACATAAGGAGCATTTAAACTCTACCAAATTAATGTAAGATTCAACATTTGGTGGAAAAAGTAACTGCATTAGTGACATTAATTAACTGTGTGTAACTAAGCTCTCCTTTCATACTAGAAAGTGCTTCTAATTTATTGAGGTCTTCAGGAATTAACCAGGAGTCACATCTTGACTCAGTCTGCAAGAAAAAAAACTGCTGGTGCTATGAGATTTCAGAATCTGGCCATGTTAAGTGATTATTATTGGTTTCTGTGTTATGAAAATATGTAATTATCTCACATACTAAGATTAAAGGGACTTTTGAGAAAATGCAAGTAATGCATATTTAAATACATTTATGATATTTGAAAACATTTTTTCAACAGGAAATGAGAACAGTCAGTCTACAATTTCCATACAACTGAGGGGCCTGTGTGCTTCTTAGAACAATGTTTCTTGAGCCAGAAAGTGTTTTTTTCTTTCCTAGTTTTGATCTTAAGAGAAATTAATACAGCTGTAGCTATTAAGAAAATTAATAATCATTTTATAATCCACCAACATATTGAGAATGAACTTAAATTTTTGAAAAAGGTGGAATTTTATGACTAATTTTCTAGTAGCTTTTTGGACTAGAGCTTTAGTTGTGAGAAAAAGAAAGCTAACCCACTATAATTAAATCTGCTGGAAAATGTGATTACAAGAGGAAAGTATAAACTTGTTTTTCAGGTAATTCAGATAACTATGGAAAGGTGATCTGTTGTCTTACCATTTAATACTTTTATCAGATATTTTGGTTTTTTCTTTTTTTAAAATAAATTTATTTATTTTTGGCTGTGTTGGGTCTTCGCTGCTGCATGCAGGCTTCCTCTAGTTGCAGTGAGCAGGGGCTACTCTTCGTTGCGGTGCGCGGGCTTCTCATTGCGGTGGCTTCTCTTGTTGTGGCTCGCGGGCTCTAGAGTGCAGTCTCAGTAGTTATGGCACATGGGCTTAGTTGCTCTGTGGCATGTGGGATCTTCCCTGACCAGGGCTCGAACCCGTGTCCCCTGCATTGGCAGGTGGATTCTCTCTTTTTTTTTTTTTTTTTTTGTGGTACGCGGGCCTCTCACTGTTGTGGCCTCTCCCGTTGCGGGGCACAGGCTCCGGACGCACAGGCTCAGCGGCCCTGGCTCAGGGGCCCAGCCGCGCCACAGCATGTGGGATCTTCCCGGACCGGGGCACAAACCCATGTCCCCTGCATCGGCAGGCGGACTCTCAACCACTGCGCCACCAGGGAAGCCCTGGCAGGTGGATGCTTAACCACTGTGCCACCAGAGAAGCCCTGTTTTTTTCTTTCTATTGCAGATTTTATTTGCCCCGGTGTTATGAACCTGACATAATTACTCTTATCAACCAATACTACGATACTACCATTCTCTTAAATATCATTTGGATTGTGGTTTTCTTTATATTTACTTAATTGCACAGTTGTTTGTAAATGGGTTGATCAGTTATGCCAAGGAAAATAAAGAATATTCTTATAAAATTATATTTCCAATAATGTAAGCAAAATAATTTGGACCAACCCTCCAACTGAAAATAATTAAATATACTGGATTAAACAATTGAAGAACTGAGAGAATAATAGGAAATCATCATCAGTACAGAATCTGACAGGGTAAAATTCCAGATAAGTAAACTGAGTCCCAGAGGCTGCCTACACACATGTACACACACGTGTGGGAGAGAGAGAACAATAAAGCCAATTGGGCAAAGGTGAACACTTAGTTTGGGTAAAAGGTATGAGAGAGTTTTTCAAACTATTCTCACAACTTCTACAAAAATTAATTTAAATGTATCATTTCCAACCAAACCAAACCAAAAAAAAAACAAAACATTTTAACATTGTCTCTGTGTTGAAGAAAATTCTTTTGATCTGGATATACTCTAAGAAATTTTGTTTTAGATGTATATGTTTTAGATAATACTGCAGCTACTTGCTTGAATCGTAAAAAAAAAAAAAGTAAAAAGTGATAGAATACATTAAAAAGTTTTTAAACAGTAATTGTAATGACTAGAAAAATACATAAAATAGTATATATAAATAATATTTTAAATTTCTAGATACAACAAAAATATATAAATCTGGAGGAAGATATATAGAGTTCAAATATTCTAAGGCCCTTTATTATATGGAGAGCAGGACCAAACTCTGCCTGAAGTCAGCATGGAAACCTTCTCTCATAATGTATCCTCTTAGATCAGTTTCAGAATCTGTCTTCTTGCCCACAGTCTGTAAAGATCACCTTGATATTTTTTACCTTTTTATGCACAGCAGTTTCACTTTACCCAGATTCCTTCCAGTTGCCAACCCTCAACCTTATATTTATTTGTGTTTCCTATTATACCATCTAGAGTATGAGGATAAGCCTACCATCCTCTCCCATCTTATCTTTTGGAAGGGTTCTTGTGTGCAGAAGAGTAATTCCAAAGGGGATTTGTGCCTCCCTTTGAGGTAATTGCCTTCATTAGTATCCAGCCTTTTTTATCAAATTTTCTATCAAATTTTAAAATGTTTCACCTATTATTTCTTCCAGTATATTTTTATGATCCCTTTATCTCTTCTCCTATATGGAGTTAATTTACATGTTCTAAATTGCTTGATACTGTACCATAGGTTTTGCATGTTTTGTTCATTTTTTTCATTACCTCTCTTTTTTCTCTACTTCAGTTAGGAGAGTTTCACTGTTCAGTCTGAAAGGGCACGCCTCTTTTTTTCTGTAGTTTCCAACACTCTATTACCATAGTCATTGTATTTCTTATATTAGATATTGTATGTCTTATCTCCAGAAGTTACCTTTGCATTTTTTTCTGCGTTTTCTTTTTTCTCTCCTCATCATGTTAAGGTTTACTCTCTCTTCTTGAGTACATTGAATATGTTTGTAATAGTTATTGAATATCCTTGTCTGCTAGGTTTATCATCTCTGTAATTTCTTGGGCTGTTTCTATTAATTGATGTTTCCCCTGGTTATTAGTTTTATTATATTTTCCCTTGTTTTTCGTTGCATGATACGTTTTAATTGGGTATGGAACATTCTAAATTTTACTCTTCTATTTGCTAGATGTTGATGTATTTCATTAAATGGTGGTAGGCTTGTTTTGGCATGCAGTGAAGTTACTTGCATGAGGGTGATCATTCTGATGCTTGCTTTAAGCTTTATTAGGGCAAGTGTGGAATAATCTTTAGGCTAAGATGACTTTAGCCCGACTATTTAGGTGATCCCTTTCTGAGAACTCTATCCAATATGCTGTGTATTAATTATGAGGTTTTCCCCTCTCTGGCTACTTGCACACCTTTATTATTTCTAGCCCTTTTTAAGCTTCAGAAGCATTTGTCCTGCTGCTTTCTAGTGGTTCTTTCCCTGATGTTGGGTAATTTGTTTTGTTTTTGTAACTTTATTGAGATATCACCATATGTGTAAATTTAAGGCTTATAGCATGTTAATTTGATGCACTTAAATTTTGTGAAATGATTACCACCATAGCTTTAGTTAACATTTCCATCAGGTCACATAATTATCTTTTTTTTGGTGAGACTATTTAAGATCTACTCTTTTACCATCTATCAAGTATAACACAGTATTTATTAACTGTAATCACCATGATGTACATTAAACTTACTAGAACTTTTTCATCTCAAAGTTTGTACCCTTTGACTAAAATCTCCTCATTTCCTCCATCCCCCTGTCCCTTGTAACCACCATTCTACTGTTTCTATGAGTTCAGCTTTCCTTCTGCACATGTGAAGATCAGTTATCTCCCAAACACCTAAGGGAACCCTCTGCTCTCTTTCTATGTAACTCTCACTTCTCTGGTCTTATTCCCCATACATTCTAGCTTCCTAAGCCTCCATGAACTCTCACCTGTGTCTCCGCAACTTCGGAATGCAGTTGGACCTTGTTTCCCCTTCTTTACTGCTTGCTGGAAAGTAGCTACAGGTTCTAAGCTAAACAGTCATTGGGTTCTTCTCATTTAGTTCCCTTGCTTCAGGGCTTGCAAACATGTGCTGCATGTTATCCAATGTCTGAACATCATTGTTTGACATATTTAATCCGATTTTCTAGTTGTTTAAGACAGGAGGGTAAAACTTTTCCCTGTTTTTCTATCATGGCTTGTACGAGGCACCAAAGATAAAACTTTCTTTTAGAATTTTCATAGTGAATTTAGAGGCCAATTTTGTTGTAACAAATCAACTATAAGCATTCAATTATTTGAATTCTCTGGTTTTTTCACCATGTAGAAAAATATCTGACAATGTAACATTTTCCTTAGTTATTTCTTTTAATTATTTTTTGCTGTACACGGGTCTCTCACTGTTGTGGCCTCTCCCGTTGCGGAGCACAGGCTCCAGACGCGCAGGCTCAGCGGCCATGGCTCACGGGCCCAGCCGCTCCACGGCATGTGGGATCTTCCCGGACCGGGGCACGAACCCGTGTCCCCTGCATCGGCAGGTGGACTCTCAACCACTGCGCCACCAGGGAAGCCCTCCCCTTAGTTATTTTTAACTGTAATGAAAAGTTCATCATAAAGGCAACAGTGATCATCTATCATAATGCAAAAGAGAGTTTTTGGCCTTATGAAATATTGTTTTTCAGTGAGTTTTTTTTTTAATTCATAAATCTCATTTAATAATGTAGTATTAATTTTGGAACACGTCTAGTAATTACAGTATTTTTATCAGTAATGACGAGCACATTTAATACTGTGCTCAGTAATGGCACAAAAAACAAATGTCTAATATTTATTTCTGTATATGTCAAATATGTATATGCCTGCCTGGAACATCTCCTCGGAAAAGACCAAGCAAATGATAGACTCTTGAGTAAGGCTTTCAAGTGGCCTCTTTCATACTGTAAAATGTAAATACTTCTTGAGGTAGTTCAAACTTTTCCTGAGAGAGTACTTAAATGCTTTTAGAGCAGTTTTTCTTAAATTTCTGCATCTCTTTAAAATACATGCAAACATTTAAATTTAAACCTTTCAAATGGCTTTTTATGACATATTTTACCATATATTACTGCTATTTAAAGTGGAAACCAATAACATATGCACATGTTCTTGAAATCATATTTTGCCAGTTATATGAAAAAGGTTAGTTATATGCAAGATGAAAAACATTTTTTAAAAAAAACCTTACACAACAGGCATAAAAATTACTGCGTTTTGAATCTGTCCTAGATGGCTTAAAAATAAGCCTGGAGTCAGAAATTTAGAAAATTTTGAATATAATCAAACTAAAGAAGCAAGAATTATAATTATTAAATAAATTGTATTATTATTGTTACTTTAGCAATAATTACATTTATATAGAATAGAAGAACCTGTTTACCTGAGAACAAGATATTTGGAAAAGAGCAAGTTGGTATTTTAACTTGACAATCACTATTCTATAATTAACAAATATTATCTACCTTTGAAAACATACTTATTCATATTCTCAATTCAGTCTCAATAATGTACATCATAGGTGCCCTCCACATTGCCTTTCACAAGTTCTCCTTCCACCCCTGAAGGCCAGAGAGGAGTCAATACATGCTATGTGCAATTCCTCAGGCTTTACATCTGCTTCGCACTCAGGACCTGAAGTGAGGTGTACTGTGTGCCCAAATCTGGCACTCTTACATATGTGTTAATGTACCCTAGGTGTCAATTCCTTCCTCCCTAAAAAAATTAATATAAATCAAGGTGCTCCCTATTTATGTGTGGATAAATCATGGCAAATTAAAGGGGTTTAAGAAAATTTTTGGAGAAAAAAAAATTTTAGATAGGCAATTGCAAGGAAGGTAAGGTTACATGCTTCCTCCACAGGTCCCAAGGTAAGAGACTGATGCTCTGGTTTATCAAAAATACTTCACCTGTACATTTTGCGTAGCTGTGGATACTGTTTGCTGTTGCATTGAATCCTGGGCAGCAGTTTTGTCTCCAAAATTCATTATGCTGCAAAGCTGCATGGCCATATCAAGAAATATTTAATTACTGAAGCCATGAGAGCCTAGGCACAATGATTCTGGGATTAACCAGCAGACCTAAAAGCACCATTGTAAGGGCAAAAGACATGGTCATGAGAAGTGTGGCTATGGATACCACACTCTGACCTGCTGCTATGGCCAGTGCTACATCACTATGCCTGCAGCAGTTCTGACACATGAGTGAATTGCTTAGGTCATAAATTGATATTTAAAGAAACAGTACCTGGCGGTCTTCCCTGGTGGCGCAGTGGTTAGGAATCCACCTGCCAATGCAGGGGACACGGGTTCGAGCCCTGCTCTGGGAAGATCCTACATGCCGCGGAGCAACTAAGACTGTGTGCCACAACTACTGAGCCTGTACTCTAGAGCCCATGAGCCACAACTGCTGAGCCAGCGTGCCGCAACTACTGAAGCCTGCGTGCCTAGATCCCGTGCTCCACACCAGAGAAGCCACCACAATGAGAACCCCGTGCACCGCAACGAAGAGTAGCCCCCGCTCGCCACAACTAGAGAAAGCCCACTCGCAGCAACAAAGACCCAACACAACCAAAAATAAATAAATTTATTTATTTATTTAAAAAAAAACACAGTACCTGGGAAGAATAAATAATGTTAATAAATTAAAGCAAAATTTATAGAATACTAACACTTATAAAAGTATACATGGAGTTTTAAGATGAGCAGTGTTCCACTGTATTATCTAAGTTAAAGTGGATTTTAAATATACACTGATACAGCTAACAAAGCTAATTAAATGCTGCATTATTTACCATACATCATAATTTGGAGGACTATATTGCTTTGGTGTAATATGTAATATAAACAGTCATCTTAGTCACATTGTTTTAACTGTAGAAGTCTTTAACATTTGTTTAATTTAATTAATGATTGTTTGAAATTATTGAGCCAAACCACTGCATGAGCAGTACTTGTTAAGGCAGGCGGTAATTGTCATGTCATTGGACTTGAATCAGATGTGAATTTTTTTCCCAGTTCTTTCAACAACAGGATCTGCGTATGCCCTTACTTTCTTCCTTCAAGAAAAATGTTGGTATCAGTTGAAAAATATTCTTTGGAAGAAACTCACAAACAGAAATGCAGCCAATCTTCTTTTATCCAGTGCTTGAGTTGGATGAGACTTAGGCAATTTGGAAAGCTTCATTAAATGTTTTAGGATATACGGGCCCCACTAATGCTGCAATGTGCCAAATAGCACTTTGGTGGCCTGGGACAGTTTGACTACCCAAGCTGGGACAGATTCCTCACATGCCTGGCAGAAGCTATTTTCTGAATTTGACTTTTTTGAACTATATGAAAATGTTTTGCATAGTTCTCTATTTTGGATAGAGACAGATATGAAAACAGTTTAGTAGTAGTACTAGTAGTAGTAGTAGGAAGCACATTTTTATATAGCAATATGTTTTTTCTTCTGTTACAGCTACCACTTTTAAATTATATTAATGTATATATAGTTTACTCTTAGTATTTTTTCCTAGAAATTAGTAATACATTCAAGAAGGTATGAAAATTATTATTCAGATTATTATTATTATTATTCAGTTGACCCTTGAACAACCTAGGTTGTTTCTGTGTCTTGGCTATTGTGAATATTGCTGCAGTGAACATGGGAGTGCATATAACTCTTCAGGACACTCATTTCATTTCCTTTAGATATACTGTATAGCTCTCTCTTTTTTTCTTGGTAAGTCTAGCTAAAGGCTTTCCAATTTTGTTTATCTTTTCAAAAAAGTAACTCCCAGTTTCATTGACCTCTTCTATAGCTGAAGGGCTACCCCAAATGTGCACACAGTGAGGAGGAGGTCAACTTCAGAGGTCTAGGCTGCTATCTTGCACTCATGCAGTCACAGAGGCTAGGGCTAGCTTCCGGTATGGATTCCAGCTCTGGAAGGGGATAGGGACATGGGAAAGGGAGCAGGGAGGGATTCAGGTGGCTTCTGTCTACTAACAGGAAGACATGTGGGGATAAAACCTCAGCAGTGGAATCTCTATGGGCTGTCCTGGCCCTTGGTTTCTTCAGTGGGGAAAGCTGCTGGGGTCCTATGCAGGGACCCCAGGAGAACAGCCATCACTCCCACTGTGTGGCTGCTAGTGGTATCCCTTGACTTTCTACCGTTTTCACAGCTGTCTCTGTGTCTTATCATTGCAGGTCTCTGGATAGGGTGAGACCGAAGTGGGTCCTTCACGCAGTGTCCCAAAAGGCTATGGAAGCTCTCCACTATCCTGCCTTCCCGTTCCTGAGAGAGGAACTCTCTTGAGCTAAGTTCTTTCTTGGCGCTGTGCAGTGTTGACCGCAGGCGTGGGATGATGCAGGTAAGATGAAGTTGGTCTTCCTTCCTTTTTCATGCGGCTATTCTCAGGTTTTTTGTTCCATTGTATTGCTGAAGTTTCTTTAGTGGACCCCTGTGCTCTCCCAGAGTTATTTTTGTTTGTGGATAGCTGTCTAATTGTTGGTCTATGCTGGGGGGCAGAGGCTGGAGGTTCCTAATTTGGCCATGATGGTGATGTCCTCTATATCACATTTTTAATTTTTGCAAACTGTAGGTGTGAAATGGTAACTTACTGGGAGATTGTAGATTGAAACTGTAGTTAACATTTTTCCAGAAGCACTGCATACTTATGGAAAAGTACAAAAGTCAGCAGCGTACAACTAATTCTAACAAAGTGAACACACCCAGGGAACAGGCAACAATAGCAATACAGGGAGCAATAACAAACTTCCAGAAGTTCTCTTATACTGTTTTTCATTAGTACATACCAGCCAGGAAAATAAGGAAACACCTGGATCTGAAGTTTCAATAAAAAAAACTCCAGAACCAAAACCAGGTAAGTTCAGAATTGCAGTGCGTACTAAGGAAATAAAGTAGGTGAATGCTAACAAGTTGTTACAGTTGGTATGAGAAGTATGAGTGGCCCGACTTGATAGTGTTGTCTGAAGTGGGAGCGATCTTGTCAGACTAAGCCCTTAACCTATGGGATGTGCGCAAAGTCCAGATCGTTAGTGTCAGAATTGAGTTAACTTGTAGGACACCCAGTCAGTGTCTGGAGAGTTGAATAATTGGTTGATATGGGGAAAAACTCATATATCTGGTGACAGAAGTTTGGCATTGTAAAAACACACAGATAGTAGTACCTGTACTATGTAGTGATGAACTATTTCATAAAATTATATCCTTCTATAACTTAACAGATGAAAAATGTACATAATAAATTTTTGGATTTGGACAAGAAGTTCTCAAGATCAGCTGTCAGAAGCTGATTCCTTTTAATTGAATAGTATAAGATAGTACAAGAAAGAGAAGTGCTCAAAAAGAAAAAAATCTGGTGCCGTTTACAAGAGGGGCCAGAACTTGATAGCTTAGAAAGATAATAATACCCTGGGCTAGTATAATACACTAAATAAAATACGGGCCGCAAAATACAGATCCCACAACCATAGTGTTGTGAAGCCCTTTGTCATGACCTTTTAAAAATTTAAGGCAGTGCCTCCTAGACACTTTCAGCTCTCTCAGAAGAACTTCTTAGAAGCTTTCGTTCATAGCACACAGAAGCCTCACCTCAACATAGTAGAAAATAAATCCAGAGAGGGAGGTAGAGCAAGAAAGTAATTATGAGTATGGCTTTCATTGTATGAGTTTGATTATAATCAGTGGGTAATGAAACAACGTTTTTCCGAAATAATATTGAAAAAGTTTTCACAGTCTAAGCTAAACAGGACCGAGTTTGCTTAAATTATTATAAAGCAAATCTCTGGGCCTCCAAATTTTTATTAGGAAACAGGCTGAGAAAATTCTGCAGTATTTTCCAATAGTGCCCAGGGAGTGTAGAGGAAAACAAACAATGTCCAAGGAGGTGGAGTCAAGAGAAGTGGAGGAAAATGGACTGAGAAGCCTACTGCTGTGGAGTAGAGCAAATGTCTCTTGAAGGGGTACTTCCCACTCCCAGAGCAGGCGCTCAGACAACTCTAACCTGGCAGGATTTAAAAACTGCTAAGGACAGGCTCTGTACCTCTTATTATTCATATGTATTTAGAATGAAAGTGTTCATTGTGGTTATTCTGCCTCTCTTTCATCACTGCATACTTTGGACTTGTTGGGGAGAGATGTCTTTTGGGTTCATAGTTCCCCAGATTAAGATGAGACTCATTTGGACTTTATGTTGATCTGATCAAATGGAATGTTGTAGGTCTTGGTAAGGAATGAGCATATTTTGCATGTAAACGTAATGTGAATAATTGTGGCCAGAGGGCATACTATCGTAGATTAATTTCATTGTTGGGATGCAGTCTTCATTTCGCTGTGTATCCATGTCTTTTGATATGTTGTGTTGTAGGTCTTAGTAAGGAATGAGTGTATTTTACATGTAAACGTAATGTGAATAATTGTGTCCGGAGGTCAGACTATCGTAGATTAATTTCATTGGTGGGATGCAGTCTTCATTTCGCCATGTATCCATGTCTTTTGATATGTTGTGTTGCAGGTCAACTCCCTAGGTTGGTGGAGTCTAATTCTATCACAGTTTGATTCTGAGTTTGGCCATTTGACTTTTTGGCTAATGGGATCTCAGCATATGTGACATAGGCAAAAGCTTTCACTTCTGTTTTTCAACCTC
Source organism: Delphinapterus leucas (assembly GCF_059928025.1). Taxonomy (NCBI): domain Eukaryota; kingdom Metazoa; phylum Chordata; class Mammalia; order Artiodactyla; family Monodontidae; genus Delphinapterus; species Delphinapterus leucas. Next base: position 20,206,549 of record NC_143146.1, on the reverse strand, counting down.
AGCTCACACCCTGAAAGTATGATTAGACTAGCCTGGAAGATGAAAGACAACCCTATAGGCCTAGTCATCCCTATAGGCCTAGATGAAACTTAGCTTATCAATACAAGTATGTGACTGAGCCCAAACAAGCAATGAAAAACCACTCAGCTGAGTCTCATGTACTTAAGTGTTCTATAAACACATGAGCTAAATAAATACTTTTTAAGCCTCTGAGTACTGAATGATTTATTATACAGCCTCTTGCAATAGGTAACTGATATATAAGGCCTATATCAGGATATGGCATTTTGAGCAGAGACCTGAATAATTTTAAGGGGAGTATTCTGGTAAAGGAAAACAGTGTCATGAGAATAGAGTGTGATCCTTCTGAGGAGGAGAAAGAAAGTCGATATATCTGGAGTAGAGTGATTAAAGACAACCAGTAAAACAATAGATCGGTAAGTTAGGCAGGAGCCACATCATGTTGGTTTTACAAACAGGTAAAGTGCTTCTATTTTCTTTTAAGTGTAATGGGACATTTTTGGAACCTGTCAAGCAGAATTTAATATGGTTTAGATTTTAAAAATAAATTTTCTTTGATTTTCTATGAGGAATGGATTTCAAGGGAGCAAGAATAGAAGTAGGGAAACTAGTTATGAAGCCAGAACCCAGATGATTATAACTTGGACTCTTCAAGTTGTACAGTTTGTGGCATGCCTTCGGGAAAGTGGAAAGTGAAAAATATCTCCAAAGATAAAGCCTAATAATGTCCCTGGAAAACATAAGCTGTTGTGTTACCTTCTATTTATATTTTTCATCTAAGAAAAAGTCATTCGTTGGGAGAATATTTATGATGTTGTTTTGATTTTTTTGGATCTTAACCAGATCCAGAGTCTCAAGTATCATAGACATAATCTCCTGAATTGTTACATTTATTTCTTTAATTCTGCTTCTAAATATTTAAAAATATTTCTTGCTTACATATCACATATCTATATATCCTGTCTCTTTGTGTCTGAGAGTCACTTGAATGGAGTCCACAACATCACTGTTTTAATGATTGAACGTTGTGTACATAACTTTCCCACTGGGTACATTCAGACTGATTTGACTCCTTCATGCCATTAAATATAGTCAAATTCTAAATTGTTGATTACGTATGACTTTATTAAATTAGGTTAATGTTAATATTAAATTAGAATAAAATCATCATGATGCTTCTCAAATAACAAGGACATTTTCCTCACAGTACCTTTGGAAGTAGTTACTGTTCCTGGCAGCAGTATTTAACTGGAGGTTGTTTATAAGAACTTAGAAACTTGCTAAAACATATTGACTTTGTGCTTAATGGATCATTCATTCTATATCTAAATATTACCAAAAATTAAAATTGCATCACTGTACTATACTTTAAAAGTTAATTAGTCCATTCTTTCCTTCGGTGTGATGATCTTGTCAAACCATGAGGGACTTACTGTACTTTCAAAGACTTAACTGCATTTAGGAAAAAAAAAATCTAAACTGTCCTTATTGACCAGAAGACCCTGTTTCCTCTTACTTCTGCCTTCCTCTTTTAGCCAGGATGTCATTTGCACATGCTGTTTCCTCTACTCAAAACATCCTTACCTCTTACACTTTTGGAATATGGCATTCCTTCTGGTTCTTTTTTTTTTTTTTTTTTTTTTTTTTTTTTTGCGGTACGCGGGCCTCTCACTGTTGTGGCCTCTCCCGTTGCAGAGCACAGGCTCCGGACGCGCAGGCTCAGCGGCCATGGCTTACGGGCCCAGCCGCTCCGCAGCATGTGGGATCTTCCCGGACCGGGGCAGAAACCCGTGTCCCCTGCATCGGCAGGCGGACCTTCAACCACTGCGCCACCAGGGAAGCCCTGGTTCTTTTTAATTGTCACCACCTTCAGGATTATCCTCTGCGAAGTCAAGGCCAAGACAGGAATAGACATTCAAAGGAATTTATTGAGGAAAAACACCTGTGAGGGAATAAAAGGAAGGCGAACTGAGAAGTTGGGAGATCAGCCAGATTGCAATGCAGGCTCACCTACTATGGGGGTGCAGAAGAAGGGTGATGGCAAGACACGACTGCAGTAGATACCCATTACCTGCCTGAGCCCCACTTTCTCACTTTCATGTCTTACTTGGCTTTTTAAGCTCCATAGTCCCCTTAGAAAGACTGGTTCTCTCCCCTAATGTAGCTCCTTCAGTGATGCAGTGCCATTTTCCTTATTTATTTTTTTTCACATTAACAGATTTTCCAGAAATATATGTTGGGATGTTTTATCTTTTGAGCTATCCATCCTGGTTTCTATTTTATAGTAAGTCCTATTTCTTAATTCTTAATTCTCATTCAACTAGAATAAATTACTCATGAGTTTTTATGTAATCCAAAAACCTCTGAATATTGGAAGGAGGATAGGAGATATTCACTTTTTTGCGTGCTATTTCTTTCAAACTTGCAATATTTTCATCATACATTTTTTATTTAATTTTAAAGATTTCCTTTTACATTTTCTCTTTTCGGAGCAATCTTGTCAATTGCTCTACCTTTTGTGAATTTTATTTGTCTAATTTTTCTCCATTAGTGGTTTAAAATTTATATTTCATATGTTAATCTATCTAATGGTTGCCCTTGGTACACATTAAACGATTACTTTTTCATTATTTTCTAGAAGAAACGTTCTAGAAAATCAACATATCTCTCCTGCTTTCACTGTTACCCCATATTCTTCCACATCTCTCATGTTGAAATCATCAATGTTGTTGGGAAGGGGAGCCATGTGGCAAGGACCTGAGGGTGGTCTCTAGGAGTTGCATGTGGACATGAGTCACAGAATGGCAAAGAGATGAATTCTGTCAATAACCAGTAACTAGGAGAGGATGTTGAACCTTAGAGGAACCCTAGTCCTGGATGACTTTTGATTTCAGCTTGATGCGACCCTGAGCAGTGTACCCTGCTAACCTGGGCCTGGACTCCTAACCTAGAGAAACTGTGGGATAATAAATTTATGATGTTTTCAGCTACTAAGTTCATGGTAACTTGTTACACAGCAGTAAAAAACTAATTCACCATCCTCATTTCTTGCCTGGGTTCTTAGAACAGTCTCCTAACTATTCTCCATACTACTACTGTTGCTTACTTACTGTCTATTCTCCTAAGCAGGCAGAGCAAAACTTTAAAAGTCAACTGCAAACATTTTACTCCTCTCCTGAAAACCATCCAATGACTTCTAATTTTAGTAAATACAAAAGTAAAAGTCTTTACAGTATGTTTAAAATACTGTTTTGTGTCCTGGAAAACATTCTGCCTCACCCACGGCTCTCCCTGCTCTGGCTACTCTAATCTTTCTGTCTGTAGTTTTAACACAGTAAGCCTATTCCTGCTTCAGGCACTTGCTTTTTCTCTTTACTTTATTTGGAATTTTTCCCTAATATATACATGTGTAATTGTCTCAGGAAGGCTTCATGAACACCCTATAGAAAAAAGAAAAAAAACTCCTATATTTTGCTAATCCATTTTTGGTATGCTGCTACATTTTAACCCATAACATACATCACTGCTTACATAATGCATAATTTCTTGTTTGTTTAATTATTATTTGTCACCCCTAAGAGAATATAAGCCCCATGCAGATGGGAACTCTGTTGTATTCATTGCTAAATCGCCAGTACTTAGAGAATAGCCTGGAAAATAGTAGGCATTTTAAAAATATTTGTTAAATAAATGAATAAGGAAAGGAAGGACGTTTTGTCAGTAACTTTGTGTCTTATTTTTAATTTCTCTCACTATCTTATTGGAGCTCCATATCAATTTTGGACTCTGCACTGCTTCATTGTCTAAGGCCATCATGGGTTACAGAAAATAGTCCTTAAGTTGATGTACAGGATGCAGAGTTCCTGTATCTTCGATCTTCACTGCATTTGGGAAGGGACCAGATCTTCTGGTGTGCTGCTTTTTTGTTTGGTTTGTTTATTTACTAATTAACCATAATGATTATTCCATGATTATATACCACTCCTACTACTTCTGAATCTAAGATTTGTGTTTGGTGTTTTTAATTTTTCTGGGGCTTTATAGAGATGACATTTCTTCTCCCTGTGTGTTAATCCCTCTCTCTCTCTCTCTCTCTCTGTGTGTGTATGTGTGTGTCTCTCTCTTCTTTCAATGTTCAGCTCTCTTCACCTTAGAAGAGCACTCTGGGCCCCAGATAACGTGGTGGCCCTAGTCTCAATAGCTTCTATCTCTTTTTGTCTCAAGATTTTACAAATTTTTAGTTTCATTAAGTAGTACTTATTTACATTTTTGCAGTTAAATGTATGCTGTTTGGGATCTAGTTATGTCAGTTGGATCAGGCCACATTACTACTTTCTGGGCTTGGCCTTTGGGCATCCCTTTCTCCATAAAAATATTAAAAATCATATTTTCAGATCATGTTGATATAAAGATTAATGTATTAACATTATATATTAAAATATTTTCTTTAACTTAAAATTTATTTTCTCTTTTTTCTGATTTTAAAAGAAATTTTTAAAAAAGATATGGTCATTAAAACCATTGTAGACCCTAAACACTTTGCATATTATCTAATATCTAACATAAATGTATTTTTAATAGGAAGAATATGAATTTCTTCAATCTGCCATCCTGATAAAACATTTTCTATAATGCTATCATAAATGTGAAAAATAATGTTGATAATTTAGAATTCAAATTAATTACCATTTGAGAATTTAATTAAATATCACACAAGAGCACAGCTAGCACTATATGCCCAGCCAATACTGTGCAGTCTCTCACTAATTATTTTAAACCAATTTATTGAGGTATGATTGCATAAAGAAAACTGTCCATATTTAACGTATAACTTGATGAGTTTGGAGATAAGTATATATTCGTGAAACTATCACCACAATCTATACCATAAACATATCCAAAAAAAAAAAAAATCCATCACCTCCAACAATTTCCTCCTGTGCACTTTATTATTATTTTTTTGTGGTAAGAACACTTAACATAATACCTAAGTTTTTAGCAAACTTTAAAGTATACTACAGTGTTGTCAATAATTTTTAAGTAATGTTTTTAAATGTGTTCATTTTTCTATATGATTTCAAATAATTAGCTGTTTTGAATGTTATCTTCATCAGTATAGTGTGAGTTCTACATATATTTTGTGTTTGTGGGTAAAATATAAAGCAGTGCATTAGTTATGCCATCTGATGTCTCAGTGTCTTTGCTGAACTTTCTTCATAATTTCTCTACCTTAACATGTTTCAGTCACTATTTATAATCCAACAATCTGACTTAGCCAGAAATCTGGGAGCACATTCTTCACCCTTTCATTCCTCACTTTCTTCATCCTTTCTTTACCAGGCTTTGTTTATTTTCCCCCCAGAACAGTTATTAAGTCCAGAATTTCATTTATACTGCATTAGGTTAGTAAAACAGCCTCTTAACTTGCATCTCTGCTTGTAGTCTTATTCTCTTTCAAGATGGCCTTCACTTTTTTAGGTAGAGTGATATATTTTACATATATATGTGTATGTGTGTATACGATAAATAAAATGAATAGATACTTTATTCTTTATACCTTATATATATTTTTATATATGTAGAATAATGTATATGTATATACACACACACAAAAAAATAGGTGTTAAGGCAAATAATCCTAAAGAAGAAAATTATATTTTAAAATAAGCAGTGTTGTACAGAAAAATTAAATTCATATTACAAGAGTTATATGTATATAAGCATTTTGGAGGTTAAAAGAACTCTTTCCAGGATTCAATGATTATTATTATATAGATAATAATGACTTCTTTTTGTAAAATTATTATTAGTTATAAAAATGTAAAATAGAGATCTTGGATTCCTCCAATGACAAAACCCACGTTTATTTCTGAAATTTATTTTATCTGTTTATCACTTTTCTTCAAGTTGAAAGCGTGTTTTCTGCCTAAATGTATATTTACCCTCTTAGCAAACTTTTGCTTTGAAGATGAAAAATGAGAAGAATGAACATTATTTAATTTATTTTGGAGTTCATTACAATTTGTAAACAGACTCCTATAAGTACTATAAAATTTACTACTTACATTATAAGAAATACATTTATGCAATTATCTTAATCATTTCATTGAATATGCTAGCTTCTCACAATATAATATAAATCATGCATTGACTTACTGTACTACATACTAGAGTTATAGGGATTTTATTCAATATGACAAGGAAGTTTGCATGGTTTACAGATTGAATTTTTAAGGCTATATTCTTTTTTTTTTTTTTTTTTGCGGTATGCAGGCCTCTCACTGTTGTGGCCTCTCCCGTTGTGGCGCACAGGTTCCGGACGCGCAGGCTCAGCGGCCATGGCTCACGGGCCCAGCCGCTCCACGGCATGTGGGATCTTCCCGGACCGGGGCACGAACCCGTGTCCCCTGCATCGGCAGGCGGACTCTCAACCACTGCGCCACCAGGGAAGCCCAAGGCTATATTCTTAAAATGTAATGCTAAGAAATATTAAGTATCTTATAAATTACTTCATTTACACTCACCTGAAGCTGTCAAAGGCAGTTTGTCTCTTTATATAAAAAGAGGAGTGATAAAATTCAAGGGAGGTTTGTTTGGAGCTACTTAAGACATTGGAAGATTATAAAAGACTCTAAGATAATATTTAAAATAACTTCTTGTTTGACACAGTAATTCTAAATTTAGACAGCTTTAAAAAGAGCTAAATCCTTATGTAAGTTATTGACTAGACATTGTAATATAAATCTTCAATCACTAGAAATACAACTTAATTCATGTCTTAATTTTCTTGTTTATTTTTAGTTGCTTTTTTTAAAAAAAGAATTGTATTTTGTCAGTTAGTAGAGGTTTACAATGGTAAAAGTGAAGGCAGTTAGGAGGCTCATGGAGGAGGCCTTGGAAGAGTTATTGGTCACTTGTGTTTTTCCTGTGGGAGTGGAGATGGATGGGAGCTGACAAATCGAGGATATGCTGTAGGTTAGAATTTACAGACGTAGATTATTTTCAAAACCTAAAGTCAGGAACTAATGTGATATCACATGGATTATAAATTTTAAAGTAGATATCAACAGCACAATCAGACTTGTCTTCCTTATTAACACTCAAGTTGTGCTCACAACGTGTTTTGGAAAATAAAGGCTTGGGCTTCCCTGGTGGTGCAGTGGTTGGGAGTCCGCCTGCCAATGCGGGGATCGCGGGTTCGTGCCCCGGTCCGGGGGGATCCCACGTGCCGCAGAGTGACTGGGCCCGTGAGCCATGGCCGCTGAGCCTGCGTGTCCGGAGCCTGTGCTCTGCAACGGGAGAGGCCGCAGCAGTGAGAGGACCGCGTACCACAAAAAAAAAAAAAAAAAGAAAGGCTTATGTTCTTGACCCCTACAGAAAAGAAAAAATGGAACTGTAAAGAATATTTGCACCTTAACGAATAGTGCAAACCAATGTGCAGTTTGGCAAATACAAAGGAGTTGTTTGTGTCTTAATTTCAGCACACCCTAACCACATGAACTCATCGTAGGCCTTTAAACAACATGTACTGTTTCTTTTTTCTATAAACTTTCACATCAGTAATAACATCTACTTTAACAAACCTCTAGTTTATTCTGAAGGTCATGTGAAATAAATGGGATACAGTGCTTTGTGCCTTATGCTATTTGTTTTGCTGTTGTTACTTGCTGTAGTGGTAATTGTAGTAGCACAGGTGAGGCTAGCTGTCACAGAGTTTGAAAAACGAAAGAATATTCTGTTGACATTTTAAAAAATGAGTATAAATTTTTGTGCAGGTTAAATTTGCTTAATTATGTTTCTGTGTTAGTGTACCAAAACTGAAATAAGTACAAATTACTGAGAAGTACTGAATACATACCTAATATAACTACAATTGAAAAGAACTAGAAATGTAACTTTGGAGGTAAAAGATCATTTTATACCTCTCTAATTTCCTTCCTAGGCTGAAATATTGATTTTAAGTCATTATTCCACATCCTTGATGAGTAATTATAGTTACTTTAATTTTGTGTATTGGGTACTATTTTTGAAGTATTTAATCAGGTTTTTTCTCTTTTAAAATTTTCTCTAAGTACCCTATGTCCTTCTCATCTGAAACAGAAGAATTTTTACATAGTGCTCAGAACAAGGGGTAAAAATAACCAGAACTTAAAGTGTCATAGCATATATACAAATAAACCAGTTTGAACCTGAGTATTCATTTAACAAATTTGTTGTTGTTGTTGAATGACTGCTGTGTATCAGACAGTTTTAAGTGTTGGGATGCATCAGTAAACAAAACAGACAAAATTTCCTGGCCCTGTGTTATTCTAACTGAGCAGAGAAGCATATATTGCCAGTAAACAAAAATAAATTACATATATCACAAAGTCATTTGACGTACAGAAAAGATAAAAATTCTTGCAGTATAATGGGGATTGAAGTGTTTTGAGGGTGAGAAGAAGTGTGATTGCATTTGTAAATAGGGCTGTCTCCAGTGAAAGAGATATCAGAAAAAAGACTTGACTATAGAAGGGAAATAGGCATCTAGTGAAAGAAAGATTTGGAAAGAGAAACAGCCAGCACAGTCTTTATGGTGAGCATGTGACTGCTGTGCTCAAGAAAATGTAAAATTCCAGTGTGTCTGAATAGAGTAGTCTCAGTGTGTAGAGTAGAAGGGGATGAGTAAGAGAGGTAATTGGCTTTTATACTGGATGAAATAGGAAGCCATCGAAGAAGTTTTAAATGAGTGACAGCCTTTGGCATATATATACACATACATACATACACACATACATATATATATAAAATCTGATTCAACGTTCATAATAGAAAATAAGGAGGCAAGATTATAATTAGGGGAACCGGGCAGAAGTGTGTTTCAGTAATCGAGTTATGAAATGATGGCTGTAATCAGGATTAAGGAGGTAGAGGAGTTTGAAGTGCTTGAATTGAATATATATGGAAAATAAAGGCTTGTAGATTTGCTTATAGATTAGATGTAAGGTGTAAAACAGAAACATGGAAATCACCCCATATTTTTTTGACTTCAGCAACTGAAGGGACAGAGTTATCATCAACTGAGATAAGGAAGTTGTCAGGGAAGCTACTTTTGGGAGAAATATTAAGATACTAGTTTTGATGAAAATCAGATGTCAAATGGAGATGTTAGGAAGTAATTGGAAGTGATTTACACACCACCGTTGCAGTATTCCAGTATTCCGTATCTGTCTATATATTTACCTTTACCAGCGAGTTTTATGCATTCACATACTTTTGTGGTTTTCTTTCACAACATTTTATTTCACTTGAATAGCACCCTTTAACACTTTTGTAGAGAGGTCTAGTAGTAATGAGCTGCTTCAGCATTTTTTTTTTTTTTTGGTCTGGGAAAATCTCTCTCTCCTGCATTTTTGAAAAACAGTGTCGCTGGATATAATATTCTTTTTGGCAGGTTTTTTTTTTTCTTTCTTTCAGTATTTTGAATATATATTCCTACCACCGTCTGGCCTGCAATATTTCTGCTGAGAAATCCACTGGAAGTCTGGTGGGGTCTCCCGTTTATGTAATGAATCATTTTTACTGCTTTCAAAATTCTCTTTGCCTTTGAATTTTGACCAGTTGATAATAATGTATCTTGATACACACTCTTTGGGTTGATCTTACTTGAGATATTTTGGTCTTTGTGAATCTGAATGTCCATTTCTCTCCCCAGATTTGGGAAGTTCTCAGCTACTATTTCTTTAGATAAACTTTCTGGCCCTCTCTCTCCTCCTCTGGGATACAACTTTAGCCGTTCCTCCAAAAGTTAAATCTTCCTCTGAGATTCTCCCTTTTCCCTCTGGAAATAAGAGAATAATGCCAGTTAGAGATGAAAACTTGAAAGACAGAAAAATATAAATGTCAGTTACAGTCATTAGGTCAGACTAGATTATTAAGAAAATGTGTGTAGAGAAGAGAATGAGAGACTGAATCTAGGGGACTTCATCAAAAGTAAACTGAGAATTGACCACTGATTTAGCAACGTGTAAGGTAATCAGTAACTTTGGCAGGAGCCGGTTAGAAGGAAATTCTTCCATTAAACTGGGCTTAAAAAAGAATAAAAGACTACAGAATAGGATATATTTTCAAATCATGATAATGGACTTGTATCCAGAATATGGGAACTCTTAAAACTGAATGATAAAACAAATAACCCTATTAAAAATGAGCAAAGGATTTGGATAAACTTTTTGCCATAGATGGTAAAATATTTTTAAAACGTATAAGAGAACAAGAGGAGTGGGAAAGTGAGTAAAAATTAAAACTCTGAAAGGGAGTTTTGCTTCGTAAAGAGCAAAGCAAAGGGGCAGTGTATGGAGGGAGAAGTTCAGTCAGGAGAAGGTTTATTTTTGTTTTCAAGATTCACTGTTGGTGGGAATGTAAATTGATACAGCCACTATGGAGAACAGTATGAAGGTTCCTTAAAAAACTAAAAATAGAACTACCATATGACCCCGCAATCCCACTGCTGAGCATATACCCTGAGAAGACCATAATTCACTTTGTTGTGGAGTGGAAACTAACACACCATTGTGAAGCAATTATACTCCAATAAAGATGTTAAAAAAAAAAGAGAGAGAGAGACATGTACCACAATGTTCATTGCAGCACTATTTACAATAGCCAGGACATGGAAGCAACCTAAGTGTCCATCGACAGATGAATGGATAAAGAAGATGTGGCACATATATACAATGGAATATTACTCAGCCATAAAAAGAAATGAAATTGAGTTCTTTGTAGTGAGGCAGATGGACCTAGAGTCTGTCATACAGAGTGAAGTAAGTCAGAAAGAGAAAAGCAAATACCGTATGCTAACGCATATATGTGGAATCTAAAAAAAAAATGGTACTGATGAACCTAGTGACAGGGCAGGAATAAAGACGTAGACATAGAGAATGGACTTAAGGACGTGGGGTGGGGTGGGGGAAGCTGGGGCAAAGTGAGAGTAGCACTGACATATACACACTACCAAATGTAAAATAGTTGGCTAGTGGGAAGCAGCCGCATAGCACAGGGAGATCAGCTCGGTGCTTTGCAATGACCTAGAGGAGTGTGATATGGAGGGTGGGAGGGAGGCTCAAGAGGGAGGAGATATGGAGATATACGTATGCATATGGCTGACTCACTTTGTTGTACAATAGAAACTAACACAGTATTGTGAAGCAATTATACTCCAATAAAGATCTATTAAAAAAAATAAGATGGAAAATGAGAGATATTACTAGATAGGAATGATGAAGTACAGCTTAAGATATATAATAAACAGATATTGCAAATTTAAAAGATATTATTTTAATTCAACCTATTTAATCTATCAATTTATGTTTAATGACAGTATATGTTTCATTGAAGCAGTGCTTTCCAGCTAAACAAAAGTAATTAATATTCAGTGGAAAACTTTCAATGTCTTTGAATTGAGATTCATTTGAATATTTCTGACTACTTTCTGAAAGTATAACTTTAAGCAGTTCTTTCAAAGAATGTTTGAATTATATGGTAATATTCAGAAGTTTTGCTTGTCTGGAAAAATATGTTACTTCTACCTTTACATTAGATTACCATTGTGTAAGAGGGGTATGACTCACATAGGTCTCTCTTCTGAAGAGGCATTCTTAAAAATACCTAGTGTGTGTTTCTGAAAACTTACACACTATGCCTTTATACATTTGGTTACATGGTAGTAATGGAATACAGGTACCTTCAGATGCCAGAATGAAATGGGATTTTTGCTGGGTCATACTCATTCAGGAAAACAAAAATCTTAGATTTTACCACATGCAAATTTTCCCTGCCTGTATGTAAATTCTTAGATTCTAGTTCCTCTGTCTCCTCTGGTTAAATTCCTGTTGTGTTCCTCAGGTCTGCTTTTATGTCTCTCTTTTCTTCTACTGGAACTTCTTTTGTCAGTACCTTCTTACTTGCAGGCTCCTCTGTGAATATCCTGGTCAGTATAGCCTCATCTCTTCCCATTCACTCTTAAAACTTTTTAAAAACATTGAACTACAGATGGCTGACAACCCATATACACCAACTCATGTTATCCTGTTATATGTGAGTAAACTTGTCAATCGAGCTTTTCACACACATGCCAAAGTACTGTTCACTGATGTAATTCATTTCCTAAGTCAGACTGAATAAGGCATATACTTTAAAAATAGAGTTGTTACACTAATAAGTGAATATTCTGGGCTTCCCTGGTGGCGCAGTGGTTGAGAGTCCGCCTGCCGATGCAGGGGACGCGGGTTTGTGCCCTGGTCCGGGAAGATCCCACATGCCGCGGAGCGGCTGGGTCCGTGAGCCGTGGACGCTGAGCCTGCGCGTCCGGGGCCTGTGTTCCACAGTGGGAGAGGCCACAGCAGTGAGAGAGGCCCGTGTACCGCAAAAAAAAGTAAAAAAAAAAAAAATAATAAGTGACTATTCTGTTACATGAAGATGATGATGATGTGGAAGAGGAGGATAATGAAATGAATAATTTATGCTTTGGAAATTGACTTCCAAGAAGTAATAAACTATTGAAAATAAGGTATGCAAACAAAGATCAAATGTATATCAACTCTTGGCAACCCATTATCTCAGATTTCTGCCTTTTGGGTTATATTCTCATGATGAAAGTTTAAAATTCATATTAGTTACCAAAAACTATGTCCTCCTTAAACAATGGTTTTATGGATTTGAATTTCTGGATTTTTATTGGTTTATTTCCAAAGTAATAACAGTGGATACTGACAAACTTCTACAAAGTCTGTATCTTTATAACAATGTATGTAATGAACTTGTGTTATAACTTTATACTTCCTTGCACAGGCAAGGAAAATTGAGTTTTTTAAAGAGACAGGAAAGAGAACAGGCAATGTTGTAGATATTGTCAAAGCAAAAACATCACTGGGCAAATTTCAACAGGTAAGAAAGACTTTATCCAAAGCTATTGCAATAGGGGAGAGATACTAAAACTCAGTCTGAGCTCAACTCCACTGAGATAAAAAATCCAGAGAGATTTTAAAAGCTAGGATGGGGTGAGGGACCATAGGCCATCTCTGATTCATAATTAGACTTACCCGAAGAAAAAGTAAACTTTCTCTTATCTTCACTATAGGAAGTTGTTTTACAGCTCAGAGCAAGGGCCACTCTGAACTTTAACCTCCTGCCCTCCCACAAAGACTGGGAAATAAAGCTGCTATGTTACTTGCTGATAATCTTTCAAATGGATGACTCCCAAGTCCTTGAGAAAGACAGTTCTGAGTTATAAAACTATCAGAGGTTTTTAAAAACATTTACATCACGAAGGGGCGGAGAAAGAATTTTCAGTCACACGTTCTCTAAAGTAAACATGCTAAGGAAAGGGAGGAGGAACCTGTATGGTTAAGCTATCTCGATTCTGTAAGAGCATGAGAGGGAGGTCGTCAGCTAAGAGTCAGGAAGAAGCATGTGTAAAGTTCAGTCAAGCTGAGGAAAATATTAAGATCAATATATATCATTTATACCAGTGTCCACAGCAAGCTATGGGAGAACAACATTGTCTTTCCAATTCTTACATGAATCTCAGTGGTTTTAAGAGATCTGACAAAATTCATAAGGTATTTATGGTAAACCCAAGATTCAAACTTAGTTCTACTAACTGCAAAGTATTTTTTCCTAATCAGAATTTTTTTATTATAATCAAAAAACATTGCTGTCTGAATTTTCATGCTTCTATTTTCTATGCCATCTGAAGCTAAATTATGAAAAAAATCCAGGAGAAAAAATGAGACACTAATAGACTCAAAAACCTGTAGAATTTCTAAGAGAGATTTGAAAGGTTAGGAATCAAAGGCCTTGTGTTTTCAAATTGCACATCATGTATGCCAAATCATCATACTATTGAGTTCCCACTGGAGAGTTCACATTTATAGAAAAGACTTTTCATGTTACAAATGTAGAGTCAGATTTTCCTAATGCATTTTCTTTTCGTGTTGGAAACAGTCTTAAGTCATTAAGGCTATAAGAACATTAAATCCTAAAGCTGGCTCTCTTTAAACTGATAATTTTATTAAAAACATGTCTGCCAGGAAAGTTTATTGTAATATGAGATACTCATACCTAAGCACATTTTTCCACTGTCACATTCCATTACCATGGGGGATGTGCTCCACTTGTAGTCTAGCTTATATGTTTTCCATGTATATTATACTGATATATCAGTGTACTCTCCAGGACTTCGATCCCCCTTTCATGCTAATCCTCATAACATGCTAGCCCTGTCTTACTCAGTGAGGTTCAGTGGTGTACAGCTATTAGTAATGGCCTAACCTTTCTTCAGATGTGCTGTTATGTGTTACGCTAATATATAAAGCAAACTAAAACAAACTAAAACTTAGTATCTCTGTTTGGAGAGGGATTTGGACTCAAATCCTCATGTCTATGGCCAGTACCTTTTAGTAAAACCCCTAAGGCACTTTTGCAAGAATATGGTATTCCATGGAAATCATTTAGAAAATCAGTTATCTGATATAATCTCCACATATTTAGATAAGTAAACTGGAGGAAAAAAGATAATAGTCCATGTCTTGCATTTTACAAATAGTACAAAATAAAGCTTTAACCAGGCTAGTTCTTGTCCTATGTGATGTCCAGGTTTACTACTTATCAAATAATTAGAAATCCATATAGAGTTAAAATTAAATTTCAAATTTGAAATGTTCAAGTACAAAAATATATGTCTTCCTAGACTTCACAATTCAATAAAGGTCATTTATTTTATTCCCACATGCCAATGTTTATTACCACATTCATTAAAAATAGAAACTTATAGGGCTTCCCTGGTGGCGTAGTGATTGAGAGTCTGCCTGCCAATGCAGGGGACGTGGGTTTGTGCCCCGGTCCGGGAAGATCCCACATGCCGCGGAGAGGCTGGGCCCGTGAGCCATGGCCCGTGAGCCTGTGCTCCGCAATGGGAGAGGCCACAGCAGCGAGAGGCCCGTGTACTGCAAAAAAAAAAAAAAAGAAAAAGAAACATAAAACTAATGAAACTAATGACACTTTGTCCTTGTTTCTGGAGTGCCAAATTCCCAACTTTTGTTTTTCTCAAACAAGTTAGCATTGATGATTTATCTTTTGGGATCTGCTGATGTCAAGAATAGAAACCCCTGTTTGGAAATCTAGAATATTATGTTAACAGGAAACCTGATCTCAAAATTGTCATTCCACTTGTTATTTATCTATTAATTCAATTCCAAAATTACTTAGAGAGACAACTGATCCTCTCTCTAACAGTTCTTTTTTTTTTTGGCCTCACTTGCTGACTCCGTTAATTTACAGTGTTACACCAATCATCATTATCACTCTATCAAGCAATATAGTAGGCATTAAGGTTAATAAAAGAAACATATGAGTCACAGATGTAGCTTTCTCAATTGAGCTTCCTCTCTAACTGGAATCTTCCTTAGTTAGATCCTCTTGTTGTGGTCCCATGTTTCTCTCACATTCCTCAGTTCCTCTGTACCTGCCCACTCCTCACATAATCTTTCATTGGTGGGTAATATTATCCAGGTTGTGATGATAGAAACTCCTCTACTTTTAATGTCTACTCTCTGCGAGACAATCTTTGCCTCCCTGAAAAACTTAAAATATACTTCTTTTGCATCAAACATTTTGAGATTTTCTCAATAATCATATCCAAAAACATTCTACCAGTAGATATACAAGGAAAATTTAAATGATTTGTT
The DNA here is from genome assembly GCF_059928025.1 of Delphinapterus leucas. Taxonomy (NCBI): domain Eukaryota; kingdom Metazoa; phylum Chordata; class Mammalia; order Artiodactyla; family Monodontidae; genus Delphinapterus; species Delphinapterus leucas. The sequence goes on along the minus strand of NC_143146.1, from coordinate 20,190,803 downwards.
AAAACATCTTTCTCAGTTATTTTAGGGTTAAGTTCATTTTTTTTGTACTTTCTAATCCTATAGTGCATTTTTAAGTTCCACAAGAGAATAGGTCTTTGATAGGTGAAGTTAATAACATTATGAAACAGACTTGATTTTCACATCTATGCTATATTTTCTGAAGGAGCAGTGACAAAATAAGTTTTGCCCAACAATTAAACAATATATTCTCATGGTTAAGGTCTTAAACACTTACAATATATAATGCTGATGAGGATGTCAGGCAACAGGAACTTGTTCACTACTGGTAGCAACGAATAGGTGCAACACAAGGGATTTTTAGAGTGGTTAAACTACTCTATTTTATACAGTAATGGAGGATACATGATATGCAGTTATCAAAATCAGTAAAACTATAAGACACGAAAATGATACCTAATGTAAATTATAGACTTTCATTAAAAATAATATATCCGGGCTTCCCTGGTGGCGCAGTGGTTGAGAGTCCGCCTGCCGATGCAGGGGACACGGGTTCGTGCCCCGGTCCGGTAAGATCCCACATGCCACGGAGCGGCTGGGGCCCTGAGCCGTGGCCGCTGAACCTGCGCGTCCGGAGCCTGTGCTCCGCAACGGGAGAGGCCACAATAGTGAGAGGCCCGCGTACCGCAAAAAATAAATAAATAATAATAATAATAATAATGTATCCATATTTATCAGTTGTAACAAGTGTATCACACTAATGTAAGGTGTTAATAATAAGGGAAATTGTGAGCCTGGGAGAGAGGGAATAAATGAGAATTCTCAATATAGTAAAGCTATCATTTCTTTCCATATTGAGAAATACAGATATATAGTTATATATATGCCACAATTCCTATCAAAATGCCAGCAAGATATTTTTAGATACAAACATGGTTACTTTAAAGTGTATATGGAATAACAAAAGAACTGGAATAGCTAAAACAATTTTTCTAAAGAAGCATAAGGTGGGAGAAATCAATCTACCCAATTTCAAGGCTCAATATAGAGTGACGGTAATTAAGACCTTGTCCAGGTTGTTTTGAGGAAGGTTGGAAGCAAAGATAAATGAAACAGTATAGAGTACGCAAAAATAAACCCTGGCAATTATGCCCAATGAGTTTTGACAAATAAGCAAAAGAAATTGAATGCAGAAAAGATAACATTTTTAACAAATGGTGCTGGAGCAATTGGACATCCATGGGTGGGAAGAAAAGTAATCTTGAATTAAGTTTCCTTTCTTATAAAAAAATTAACTCAAAAGTTTTGGATCTTGAGCTTATATAAAAATGTATAACTAAAAAAAGAAAAGAAAATATAAGAGAAAAAATTTATAATCTAGGCTAGGAATAGGGAAGATTCTTATACTTGACAACCAAAGCCTGATCATAAAAGGACAAAAATGATAAATTTGACTTCATTAAAATTTAAGTCTTTTGTCCTGCAAAAGACCCTCTCAGCAGATTCAATAACTACTGACTGGAAGAAAATATTTGCAGACTGCATATCCAACAAAAGACTGGTATCTAGAATATTTAAAGAACTCTCTAAACTTAACAGTAAAAACAAATTAGAAAATGGGCAAAAGACATTATTTAACATTTCACCAGAAAGGGTATACAGATAGGAAACACAAGAAGAATATATTAAACATCATATTAGTAAAATGTAAATTAAAACCACATGGGTGATCCGTGTGCACTTAAATAAGGACATCAGTAAATGCAGGTTATGATGGAGAAAGACCTTATCACATACATGTTTGGCTGGAATCTAAAATGGTATAGGTGCTCTGAAAAACGGGCTGGCTGTTTCTTAAAAACTAAACATGCAACTATTACATCACCCAACAAGTACAGTTCTGGGCACTACCAAAGAGAAGTGAAAACCTGTAATTGAATGTTTGTAGTAGCTTTATTAACAGTAACCCAAAATTGGAAAAACCAGAGATGTAAAACAAGCTATAGTAGTTCATTTCAACAATAAAAGGGAATTAACCACTGTTACACACAAAAATCTTTGTGACTCTCCAGAGAATTATGCTGAGTGAAAAAAAGCCATTCCTCAAAATTATGCAGTTGCATACTGTATGATTCCATTTATATAATACTTTTGAAGTGACAAAATTAGAGAAATGTAGAACAGATTTGTAGTTGTCAGGGATTAGGGAAGAGGTAGGTGTAGGAGAGAAATAAGTGTAGCTAGAAAAGTACAACATGAAGGATCCTGTGTTGATGGAAAAAGTCTGTATCTTTCTCTTCTTCTTGTAATTTCTCTTCTTTTTGAAAAATTATTTCCTATCTTGACTTTCTCAATGACAATATCCTGGTTGTGATATTCTATAATTTTGCAAGATTTTATCATTAAGGGAAACTTGGAAAACCTTAAAACTGTAAATTTAATTTAGCACAGTTTATGAGTATCATCAAAAGGAATCTATCAGTATAATGGCTACATATTCTATATGAAATTTATAGTCAACCAATATTGCAAGCAAAAATAATTCCTGAGTTATTTAGAAATATATACATACATATGTATATTTGAGATACTAAATTTTAAAAATTTATATTAGGGAATATACACATTTTGGTATTCTAAGATGTATTTAATATTTTACTTGGACTGTGTGTAAGAATTGTCACTTTGATTTTAAATATACACTCAATTAAAGTAACTTTATGATAATAGCTGAAATCTAATTTCTACAAAATATGGAAATATAAAACAACTAACGGTGTATAATGTGTGTTTAATTTGTTGGACTTATGTTATTTGGCTACTTAGGAATGTTTTATTTCTATGTTAATTGAAATACGGTAAGGAAATGAAAAAAGAATTTAGTATGTTAACACTGTATATGTTAGGGAAGCCTCCTATTCAGTAAGCTTTTAAATTCAGGTTACAATATATAGTCAAGCAAGTATTAAGAATTACATTTGGGCTTTCCTGGTGGCACAGTGGTTGAGAGTCCACCTGCCGATGCGGGGGACACGGGTTCGTGCCCCGGTCCGGGAAGATCCCACATGCTGCGGAGCGGCTGGGCCCGTGAGCCATGGCCGCTGAGCCTGCGCGTCCGGAGCCTGTGCTCCGCAACAGGAGAGGCCACATCAGTGAGAGGCCCGCGTACCGCAAAAATAAACAAATAAATAAATAAATAAAAGCTTACTGAATATAATTTTACTTGTAATTTAATTAATTAAATATTAATCTTTAAAGTTGTAATACATTTCTGAATAGTCCTCTCTGAATGCACACATACACACATTTAAAACACATGTAGCAGGGTCAAGGAAAATTCAGCTCTGCCATATCATGCCCAGTGGAACGTCACAGAAAGCTCCATAGAGAAATATGAAGTTAAATGTAAAGTAGCCCATGCTAACATAATATAGGGGGGTAATAAAAGCAGAGTATGTAGCATATGAGGGATTGGTGGAAAATCAATTTTAGAAGAAAGAAGAGCTAGGGAAATATACTAAAATTCACCTCATACTTTGCACTATAATATGAAATTCTGAGATAAGATCATTGTAAAAAAGAAGTCTGATGAGGCAAAAATGAACTTGGAAGAGTTAAAAAAGTCAAAGATTGAGGAAGCAGGATTAAACAACTAATACATAATACATAAATTACAAACAAAATAGACATGGCGATGATTAAATCATTGAGATTGGGGAAAAAGCTAAGAAAATTATAGTGAGTCCAGAAGAAAAAGGAGAAGAAAGGTTAGAGCTATTAAATAGATAATGTAATGCATATGAAGAACAGACATAGAATATAAAACATTTCGAGAGTTGAGGTTTCTAAAGTAGAGAGCTCCACTAATGGAAAAGCAAAGATTCCAATATATGAAGGAATGTTTTCTTGAGATGAATTAACAAATGAATTCATACATTGGGAGTATAGACGTGCACACTGATTTAGAAAAACAACCTAACCTGGCTTAAATCATTGAATTTCAAGGATAAAGAATAGAATCTATAGGTAAACACAAAGAAAAGAAGCTCACTTAAAATAGGGGAAATTCAGTCTGGATTCTAAATTCTCTCTATAACAATTTTCAAAGCCAGATGGGACAATATATTGAAAGAAAAATAGTGTATCTAAGAGGGCTATTCTCAGCTCAATAGTCTTAAAACTGTAAAGGCAATAGAGAAAATCTTAATTATACAAGGACTCAAGGAATCTAATGCCCATGAACTTAGGTTGGAGAGGAAAAACACAACTTACTGACAAAATCCAGGCAACCAATAAGTGAAGAAATAATAAGATGTCTGTGGCAAGCTCTGGATAAATCTAATGTAAAACTAAAGCTAAGAAAGAAGATTACAGGAAAAGCCTTAGTATAATATTTATTAACTTTTACAAATAAAAATATACATACTTAGTTGATATGGAGACATGAAAGCATAACTGAGTGTATTAATTTCCTCTTTTGGAGGTGACTTAATAAACAATATCTATAGATAAATGAGAAATAAAGGCATGCTTATTTTATTTATTTAGAGAACTGCTATTAGAAATCAACAAAAATGTAGCCAAAAGGCAAATATAGCAGCTTTCTAAATTGGAAACACCATCCATTAAAAGAGCTGCATGCACTTACACTGACAGAAGAGGGCACTCTTGAACTAAGAATCTTATAAACTACCCCAAAGTACCAACTCTTAAATGTAGGGGTTTACAGCTATACCAGAAGTTGGCAAACATTTTCTTTAAATGACTAGATAATATTTTCAGCTTTGTGGGGCATATAGTTTATGTCACATCTACTCAATACTGCTGTTATAGTATGAAGCCAGCCACAGAAAAGACATAAATAATAGATGTGACTTTATTCCAATAACTTTATTAACCACACTGGTGCCAGGCCTAATTTGGCCCATTGATTGTAGTTTGCTGACTCTTATTCTAGTCCTATGCACTATACAGAGAAAAAGGGAAAGAAATATTTAGGTCAATGAAAGCCTCCTCCCCAAATAACACTACACTTATCAGAAGGAAATTAAACACAGTACTCCAAAATGAAGTAAATGTCCTTGAACAAGTATTAAAAAATCACCATGAATCCTAAATTCAAAATGATTAAAGAAATGGACAAAAGAGCAGGAAAATGAAATACTGAAATCAGGAAGAAAAATACCAAAGTTAGCTGTGTCTGAAATGAAAGTTACAAGGTGGTCAGTGAAGAATAAGTTCCAATGAAAGTTTAATGAATTGCATTGAATTAAAAAGAATAAGAAAGCAAATATAAAATAAAAGAGTAAAAAGTGTCAAATAGAAATTGGTTGAAATGAAAGAGAGGCAAAGAGAAAAACAATTATAGATGAAATTCTTATAGTACAAAAATTAAACAATGACAAAGAACAATGTTTACATCTATAATCTAAAAAATTTTCTGGAAATAAAGGAAGACTTGATAGGGGTTACAAGTACGTAGGACAATTTACCTGCAACAAGAGACTCAGACAATTGCTATTAAAACTATTCAATTTTAATAATAAAGAAATAAAGGATGACTTTAATGATGAATAATCCTCAGGGTTTCCAGCCCTCCATCTCCCTCCCCCACCAAAAAATAAAGTTCAAATAATTTACACGGAAAAGAGAATTACACCAGGATAAGAAGCCTTCCTAAACACAACATACAAAGTGAAGTGTATGGATGAATGGATCAGAATGTTCAAGGCACCTAAGGAAAGGATGTGTAAACAAAGGATTAGGTGTCCTCTTGAAATCGTGCACCAATTATCTAGGGAACAGAAAACAGTTTTAAATATAAAAAGACTCAAAGAAGACTATCCTTAAGCATTTCTTGAGAGGAAAATCTTCATCCAGTAGAAGGATAACTAGAAAACTTTAGGCAAAGAGACTGAAACATCAGACAAATAAGTAAATATATTGAGAATAATCAGAGCCAGGTTACTTACCGTTGTAAAAGAAAGCTACAAATATGAAAGGGAAGAAGATTAGAAGAACACATGTGGCTTTGGATTTGAATTGTATCTATCAGTATGAACTCACAGTGTTTGTACAGAGGGATAGATGATAGATAGATAGATGATAGGTAGATAGGCAGACAAACAGACATGTGGGGGGGGTTGGTGGATGGGTGTGAAAGGTATGTAAGTAAACATATATCTATTTCCTAGCTTTGTTCTCTGAAGAGCTTAGCAGCAGTGTTACCCAGTAATAATAAAACATACCTAAGACTCAGATCCTAAATTCTATTTACAATCCTCCCATAAAAGACCAGGATTCCTTGCAAAAAATGTTGATCCCAGGTTTGGACAAGAAAAGTACAACATGAGCCTAGAATATCTTATTGTATCAGAAAGTAAGAATGTGTTGGAAAAAAGATGAGGAACTGTCAAGTGATAAAGGAGATAGATTGAAGTGACATTAAATTAAAATAGATACAATTAAAAGATCATAATCCATAGAATAAAATAATCCATGAGCCTAAACTGATAGACATGAATACATAAATAAATAAGCAGGGTAGAAGAAAAAGCTCTTCAATACAATATAAGAAAAAAAAATACATGTAGAAGAATGATGGAGTTGAGAAGTCATTATTTGAAAGCCATCTTTGTAATAATTATTTCATGAAAAAAATACTCAATGGGTGAAATTTTGTTAAGATATAAGACATTTATATACTCTCAGAAATATATACCCATAAATTACTTATTAATAGCAATGGAGCGAAGTAGTAACTTCACAGAGTCAAACCTAGTAGACACTACATTAATCAAGTGATAAAAGTAAAATCAACTGAAAAAGGACAAATAAAAATCATGTGTCATCTGTTAGAATGCAAAGAGATAAACACAGACTCAAGTTTGTTTTTATTGTTTGTTTTGTTTCTCCAAAAAGGGTAGCCTGAAATTTACTACTAGGAAATATCAAACTCAAAGTGATGAATATTTCATAACATAACAGGTAGCTTAAAATGGCATCTCGTGGTTTTCAACTTGTATTTTTTCTATCTATTACTTATGAAGTAGACCAAAGATTTTTATGTCCATTTAAGTTTCTTCTGCAACAAAATACTTGCAATTCCATTATTTAGGGTTTTTTAATTAAATTATCAGCAGTTATCTGTTACAATATTATTTTTGGCTAAATTCACTGAACATATTTGCTTCAAGTTTTTTGAAGTAGGTTATTTCATGCAATTTTATTTATATACATTTTTTTATCAAGCATCTTTAATTTTGCTTAAAATATCCCTCCCTCCTCCAAAATGATAAATATGTTCTCTGTGACCTTCCTAATGTTTTGTCTTTATTTTTTATACCTAAACTTCTAGTATTTTCCCTGAATTTATTTTTCTGTGTGACAGGAGAAAAAATACAATAGAAAATTAATTGTCCTAGCACCAGATTATTTGGGGTATTCTATGAAGATAATTGTATCATCAATGAAATATGACATTTTTTATTCTTTCTTTCCAATTCTTAGATGTTTACTACATTTCACTGTCTTACTGCGTTGTCTAGAATCACCATTCAATAAAAATTAAATAGGAGAGAGTTGGTATATTCTAGTGCTCTTGATTTTAAAAATGCTTCTGACATTTCAACATTAAATATGATAATTACACTAGATTTTGAAGTAGGTATCCATAATTCAGTGTAGAGAAGTTTTCTGCTACTCTTGGTTTATTAAGAGCTTTTATGATTAATCAGCATTGCACTTTAGAGTATGTACTTTCTGCTTCTAATGAAAAGATTAAATGGTATTTCAGTTTAATCTTTTAATACACTGTAGTTCCATAATAGATTTACTGGTAGTAAACCAAACTTGTATGCACAGAATAAGATCAATCTGTTATTACATATTATATTTTTAATAGTTGTATTCAATTTGGCAATATTGCCTGAAGGATTGTTTTCACCTACTCTCAGGTATTGGTTTGAATTATAATTTTCCTTTCTTGTATAGTCCTTATCTGGTATTCTAGAGTACAGACAGCAAACCCCAATGAGATAACAGAAAGCTTAGAATGGGCTCAAGCATTGAAAAAAGTCCTCTGGCAAACTCATCAGATGTACAAGGCAGCATCACATGAATTTGAAACCTGCAGTACACTGAAAGCAACCTTTGCAACAGTAACAGCAACTGAAATCCAAATTTAGCTCTACCTCGAATATTAACTCAATTTCCCACATGAATTGAGATGACACGAGTCCATTGCTTGTAAAATACTATTACCCAGTTTCTCCTGTTGTACATGAGATATATGTTATACAATAAAAATTTAGGAGACATATTTAAAATGCAAGATAAGTCATGAGACAAAGTAGTCAACAGAACAAAAATCAGAGATTATTTAGATTTTAGAAGTATTGGACATAGACATTGAAATGATTCTGATGAATCTGTTGAAGAATAGAATGGAAAAGTGCCAGGTAAAGAATTTTAACAGAGTAAGAAAACTTAGAAGAAAGAAATGAATGAAAATGCTAGGAGAAAACTGTCAAGCTCATCATTAGATGTGACACAGATGAGGCAAGAATTAGTGACCATGAATTTAGTCCAAAGAAAAGTACTCAAAATGAAAAAAGAGAGAGTAAAAGAATGTTTAAAAAATGTTGTGAGACAGTATCAAACTCTATGTATATATACACTTAGAATCCTAAAAAATGAAGAAAAAGAGGATACAGTAGAATAGTTGAAGAGGTAACAGCAGAGATTATTTTTCCAAAAAAATGATTACATATATGTGATATCTGTAAGAAACACATACTTAAAATTCCAAGTAGGATCTATAGTACACACACACACCATAAAATTAAACATATTTACATGCTTATGGAAATTAAAATTAAAGAGTAATTTTTGAGGGCACCTGTGGAAAAAAGGCACATCACATAAACAGGATAAAGATAAGAACTATTGACTTTCTGTCAGAAATTATGCTGACTAGAAAAAAAATTAGAGTGATATTGTTAATGTATTGAAAGAAAAAATGTATCAAGTTAGAATTCCTTACCCACCAAAGATACCTTTCAAATTTAAAAGCAAAATAGAAAACTTCAGACAAAAAATCGGAATGTATTAGCAGCACATCTATGCTATAATGTTAAAGAATTTCTTCAGGCAGAAAAACATTTGGATCTACACAAAGAAATGAAGAGTCTTAGAAATACTAAAAAAAATAAAGGTGAAGATAAAAACTGTTTTTCTTATTTTTAATCATTGTAAAAATAATTGTTTCTAAAATAAAAGGAGTATTAATATATAATGCAGTTCATAACATATGTATAGTAAAATACATCACAATGACATCTCAAATTATATATAGGAGGAATTGGAAGTATACTGTTGGAAGGTTCTTACCATATACATGAGTGGTATAATATTCTATTGTACATAAATTACAAATGTGTTTTAAACAGATTTACATCCTGCTTGTGGCAGTTGTCATTTGACTCTGTACATTTGTAAAATCTCACAGAACTGCATACTAAAAAGGGTAAATGTTCCTAAATGTAAATAGCACTTTACTATAAAATGAATAAAAGAAGAAAAATAACCTGAAAGAGACAGAGAAAGAGAGAGGGAGACACTGTGGTTTGTTGAATCCTAAGGATGGCATTTCTAATATAACAAATCGCTCTCTAGAGTACTCTGCCCTATGAAACTCCCTCTATTTGGCAGTTTTCAGTTTGGTAGGTTGCCATTTAAGGCTCTGATGTCCTAAGAGGCAGCTAAAGTGAATTGAATGGAAATTTTAAATCCCTTGATTAAAATTGCTTAGAAAGCTAGCACGAAAAATACTACCTTGTTTTCGGCTAAAGTTTAATATTATTTCCAGTGTGATTAGAATATGCTAATATATCAATAAGTAAAAAGTTACCTTTTTGCCACAATATTTGAGATTTTGAAATCGAATGGTTCATATGTAGTAAATCTGTGGTGTAGCTCATTTCACACGGTTTGAATAAAGATCATTACTTTGGCTCATTGTTTTCACTTACTAGTTTGACTAAATTTTCAATGTCCCTATTGTGGACCTAGTGTTTTCTCTATAGAGTTATTTTCTCATTTTTCAGCAAATGAATAAATGCATGGCTAATTTCATGTGTAAATGGAGGAATTGCATAAAAAGCGTCATATGCTCACTGTCCAAAAATAAGCAGTGGTAATATTCTAGATGCATGCCCTACCTTTCGGAGAGAATTTTATATTATTACAATATTATTGTAATTTACATTGTCCCTGTAAGTTTGTAGCCCTTAACCCCTTCACCTATCTTGCCTGCTCCCCGAAACTTTTCCCTTCTGGCAACCATCAGTTTGTTCTCTGTATCTATGACTCTTTCTGTTTTCTTTGTCTGTTCATGGTTTTTTTTTTAGATTCCATATATAAGTGAAATTATAATAGTTGCTTTTCTCTTTCTGACTTATTTCTCTTAGCATATCATCTACATCTATCCATGTTGTCATAAATGGCAAAATGTCATTTTTTTATGGCTAAGTAATATTCTAGTGTGTGTGTGTGTGTGTGTGTGTGTGTGTGTGTGTGTGAGACATCTTCTTTATCCATTCATCTATCAATGGACATTTTGGTTGCTTCCATGTCTTGGCTAATAAATAGTACCACATTGAACATCGGGGTACATATATCATTTTGAATTAGTGTTTTCATTTTCTTTGGATAAATACCCAGAAGTGGAGTTGTTGGATCATATGTTAGTTCTGTTTTTAGTGTTTGAGGCCCCTCCATGCTACTCTCCATAGTGGCTGTACCAATTTACATTCCCATCAACAGTGCACAAGTGCTCCCTTTTGTCCACATCCTTCACAACACGTGTTATTTCCAGTCTTTTTGATAATGACTATTTTGACAGGTGTGAGGGGGTATCTCACTGTGGTTTTGATTTGCAGTTCCCTGATGAATTGTGAAGTTGAGCATCTTTTCACGTGCCTGTTGCCAGTCTCTATGTCTTCTTTTTAAAAAACCCTATTCAGGTCCTCTGCCCATTTTAATTGGTTTTTTATATTGAGTTATATATGTTCTTTATATATCTTGGATATTAACCCCTTATTGGATATATCATTTGCAAATATATTCTCATATTCAGTAGATTACCTTTTTGTTTTCTTGATGGTTTCCTTAGCTGTGCAGAAGGTTTTTAGTTTGATGTAGTCCCATTTGTTTATTTTGTTGTCTTGCCTGAGGAGACAGATCCAAAAAAGAAAACACTGCTGTGAACAATGTTAAAAAAGTGTACTGCCTATATTTTCTTCTAGGAATTTTAGGTTTCAGGTCTTACATTTAAGTCTTCAATCCATTTTGAGTTTATTTGTGTATATGGTGTAAGAAAGTGGTCCAGATTAATTCTTTTCCCTGTGTCTATCCAGTTTTCCTCACCCCATTTATTGAAGAGACTGTCTTTTATCCACTGTATATTCTTGCCTCTTTTGTTGTAGATTAATTGAACATATAAGTGTGGGTTTATTTCTGGGCTCTCTATTCTGTTCCCTTAATTCGTGTGTCTTGTTTTGTGCCATACTATACCGTTTTGGTTATAATAGCATTGTAGAATTGTTTGAAATCAGGGGGCTTGACACCTGTAGCTTTGCTCTTTCTCAGTATTGCTTTAGCTATCTGGGGTTTTTTGTATTTCTGTACAAATTTTAGGATTATTTGTCCTAGTTCCATGAAAAAAGACAGCTTTACCGATAGGTATTGAATTGAATCTGTACCTTGCTTTGAATAGTATGGATATTTTCACAATACTGATTCTTCCAATGCATGAGTACAGTATATTTTTCCATTTATTTGTATCATCTTTGATTTCTTTCATCAAGGTCTTATAATTATCAGAGTACAGTTCTTTCACCTCCTTGGTTAAATTATTTCTAGGTATTTTATTCATTTGAAGCAATCGTAAATGGGATTATTATCTTCATTTCTGTTTCTGATAGTTCATTATAGGTGTATAGTAATGCAACATATTTTGTATGTTAATTTTGTACCCTGCAAATTTAATGAATTCATTTGGTAGTTCTAAATTTTTTGGTGGAATCTTTAGGGTTTTCTATATATAGTTAACTGTGTGTTAACTGTGTGTTCTATATATAGTTAACTGTGTGTATTCATTCTTCCTTAAATGTTTGGTAAAATTTACCTACAGAGCTGTCTCATCCTGGACTCTTGTTTGTTGGGAGCTTTTCTTTTTTAAATAACTGACTCAGTTTCAATAATGGTAATTATTGAATATTCTGTATGTATTCCTGATTCAGTCTTGGGATTGAATATTTCTAGAAATTTATCCATTTCTTTTAGGTTGTCCAATTTGTTTGTATATAATTATTACAGTAATTTCTTATGATCTTTTGTACTTCTGTGGTATTGGTTGTAACTTATTTTTCATTTCTTATTTTATTTTGGGAGGCCCAATCTTTTTTTTTCTTGATGAGTCTGACTAAAGGTTTGTGAATTTTGTTTGCCTTTTCAAAGAACCAGCTTTTATCTTCATTGACTTTTTTCTACTTTTTGTCTGTGTGTGCATCTCTTTCATTTATTTTCTCTGTGATCATTATTCATTATTCATTATTCTTTCTTTCTACTAGCTTTGGGCTTTGTTCTTTTTTTGTCATTCCTTTATTATATAGTTAGACTGTTTATTTGAAATTTTTCTTGTTTCTTGAGGTCAACCTGTATCACTATGAACTTCCTTCTTAGAATGGCTTTGCTGCAACCCATAGATTTTGGAAAGCTGTGTTTCCTTTTTCATTTGTCTCATTTGGTTTCCTCTTTGATTTATTTTTTGACCCATTGATTGTTTAGTAGCATGTTGTTTACTCCATGTGTTTGTCTTTCTTCCACTTTTATTCTTTTAATTGATTTCTAGTTTCATATTGTGGTCAAAAAAGATGCTTGATATGATTTCAGTCTTTTTAAATTATTGAAACTTGTTTTGTGATCTAGCACGTGTTCTATCCTGAAGAATATTCCATGTGCATTTGAAAAGAATATGTATTGTGCTGCCTTTGGGTAGAATGTTCTGAATATATCTATCAAGTCCACTGGCCTGATGTATCATTTAAGATCATTGTTTCCTTATTACATTTCTGTCCTGTTGATGTCTCCACTGATGTAAGTGGGGTATTACTATTCCATACTCTTATTTTATTGCTATCTATTTCTTCTTTATTTCTCTTAATATTTGCTTTATATATTTAGGTATTCATATGATAAGTGCATAAATGTTTAAAAGTATTATATCCCTTTGTTGGATTGACCCCTTTATCATTATGTAATGCCCTTCTTTTTCTTTTGTTATAATCTTTGATTTAAAGTCGATTTTGTCTGATATAAGTATTGCTACCTCAACTTTCTTTCATTTTCATTTGCATGGTATAGCTTTTTCTGTCCCTTAACTTTCAGTCTGTGAGTGTCTTTAGGTTTGCAGTGAGTCTCTTATAGACAGCATATACAAGGATCTTTGATTGTTTTCTTTAGTGCTAGGTTTAGATTCCTGTCTCTTTGTCTTTTGTGTATTTATTATAAGTTTTTTCTTTGTGGTTACTGTAGGTTCACATATACATCCTATGTATATAACAATCTCTTTTAAGTTGAAAGTAACTTAATTTTGAACATATTCCAAAGCTTTATATTTTTATTACCCCCCATGTTTTGTATTTTTGATGACATTTTACATCTTTTTATTTAATGCATCCCTTGAATAATTACTGAGTTTTTAATTTATTGCTTTTGTCTTTTACCCTTTATACTTGCTTTATAAGTGATTGATTTATTACCTTTATTATTTGTTTACCTTTTCTAATGAAATTTTTACTTTCATTTATTTTCTTATTATTAATTAGTGCCTTTCCTTTTTAGCCTAGAGAAGTCCTTTTAACATTTCTTGTAGGGCTGATTTACTGGTGATGACTTCCTTTAGTTTCACTTATCTATAAAACTTAATCTCTATCAATTCTGAATGATCATCTTTCCGAGTATAGAATTCTTGATCGGCAGCTTTTTCCTTTCAGCATTTTGAATATGATAATTCCACTCTTTTCTAGCCTGTAAAGTGTCTGCTGAAATATCTGCTGATAGCTTTATGGGGTTTCCCTTGTACATAATAAGTTGCTTTTCTTTTGCTGCTTTTAAGAGTCTCTCTTTATCCTTAAGTTTTACCATTTTATTTATGTGTCTCAGTGTTTTTCTCTTTGAGTTCATCTTATTTGGAACTCTCTGGACTTCCTGGACCTGGATGTCTGTTAATATTAGGGAAGTTTTCGGCCAGTATTTCTTCAAATAATTTTTCTGGTACTTTCTCTCTCTCTTCTCCTTCTGGGATCCCTATAATACACATGTTATTCTGCTTGATTTTGTCCCAGAAGACCCTTAAGGTTGATTCATACATAGGTGTATTTTTCTTGTATCCATGGGAGGAGTTTGAACCAGAAATTTCTCCCTTTTTATATATCCTAACTAGGTCTTTTATTCATTGTAGTATTTTACTTTATTTCAACAGCCTAATTTGTAATGTCTAATCAAAATTGTCTTTCATTTGGTGACTAAAACACTCAACTCACCATTTCATCATTTCCAAAGACAATTAACAGTTTATACACTTAATCAAGGTCAATTTGAATCCTGGAGGAAAAAACATCACTTTCTGAGTCAATAGACAAAAAAGATAGAGATAAAACACAACTTTTGATAGTTCAAATGTAGTTAAACTATTATTTGTGCTGAAATCAATTATTGTGATTTAATTTGGATTTGGATTTTTCTAAATTCTTTAGAGAATGACTTTTCAAGTCTATTTTTCTAGAATGTTAAACAGATGCACTTTTTTAAAAAATTAATAATACTGATCTTTATCTTCCTGGAATAATGTTCAACATCTAACCACTTGAAGTGATAAATAAACCTATCTTGTAGTATAGAAAAAACAAAAGAAACCTGCCAGCTAATAAATGAAGAGTTGGTTGGCCTTTTTCAAATCTTAGTCTGAAGTCAATGATTTCTTTAAAAGGCAATCAAACGTAGTTTAAAGAGAACATGGGCATAAAACTAAAATAAAAATAAATACATAAATAAACATCAGCTAATTTTGTTGCTAATAAAAATAGTTGCTTAAAATGGTATGCCTTTTCCCTTCAGTGTTTCAATATAGTAATTTTAAGGAAGGAAAATTTCTACTAAATATTATTTTAACTTTTTTTCTGTAATTGACATCAATGTGTATGTCACACTTATTTTTATTCTTGATTATAAATTATATAGACACACTGAATTAAAATAGGGTTTGAAAGGCCTTGGAAATCCACTGTAACATAGAAAATTTGTCCAATGTAGGAGAATCTTTACTATATTTGATCTGATTCTTCTGTCAAATCCTGAAGATTATTTATGAGAATATAGAGCTTTGAGATGTCCTAATATGTAAATAATCAAATGAATCACATGTAAGAATTTTTTTAAAAAGGTTCATTGGCTGGGCTTTTTCCCAAGACTTTGTATAGAATATTCAGTTAAATTTCATATGTTTTGGATTTATATAGAAAATATTTGTTTCCCGTATTTCTACTGAATGGATTTTTGCTTCTACTGATGTCATTGAATAATTTTCCAAATTGAATATTAGGTCACAAATTTAAATGATATATTTTTCTATGTCATTTCTCCAGGAAATAGATATATACACTTTAACAAATGACTTACCTCCCTGAAGAGCATTTATTTTAACAGATAAGCAAATTTGTTAAAATAAACACTCTTCAGAAATGTTGTTCTTTAGAATATATTCAGATAGGGCATACGTGTCTTCATTATTTCTGACAATTAAAGAAGATCTACTCAAATACCTGTTCCCCTGACCACTTTGTCACTATTTTCCCTATTGTGACACATGAACACCTTAGCCAAAGCCCATGAAGCATTACAGACATGTACCTCTGCCCATATTTTCTAAGAGGAAAAATGATCTGCCCACTGGGGAAGACATGGTCCAGTTTTAACAGATAGTTGTTCTTGTGTTCTGTTTCCGTACAAGCTCATATCAGCACTTCAAAAGGATTGACTGATGTGTCTTTCACTGAGCTTCTAACTAACCCTTCAGAATCTTCACTTCCTTAGCTCCCACATTTATGTCCAATTTAATTCCTATAAGAAACCCCTTTTCCTATAATATTTAGTGTCTCTCCTTCCCTGAATGAACTCTGACTAATATAATGATTAAGGCCATTTATTAGTTCTCTGTACTCATCTGTTCTGTTTTTAAGATACATGCTCTCAATGATGGTTGGATACATTATTAAATAATACTTAAAAGTTATTTCTAAGCATCCTTTCCAGTAAACACATCTCATATGCTGCTTAGAAATATACAAAGAAAGGAATTTGGCATTGATATTGACAAAATAATAAGTTAATTCAGATATATATTGTGCTCCATATATACAAAAGACATAATTCCTGACATTTTAATAAAAGTATATACTAACTTTTAAGGAGAAGAAAAGTGATAAAAATGAAAAACTTACACATTAAAAATTTGTCCAGATATTTGCATTTTACAATTTTTGTTTACTTACCTAAATTACAATACTTGACATCATAGCAATATAGCATTGAAAATAAAAAGGCATGAATTCTAAATTATATAGACATAGACAAGCCCCCATCCTTGTACTAAAGTTGGAACTGCTGATTTTCTACAAAATCTCTGCTCTTCACACCTCTCCATGTTTATTGATCTAAATATTTTTTAAATTTTTTACCAATATGGTGTCTTGGTTAGCATGCTTATCAGTAACCAACATTTAGTGCTTTTCAAGTAACTTGCCAGAATAACTGTGCTTTTTAAAAATATATGCATCGGCAGTTGGATTAATTTTATGAATTTTAGGTTTTGGAACTGTGCATTCAAAGTTTAGTGCAGTACCTTGGGCAGAGGAAGATACTCAATAATTGTCCAAAATATTTTAAATATATATTATGTCTTACGCAGATTTGAATACACCATTTATTTTAGTAGACTAATAGTCCCTTTTGTGCTTTTAATCAACTGTCTGCTGAGTTTCTACAACACGTTTCATATTGTGCGAGTTTATCTTATTTTTTTTCCTTTATGCATCAATCTATAGCTCATTATTAAATTAGACATTGGAATTTCATTCTGCAGTTTACTCAGATATCATACTAAAACCAGACATTGTGGAAAAGACAGATGGATTATTTAATTAGTTCATGCTGTTTAATTCTTACAGAAGTCTAGTAAAAAATACTACAAACTGAAATAATCTATAAATAGTCACTTGGTTTTCCCTTCCATGTAGGATGAAATCAATGAAATACAAATTTTTAACATTATGTCCTTTTAGAAAAAGTCAATGTGTTTATAGCTGCACTCTGTATTCACACAGTAGTGACTTGTTTTGAAATTTTTGTTAATGAATAATGAATATTTTTGATAGGTTGCCTTTATTTTTCTTTATCATTTTGTTTCAAGAGTTGGCAATGTGGGGACCTATTTTGGTCATTGTCTGTTTTTTTTTTTTTCTTTTTTTTGTGGTACGCGGGCCTCTCACTGTTGTGGCCTCTCCCGTTGCGGAGCACAGGCTCCGGATGCGCAGGCTCAGCGGCCATGGCTCACGGGCCTAGCCGCTCCACAGCATGTGGGATCTTCCTGGACCGGGGCACGAACCCATGTCCCCTGCATCGGCAGGTGGACTCTCAAACACTGTGTCACCAGGGAAGCCCAGGTCATTGTCTGTTTTGTCCCTAGTCTCTGTAAACTTGAATTTTTTTGCATTAAAAATAGTAGTATGATTATGATATTGTTCCAGTTAACATATACATTTTTCTTAAAAATATATACAAAGCTTTTACGAGGTAACAATTTCCTATTCTTATAACATGAAAAAGTACTTTATTAGCCTGGCTAATTACACTCCAGTAATGAGCCATGTCCCCATCCTGCCTTGGGTCTTTCACTTACATTTCAGTATATCCAGCAGAATTTCAACTTCCAGTATATGTAATTTTGTTCCTGAGAGCTTTTTACAGAACTAAAGATGGTTACTCTACTCTAGCATCTTGCAAGTCTGAAAATAATTAGAACAACCCCAGGAGCAGCCATCATCCACAGATTCTGGTCGATCAATGTATAACTATGCCAGCTCTTGCTCCTTGGTGGGATTATTCTGAGTTCTGTTTTAATGCCATTTCACAGAATTTCACAGCAGGATTAAGCTTTGGGCTCTCGCTGTGGTAGTTACCATAACACAGGTTTTATTAATGGCGTCCGTTCGCTAACAGTGTTCTGTGCATGACACAAATACACTTTCACAGGAATACTTCTGGGAGAACCCTAACTAAGCCAGAGCCTATATGCACACATCCTGTTTACTCTTCTCTTTCCAGATCCCTTTAATTTGTTAAACTGTACTCATATTTCAGCATCAGCTCAAACAAAAATTTACAAGGAAATTCTTCTCTGAGTCTAATTTATGCAAGTTCCAACGTTACTCGTTCTCATAGAATCTTTTTTTTTCATGTTTAAAAATTCTTTTTCGTTATGGTTTATTATTAAATATAATTCCCTGTGCTATACAGTAGGACCCTGTTTTGTATCCATTCTATATAAATTAGTTTGCATCTGCTGATCCAAAACTCCCAATCCATCTCTCCCCACCCCCCTCCTCCTTGGCAACCATAAGTCTGTTCTCTATGTCTGTGAGTCTGCTTCTGTTTCATGGATAAGTTCCTTTATGTCATATTTTAGATTCCACAGATAAATGATATCATATGATATTTGTCTTTCTCTTTCTGACTTACTTCACTTAGTATGATAATCTCCAGGTCCACCCATGCTGCTTTCCCGCTAGGCTTTTCTGACTCAGTCTCTCATGACAAAAGTAGTGATCATTCTTGTCCACTGATCATTCCCGATTCCTGACTTTTGTTTCTCTCAGTCTTCCTGTGCATTGGCAAAACTTCTCATGACAAGAACTTATATGTTTCTAGGCCTGTGCTCTCTCTAGTGACCTCTCTACCCAGAATTCCTTGGGAACCATTCATTTATTCCTTCTCCTACTCATTCTCTGGGAGTCCAAATTAATCCCAGTGCAGATTTTATCTTGCTTCTGAGAGCCTCTTTAGCTTTCTTGGGCTATGAGTCAGACACCACCATTTTGTCTTCCTACTGGCAGAAAACTCATTTAATGCTTCCCAGCTGGTCCTGTATAATCTGTCATTCAGCTTGAGATGAAGTTGATTAAGTCTTTCTTCCCTGATAGGGAGGGGAGAAAGGATTGAGGTTCATAGCACAGAAATACATTTCTCTAAAGAATTTTCCTCCCAACATTTGTTTTAACCATTTTATATTCTTAAAGTAAATGAGATGATTAAAGATTCATTGAGCCTATTTTTAAGGACATTCTTTGAACATGTACATTTATAGCTGGCAGTTGAGTTTGAAATTACATATATGTTTTTAGTTGGCAACTATGTATAAATAAATTTTGTTATTTTAAATATAACAGATATAGAAAATATTACTTTTATTATAATTTATTTTCTATGACTTGTCTAGTCTATCTCAAAACTTGATATCAGCATTTCATTTATAACCTAAAAATATTTGTTAAACATTTAGGGATATTCATTCTGTAGTCACGTTGAATTTTTTTTAGAATATGTAATAAAATAATTTAGGAATTACTGAAGATTTACATTTCAAATTTTGTATGTAAATGTAGACATTTGTTAAATTTTATTTTGACCTTCCTCTCATAATCTAATTTATTTTCATTGAGAGTATTTGATATTTCATTCCTAGTCTCATAATTGTTATCTCATGCATAATTAAGGAAAACACATTTTTTATATTTCTGATGTTTCATGGATGAAGGTGATGTTCATTATATGGCTTTCAGTGAACACAATTAGATAGGTAATTTTGAGAATTTAATCCATTTCAATTGGGAAATAATAGTTCAGAAATTACAGAAAGGTGTTGGAAAACAATCTTGTTCTTCTTCAGGTTGATTTTCATTGGACAAATCTTTGAACAGATTACAGAATCTCAAGCACAGAAACTCAATTTCATGGCTTTGCCAGGCATACTTACTCTGAAGATATTCCCAATATTTATCTTATTCATGAGAAATCTTGTTAAAATCAGACTTTTACATCTATCTGCCTGCTTTTCATTTACTTTGATAGTCCCACTGGAATTGTAAACACATAATGTTAAAAAAAAAAGTCATCATCATGCTCTTTAATATGGGCTGCACTTTCCTCTTTCACTAAATACATCATCACTCTTCAGATACCTAAACAAGAAATTAGTTGTGATTCTTGTAGATATTTTCTCTTACACCTATGAAATTTAGTAAGTTAACATAAGATTGGATTCTATTTTTAATATATTTCTCAGTAACTTTATTTGCTCTAGTATTATACTATAAAAATAATCCCTTTATTCTTTTTTCCATATCCGGACTTGCCACCCTTGACTTCATTTACCTTATATCACAGAACCTTATAAAATGTAAATATGAACATATCAGTGCCCCCATTAAAACCATCCAGATTACCTTCTAAGGAGATTTTCTCCCTCTAGTATATCCCCCTAAAACCCATTATTTACATTGCAATTAAATTGATATTTGTAGCCTGCAAATCTGATATTATACTTTCCTTGCTTACAATAGAATTGTAGAATTCTCTTGTAGAATTGTTTTAAATTTAGTTCTTCTAGATTACTGAAATATCTGAGAGAGAGTTTTTCCTGGTAAAACCATCACTTAATGATAGCAACATAAGTTGCAAGAGCCCTTCAATAAGCATTTGTTAAAATAAATTGAACTAAACCACTTGACACAGAAAGGAATAATCATTGATGACCTTCAGCATTTTATTTATTAAGGCTGCTATTATTTACAAGAAAATTGCAAATTATTCTTTATGTTATTGTTAGTAATAATAACCACAGTTCTTTATCATAGGTTGGAAGTAATATTGTATGTTTAATGATATGTATAAATAGATATCTCTACATTGAGAAAATTGAAATACCGTCCGTGGATATATTTACCACTCTAAGCCTCAAGTAACCAGCTTTTTTTATGCTTATTCCCAGATTTGTTTAGGCTAAATGAAGAAGTCCAGAACTATTCTGGAGTCTCCATATAGATGATCTCTAGATAAGGCACGTCATAGTCAGATTGTTCCAAACTTATCATTCCACAGAAATCTTCCCCTTCTGCTGAGTTTTTTAATTTATGAAACAGAATATTACCCACCCTGTTACCCAAACCAGAAGTCTAAGTATAATCTTAACTAGATTACTAAAACAACCCTCTAACTGAATTTTCTTCCTTTAATCATATCCTCCTAAAACTCATTACTGCAGTTAAATTGTTTTTTGTATTCTACAAATCTGGTACTATAATTTCCTTGCTTATAATAAATCAGTCATTGATCACGTGAGTACATAATAGTCCAATTGCTAGACAGTAGGTTATTTTATGGCATCAGACTAACTTACAATCAAAGTCTAGATCCTGCACTTGTGCGATTTTGGAAAAGATTACTCACCATCCATTGTCCAGTTTGCTCATCTCTGAAATGGGGTAAGAATACAGTGTAATTAAAATGTAAAGTACTTAGCACAGTGGGTCATAAAAATAAATATTAGGGAAAAGTTAGTGGTCTGTATGGTAGTGGCATGTGTTATAGTATTATTTTATTTTTATTTATTTATTATTATTATTTTTTTTTGCAGTACGCGGGCCTCTCACTGCTGTGGCCTCTCCCGTTGCAGGGCACAGGCTCCGGACACGCAGGCTCAACAGCCATGGCTCACGGGCCCAGCCTCTCCGCGGCATGTAGAATCTTCCCGGACTGGGACACGAACCCATGTCCCTTGCATCGGCAGGCAGACTCTCAACCACTGGGCCACCAGGGAAGCCCTATAGTATTATTTTTAAATGGATTAGGTTAGCATCTTTTCTCTTCTGTCATCATCAAGTACATCACTTGACTATCTGCCTTTAATGAGCTTGGAACAATAATAAAGCTTTATAAACATTGTAATTTTCTATAGGCCTATTGTAAGGCATTACTCAAAAAAGTTATTGAGAGGATAAAACGAAATATTGTATGCAAAATTCTTATATAGACAATAAGATAGCCTCAACTGTGTCATGAATATGAGATTTAAAGCTAGACCTTGGTTTTTTGAAATTGTTGCTTGGCCCGTGAACCTTAGCTCATCTTTTTGAATTCCAGTATACTCATCAGTAAATAGGAATGGTAATATTTTCTGCTTAGTGAAATAATACATGTACTGTATCAATTACCAGGGCAATTCTTATTTTAAAATCTATACCTTCATGTTTAAAAAAAAAAACCTAGAAATAAATAAGAAAAATATTTGCGTTGGTATTCACCAACGCAAATATATATATATTTATGTATATATATATATATCTCTTATATGTCCCGTAAAGTAAATCAAAGCAATTTTCTTAGGCAATAATGTTTGTTGTAAGATGAACTTTTTATAGTTAGGATATAAAGGAAAGTAGTGATCTGTTAAAATTTAGAATAAATTAAAACTATACCTAGAAGAAACAAGCCTAATTAAAAAATATTTGTTTAAGGGACGTGCGTGTAAATATTCTTTTAACCATTACATTCTGGCTTTTATGAACTTTAGTTTACTTGGATAAAAGCCTTCATATTTTATAATAGGTAATTGAGCATGGTATTTTTTCCCTTGGTTTTGTATATTAAGTGTACAATAATGAGAGCATTTTTCTCTATCACATAAAGATCACTGTAGGGCTTCCCTGGTGGTGCAGTGGTTGAGAGTCCGCCTGCCAATGCAGGGGACACGGGTTCGTGCCCCGGTCCGGGAAGATCCCACATGCCGTGGAGCGGCTGGGCCCGTGAGCCGTGGCCGCTGAGCCTGCGCGTCCGGAGCCTGTACTCTGCAACGGGAGAGGCCACAGCAGTGAGAGGCCCGCGTACCAAAAAAAAAAAAAAAAAAAACTGTAAATTATCTTTTCAAAGTTCAATGTCTTGGAAAGTACTTCTAACCAAAATAAAATAGCATAAAATAAATTTTGCAGTAATCTATTTCTTGCAGGGTTTTTTTCTTTCTCAAGATCTAATGCTGTGGGAGAGTTTTAGTGTTCCCTTCAAAAATGAAAATGCTTGCTAAATTGCTTTCTAGGCACTAAGTCAAAATTCTTTTAGATGTGAATTACATTAGAAACGTAAGAGCTTTCTTGAAAATCATGTATTGTAAGCATTTTTATAAAAGAAACCTTGCGATTAACACAGGAAAGTTAATTCTCCTTGACAATTTAATTGTCTTGATGGTCAGATGAGTCTAATATTTCTCAAACATATGTTTGAATTATAGATGTTCCCTGACTTATGATAGTATGACTTAATGATATTTGGACTTTACAGTGGTGCAAAAGTGATATGCATTCAGTAGAAACCATACTTCAAAATTTGATCTTTTCCCACCACCTATTAATATGCCATAGATACTATTAATATGCCATAGATACTTTCTCTTAATTCTGAGCAGCGAAGAGCCACAGCTCCAGGTCAGCCCCATGATCATGAGAGTAAACAACCAATACACTTACAGCCGTCTTCCTTTTCACTTTTAGTACAATATTCAATAAATTCCATGAGATATTCAACACTTTATTATAAAATAAGCTTTGTGTTAAATGATATTGCCCAACTGTAGTCTAATGTCAGTATTCTGAGCACGTTTAAGGTAGACTAGGCTAAGTTATGACATTCTGTAGGTTAGGTCTATTAAGTACATTTTGGACTTAAGATATTTTTAACTTACGATTGGTTTATCAGAATGTAGACCCGTTGTAAGCTGAGGAAGAGAACTGTATAAATGATTCAGGTAGTTCAACAAACAAAGATTCATAGATTATCTCTAGGAGCATTATATTCAAAAGTAATTATATAATTTTACGAATTATGACTTTGGAATCACAAATCAGTAAGCTGTTTTGAATCTTCAGTTTGCATACTTGCTTGTACAGATCTGTATCATGTTTGTGCATTAGCCAGGCTCAATTAATTCTATATATGAATATTGCATATTTTCTCAATTTGATAAATCCCAAATCATTGAGTGACAGTCAATGTTTTCTTAGTTATGAAAGGCTCTTGAAAAAGAATGCGCCAAATAATTGAATTTTGAACTGTAATTCTAAGAAATAGATTTTAGGAATTAAGCTATTTGGGGGCTCTAGAACTATTGGGATTAGAAGCATCAGGACACAACATCCAGCAATTCCCAGCACCCCACCCATTTCCCTAGCTATTTAGCAGGAACAGACATAAAAATGGAAGCTGGAAGAGAAGGATAAGAATAAAGATGAACTGTATTGAGATAATTTCTCTCTTAATATGCTACTAAATTTTTTAAAGCATGTCACACATTTTATATGTGCTTACACATAATTTGGAGATCTCTTTAAAATGAAGATCCTGATTCAGTAGGTCTGGACACAGATTGAGCCTCTATATTTTAAACAACCTTTAAAAAGTATCAATATTACTGGTCTCTGGACCACAGTTAGTGAGAGGAACTGTATTGATGATAACAGACTATCCCTAAGACAACATTGATTGGTGCAAGGGTGGAATATGACCAAAGTCAGACCAATTGGAGATCTTTTCTGGGTTTTATATAATGAAAATGGAAGAACAGGTCTTTCTATCCTTTAGTGTAGCTAAGCAGAGACTATGTAAAGCCTACTCATTTATAGGAACATTCCCAACTACATGAAGGAAGCCATTAGAGAAGCACTAAGAAATATCAAGCCTACCAGCACAAAAAAAAAAGAGATCAGTGTTGGAGAAATTACAGGTGGGGATAAATTAATCAATTAGTGATGAATAGAATTATGAGAAATATTTGCACTCATTTTCCCTTAAATTTTTAAATTTTAAAGGCCTTTAGGGAATTCCCTGGTGGTCCAGTGGTTAGAACTCCACGCTTTCACTGCCAAGGGCGCAGGTTCAATCCTGGGTAAGGGAACTAAGATCCTGCAGGCTGCGCAATGCAGCAAAAGAAAAAAAAAAACTAAAGACGCAGACATAGAGAACGGACTTGAGGACACAGGGGAAACGGGGAGCCGGGATGAAGTGAGAGAGTAGCACTGATGTATATATGCTACCAAATGTAAAATGGATGGCTGGTGGGAAGCTGCTGCATAGCACAGGGAGATCAGCTCGGTGCTTTGTGACCACCTAGAGGGGTGGGATAGGGAGGGTGGGAGGGAGGCTCAAGAGGGAGGAGATAGGGGGATATATGTATATGTATAACTCATTCACTTTGTTGTAACTCAGAAACTAACACACCATTGTAGAGTAATTATACTCCAATAAAGATGTTAAAAAAAACTAATAAAAATAAATAAAAGCCTCTTTATGAATACACTCTCAAATACATGTAACAAATCATAAATGTAAACATACCATGCATGTGACTTTAATAGCCTCATTCTTTTCTTTATCCACTGGATTTCTCTCTTCATCTACTCTTTTCTGCTCCTTCTCACTCTTTCTACACATAGTTGCTTTCTCTGCCTTCTCAGTATATTTTAACCATGCTCATATAATCAGATAAATGCACACATGAGCATATATTCATAAAATATTTACATATATTTTTATCTATGAACATTTTTATAAAACTGAATGTTCACTTTGCATATATTACTGTAAAACACGTCCTGAATTTCCTTCCACTAGTAAAACTCCCTT